>NC_092414.1:52865959-54172459 GCF_040894005.1 Engystomops pustulosus | reverse complement strand
GCAACCTTGCAGCGCTGGGGACATGGGTTCAAGTCCCAGGGTCAACATCTGCAAAGAGTTTGTATGTTCTCTCCATGTTTGTGTGGGTTTCGTCCTGGTCCTCCGGTTTCCTCCCACACTCCAAAACATACTGGTAGGTTGAATAGATTGTGAGACCCATGGGGACAGGGACTGGTTTGGCAAGCTCTATAAACAAAGGAATTATTATTATTATAGAAAACTATGTCAGAGTAACACTGACACCCCTGGATTAAGGCACATTTCAAGGCGCTTAAAAATGGCATGTTGAAAAACACACAGGCCCACACTTATTAACTGGTTGCCGCCATAGGACGAAATAGATTGTCCAAATTAGCCCATTGCCTCATTTGGTTGATCTATTTCGTCCTCACGCTCTCCCAAAAAAATGTAATTGGTAAGGACGCCGCTGCCTCGTCACGTGACTTGGGGTTCAACTGTACAGGTTAGTTTAGCCTACTCAAACTTGCGCTCACTTTTCACTCAGGACACAAATTGAGCATAAATCACACCTCATACAGCTCCAGCACTCCAATTATTAATCCGCTGCCACCACCTACTGCATTTATACTGAGACCAATAGGTCTCTACATCCTTTCCTTGTCACACCACTAGACGTGCACACTCAGCACTCTAGCAGTCACACAGCTAACCACACATCACAAGGCTATGAGTTTGCAGGGCATACGGGGACCAAAATTAAGGTAAACGCTTTCATTACAAAAAGGTGATCAGTGCATAAAAAAAGGTGTTAAAAACAAAAGAATTAAGAAATAAAATGAGACACAAAAGGCAAAACAGTTACAAAATAAAAAGGGAGAAAAACAACAGAAACTTACAACTTAAATAAATTCCTGATTCCCTGGAGGTGGGAGAAATATGGAACACACTCAGCTTGTCTAGCAGCCCCCAAAAAGTGAACACTATTTCCTGTATCTCATATTGATTTATTAATTTTCATCCAGCTGGAAGTCCTGCATAACTACCTGGTGCAGACTTCCCAGATTGGCTCCGTCCTGGGGAAGAGACAGGCTACGTCAAAAAAACGCCTGTGGAGCTGTGGCAGTGAACTGATACTGTGAGTTTTTGGGGTGCCTGGCAGTAGGCCAGCACCTGGTGATAAATGGTGATTATATTAATATAATCCCTATCTTGTTTTGATATATAATATGTATGGTGACTGGCAATGTTTTATGTAGTGTAGTGGGGGATTTTTTTTTTATTATATATTTATTAATTTTTTTAAAAGTCATACGTCATAAAAGATCCCTGGGGGACATTTTCACTTTTTTTAAAAAAAAATTTACTACATCTTTTTACTTTTACAAGTTTTCCCCTGTATCTGTGGCATCTGTCAGTTACATCTGTCACTGGGTATTATGATCAGAGCTGGACTGGGTCTAATTAGACCCAGCAGCTCTGTCTAATCCCTGTGGACACGGGGGGTCACGTGACCGCTGAGTCTATAGCGCCAGAAGCCACGCTGGCTCTGCTCCTCTATACATCGCACTCATTCAGTGCGATGCACAGAGGAGAAGAGAAGGGAGAAGCGGTAACGAACCGCGTCTCCCTTGGGCACCCGGAGACCAAGTCTTGTTAGCACGGCAGCTGCAGATTCCAGACCTGCGCCCGCTGACGTCTAAAGTCAGTGGGTGGTCCGAATAGAGTTAAACAATTGTTTGTTTCCAAGTCCTGATTGTAGGGATGGGGATAGGTGCAGAGAAGAGGGACCAAATGTCTTTTGAAGTCATCACATAACATTCTTCAATAGATGCCAATTGTCATATAGTTCAACAGTTAGTAATTGCCTTTTAGTTAAACAAAAAAAAGATTAATATTTCCTTGACATATCCTATAATAGCACCAATCTGACCGTTACCTTTCCCACAATAAACAAGCCCTTATAACACTTTTTTGAATGAGGAATAAAAACGTTATAGCTCTCACAACATGGCGACACAAAAAAGTGCTTTATTTGCCAAAATAGTAAAACCTGTACACGTTTGGTGTCCCCTTAATCATACTAACCTACAGAGTAATTTTATGGTGCTAATTATATTGTATGGTGAACTGTGTAAAAGTTTTAATCAAAAACAAAGTTTTATTCTATTCCGCTACAGGAAAGAGTTAATAAATTTAAATCATCATGCTATTTTTACCATAAAGATTAACCCATTGGAATATACAAATCTTACCACAAAAAAGAAGTCCTCATATGCCCATGTCAAATAAAAAAGTTGCGTCCTTTGGAATTTGAGAAGAGAAAAAACATAAAAAAGGTGTATGCCCCAAAGGCCATTTTAGGCTGTGTCCGCGCCGCGGTCTGTTTCATCCGTGCCCTTGTTTGTTTACAGGGGCAAAGAAGCTGTGCACAGGGAACTTCCGGTCTGCGATGTGGCCAGCTCCTCCCATCCGTCCCTATCTCTCATCGTAAGTTTTCTTACTTTGCACTGAGAAGAACATGCAAACTGCTTGCTTGCCACATTTCTGCAGCATGAACAAAGTGCACCAAAAAAATGATGTATACTTCCCGAGCAGTGCAGGGGGCGGCAGATTCATGAAGATCAGCTGCCAGTTTTGATGAATCTGTTGCACATTCCACAGGCAAATCACATAGTACACACTGCACAGGTTTTGATAAATGTGGGTCACCGTGTAATGGCACATTTTCTGATTTTCACATATACTTATTTCATTGAAATTTCATTGAAAAATAAATTACTCAAATTGCCTCCAAACAAAATATCTTTACCCAACTGCTTCTGCAAAAGGTTCCATCAAGACGGCCACCTGGAGGATGCCCCTTAACCTCTTAGGCTACATTCACACTAACGTATGGGGGACGTATATACGGCCGATATACGTCCCCCATACACTTCTATGGGCGCACGGCACCTTACAGGAGCGGTCCTATCTTTTCCCGTAATGCGGCGCCGTGCGCCATAGGTTGCTATGGAGAGGGGCGGGGGTGAGCTGCGCTCACCTCCTCCTCCTCTCCCCGTACACTGCCGTTGCCCGCTACGGTATGGTACGGGCGGGCAACGGCAGTGTGAATATAGCCTTAGGGACAGGAAACTTGAAAGGTTAAAATCCCCTCCCCTGCAGCCTAAAACTACACCAGGAAGGACAACAATTTTATTTAGTATGTTAGTATTACACCCTAATACAGAAATAATGCAATCATAAAAAAATAGGGAGGGAATACACTGGTTGTCATGGTGGACTAATGGAAAAGGAATAACCCGTAAGAGTGATTTCTGTATTTCCATTTCATCCCTCAAGACTGCCCCCAGTGATTTTTCTCCCAAAGGCCAGGTATTAGTATTACAATTGGCAAATCTGTAATGTTTTGCAAAGGTAAGTTGGTTCTAATGTGATAAAATAGTAGAAAACAAATTTGCGACATATTTTTAAGGACACAGCTTTCAATGTGCACTCTAAATGACAACCCTACTTTATTCCATGAATCAGTATGATCGCGGGAGTGCCAAATTTGGCCTGGATGCACATCACTTTATTTGTTAAACGTTGCATGGACAAATTGGGGGGATTCCGACATATGGTACAGACGTACCCCACTGTATGGATATACAATGAAATATGTCGTCCAGGACTCCTGCTCCCTCCTTAATGCCTGAGGAGAAATTTACATCGGCAGCAGCCAGAGATTGGCTTCTGCCGATGTACAGTGTGTTTCCCCAGTGATTGTAAATAACTGCTCTTGGCTATAACAAAATATAATGGGTTCACAACAATATTTTATTTCTCTGTATGTATCTATCTCTCTATGTCTGTCTCTCAGCCTCTATTTCTGTCTTTGACTCTTTTTTTTTCCAATTTTACCTCATACATGAATTGTCTTATACTCATTGCCTTTAGTAAACAATCTAAGCTCAGAGCTCATATAAATGACTTGTGGCAAAATGCAAGCTGAGCTGCGATTGGTTGCTAACTGCCACAGCAGCAGCAGACAATGGTTGTATTATGGAAAGTGCGCAGTGAAAATTTTAGCTCAAAATCTACTGTAATATTTGGTTATTGTAAAGGTGACGGTGCAGATTCCCTTAGCGGATATACATACATACATACACACATACAAACACTCAGCTTTATGTACTAAACCGTACATACAGGCATGTGAAGGCCACACACAATACTGAACCTCATTTCGACTGGACATTTCATCAAGATGGATCAGCCTGTAGTGTGTTTTCCACTTTAATTTGGGTGACTCCAAATCCAGGCCACCATTGGTTAATAAATTTGATTTCCATTGATGATTTTTTTTGTGATCTTGTTGTCAGCACATTCAACTTCGTACAGAACAAAGTATTCAATAAGAATTATTGATTCACATCTAGGATGTGTTATTTCAGTGTTCCCTTTTTTGAGCAGTGTATATTAAAAAAAAAGGGGAAAAAAAAGGAAAAAATCAGAACATAAGCCGAGACCCTTAATTTTACCACCAAAAACTGGGAAAAACCTATTGACTCAAGTCTAACCCAAAGGAAAAGCATTGGTCACAGACCCCACCCCCCAGTATATAGCCAGCAAGCCCCCAGTAGTATATAGCCTGCCAGCCCCTGTAGTATATAGCCTGCAAGCCCCTGTAGCAGTGACGGCGAACCTTTTAGAGGTCGAGTGCCCAAACTGCAACCCAAAACCCTGCATATTTATCGTGAGGTGCCAACCAAAAATTAAAGCAGTAACTTATTGCTCCCTGTTCAACAACTTTCAATCATATTGGCCTCCTAAGGACAGCAACACAGTAGAAAGATGGAAAATTTTAATCATTGTAGCTTCTTTCCAGTTTCCCTCTGTACACAGAGAATCATGGGGCCAGCAGGAGGTCCTTCAAAAATAATTCGACCCTGTCTAATTCTTCCTCTTCTTACAGTCCCAAGTAGCGGAGTAAGTATCAAAATATGACTGAAAGCAGCATCTTTTAAGTTGCTTGGAACAGCAGGAAGATTCTATGAGTTCTATCTGGTGTGCTGGGGCGATGGCCCGGGTGCCCAGCCTTCCCCGTGTAGTATACAGCCAGCCCAGCCTGCCCCCAGTAGTATACAGCCAGCCCAGCCTGCCCCCTGTAGTATACAGCCAGCCCAGCTTGCCCCCAGTAGTATACAGCCAGCCCAGCCTGCCCCCAGTAGTATACAGCCAGCCCAGCCTGCTCGCTGTAGTATACAGCCAGCCCAGCCTGCCCCCAGTAGTATACAGCCAGCCCAGCCTGTCCCCAGTAGTATACAGCCAGCCCAGACTGCCCCCAGTAGTATACAGCCAGCCCAGCTTGCCCCCAGTAGTATACAGCCAGCCCAGCTTGCCCCATGTAGTATACAGCCAGCCCAGCCTGCCCCGTGTAGCATACAGCCAGCCCAGCCTGCCTCCAGTAGTATACAGCCAGCCCCCAGTAGTATACAGCCAGCCCAGCCTGCCTCCTGTAGTATACAGCCAGCCCAGCTTGCCCCCAGTAGTATACAGCCAGCCCAGCCTGCCTCCTGTAGTATACAGCCAGCCCCCAGTAGTATACAGCCAGCCCAGCCTGCCTCCTGTAGTATACAGCCCAGCTTGCCCCCAGTAGTATACAGCCAGCCCAGCCTGCCCCCAGTAGTATACAGCCCAGCCTGCCCCCTGTAGTATACAGCCAGCCCAGCCTGTCCCGTGTAGTATACAGCCAGCCCAGCCTACCCCGTGTAGTGTACAGCCAGTCCCCAGTAGTATACATCCAGCCCAGCCTGCCCGTGTAGTATACAGCCAGCCCAGCCTACCCTGTGTAGTGTACAGCCAGTCCCCAGTAGTATACAGCCAGCCCAGCCTGCCCCGTGTAGTATACAGCCAGCCCAGCCTGCCCTCAGCAGTATACAGCCAGCCCAGCCTGCCCCCGGTAGTATACAGCCAACTCAGCCTGCCCTGTGTAGTATACAGCGAGCCCAGCCTGCCCCCTATAGTATACAGCCAGCCCTGCCTGCCGTGTAGTATATAAAAACTTATATACTCACCCTCCGGTGGCCCCGATGTCAGCGCAGCTCCTCTTCTGTCTTCTGTGCCTGTCTTCTTTCTTCCGTACCAGGCTGCAGGGAGTGGCCATTTTTCTTCCCAGATGGCAGGTGCATACTATGACGCGGCCGCTGCTGACGTCATTCTATGCGCCGGCCGAGAAGAAACATGGCCGCGCCCTTCAGCCTGATACTACATGGGGCAGTTTCGTACTCTCAAGTATGAAAAAGTTTTTAGTGTCACTATATGGTGAAATGAACAATTTTGTGGTTCAACAGATTTTAAGTTTTTTAAATCTATCAAAACATAATAAAATCTATATAAATTTTGTATCCCTGTGATTGTACCGAACCAGAGATTGAATTAGAGGTGTCATAATGAGCGCACAGTGAAAAATTAAAAAAAGCCCACAAGAATATTGGACAAATGCGTTTTCTTGTCAGTTTGACAGTATTTGGAATTTTCTCCCACTAACCAGTACACGGCAAGTAATATAAAATATTGTCACTAGGAAATACAATTAGTTACACAGAAAACAAGCTAGGAAAACAAGTTATGGATTTTTGGAGGTGGGGACTAAAAAATAGAAAAGTAAAATGTCCATTGGCAGCAAGGGCATAAAATGCCCCCGGTACCCATTGATAAAAAGTTTAAAAAATGGAGTCGTTTTCTGGAGGAAAAGCTTCGGGTAACTCAGATGCTCTGTAAACATGTTGCAGCACCTGAAAGCTAAAATTGAAATCTGCCCTACGAAAGCTCAATAGCGCTCCTTCCCTTTTGCGCCCCGCCATGTGCCCAGACAGCAGGTAACATTGTTCTTGAATGAAACTGCACAAAATATTTGTAGATGCATTTTCTACTTTTATTGAACTTTTATTGAGAATCTGAAAGGGGGAGCACCTCGGACCACATGAATACATTGGACCGCTGTGAGCTAGGTCAGATGATCACTACGTAGTCGACATGTTCCGAAAAAAGCAAGAGATGCTTAATAATGCTCTAATTGGGTGAGGGCTGGGGATCTTCTTACTTTAGTATGTGCTGCTAGAGGGTTTCATTCGCCCGACAGATCCTTTTTTAAAATAATAAGACTTTATATAAAAAAGGATAAGAATTTAGGCTCGATGACCAGGACCAGGCTGATTCTCAGCCATATAAAAAAAGATATAAAAATCAGCCATTAATCAGCGAAAAAGGCGCAAAACAGCAACGAAAGGAAAAGATAAATGATCCCCTATGAGTGATCTGTGGAATACCGTTCCCAGACTAGGATATAATCTACTTAATTCATTAATATCATAAACACCAATCTATTAAAAAATATGGCATTTTCTAACAATATAGGCACCTTACGGGCACTGTATAAAAATGAACAGCAGTTTTTAACTGTCCAGGGCAGGAGCCCATCAGTTCTGGTCTCAGAGAGTTGGGGTTGGATATTGCAGCAGCATGCATATGTTTTAGGCCATAATATTCCGAACTGCACCAGGATTTTAGTTCTGTGAACTACGGAATAGGAGACACAACATCTTTATTAGCGGCTCCTGTGCTCCTCTATGTCTAGCTGTCCATAACTGGCATCCTGAGACATGTTTAATTGTATCTCCTAGTACTGTGGTGGCTAACCTATGGCACTGGTGCCAGAGGTGGCACTCAGAGCCCTTTCTGTGGGCACTCGGCCATCACCAGAGATGACTCCAGGTATCTTCCTACAGTCCCAGACAGCCCAGGACTTGCTGTGCACAGAGCTATTTTAAAGTGACAGGACTGCCTAGGACTGCTGGAGGGGTGGGAAGGTGTGGACAGATCTGGATTATCATTGTAGCTCCTGATCCGGCCTTGACAATTCTTCCTGTTTATTGGACTTGGATGGAAACTACAATGATCATCCAAATTTCTTCTATTTTCTGCTTTATTGGTGTCCTCAGGGTGCTGATATCAATGAAAGCTGTGACAGAGCAGGGAGTATAAATCACAAATAAAATTTCTGTGTTGGCACTTTGCGATAAATAAGTGGGTCATGGTTGTAGTAGTTTGGGCTCTCCGTCTCTAAAAGGTTCATCATCACTGTCCTAGTACGTGACTTATATGCCCCCCCCCCCAAAAAAAAAAAAAAAAAATTAAAAATTAAACAGTATTGACAATTTTTGCAGCCCATGGTTTTCAGGCAACTTCATTCACTTACTATAGTAAAAGCAGGATGTTGGTTTATTCCTAAGTGAATGCTGCCCTTCATTTACATCAGGATCTGCATACAGGGTCGGCGCCAGCAAGTGCAGGGGCCCAAGATTGGTGGGGGGCCCACATAAGGGGCTGTATCTAATGTATCCATTAGATTTATATAAAATAGCCAGAGGGGACTGTTGCATATGATAAACCATGGAATAATTTGGGGACCAGGAGACTGTTAGTTTCTAAATTTTTTTTATGCCACCAGTGAGTCCAGTGTAAGGCCTCTTGCACACTAGCGTTGCGTTTCACGTCAGGGTGCAATGCGTGAAAAACTGACGTTTTTGTTTCATTTTTGTTCGCGTTTTTTTGCGTTTTCACGCGCGTTTTTTTAAGTCAATGGGACTTTTTCAAAGGGACCAAGGTTCGGGAATAAAATGTTTTATTTAATTGAAAAATAATGTCTTCTGATAAGTTGCAAACATCTGCGATCTATTCTTCACTGTTCCGCGCGCGTATATTATCTCCCGACAAGTTAGCAGATGTGAAGAACAGTGAAGAATAGAATAAAAACAGTGAACACTGTGAACACAGGATCATTTAAGATAAAAACACAGTGCAGAACACAGTGCAGAATAGATTACAGATGTTCGGCACATCTGCTTACTTGTCGGGAGATACGCGCGGAGCGGTGCGAACAAAATAGCATGTGAAGAACAATATATATGTGTGAAGAAGACATTGCAGATGTATGGAAACATCTGCAATGTGTTCTTTACACACATATATATTGTTCTTCACATGCTATTTTGTTCGCACCGCTCCGCGCGTATCTCCCGACAAGTAAGCAGATGTGCCGAACATCTGTAATCTATTCTGCACTGTGTTTTTATCTTAAATGATCCTGTGTTCACTGTTTTTATTCTATTCTTCACTGTTCTTCATTGTGTTTTTTTAATTAAATGATCGTTCGCGAGCAGGGGAAATACTGTTATACTGGTCACCTAGCAACCCTTACGTTTAAAACGCATTGCACTCGCATTGCACTTGCAATGTTTGCGAGTGCAATGCGTTTTTGATACGTCCCCATAGACTTGAATGGGGCGTGAAAAATGCGCGTGAATCGCAAAAATAGAGCATGCTGCGATTTTGACGCGCGTGCAAACGAACGCAAGCACGCGCGTTGAAAACCACGCAAATGGAGAAAGACCCATTGAATACAATGGGACAGAGTGCAATGCGAGTTCTGAGCGTCAAATGCACGCGCAGAACTCGCGCGTGAAAAACGCCAGTGGAGAAGGGGCCTAAAGGAGCCCTCTGAGACGACCCTGTTCCCTTACACCAGTGGTTCTCAACCTTTCTAATGCTGTGACCCCGCAATACAGTTCCTCATGCTGTGGTGACCCCAAACCATGCAACTCGCAGTAAAAACACAGTAAAATTTCGGCTCCGATGGCTTTAGGCGACCCCCGGTTTTGGTCGTTCGACCCCCGCTGGGGTCCCGACCCACAGGTTGAGAACCACTGCCTTACACGCCATATGGTTGTATACAATGTTGCAACATTTTATGCGGGAAACCAATGTTTGAGATAAGTTTCATTATTTCGGGTGACTTTTCAGCACAGGCTCAGGGGAGTGACGCTACATGAGGCCGCCGTACAGCCCGGGGAGACATGAGGCCGCCGTACAGCCCGGGGAGACATGAGGCCGCCGTACAGCCCGGGGAGACATGAGGCCGCCGTACAGCCCGGGGAGACATGAGGCCGCCGTACAGCCCGGGGAGACATGAGGCCGCCGTACAGCCCGGGGAGACATGAGGCCGCCGTACAGCCCGGGGAGACATGAGGCCGCCGTACAGCCCGGGGAGACATGAGGCCGCCGTACAGCCCGGGGAGACATGAGGCCGCCGTACAGCCCGGGGAGACATGTGTCCGCCATGGAGCCCGGGGAGACATGTGGCTGTAGCCCGCGGCCGGTGGTCTTATGCGCTGACGCCTCCTCCCGCCATGCCTCCGCCTGGTAGAGGTGACGCGGCTTCCTGTGCCGCCTCTTCCCCCGGTGTGTGTGTGAGTGAGCGGAGCATGGAGCTTGGTCGCTATGAGGAGAAGCTCCGGCAGCAGGTCAGGCAGAGCCCAGTGTGATAGGGCGTTATGTATGAGGGACAAGTGCGCAGCTCCGTGCCGGTAACGGCTGCCCAGTCACGTGCTGCACGTACAGCCCGCAGTATACCGCACAGTCACTGTGCTCCGGGCTGCATGCACCGCAAAGACAGAGACAGCCGTGCGTTCTGACCAATCACAGGCGTCTCATATGGTCCACGTGACCGCCTGTTACTTTTTTGCACCATATTTCATCAGATTTCTACTAACATTTAGTACAGACCGATGACATCATCATCATCTATAACTGTGATGCTTCCAGCAGACACCCTGTACTAGTGCTGTACTTATCGGGGTGTATATACAGCTGTGGACTGTACTAGTGGTGTAAGTATCGGGGTGTATATACAGCTGTGGACTGTACTAGTGCTGTAAGTATCGGGGTGTATATACAGCTGTGGACTGTTCTAGTGCTATACGTATCAGGGTGTATATACAGCTGTGGACTGTACCAGTGCTGTAAGTATCAGGGTGTGTATACAGCTATAGACTGTACTAGTGCTGTAAGTATGGGGGTGTATATACAGCTGTGGACTGTACTAGTGCTGTAAGTATCGGGGTGTATATACAGCTGTGGACTGTTCTAGTGCTATACGTATCAGGGTGTATACAGCTGTGGACTGTACCAGTGCTGTAAGTATCGGGGTGTATATACAGCTGTGGACTGTACTAGTGCTGTAAGTATCGGGGTGTATATACAGCTGTGGACTGTTCTAGTGCTATACGTATCAGGGTGTATACAGCTGTGGACTGTACCAGTGCTGTAAGTATCGGGGTGTATACAGCTGTGGACTGTACCAGTGCTGTAAGTATCGGGGTGTATATACAGCTGTGGACTGTACCAGTGCTGTAAGTATCGGGGTGTATATACAGCTGTGGACTGTACCAGTGCTGTAAGTATCGGGGTGTATATACAGCTGTGGACTGTACCAGTGCTGTAAGTATCAGGGTGTATACAGCTGTGGACTGTACCAGTGCTGTAAGTATCAGGGTGTATATACAGCTATAGACTGTACCAGTGCTGTAAGTATCGGGGTGTATATACAGCTATAGACTGTACCAGTGCTGTAAGTATCGGGGTGTATATACAGCTATAGACTGTACCAGTGCTGTAAGTATCGGGGTGTATATACAGCTATAGACTGTACTAGTGCTGTAAGTATCAGGGTGTATATACAGCTATAGACTGTACCAGTGCTGTAAGTATCAGGGTGTATATACAGCTGTGGACTGTACCAGTGCTGTAAGTATCAGGGTGTATATACAGCTGTGGACTGTACTAGTGCTGTAAGTATCGGGGTGTATATACAGCTGTGGACTGTACTAGTGCTGTAAGTATCGGGGTGTATATACAGCTGTGGACTGTACTAGTGCTGTAAGTATCGGGGTGTATATACAGCTGTGGACTGTACTAGTGCTGTAAGTATCGGGGTGTATATACAGCTGTGGACTGTACTAGTGCTGTAAGTATCGGGGTGTATATACAGCTGTGGACTGTACTAGTGCTGTAAGTATCGGGGTGTATATACAGCTGTGGACTGTACTAGTGCTGTAAGTATCGGGGTGTATATACAGCTGTGGACTGTACTAGTGCTGTAAGTATCGGGGTGTATATACAGCTATAGACTGTACCAGTGCTGTAAGTATCGGTGTATGAAGTGAATAAGAAGGGGTAACCATTAGTTAGAGTACAGAAGAGTCTGCTCCCCTACATTGTCCCTTTGTTTCCCCCTGTATTCTGCCAAGGGGATGTGACAGCCACCTATCCACCCATAATAAAGAAGACATACCACAGGACTATCTATAATAACTACTGCTTGTGCACCTTGTTATGTATTATGTTTTATTGGCAGCATTGTAAAACATTAATTTGCCTTTGTTTCTCATCTTTATTAGGAGGCAGAGATTAAATCTCTCACTGCTGAGATAGAATCTCTCAGGAACTTTGCGTTTGTTGGCGATTCTCCAAGCTTAGAGGTTCTGAGGGACGAGAACTCCAAGCTGAAGTATCGGCTGAACATCCTGCGTAAGGTACGGTCTGCCAGCACGGCTTCCACTTGGTTTCATAGTAGTATAAAGATTGTAACTTGGTTATGTATGAATTAAAGAGGATGTCTTAGCACGGGGAAACGTGCGCCGAGATATAAGTTAATATAACTTATAAATCGCGATAGGGGCTTTATTCTACTAATAAAAATATGCTCCGGCACCAGCTCACGTGCCATGTATATGTGTGTAAAAACTACCACTTTTAAGTGGTAGGTTTCCTTTAATCTTTAATTGCGGTAATATGCTAATTTACCAAAGATGATACTTGCTTGGCTGTGGAGTAGCCGGGGAGCTGAGGCTACACGGCGCGGCTACTCCATGCCCCAGTAGCCTCCTTGATCCTCCTACCCAGACATCTTCAGCGAGCAGAATGCTCTGCGCATGCACAGGAGCTCCGGCTTGGTACCCGGCGGCCTGCGTTCTGCACATGCGCTACGAGGAGCTGTACGCTGAAGGTATCTGGGTAGGAGGATACAGGAGGCTTAAGGGGGTGTGGAGTAGCCGCACCATTTAGCCTCAGCTCCAGCTACTCCATGTCCCAGTAGCCACTTTGGTAAATTATCACAATTAAAGATTAAAAAAGATAAAGGGGACTAAAGAATTAGCCCTAAAAAGGGCTATCCTTATATACATTAGAGGCACCTACCTCCGGATCTACCTTAATAGGTGGATCCGTGGTGGTAGGTTTTTTTTAATAACCTGGAGGACCTCTGGGCTAGAAGCATCATTACTATATGTCAACATTACACAATTTTGCTATGGATCATACAGAGAAAAAGTATAGTAAGAAATGTATTAATGCAATGTGTGTTAGAATAACTCTGGGTGTGTCTTTTATGATCTAACTGATAGTAAAAGTGAAAGGAACGTTTGGCACGGAGAGAGAATTTGTGTTATTAGTTCTATAAATGTGAGAGTGTAAGGCCGGCTCCACACTTGCGAGTGTGATGCGATGAACTCGCATCACACTCGCAACGCATGCTGCTCGGAACTCACGGCCCGAACGCTGCACACCGGGAGTGAACTGACATGCTGAGTTCACTCCCGGTGGGCAGCGTTCGGGCCATGCGTTCCGAGCAGCATGCGTTGCAAGTGTGATGCGAGTTCATCGCATCACACTCGCAAGTGTGGAACCGGCCTAAGGAAGATTATTCAGCAAAATAATGTTATTGTTTTTATTATAAAAAGTTATGCAATTTTCCAATATACTTTCTGTATCAATTCCTCAAAGTTTTCTAGATCTCTGCTTGCAGTCATCCTATAGAACGCTTCTATGTTTACTTCCAGTGGACAGAAATCTGACCATGGTCACAGAGCTCCACAGCTCATTATAACACACATCTGATTACTGTCTGTGATATAACGAGCCGTGCACCTCTCTGACCACTCGTATTAAACATAGAAACTTTCCATAGAATGACAGCAAGCAGAGTTTTAGCAACCTGTGAGGAATTGATACAGAAAGTATATTGGAAAATTGTATAACTTTTTAGAATACATACAACATTAATTTGCTGAAATGGGAAAACCCCTTTAAAGGGGTTGTCCGAGTTTAAAAAAAAAAATATATGTGGCCGGGAGTGGGGTTACTAAAACAATAAAGCTGTACTTACCTCCCGGTGCCCTCCCGTATCCAGCGCTGCTGTCGCTCCGGTCCGGGGGCCATGTAAACAAACATGGCCGCCGGAGCAGCGCTGGACTCAGCTTCCGGCCGGCCGTGGCCGGGTACGCCTATCCGTCCCTATACACTGCATTGTGTATGGGGACCGGAAGGTTGTCGCATCCGGCCGGAAGCTGAATCCAGCGCTGCTCCGGCGGCCATGTTTGTTTACATGGCCCCCGGACCGGAGCGACAGCAGCGCTGGATACGGGAGGGCACCGGGAGGTAAGTACAGCTTTATTGTTTTAGTAACCCCACTCCCGGCCACATATATTTTTTTTTTTTAAACTCGGACAACCCCTTTAAGTATAACATTCCACCTCCTACTAGTTGGCCCAGTTGACATCAGAAATATTTCACATTTTTGGCACCTGGCCCTCATACCATGAAACCACATGGTCCTATGTATAAGCCGGCTATGGCAGCCTTTTCTCCCGTCATACAATGGACATGTGGCTCTTGTATGTGGCTCATGACATGCACACATATGCATATGATATGTTTGTGTGCACCAGGCCTAAGACAGAATTTTGTTTTGCATTGAAAAACGTGTCCCATAGACTTTAACCTCTTCAGGAACAGAACCTTTACTGTATTGCAATATATTAATATATTGCTTCCTTATTACATCCTGCCAGAGGGATAGTGACTGGCTGTCAGGACAACCCTTTGCCGTCCCACTATGGATATGAACGTCATTAGAGCTCGTAGCAGATTTATAGTACCTGCAGTTCCCACGTTATGCGCAATCATAACATTGCATCTATACACTATGCTATGATCACGCAAGAATTGCAGAGTGTGAGACGGTGACGTCACATTGGCGCTCTGACCACTGTGTGGGCGGAGCCAGACGGGCCAAGGGCCATGCATAATAACTACTCGGAGGAGCCAAGAGGCACTTGGCAGAACGCCTCTGCCTCATTTACATATTTTTAAAAAGCTCGTTTATCTGAAATGGTGACCTGCTCAGACATACTAAAACAAGATTACTGCACCTCAGCATGGGACGGGGAGGCGAGTATAAATATCTACCTTCAGCTAGCCCGCGGCTACATAGGAAGTGAATGAGAGCCGCGTGCACGGTAAGCGCCGAGCGCGTACCTGCCTGCGCCGGCTATAACGTTTAAAAAGTGTTTTAAACCGCGATACCGCGGTTTAAAACACTAACGAAAATAAGCTCCGGCACCAGCTCACCCTGAGCTGGTGCCCGGTATTTCCATCGGAAACCTGCCACTACAAGTGGTAGGTTTCCTTTAATTCTCCATTATAGTGTTTGACCACAACATTTTTCCTCTAAGGGAGCATCATTTTAAATAACTAATGTTTTTATTTCAATAACATTAGTTGATATCATTTTTAATGTGTAGATCTCAATAAGGCTCAGTTCACAACTGCATTCAGAAGGCTCCGTTTCCTTTTTCATGAAATACTAGAAAAAATTTTGCCTTTTAGTGTCTTTTTTTTTTTTTTCATGGAATTATAAGGGAATTCAAACAGAAATGTACCGTAAATGTTCTTACACACGCCTAAAATGGTGAGTTTAACGGAAACCCCTTTCACAGGTGTGAACTAAGCCTAATGCACTATGTGACAAAAGTTCAAAACCAGTAGGTTTCACAAGTATCACATGGTCTGTATATTTTTATTTATTAAATGGATAAAATGAAAGCTTACATTTTCTCAGAGGTCACAAATGCTTTTCTACAATTGCTGTCTAACATGCACTACCTACATTTTCATTTGTCTGTGAAATGGAATATACAGTCTATAGAATGAGATGTGTGGAAGCTGATCCACAATATGGATGTATTACAGATGCAAATGCATCAATCCCACACATTACAGATGGGCTGTACTTGTAGATTAGATACAGAAGGCAACAATTAAACTTTATTTTCTCTAAACATTTTCCATTGTGATCTTTATTAATCTAAACCGGATTAGCTTGTGTCTTTTTTCCAGGCTTTCACATTTCTTTCACATGTGATAATTTCAGACCAACTTCCTACCCATTTATGTAATGCTGTATTGTCTGTTTTATTAATCTCCTGCCTTCTATTAATATGTTTTTATTGTATGACAGAGTCTTCAGGAAGAAAAAGAAAAATCGGTAAAAAGCATGATTAACATCAATGTCCAGCTCCAGGAGATTTTTGGCCGGGCCATTAGAGCATCATATCCTGAATTGGTAAATGCACCATTGGCAGTCACTCCAAGTCAGCAGCCGAAGTTTGGGGACTACCAATGCAACAGCGCTATGGCCATGACTCAGGTGGGCCTGATATATATTTCTGTGTTTGACCAGTTATAATTAATTGATTTACTTTTATAATCAGATGGAAAATGCATTTCTTTATTTTTCCTCATACAGGCATTTGATATTATTATAAAACTATATAACATTATATTATATGACTTATATACATGTTGCTCATATATTCTTTGGAAAGGATATCCAGGATATTTAGAAAATTAATTACAATCATTCCCTTGGTTACGAACAGGATTTGTTCTTAAAATTAATTTTTTATGTTAGTCTGAATAGGTATATTTTGTAATTGCCTCCAGACATCAATGTTTTGGCCCCTGTGACAACTGGATTTTCTAAATATTGGGTTGTCATAATTAAAAGGATTAATAATTCAGCTTCATTGCAGTCACATTTTATAACTCTTACAACTTTCCATTGCAACCTGTGCCTAATGTACAATAAATTACCAGCTTCCAGAGGTCTGTTTGTAACAAGGAGTCGTCTGTAAGTCAGGTGTTCTTAAGTAAGGGACCACCTGTAATCACAAGAAATTGTATTAACAGGTTCAGCTGTATAATTATGCTGGGCATTCCTGGTACCTAAAGGCTTCACTATCGTATATTCATGGCGCAGGTTTTAGAAGACTGCTTGAGTGAACAGGCAGCCGAATGTCAGGTCATAGAGCAGCGGCTGGGGAACTTGAAGATAAGATAGATGTCCCTTGCACAAAAAATGCTTTTTATGGCCTTGTGCTACCCGTCCTGTATCACCATATGGGTATCACCATGACACATTCACTTCAATGGGCAATACAGTCATCCAATTTAATGACCGTATTTCCCACCGTACCGTGTCATTAATAGATGAATATATAATAAAATATGATATTTTTTTAAAGCATATTAAATATGATAGCTTCTAAAAGCAGTACATTATACATTGAGGCCTAAGTATCAGAATAATACAAATACAATTTAAAAGGTATGACATTTACTTTAACACAGAGCTACACTAGAGTAAATAGGACATGTCCTTTTTTTGCCGGATTTCTGGACATGGTGTGGCTTCCTATGTTGTAAAGTATGACCCAGGTGAGCACACGGCAAAGGGGCCTAAAGTGGTATTCTCAGTTGGCTCATAAACCGCACTCCATCAAGCTCTGTGTATATAGCAAGGGGTAGTAATGATATTGATATCATGCGCTCAGAAAATAAAATTGTGTAAATAATATCTGTAATATAGGAGTTCTTAACTGTAAATGTTTTTTTCTTTCACAGATGCTTAAGGCAAGAGGAGAGAAAGTGAGCCCAATAGAAATAGCAAATAAAATCGTCAAAAACCTTCCAGAAAATAACTTAATTGAGAAAACCGAAATCGCTGGCCCAGGTAACTTATATTTATTGAAATATGCTTCTGATAAGGCAGATGAGAGGGAACATGGTTGCCCTTTGATGTGGCAATGGAATGGCCATGAAATTTACACCGCAGCACTCCCGCTGCGAGCTAGGGGCGTCTGGTTGTATTGCATTTTTGTGCTGAGTTTTTTGTTGTGACAGGGGAAAGAGGAGCTCAACATTTGCAGGCACCCTACAGACATCCTGACCTCCTGTATAGGATTAAAGCAGTTAAAATTAAGAAAACCATACCAATACAGGTGGTAATGGCAAAACAGAGACAAGGAAGTTTTAATGGGAATGATACATATAATTGGTAATTTTCTTAACCAGTTCAATAAAAAAATCTCATTTATGTAAAAAAAAAACAAAAAAAAAACACACATAGGCAGCAATAAATCCGGGCATAAAACTAAAAACCAGTATATACATAAAACAAAGCCTTACCTGGACACAGCCACCCCTCCCTCCTACAGCAAGACCCCCTTGATCCATAATAGTCACAAGAGCAAAGAAGGCACAGTAATAGTAAAAGCAATGTCTGCATATCTTGAGTACAAGGTTACCTAGCCATTTGGTTATAGTAGTATGACACTTAGTCCTGTTAAGTCTAATTCCAGCTGTAGGCATAATAGAATTGGTAAGTGATAAGCAGTAGTTTAGTCATGAAGGAGTTTTCTTTTTGAGGCTTAACTAGATTCGAACATTTTTAGGTTTGTGTTTTACCTTCCTTATCCCTTGAATGCCGTCCTTTCATGTGTATTTTCAAGCGGATTGACAGCTTGAAAATCCCCTTTGCATATGGCTATACTTAATGGAAATCTACCACCAGGATCAGGTATTGTAAACCCAGCACACTTACATGCTGGTGTCTGCCCCTCTGTATCCTCTCTTTATGCCACTCTTACCCAGTTCATTATGCCTTTTTACAAAAAAGGCTTCAAAGATTATGCAAATGAGCTTTAGAGGTTCCAGGCTCCACAACTGTTCATTGAAGCTGGAGCCCCTCAGGTTTATGTGCAAAATATTTAAAGCCTTTATTTAATTAAATAAACAGGGCATAAGTAGCTAGAAGAAGAGTGGATCCTGCCATAGGGGGCAAACACTTGCATATTAGTGTGTTAGGTTTACAATCTTTGATCCTGGTGGTAGATTTCATCATCTTCTCCTTTTGAATATTACTTAGGAATGATGCCATGCAGATGGCACATTGGAACATACAGTAACCATGCCATGCACATACAGGTTTTTTACTAATTACTACCTAGTAAACTATATGACCCCCATCATACCTTTGGCCAATATTAGGCAGGAGAACACATTTTTGATGACTTTTAATTCCTCTTACCTGTATTGGTTTCATGATTATAATACTGTATAACCCTTCTCTAAACAGGTTTTATTAATGTGCACATTCAGAAGAATTTTGTATCAAAACAGCTGACCAAGCTACTGGTGAATGGTGTGCAGCCGCCTGTCATTGGAGAACAGAAGAGGGTATGGATATACACATATTAGTTTGATCATTCATATTGTCAGACTCTGTAGTGGCCCTTTTCTTACTTTCTAGTTTTAGCTAAATGCATTAGAAAATGCATAAAATGGTAAAAAGCTAAGCAATTTCTTCCTCAATTTCCCCTTCTCTTTTGATTTTATTTCCTCATTTTCAAAAAGTATATTAACGGTGCCCGCCATAGAACGAAATAGATTGTCCACATTAGAAGCTCTTTGCCGCATTTGGACGATATATTTTGTCCTTGGGAACACGCTAGCGTACTTTGTGGACTCATAGAGATCACATGACCCTCCATCATGGCCATTTTATGAACAGGAATGTCTGGCTGCTAGGGTAAAAGACAGAAGGAGTGCAGAATACAATAAACATTAAGTAAAAAATAAATTTTCTGATTTCATGTGGTTAGTCCACCACTTTTTCCCCTCACCAACATACAAGGCCCTATGCCAGTGATGGGCAACCTTTTGAGCTTGGTGTGTCAAAATTCGTCAAAAAACCGAGCATAACTCGGGTGGTGTGTCACCTTGAGAAAAAAAAACTAATTTTATGATATTTAGAGTTTAAATAACAAATACGTATAGTTATTTAACTTACCTGCTTAGTGACTTCTTTGTTAATCTGTCAGTTGGTTTCTTTTGTTGGTCTTGCTGTTATTTAACTTGTGTGGGGTGCCATGAACTAAGATAAGTGAGGGGGAGGGGGAATTCTTCCAGTGATGGCGAACCTGTGGCAGTCCAGCAACAGCTAGTTTTAAGGACATTTGTGTCCTGAGAAGTGCCCCCCAAAGCAGTGTACATCACAGCCCAGCCCGGCAGAGCTCAACGCAATAAATTAACTTGCCTAACTGGCACAGGCTCCAACGACACCACGAGCCTCCGTTACTCATCTTCAGGCCGCTTCAGCTCCTGTGTAGATGTTCCCACGCAGGCACAGCATAGGTTGCGTCTTTGCGAGCTGGGGCTGCTCTGTCTCCACGCTCCACTCTGGCGTCATTTGGCGGCCTCTGCAGAGCAGGAGAGGAGGACAGGAGCAGCAGCTGCGATCTCTCTGGCTGAGATGCAGCCGCTCGCTGCAGACCACATCGCCAACCGACCGCCCGACCGGCCCCAGACAACAGACAACTGCACTACAGCAATTTTTCTCCAGCAGCCGTGTGTCACTGAAAATGGCTACGTGTGTCAGTGCTGACACGCGTGTCATAGGTTGGCCATCACTGGACTATGCACACAGCAGAGAGGATCTTCTACATCTGGAAATTGAACACTACGCACTAACTTATGCCGTACTTCTGTTGCAGGTCGTGGTTGATTTTTCTTCTCCAAATATTGCTAAAGAAATGCATGTGGGCCATCTCCGCTCTACCGTCATAGGGGACAGCATTTGCCGATTGTTTGAGTTTGTTGGACACGATGTGCTCCGGTGAGATTGTTTGGTGAATGGCTTCTTCTTTTAATACATAAAGCTACTTGGTGCAGTTTGTAATATCTACATCTGGGAATATGCCGTCTAGTTAGAAAGTACTTATCCATACACAAAGCCTGCATTCATAGCAGTCAATCTAGAATCTCCTTGAAAAGGGAGAAGACATACTAATTTGTATTGATAACCACACCCTGTGCAGCCTTAAGGCCGTTTGCTTACTCGGAGCGGATCTCTGGTGAGCACAGGGCCAGGTGGAGAAGGGAAGGGAGTGATTGCTTCTCACCCCTCCCCTATTCTTTGAAACCCGGGGCAGCCACCTGACACAGTTGCGGTACAGTAAGACAACGTTTGCTTTCCAAACCGCGACCGGGTGTCATAGACCTCAATAGGGCCGTGATTTGACTGCAAATTGAGCAGCCAGATCACGTCCCCCATTACGGTCTTGTGAATGAGGTCTTAGTTGGAAGTCTGGGGATTTTCTGGCTTTTTTAAGCTTAGAAGCCATAGACGCCTCCTACTTGTAGCATCCTGCTCTTTATTACAGATGCAATAGTTAGTCATTAAGATTCTACGACTACACACAGACAACAGAGGGTTACACATGGTTTTTAGATATTTCTAAAGTTTTCAGATGGACCGCAGGTGATAAGGAGTCAGACTTAGGCTACATTCACACACATGTATGGGGGACGTATATACAGCCGACGTATATATGGCCGATATACGTCCCCCATACACTTCTATGGGCTCACAGCCCTGTACAGGAGCGGTACGGTGCAGCACACAAATGCGGCACCGTACCGCTCTGTAGCCCGGGAAAAGATAGGACATGTTTCCTATGGAGGGGGGCGGGGGTGAGCTGCGCTTATCCCCTGCTTCTCTCCGCAGCGCCGATGTATGCCCGCCATACTACGGTACGGCGGGCATACATCGTGTGAATGTAGCCTAAACCCTAAATATAAAGTAGATTTTTGTTATAATCCATCTATTTGTATGCCATTTGCAGGCTAAATCACCTAGGAGATTGGGGTACTCAGTTTGGCATGTTAATCGCTCACCTGCAAGATAAATTCCCAAACTACCTCTCAGTCTCGCCCCCCATTGGCGACCTCCAGTCATTTTACAAGGTATGATTTTTTCCCCCCATTTTATTTATATTCATTTTCCTCTCTCATACACTAGAATAGAGGGCAGCGTGCACACGTGGCCAGCTCTTCATTCTGTCTGGCTGTCTCGGATTGGTACTGCACTTTACATGCTTTATAAATTGATAGCTAAAGATTTTTGAATACATATATGGATATTGTTTAGGTTTTGTACTTAAACGAAGTCATATAGTGTAGATGCCAAGGTGTGTTTTGCTGGAATTCACAACGATTGCACTTGTTTTACTAGGAATCTAAAAAAAGATTTGACGAAGAGGAAGAATTTAAAAAAAGGGCGTATCAGTGTGTCGTGCAGCTGCAAAGCCATAGCCCTGATATCATCAAAGCCTGGAACCTGATCTGTGATGTGTCCAGAAAAGGTGACTTTTCTTAATGTTGTATAAGACCCATTTCATATGAGTGAGTTTGTTTCTCAGTTTGTGCGCAGGATTTGCTGGATAGAACCTGGAACTTCTGAACTAAACTCAGCTTGTCCATTCAGTTCAGCAGTCCGAGGTTTGGTCAAATTAATCCCTCAGGTGCATGAAACGAGTTTTCCCAGAAAAACTTGCTTGTGGGCGATAGAACTTGTTGTAAATATAGAAGAAGAATTTTACCATCCTAAGGCTATATTCACACTGCCGTTGCCCGCCCGTACCTTACCGTAGCGGGCAACGGCAGTGTACGGGGAGAGGAGGAGGAGGTGAGCGCTGCTCACCCCCGCCCCTCTCCATAGCAACCTATGGCGCACGGCGCCGTATTACGGGAAAAGATAGGACAGGTCCTATCTTTTTCCCAGGTACGGAACGGTACGGTGCCGCACGTGTGCAGCACCGTACCGCTCCCGTAGGGTGCCGTGCGCCCATAGAAGTGTATGGGGGACGTATATCGGCCGTATATACGTCGGCTGTATATACGTCCCCCATACGTTAGTGTGAATGTAGCCTAAGGCAAAGGAGCCAACATGTGCTAAGCATCTCTGGGAACTCCTTCAAGACTGTTGGAAGACCATTTCAGGTGACTACCTCTTGAAGCTCATCAAGAGAATGCCAAGAGTGTTCAGAGCAGTAATAAAAGCAAAATGTGGCTACTTTGAAGAACCTAGAATATAAAACATTTTCAGTTGTTTCTCACTTTTTTTTTTTGTTAAGTATATAATTCCACATGTGTTAATTCATTTGATTCCTTCAGTGGGAATCTACAATTTTTATAGTCATGCAAATACAGAAAACTCTTAGAATAAAAGGTATGTCCAAACTTTTGGTCTGTATGTATAATATATATTATATATACAGTACAGACCAAAAGTTTATTCTAAGAGTTTTCTGTATTTTCAGGACTATAAAAATTGTAGATTCCCACTGAAGGCATCAAAACTATGAATTAACACATGTGGAATTATATACTTAACAAAAAAGTGTGAAATAACTGAAAATATGTCTTAAATTCTAGGTTCTTTAGAGTAGTCACCTTTTGCTTTGATTCCTGCTTTGCACACTCTTGGCATTCTCTTGAAAAGCTTCAAGATGTATTCATGTGTGAATTCATAGTTTTGATGGCTTCAGGGAGAAGCTACAATTTTTATAGTCAGGAAAATACAGAAAAATCTTTGAATGAGAAGGTGTGTCCAAACTTTTGGTCTGTACTGTATGTATAATATATACAGTATATGGAGAAAAAAACTGGACCAAATATTCAGAAGGAGATATATATATATATATATATCTATATCTCTGGTCCAGTTTTTTCTCCATGTAAGTACTTTTGATACAATGCTGTATTCCAATCCAAGACTAAGGACTCATGCATGCGACCCTGTTCTGAAACTGGTCCAAAACAGGAAAATTTGCAGACCATTTTTTGCTAATTGGGTGCAACTCGGATCGGTCACTGTGTAGCGAGACACAAGGTCCAATGCACAAGGCCTTAAAATGAGAAGAAAAAATATGAAGGAAGGATTAGCTCGTATATATCAAAATAAGCCACTGGAAGCTGTCATTTGTGTTTTCCAACTTCTTTTTGTGTTTTTTTGCTTTAAGAATTTCAGAAGATTTATGATTGTTTGGACATTCGCATCATCGATAGAGGAGAATCTTACTACCAAGACAAAATGGTCCAAGTGATAAAAGAATTTGAAGAGAAAGGTGCATATCCCTTATTTATGTTTGATGGGAAAAGACTTAGAAAACATTTGGCCCAACTACCTGGTGCTGTGTCCCCACTTCTCACCAAGCACAGCGACCCATCATGTATAGTGCCTGCTGCTGCAGCTCAGTCCTGTTCATTGGGCCTTGGCAATATGTGACTGATGAATGTGATACCCCTGTCATTAGCCGCACAAGCAGGGCTCATTACAGTGTCCGACCCCCTCCAATATGACAGTGATCCATTCTAGAGAGTCACTTAGATTTATTATGTAATGATTTTAAGTGTTCTGTATTTACTTTTAGGTTTGGTGGAAGTGGATGAAGGAAGAAAAGTTGTATTTCCCCCTGGATGCTCAATACCTCTAACCATTGAGAAGTCAGATGGAGGCTTCACCTACGATACGTCAGACCTGGCTGCTATAAAGCAGAGATTAGTTGAGGAAAGAGCAGATATTATTATCTACGTTGTGGACAGCGGACAGGTGAGAAATGCACATCTACCTCTAGCGTGGAGAGATTCACAAGCCGATATTTAATATTCCATGTATGATTATTTATTATTACTAATGTAAAAATACAATAGTGAAAATGATGATATCTGTATATGTATTCTAGTACCTTGTGCTGTTCCTTTATTGTACTTAATTTTGCTTTCTTTTCTTCAGGGCATCCACTTGCAGAATGTGTTTTCAGCGGCTCAGATGATCGGTTGGTTTGATCCAAAAGTAACCAGAGTAGAACATGCTGGATTTGGTGTTGTCCTAGGAGAAGACAAGTGAGTAATAAAAATGATTTAAGGGGTTTACTACTTTTTATGTATTCAGATTCACTAGCAAGGTGGTACTTAATAATATTTAGAGGGTTTTGGGAACCAGGGACTTGTGGCTTTTACAGGTGGTGCACTACTTAAGGACGCCCGACTTCTAGCTGACCCCTTTTGCCCACTGTGACCTCTGGTGAATCTCTCTGGATGCTTTTCTTTAGTCCCAGACTGCAATGATCAGCTGTAAGGTGTCTGTAATGAAGCTTTATTGATAATCCTTGGTCCCATTACAGCAAAAAAAATTTAAAACTCCGATTGTCACTGGGGCAAAAACATTTTTTTGTCTGGATTTAAAATTATAAAATATACTGTTTCGACTTTCACACAAATTCAACTTAAGAACAAACCTGTGGACCCTATCTTGTATGTAACCCCGGGACTGCCTGTATTTAATTATTGAATCTAAACCAGTAGCTCCTATTTACATATTGTTCTTTTTCTTAGGAAAAAATTTAAGACCCGATCAGGTGACACTGTTAGACTGATTGACTTGCTAGAAGAAGGGCTGAAACGTTCTATGGACAAATTGAAGGACAAAGAGAGAGATAAGGTAAAGTGTGTAATGTGGAATCTACACTGGTGTTGCCTGAAAGAGCTTTCAATGCACATTAGATTATTATCTATTTCCACCTACACCAGCAGAGTATGCAAAATTTGTATTATGTGGCTGGGCACCTTTAACCTCAGAAATTTCTTTTTAGAATATGTCAGCTGAAGTATATGCCCTTTAACCTAAGTGGATAAAACTGATGTCCTGTTGTAATAGGATTTTGGTTCTGTGAGCTACAGAACCAGTGAAATAGTACCACAGTTTATATGTAGCAAGAACAAGGTTTGTATTATACTTTTTTTTTTGTATTTCAGGTACTTACACCTGAGGAGTTGGATGCCGCTCAAAAAGCTGTTGCTTTCGGGTGCATCAAATATGCTGACTTGTCCCACAACAGGATGAATGACTATATCTTCTCATTTGATAAAATGTTGGATGATCGAGGAAACACGGCTGCCTATCTGCTGTATGCTTTTACCAGGATAAGGTACAGACATTCACTTATATATATACACATGTATGTCACCTAAAGATCAATATTCTACTGGACTGAAAAATGTAAAACCCCGTATAATGTATGTATCAGCTTAGCGGTTCTACATGCTTAGATGTCTATTACCTATAGGATACAGGCGTGTGGAGGGAGATAAGTTTGTAATATTGTCTAAGTTACACATATGGGGTCTATACAGCTAGATGAGACGTGTGGGTTCATAGCAAGACCGAAAACTAATTTAGTCCTGTAACCTGAAGGTCACAGGGTCTTGTGAGCTATGGTGCTGTTCTGTTGGCCTTCCACGTTCAGCTTTTCAGAGGCAGTTTTTGAAACCAAAAGCCGTTGAGGACATATCACTGCGAGAAGCAAACGCCACTCCAGGTTTAGACATTAAAAACTATATGTGAAAAACTGAATGTGTGAACGCACAGTTAAAGAGAATCTGTCATGCAAATGAACCCATCCAAATAAAGACTTCACTAAAAAACATTGTCCCTTTCCCTAAATGGTTTCTTTCCATGTCTACAATGTCACAAAAATCCTGAATTAATATGACAATTTACTTACCCTGCCCTGCCTTTATGTTCCTAATCTGAGTGCTATTATATTCTGCAGTGTGAAACATTGAAAGAGCCCTGTTGCATCATTTGGCATTTAAAGTCATGTGACCAGGATGACATCCTCTTAAGTCCTGTTGCATCTGCAACATCTACCCCATGTATGTATCTGATCACATGAAATTACAGCATTCCTCCATGGAGGATGGGGAGGAATAGAAATCCATAAATTTTGCTGTGATTTCATGAGAACAGATATATGAATGACGTAAATTTTTCTAATGTTAGAAGGCTAAAAGGACCTTAGATGTCCCCATGGTTATATGACGTAGAGGCATGGGACATGGGGAGTAGTAGATGTTAAGTGCTGGCCGAGCAGGACACGTCCCCTCTGGCGCTAGTTGTTATAACATAAAGTTGATTTATGTGGATGTAAGGGAAACCATTTTTAGCTAAAAGAGAGTCTCAGTTAGTTAATGGGGCTCTATGGGAATCTGTCACCAGCTTTATATTTGAAAATATGGTGACAGATTCACGTTAAATGGATTAACAAGAACAATCTTTTCTTAACTTGTATTATGTATTTGTTTTGATCTTTCTATTAGGTCTATTGCCAGATTGGCAAACATCAGTGATGAGCAACTGCACAAAGCAGCGCAGGACACGGAGATAGGTTTACAGCATGAGAAGGAATGGAAACTCGGCAAATGTATTCTCCGCTTCCCTGAGATTCTACAGAAGATTTTGGATGATCTCCTGCTCCACACCTTATGCGATTACCTCTATGAATTGGCCACCACCTTCACTGAGTTTTATGATAACTGTTACTGCGTTGAAAAGGACAGACAGACTGGTAAGTACATATTTCAGATAAAAAAAAACAAAAAATTGTACAGTCCTCTCAATATCTTACCACACTAGTGACTCAAAATTTAAATATATGAAAGGGAACCTGTCAGCAGCTCTGACTATAGAAAGCTGCATTCAGTGTTGGGATGCAGCACTTGAGATCTGTGAAAATGCGTTTAAATTCCAGGATTGTAGCTGGACTTGGAGCCCACTGATGTGTAAGGCATCTTCTTGGAAAACAGAACAGCTCCCAAGCTCTCCTATAGTCACTGCTGTACCGGGCTTGTGTTTGAATCCTACATCAGTTTCTCTGGGGAGGAGCTGTGCTTTACTCAGTAAAGAGATTCAGTGGGGATGATAATTATAAGAATGGAACAGGAAGCAGTGGGTTCCATTCTCTGTGTAGGGTCTGGACCAAGTCACTGCATTAACTCCCATCTAAAGTAATCTGCAGATTTATCTTTAGAAAGTAATCTCATTAGTTACCTGAAATACTGCACATGAAGTCAGTCTAGGCTATGATTTAATGGTCTTACCTCTTTCATTCTGCAGGTCAGATTGTGAAGGTGAACATGGGAAGGATGTTACTTTGTGACGCTACAGCTGCGGTAATGGCGAAAGGATTTGATATTCTGGGAATCAAACCAGTGCAGAGGATGTAACATCTTAATGGCCTGTTGAGCTTCTCTTCTCCCATATACCAAAATTGCTTTTAATTTTCTAAAATAAATACAAACTTGAGAATGCATTCATTATACAGTGTATTTCTGATTTCTCTACCATAATGAAGCTAAAATAAAGCAGCTGAAGCGCAATAGGATATATGGACTTTTAAGGTTCACAATTTAACAGTCACTTTAACAAGGATTTATTTTTAAAAAATTGGGGGCTATAAAAACAAACCACTTATATTCGCCTCCTTTACCACTACCTCTCGCCAGCTATAGCCTGAAACTCGTGCTGTAAAAAGTGCGTGGCAGTGGTTCGGACCTCCTCTGCATTATATTTTAGTCACATGGTACATTCCCGTTTTAAGATGACATTTTGGAATCGTGCTTCAAGAATTACAAGGTGCATTTCTAGTTAAGAAAATCTGTGTATACTGACAAGTTATGCACCACAGTAGTGAGAACCTATGGCAAGGACTCAAGGCCTCCTCCTGTAGTCCCAGGCCAAACTGGATTTGCCACAATCAAACTGACATTTCCTGGGGACTGCAAGTTTGGAGAGACCTAGATTATCTTTGGAGCTTTTGCTGGGAGATCTGGGCGGGATGCTACCAAATCCAAATTTCCCCTCCATATTTCAATTGTATTGGTTTTCCGAGGACACAGATATGATCGAAACCTACACCAGAGCAGTAAATTTCTGTATTGGAACTTTGTTATAAATACTTAGGTTTTTACTGCCCTATAGGAACAATTCAGCTGGCAGTTAGAATAAAACTTCACGTTTTGTGATATTTACCACTAGAGGGCCCCCTAAACATATTGCATAATATGTGGTGGAAAAAGAGTAGCATTCACATTGTGTGGTGGCGCCAACTTAAAGGGGATTTCAGAAAACCACAAAAACAAAAGTACGCTTAGCAGGGTGCAGCAGTCCGGTCATTGCTGGGCAGGGGGTGTCGGGAAACCAAAAGGGAGCAATGATGCTGGGGGAATTGTTAAAAATGTTGAGTACAGTGGACATTGTCCAATAAGGTGTAGGACAATGGCTGCACACATGAATGTCAGCATGGTCTGTAGATTGGCCAAAATATATACCAGAAAGAACTCTCTGCAATTGATCCATTGGAAAAAAAATACTCAAGCTCCTTGATGTAGCAGAAGGGCAGGGGACAGAGGAAAGTGGCAGACACTTTGTAAAATTAAGGTGTTTGTGGGAGGGTATTTATAAACCAACCATCAGAGGGCTATGCCTTAACCGAACATATAACATATAAATCAGTCACTGTACAATTGTACACAAAATTGTACAAAACAACATGTCATAGATCAGTATTTATTAAACAACAAATGACAATACCCCAGATAAAATCATAAAAACATAAGAACCATGGACAGTGTGCCATGCATAAGCATAATTAAAAAAAAAAAAAATTTGCATGTATGGGCTCTATAATCTGTTAATAAATCAAATCCAATGCCCAAAACCGCAATATCAAAGCCGTGGAAAACGACAAACAATATACATGGATACTGGCTTGTAAACATTGCCTGTAAAGTCACTATCATTACATCATCAAATATTGCACATGTGATAATGTAAATAATACTGATTCTTCGCATTATACATCAACATTTTATATACGGCCCACTCAAACCAACATAACATGTGCAAAAAGTGTCATTCCTACAGAGATGCCACGTCCAAACCCAAGAATGAATGAATACTGACCACCATGCCATGTAAAATGCCGTCACGCTGTCCAGCACCCCAACGCGCGTTTCACACCTGTGGGAGAGTAACCTGTAGCATATGTACTGTAAAGGTGAGTGTCATGGGGCTTTGTTGGGGACAAAAGAAGGCTGCATATGGTTTACACAAGTGATGATGGAGATCAGGATGGGAATCCTGAGTTTTAGGGGAGCAGTCCGTGATAACACAGTATAAGTGGCAAAACAGCTCTCATGGAAACATCTGACACATCTCCACAAAGGGATAAAATAAAGGACTATAGTTGGTCTGTGAATCATGGTCCTGCAGTGGTCAGATTTCATGGACCGACCTCAGTGCCAGGAATGTGACCCCATACATTAGTGATATGATGCAGAGTCACGTCTTATAAGAAGGGGCTCCATACATGTATCACTATGATGCACAGGATCTTATTCTCTGTACTGTGTTCCGTCCATTAAATCGGGTCACTGCAGACCTGTGCTTCACAGACCAAATAGTGTCATTGCAAGGTATAACAAGTAACAGCAACTTACCAACCACAAAGTAGGAGCTATGGTCACAAGAAGAAATTGGAGCAGTAGTTACCCACCGGCACCTAGAACATATCGGCAGACAGAGCTGGTTACTTGATTATACATCAGCCGTCGCTTGTTGGCAGGATAGGAGCCACAGCCAGGGGCACTGCAGGCGGCTGCTTGTGCATTCCTCTTATGGATGTATAGTCCTCATGGAAGGAGGACTACTAGGGTAACAATTCCATATCTAGGGCGAGAAATATTCTAGTGAAGGTAGCAAGGGTTTCTGCTTATAAAATGTGGGTTTTTTTTGTGGATTTGTTATTTGCAGTGTTTATAGTCATAGCAAATATCTACACAGATTTGATGAAGATTTTCACATTTTGGAAGCCCAAGAAAAGGGACATGCTTATTTTTTACTTTGAACAATTATTTCTGGAAAAATATTAAACATCTGCATTACTTTTTTCAAATCATTTACTTTAATGCTGCTGAATTACAGTGTGCGCAGATGCCCTAATGTATAGTAGCCAAAAGTCTTGAAGGTTATGTACAACCTTACCAGTTTTTTTTTTTTTATATATTCAGAAAAGGCTTGTATCTTCAGTAAATAAAATAGTACAAAGTTTAATAAATAGTGTGCCAGGCAGCCTGTAGGTAAAGCTTTACACATCACAGCTCCTGTGTTTATCACCAAACTCTATCAGTTAGTTAGTGATGGGTCGTTGGCAAACAAGCCGGCTCTTGTTTGTGAACAATGTGAGCCGGCTCCCCTCAGTCAGCCAATAGCTCACTAAACCCCTGCTCACCATGCCCCCTTTAACCTGATAAAATCAGGTCAAAAGTGGTGTGGGGCGACAAACCGGCCTGCGGATCCCTATTATGTATTTAATATGGAGCCGTTCAGGAGCCGACCCCTCACTAAGAAGAGCCGTAATTCCCATCACTAGTATCAGTGTCGCCTCCATCCCACCCCTCTTGCACAATCCTCAGCTACAAGCTCCAGCAAGTTCTGCAGCTCAGACGCCCCTCTCCCATCTCACAAAAGACAGCTCAGTCTGATAAAGGACAGTCCTGCTGCTCTTTAACGCTCTTCCCTCTCCATAAGACACACACTTTTCCCTTCCATATCTAGCAGTGTCAATAGATTACAAGATATTGTGATAAACACAGAAGGCATGACCAAATAGATATTTGAGTATTACTGGGAAGCAGGATGAATTGGGTGGCCCTTGTGCTGCTGGTGGGTGACAGACGTTCCTTGACTGGGTTACAATAGCGAGGATAAATGGTGTCCTGCCTCAGAGAGGTGAAAGAGGAGGCACTTTTGTCTTTGTGTCCACCACTGCAAACCAAATACATGATCGTCTGTTATCCAGGGACAAACTGAAATGTATACTGTTATTTGTTATTTATACATGTTATTTCACATGGACACACTTTGGGTCAAAAACTAAAGTATGAACACTACCATTATATTTTAGACAAACATTTCTAATCACATTAGTGACTCTAAGGCCGTATTCACAGAAGGAGTTGATTCAACTCAGACTCTACAAAAAAAAAAAAAATAATCCCTTTAAAAACTTCTGTTCTATTCTGGATCTAAGGATTTAGGCCAGGGGTAAGAAACATTTATTGATCCAAGGGCTATACTTCCATACTGCACAGGAGTGAAGTTCCTCTGCTATATATTAGAGGAATAAGGAATTGGGAAGGAATGCCTGCATTTATCTCAAGCACTGCTCGAGTGACACGGAAAACTGGAATGTCAAGTCAGATTTGGTGAACATTTTGGTGGAGCTGAAGTCGAAGTTCAGGAAATTGAGGAGTCAGAGGTTTGGTATTCCGACTCCACAACCCACATGGAATTATATTTCAAAAGGGTATTCAGCATATGAACATGGCCTAAACTACGACTACTCATCACCCCTGTCAGGATTTGTTTTGATTTCACTTTTTTTGGGGTAAACCAAAAGGAAATCCATCCAGTTATCCATATACCACTGTAGTAGTCAGGCCATTTCATTTTACCATGCGGTTCTTTGAAGAAGTGTAAGAACACAGACAAAGACAAGATTTAAAAAATAAATAGGACAAAAGAGGTTCATTTTTACAAGTGCTGTACCATTTATTGGCTGTACATTGTCTGTTACAAAACAGTGAACAGTAAATTATACATAGCAAATTGTGGAGAAATAAAAACTGACCACTTAAATTTTACTCTTTCCTGTGCAAAATATACAACTTTAGAATATAAAAATATATAAAAGATATTGATTAAATTCTGCAACTATAAAGAATTACATAAAGATTAAATTTAAAACGTTGAAATTGACATTTTTCCCGTCATAAAAATATAAAAATACTGTGCAATCCAGATGTGGATTATTTACAGTAAATATGGGGAATGGTAGTGTCCAGCACATAGTTCACAAAGATGAAGCATGCAACAGTAGCAAAGGTGGGGGTCCCCATTCACATATCTGGCAGTGGCACACAAAGTATTACCTATTGGCACCTTGGATGACCTTTTACCATTTCCACCAACACATCCTTTAATAGATAGAGAATTGTCCTCCAGAATGGGTTAAACACTCTCTCCAAGCATCATCATTGTCAAGCAAACATAGACTAATAATAATAAAGCTGCCTCCACAACAGATATGATTAATAGGATCTCTTCCGGCAGATGTGCAGTGTCAGGCAATGCACTGCAGTCCAGAATCACCTACCTGCACGAGTGTTCTAGTAGAGATCCTTATGCTGGGATGAATGTCTTTGAGTCAAAAGGGGTTGTACCAAGATTTATTTTTACAATGTGATTGGGTGGAGGTCATGTTCTCACCAATTGATAAAGCGTCTTACCATCCATTATTATGGGAATACCGGAAGTTGCTAAGTATCACTCTGGTATCTCCAACATGCTCAAACAGTTCCAGAGAGAGTCCCTCAGCAAATTCCAGCACTTCCATAGACAGGAATGGAGCAGCAGGATGCATGCTGTTCCTGCTCCATTTATTGGCGAGAATAGGACCTTAGTGATAGTTGGGGTTTCAACTATGAGGCTACACCAAAGAAAAAAGGGCAAATAAAAATAAAGATCACCCATGGCATGCTGTCAATTCTTCACCGGGTGCAAAAAAATAAAAAGGCATGTAAAACAAACCAATTCTATGGTTTGCAAAACAGATAAGCCATGTAAAAATCAGGCAAAAAGATACAAATGGTTGGTAAAGGAAGCGAGAGGTTCTCTATAAAGCTATTCAGCCAATCAATAGACAGTCAAGCTTTCATATACTATACCTACCATTCAGACTTGTGGCAAGACATAAAATTTTCCATAATTATGGCACATATATTTTGGTGTTGCCACAAACACCATGACGGCCACGTCTGAATTAAGATGTTGTGTCATTGGGTACAGCATATAAAAATAGTTAATGTTCAACCCCCCAACAGGTCAGCGTATGGCTTGTGAGAGTAGCAGGTAGTAGAAGCTTCTCAAAGTATCACACACACACAGGAAAACCTATCCAAAATGTGAATGAGTATTTTTGGATAGTATAAAAAAAATGGAAATATAGAACAGACCAAAATATAAATTAAATTAACCTTACAGTAAACCATGGGCAAGAAAAAAAAATGTATTAAAAAAAATTAAATAAGGAGTGCCCATCCTGCTATAGTCCATGAATAAACCCATAGCGATTATTCAGTATTAGCGAAAGAAGAAAAATGATCTCCCCCACAGAAACAGCACCATGTCTATTTATCAGCTGTATACTCATTCAGAAGACTCCAGGCAGACAAGGTGCTAGTCCGGGAAATAATTTTACATTTTTAAAAATTTTAGACAATTCCCTTTATTCTTTACGGTCATTGCAGTTTTTTTTAAATGGGAGTGGTACATTCATTGTTGAAGCCCAAAGTCAACTGTTCCTTTGTACAAGTACTGCTATATACCTTACATACAAATCACATACATGCAGATATGGCAAACATTTCCCCCAGTATAGTAGTAAGCAAATTCATTATTTGGTAACATTAACATCTTGAATGTTGGGGCAGTGTTAAAATACTGATATAAAATAAAAAGATGCACTAGATGGCTGTGTGGGTCCCTTTGGCTTTGAGAAATACCTGAATTAGCAGCATATATCAATCCTGGGAGGGGTAGGGGGTTCCCTTTAGAATAATACTGTTAGAAAGAATCACAAAGACACGAGTTGTGTGAAATTTACATATAAATTAGCTAATTTTGATAAAAGGAAAATGACGTCTGATCCCATGCTTTGGAAGAAAGCAGCCATGTTTTTCAACCTCTGGACAACCCCTTTAAGACAACCATGGTAGGTACACAAATTACAGACCTGCAGTGATTGGATTTCACAGACCGACTACACTGCCGGTGACAGGATTCCAAGCTTCATACCAATATATATGATGCAAGGAGTCCCTTTTTCCCACCTGAACAGCATTTTCAAACTGTGAATACAGTGGGGAGTGAAGTCAATGCAGGTTAGTGAGTTTAAAAGGGGTTTTCCAGCAGAGTAGCCTTCTCTTCTTTAGGAACCCCCTGATAATGCCTCTTGACAAGAGCCTTCATCATTAGCTGCTGTCTTCATATCTACCACAAAGTGGCAGCAGTTATAGTTCTGTATTACGGAGTCCTTTAAGATAAACCTTCAGGTAGTTCCTTAAAGACATGGGTGGGTTCCTAAAGGATTTCTTATGACCAGGCAGCCATGATTTGTCAGGTTCCCTAGTTAAAAAAAACAAACAAACAACCCAAACCCTTTATACAATCTGTGCAATAGAACATACGCCGACTCCTCCTACGTATAACACTTAAGACGGGCGCGCAGAGCAGTCCTTTTTAGAATAAAATATAAATAATGCTTTCTGTATAGTGATATTTACAATGACAGAACTAGATCTATGCATAAAATTATAACATTTCTTATATAAATAAATGAATACATCTGATTCAAGTACCATTTACTACATGTTGTTAAAACAGTCAAAAGAAAAGGTAAAAATGATGATTTGTATTTTAAGAAAAAAAAAACCCCAAGCTGCTTATCCATAGTTGACATTTGTTGAGAAGTCAGGATAGCGTCCTTCAGAAAGTGCATGGTCAGACACCAGCGCTGCTCACTTCATTGCCCTTTTCTTATTGAAGGAGTCTTTAATCCTTTGTATCTCAGCAGCACACATGTGACCAAACACCCTGTTGTACCATTCACTAGTGCGCCCCCTGCAAGGGAAAAATAAAAGAAAAACTATGGTTTAAAGAGCAGCAAATGCACACAAAACACACATCATATAATGCACAATGAATGGGTCTGACTAAACAAAGATGCGCTCACCTCGTGTCTGTCCTACAAGCATGAGTAACTTTACACTTCTGGTTTCCAAGGTTTTCTAGGAGATATTCACACAAAATCACATGACCCAAGATCCCAGTGACTGGGACATCATCACTTTCAATTGAAGTAGCTGCCAAAATGCAGGTGCCACTTTGTGGATCAGTTCTCCATGTCCTGAATTTAAAAGGAAAAAAATAAGAACTTTAGAGAGCGTTTTTTTGAAGAGTCGTATGCATTCTTGTAGTAAACGGTTTCATTTCAAAGCTACGGTACATGGCAGCTACTCGTATAATACAAGCATGGATAACACATGTCTGCCTGATCCCCCGCACACACACAAAATCCTGTAGATTCCTAGACAGTGTGGAAACAAGGCCAACCTTGTAAAATTAAACTTTGTGAAGCTAATAACTACTACAATGGGAAATGTAATTCTCCAGGGTTCCATCACTGTATTGTAAAAGGTCTAAGTATAGACTTCCCATTGAGGTCATGATGGGCTGTTGATGTCGATCAGCCAATTTGAAAAGACAGTTGCAGTAGAAACGGAGCAGAACTCTGAACCGTTGAATCTTAAAGGACATCTACCATCAGTTCGACTGATGATTGATGTCCCACATTAGATGCCTGATAATTTATACTCTAATTGGAACAGTCTTTAGTGCAGTGGTGGCGGACCTATGGCACGGGTGCCAGTGGTGGCGAACCTATGGCACGGGTGCCAGAGGTGGCACTCAGAGCCCTTTCTGTGGGCACTCAGGCCACTGACCCCAAGACAGAGCTCACCAAACAGGACCAATTTCACAAAATCTTCCTGCAGACTCAGGCAATTTAAGAGATTCTGCAATCAGCTCTATTTTAAAACGACAATACTGCGGGAAAAGTAAGAAGGTGTTGATAGAACTGCATTATCTTTGGAGGTCATCCTACTGGAACCTTCATTCTTACTGTACTGAGAGACCCTGGTGACAAGCTACAATGATAGTCTGAATGTGCTCGGCTTTCAACTGTATTAGTGGCCTCAAGGGGCCGATATGATTGATAGATGTTGAAGAGCAGGTAGCAATAAGTTATTGCTTAAAATGCAATGTTGGCACTTTGCGGTAAATAAGTGGATTTTGGTTATAATTTGGGCACTCTGTCTCTAAAAGGTTCCCCATCACTGGTCTAGTGTATAAAGAAAGAGAATATTGGCTCTGAAAATTAAAAAAAAAAAAAAAATGTAAATGAGGAGAATAAATTAAAACCTAGGAAAGCCGAGGGGCGCTCAGAAGATGTTAGCCTGAGTACCTCGGGCTCATTTCCATATTTTTTAAAAGTTATTTTCTGAGCCAATATGCCCTTTCACACTATATACACTATTATGTGTTCCAATTTATGCATAAAGAAACAGGTATCAGTCTACTCAGACTGATTGTAGATGTCCTTTTTTAAAGGCTTCATTTAAGAACAGAATCATAAAAGGTCATAGCAATTTCTTTACCCATATGACAAAGTTAAAAAAATTAACTGAAAATGGAAAAAATATATTTATAGAACACATTACAAAACAATTACCTTAAAACCACATATTCCCTGTGTGATAGGGGAGGCATGCCCTCTTCCGAATAGTGATAGATCTCAGTATCTTCATCTAGTGTCTCTATGATCTTAGACTGCTGGAGATTTGGGTCCCACGTGTGCTGTTCCCTCAGTATATGTTGTAAGACCGTTTGTGGTGTGGCTTCAAGTTCAATAGAGGCTTTCCACAGCCTAACCGGATAGTCATTATTTTCCACCTGTGAAAAAAGAGAGACTTGATTATGGTGTCACTTTATACATTATTATTTTATTGTTTGGCATTATGTTTCTGTTCTAAAAAAGTTTTCAATACAAAAGTTCAACACCACAATGGAAAAAGGCGAGTGGCGAGCACAAACCTTTTTGTACCCCAGTTCAACCTGTTCGAATCCAGCACAAGGCACCCAACTTCGATATTTATCCTTGGCATCTCGCAGAAGATTTTGCATGGAGTTTTCCAGAGATATTAGGGTATTACTGTGTGCAGCCAGGGAGGTTGTAGATGTGTTTATGGTCGCCTCTGGAGCGTTGGACAGGGGCTTACAAATATTGGGACACAGGTCACGGCAATAGTCGGGCACCTACACAGAAACAGACAAAATTACATTAACGCACAAGATTCCCGGTGAAATGCTCCCCAGTAATGTAGACACACCCAGTTTGAGGTATTATTTGCAGGACAGTAAGGTAGTGGCATCAGTCATTTTAGAAGCAGTAATAGTAGTTATATTACAGATTTTTTTTAAAGTTAGCAGACTGTGGCACACAAGCCAGAATTGTGAGTCAGGTTGTGCCATCAAACAGAGATTAGAAAATAAAACTTTTAACAATTCCAGGTCATCATCATAATGCCAAAGGGATTATAGTTATGGCATTGGCAAAGGATAGGGCCATAGCACAAACATACCTGAAATAGTCGGTTACACTCTGCAATCATGTGAGCCAATCCTTGAGTTGCTGCTAAATTCTCGCTGAGATCTTTCTGGTCTGGCTTTCCAAGACTATACTTTCTCTGGCTTGCTCTAAAATTTTATATGAAAAAAAATGTTATTATATCACTTCTTATAAAACTTACTGGCGTTATACACGAATAAGATCCGTTTCTGATAAGGGTTGCAGTGTGTCTAGTCTTTACTTAGTAAACAATGTGTACATATATCGGCTCCTACATAAGTGGTCATAATGACAGATATACACAGTATGTAGATAACAGCAATCGAGAAGAAGAAGTATTGCGCTTCTTAAAGGCAACCAAATCTGTAAGTATTTGTATTCTGACCCACATTAGTCCAAGTGCAAAGGATATGCTCTCTGGCTGTAAGGCAAAATACATGCTTCAAAAATTGTTAAAAATCCAGCACTTTGTAAAAGATAATTTCTTTTTTATTTCTCCATCATGCTAAAACATTACATAGCATATCTGTAGTCCATTTATAGCAGCTAAGAGTTTTGAATTTTTGGGCTCTTCATCAGAGCCACGACGAAGAGCAGAAATACTCGTAACGCATAGCTGCTATACGCTCTTCACCATGGCTCTGATGAAGAGCACAAATACTCGAAACACGTAATTGCTATATATGGACTACAGATATACTATGCAATATTTTAACATGAAGAAATAAAGAAGTCATTTTTTTAACAAAGTGCTGGATTTTTTAAAATTTTTTTTAAACATTATGTAGAAGGTTAGGCATGATCATAATATCCTCACATAGTAGTATGTAAAATATGACAACTCTGTAGATGCTTATCCTTAAAACTATTTATTGGGATTTAGACGTTAATGGTAACTGTAGACAGTTTCACATTAACATACAAGTAAAAGTCCTGGATGACATCATTACAACACATTTCCTGCCCAATTATCTACAGAACAGCTCCACTGAACGACACCGCACAAAGAAATGGCTGATAAGACATTAATCCTTGGAGCCAGGCCATTCAGATTATGAGTCTTTGAAGTTTCAATCAAAGTAAAACATTAACATCTATATGTCTGGAAATCTTGTTCAAAGTAGTCTTTTTTGGAGGGTGGGAAGGCTTTATTAAAACAAAAAACAATGAAGCACTCATACTGGATCCAAAAGGAACTTTGTTAGGGGGGCAGGATTAGGTTGAAAAATAAAGAATACGCTAATCCTTTTAGAGGACTTCCGATAGAAACGAGAATCCGTTGTCACACATACTAAATCAGAGCGTTCTGAACAGATTGGGAAACTTTAAAATCCATAAAAGTAAGGAAAAAACACGAGCATACATTTTTGTTTTTATCTGCTTTTAGTGCCCATGACTGTGCGGCCAATATCTGCTTGGATGAAACGTAGGGCGTTGTGTAAAGTCTTCAAGCTGCCTGAGAACTTTGTTTTCCTTTGCATTACTTCATTTTTAATAGAATCCAGCCAGGATGAGGTCATGGACATCCCACACCATTAAAAAAATTGGACAGCTCTATTATATTAGAAGGGATTAAAATATGGCCTCCAGGTCATAATCTACATGATCTAATTTAACCGATTAATGATCGCTAAACCTTTAAAAGTCATACAATAAAAATGTGTTAGGATGGGTGTGGGGGCACAAACCTCCACAAAAAGGCACAATACTTAAACAATTCTACCCAAACCTCACTATTAGAATGGAAGACATGGACATTTTAAATTATTATTCTTGCACTTAACATCATTAAAATTGTCATAAAGTTCTATATTTTAGCTCAAGATGATAAGAATTAATACAGTGAACACTGCCATTGAGAAGGGGAGCGGCAGGATAACCAACAATTTGTCTAAGACCCAGTTCACATCTGTATTCTGACCTCAAACGTTATTGTCATCTTTGATTTTAATGGAGAAGAAAATTGTCTCAAATAGTGGAAGGCTAACAGAAGTGGTGCAAAATAACATTCGCAGAATCCATTAAAAGTCCACTGAAATCATTCAATAAACATTTTAACAGATCTGTTAGACCTCCATTAGAATGGTTTTATTAACTGAAGATAAGAACGTAGGTCCGAACGCAGAAGTGAACTGGGCCTAAGCCAGACCAAAGGGATTCTTTTGAAAATGTGAAAATACGATTTTCACCTCCCACAGCATGAACACCAGATTACAGCTCACCTCGTAGATGAAGAGCTCTCCCGTCGTAAAGAGTTTAAATGAAACAAACTTGGAGCAAGACACACAGCAATGTTTGTTTGAGTCATTTGGTTTTCACTTGCACAAGCAACAACATCTCTAAAAAAGTAGAGAAGCATTTTAAGGGCTTCACGATTTTCATCTGGCAGCAACAGGATGGCAGCTTGAGCAGCGTAAAACTGCTGATCCTTTGGCACATCTGTAGAATCAATCATGTAAAATTATGTAGGATTGTATACTCAAAATTATATAAAAGTACACCTCTAGTGGGCGGAACATTTATCATTCAACTGCAAAAGGTGATGACTTTCAACCAGAGGAACAAAATATTGGACAAATAGCTATGTATTTGATGCTCAAAATCAGCTGACATTAGTAGTCACCTTAAAGAGAACCTGTTAGGTAAATTAACCCACTAAACTAAATATATTTTCATAAACTGCCATCAGAAAGCATTGCCTCCATCCCTTCATTGCCCCTGTAAACTTAAGCAATGAGGTCCTAAAGCTGTATGCAAATGACCTGTGAGACATCCCTTCATTGCCCCTGTAAACTTAAGCAATGAGGTCCTAAAGCTGTATGCAAATGACCTGTGAGATGTCCAGCTTATTCATGAGTGGGAGATACAGCCACACCCCCCAGTGCTTGACTGACAACCTGTATAATGTAAGGTATAATGGTGTAATGGCTCCTCCATGTGATTTCTGGTGCTGGTGCCCCCTGCAGCCTCTGTGTGTATAGGAGAGATACAACAGCTCCAGGAAGCCATGTTATAGCAGAACATGTCAGGTACTTGTGTAGCTGATGTCTGTCTCACACATGTGTATTAGGAGAGAGAGCATGTCAGCAGATAAAGCACAGACACTAGCAATGCTTTACTATACATTACAGACAGAAATGAGCAGAGGGGAGGAGAGGGGAGAAGTAACATCACTGCCTCTGTCCATGTGACCAGTCTCATTTACATAATAAAATAAAGATGATTTTATAATAATTAAATTTATGAATTTACTAGATAATGCCTGGGATGGGATCTTTGTGAGCTGCTCCAACAGGTAGTGGTGACTGAAATAGTGAGACCTGATAACAGGTGTCATTTTAAGAGGCTGGTGAGGTATAACCCCATTAAGAGACTAAGTAACAAACTCTAAAAGTTCAAAAGAACTGAGGGTTGAAGGAATCATTTTTATAGTCAACCATGAGAAAATTCCATGAGGTTTCCCCTTTTTATTTTCCTGTGAGATTTCAGATAAAAGATCACTTAGCTGGGGGTGGCTCTTTTCAGTAAATTAATGGTGGGCATTACTAAACATAAATAGATGACTCTTCTGCCGGTCCTAAAATCTTTTCACAAAAAGCCTAACAGGCCTCTGCCCATCTGCACACAACAGTTCCCAAAACAGGCTGTTAAAAACAGACATTATAAAGGGATATTCCCACAAAGACAAGATACTTAAATATAATCAGGATAACAAAATAACACTTTCAATACTATTAACACAAATAAAGCATTTCACAGATAGAGATATGTTGGAATTCTATCAGCCCTGGTGTCTCTATCAGTCTCTATTTTAGTTGTCCCTGGATCCAACCGCAAATCTTCTGACTATGGTCGGACGATTCTGCCTAGCTTATCTTACATTGGAGGAGAAGGGGGAAAGGTAGGAGACAAACGGCACTACAGACACAGGTACTTTCGGTTTCAGCCAAGCTTCTAGAAGCATCTGCACTACATAAGTGGATCCCAGGGGAGGGGGTGACATAGCAGTGCTGACTTTGTTTTATTGATTAGGTGAGGCAGTCGAGCTGAGCGTTTTATTGTGCCTCATATCCATCTCATGACTGCTCCGTCTCATCTCTCTTTTTATATGTGTCAGAGACTAGTAGAATGTTCAGAAGAGAAATGTGTAGATAAACCGTGTACCATGTTAAGCTAAGCTCATTGTCAGCACACAGCATCTCATAGCACAGAAGAATCATAAAATGTGCCCTGAGGGGACACTGAGTAAAATGATCTTCACGATGTAAACATGATAGGGGGATTAAAATTTGAGAAGTTTCTTTCATGGGCAAACCAATTTAACATCCATTTTTCATGACCACATCGTCTCAGTCCGCCATCCGCTTTTTTCAAGGTGAACTGAGGCAATTTAGCCATGAAAAATGGATCTTCAAACTATAGTCTATGCCAGTGGTGGCGAACCTATGGCACGGGTGCCAGAAGTGGCACTCAGAGCCCTTACTGTGGGCACCCGGGCCATCACCCAAGCACATCAGCCATGACTCAAAGAATATTCCTGCAGTTCCAAGCAACTTAAAAGATGCTGAATAGAGAATTAATAGACAGGGCCGTATTATTATTTCGAAGGACCTTCTGCTGGCCCCACAATTCTGTGTGTACAGAGGGACACTGGCAAGAAGCTAAAATGATGCAAATTTTCCATCTTGTCCTCAGGAGGACAATATGATTGAAAGTTGTTGAAGAACAGGGAGCAATAAGCTACTGCTTTAATTTTTGGTTGGCACCTCACAATAAATAAGGGGGGTTTTGGGTTGCAGTTTGGGCACTCGGCCGCTAAACGGTTCACCATCACTGGTCTAGGCTGCCATGAAGCATGAATCTCCTGACAAGTTCATTTTAGCTCTAACATTAAAGGAAAAAGCTGAAATCTTACACTGATAAATGTGCAGGAAAGATTCACATAATTTGCTTGTAAATATAGGTTCAGGTAGATCCCGGAAATACTGCTTAACCATGTCTGCCACATCAAAAGCAGATTGGCCTTCATAATTCACATAGTTAGGGTCCAGTTCATTCATTTCTCGAAGGGCCTGGATTCTAGACTTCACACCAGATTTTCGGAAGAGACCAACCTGGATTGAAAAAAGATAAAACAGGTATTTTAAATTCTGATTTACATGTAAAGGTTAATTATAAACTAGAAAAAAAACAATTATAAAGAGTGAGAACAAATTTCATAAAACATAGATCTACAGTATATCAGTCATATTTGGTAACAGCACGAACACATCCACAGACAAAACATTCTGTAACACAAGAACGTCTTCATATCAACTCAAATACCAGATAGTTATCCTACCACCAAGTAAATAAACAATGATCATATCCTAAGCAAGGAAAATATACTGTGTTACATACCTGATCAAGAAAGTGGATCCGCAAATAATCCATAGCTAGAAGGATGCTCTTGGGTATGGGGTAATTTGTCCTCTGAACATTCAAGAGGAGCGGAACACCAAACACATTCTTATCCTTGTAGTCTGGAGCTCTGATTTTACGAATAAATTTTGGAACAGTCCTATTAAAAGAATATCAAAGTATAAAACTTAAAAATCTGAACAACTTCTAGCCCTGGTGTTCACCACCTCCTCATTACTGAACTTCCTTTCACTGTTGTTCAAGTGAATTCACAAAGTTCCACAGAACAGCTTTGACCCATTATAGTAGACAAATATTACACTATTTACTTTTAGAGTTAATTTTAATAGGGTGTTTTCGAAAGGCCATTACTGGAATTTGGTATAAAAAAAAAAAAAAATCTATTCAATGCAGTTATTTAAGAAAGCAATAGATAAGTCAAGACTGAATTAAAAGGTAAACACACATTTGCATGCCATGTCAGCTTGGTAAGAGCAGATTTTGTAATTTGATAATCCTTACCAATTCCATCCCTGTTTACTAGATGGGGAGTATCTATCCATCAACGCTGTGAGTTTTAACAAAGACAGTTTCTGGATCCGGTTCAGGTGGGCTGCTGACTGGCTGTCAACTTGCAAGGAGACATCTTCTGGCTCTGGACTTTGTCTGCAAATTCAAGAAATAAAAAAAAAAAAAAGTCTTTGAAGCTCTGCTAAATATGGCCAGGCAAAAATGAGTATAGAGACCAGTCACACAAAGGAATGCCTGATACAAGAAACATTCTACAACAGCATTTCAAAAATAATCCAATAAAACCTGAAATATATGTACATCCATGGGGGAGATGGGTTAGCTGAAGGGAGGGTTGTATTTACCATTTGTGCTGCCTTACGCACCAAGGCCAAATAAGCTAGGGGGCAGTGACAATGTACAATAATCATTCACTCCTTACTGAGTAATCATGTTACTTTGGCTACATTCACACACACATATGGGGGAACTATATATGGCCGACGTATATACGGCCGATATACGTCCACCATATACATACGGGAGCGGTACAGTGCCGCACACGCGCGGCTCCGTAGCCCGTAAAAAGATAGGACATGTCCTATCTTTCTACGTGATACGGCGCCGTGCACTGTATAGTCCTTTGGAGAGGGACGGGGGTGAGCAGCACTCATCCCCTGCTCCTCTCCGCAGCGCAGATGTGCATGTAGCCCAAGCCAGTGTAAACAACAGAGATCAACTAATCCGTATTAAAGTGGTTTTACGCTTCAAAAACAGAACGAGTAGCGTGAAGAGGAAAACAAAAATAACTTACCTGACACAGTCTATTACGGAGGACTCCATTTCTGAAACGGTTATGTATGGCAGAATGGGAGAGCTGCCATCGGTGCAAGGTTTACCACATTCAGGATCTGTAAGGTCCAAGTTTGACTTGTGTAAATGCTCATTCACTTCTAGGTGAATAGTTTTTGGGGATGATGGACAAGGTGAAGTGGAGTCATTAGCAAAGTCAGAGTCGCCATCACCATCATCAGATAACTTTTCAGACCATGAACTGACCATTTTTCGAAGTCCATTAACATGTTCCATTACATTGTCTAGTTCTGAAAAGACATCGTCATCACTAGGTGACCCAAGTCTGTTAAAATGGAAAGGAACGTTATCATAAATGCTTAATCGATTGTCAATAAGGGACAATGGGCTTGGAGGTGCTTCAGCATCCTTGGAGTTACTAGATCTCATTCTGTTCCGATTGCAGCCATGAAAACTTCCAGTTCTCCAGTTCACAGAAGTGTTGTCTACAGGGGATAAAATGCCATCAGTAAGTGCTTTAGGAAATGTCCCAGGTTTGTGGCCACGTGGGATCTGAAACACTTGATTTTCATGTAAATGTCTTTCATTTCTAAAGTTCTGCTCAGAAACCTCATTCCAAAGGGATAACTTGGAGGGGTCAAAATCTTCAGCATACATTCCACCCCTTTTATGATGGCTTCTGACTCTAATAATTGGGCTAGGGGTACTGACCGTGCTGCTGTTTTCAGATGGACTACTACTACTGCAAGTTTGCGAAGAACTAGAGAACGTTCCTTTACTTTGGGTATCTGCTAGATCGGAAATGTTCACACAGTTGAGGTTGCGCAGTTTCTCATCACCAAAACCATCAATTAGAACAGGACCACTTATAATGGGTCTATCCTTCAAATGGGGATTTCTCTTGACAGTTGAACTTCTAAGACGAAGCTTTTCCATTTTCCTAAGAAGACTACCTTTCTTACTAGGTGGTTTATCGGTCAATTTTTCCTCACCAATTATATTAAGCAAGTCACTTGGAGAAGGGGAAACACTAAGTGTAGAATCTGGTGAAACAAGTTTGACAGAGGAACACCTTGAAGAGCTTCTGCTAGTATCCACTTCTTCATATGTTTTGGGGAAACAGTCACTTTCACCACTGCTGGAGCTATGCAGAGACGACACATCATTTCTATCCCCCAGATCTGAAGAATCCACTTTTTCACTTTTGACAATCGATGCTGAAATGCTTGTGGGTTCCTCATTGTGTGCAGAAGAATCAAAGTCTTCCAGGCGCGACCAACGTCTGCTTTGTCTCTGATAAGACCATTTGTTGCTAATGGCACATGGCTCATCTTCCTCAGAGTCTTCACTCTTGGAAAGACCAGATTACATTTTTTTTAATCAGATTTAAGTTAATCACATAGATTTTCGAAAAATAATGAAAACAGAGGAAACATCCTAAGTTTGGTCACCACTTGACGTCTTCAGTCTATACATGTATGGTGCCATTATTGTTTATATTGTACCAACTTGGGCAACACTCAAAATAAAAAGCCTAAGCTTCAAACCTTTTTGTCCTCTGCTTAGGTGGTCAGATTTCTATTCATTATCTGCAAACCTGCTAACCAATAATTAACATAATCTACTCATACAATATTAAGAATGCGAGAGAAGTGAGTTAAAGAAAGACACATACTTTTTTGCGATGACGATTTATTTCCACTTTCATAGATGCACATTTGTTTAGGGTGTTCAGGCGTCTAAGTAAAACAAAAAATATATGGCAGAATTAATATTTTCATGGCATGAAAATGAAATTATGAACAAAAGAAAAAAAAAAAAAAAGTGCTTATCCATTTAATATTAGCATTCTAAAATATGCCCATCTAGCTAATATATGCGCAGGCAATCCCACGTCAGACAGTTTGCTAGATTTATAATATATTTTACACCAGTTTCTAGCATATACCGTAATATATAAAAGAGCTGCACATTTTGGTGCAGTTATTGTTCCACCGAAATGTACGAATGCATGAAAAAAAAAAAAAATCTTACAATAGCTGAGTAAAATACATTTTTTTTGTTTATTAAACACTTGTAGAAAATATATTTTCTACAATCACCTGAACAGCGATTCCATGGCATCCCGATCAAGGAATTCATGATCATTCTTTACCGTTTCTATATCAATAGGAAACTGCAAATCTGAAAAGACAAACACAGATACTGTGAAATTTACTGGATAATGCAAATTAACACTGAATAATTGCATGTTTATTACAGGAGTTGTATTACATACAAATTAAAGTGCTCTTGGACAAGGATGCGACACCAATACCACCTTGTCCGTCCAGTTGTACAGCTGAACAATCATTCCCCACAATGTTATTTTCAATTTGTCAGTGACAAATCCTATTTTTCAGCACGACTGCCTGAAAAGGTTCATACATCATTCATTTCTCAGTCTGCATGTAGTATTGGGTAGAACACCGGAATATATTTGGTCAAGCTATGGCTTAACTGCATGTTCGGTCACTGGCCAGTGCGATTATTGAGGTTATGTCAAAGGGGAAACCCCAATTTATTTTATGCTTCAATGATCATTAGACCAATGCCGACAAATAGGAATGGTACCATCATGTGAAGGAGTGAAAATCTATAAAAATAAAATTTCCATAACGTGATTGGTCTAGTCAATTTATCATTACCTTCAAACAACTGCGCGTACTGTGGGAATCCTGCGGCTCGGAGCCAGTCACAGGCCTCCTTGGCTTCGATTTCTAAAAGGAAGGAAAACATATTATACATAAATATTAAAATCTAACATGACCCAACTTAGATGACCCATCAAGGCCTGGTATAAAACTAGCCTGGTATTAAAGCTTCCATTTTTCAGTTTGGCAGAACAGCTTTGAAAACAGAGACAAATAGATTCTTCTGGGGTGTAGAAGCCCTGAAATAATTGCGATTGCTAGGGAACTGTTCCTCCTTCACACCAAGAGGGTATGTAGAGGTATGACAGGGTCACTCGCTGCACTGAGCGAACTTTCACAAGGCAAGACCTGGCGCTGCACAGCCCAGACTTTTTCGGTATCCGGCGGTGCCGGTGGAGGTTGGGGATTTCATCATATGATAAATTATCTTTAAAAATTAATTGTCTGATTTATTGACATTATATCATGACACTACCGCTATAAAGAAAAAAGGTGTAACAACCAAATGTGGTTCTAACTTGTAATATCCTATTGACGTTTTCTACAACTTCACGCCAACCATCACGTCACTCTTGTACTTGCTTTCTGGCCAACAGGCAACAGATGTTGAGAATTAAGTGCTCATTTGGTGTCAATTAATAAAACTCTAGAGCCAATGCTTTTACATTCCCACAGGAGCAGGGTCAAAGTCAAACCTTCCAGAGTTACAGAACACTCACCAGATGCCTGAAAAATGTAAACATGTTTAGTAGGTCTTAGAGGCAAAGCACACCACTAAAATCCAACGGGTGCAACACAAATTTCAAGATGTTTCACATCGGCCATCTGTTTCAGAGGGGCCTCAAAGAGGGGATGAAAGGAAGACGTACAGACTGAAATGCCTGTGAGTCCTCAGCTTTCTGGCAGTGGGAAAACTCATGCAGATGTCAGCTGTGAAAGTGGCTTTGGAGTAGGGAGGACAACTTTTTCTACTATTTTTTTTTTTTTTTTTTTTTAAATTCAGAACGTTCAACATCCGATGAATCTTCCTTCAGCAACAATAATTTGTCATTTGACAAAATTAGAGAACAACGTATGATCAATTGATTTTTTCAGAATTTATGTCATCTCTTTTATTGTTGATGTATTTGTTGCAAGTGTTTTACAAAATTACTAAAGCATAAATCAACATAAAACCTTTATTTTGCAAAAAAAAAAAGTCATCATTATAATTAGAGAACAGCAAAGATTGTAGGACAGAGAAAGAAGCTTTTCTGAAGGCTACAACAGTCACCAATCAGCAGTGAACACTGAGGAAGAGGAGCCTTTGACTTCCGCAGCCCAATGTTTATACTTTGTGTGTTCTCCAATTTTGATCTCCAGTGTACTTCAGTAACAAAATCTATATAAGCACAAAGCTTACCAGACTGCATATATATATATTGCTCCCTAGTGTCTATTTCAGTATAAAGCTGCGTTCACACGCTGTGGCTGAATTGCACTTAGGAATGGAATTCAAGGGTGGGAAGTAGCTTCTCTCAATCCCAGATGGGTTTAGGGCGCGTCCACACGTTCAGTTTTTCAGATGCAGTTTTTGGAGCTAAGCAGGTGTGGATGATAATGGGTTGAGACATTATTGAAAGGTGCTGCTCCTCCTCCTACTTTTACTCAATTCCTGGTTTGGGCATCAAAAACGGCATCTGAAAAACTGAACATGGGGTCGCACCCTTAGACCTAAACACTTGCAATCGAGAACAAGCAACATGCGTCTTATCATTAAACAATGCAGCACATTTGGGGTGTCTATCTAGACATTTGTGCCCCGTTGGTGTGTTATTTTTTATTTGATGGGGGTTGGGGCATTGATTGACGAAAACTAACATCACCCTCTAAAACAGTGATGGCGAACCTTTTACAGACCGAGTGCCCAAACTACAACTAAAATCCACTTATTTACCGTGAAGTGCCAACATGAAATTTTAAGCAGTAACTTATTGCTACCTGTTCTTTCACATCTTTCAATTGTATTGGCGGTCTGAGGACAGCAATTAAAAGAAGGAGGGCGAATTCAGATTATCATTGTAGCTTCTTTCCAGGGTCTCTCTGTAAAGGAAGAATGGTCGGGTCCAGCATGATGACCTCCAAAGATATTGCAGTTCTGTCAAAATCTTCTCACTTTTCCCGCAGTTCCAAACAGCCAACGAAGTGTCGAAAAGCACTGAGAGCAGCATCTCTTAATTTGCCTGGGACTGCAGGAAGAGTCAGTGTTTGGTGAACTCTGTCCTGGGGTGATGGCCTGAGTGCCCATAGAAAGGGCTCTGAATGCCACCTCTGGCACCCGTGCCAAAGGTTCGCCACCACTGCTCTAAGATATACCAACCTATAATATATGTTGCACATAAGGTTGCAAATTCTTCTACAGCCCCTTCTAATATTAACTGCCTGCTGAGGAGTGGAGTTATTTTAAACTAAAATATGATCCAATTTGTTTTTCGGAGATTGTGAAAGAATTTGCAACTTATACATATGGATTGTATATCAGGTGCAACACTGAAAACCGCGGTCAGAGAGAACTTTGTTGAGCAAGTGAAAAGGTTGCAAAAAATCCAAATCACATTTCAATGTAAACACATAAGCGATAGGGCCAGTCTTGGCCCCACAGCATGTAATTTACATTGTATTTATAAATTCAATGTGACCGCCCCCTAACACATAATTGCAGTTGACAAAATTACAGTTTACCAGGATATCAACATAGCATCATAGTTCGCAAAAATACAGCCACTACTAAGATTACCTTCAATAAATTTTACAACCTGAATCTTTCTAAATGGACTGAAAAATTAGCTACAGGGCAACTTCAAACGTTTCAGTGGATTTAACTAGACACTTGTGATTGGTCTAAAAAGCCATCAAAACCACCAGAACCGGTGCAGCCTTAACAGGGCGTATCCATAAGGAAAACTCTTATTTCCCGACGAAGACTACCCACACATACCAGTTGGGTAAAAAGTTAATTCACCATCATGCCAACATGCACGCTCAGCTATACAGGAGGTGCTCTGCCTAAATCAGATCAACAAACATCTAAAGGTAGATGCACACATCTGAATATACAATTCATCCCCTCGGCTCCCTTCTCCTATAGGAAGAAGAAAATGTCATTTAAAAACCTACGGGTCAATTTACATGCAGAAATATTGCGCACCATGTAGATAGTTTGTTTAGAATGACTGGCATTTGGGGCGGTGTGCATCTACACTAATTTATCTATAACAATCTATAACTAAAGCGTCATGCACTTTTAGTTATACAAAGCACTTCTACTGAATATATATGAAGTCATTTTGTTGCTAAATACTACTTAGCAATAGTTAAAAAGGTCATCAAAAAAGACAACGAAGACACATTTCTGCTCAGGATGAAAATGCATCTGTGTGTACACAATGCAACCTATAGAAATATGCTACTATTGCTATTATTTTAAGTTGTTGGATTTGAATCCACAAGTCATAGTTAAAATAAAAAGCATTAAAAAAAAAAAACTGCAAAGCAAAAATGGATTTCTCTAGGGATAACATGTGGTAAATTCCCCACGTTCAACCCTGGACATTAGATTCATTCTCACGCATCTTATGTTAACCAGGAAAATAGCTAACCTCCATATGATCTGCCCTTATAAATCTTGAAATAATCTTAATATTTGCTGTTCAAGTCTTGAAATAATCATTTCTTAAGGGTGTTTCTTCCTTGTGTCCCACCTAGCTCAAGGTCAATATTTTTCATATGGCTTTAGTTAAACTAAACTATATTCATGTACTGCCAGCACCCACATATTTGCTACACACACAAAGAGATATAGGAGACATTTATCATACGCCAGCAATCCTGCCAATGAAGTCCTCGCCCATCCATATACATCAGAAGCGGCCATCTGCTGCTATACCTGGACAGGCGGCTGCGCCAGTGGACAAGTCTAGGATTGAACTGTAGCCTGCAAAGTTTCAGGCCTGAATAAATGCCTGATAAATGTCCCCCACAGGGTGAAACTTGAAGCATACTCTACTTTTCCAAATCATACGCATGAAAATACCCTATGGGGGACGCATGAAAAGCACATTGCACTCTGCACTGTAAATTTCACTGTAAAAACTGATCAAAAGCGGACAAACTGAACAGACAGAAAATGGATTGAAATCTGATGGTAGATGTCAGTTTTTCACTGACTAACTCTGAGGAAACTTCAATGTAATTACCACGTCTAATGTATAAAATAAAAACCCCTTTTGTCGACTTCTAGCATCCTTAAAGAAGGACCTGTCAAGGTCCACTAAACCACAACACCTTTATTGCCTAGAGATGGTGCAGATGAGGAGAATCAGACCCAACTCTTGTGCTCCCCGTGCCTGTGCAGTACTTTGACAAAGGTGGGTTGTAGTACATGGGAAGCACCGGAACGAGGCAAGTTTTTTAAATTTGAATAAAAGGGCGTGGTCACATGTACTGCTAATGCTGCCTTTACAAAACACAGCGTTAGGGTACGGGGGCAGGCTTTGGCCTGCTCGCATATACGTTTTTATGGAAAAGCAAGCCATCGGTAACCAGAACCCGGTGTCTTGCATGGATTTAATAGAAATACACAGAAACGCATACGCGATCGGGCCAAGGCCCACCCCCATACCCTGGCGCCACATTTGTAAACTTAGTGCTAGTGGTACGTGTGACTGCACCCTAAACCACTGGTCCATAAGGTGTCCAAAATCACCCTGAGAAGTTGAGGGGATTTCACATCTCATCAATCTGTAGCTCAATCTGTGACACTCCTGTCATTCCTTCATTCATCATGTTGTCTGTGTGTAGCTCAGACCCATATATGTAAAGTGTATTAGGCAAAGCAGCAATGTCAAGCACTACCACCATAATGTACAACACTGTGCTCCCTGATGTCAGCGCTGTGGTTGCTTCATTTGAGAAGTCACAGACAATTACCTAGGAAATCTAGGTGCATGCGCTGACTGTATTGCTCGGTGCGCATGCCTAGCACTCCCTCACTAGAAGGGACAGTAAGCAGAGGGAGTCGAGAGGAAGAATTCTTATGACTCCATACCTCAGGAACCCCATGGCACATTTTCAAACTTTATTTTCTATTCTACACCACAGAGAAAATTTTTTGAAGAAAAACTTTGGTTTCTGGCTGTGATGACAGGTCCCTTAAAGAGCAGAATAATGTAAAGCAATATTCATCAATGCAATAAATACTCTTCATTACCTATTTGGGAACCTTGATTATAGGATGCTAATGCATTCACAATTGTCCTGAGGGCTTTATGGTAGCAACAATTTGGCAACACACACTTGTATACAACTATGAAACTTATTGTACAGCTCAGTAGTCCTCCGAGCATTGAGCAGATCAGGCCTTGTGTTTTGTCTTTAGAATATAGGATGTTTTCTCTAGAGATTGTGTATAGATAACGGAGCAGATTGTTTGCTGGGTGGGGGCCACCAGCCTTTCCTTAACCTAAATACAAGATCTTTTGAAAAGCTGGCACCAAGTCAAGTGTCTACTGCTACGTGCCGCCTTCACCATACTTATCACACATCTGTCATGATTGAATGAGGGGTAACTGCTCTTACAACAAGGCGTATACAGCAGAGAACAATATACAAGTGACAATTTGCTGTACAAAGCAAATTCTATGCATTGATCATTTCCTAAGCCAGAATAGAATGGAAATCTGCTGAACACCAATGTCACCAGTCACTGCGTAACTTTGTTACAATTTATAGGAATAATTCAAAAGCCTAAAAATAAAATACAAGTGTTCACTAAAATTCTCTTATTTTGGCACATATCAGTCTACAATCTCTACTAAGAGATAAAAAGTGAATAGGGGTCATGTATCATACTTCTGTCTTTCATCACGTGCGTTTATCTGCCCTATTTTGGTGCAACAAGACACTTTTTTGCGACTTTTTATAGTCGCATCTATAGATCCTGCATCTAATCTTAGATGAGGAGTGTTCATTTGGGTCGAGTTGCATGTCCATAATTGTCACCATCGCAGACATGCAATTTTTGGGCGCAAAACACTCCTCATTTTGAGATAAATCCCCTGCAAATTTTGCAATAAAAAGGTGTAATCTGCTTAGGTGGCGTCAAGTAAGGACTCTTTCAGACGACTGTGGGAAAGGGAGTCCCATCCCCAGAACTGTGGTCAGCTTTTTAAATCAGGCCCCTGTAGATCAGCGATTCCTGGACTGGTCAGGGGTAGTACTCCCTTCTTTCCCACTATACACGAGGGCTGTACATGCCTTTGGCACTGTGGTCGGAGGCAGCGTCTGAAAGAGCCCTAACCTCAAGATGTCTAGGGAGAATACCAGAGTAACAATACAATGCAAAGTTCTAAGAAAAGATGCTCCTGAATAGTTAATTTACAGGAAATACAACCAAGTCTAATGAGTATTAGGTTTTTAATTTATGAAACAATAGTTGTTAAATATTGGTCTTTTATATTCAGAAATAATGAACCCATTATTTGTACGAGCTTGTTTGTTACACTGCTCTCTTTCCAATATTGGCAGCCGCATTCACCAGGGACACTAGCCGTTTCCAGAACAAGCTGTGCATTTAGGCCATTGGCTAGAACCCTGTAAAGTCCACAGGATCTGGCTGTTCCATTACAAAGTGCAGCTGCATCTTGAGATCTACAATTCGAAGCAAACACAAACCTTTCGCTCCTGCCAAGCAATGTAATAGCTATTCAGCAAGGAATCTCTTAGCAAGCTTAATAACCCGGGTTTTTGGAAATGCCTGTGTAATAGAGATGTAACCAGCTCCACCCTATAATACAAAACATCTGCTCTATTAAAAAACAAGCTAAAGAATTACAATTACATACAGCAACCTGGTTAATATGGAATTGTGGAAACTTCCAATGCAAGTCTTTAACTAAATTGCCATCATGTAAAACAAGGAAAATTCATGGTGGATTTTAATCTCCCTCATCCTGTATTCCCCAGGAAATGAGCACTTCCAGCAGCTTCTGAAACTAGTTATACCCTTTCCTCTAAACTAACATTTACACTTGGGCAATTCAAGCATAATTAAAGTCCTCTTAAGGAGAAAGTCAGGTTTTGCCTGATTCTATATTCAACAATTAAGGTAAGTTTCCTATGAGCAACATCTAGGAAACACTCTTGGTGCACTGGCGGCTTCTAATCTTAGATCTCTGGACGTATAGGGAACCTGTCATCAGCAATTGGCCTAATAAACCACTACCAGTATATTGTCAAACAGCCCAATACCTACTAGTGTTTGTACCTTTCAAGATTCGCTGTCATGGCATCATCTATAAAATCAACTTTGAAGTGAGATGTAAGTTGGTGGTATAAAGTCAAGGAGGCGGAGAGTTCAACACTGAAGTGAAGATGGGGAGCTCTGAATGCTTCCTACTCTGTGATAGACATCACAGCCACCACAGGGAGTCATGAAAGAAACACAATCTGGAAGAAGTTCAGCTGCTTGACAATATACTGGTAGCAGTTTATTACATCAATTTCTGCTGACAGGTTCCCTTTAACTCGGTGACTTCAGTCCAGTTGTTCGAGGTTCGGTCACACAAGCAGTGAGTTTCTCGGACTGAACACTGAACATGTTTGTGGGCAATGACCCAAGACGAATTACTTATTTCAAGAGCTCCAATACTTTGAGAGTAATTATTGCTTATTTTCTTTTCACAGTAGGAATTGTTCATGTCCATGTAGTCCAAAGTCTTGTACCACCAGACCATTAGGAGTTGCACAGTAGCCAGATTTGGACACACAAACCCACTGTGGGCAGGTTAAGCCAACATTCTATGTGTGTGGTAATCAAAAGAAAAATCACCGAAAGGAGATATCTTTTCAAACTACAGAAGAGGGGTGTATATCTGGTGACTGTGGCTTTGTTTTAATGTAGAGACGGAAAGTAGGCAGACAAGATGTCCCCCATACCATCAAGCAAGTCATCCTGCCAACAGCCATAGTAAACCTGGAGGCAAGGACCTTATGACAAATACCGATTACAGCAAAAAGAAAATCTGGTCACTTACTACTACTGTTTTACTTCACAATATAAAAAACATACATGAACAGGGGGTCCTTGTGTTACCCAAGCACCAGCTCTTAAAGATTATTTCAAAATAAACATCTAAATGGTGGTGCCCCGACCAATGTCAGAAACAGGGGTCCAAACATCCCAGCACGATCACGATGAGAATGAGTCAGTCGAATATAGAAGCATATTAAAGGAAACCTACCATTTCAAAATGGTCGGTGTAAGCTGTAAACACCGAGCACCAGCTCAGGGTGAGCTGGTGCCGGTGCTTAGTTTCGTTAGTGTTAAAACCGCGGTATCGCGGTTTTAACACTTTTTAAACTTTATAGCAGAAACTGCTTCGGCGCTGCGTGCGCACGATCGTGCGCGCGCCTACATAGGAAATGCCACAGGCGTTGCGCGCGCACGGTCGTGCGCAGCGCATAAGCAGCTTCTGCTATAAAGTTTAAAAAGTGTTAAAACCGTGATACCGCGGTTTTAACACTAACGAAACTAAGCACCGGCACCAGCTCACCCTGAGCTGGTGCTCGGTGTTTACAGCTTACACCTACCATTTGAAATGGTAGGTTTCCTTTAAGAAGAGGCACTGGAATAATTCTATCCCATACTCCATTCATTCATCAGAAAATATACATTGATTGGAAAATGGGGCAAATGGAAGCAAAACAGTACTTTCAGTATAGCACCAAAGATTCACAAAGATGGCAAAATTCTCCCCACTGTGGTCATGAGTGAAGAGCAATGTTCCAGTAGGCGGTGTTGGCCATCAGTGAATATACATACTCCAAATTTTTAGATTTGCTTCAAAATCTGTTTCAAACAAAGTTCATGGGGGTAGAAGCAGAAAACAAAGACAGCCTCATGTTTCCGATACAAGTTTACATGCAGATAAGCCTCATACACGGGGCAAACCACTACAGTCCATTCAGCCACTGAAATCATGAGAACTTACATAACGCTTCTTTTTTCGTTGAAATCAAAAAGAAGTAAACAGCAGAGCCAAAGCAGGGAGACACCAAATAATAGAAGTTGCTGGGGATCACAAAGTTGCAGGATTGTACATTTACAACCTTCTGGGCTTACAGCACATATTGCCGTTTTTAAATTAATAAAGTTGCAACAATCTAAAGCGAAATAACATCTCAGGACAAATGTAGGCCAAATAAGCAGCAGAAGAGGCGTTTACTGTTTTTATAGTCCATACATTTTTTTTTTTTTATTAAATCCCCAGACAACCCCTTTAAACCAAACTGGATTTCAAAAACACAATAAATTTACCCTTTTACGGCATCTCCAAAAGGTGTTATATGTTATATGGCAGGAGACACTTACAACTTCTGAAACCGCCAGCAATGTGCAGTGGTTGAAGCAGCTGGACCTCCAGCTTAATGTGAAAAAAAAAATATCTAAATAAAGTAATCAGAAAGTAACAGTATTTCACAGAAAACAACAAGTATCTAGATGTAGAGTTCTGCCGGGATCAGCCCATCATAATCACATTTTCCATTGTGAATGGGAAAAAAAAAACGAATAAAAACTATAGACACTTGTAATTAGAAGAATGGGAGGGACATTGGTCTTCTGGTCCCGCTCTCCCTTGGAGTCCTTGCGTCAGCACCATTATCCTCCATTCATTGCACCGGGCAGAGCTTCTTTCTATAACCTTGTGTTCTGTCAATCAGGACTGGCAATTTTCGCACACATTTGAACTGTAGCCACTTGGGAACCGGATACCATGGTTTCCTCCAATTCACCTCAATGAAAGGTGCCGTCCCTCACACCCTTTCGTTTTCACGTCCATCCTGTACAAATGTCTCCATGGCAGTTTTATTGTTCTGGGGCGATTTGCTTTATTTCAGTACAAGAGACATTCCTTTCTCTCATTCATTGTTGCCACACTGTCTGATCTGTGTACAGGGTCATTAAGGGAAGAATCCGATGACCTCTGCCCCGCTGACATGTTACACAAATAGCAAGTCTCCAGACTGGGTCATTAAATCCTTGCCAGATGATTAAAGAAACTATACTTTGAGATGAGGAATTACAGAAAAGCAACACTTTCTCCCAAATATCGTGATCATGAAAAACACACTGCAAACACAGATCCTATCTTAAATTAATAAATAATAATAATAATTCTTTATTTATATAGCGCACACAGATTACGCAGCGCTGCACAAGCATGTCAAATTGGTCCAACAGGACCACCTGGAGACCCTAAACACTGATCCGTTATCAAGAGACATCCAATGTCTGCTATCTTATCATCATATATGCATTCATAAAATGAAGCTGTACAAATAATACAAGTTTATTATATGATCACTGCAGAAGTGCAAAGATGCTCTGACAGACACCGGACAAGTCTCTGCCATTATCAGTGCATCTAACATTTACCCCCCCCCCCCCCCGCAAAAAAAAAAAAAAAAAAAAAAAATGCACTAGCCATCTAAACATGAGACGTCTTCTCCAATTCAGGGCACATATTTTTGAGAAGATTTGCAGTGTTGTCAAGACCAAAACCCCAAGTGGTTTCCAATATCTCAGAAAAGACCAATGGGAAGCCGACCGTAAAGATACAATGACGTTGACACATAAACCCAAGTTCACTAGTGACCCACACATACTATGGCTGGTATCAGCTTTCACATGGCTGATGTAGATGCAACTGTCTTACAGGGAATATGTGCACAGCTAGGACCACACAGCAGCACTCATTGTCTCTAGTTTTACTACGCTGGGATAAATTACTTTCTCCACCTGTCAGGTCCAGGTCAAACCCGCACTCAGACCACAGCTTTTAACGTGTGTTCCGAAAACGATCATAACGGATGTCTAGCGTATGCGTTGACTTTGAAAAAAACTGAAGCAAAAAATTACTGCTGCAGCTCCCGTCCGATTTGCTTCTCAAATATCGGAAGCCATTTTGATAGATCCTTTACCATTATCACACAAGTGATAAAAGTCAATAATGGTGATCCAAATGTCACTTGGTCCTTAAGATGTAGTGGAATATTGCATTGGACAAGGATTCAAAAACATTAAGGGAAATCTACCATCAAGATGAAGCATGATAAACCAGGGAGACTTACTCACAGATCCAGGTACCATGACTGTGGTAATCTTATATTTATTATCTATAGCCTTCTAAAAATCAACTTATAAAATGATGCTAATGAGCCTGAGGGGCTTCCCTAGCCCCCCTGTTACCTGGCTTTACAGGCTGTTACATTGTCTCACCCTCCCCCTGCTCCCTCAGAACTTCCTACATAACCTGCACAAGTTCTGAGGGAGAAGGGTGAAGACAATGTACAGCCTGTAAATCCATTAAATACTGATGAATATGACCAACACACTTGTCGAACCATTACTTCAATCTAAAAGTGACCATACACATTTAATTTCAGCCATGCCAACCGATCATCTTATGTATATGTGATGTTGGGGTGACATGTGGTTAAGCTATGTACGGGAACGTAATCAATGGGATGATCATGAGAAAATACTTGGTTGACTTATTTCATTTATCAAAACTTTGTTACATTTATTACAGAAGAGTCTTTTATTTCTATTGACATATTAAAAGGAAATCTACCATAAAAATCGAGCATGATAAACTGGGGACACTTACTCATAGATCTAGGCACAGTGACTGTGGTAATCTTCTTATATTTGTTATCCATGGCCTCTTAAAATTATGATAAAGAGCCACAAGGGCTCTGGGGTTGTGTCCAGAGCCCTTCCATGCTGCAGATTCATCCACTGTGTGCTGAAACTTCCTCTGCTGCAGTGAGGTTACATCTGGCATAGGAGGTGTGGGAAAGGGGAAGACAGTACAACAGGCTTTGAAGCTACAGCACAGAGGGTTCTAGTAAAGCCGCTCTGAGAAAAAGAAATTTTCTTTCAAACAAATATCATTTGACAGCGGCAATAGATAGTTCCTAGTATTATAAAAGAGTTAAAGATGTTAAGTTAAGCCACACTTGCTGCAACAAGGATCACACCTTAAACGCATACACAGCAGTCAATGCTAAAACTGTGCCAGGAAAAGCAAAAATGTGTGGTATGTGCAGTCACTTTACAGCATGGCAGGGAGAATACTACTAACCAGCTAGACAGAATCTCCTGTAGTGGTGGGGGAGACCTAACATGTCCCACAGATTATGACATCTCAGGATACTTGGAGTAGCATCCTCTCCCATATTGTTTTTAACCCCTTAAGGACACAGGTTTTTTTGCTCATTTCTCACTCTCCACGTTCAAAAATCCATAATAACTTTTTCATACTTTGGGGTACGGAGCTGTGACATGTCATTTTTTGCTAAATGAGCTGATGTTTTCATTGCTACCATTTTGTGGTCTGTGCTACATTTTGAAAACTTTTTATTCCATTTTATGTGATGTAAAAATGGTGTAAGTCGCATTTTGGACATTTGGGCGCCATTTTCCCTTATGTGGTTCACCGCCGGTTATAACCGGTTTTATATTTTGATAGGTCGGGCATTTGAGACGCTCCGATACCTATTGAGTCTGACTTTTACTGTTTATTACGTTTCTGATGAAGACCCGAGGCCGTCATGGCAACCGATCAACACCCACCCATCCCACGGATGATGTTCCGTGGCACGATGATTGGATCCAAAATGGCGGCCCTTGCGTCTTTTAAATGCTGCCGGCGGCATCGGAAGGGGGAGTATGCGCGACTGGTGCAAGAACCGACCACGGGTATTAGCAGTGTGGGTTTGCTGCACAAAACCTTCATCCACAAAATCTTTGTAGATTTGTTTATGTTGTCAATGCACATGTACACAAGAGCCATTTCAGGACCTTTGAATGTCCTCCAAGAGACCGGAGTATGCATAACAAAAGCAGACAGAAGGGGCACATCCTCCATCCTCCAAGAGGCCTGATTCTAGTATTATTTGTAGGAAGTGATTCCAGCCTTGTAGGGGCTATAATATTCATACAGCCCAGGGTCCATGGCAGTCTTAAATCACCCCTGAGCATTACAAACAATTAGGTGATATAACGCGCGACTAAATGTATGACTGAAAGCTAGAGGTCATCATTACACAGTATGAAAGAGGCAGGACCCCCCCGGCCACCATCAGTGACATCTGCATTCAATACCCCCCTACATTGTCACTTCTGGAAGGATTGACGGAAAAATATAAACCCAAATTTACTAAAGCTCCTGCGCCAGTTTTCTGTTGGACTTTGCACATGTATTTAAGACGTGTTGGAGACGCATTTGTGACGTGCATGAAACAATTTTGAGGCAATTGATGCAATATACCCAACAAGGCATAAAATTCTGCACTGAAGGAGGCGTTCCGGTGCTCAGTTGGACCGTGCGCCACATTTAACAAGCAAAGTCCTACAGAAATATGTTGCATGTTCCATGTGAAGGTGCACAAAAAAAAAAAAAAAAAAAGTGTCCATCAGAGCAGTGCAAAGGGTGCTTGATAAATGAAGAACGGGCCCCACAAAACATGAATGTGGCGCACCCTGCACATATTCCCCATTTAGTATGGGCCATAGTGTTATAAGGAAAGGTATAAAAAAAAAAAAAAATTTTAAATTGCATAAACAGATGTCAGGAGTAGTGATCAGCGATAGGTCAAGGCATGGCACGGCCACCAGGACCCACATCATTGGTTCTGTAGCACAGATGACAGGACATGTATCTGCCTCCCAGCACAGTGATGATGCACAGAAGTCTCCAGTAACTATTTAGGGTCAGGCACTTCATACATACAAATATTTACTCTCTACACGAACAGTAGCAGTGCAAACAAGCAGCAGATAGATGCCGAGTGCAGCCAGAGGATGCCGCAGCTGCTGCAGAACCACATGCCCTGGGAGACTGCGAGCCTTAAATGAGAAAAGAAGTCTTATTCACTCACGTGTTACTATCATTTTCTCACTCCTCCCCAGATAAAGCATAAAGTAGTAAGATCCTCACTGGTATCCATATATATCCCGGGCAGGGCTCAGTGTCATAGCGGCGCCAGGATCCTCTCCCCGCGGTACACACAGCAGCACAGCCTGCAGCGCACTGAGCCCGGGAGCTGCCCGAGCCGGGAATAAGCCCGGGGGCGGGGCCTCTGCACGTGTGCACGGGGGCGGGGCCTGGCGCTACGGTGCGGGACAGGGAGAGCCGCCGCGTCCAGAGAAGAAGAGGGAGAGTGACTGAGCACCAGCACATAGAACATGTAATACACTGCATACATACACATGAGGTATCTGCTAACATCACCCCTACACATGTGTAACCCACAACACTACACCTGTACACTAACATGACACCTACACCTGTGCAGCTGACACCAACATGACACCTACATCTGTGCAACTGACACCAACATGACACCTACTACATCTGTGCAGCTGACACCAACATCACACCTGCACCTGTGCAGCTGACACCAACATGACACCTACATCTGTGCAACTGACACCAACATGACACCTACTACATCTGTGCAGCTGACACCAACATCACACCTGCACCTGTGCAGCTGACACCAACATCACACCTACACCTGTGCAGCTGACACCCAAATCACACCTACACCTGTGCAACTGACACCAACATCACACCTATACCTGTGAAACTGACACCAACATCACACCTACACCTGTGCAACTGACACCAACATCACACCTACACCTGTGCAACTGACACCAACACCTGTGTAACCCACAACACCAACATGACACCTACACCTGTGCAACTGACACCAACATGACACCTACACCTGTGGAACTACCAATTCCAAAAATCCTCTGGCACTTCCGTTCTTGCAAAAATATATCTTTTTTTTTTGGAGCTCCACATGTATAGATGAAGCGCGGTTAGCTCGAAACGTGCTGGTCTTATTTGTCTGTGACGTACATGTGGATTTTAAAGCTACAATTAAGGCTACAGTCACACTGCCGCATGGGGGACGTATATACGGCCGATATACGTCCCCTATAGATGGCAATGGACGCACGGCGCCCCATGGGAGCGCACACATGCGGCACAGTACCGCATGGGTACAGGACCTGTCCTATCTTTTCACGGCATACAGCGCCATGCACCATATATCCCTATGGAGAGGGGCGGGGATGAGCAACTTACACCCAGGGGCGCACCAACCATGAGGCCACTAGAGCAAGTGGCCTCAGGCGTCAGCTGCGCTGCATAACACAAGGGCGGCATCTTGGGGCACTGCTACCGACCTCTGTAAAATACTGTCTGGCTGCGACCCAGGAACATCCGATCACGGGCCGGGGCCAGTGCATTTACATGTTTATTAAAAAAAACACAATATCCTCACCTTCGGCTTCTTCTCCCCGTGGCTCCGTCTTCTTTTTGGGCTCGCCGGGTGACATCAAAGTTGTGCGCTCGGGCCAAGAAGAACATGGAGCCGCAGGGAGAAAAGCCGAAGATTAGGATATCAGGATTTTTTTAAGCAGCCCTGCTATGGACATTACATTAAAGACGGGTGGGGGGTGCAGGAGACATTACATTAAAGGGTCTGCTGCAGGGGACATTACATTAAAGTGGGGCTCTGCAGGGGACATTACATTAAACGGGAGGGGCTCTGCAGGGGACATTAAATCAAAGGGGGTCTCCGCTGTGGACATTACAATAAAGGGGGGACTCTGCTTTGGACATTAGATTGAAGGGGGGCTCTGCAGGGGACATTACATTAAAGGAGGGTTCTGCAGAGAACATTTCATTAAAGGGGGGCTCCGCTGTGCACATTTATTAAAGGGGGCTGTGCTGTGGACATCACATTAAACAGGGGCTGTGCAGTGTACATTTCATTAATGAGTAGCAGCAGTGGAGTATGGATTCTGTTGGGTACTTTTTTGACTTATGAAGTGGCTCTTGGCCGGTATGTTTGAGGAGATAGGGGACGTGCAATAAGTATGAAATATATGATTTATTTTTGTGATATGCACAGCTTCTCTGGTAGTATTAAGTGAAGCCCATAATTTGTATATAAGCCAGTGCCTATTGAGGATATTCTCCTCTCCAGTTATACCCACACTATCTATTTTAATGGGGGTTTTTTATTCAGATTTTTTGTGATAAATTTCATGTAATATTTCCAATGTTAATAAAGATGAGATTTTAAACATTCAAATAATGTTTTGCTATAAATTATTGGATTTATACTGGTTTGCTCAAATAGAGGTTTGAATAGATTAGTATTATACCCTTATGCAAATGTGCTAAAATCCCAAAGAAGCCCTTTATCTCTATGGACTGATTTGGCAAGCTCTGCGCAGCGCTGTGGAATATGTTGGCAATATATAAATAAAGGAATTATTAATAATAAAAATACTATTATTATATGTTTTGTCCTATAATAAATCACCAGTTTTATGGCTGCTATTTTAAGTCCGTTTTGAATAGATCATAGGTCACTCCTAGAAAAATTAAGTTTCCCGTACCAAAGAATTTGTCAGAACAATGCGGAGGTTGTCTAGACAAAAACAGTAAGGCATGTAATGTAACATGCCTCATCTGCTCCCTGCTGCATGCATCTGAGATGAAAGTGGACCAATCCCGCTGGTTCCAGTTGTGTCTATAGTTTCTTATCTCTTGTGTAAAGACATACAGATAAGGAGTTTGCCTGTGGTAAGGTTAAATGACCATTCAGCTGTGGGAAGCAGCAAGCTACACAAGTGGTCATATACATGTAAAGAAATACATTACACAAGTCTGGCTTCATTTGTATAGTATTTGTAACAAGTTTAGGAATACAATAGAAATCAAGAATTTGACTTGAAATCATTACTTATGAAGTTACAATGTAATTAAAACTGCATTGGCCATATAGTATGTCGGATTTATCGGTGTGTTTCTCCTTATACAGGTTAATGGTTGAATCATGCACAGTATGGAATGTTTCTATGGATCCATAGACTATAGCAGACTCTTGTATTAGAGAGAAGTGAAAACGTCAATGCGTCCCTCTTAGTTTGCTGTTGTGCTGCAGGTCTCTATGGCACTGAACTTCTTGCATGAACATTACATGTTTCAACATTATTGGGGTTATTTGCGGAACACTGTTGAGGAGTGTCAGTACACAGAGTCCTCCTTCACGACAAGCTTTCGGATGACATCAGTCTGACAAGTGCATAGGTGTCATTCTTTGGGCATGCATCAATATTTAACAGGCAAATAAACTGACGTTGAGAGCAGTGCAGGGTTACAAAACCACAGTAGTTATTTCAATACAGATGTTTTAAGAAAGCTGTAGAGTAGATATGTGATACCAACTGGAAATAATTTATATCAGCTTGAATACACATTGCACGGATGCTAAAGACTATACAAAAGTAAAGGTGAGAGTAGTCCAAACATTTTCATGTCTGCAACATTCCGAAATGACATATTTCCAGTATGTTTAGACTACCAAAGACACACAGGTGATTCACCTCGAATAACCAATGATGGAAGTGTGTCATATATGTATTTTTGCAGGTATTTTACTGTTTTCAGTAGGGAATCAATGGGTTATAGTTGGGAGAGATTTTCTCATTATAATAACTACATCACTCTGTAATGACCCTCCCCTATGTCCTCACAATCTTTATTACTCATGCACAGAGCAGTTTTTAGGTTATTTAGCCAACAGGGCGAACCTCAAAATTGCAGACACAAACATGACTTACATATGTATGATACGCTTCATCGATTCACCACACTTATATGTTTTTAAAGGAAATCTACCATTACCAACAAGTAAAAAAACCTACAGATACTCACCTGACCTCCTCTTCAACCTGATCGTGTCACTTGGCTTCTCTAACCTTGACACTCCAGGATCACCTAGATAAAGACTTATAATAATTATTATTATTAATTAGCTGGCCGGAGCCTGGGGACTGATGTCCGGTGTTTTCGGGCTGCTAATTATGCATGCCTTCTGTGTGGTGTCAGCTCCCTTTACAATATGGGAGAGGGAGGCATCTATCATGCAAGGGGCGTGAGTTCAGCATGGGAGACGGAGGTGTGGGGGTGTGCATAATTAGCTCCCAGTGCTCTGGCCTGCTAATAATGATACGTTTTTTCTAGGTGATCCCAGCGTGTCAACATCAGAGAAGCACCGGGATCAAGATGAAAAGGAGGACAGGTGACTATCTCTAGGTTATGTTTTACTTTTTGGCAATGGTACATTTCCTTTAATAAAGATTACATACATTTATTTTCACATACACTGCTGCAAGAGTCAAGATAAGAGGGAGTGTAAGCTGTGCAGCAGCAGCTCTGCCCGCATCCCTACCACTCTGGCACCCTGCTCGGTGCCTGCACTTCACATCACTGTGTACTAGCCCAAAAATGTTACTTGACGGCACCTTTTACCTATGACACTGTGACATCCTAATCTCCTTATTACTCATAACATTATGACATCACTATAATCACACTATGTATTGGCCCACTTATGTGTCCTGCTGTACAGTGATGTCATTACTCCTAGGGGAGAATGTTGGGGGGGGGGCAAGTTGGGCTAAATACATAGCTCCAGTCAAATACACATAATTTTTAACCTATGCATTTCTTGCCAAAACTGAAAAATAAATGTTAATCCATATTTGAAAATACCCTTGAACAGAAACATCTTTTTTGTTTTGGGCATAGCCAAATATTGCCAAACACAAATCTAGTTAAGGCTGAATGGTATTATATTATTTCTGTTTAACATGTAGAATCCACAGTGAAGAACCAATTCAATGGGAAAATGCCTGCGAACAACACTGTGTGTGGCCGCTGGAAGTGATTTCAACCTTTCCACAAGGTCAGGCTTTCTAGCAGTAAAATTGGGTGAATGCAGGACTTAAAAACAGATGTTTCCTCTAAGAATTTTTGCTGGGTAAATAAATTAGCACACAGAGAAAAAAAATACTTTCCATTACTTAGAGATTACTTTTCTCTTTTAGACTTTAAATTCTTTGCCTGTAAAAGGCCAAGCACCTGGTAGTTTTATATCCTGTGTGTTGAATATTTTGAATTGCTGTACATATTTCTAGAAAGTTATACTGGACTTTGTTTACTTACTTACATTAGAGTTTTCTTTCCCTAAAACATCTGGCAACTGAAAAGAAGCCTTAAGTACCCAATCTAATTGCTTCATTTCATGTACTGAGGAGACGCAAACCGAGTAATTCAAAGCCAACACAGTCAAATAACTAGGCGAGAAAATAAATAGAAATCTATTCACATGACACCAAGAATTAAAAACAAAAAAACAATGGACCAGGGAGCTCAAATAACTAGAGCAATGATATCATTCCCTCTCGCAGAGAACACTAAGCAGATGGTGCTATGAAAACCTCCCCTTACAGATGTCCCCTGTTATTGTATGCTTGTTGCTCAGAATGACTTTTGATTTTAAACACATCGTAAATTATTATTGAAATCAACAAAGGGGAGATCACATTGCAGTTTTATATAATGATTATTGATATTCTTTAAATAATTAATATTGATATCCTGAAAATAGGTCTTTCATACGATATGAACAGGGGATGACCTCCAGAACTACTACCAAGTATATGTGTAGATTGGTTTCTATGCACAGGTACAGGTCACGGGACTGGTCAGTGAATGTGGATGGCATTGCAGTGCTGCTGGGCCAAATTAATAGTTGGTCATATATGTGGAGCCATTCTGTGGGAGCACCAAATTGTTGAGTTTATTTTGCCCTGATACACCTGAAGAATAGAGTGATGTCGTGCTTGTGTGAGACTTACTTTATGTATTTATGATATCTATAATATATATATATATATCCTATTGATACGCCATAAATACTATACATGCTATATCTATATCATACTATATCATCAGCACCTTTAGCCAAAAATCTGTGTGTTAGGTAGTAGCATTGAATATTTGTGTAATCATACCTTGGTGTATGTGTTATTAGTAGTAGCAGGTTTGTTAAAAATGGAATTATATTCCAGGAACTAGCTTCTCTAACTTCTGGGAATACCCTAAAACTGCTATCCTCTTAGATTTCTCCACTAATCCACCACATGGCACTTCCCCTCTACTCTGAGTAACACTACAACAATGGGGCTATGGCAAATGTATTTCACAGTAAGGGTTCTCCTCAAGTGCTCCAAGCCCAATTACATACTTTAAATAAAAATCACAGTCCTGCTGCTACTAAGAGAAGATACATAGGACACAGAGGGACAATACCTAAGACTGTCTGCGGCTTTAATATCCCACAAAAACCCTAAGATTTAGGGTTCAGGGTCATCAAATCTATTTTTCCAGAGGGAAAACCTACACATATTACACTGGGCTTCATGATAATGTGATTTGTTGCACAACTAATGACTGCACTGCTACTAATAAAAGTGTAAAAGTGAATGCAGTTGCATTGCACAGATAAACCGCTGGATTTTTTCCAATAATCGTGTTGTGCTTTCAGCATGCCATGTAGCCATAACCTACGGCAGATCATGTGGGGAAATGTTTTCATGGTGTTTCTCCTTTTCACAGCTGCTGGTTTCCCTTGTAGTTCGCTGTCAGAAATGTCACATCCTGGTATCATAGTCATAGTCTAATTCTGAGTATTTAAGCTCTCACAATATGCTGTTCTCTTTTAACAAGGTCAGCAAATTTCTCAATTTAGTTGCTTAAAGAAAGATCACACAATAAGGCACATTTACTTAGAAAGTCGCCTATAATGCTGTGTGCGGCGATTCACTAAGATTGTGCACCAGAAATCATAAATCTGTCACTTCCCTGCACTGGCCTGGCAGAGTTCACCATCATTTTTGTGGTACACCTTTAACATAAGTCATGCAACACAGTTTGCAAGTTAAATACAGTGTAGCTGCGCCACAAAAGGTTCGCGTGCGACAATAGCTGCGCAGACGCTTCTTAAATAAATGAGCAAGCCATTTTAGCCATGAAGAATGTGCACAGTCTGACAAAATTGTGGTGTAAAGCCCTTAGTAAATGTGCCCCAATGTCTTGCCATCCAAATATGATATAACATAAATAAAGACAAGCATTACAAATGTCCAAGTTTAGTTCATCTTGTGCAGATTTTAATTGTGAAATGTAGAAAGTCGATGTTTTCCTTCAGATAGAATCTTATTACTGATTTTATAAAATATTTCCCCTTATTACTAGTGAAGGCCATACTTTGGACATTGAGGCAGTTCAATTGGAATTGAAAAATTATGGAAAATATAATTCCCGTAATATCGGTAACATAACAGACAGTAGTTCCAGCTTTGTTGTGGGCACGATTATTTCTAGCTACAACCTTGAATATACTGTGCTGGATTTCTTCTGCTAAGACTGAAACAAGGAAAGTCCCTGCAATTCTCATGGAACAGCAATTCTATCCAAGACAAAAACCCCTTTTATGAAATATAAAACAACATGTAATGGTAAAATTATAACAAGTTACAGGATTATTTACAGGGAAAGTTACAACCTAAGTGTTATTTTTGTATGTTAGAAATTACCTACATTTCCACTGACATGTACCTGTAATAAAATGCCTAGGATCAGCGACCAGATGCAACGTCCTTACACAGCTACAGCCATATGTCAAATGAAAGCAAGTGATTTTCTCAATGATCCGAGATCCACACAATTAGGTCAGGGTAGGTCATTTATCAGCAAGAACAGTCATTTTGACAAACTGGGAGCAATTCACTCATACAGTACAAACCAAAAGGTCTTATGGGGTCATATATCAACAGTTTTTTTGATAGCTTTTCTGCTCCTCACATCTATCATAGTGGGTTGGCCATTTTTGCTAAGGCCTGCATTGATTTTGTGACTTTTTTAGGTGCAAATTTTTGCTCAACGTATACTTTTAGGGGTGCTTATAAAACTTAACTTTCAATAATGATTAGTCAGCAATAGCTACAGACTGAGATCAGAGAAATTGCATATCGCTTTCTGCTTGGCTGTGACAAGGCTAGTGGTAGTGATTATCCTTACCATCTCAGATGCTCCAAAGGTGGTAAGGATACTGCTCCGACAAGTGGTAGACATGGATAGATAGTAGTGAGACAAAACAAGATGGTTACGCAGACAAACAAACAAATGAAGGGATAGGCCAAAGATAAAGGGGACCCCAGGTAAAAGAGGACCTAAACAATCTATCCCTGGTATGCCCTATCCCGTACAGGGAAATGGCTAGCACACCCTGGGGCCTCAACTCAGGACCGGAGCCCTAAAAAGCTGCCACCCCACACGAACCTTTCCCTAAATAGGAGTCCCTGATATGACCCAATGGGGCTCATTTACTAAGGGTCAGCGGAGCGCATTTTCGTCAGGTTTTCCGACAATTTCCGTTTTGCACCGCATCGCACCGGGGATTGTGTCACACGCGATCGGATTTTGGCGCATCAGCGTCAGCTTGCACGCAACAGAAATCAGGGAGCGTGCCATCGGACAACCCGACGGAGTCGGACAACGCACAAGATTGAACATTTACAATTGTGTCACAAGACACGCACTTACAAGCATTGGGAAGAAGCAGGTGAACTCTGGCAGACCTGGGCGGGGAAGCGACGGATGCAGGAACTCAGCTACACACGAGCTACATGAATCGTGCCGGACTTCATACTCGTCGGACTGTCCGAATCGGGGATCGCGACAGGACCAGGTAAGCAAATTTGCCCCTATGTGTCTATAATCCAACAGGATGGTGCAGATAGGTCATGCATTGTGTGATCATTTACATACGATCGGGATCCGTTGTCGGAGCAATATCCATACCACCTTTGGAGTATCTGAGATGGTAAGTATTATCACTTCCTTCTGATACCACTAGAGCATTAGAGCTTTGTGTGTGACTGATGTCAGTCTGTAGCGATCGCCAACATACAAAGTATTATTTTGTGCATTACAAACTGGTCTCATTTTATATTTTTATAATTAATCATAATTAAAAGTTATGTTTTATACGCACCGTTTATACTTAGGCTTATTTGGAATTGATTGGTGTCGTATGTATTGTCGTAGTGGATATTTCACTCAATATTTTATACTGCTTAGATTTTTCAACTCATACTTTTGCCTTTCCTACGACTGGTCTTTGGACTTCACATGATATCCTACAGGTATTTTATATTTCTGTATATACTTAACAAGCATGAGAGTTTTTTCTATATAATGACTGCATTCTTCAGTTAACTCTCATGAATGTTAAGTGGCATTCACCTTTTTGACCTTATTTCTTTTTCTTTTTTTTTAGATATTCAACTGGTCAACAAGGTTATCAGTGAGTATCTGAGAGTAATTAGGTTGGGAAACAGGATGTTTCTAGCTTACACTCTATACAAGATTCAATCATTGTCCAATATTATTATTTAAAGGGGTTAGCTCACTATAGGCAACTTCTTCTAAAATGTGTATGCTGGATCAGTCAGCTGAATGTTCTGGTTCCTGCCCTTGGCAGCCCACTAGAGGGAGGCAGCAAAAGGAGAGCAAAGGCCCTGTGTCAATGTACATGTAGTATCACTGGCGAAAAACAAAGACTCAAATGCATCCTGCAACCTACATTGGACAATACTATTATTTTGGGTTACACAATGAGTTTTTTTTTTCTGATGGTATAGCAATGGCAATATTATTTTGTAGTCCACAAGTTACTGTTTGGGATGACAGGTAGTACTTATAAGGGATACTTGCTTTTGGAAATTATCTCTTTTTAAGGGGTCACTAAGGATAAATATATATTTTGAAGTTGCACAGAAGTAGACGCTATGGGGGTAATTTATCATACACCGCTGGTAGGAGGCTAAGGCCTCTTGATTTGTCTGGCAGGTGGCGACTTATAGCGGTCCACCAACCACCTACCTCCTTCATGCCGCTCCATGCCCTCCAGACGTGGAGGTGGCGGAAAGGGGAAAATAATCACAATTGCTAGCTATTGTAGGTAGGATGGTAGGCGATTGACAAATATGACAAAAATAGTTTCAAATGAAGGAATAGTTCTTGTATGAAAAGAGCTGGAGTTAGGCTACATTCACACTAACGTGTGCCCGCTGTGCCATAGCACGTTGGCGCAGGGGAGAAGAGTAGGGGGTGAGTGAACAGCGCCGTAATACGGGGAAAGATAGGGCGTATCCTATCTTTTCCTCGGGTATGGAATGGAACGTACAGCTCCGTGTGCCCATTGCCTCCCCATGGGGAATATATATATATATATATATATATATATATATATATATATATATATATATGGCTGCAAGCTTGTGGCCGTATATATATGTCCCCCATCGGTCGTGTTAATGTAGCCTTAGTGAAATGTTTTCATTTTTGTGACTATGCAAGGGTCTTTTGAAGTTAGCCGGTAAATGTATCTTTCCAAGACAACTATTTTATTTATTTTGCAACTTTTTTTTACTGCAAATTAGTGACCTTTTAAGTGAAAGTACAACTGACCCCATGCTAGGTTCCATAAATGCACCTAAAAAGTTGCATAAAATGAAAAACCCCGCAAAATAGAGACAAAGACGGAAAAAAAGTCATGTATCACAACGGCAAATCTAGAACGATACATAAGCACTGCTAAAGTATCCAGACTTCAGCCAACTTTAAAAGGTCACAAAAGAAAACAAGTGATACACGTGCCCCCATAATTGTCAGGGGCTCTGCTCCTTTAGATGAATTAGAAAACAAATATTTTTTCTTATGTTAATGAAGCTCAGGTGCCCCTGCAGTACTTCTCTTCCGTGTGGCAGCACAGAGCTAATTCACGTTCAGGTGGCCTGGAGGGGTGCTCTGATGACGTCCCCCAGAGCATTGTAACAACTTAGTTTTCCAAGTCATCTACAGGAGCACAGTTTCTAATAAACATAATGTTGTAACCACTCTGTTGGGATCTACCCAGCAGCATTAATAGTCCATTTTCAGGAAACCAAACTAATACAAATAGATTATTTAGCTGGGTTTCCTATTTTGTATTTTAATGCCTATAATCAAGAAATTGGGATGACCATGAAAGTGATCTGGAATGACTGGTGTTCATTTTGGTTATTATTTTATAAACCACAGGGGGCATCTATAGAAGCATATTATCAACAGATCCAAAACAGACTGTATCATTGCCACTTTTCATTACATAGATCTCATTTGGGGGTCATTTATAATCTTTTTAGAAAGGTGCTAGCATGTAGTTGGCATAGATTTTAATCACCATGTTTGCCTAAAAACTGCTGAGCATGATAATACCTTTTGTGGAATATGGTGGCTGCACACTCACCATAACCCTCTTGCTCTGCTTTTAAGCAAAAAACTTCTAGTTGAACAAAAACTTTTGCACAACTAACTTTAAAAAGTTTTGGGACAAAAAAGATATTTTATCTAATTGATAAATATTGGCCCCATTTTTAAGCTGCTTCTAAACCTGACCTGCCTCTGCTAGTTTAGAACAGCAGGAGCTTTAAGAAGTCCTATCACCAGAATTTTACCCCCCAAACCAACAACGCCCATTGGTAAAGGGTTACAATTACTCTACCTTAATAACAGCCATATTTCTGTAAATAAGTCCTACTTGACTTTTTAATTCAAAATATGACTCTCTTTTTCTCCTCCCAAGCCCCTTATTTTGACTTCCAACTGCCAATATTCAACTACAGACATATAAAGCTTTATTTATTTATAGTAAATATTGTGTATTTTTTACCTGGTGCCTTGTGTTACATTTATGTCATTTGACCAGGGTGATGTCATTTAAGGTTCTATACCCTTTGCAAAATTTACGTCATGTATGTATCTGATCGCATGAAATCACAGCAGCCTCCATGGAGGCATGTAGAGGAGTAAAAGTCTATGGTATGCTGTGACTTTATGTGATCAGCTACATACATTAGGCAACTTTTGCAAACGTAAAGGTTATAAGACCTTAGATAACACGACATGAAGTGCTGAAGAGTAAGGAGCTATAAGGCATAGAAAGGAGTAGATTGAAAGTTGCCGGCCAAGTAGGACACACCCCCTGTGATGCCAGGTGGGATAATACAGGCGGTCCCCTACTTAAGGACACCCGACTTACAGACAACCCATAGTTACAGACAAACCCCTCTGACCTTTGGTGATGCTTTCTGGATGCTTTACTATAGTCCCAGACTGCAATGATCAGCTGTAAGGTGTCTGTAATGAAGCTTTATTGATAACCCTTGGTCCCATTACAGCAAAAAATGTTTAAACTCCAAATATCACTGGGGCCAAAAAATTTTTTTGTCTGGATCTACAATGATAAAATATACAGTTTCGACTTACATTCAAATTCAACTTAAGAACAAACCTCCGGACCCTATCTTGTACGTAACCCGGGAACTGCCTGTATATAGTTGATTTATAAGGGAAACTATTTTAGCTAAAAGAAGATGTCTTTAAAAGGTTCCCTTTAAAACTAATGCCATGCTTTTGCAAAGACAGAGGTTTGATTTACAGTTGCTCCCTATAAGGTCAAGCCTTTCCGATTGCTCCTTGACTTTGTGGAAAAACAGGAACTGCTTAAAACCATTATGATTAGAATGTGCCTCTGGAGGTGTAAGCAAGTGTTACCTTTGTTGGGGGCCCACACAGGTCTCACGTGTGTTTCGTTCCCCTTTACACAATGTGCTGAACACCTAGCTAAGCCTCTGGGAACATTGGAAAACTTGAGTAACTTTGTAATATAATTATTGCATTTTTCTCATGTATTATCTCACCTTAAATGAAAGCCAAGCATCAGGCATGCAGATTGTGGTCAAATAAAGTCATATAACTTTACTGTACTGTTATACCTGAACGTTCACGATGCTCATGTTCTGCCAACTCACTGACTTGGCATGGTTTTTAGAATTCTTATGTGGTGTCTGTTCAGGGAACCCCTCATTTTTTATTTTTTATTTCCACATTTGTGGTGTTATTTACATTTTTGGCAATACATCTGCAGAATGGGTAATAACTAATGGAAGTATACAAATCTTTTTTGTCTCAAAGCCAGAAACTTTATATTTCCCACACTTTCTTATTGATGATGTCACTTAAAGAAGACCTGTCACTAAGTAACAAGAATCTTCCAAGGAACTTATCTTATGAATACGTGGATGAAATTAAAAGAAAACATAGGCTAACATTTATCACACAATTTTGTTAAATTTCCAGCGCAGACACTAGGAATTGCAACCTCTACCCCCTGTACACCAGGTGAGCTGGAAGGGTTGGGCCAGCACGGGATGCTGCTGGCTGCACCTGCACACTGCTTATAGCCTGTGCCTGTTTAGGCACAGGGTATGGAGCTATTCTACGCCAGGTCAGACCTGGCATAGGAGAGCGCTGTGTCGCCGGCCATCTGGATTTATCAGTAGGCCAAAGCCTCCTGATAGATCTGGCGAGCGCCAGGGGGCAGGGCCAGCATCATACACTAGCTCTATTAGCGCCAGCGTATAATAATTGTGCCCCAAAAAGTCCAACTGTAAATAGACTTATCAGAATTTTGTACTTAGTGACTCATCTTAACACTATGGTGTTTGTACAACTGGGGCATATACAACTAGGGTACATTACCAGAATGTGTGCGTGCTACAATGCCCTGTTTTAAAGCAGTTAAAAATTTAGCAAAGGTCATGGTTTTCCACTCCTGGATTTATCAGCCTGAAATTGTTAGTTACAGCACTCTTTCTTCTTCTTTTTAAGTTCTTTCAAGTTGATTATTTAGCTGTTCACATGTCATTGGTCGCTGCAAATCATCTTTTAACAGAAATTTCAACACATCTGTTTTAGACTCACATTCACTGACCTGCAGCTGGATCTAAGTTTATATATCTCCAGTATTTGTGACTTTTGTGTGAGGCATATAAGAGTACTTAGGGTACTTTAATCTGTTCCCACTCCATGCCGTACACGCATGGACCAGCAGGGAGTTAGTTATCATAAGGCAGTTTGCGTCATCTATAACTATAGCTAACACACAGCTGTGGCAGTAATAACCAGATCATGAGTGTTATATCCCATAGATACAACCTACACTTTGTTGTACAGCCAGGCAACTATTGAGATCCTTAGCCACAAAACCCAAAATATAACATGTAACTTTCATTTGATGAGCTTGTAAAAACACGGTACGCTTTAGTAGATCCATTGTGTACTTCAACATTTGTTGTAGCAGACTCCTTCTCCTCCTAAGGCAGTACTCTAACTTCATTGTTTGTTAGTGGCCAACACGGTCTATCCTCTATTTGTATACTACCTACATACACTAGTTCACAAGAAAAGATTAATTATACAGTAGATTGTAGCAACATTGTAACCTGTCCAGCATCACCAGCGGTTTGGTGCTAAATGCTCATATCCCTCGGGTAAATATGCTAATACATTTCCTATGATGGGATAAGGAAAAAATTGCCTCCTTTGACTAACTTGTGCAACACCCCTGCCGATGCAAAGAGTGTTGCGAAATTGGTACCTCTACATGTCAGGAGCTGCCTGGTGAGCCTGATCTCCAGCATGGGAATCTAGTATGCAGCTGTTTCTGCCTGAGATACTAAGAGTCAATTGTATTATCCAATTACATGCTCTGTACTTACTTTAAGGAAGGAGTATGCTGGTTGGACAAATGCTTGCTACCTCACAAGGGGAGGTTATAAAACCCTTTCCCTTAAGCTATTTACCAGGCTGCATGCAGACCTTCCTGAGGACCTGAACTCCAACCAGCTACCTCCATCCAGCTGAAGTTTTGCTGCTGTTAAGGCCGTTGCCTGTTCCAATAAAGAACTGTAAGTTATCAACCCATCTCTGAGTGATCCCTGGATCCGGCTGTACAACATCACAGGCTCCCCATCCTTCATCCACAGTGATCCCTATCTACACACCGATGTTGTCCCAGGGAGAAACCTACTCTGTCAGCCTCTCCTTCCATTTTCTTGCACACACCACCTGCTGGAGACCTGCCAGGCCAAGGAAGAGACCTCCGATCCTGATACCAAGCCCCGTGATCATCACCATGCGCTAGGCCGCACCTGCCAGCCACTCCAGTATTCAGGACCCCGGATTCCTTCAGTCACCAAAAAAGTTAGCCAAAAGAGGTTTCCTTATCCTATCATGGAAATATATTTCCCAGAATCCCCCATTGGGGAGGATTATGGCTGTAAGTTATGGCTGTAAGTCTCCACATGCCTGCAAGGTGGCGTGAAAAAGTCTCCATAAGGAGAGTTTTTATTTCCTGACCCATATCCCTCTGATAACAGACTAGTCCCCTTCTCACCCGTGCATAGATTGGACAAGCTGCATGTCAAACTGAACCTGAAAAAGACGTCAGGGTCTGCTATCTTTATAAAAGGAAGTCGGATTTGCTGACCGCAAGAATACAGTATTCAGTATATTGTATTGGGAACACAGGAAACAATCAGTAGACAGTTATACAAGAAAGTCCTGCAGATACTACATGGGAACCTTTAAACTTAGGCAACTTTTTGTGGGAAAAGGTACCTTTTATAAGTATAAGCAGAATGGGATTTGATGGGGATTCCAGACTGTGTTATACTGAGAGATGGGATACAGATGTTTTCTGCAAGCTCTGAAGCCTTTTCTTAATGAAGGAACGATTACAATCTACCAATTCACCTTCCAATGTTCTTGTAAAGACAGCTTTTGGCTATAGAAAGAAAAAATCGGCTTGTGAGAGACAAGTACAGTCCGGACAGAAATCCTGAAATGCTTTTAGGCGGTGAACCACCTCCTGCTTTTACTCCTCCTCCTGTAGCTTTACTTGGGACTGCCAAGGAGAATTTGCAAAATAGCTTTTGCACCACAACCACAAATAGCCAAAATAAAAATAATGATACATCACTACCTATGTATGTCTGTCTATGTTTTATTATTGGAACCTCATCTCGGAAAAAAATAAGGGTACAACTTAAAGATAAAGCACTGAATTTGTAAAGTGACTGCAGTGGATATACTAAACTGTCTACCGGTTAGAAAAAACTGTAAAGTCAGACTAGACAGTTTAGGACTGCACAGGATATTTCATTGGATGATAAAACTATTGTGTAGTCTGCCCTTATAGCAACAATACATTTCATTTTTTGTTACTCCGCTGGTGTCTAATGTCTTCTCCATGTCTTGTAAGGATGGAAGAGTGCATTTATTTCCATCCAGACTTTTTACTCAAACTGATATTTTCAGATTTTTTACACAATCTCTGCTGTGCAAAGGTTATTTTAAGGGAAACATGGAAAAGAAACTTCCTGTATGAAATTATTTGCAGAAGCAAAATTCCTTAAGGGATTGCAGATGTGCAGGAAGAGTTCAGCGGAGTATAGTTAAAGAACACTTGAAGATTATGAAGTGACCTACTATACAGTGAGATTCCAAAAAGTCCATCTATAGAATGAATGAATTAAAAGCAGCCTATATGCATATTAAAATATTACAGCGGACATGTTTATGACACTACGGCAAGGATGACAAATGTGCAATGGGAAAACTATAGTTTTTAGGTTTCTAGGATCTTTTCCCAACACATTTCTTGTAGGAATCTTAAAAACTTTACTAAATGCATAAAGTTTATTCATATGTAAACATTAGTTGTACATTGTTCATATTTGGAACTATTCATACGGTAAATTCTGCAGTTATAATGTTTGCTACAGTGTCTTGTAGATTTAAAGGGTTACCATTCACAACAAGATAGCTCCTATCCACAGCATATCGGGAGGGGTCTCAGTGGTTGGCCCCCCGAGAGCAGAGGGTCCAATGTACATGCAGCCCCCTGCTCTATTCATCTTTATGACGCTTACAGAAATAGCCGATAGCCATCTCCGTCAGTTCCATAATCAGTGAATGGAGCACAACTTGCCAACTAGCTGCCAACAGACTCCTATTCTAGTGAACCGTGGGGGCTGCACTGAGACTCCCACCGATCCCCTGTGGATAGGGGCTAACTTGCTGTAAATGGACAATCCCTTTAAACCAACCAAAGGTAAGGTTCTAAGACTGGGGAACCATACAATATGTGGTACATTCCCAGCATGGGAAGTAAGGAACACAGGGGGATACACAATATTACCTTGATATAAAATAAAATGTAGGATATCAGAGCATAGTCTACATGTAAAGAAGCTGTTTGGTTTCACAGTTTACACCCAGTGCTTGAAAAAGACGTCCTGTATTTTCTCACATCTCCAGTAAATTGAAATTAACTCTTGGGAACACATTTGAAACCAATTATAACCCATAAAAAGCATAAAATAACTGACATGTGATGTACATATTTTTATGAAGTCTATTAAGAAAAATCTCGATGAAAAGCTTCAAGGAAAATTTTCTTATGGAGTTCAGACTGGCAAGTTTCCAATAAGTATAGTCATGGCTGATTAAAGAGAACCCTGCACATATTTCTGCTTCCATGTCATTGGACATGTTCCCACGTAAACTTGTAACCACCAGCGATCCCACAGATGTTTTTCTTTCTTTATTTCTAGTACGCCCACATTTGCAGAACTGAATCAGGGAGGAAACTGAGATACTATAATTCCAAAAAATCCTCCCAGTTTGCAGCCATTTGAGTTATAGCGAATGTGGCAGATTTTTTTTTCCAGTTTAAGCAGGAAAAGATAAATTTGTCACGACACCATGGAGCAAGAATGATCACTGCCGCTCTCTGCCAGCTGAACAACAGCTGGGTGGTGGACATGACATCATGTTTTGTGAACAGATTGGAATTAGTATTATTCTGGCTCAAAATGTATTTAATATCAACTTGATTCATTCTATTCCTTGGAGAATGTGTTCTGTTTTCACTCTGATATTCAGTCATTCATCACACATCTAATGATGAGAACAAGGTTTTTTTTAAAAAAAAAAAATCATAAAAAGGGTCATGAATCTTAAATTGAGATTTTCCTATTGGGAAATAAATTGTGAAAATGTGATGGAACCATTGAATAACACAGTGCTTTCCTAGTTTTATCTAATTATGTATTGAAGCTGATGAAAAGCTTTTGTTTGGGGAACACTTGGGAATTTCCATGTAATGTCAGTTACCATATATTCTAGGGCATATTCTAGGGCATGACTCAACTCAGCTTACATAGAATTGGTAAATGGACATGGCCCATGTAATCCTAGGTGAAATTACCATTACAAAAGTACCATAGTATCAGTATACCATTAGTAATAGTAATTTTAAGATGATTAAACATGACATTTATTTTAAAATACAATCTCCTTTTTTGCATCCATGTTTTTCTAAAACAATTAACATTCCCCACATGATCAACAAGGCCACGAGAATTCAGATGATCCTTCAAGCATCTGATTTATAATAGAATTCATTTTAAAAGGAATGCCAAATAACAGCATAAAGTTTAAAATAGGTCAGAGATTTTGGGGTGCAGGGATATCTATAATGCTTATGATTTTGTATGTTTCAATGTTTCAATATATGCATACTAGGAAAAGGAGAGGATTTGAATTTTTTTTTATTTTTTAATCTTTTTTATTGTTTTTAAGACATCCGGGGGTACTTGAGCCCTTGAGAGTCTGATTGTTCATGTGATACAAAGCAGCATATTTTGTATACTGCTAATATATCTGGTAGACTGTAATAGTTATTGCTATACAACTGATCTGTGCTCTTCAATGACATGTTTAATTGTGTCACTTCAAGGGGCTGTCCCATCTATGGAAGTAGGCCCTATCCACAGGATAGTGCCTAACTTGCTGATCAGTGGGGTCTCAGTGAGCTGCTCCAGCCATCTTGGAGTGTGATGGGGCTACATTGGACCCCCATTCTTGTGATCCATGGGGTCCCATCACTGAGACCTCCACCGATCAGCAAGTTAGGCACTCTCCTCAGGGTAGGTCTAACTTGTTTAAATAGGACAACCCCTTTAACAGTTAACAGGTTAACAGTCAAAATCAATGCAAGCAACCATCCATCATGCTAATGTATATACAACACAAACAGTATAGAGAGGGCTCAGCCATAAAAGCCTAACATCGGAACGCTGTATATATGTATATTGTTTTGCATTAGGAGGTTAAAGAACATTTTCATTACGTTAACAATAAATAATAAAGACCCACATGGCAGCCATAGAGACCCATTGGCATGATACAATGAGGCTTTTTAGAAGGGGCAAAAGAGATATCAGCTTCACTGATAAACCCCTAAGATGCCAGATGACAGCCCAACTGAAGGGGTAAACAGTCAAGATTCAGTGATATCATCATCCCGCTTGTGGCATTTCTTACACTGCTTTTATTTTTCCCTCAAGTTCTTCTAAAACACCAGAAAAATACAGAAAAAATACAGAAAGCCATGGTAGAATGACTGGTCCTTTTTAAGAACAGTTATCCTGGTAAAAGGAAATAAAACATTCTCTTCTCTGTTAGGCCAAGACAACTGCGCAAAACTTTCAAAAGAAAAAAAAAACTTGTAGTTCTTTTGGAAGGAACACTATTTTTTTTGTTTCCTTCCATTCTATTGAGCCCTTTTGACAGATGAGACATTTCAGTTTGTGGAAGGAATGCAAACATCCTTCTGACTGCAAAAAACCTGATATGTTATGAGGCGGACGTCACGGCTAATCTAAGCGATATTCAACAAAGAGAGTACGCTTAGAAGTGGAAGGTAAATGTTTTTTTTATGCCTCCTTATCTGCCGCTTGTCGGAATGGTGTAAAAAGTGATTACAATGTTACTTGGCCATTCTGATATCAAATAATGTTGAATTTCAGCAGAACTTATGGGTAAGGATATTACTTGTATTATAAGGTTTAAAAGTGATGCCATATGTTGAAAACAAAGCAGTATCATCATTGTTTGGAGCAAAATGAACACACAGATTGGGATATATGTCTGTGGGAAAAGAATCTGGGCTTATCAACCATCCAGGAGAGCCCACTGGTCTCTTAAACCCAGAATGTGCAATTTGTATGAATAAATAACAAGGTACACTGAATACTCTCTCACACTATAGTACTTTGCTTAAAGGAAATCTACCATTTGCTGTCATGTATTATGAACCAAACATACCTTGAGAATGCTGTAGCTACACTGATGCAGAAACATATATCTTGTTTAATCCCTGATCTGAGTGGTTTTGCTGAAAAAACAATTATACATTTATGAAAATGAGGCTCTGTCGCTCCTGTGGCTGTTTGGTGCTTCTACTTTTACCCTAACTATCCACTTCTTCACTGTATTGATAGTGTTGTCTCTGAAGTAATCAGGAAGAAGTAATCAATCGCGGCACCATCCTTCAGCTGCTTTGTATGAGTCATCGAGTTTATTTGATTAGTCCTGTCTGGATAGTTCAGAAAGCTCTGTGAAACACAGCAGCCAGGATGCACGCAGCTTTTCCAAGGTCCTGAATTTTTTAATCATTTTTTGAGCAAAACCACTTGGGTCAATGACCAAACAAGATATGTTTCTGCATCAGTGTAGCTACAGCATTCTCAAAGTATGTTTGGTTCACAATGCATAAAACCAAATAGTAGATTTCCTTTAACTCTTCCTGACTTTTACCATGATCCCTTCAGATTCAGCTGTATTTCCAACTCGTCGTAATTGCCGACTCTCACAACATGTCTGTGAATCTTCCAAATAAATGGGAGGCATACCAGACCAGAAGTAGAATTGGCAAAGCTCCCAGCTGCAAAAGCCTCCAGAAACGCTTTGCTCCGTGACTGTTTCTATGTGCCATGGAATGCTACATTATCACACTTAGACCCAATGTCCGAACATACATTAAGGAGGAGGGGCTTCACTCATATACTGTATAGGTAGCATGGCCTATAATAAGGATAATAATGGGGTTGCTTGTGTTGCACTTAATAACAAAAATGGATAGTAACAGAATCAAGTATACTGCGTACATACAGTACAGTAGCAGAACCTAGATTACTACATATATCCAGTAATCTAAGTACATTTAGCTCAGTACACTGAACATATAAAACAACCAATGGTAAATAAAAATTGATGCAATGGCAATAATTAGATATTTTAAGTAGCATGTACATTTTAAGATTGTGTATATGAAAAAGACACCCTGAATCTTAGGTAACATTTTAGATTAGAATATGGCTATAGCTAAAACATCCTCCACTGCAATATTTAGACCTCTAGCTTTTCTAAACTTTTTTTTTTAAGATCCAGGCACCGTGACTGTGGTAATATTCTGGTATTTGTTATCCATGGCTTCATTCCTTCTCAAATCAAATTTTAAAATTATGCTAGTTATCCTGAAGGGCTCTGGGGATGTTTCTAGATATCCTCAGTGCTGTAGCTTTACAGACTGTTACAATGAGCAGAGCAGCCCCCCCCCCCCCCACCGTTTACTTCCTGCTGCTGTTGGATTACACAGACAGAGGGAAGAAAGAGAGGGTAGGTGGGTGGGTGAGATGTCCTGCTTATTGTAATAGCCAGTGACACGGTGACACTAAGGGGCTCTGGTAATGCCCCCAGAGCCCTTCAGGGCCATTAGCATAATTTTAGACACTGGTTTTATACAGAAGTGTCCCTGGTTTATCACGCTAGATTTTGATTTTATGGCAGATTTCTTTCAGCAAGTAAGAAAGGGGAGTGTCAGAGTGGTGATCCAGAAGTGAAGCCAACGCCCTCTGTGTACCCCCAGCCTTGTTTACATACACATTAAAAGTTGTTCACTTGAAATATATCGATTGATAGTTATGTGGGCGTATTTGGTGTCCTTGAGAGGGTTTCAGTACTGCATTGCTTGAAGTTCAAAGTTGTAGTGACGTGTAAGCTCGGTTTCCCGTAAAAGGATATCTTAATTTTATACTGTGATTGATTGTAATCACTCTTTTTACTATTAAATAGATCGTCCAAGAAGTAACACTGATGGCCTCTCCGAAGTGGTGAGAAGGAGTTGGATCGGGACACTATTGTACTGCTTACAAATTACAATAACTGGGTGAAAACGACAGCACATCAGACATGCACTGCTCTGCCTTTGGCTGTCTTGTGAGTGTTTTCCAAATATCTTTCTGGAACATTACAATTTCTAACTTGTGCTAGAAAAGTAAATGGAGCTAATCTGGTTTTGGCCTGCGCTGTACACAGTCGGTGACTAATGTTTTGTTTTGCACTAAATAAAACAATTCTGGGCTCCTGTATAATTTGACGGCTGGTGTGTGTTTGTTGTTCTCAGAATTTCTCTTATGTCATGTTTTAGCTGCCAGTCTAAACAAGATGACGAGTATCTTGTCATAACCTTGTTACCAAGAAGCAGAAGTTTTTGGAAAAAGAACAGAACACTTTGTTGCTTGAACCTTGACCTTGCTGAAAAAAGATTGATTTAATGGGGCAGATTTATCCAGTGTCTGAAAGTCAGAATATTTCCAGTTGCCCATGGCAACCAATCACAGCTCGGCTTTCATCTTACCAGTGCTCATGAATATTTTAAAGGGGAGCTGTGATTGGTTGCCATGGGCAACTAGAAATATTCTGACTTTCAGACAGCTTGATAAATCTGCCCCAATGTGTTAGATCTACAATATTCTTTACATAAATGTCCAAAACATATTGGGGCTTATTTACTGAGGGTCCCGCGGCCACATTTTCTTTGGTTTTCCCGACTTTTTGGGGAACGCGTAGGGGATTGTGTCACACACGGAAATTTTGTGTCGCAATTGCGCCGGCTTTCACGCAACACAAATCGGGGGGGGGGGCAGGCCATCAGAGGATCCAACGGATTTGGATTACGCATGGGATTTAACATTTAAATTTGTGTTGCATGCCATGCACTTACATACACCAGGAAGAAGAAGATGAACTCTGGTTGACCTGAGCGGGGAAGCAACACATGCAGGAAATCGGGCGCAGAGTTCATCCTCACCGGAGAATCCGGATTGGGGATCGCGCAGGGACTGGGTAAGTAAATGTGCCCCAATGTCACAATGCAAGAAAATATTCAAATCTAGGATCCACAGGCCAAAGAATTGGGAGGGTGTGGCACAAAAAGGGCAGGAATACCACACTATCACCAAGTGTAATATACCTCTATGATATGGACAGAATATGTGCCCACATATTTTTTTTCCAGGAACCAGTGGGGTTTCACACCCTCCCATTGTCTCTGGTAACAGAAAGAAAATTCTTGCCCTGCCCTTACCCAGTACATACCCATTATTATCCACATAATGCCCCTTTCCTGCAGCTGCCCATTTATAATGCTCCTTAACTGAAATTGCCTCTCATATAACACCCATGTCCTGTAGCTGCCCCCTATAATGCCTCCTTTCCTGCAACTGCCCCCCACTTCATGACCTCCTTTGAAATATCCACTTTTCTGTTGTCCCCTCCTTATAGTGTCTTCTTATCTATAGCCTCCTCCTTATTATCTCCCCTTTTCTGCGACTTGTCCTTATAAGGGGAAAACAGTAGGGACACTATAAGGAGGAGGCTACAGAAAAAAGAAGAATTATAATACCCCCATTTCTCTGTTTGTAGCCGATGATATATGCCCCCTCCATACTGAACACAACCCACACCACTCTTTTTAGTTTGGACAAAAAGCAGAAAAACATTGCAGTTAGGTCTATGGGCTATCAGGGTTCAACTTGTTTCGCTTTTTTTTCAATATCAAGGTGTAGGTGTGGCCCAGAGCACAGCACCCACTGTGTAAAGACACCCACGTCCCTTCAGTTGACACCTATCCTCATGATTTTCTTTTGGTTATGTATGAATGAATAAGCAAATTGACTGTACACGAATAGGTCACCGACTTAAAGGGCATCTACCACCAGAATGAAGGACTGTATGCAAATGAGGCTCATTTGTATACAGTATTTCATTCTTGTGGTAGACGTCCTTTAAGGAAACCCAACTTACAGACAACCCCTAGTTACAGATGGACCTCTCTGCCCCCTGTGACTTCTGGTGAAGCTCTCTGGGTGCTTTACTTTATTCTCGGGTTGTAAAGATCAGCTGTAAGGTGTCTGTAATAAAATTTTTTGATAATCCTTGTTTTCATGATCCCCAAAAGGTTAAAATCAAATTTTCACTGGGACAAGTGAACCTGAAATTAATATACCTAATATACCTTTTCTGAACCTAAAATAAATATACCTATTCTGACTTACATACAAACTCAACATAAGAACAAACTTCCTGTATTTCAATACATATATAGTTGTAAAACAATGCAGATTTCAATTCATGGGTCCACATTTAGCAAATTTAGTGCACACTGCACAATGTGCAGAATTTTGTTTCGCGTAGGGCATAGCGCAGTCATGACACAAATGTTTCGTGTGCACTTCTTAAACACTTTGTAGTGAAGTGGAATCAGAAATTCCTCTTGAGAATCCTGCATTGGATTAGTATGCACCCACTGAAGTGCAAAAGAGATAATCCATGGCTTTGTACCTTGACGTTTGTACCAAAAATAATTTTTCCAAAGATGAAGAACATATTAATCTTCGGCGCGCAGCTCCTCGTAGTTGCGCGCCGTCGTCCTGGTCCCCCGGCATCTGCGGCCTTCTGCGCATGCGCAGTAGCTCCTGCCCCAGAGCCGCGGCCGCGCAGCGGAAGGCCTGCGTTCTGCGGATGCGCAGAACGCAGGGGACCAGGACGCGCCGAAGATTAAATGGTAGGCGGAGTAACGTGGCTACTGGGGCATGGAGTAGCCGCGACTAGTAGCCTCATGTCCGGCTACTCCACGCCCCAGTAGCCGCATAAAAAAATTTACATATGCCTCCAATAAAATTTTGTAAAAGACACCCGGGACGTGAGGATTAGCCCAAAAAAGGGCTATCCTCACGTCCCATTCATCCACCTACCACCCCTTCTACCTTTATAGGTAGAATCGGGTGGTAGGTTCCCTTTAAGGTTGCATGTTTTCATAACGTCTATGTCTAAAGCTGGCCATGTACATTGTATAAGCGTTGCCCATACTTGCCAAACATCTAACGTGTATGCACTCCAACTCTCAAGACTAAAGTTAAAAAAATGTATAAAACACCACCACATTTTTTCTTTACAGAACATGAGATACATATGGATACAAAGAAAATAAGACAATATAGAGCAATAGGCCCTGTTTGCAAGAGTTTACAATCTAAGCAGGGACACATGAAGAAAGTGTCAGGGGTACAAGGTACAGTATGGTCATTTTCCATGCCAACATACCAGATCCCTGGTTCTCAAGCAGCTGCAGCTTAATCCCAAATAAGGAGGCGCAGCTTGGCTTGATCCTTGGAAACCCCTGGCTCATGTATTGGAGATCAGCTGTGACCCAAGAGCTATTGTGAATATGGCCCTAGCTCTAGATATTACATACATGCTTTCTGGTTACTAGATGTGCATTATGCCTCTTGGCTAATTCTCCTCTGAGGATGTCTACTTGACTCTTCAGGAGGCCTGTGTGTGTCTCCCCAGTATAGAAGCTGTATAATGTCTAGATAGGGATACAGTTTATAGGTTTACTACGTGTTTATGGACTGCAAGCTTCAGAGACTCTTTATTTCCACTTCCTCCTGATTTCTGTTGCAATTCTACTAAACATGAAGAAGGAAGATGTAAAAGCATAGCAGGTAACTTCCAATATAAATGTAACAAAAATATATAGGAGTGACGTAGGCAATTAGATTTATAGGAACTGATGTTAGAAGAGAAGTTGTTAATGGTCGCTGTAAATGCTTTCACTAGAAATTCCTCTCATGCCTTCCTTATTTACAAGCCCCGTAGGTCTATCCAAGTGCTAATTTTATGAGCATATTTCCGGCTTTATCCCTTTATGCCCTGGCAGAGCAGGATGCTACACACTGGAATGGGTCTTTCATGGTACTTTACCCACAGGCCATGTGGAACATATAGACAAATAATAAAGGGAGATGAGCATGGATTACTTTATGAAGTCCCTTTGACTTGGAAAGAGTGATGATTTTTTTTGGTCGGTTCTTTTTTTTCTATAATGAATAATGTTATGTACTCTTTGAATAAAGCACATGGATTGGCTTTTTTTCTGTTGGGTCAGTGCAGGGAAGTAACAAATTCATGATTTCTGGTGCATGTTCTTAACCAATGTGGCGCACCGAGCATTATACACAGGCAGAGCACTTTTAGTGAAGTTTCCTACATTCTTTGTAAATGTGAACCTGTGTTTTATATTGAGTTTGTATTGTTTAGACACTGGATGCTTTTGCTTTGAAACTGGATGCTTTGAAACTCAGTATTATGGTGGCACTTTATGTTGTACTAATAAAGTACTGTAAAGACCAAGAAGATGGTGGTGGACTTCCATAAATGCGGTCCTTCTCAACTAGTGGTCATCCAGGGAATGGACATTGAGGCAGTGAAGTCCTACTGGAGTGGGCAGAGAACATAAATGTACTTCACAGGAGGGGCCAGAGCAGGTTATACCTGCAGAGGAGGCTACGGGCATTTGGGGGCTACACAGTGCTGCTCCACCCTACCTCTCCTCCATCTTCGATCTGGCAGTGGTCTATGATTATTCTCTTCTTTAAACGCCTGCGGAATTTCCTATGTAGACGCGCGCACGATCGTGCGCACGCAGCGCTGAAGCAGTTTCTGCTATAAAGTTTAAAAAGTGTTTATAACACTAACGAAACTAAGCACCGGCACCAGCTCACCCTGAGCTGGTGCTCGGTGTTTACAGCTTACACCGACGATTTGAAATGGTAGGTTTCCTTTAAGACTTCCCCCAAGCTGCACCAATTCTCTGGAATACTCTACCCTGGACAATCAGACTAATATCCAACTAGCAAAGCTTTAAAGGGGTATTCCAGGAATAAGCATAATTCATATACAAATGGGTCATTAAAATATAAGCTAAGTTGTAATTAGTTGTTATTTAAAATTTTGCTCCCCTTAGCAGAAAAATGCTGCTGACATAGACTGTAATGAAGAATTAAAATGCTACTGGCCCTTTAATCAGTCCGTTCATTTCCTCCGCGCAGAGCTGGTCACATGTCCAAATCACATGCTCTGCACCTGCCTGGGCAGGTCATGTGATCAGGCATGGCCAGTGTTGTGGTGATGTGCAGGGATGGCAGTTACACATCATTACTGTGGTAACAGAGCAAGAAAGTCTGTTAGATCATCACTGGGAGCACAGCATAAGAGGAAGGAGAAGTTACTGAGAACTAAAGGATCATGGAACTTGTAGTTTCCAGTGGCAGCCATCTTAGTCATAACTCCACCTACTTTAGAGAGGCCATAAATTTAGTAAATCATAAAAGTGTACTATTTAAGCTCCATTTTGTGACTAATGACATTGAGTATTGTTGTACCAATTTATTTATATCATCATGGGTTTTTGTGTCAGACGTTCATATTCCTGGAATACCCCTTTAAATGTGCTCTTCAGGCAGGCCTGTCACATTCCCTAACTTCATGTAACTATTACTCTCTTTTCACTAACACATTCTGTGCACTCCTTCAGTCTATGTAATCCTGCAAGCACTTGATACCAATACTGCATACTGTTTAGTGTGCAGTCCTATGCAGCTTGGTATATAGAATGAAGACATGTTCACCCAGCAACATTACTTATGTTACTTATTTATTCTGACCCCTTAGATTAGCTGGACCATGATACAATCTCTTATTCTTCCTATGTCACTGCGTTGTGAATAGGACCTTCATTTTAATTGTTTCATCTGACCATGTTATTACTGTTTAGGGTAATTCTTTTTATCTGAATATGTATCCCATGATTTGTAAAGCGCTGCAGAATATGATTATGCTACATTAAATAAAAATGTATTCATTCATACAACTGTAAAAGCCATCCTCTCTAATTTGCAAGATTTTCTATGACTTGAAAAAATAAAGTTTGTAGCTGGAATCAAAAGCTATAGCCAGAAATCTTTATTTAGGTCAAGTTACATAACAAATGGAAATCAGTAAGGTCTTAGCATTAAAGGAATATTCACATAACGTCCCACTAAATCTCCTTTCCAATAGGTATTATGTAACCACAACCCTGGATCCAAATGTTTTGTTTGGAGTCTTTCACAAACGGATTTGACAAGAACAAAGAAATTCATGTTGGCAGGACAAAAAGAGCTTCTTACAATCAATTCATTCAGAATTATAGGAACCAAATGTTAAAAAAGAAATTCTAAGTTAAGCTCTTCCCCTAACCTTGCTTCTTGTACAGAAATGAAAATAGACGCACAAAGAGTGATGTTAGTACACGGACATTGAGGAAAGACATGGACAGGAGGGCGGATCACAAGGAGTAGAACAAGATCAGATCACAGCAAAAATGTAACCAGACCAATCACTTTTTATAGAAAGCAATCAAAATATTTCTTCAATGTCTCCATCACTACGAAACCTCAGAATGCCCAGAAATGCCTCAGCTTGTCCCCCTTTGATCATGATAAAAAAGTAAAGGTTTGTTGTTGCTTCTATAGTTTTGATGATAATGTAAGTAGATGGAAAAAAAAATATTTTATAAAATCACCGTAAAATTATATAGAAACTCCTCTATTTTTCAAATGAGACACAACACATTGTAAAAATAGAACTTACATAAGACTTAATGGGGCAGATTTACTTACCTGGTCCATTCGTGATCCAGCGGCGCGCTCTCTGTGGTGGATTCGGGTCTTACGGCGATTCACTAAGGTAGTTCCTCCGACGTCCACCAGGTGGAGCTGCTGTGCTGATGTTCCGCGAAGCCCGCCGGAATGCCCTGAAATTCCAGCGAGTCCCGCAACCCTTTTTTTTTCAAAAATGCGGCGGTTTATCCGAATCCATCGGGTTTTGGCTTGGACACGCCCCCCGATTTCCGACGCGTGCATGCCGGCGCCGATGCGCCAAAATCCGATCGCGTTCGCCAAAATACCGAGGCAATACAGGGAAAATCGGCGCAAATCGGAAAATATTCGGGTAACACGTCGGGAAAACGCGAATCAGGCCCTTAGTAAATGACCCCCAATGTGTTTATTACATGTTAAATTACATATTAGTCATATCAAAGAATTAAAAATCTGAGGCAACTGACCACTGCAATACATACTCATTCTAATGCCTAGTGATATTAGGTATTTGTGTGCAGATCTTGCCTCCCATTTCTTTCAGTATAGTTCCATTTCAGTTCCTGACCTTCACTTGTCTTGAACCCTTCTTCTCTTCTGCTCCTGGTTTCCTACTGGTCTGTTGGTTTACTTCTCTGGTTTTGATCTTATTTCCTGACTTTGACCTCTCTGACTTTTGTTATCCTGTTGAGTACAGTACCTTAGTTGCTCTTGAAAGCTGTGGTAGAGCAGGGAGCAAGAAGATTGGTTGAATTACTTTGTTGGCACTTTGGAATGAAGGAGTGGGTTTTGAGTTGCAGTTTAGGTACTCGGTCACTACCCCAGTACATGCTTGGATCCTTTGTTTGTGTGTATCGTTTTAGTTTGTTGGCAATATGCTAAAAGTTGGGTGTGAAACTAACCTAATTTAAAAAAAAAAAAAGAGCGGGGGAGAGGGGGTGTTATTGCATGTGCAGAATTGGCATGGGGGGGCTTTGGTGATGCCCCCCAAATATCTAGCAGCTCAATTGTATATTTTTAAAGAGAAACCACAAAAACCTTTTACAAGGCCAGATTCTGCATCAGGGTATAAAGTAGATTCAGTCAGTGATGCTGCTTTATAATGAGGCCAGATATTTCCTTTAAACATTGAAAATCAGGGACTTCCTTAGCCCTGAATTAGCTTTTGCCTAATTGTTTACTTTACCTGTCACTGTCTTTGCTTTATGACCATACACATAGTCAATTAAAGTAGTTTACAGTACGTACTGTAAAGTATAACAGCTTATCAGGTTTCAATAGAGCTTCTATTGTTGACAGAGCAATAGAAATTGCGCAGCACTCCACGTCTTTTTAGCAGAAGCATGATGGAAGGTAATTGACTTTGTGGTCTATGGGGAACTACAGGTGAATGGAAGACCTTTTACTCATCTTTTTGTTTTCTGTGTTCCTAACTCTCCTAAAACAGGAAGTGTAACAGAAACTTCAGACACAGGTGTGAGCTGGACCTTAATTTATGTATTATCATATATCAATCAAATGTTATGAAAATATTTTCTAGTGTTACAAAATATGGCATGGTATATGGACAATATAGACACAACGGGGCACATTTACTAAGGTTCTGTGAACCCCATTTCTGTCGGGTTTCCCGACTATTTCCACCTTATTTAACAGGATTTTTTGGCACATGCGATCAGATTGTGGTGCAATCGCGACGACTTTGATGCAACACAAATCGGGGGGCGTAGCCGTCGGACAACACAACTGATTCGGATTAAGCGCAGATTTAAAATTCAAATTGTGTCGCAAGACATGCACTAACATACACCGGGAAGAAGATGGTAAACTCAGGCGGACCTCAGCGGGGAAGCCATACATGCAGGATATTGGGTGCACAATCTTGGTGAATCGCGCCGGACTTCATCCTCGTCAGACAGTCCAGATCGGGGATCGCGACCGGGACCAGGACCGGGTAAATAAATGTGCCCCAACATGTGCCTTCCCTGTATACATGAGGTACAGGAAGTTTTTTTTAATTCAATTTATAATGGAAAGACAAAATATTGTAGGTATTTCAAGAATGTGTAATCTTTGTGAACAATGAAGGTCAAGATGCTCCCTCATACAAGTGGTTGCACATTGATTTATATTGTATTGATCTGGAATCTCATACTACAATATATGTGTCACAAGTGATATTAAAAATAAACCTTAGAGTTCTCTTTTGTTCTCTGATCTTTGATCCTGTTTTTGGACTTGTTACATTTATGGTTTCGCTATTTCATTATTAATAAAAATCTATCTTTTCAAGTGCTGTTCTGAATAGTTTGTCCAGAGTTGAAATTGTTGTGACATACTGTAGTATTATACAAATACAGGCGGTCCCTTACTTAAGAACCGACTTACAGACAACCCCTAGTTACAAACGTCCCTCCCTATTCGTAATTTACTGTACCTTAGCCTTAGGCTACAATGATCATCTGTAACAGTTATCACAGGTGTCTGTAATGAAGCTTTACTGTCAATCCTGGTTCTTTTGACAACCCAACATTTTTTAAATTAAATTGTCACAGAGACCAAAAAGATTCTGGCTGAGGTTACAATTATAATGTATATAAATCAGACTTACATACAAATTCAACTTAAGAACATACCTACAGAACCAATATTGAACGTAACCCAGGGACTGCCTGTAAAGTATATGCATGTAATAAAGATTTTTATAATACCTCCTTGTTGAGTATGAAATGATTCCTCTGTCAAATTCTGAGGGCTTCAAATGGTACCACACTGACCAGGGGCAAAGCATCACTAAAATGAGTATCTTTTCAGCATTTTGTGCTTGGTGATAGATGCCTTTTTTTTTAAAAAAAGTATATCAGTTATTGGGGGGGGGGGGGCTATAAAAACAATATAAAATGTATACTTATCTTCTCTTCTCCCGTTGTCCCACCGCGCCACCAGTCTCTGCTGTGTCCCTGTTTGTTTACAGAAGCAGGGGCTCCCATCCCGACTATTTCTGCACTTTCACCAAGTGATGATGTATCAGCCGAAAGGCAGTGGTTGGACAAGAGTGGCAGTCTCTGTAAACAAACAAGGGCAATGCAGTAGAGGGCGGTACCACGGGACAACAGGAGCGGCAGTGGAGGTATGCATCAGTTTTTTAAAATTGTTTTTATTTCTCCCCAGGCCTTATATATATTTTAAGTTGGACAGTCCCATTAAATTGTACTATTTTGTATATTCTGAATTGAATTGTAGCATTTGGCCAAAAATGTTTTTAAAAAGTTGTAAACAAAGTATATCAAATATTATCTTGGGACTTAAGAAAAAGCATAAAATTTATATGTGCCTTATAAAACAAGTATAGATATGTTCCTCAGATCTCAAACTTGGATGAACCGATCCTATAAATGAATCATAAGATATTACATTATATTCTGTGTGGTGGGTGCCAGGAAAGCTTGGCTGCGGAATGAACTGCAGTGCTTTGTTATCTTACACACTACGAGATCATATGATACATTAGCACTTGTCTTGAGCAGACACTACATTACAAAGTGGGAAGTGTTATGTGCAAAGAATTCATGGAATTACAAATACATTTTTTTCTACTCAATACTCGTTAAATAGAGATAAAGATGCATTTTTACATTGTAGGAATTTCGAGAAGTGTGCAGGTGTGGTTAATTATTTCACAGAGTTTTATACTTTAAGTGTGAATTCTACAATGCTCATATGTCCACAAAAATTATTATTTCCTACAATTCTTGGCAGTCAACGATAAACTGGGACCACCTCACTGCTAAACTGATTTAGCAGGTAGTATTAATCTAAATTTAAGTCTCAAGCACCAACTTGGCTTTTATTGTTTCTCGCAGGACCCTGGTTCACTGACACTCTTGGGCCCTCCACTCTTGATGAATGTCTCCTGCATGATCTGATGTCCTTGTCAAAAAATGTTGGAGAGGACTTCCTGCCAGGGTCCTGTACAAAAAATGCATTCCTTGGATACTTTAAACTTCTTAAGATACACCTTAGATTATTGATAAAGGGGTTTTCCACAGGATAGGGCCTAACTTGCAGAGTGCTAGGGGTCTCAGTGACCCTCACAGATCATGAAAACGGGGGGTCCAAAGTACCTCCGTCTGACCCCTTAGTTGCTCCCCAAGATGAGCGGAGCAGCCGGGGCTGCCCCATTCATCTCTATGTAGCTGATGGAGATTGCCGAGCACCGCGACCCTTTAAGCCATGTGCTCTTTCAACGGACAGCTATATCAGCTAGAAGTCCTATGTGTACTTGGCTCCACCGAACAGTGCATGTGTAGTGACTAGGAGACACATCTAGTAGCAGTTTACTGCCAAATAACTAATTGTTAATCACTTAAAATGCAACATTATCCCCTCCTTCTGTAGGGGAAGAATCAGGAGGACCCAAGAGATGGTTTGACAAATCCGCCAAAATCATCAGGTTTTTAAAGTTTTATCAAATATTTTTAGCCAGTTTTAATATGCTTCCATTATAAAGCCAGAAATTTACTATGTATTTATCTAAGGAGTATATTTCAAAGAATAAAGTAAGAAAGGGATAGGCCTTGTTTCCAACAGATTACCTTTCGACTTTATGGCACCAGTGAAGTGCTTCAGAGAGCTTTGTTGCAAACATTTGATAAGAAATGGTTTGAAGTCAATGGTTTTACACTAGTGAGACGCATGCTAGCTGTACATTCATGCAAAATCAAACAAACCTTTGGCAATTTCAAAGATAAACCTTACACATAATCCAAAGCCACAGATTACAAAAAGAGGATAACCTTTATTGTTGAACATGAATAAGTATTTCCTTGAACGTAAGATGAAACATAATGCTTTGTGTTTTGAAGAGAATAGCTATTAAACCAATATCTTAGAGAACATGTTACAGTAGCCTGCTATGGACCCCTGACCTTCTTATCAAATCTCATCTAAGTAGACACTTGGTCAAAAACGACCTGACTTAAGTTTAAACTGCCTTATAAGAGATTTGGGAAAGATCTACTCTTTGTAGCCATCATTGTTTCCTGAGCATTTCATTCTTCTTTGACATAATGAGATAATTTTCTACTAGAAACAAATGTCTATAAATATCATGTACTGTTCAATATTAAAATATAATTCTAACTTTCTCAATTACACCAAGACCTAAAATTGTATTCTTTATTCTAGATATGAAGAGGGTTACAATTGAACCTGCTAGATAATGAACAAGCACTTTCACATTTCGGTTTGTCCCATTAAATAAACCATGTACCGGTAATTGCTTTTGGTAGGGTTCAAGCAGTGTTGGGATGCAGCCGATTCTTCAGGAATCCAGCAGATTGAAGTTATGTCAAAGCAGGGAGCAATATTGTAACATCTGTGTCATCCTTGGTTCATAGCTTGCAACCGAGGAGGCTCTGATGTTATCTCTGTGTCTTGCTAGTTTTTTGTAGTGTGAACATGGGTTTACTTGCTGTGCTGCTTTGATTCATTCAGCACAACACCTGTTTCTGCCCTGCAGACTATCTTGCTCCTGCAGAAATTAGCCCTTGGTGATTGACAGCGCCACACTTCCCAGGGGTTTTGAAATTACATATCAGTCCTGGCCACCCTTGAATCAGTGCTAGTTAAAGAAGTTTCTTATCAGCAAATCATTTTGATGCGATTTGTGTATTGCTTTTTGGTATCTTAACTTTCTCTTATTATTATGGTCCTCCCTTTTGTCTGGTAATTCGGTAAGGTGCGCCCTACTCAGCTTTGGCAACCTTGCTAATATGTTTGTTTTGTTTATCCTTGTGTTTCATGTTGTCTTCTAGTTGTCCCGTATCACCTAGGATACACAGAGGCAAGGAAGCAGGGTTTATTTGGGGGCTTCCGTGTCAGGGCTCACGTTTATGTGTCTGGTTTCCCATCATTACAAATAAATGATCTCTTCTGCCTTTTGTGGCAGAGCTTTGCATTAGGAGGGAAGAGAAATAATTTTGTTTGGGTTGTAAAATGCCAAATATGCCCCGTGTACATGACAACAACCCAACTGTCCCCTAATACAGTATTTGTTACCCAACATGCTTGATCTTCAGCTAGAATATAGCCAAATGGCTACATGGCATATGTTATAGATAAAATAGATATACAGTAGTAGTGTAAGGATTGGACAAAATATCATTCAGGTATCATTACTAAATTGTACTATATTTGTATAATTGTATTTAACATTATTGTCAGGATCAGGGGCAGTGGACCCACTGTACCACCGAGAGCGATGACGTAAGCCGACACCTGGGAGCAGGTGTTCTGGTTTTTACCAGAACCTGCCACAAAGCAGGTTGGTCTTGCTGTGGCGGGATACCACTAGATCGCTCCACAGGCGCTACTTCTTCTTGGCCACCACTGCGAGCAAAGTACACTGCGAGTCGTAGAGCAGAGTCGGAGACAAGCAGGAGGTCAGGACAGGCATCATGAGATCAAAGTCAATGGCAGAGCAGAAGGTCAGGGCTGGCAGCAGAGGAGCATAGTCAGGAACAGAACCGGGGTAACAAAGTGAAATCAGGATAAAAACACACAGGGAATCAAATACAGCTTTTCACTAAGGCACGAGGCACAAACATCCGTCAGAAAGGGGTCGGCTATTTATTAAATTAAGGGATGGCCAGCACTTAAGTCGGCCTTCCACGGAGGAGTTGGGGAACAGCGGGGTGGACGGGTGCACCTGCGACCTGTGACAATTATATATTGATTCTGGAAAATCCATTCTAACTTTGACATTTGTTGGATGGATTTTATCTGAGCTGTTTGTCATGCTGCAGCAATAAATAGAACTGCATGTAACAGGATTTTTCTGACAAATGTGAAATTTTTTGAATTATGACTTCTGAATTATGACTTTGAAAAGTTCTGCAGTTTTAAAGCTTAACTAAGCTTTTAAAAAAAAAATCAATCAACTGATGATAATAATAAACTTTGTAATATACTTTATAACATTATACATTTTTATACTTCTTTTACTCTGCCTTTTCATCCTTATGTTAGCAGTTTTTGTAAATTAGCTTTCTTTCCTATACTTCCCTGACAGATGAGAGATAAAGAAACCTGGTTAAATGTATATAGATTAAACTCTCTAACCGATGCCGGTTCAGTTCTGCACTGGAGCTGAAGCGGCATTGGGAATTGCGGCGTGTCAGCGGTCTATTAAATATAAAATAAGTCATTGTATTCTATTATTATAACAGGTGGAGGGGGGCTTTATATGTATTTAGGGAATCACTCAATAAAATGCAAGAGGTACTAAATCAAATAAATACCGGAAGCATTTTTTTCAATTTCACACATGGAATACTGTGAACAATTTTGGGCACCAGTGTAGAAAAAGGACGTAGTAGAACTGGGACCGGAGCAGAGGAGAGCAACCAAGATTATTAAGGTAATTAAGCATCTAGAATATAATGAAAGATGGAAAAACTTGGGGTTATTCATCTCAGAAAAAAGATGATTAAGGGGGGACCTCATTACAATATATAAATATCTGAATGGACAGTACAGGGATCTATGCAAAATCTTTTCATAACCAAGGCCCCTATGGTCAGTACTAGGGGCCTTCCTCTAAACCTAGAGAAGTGGCAGTTATAATACATACAGTCAAAATAGGAAGAGAAAGCAGAAGATAAATTTGCATTTAAAAAATTGCTTCTAGAGATATAGTAAACCCTAGAATGCCTTGCTAGTTCTCATATATAACATTATACGCAATTTCTTTTTTTTAAAACCAAACATTTTTGGGCCATGACAAACTAGACTCTGCATTATGCCCACTCAGTATGTAGATATCCCCTGCATGTGCCCACTTAGTATGTAGATAGCCCCTGCATGTGCCCACTTAGTATATAGATAGCCCTTGCACGTGCCTACCCAGTATATAGAAATCCCCGGCACATGTCCCCTCAGTATATAGATAGCCCCACCAGTCGACAGTCAGCCCCCCTTCAATGAAATATTCTGCCAGATGCCACCCTTTAATGAAATGTCCACCACAGATAACCCTTTAATGAAATGTCCTGCAAGACGCCCCCTTTATTGAAATGTCCACCCCAGATGCCCTCTTAAATTAAATGTGCACCCCAGATACCCCTTTTGATGATATGTCCTCCCAGACACCCCCTTTAAGGAAATGTCCTGCCAGATGCCCCTTTTAATGAAATGTCCAACCTAGATGCCACCCCTTAATGAAATGTCCTGCCAGACAACCTCCTTTAATGAAATGTCCACCCCAGATGCCCCCGTTTATTGAAGTCTTGATGCAAAACTCCCAATGAACACAGTTGAACTAGACCCCCCATGATGGCAGCCCTGGTTACAAAGCACATATTATAATTATTTTGGGGGGGGGGGGGTACACTTTAGTAGTCTTGATGCGAAACTCCCAATGAACATATATTGAATGTGGAGAAGTGAAGTAAATATTACATTTATTTTGAGAGGGGACACCTAATATATTTGGTTGTTTATTGATGTTTTCAGCATTATTTGATAGAGGAGATTGACTATTTAGATCCATTCTATCTGGTATTTAACCTCGAAACTGTCCTTCTGCTACAGTGCATGAATAATAAAACCCCATGATGAGTCTTTGTGAGGAATATGCAATTGATTGTACAATCATTCCTGTGAAAGCTACGGTACATTTTCCAGGCTGTATAAACCCTTGACATGAGTACAGAGCCCCTAAGGTAAGATTTTTAATAAACATTCATTCGGAGAACTTTGGCAGTGTAACAAATGTCAGTGTGTACTGTAATGTGTGTTCCTGGAGGTCTGAATGAAGCCTATTCACAGGGAAACTATACTCTCTATTTGTTTAGAACCTTGGTTACAAGAAAACATATCTAGGAGAAGAACCGCAACACAATACTCGTTTATGAAGACACATTAGGTGCTACTTTTATGTCAAAGGAAGCTGACATCTAATTTTACATAGGAAAATCATAACTTAGTTTGCCGTAGTATGGAAAATGCTGAAGGATAGTGAAATCTAGTTACTGTTTTTAGAATATATTACATGATTAACTCTACCTAATCATCTAGAGATAGTTGCTTAGATATTTTGCCACTTTTCACAGGAAAGCTTTATTGGAGGGTCATGTGATCTGTCCATGAGCAATCGCCCTGCCAGGACCTTATGATAGTTTTCATGAATAGAAGATTAAGGGCGATTCTTCATGAACAGTTAGTTGTCCATGAGCAATCGCCCTGCCAGGACCTTATGATAGCTTTCATGAATAGAAGATTAAGGGCGATTCTTCATGAACAGTTAGAGATCACTTGACCCACCACCTGCAGCCATCTTATGGAAAGAAATGTCTTGCTGATAAGGTAAAAGACAGGAGGCTTCACATATCAAGAAAGCAGTGCAGAACTTTTAATAGATGTAAATGGTAAATTATCTAATATCCTGCCCCCCCCCCATCACACTTACACACACATTCCAAAAGCATGAGTTTTTTTAAACAATTATAGAAACCCCAATTATTATACCTTTTCTGACTAAAAATGATGTCACAGCTTATCTACCCTTCCTCCCTGCACAATACCCCTGCAGTTCTAAAAGTCAAGTGCGATATGGGATGGGAGGTGTCAGTGCGGGAAACCCGTACAGGCTATAAAAAAGACAAAAGTTGCGGCAGTAACCGGCTAGACGTAGAGTAGGAGTGCGCGAAACGGGCCATCACGTAAGGTTAGGCCTTGCAATTCCTCCCTGTCCTATGATTCCCACTGAATAAAGGAAGAATTTTTTAGGTGAGTGCAGCAACTTCCGTCTTTTATATTGTACTGATATGCACACTACAGTCAGCTGAGCACCACCAGTGAGTTCTAGATGCACCTGGGACAGAAAATAGTGCCTCTGCCATCTATTCTGATTAAAATTGGTCTGGTTGTGCCAGCAGTTTTCCGGATTGGTGTGAAGACCGTCATTGAAGTTTTCTGTGTGACAACTGCACAGGCTCTTCCCTGAGGAAGGAGAACCCTCATCATTCTATTGTATTTTTAGCTGATTTATAACTCACATTGTATATTGATGTTCTTTTCTCTTGTTGTGACAAAAGCAAATAAAACACGAAGAAAAAAAAAAAGCATATCACTAAAAGTGGCTACTGTCCCTAACATGAAGCCTGAGATGCACTTTCTACAGCATAAACAGCTTACAACTGAGCTATCCTGTTTCCATAACTCCCATAGAAGTGAATCGGAGGACCAGAAACTGCATTACTCTGGAAGCTATAGGAAGTGGAAAATGTGGTTCTCTTATTTGCTTTTCAAAGGTTGCAAAGTAAACTCACGGAGAGAATACAACGCTACATCAGTCCCATAGAAGTAAAGGGCACTATAGTTCCATTCACACAGTCTTAAATAAGAAAGAAACTACAGAAAGAAATATTAGTGCATAAAATTTGGTTTGTATGTGAAGACTGATCTGTACAAAGAAAAAATAGGATTAGATTTTGTAGCCTCTTGCTTGTCATCATCTGGAGTTATGGAAAAACAAATACTTCCAGAATGGTCGGAGGTTGCAGTCCCCAGAGTGGCATTTCCGATGGCCTGTTTACGTTTCCATGGCTATCATATCCGCAGTCAGGATAAATGTGGTTACAGCAAGCTCCTTGGACTGTACAGGGAGCATCTAAGAGACATATAAACATCTGCTTGCATCTGCCACCCCCTCTCCAGCACATTCTAATGCCTCTGACTGACTTAAATATTTTGCCATATTTGTGTGGGATGTTTAATTATATTTTATGCTCTCCTTAGGTTATTCACAATTCTTTACCAATAAAATTACTGTTTTATTTCACCAATTGAAATTTAACCTCAGATTACAAGAGAACACCAAATCACACAGTCTATACTATAATATTCAGCAGTGCGAAGTCACTCATTGTTGAATGGTAACTAACTCTACACTAAAATATAATATAAAGCATAACAAAACTTTTGACAAAATAAACTCATTTGTAAAATATTGCAAGAGAATATAAAAAAATAGATATTAACCCCTTAACGCTGAAGCCACTTTTCACCTTCCTGACACAGCCCATTTTTTCAAATCTGCCCTATGTCACTATAAATGGTTATAACTTCGGAACGCTTTAACATATACAAGTGATTTTAAAATTGTTTTCTCGTGACGTTTTGTACTTCATGTTAGTTGAAAAATTTTGGTGTTTTGTTTTGCATTTATTTATGAGAAAATCAGATATTTGGTGAAAATTTGGAAAAATTCTTGATTTTCAAACTTCAAAATGTTCTACTTTTTCCATACATAGTCATAACCGCAAAAAAACGTAATAACTAACATTCACTAAATGTCTAATTTATGTGGACATGGTTTTTTATGCATACTCTTATATTTGTAGGATGTTATGGGCCTTTGAACGTTAGGTGCGATTTTTCACATTTTCATAAAAAACGCAAAATCCTGCTATTGAGGGACCTGCTCAGGTTTTAAATCACTTTGAGAGGCCTAAATAAAAGTAAAACCCCATAAATTACCCCATTATAGAAACTACACCCCTCAACATACGTAAAACAACTTTTATGAAGTTTATTAACCCTTTAATTATTTTACAGGGGTTAAAACAAAATCGGATACAATTTTGAAAGTAAACTTTTTTGGCTAAATGAATGTGTTTTTCAAAAAATTTACAAATTCTCAGTGGATAAAATACCAAAACGCTCCAAAAAATTTGATACCCAATCCCTCCGGCGTATAACAATACCCCATATTTGGTGGTAACCTGCTGTATGGGCACACGCCAGGGCATCGAAGCGAAGCTGCGCCATTCAGAGCAGATTATGCATTGTCACTTTTTATTGGCTATACAATCTTTATTTTTTTTGGCAATTTGGACATATAAGGGCTTATTTTTTGCGACATGAGATGCACTTTACAAATAATTAATTTTCGTGGGTCATTAGCTTATTGAAGAGATTTTATTAACTCTTGAATGTATGGGTGAAAAGAAAATTGTCAATTTTGGTTTACTTTTTTTTCGTATTTTTTGGGGGTCGTACATCGTTCACTAAAAATACTATATTATCTTTATTCTATAGGTCCCTACGATTACGGTGATACCTCATTTATACAGTTTTTCATTTATTTTTACAATTTTACTGGATAAAAACTAATATAGAGGAAATCTCATTTGTTTTTGCATCGCCATCTTTTCGGAGACGTAACTTTAATATTTTTTGGTTGACAGAGCTAGTTTTGGGCTTATTTTTTACGAGTTGAGTTGTTCTTTTCAGTGGTACCATTTTGGCGCACATAACTTTTTTTGATCACTTTTTAGAACATTTTTGTGTAGAGATTTTATGAAAAATGTACATTTTTGGCGTTTTTTACGGGTTTTTTTTTACGGCGTTCACCGAGCGGGTCCAATAATGTTTCTGAGTTATTGTACGGATTATTACGGACGCGGCGATACCAAATATGTGGGGTTTTTTGGTGATTTTGTGTTTTTTTTCACTTTATTGCATGTGTATAGGGAATATTTGTGTTTAGGGGACTTTAACTTTATTTAATTAATTCTTTTTATTAAAAAATGATTTTATGTAGTGTTTTTAACATTTTTTTATTAACTTTTACAGGTTAGCTTGAACAAGTGATCCACTGATCACTTGTTCAAGCTCTTCTTCACATTACACAGTGTAATACAGATGTATTACACTGTGTAATGTAACACACTGAGCATGCTGCGCATGCTCAGTGTGTTACAGCCGGGTCCTGCCAGAAGGCACGGACCCGGCTCACAGAAGAGGATCGCGCAGCCCCGGGCACCGGCAGTCCCGGGGCTGCGATCGGAGCAGCGGACCCCCCCCGGTAAGCGCCGCGGGGGGGTCCGATTCTTCTCAAATGCCCCTAGCACGCCGCGGTCAGCGCGACCGCGGCGTGTCAGGGGTTAACACTCGCGATCGGAGAAATCTCCGATCGCGGGTGTTAGAGGAGGGTGTCGGCTATAATATATAGCCGACACCCGCAGCTTCTGGCGCGGGCTCCGTTCTGGAGCCGGCGCCAGAAGCATGACGTACTATTACCGCATTTTGCGGGAACGCACCTCCCGCCATGCAGTAATAGTACGTCAAATGTCGGGAAGGGGTTAAATGATCCCCCTTCTTGGTATATGGACATAAATGTGTAACATCCACCTACTTGATCATGTGGCCTGCTGGTGTGTGGAACTCCTCAATTCTGGATGCTGGCACAAGCCATCCACAGTTAAAAGTTTCTGATCTGTAGTGGTGTCTTTATTGAAGGTAATAAAATTTCAAGACAAATATTTTGTGAAAAATGGGGGGGGGGGGTCTGACCCAGCGAAACCAGCACCTAGAACAGTGATGGCGAACCTTTTAGAGACCGAGTGTCCAAACTACAACCAAGACCCACTTATTTATTGCAAAGTGCCAACAGAAAAATGTAATTAGTCACAGATTTCATTCATTTCAGCACCCTGAGGACATCAATAAAGCAGAAAATAGACAGTGTCAGTTACAGGCACTATTTTCACTTTCCGTACATTGCTCTAAAGCTTCTATAGCTGTCTATTTATCTATCCATCCCTCAAATCTATCTATTTATCCCTCATAAGGATATCATCTATAGATATCTCTCTTTTTTTTTAAACTTGTTTTTATTTATTTTTTCATAAACATACATATAATATTCCAACATAAAAATTTGTACATTGGGATTCTTGTCTTAGCCAAAGCAGGTTATTTTAATTTTATTTACAGTCCATCACCTTGAGTCTTGTTGCTAGATTTCTCTCTGCTTTGGTACAGGTTAAGTTTGCATATATATGTATATCTCATTTTTATCTACCTACTCGCTTTTCTTTCTACCTACCCATCTATCTACAAAATGATCTCTCATTTCTATCTGCCTATCACTCAATGCCTCCCATTTTTCTATAATATATCCATCATCTATTTTTCTATTTATAATAATCTAATAGATGGTTATAAGTAGCTGTAGGGGAAGCACCAATAGTATGTCTACCTCTGCTACAGTCTCTGCAAGATTATTATGCTACAGATAGTCTGTCCCTGTGTGGAAAGTAGCACTTGCCTCTGATGGCTATATTCATCACATGTAAAAGGTATAGCTCCCAACCATTCATAATTCAGAGAGACAGTCCGGTTTTTAACTGTCCTGCCATCCTGGGCGGTTGGGAGATTGTTCTTAACTCCCCTGCTTTGTCCCGCCTACTCCTTGTCCTGACACACTAGAGCTGCAGAAGAGCTGAGGTATCGAGACCTGGAGGTGAGATTAGTTTCCTGCCACCTACACACATCTGCTTCTCTTTAGCAGACATGTGTGGAGGTAGAACTTCCCCTAGATTCACCCCGGACAAGTCCACGCAGGACTGCGGTGAGGGAAAGAGGGAAATGTAAGCAACAAAGGTTTTTTGTTGTTGTTTATTACAGTTACAGGAGGAGGGCAGGGTCCACAATATATATGGGAAAGCAGAGAAAGATGCCACAATAAAAAAGGGGATGGAGAACAGGGGACCACAATATGAGGGGGATGGAAGACCTGGGGCAACAATGAGGTTGATGGAGGATAGGGGCCACAATATGAGAGAGAAGGAGGACAGTGGGTCACAACATGAGGGAGATGGAGGACAGGGGGCTACAATATTAGGGAAATGGAGGACAGAGGATTACAATATGAGTGGAATGAAGGACAGGAGGCCACATTATGAGGAGGATTGAGGACAGAAGGGTGATTGAGTACAGGGGCCTCCATATGAGTGGGATAGAGGACAGGGGCCACAATATGAATGGGATGGAGGACTGGGGCTACAGATGAGGGGAATGGAGGACAAGGGAGACAATGTGAAGGGTAAAAGGGTAGGGGTACAGAAATCTAGGGCAAAATAAGTGTGTGAGGCTTCAAAAAGGAGGGATAAAACAAAGAGGAGGACATTTCGGTCAATAGGGGGGTTGGCCACAAGAAAGAGACATTATAATATCTGGGGGGCCATTAATGTTGTTAATGTACTTGGGGTTGGAAAAGGCAGGCCAATGGGTGTGGTTCTTCCTTCTTTCTTTCTCTCTGCCTAAAGTTGGGAGGTATGCATAGAAGGGTTACATTTAGCTACAACCAGTGAACAAACAATGTAGTATTTTACTGATTTTTTGCTGTACATTATATAACCCTATCTTAAAAGTATGGTGAATATAAAGCTTCAATTTAGTGGTTGTGAGCCATCAAAAGGTGTCTAATGTTTTTTTGTTTTTTTTGGACAATCAAATATCACAACTGGCACAACAAAAATGATTTCATACTAATAGCCTAACAACCTCACCTTGATTAATAATTCATTTATAAATGCCGACATGCTGATTAATATGCCTGGAAGACTCATACACTTCAATGGTGACAGATGATCATTTTCTGTGTCCTGAAACATGCATACTAAAGCAGCAGATGTGTGATAACAAGTATTTGAGACATGCTCACCAGGCAAGGTGTCTTCAGCAATACATACTCATACACATTTAACCAAATTGCCTATTTTGGCTCCCATTGCACAACTAATGATCTTTATGTTGCCCTGAGACATGTAAAGTAATAGTATAGCATAGAGTTTCATCAAGACTCCTATTTTACTGTGACGGTGATCAGTTCTAGCAGTCATTCATTCTGATGCCATTTACTAACACTACTTTTGTAGTCTAGAGATGAGACAGAGATTATTGGCCGTGCAAAGGAAGTCATGGCCATCATTGCTATTAGTATAACTCTAAATCTATGTTATTTACCTCAAATATAAGCAGGAACTTATCGGTATGTTAAAAAAAGTCTACAAAAATAACATTTAAAGAAATCCTGCACAGCAAATGTATGTTTATTTCAACAAATGTGATGAGAACATGAGTTTTTGTTAAGTTACTAATATATATTGTTAAAAATCGGTGACGATTTTTTAAAGCACCAGAAACATGGTTGCTGATTATAAAGAACAAATAACTCAAGCCCTCATTCCACAATTTGCTTTTAAAGGACATCCCTCCTTCCAAATAAAGTACGATAAAAAGGGGACGCTTACTCATAGATCCAGGCACAGAGACTGTGGTAATCTTTTTCTCTCCTTCCTTCTAAAACCAGTCTGGGGGGGGGGGGGCTAGCCTAGCTCCTCAGTGATCTGGCTTTACAGACTGTTATACTGCCTCACTCTACCCGTTGCTCCCATAGCACTAAGATTACAGCAGGAAGTGTTCACTGCACAAGTGCTGAGTAAGCGGGGGGGGGGGGGGGTTGTATGTGACAGTGTAACAGTCTATAAAGCCAGATCACGAAGGAGCTAGGCTAGCCCCCCAGGCTGATTTTAGAAGGACGAAGGCCATAGATAAAAAGATATAAGAAGATTATCAAAGTCATGCTGTCCTGGTTTATCATGATACATTTTGATCATAGATCCTTTAAAAAATAAAACTGACATGTTTCTGTAACTTTTCTTTTAAGACCTAAAACATAACTTGTCTCTATTATGTCCATCCACTTCATATCTGAAATGATAATTGAAGCGATTTTGCATATTAAAGTAAATTTTTCCCTGAATAGATGAATATGATACAAGCAGTTTTATCAAAGTATGCTCCAACTATCACTGCAATGCCTTATTGAGTCATTTTACAAGGTTTCTGTGGATTATTTCATTATTAGGACGGCATGCTGTCTTCTTAAGGATTCATTTCATACACAGACAGAGAATTTGAGCTAAACAAGAATTGTAAGTTAGTCTTTGATTTACAGCTTGTTGATTTAATATTAGACACTCATGAGAATCTTGGAATGTTCTCAGTATTTTCTCTATCTGGTCAGCATTACATTGGATACTGACAATAACCATATCAGTTCTTTGTGAACTCTGAACAAATTGCTGTGAATGTGTTAAACCTTAAGCCCCAAGTTGCTAAAAATAGCTTCATACATACGCGACTGACATGCCTCTCATTCCATTTTCTCCGCTGTATTGGGGGTAATGGTCAATGGAAAAACTTCTCATGTAATTACAGAATGTATGGAATCTGTATGAGGTCTTACGAACAAGCTGGATTCTCATTGTCCATTTAGTACCTGTAGTATGCCATAGTACAGTGGTGGTCAACCTATTGCACTGATGGTCGAAGTGGCCATTTCTATGGGCACCCAGGCCATCACCCCAGCACAAAGTTTGCCAGACAAGTTGAGTGATTCCCACAGTCCTGGGTAGGCCAGGACATGCTGCATTCATTGCTATTTTAAAGCAAAGAGGAGATGTGGACAAAGTCAGGTTCCAGAGCTCCTGCCTCCCGATTCATTCAGTTTAAAAGGACCCTGGAGGGAAGCTATAATGATAATCTAAATTCCCCTTCCTTCTTTCAATATTCCCAGGATGCCAATACAATTGGGAGCTGTGGCAGAGCAGGGAGCAATAAATTGCTTATAAATAAATGATAAGTGGATTTTTGGTTGTAGTTTCGGCAAAGAATAGATCGCTACACCAGAATTGACCACACTACGCTGCATATATTTCCATTAAGAAAATAGGCTTCATATGATGGAACCAGAATACTCATTTAAACCCTTCATGACTGCCAATATGCCTGGTTCTGGCAATCATTTTTGGCCATACTCTACAGTGCCTAGATTTTGCGCAGTAGATCACGCAGACGTCTATTGAGTGACCAGATTTCAGTTGCCACATGCTTTAATACAAAGCAGATGTGACGCCTACAAGGAAACATGGAATGCAAGCCTGTCTGAAGTTGCAATATCCTATAAAATTATTTCCGAAATGAGGAGTTGGTCATCACTTTAATTTGTAATATATGTGTTGGCGTAAATGGGAAGCCACAAACCTTTACACCTAACCATGGAAAACATTACAATTGGAGCTTATGAGCTTGTGTCCCTGACCTCATCTTGAATCACTGCTAAATTATGCAACATGTTTTAGAAGTATTTGCACTATGGTGGTCATGTTGTATTTGAATAATCTTTATACAGTTAAAAATGAATTTCAGTCATTGTAAACACTTAAAACCAATAGAGCTCATGGATGAATTTTCAGAAATTCTTGGCATTGCATTTAGGAGACTGTGTGGAAATTTTGAACTCTGGCTTACATTCTACTGGTGGATTTTAAGTATTATTGAGAATAACACAAGAGGCTGTTAATATGTTTAAAGAATTAATCCAAGCAACTTTAAAGGAACACACAGAATGTAGAAAGAGTTCCAAAGTTTAGAGGGCAATTTAAGGTGGCCCTACTTATATTGTGTATTACTGAAATGCCAATAAAAATGGAATGCCAGTAAAATACCAGCGTCATGATGGTAAAGTTTGATAGCATTTAAACTATGATTTCAATCTCAGTATTATATTTCATTGAGATGTGGCAACAGGGAGTGACTTAATCTTAGTAGAGGTCATCTATAATAGAATTCATTCATCTGAAACCTATTAAAAAAAGATATCTTGGAGTCATCTAGATGATTTCTCTGGACATCTGACTGATACATCTGACAAATTGAGATCAACAGTTCGTATGGTTCATAATACCCAATATGTAAAAATTCTCAGTAGTACTGGGGGGGAGGGGCTAAGTGAAGGCAAATTGTTGGAGTTACTATCAATTTCTCCAAATACTGCATCAATTTCAACCTCTGCATTTATTAACTTATTGTTATTAACACAAGAAGTTTCCTGGCCACAACTCCACTGTATAGGCCATAATATGCGATTGGTCAGGGTGCGACATCAGGCACACCTTCCATTCATCTGTTTTACAGTATGGACAGAGACGGAAGAATAGAGATCAGAAGAAATTTAATGGCTGTCTGCTTACTGTGGGCATTCGCACCATAGAAGTGGAATGGTCCATAATTATTTGTGGGTCAGAGAAACCATATGAATATGCACAAAGGCCTATCCAGGGGATATCATCTCACTTTTTACCTGTGTGAGAAAGCACTTCTATCCAAAAATTAACGGGATAAAAATCTACAAATTCAATTTCCTAATATGGAATCTAGACCACTTCTACATGCATCAACCAGCTAAAACTCTTCTAAGTAGCTATATATCAATAGCTGGCAGGACCCGGCTGTATGTAACTGAGCATGTGCAGCATGCTCAGTTACTTACACTGTACACTGCAATACAAGTGTATTGCAGTGTAAAGGCTTGAACAAGTGATCAGATAACGCTTGTTCAAGCCAAGATGTAGAAAATGTAAAAAAGTAAAAAAAGATTAAGTCATTTTATAATATGATTAAATAAATAAAATAATCTCCCCAGCTAAACATAAAATGCAAATAAAGTAAATAAAACACAAAAACACATACATATTTGGTATCACCGCGTCCGTATTAATCTGTTCAATAAATCTAAATCAATATTGAACCCACTCGGTGAACAATGTGAAAAAAAACACGAAAAACTTCCCGTAGCATACAATTTTTCATCAAACACCATCACAAAAAATATTCTGAAAAGTGATAAAAAAAGTTATGTTCCCTAATATGATACAACTTAAAAGAACAACTCATTTCACAACAAATAAGCTCTCAACCAGATCTGACAAAAGAAAAATAAGTTATGGCTCTGAAAAGTTGTCGATAGTAAAAAAAAATGTGATTTCCTCCAATATTGGTTTTGCTCAGTTAAATTGAGCAAAGATTAGAAAACCTATATAAATGAGGTATCACCGCAATCGTAGTGAACCAGAGAATAAAGATAACATATTTTTACGTTATGGTGAAATTATTTTCTCACAGGAACATTTTTTTTAATGACATCTAATTGAAGAAATGTTTACATATGGCAGATAAATTAATCTGGAAGTGAATGCCCCGACAAGAATACCCCTTTAAGTATTATGTATTTTCCCCAAAAATTCAAAAGTTTCTAAATCGCAGGTCCATATTGTTTTAACCCATGTGAAACACTTAAAGGGTTAATAGGCTTAATAGAAGTTGTTTTACATACGTTGAGGGGTGAAGTTTCTATAGTGGGGTAATTTATGGGGTTTTACTATTATTTAGGCCTTTCAAAGTCACTTGGAAACTGAGTTGTCCCTCAAAATGTGAGTTTTGGGGATTTTCATGAAAATGAGAAAAATTGCACCTAAAGTTCACCTAAAAATACAAATATACTGGTTATATTAGGCATTGTAATGAGGGCCAAAAACCTGCCATCGGTTTTCAAAAAAAGATTCACTGTATCATTTTGATACAGAGATCGATAGAAAAGAAAGTAGCAAGTGTCTCCTTGGTTTTCTCTAGGTTTAGACATTCTACTGGCTTTAGCTCAAACACCTGTAGGAAAGTTTAATTTCTTAAATTATAGCTCCTCAGTTTTGAAATTCTTAGCAACCTTAATTGGGTTATTTATCTTTGTAAGCATTCAACTCCACAGTCCAACCAGAATAAGTGAAAAATATTTATGGATGAGGCTGTAAGATTTCTCTCTACTGAATTTCCGATCATATTTTTGGCTATGTAAATAATGGTTATTGCAATGCATTTATAACTGTGCTTTACTTGCCATCAAAAGTACTGGAAAAGTCAATAGACTGAAAACCTCTCTGGAGTTCTTCATTACAACTCTGCATGTCTCCAGTGCTTCCAGTGTTGATACCTCTTTCTAAGCAGTTATGTGACCACCAATTGGCTCCAGTGGTCGTAAAAGGTAGAATGGTCAAGTCACTGCTGAACGTCGCCACCAGGGGCAGGTGTCAGAAACTGCATTGAAGGGAGCTGGAGAGAGGTAAGTTCCCCTATTATTTCTAAGCCCATCCAGAAAAATACCTTTAAAGAGATTTAGTTTCCCAAATGTGGTTTAAAAAATGTGTGAAAAAATGTTACTTACCTTCGTCTGGAGAATCTAGTGTAGTACACCGATGGATTTACTGTCCAAGCACCGTACATATGGCTCATGGACAGGTAAGCCAGTGTATTCACCAGTGGGGAAGTCTACGCAAGATCTGCAGGTCTGAGTTTGATGTGCCTCGTCAGACTCACATCTGAGTATATAAATGTTTTTATTCATTGATGACACCCAAAACTAATAAACAGATGAATTTGAGACCCTAAGCCACTAGTGGTCCTAAATTGACACTACAGGTCCTCTTTAACTTTATTTGTCATTAATCCCATTCAATAGTACCATTACAAAGATTCTACATATTGTTTTTCTTATGTTTTACTACTTCAAAAAAAAAGTACGTTTTTTTTTTAATTTGCATTTTGTTGCTATGGTCTTCTATTTCTCTTTTTTTACTTATTCAAACAATTAGCTGGAAATGTGAGTATGTGTTTTTTTCATAACTAATTTTTTATATTTCTTAAAATGTATTTTTGGCACCATGGGGAACTATCATTTACCACCTTGATGAATGCCCCAAAGCCACACAAAACATGTACTATTTGGTCACAGGTACAGGGGGGTTATCTGGGGATAGAAGGAGCCCCTCCCTCTAACCCAGCATCTGATCTGGTCAATTTGTATAATACAGTTGCCACCCACCATATACTGTATTGGTATAGCGGACATGTACATACTGGAGTTAATAATATTTATAATATTCTGACAGACTTTATTTTTAGTATTTCTTCCCTAAAATTATTATAGCTTGGTTTCTGAGAAGTGTTGCTGTTGTTATTCTTTCTTGCATTGCACAAAATTTCTGCTGACCACTAACCAATGTTTTGCAACTTTACTCCAAATACAAATGGTTTATATCCGTCTAATTTCATGGAAGAGATCAAATACATTTTTTTGGAATCCAATCTTATGAAACACTAATTTTACAAGAAATTTCGTCAGTACATGCATTAAAAATAAGAATGGTCCTTCTACATCTAGATAGCAGGATTTTTCCATATGTAGTTATATTGATGTTTAAAGGTCAATGTAAACAACAGAAATTCTTTCCCATGTATCCCACATGAGATAATCTAGTGACGTGAAAACATCAAAGTTTAACCCCATGTAAAACTACATGCTTGATCCTGTGCCGGTATCACCCATAACAACCAATACCAAGTCTATTTATTGTTTTCTAAACAGTTTTATATACATATCAGACAATAAAATGGTTTGACTATATAATAGAATAATGATCGTAAGGCCTTTACAGTAGTTTGGTCCAAATTTCAGGAACTATTTATAGAAAAAGTGAAGCTACCTAGTTACAGATTGGAGAAGTCTAATTAGGGCTCTTTGACACTTTCATACTTGGTTTAATTATTAATGTAATATTACTAATAGGCATTACTATAGGCAAGATGAAGCGCTAGGACTAGAGTGAACCAAATCGTCCCTAGAACCTGCTCCTACTGCTTATCCTCGCTCCTTTATCGACTGAAATTTTAAATGAAGGTATAAATAAAGAAGATATGATTTTGAAGAAAATGTTGCCAACTTTTCCTTTCTATTTGCGATGTTTACATGAAAAAGTTTCTGATATGGACTGTTGTACAAGTTAGAGCATCACAGAAGAGACTAAGAAAAAGGTCATATCTCCTCCATTTGCGGCAGAAATAACCGGAGAAGCACATATTCCAGAGAGAAGACCAACAATAGTGCCCCTTTAGACAGCTCTTTTCTACATAGCAGAAGTGTTAGTGTTCAATCTGTGTTGCTTACAAAAAATGAATGGGAATCACTGCTGGTTGCATGGAATTCCTGAAAATAATGTTATTAAATTGTGCCATATTGTGTTACAGTAACTGTCTGTTTTTCATTCTAATAAAAACAAATTGTACTAAAAAATTCCAAAATCTCATAAATGGTGTGCACCATTGCTATTCCAGTCTACAAGACCTTAGTCTCAAGTGCTCCCCATCCCCCTCATGTGTCTCCCTCCCCCTGTTTTCTTCTCATTTTGTTAATTTTTTAGGCTTGATATCATGTAATGCCACTCTTATAGATTTTTTTTATCATTTATTGGTTTTATGATAACCTAATCTAACCTAAGAAATAAAGCGATTTTATTGAAAAAAACTAAGAAGAGTGTCTAGCGCTGATACATTTTTGGGGATATCTTGGAGACCCAACAACCGCCACAAGAATCGATCACACAGGAACCATCTTCGGAGACCGGAGTTTGGAGAACCACCCCTACGGCCGCGGACCACTCGCCCACATATACAAAAAATCTCCTTATGTGTTGTGCCGTTAGCACAACCAAAAAAAGGTAATATCGTCTATTTTAAATTAATAGTCTGCACATTATAGCGCTCGATCTTTCTCTCCTCTCCTGCATTATATTGATTTTTATTGTTGTGGAAATAATGCATAAATTTCCAATGGCTGGTCAATGTTTGTCCGCCTGGGGTTTCAAATGGCCCTGGTAATAACTTTATTTATATAGTAATATATTTAGAATGGTGAAAAAAAGACATATGTCAATCACGTTCAATGAAGACAAGATCTAAGCAATGAGTAAATAGCACTTTTTGATCCAGGCATGTGCATGGGGATATGATTTTCAAACTTATTTTTTTTAAAAATACTTGGAAAACCCCTTTAACGTTCATCAGCACAGATGTTACCCTTTTACTTTACCCAGAGTATGTCATATTTGGCATGTTTCCTTTGGAGGCTTTTGCCAATTAATCCTTGGTAACTAAATCCAAACCTTTAATAGTGCTTCAAACAAAACATTTACAAATCAACGTCTAAATATGGAAACAGAATTAGTTTTTTTTGTTGAAAATTAAACTGCTCTTGAACTTGACATTATCATTTTATAATGTGATTAGAGATGAGCGAACATGCTCGTCCGAGCTTGATGCTCGGTCGAGCATTAGGGTACTCGAAACTGCTCGTTACTCGGACGAATACTTCGCCCGCTCGAGAAAATGGCAGCTCCCGCCGTTTTGCTTTTTGGCGGCCAGAAACAGAGCCAATCACAAGCCAGGAGACTCTGCACTCCACCCAGCATGACGTGGTACCCTTACACGTCGATAGCAGTGGTTGGCTGGCCAGATCAGGTGACCCTGGGATAGACTAGCCGCTGGCCGCGCTGCTCGGATCATTCTGTCTCTGGATGCCGCTAGGGAGAGAGCTGCTGCTGCTCAGGGAAAGCGTTAGGGTGTTCTATTAGCTTACTGTTAGGCAGGAGTGATTCTCAAAGAACCCAACAGCCCTTCTTAGGGCTACAATAACGTTCTACTTTTTTTATTTTAATTTGCATCTTTTACCATTTTGTGAGGAATTAGCAGGGGGACTTGCTACCGTTGTGTTTAGCTCTTAGTGGCACACATATCCATAGCAAAGACCGAAGTGGGAAAATTCAGTAGGGGTTGGATTTCTATTAGGCAATAACTCAGTGTCATCTCATCTGGCATAGTAGTGTGCTTCCTTTGATACTTGGCTAGAAAATAGCCATAGGAGAATACAAACAGCTTCTTGAAGCCTACAGTAGCGTTCTATATATTTGATTTCTGGTTGATCTGCTGGTGGCTGTAGTTTCTGCAGTGCATGTACTTGCCAATTCTGAGCAATTTGTAGTGAGACTTGCGACCGCTGTGTTCTGCGCTTAGTGGCGCACATATCCATAGCAAAGGCTGAAGTGGCAAAATTCAGTAGGGGTTGGATTTCTATTAGGCAATAACTCAGTGTCATCTCATCTGGCATAGTACTGTGCTTCCTTTGATACTTGGCTAGAAAATAGCCATAGGAGAATACAAACAGCTTCTTGAAGCCTACAGTAGCGTTCTATATATTTGATTTCTGGTTGATCTGCTGGTGGCTGTAGTTTCTGCAGTGCATGTACTTGCCAATTCTGAGCAATTTGTAGTGAGACTTGCGACCGCTGTGTTCTGCGCTTAGTGGCGCACATATCCATAGCAAAGGCTGAAGTGGCAAAATTCAGTAGGGGTTGGATTTCTATTAGGCAATAACTCAGTGTCATCTCATCTGGCATAGTACTGTGCTTCCTTTGATACTTGGCTAGAAAATAGCCATAGGAGAATACAAACAGCTTCTTGAAGCCTACAGTAGCGTTCTATATATTTGATTTCTGCTTGATCTGCTGGTAGCTGTAGTTTCTGCAGTGCATGTACTTGCCAATTCTGAGCAATTTGTAGTGAGACTTGCGACCGCTGTGTTCTGCGCTTAGTGGCGCACATATCCATAGCAAAGGCTGAAGTGGCAAAATTCAGTAGGGGTTGGATTTCTATTAGGCAATAACTCAGTGTCATCTCATCTGGCATAGTACTGTGCTTCCTTTGATACTTGGCTAGAAAATAGCCATAGGAGAATACAAACAGCTTCTTGAAGCCTACAGTAGCGTTCTATATATTTGATTTCTGGTTGATCTGCTGGTGGCTGTAGTTTCTGCAGTGCATGTACTTGCCAATTCTGAGCAATTTGTAGTGAGACTTGCGACCGCTGTGTTCTGCGCTTAGTGGCGCACATATCCATAGCAAAGGCTGAAGTGGCAAAATTAAGTAGGGGTTGGATTTCTATTAGGCAATAACTCAGTGTCATCTCATCTGGCATAGTACTGTGCTTCCTTTGATACTTGGCTAGAAAATAGCCATAGGAGAATACAAACAGCTTCTTGAAGCCTACAGTAGCGTTCTATATATTTGATTTCTGGTTGATCTGCTGGTGGCTGTAGTTTCTGCAGTGCATGTACTTGCCAATTCTGAGCAATTTGTAGTGAGACTTGCGACCGCTGTGTTCTGCGCTTAGTGGCGCACATATCCATAGCAAAGGCTGAAGTGGCAAAATTCAGTAGGGGTTGGATTTCTATTAGGCAATAACTCAGTGTCATCTCATCTGGCATAGTACTGTGCTTCCTTTGATACTTGGCTAGAAAATAGCCATAGGAGAATACAAACAGCTTCTTGAAGCCTACAGTAGCGTTCTATATATTTGATTTCTGGTTGATCTGCTGGTGGCTGTAGTTTCTGCAGTGCATGTACTTGCCAATTCTGAGCAATTTGTAGTGAGACTTGCGACCGCTGTGTTCTGCGCTTAGTGGCGCACATATCCATAGCAAAGGCCGAAGTGGCAAAATTCAGTAGGGGTTGGATTTCTATTAGGCAATAACTCAGTGTCATCTCATCCGGCATAGTACTGTGCTTCCTTTGATACTTGGCTAGAAAATAGCCATAGGAGAATACAAACAGCTTCTTGATCTTGAAGCCTACAGTAGCGTTCTATATATTTGATTTCTGGTTGATCTGCTGGTGGCTGTAGTTTCTGCAGTGCATGTACTTGCCAATTCTGAGCAATTTGTAGTGGGACTTGCGACCGCTGTGTTCTGCGCTTAGTGGCGCACATATCCATAGCAAAGGCCGAAGTGGCAAAATTCAGTAGGGGTTGGATTTCTATTAGGCAATAACTCAGTGTCATCTCATCTGGCATAGTACTGTGCTTCCTTTGATACTTGGCTAGAAAATAGCCATAGCAATAGGATAGCATTGTTTGGTTTTAAAAACTCAAAAAAAAACAAAAAACACACAAAAAAAAAAAAAACACAAAAAAAAACAAAAAAAAGTAAAAAAAAAAATAAAGTTATAACTCTCATTTTAAAAATGTTTAACCCGAGGGCTAGGGGTAGAGGACGAGGGCGGGGACGTGGGCGTCCAACTACTGCAGGGGTCAGAGGCCATGGTCCTGGGCGGGGTGAGACACCACCTGCTGATGAGGGAGCAGGGGAACGCCGCAGAGCTACACTCCCTAGGTTCATGTCTGAAGTTACTGGGACTCGTGGTAGAGCACTGTTGAGGCCAGAACAGTGCGAACAGGTGATGTCGTGGATTGCTGACAATGCTTCGAGCAATTTGTCCACCACCAGTCAGTCTTCCACGCAGTCCACCCATGTCACCGAAATCGCCACTCCTCCAGCTCCTGCACCTCAGCCTCCTCCCCCCCAGTCTGCCCCCTCCCAGGAAAATTTGGCATTTGAACCGGCATACTCTGAGGAACTGTTTTCTGGACCCTTCCCACAGTCACAAACCACTTGTCCGGTTGCTGCTGAGCAATTTTCCGATGCCCAGGTTTTCCACCAGTCACAGTCTGTGGGTGATGATGACCTTCTTGACGTAGTGGAAGTGTGTAAAGAGGTGTCCGACGATGAGGAGACACGGTTGTCAGACAGTGGGGAAGTTGTTGTCAGGGCAGGAAGTCCGAGGGGGGAGCAGACTGAGGGATCGGAGGATGATGAGGTGACAGACCCAAGCTGGGTTGAGAGGCCGGGTGAACACAGTGCTTCTGAGACGGAGGAGAGTCCTCGACCTGAACAGGTTGGAAGAGGCAGTGGTGGGGCCAGACGGAGAGGCAGGGCCAGAGCTGGTGCATCAGCGCCACTGTCAACTAGTGAAGCTCCCGTGGTGAGGGCTCTTGCGGCGAGGGCTAGATCTTCAGAAGTGTGGAGGTTCTTTAAGGAAACACCGGATGACCGACGGACTGTGGTGTGCAACATTTGCCAAACCAGGCTCAGCAGGGGTTCCACCACTACTAGCTTAACTACCACCAGTATGCGCAGGCATATGAATGCTAAGCACCCCACTCAGTGGCAACAAGCCCGTTCACCTCCGGCCGTGCACACCACTGCTCCTTCCCCTGTGTCAGCTGCTAGTCAGCCCCCTGCCCAGGACCCTGCCACAAAAACCCCATCGTCGCCTCCACGATCCTCCACAGCATCCACCAGCGTTCAGCTCTCCATACCCCAGACGCTGGAGCGGAAACGCAAATATAGTGCAACCCACCCGCACGCCCAAGCCCTTAATGTGCACATCTCCAGATTGCTTAGCCTGGAGATGCTGCCCTATAGGCTAGTAGAGACCGAGGCCTTTCGCAACCTCATGGCGGCGGCCGCCCCTCGGTATTCGGTCCCCAGCCGCCACTACTTTTCCCGATGTGCCGTCCCAGCCCTGCACCAGCACGTGTCAGACAACATCATCCGTGCCCTGACCAACGCCGTTTCTGACAAGGTCCACCTGACCACGGACACGTGGACGAGTGCTGCCGGGCAGGGCCACTATATATCGCTGACGGCACATTGGGTTAACTTGGTGGAGGCTGGGACCGAGTCTGACCCTGGGGCTGCTCATATACTGCCGACGCCGAGGATTGCGGGGCCTACCTCGGTCCAGGTGTTTCAGGCCTACTATGCCTCCTCCTCCTCCCACCCCTCCTCCACCTCCTCCTCCGAACTACCATCCGTGGGCACGGCGCCATCAGTCGGTAGCTCTAGGCACAGCAGCAGTGCCGTCGCTAAGCGACAGCAGGCGGTGCTCAAACTGCTGAGCCTAGGCGACAAAAGGCACACCGCCCAAGAGCTATTACAGGGCATCACGGCGCAGACTGATCTGTGGCTGGCACCGCTGAACCTCAAGCCGGGAATGGTTGTGTGTGACAACGGCCGTAACCTGGTGGCGGCTCTGCAACTCGGCAGACTGACACATGTGCCATGCCTGGCCCATGTGTTAAATCTGATAGTGCAGCGTTTCCTCAAGACATACCCCAATCTGTCTGATTTGCTCACGAAGGTGCGCCGCATCTGTGCGCATTTCAGGAAGTCCAGCCCAGATGCTGCCACTCTCAGGGCAGCGCAGCGCCGCCTCCAACTGCCCGCTCACCGACTGTTGTGCGACGTGCCCACGAGGTGGAATTCAACACTGACCATGTTATCCAGAGTTTACCAGCAGCGCAGAGCGATTGTAGACTGCCAGATGTCAACTTCCACCAGAACTGGTAGTCAGGTCAGTCAGCTTCCTCAAGTCTACAATGAGGAGTGGACGTGGATGTCTGATATCTGTCAGGTGCTGAGTAACTTTGAGGAGTCAACACAGATGGTCAGTGGCGATGCCGCCATCATCAGCCTCACCATCCCGCTGCTTGGCCTGTTGAAAAACTCTCTGGTCAGCATGAAGTCGGAAGCTTTGCGCTCGTCACAAGAGACGGGGGAAGAATATTCCCTTGTTGATAGCCAAAGCACCCTGAGGTCTGTTTCTCAGCGCATATCGGAGGAGGTGGAGGTGGAGGAGGATGAGGAGGAAGAGGAGGAGAATGTTGGCGAGACACAAGAGGGGACCATTGTTGAGTCCTTCACTGTTCAGCGTGTATGGGCAGAAGAAGAGGAGTTGGAGGAGTTGGAGGAGGAGGAAATGGACAGTCAGGCCAGTGAGGGGAGTGAATTCTTACGCGTTGGTACTCTGGCGCATATGGCAGATTTCATGCTAGGCTGCCTATCCCGTGACCCTCGCGTTCAAAGAATTTATTCCAGCACCGATTACTGGGTGTTCACTCTCCTGGACCCACGGTACAAGCAAAATCTTCCCACTCTCATCCCTGGAGAGGAAAGGAGTGTGAGAATGCATGAATACCAGCAGGCCCTGGTGCACAAGCTGAAACAGTATTTCCCTTCTGACAGCGCTAGCGGCAGAGTGCGTAGTTCTGCGGGACAAGTAGCGAGGGAGAGTAGGCGAGCAGGCAGCTTGTCCAGCACTGGCAAGGGTACGCTTTCCAAGGCTTTTGCCAGCTTTATGTCACCCCAGCAAGACACTGTCACCTGTCCCCAGTCTCGGCAGAGTAGGGCTGATCTTTACAGAAAGATGGTGAGGGAGTACGTAGCTGACCATACCATCGTCCTAAATGATCACACAGCTCCCTACAACTACTGGGTTTCAAAGCTGGACATGTGGCACGAACTGGCGCTGTACGCCTTGGAGGTTCTTGCCTGCCCTGCCGCTAGCGTCTTGTCCGAGCGGGTTTTCAGTGCAGCTGGTGGCATCATCACCGATAAGCGTACACGCCTGTCGACTGACAGCGCTGACAGGCTGACGCTTATTAAAATGAATAAAGGCTGGATTTCTCAGAATTTCCAATCTCCACCAGGTGAAGGAAGCTCAACCTGAATAATTGATCCACTCCTCCTCCTCCTCCTCATTTTCCTCCTTCTCCTCCTCTTTGTACAGTAAAGCAGAGGAAACTGGCTATTTTTTGACAGGGCCCACTGGCTCTTGCTATAGTACTTCATGCATTTAATTTTTCTGGAGGGCCACCTACCCGGTCCTCTGTTTGAAACAATTTTTGTGAGTGCCACATACAGGCACTCAATCTATTCCATTTTACTGCAGGGCCACCTACCTGCTCCTCTGGTTTGAACAATTTTTGGGACTGCCACATACAGGCACTCAATCTATTCCATTTTACTGGAGGGCCACCTACCTGCTCCTCTGGTTTGAAACATTTTTGGGACTGCCACATACAGGCACTCAATCTATTCCATTTTACTGCAGGGCCACCTACCTGCTCCTCTGGTTTGAACAATTTTTGGGACTGCCACATACAGGCACTCAATCTATTCCATTTTACTGCAGGGCCACCTACCTGCTCCTCTGGTTTGAAACATTTTTGGGACTGCCACATACAGGCACTCAATCTATTCCATTTTACTGCAGGGCCACCTACCTGCTCCTCTGGTTTGAACAATTTTTGGGACTGCCACATACAGGCACTCAATCTATTCCATTTTACTGCAGGGCCACCTACCTGCTCCTCTGGTTTGAACAATTTTTGGGACTGCCACATACAGGCACTCAATCTATTCCATTTTACTGGAGGGCCACCTACCTGCTCCTCTGGTTTGAACAATTTTTGGGACTGCCACATACAGGCACTCAATCTATTCCATTTTACTGGAGGGCCACCTACCTGCTCCTCTGGTTTGAAACATTTTTGGGACTGCCACATACAGGCACTCAATCTATTCCATTTTACTGCAGGGCCACCTACCTGCTCCTCTGGTTTGAACAATTTTTGGGACTGCCACATACAGGCACTCAATCTATTCCATTTTACTGCAGGGCCACCTACCTGCTCCTCTGGTTTGAACAATTTTTGGGACTGCCACATACAGGCACTCAATCTATTCCATTTTACTGGAGGGCCACCTACCTGCTCCTCTGGTTTGAACAATTTTTGGGACTGCCACATACAGGCACTCAATCTATTCCATTTTACTGGAGGGCCACCTACCTGCTCCTCTGGTTTGAAACATTTTTGGGACTGCCACATACAGGCACTCAATCTATTCCATTTTACTGCAGGGCCACCTACCTGCTCCTCTGGTTTGAACAATTTTTGGGACTGCCACATACAGGCACTCAATCTATTCCATTTTACTGCAGGGCCACCTACCTGCTCCTCTGGTTTGAACAATTTTTGGGACTGCCACATACAGGCACTCAATCTATTCCATTTTACTGGAGGGCCACCTACCTGCTCCTCTGGTTTGAAACATTTTTGGGACTGCCACATACAGGCACTCAATCTATCCCATTTTACTGGAGGGCCACCTACCTGCTCCTCTGGTTTGAAAAATGTTTGGGACTGCCACATACAGGCACTATCCAAATTAAATTGTCTCCATAGCAGCCTCCACACGTTGTCTCCATTGCTACCTCCAAAAGTCGTCCATATAGCTGCCTCCATACATCGTCCCTTTATCAAACGAGGTGTGTCAGGCAGAAATTTGGGTTGTTTTCATGGATTCCACATCAAAGTTGTTAACTTTGTCGCCACCCTGCTGTGTTATCCACAAAATATACTGGCAAACTTTTACCATTTAGGGATATTATTTCAGCGCTTCTTGCGCATCTGTTTACATTCCCCTCACCCGGCATATCCTAAACTTATAAGAACGCTACTACACTTGATCTTATACAAAAGGTTCTTAGAAGTGCTGTTTGGGGAGTAGCCTAGAGACAGGGGCTTGGATTGGCGAAAGCTCGCCTGGCAGCGGAACGCCAGCTCCATGCGCATCATGCGCTTCTTGCGCATCTGTTTACATTTCCCTCACCCGCCATATCCCAAACTTATAAGAACGCTACTACACTTAACTTGGTGCAGGCTGGGACCGAGTCTGACCCTGGGGCTGGTCATATACTGCCGACGCAGAGAATTGCGGGGCCTACCTCGGTCCAGGTCTCAAAGGCCTACTATACCTCCTCCCACCCCTCCTCCACCTCCTCCTCCTCCGAATTACCATCCGTGGGCATGGCGCCATCAGTCGGTAGCTCTAGGCACAGCAGCAGTGCCGTCGCTAAGCGACAGCAGGCGGTGCTGAAACTGCTGAGCCTAGGCGATAAAAGGCACACCGCCCAAGAGCTATTACAGGGCATTCCACATCAAAGTTGTTAACTTTGTCGCCACCCTGCTGTGTAATCCCCAAAATATACTTGCAAACTTTTACCATTTAGGGATATTATTTCAGCGCTTCTTGCGCATCTGTTTACATTCCCCTCACCCGCCATATCCTAAACTTATAAGAACGCTACTACACTTGATCTTATACAAAAGGTTCTTAGAAGTGCTGTTTGGGGAGTAGCCTATAGACAGGGGCTTGGATTGGCGAAAGCTCGCCTGGCAGCGGAGCGCCAGCTCCATGCCAAGATCCAACTAACATAGTTTTAACTGCAGCACCTTTAATCTACTACTAGTTCACTGCCTCCATACATGGTCCCCTTATCAAACGAGCTGTGTCAGGCAGAATTTTGGGTTGTTTTCATGGCTTCCATGTTAACTTTGTCGCCACCCTGCTGTGTAATCCACAAAATATACTGGCAAACTTTTATCATGTACCGATATTATTTGAGCGCTTCTTGCTCACCTCCTTTGGTTCCTCTCTGCCACCCATTGGTTTGAAGCCTGAGTCCATTTAGGGTATGTCGCCATGACACTCTCTAGCCTGCTGCCGCTGCCTCTGCATGCCGTCCCCTATAGTGTCAGGGTCAATTATTGGATGTTTTAGATGCTATCTAGCTTCATTCTGTCACTCTGTCATGGCCATGCTGTTGCCCATAATTTTGGCATAATGGTGCGATTATGCAGCCTCAGAGGCATCCATGCATGCTGCCCCTGCTGTTTCCTGTCCATTTCCGTGGTGTTTCCATCCTTTTCTGAGGTTCCCAGGTGTTTGGCCAAGCTTCCCTGTGCAGAGCCTTGGTCCCCTTGAAAAATGCTCGAGTCTCCCATTGACTTCAATGGGGTTCGTTATTCGAGACGAGCACTCGAGCATCGGGAAAAGTTCGTCTCGAATAACGAGTACCCGAGCATTTTAGTGTTCGCTCATCTCTAAATGTGATCTAAGTAGGAAAAAACACATAAATCACTTATCAATTATTCTTTTCATATTTCCTCGCAACTCAAGGAGGTCACACACACAATTATGTAGAGGGAAATAGAGTGATAACCTGCAATTCACCAATGAATGTGATCTTTTTTTCCAGTAACTCATTAGCCTTAGCTAAAAATTTCTAACTATAAACAGTCTGTTATCTAAAACTAAAAAGCTTAATGGCAGACATCCGAAAGGCGTGTGTTTCACATACAGGAATGAGGTAGTGCAGTATTGTTAGGAGGTTAATAATTGGGAGCGGGCTGCCTTTCAAGTAAAGTTCTTCTCCCTAGGTCTACCTCTATGTCCTGTCTGTTTCCATATGGAGCGCTCCCATAACATTTCAAACAATGTGGCAATATACATCAGAGCAAAATATTAAACTTCAACAAACCTTCTTTGAGTGCAATTAAAAAATTCATAGTTGAATATTATTTCCTGAAATTTTGTCATTAAAAAATACACGACCAGTTTGACTGACTATAATGGCTAATAGTATTAAAAATCCAAACTAAATGTCTCTTATGCTCACACTGTCTCCTACTGTCCATTTACTGATTGCATGGGACTGACTGAATGGGACAGGTCATTCCACAGGCATGACTTGTCCGCAGTGGCAGCCAAGGTCGAGATACAGAAACGGCAGGCAGGAGGTCAGGACGGGCAGCACAGGATCAAAGTTGGAGACATAGCAACAGGCCAGGGCAGGCGGCAAAGGAGCAAAGTCAGAAACCGAACCAGGGTCACAACGGGAAATCACAGAAATAGCACAAGGCATCAAACACAGCTTTCTCTAAGGCACGAGGCCTTACGAGGCATGATCACAAGAAGAGGCAGACTTATATACCTTTTCTAAAAATGGCCAGCACCAATTAGGGGCGCTGGCCCTTTAAATCTAGAGAAGCCGGCCCGCGCCCTAGGAGTCGGGAATGCGGAGGGAGTCATAACAGGAGCCAGGAGAGGTGAGACGCGCGAGCGATGTGCTAACGGAGGCAGACTTATTATATATCTCTATGATCAGTAATTGTGCTGATGACGTGTAAAATTATATAGATATCTGAAACATCTTAATCAATGTTCAAAGCACCATCTAAAGATTGATTTGTGGCAACACAATTCCATAAAGACTTAATATGATACAGAGCTGTTACCCTTTACACACAATCATTTATAATTTTTGTTGTGTTGTTGCCTCCTCTTAACCCACCACGAGGAATCTACTATCAGAAGTAGATCTGATGATAGATTCCTCCTGCCTGCCCCTTCCCTAATCTGCAATGTAATAATCCTGGAACCTAACTAGTTAAAAACTTTATTTTAGCAATTTGTAAATTAACTGCAGAGGCTACTGGGCCATGGAGTAGCCTTGTCTCCCAGTACCTGGCCAGGCTAGTACACACCCTAGTAGCCTTTGCAGTTATTTTACATATTATGAAACTAAAGTTTTTTACTAAACTGCAGAAGCCAATGAGGCGTGTACTAACCTGGCCGGGCCCTGGGAGCTAAGGCTACACCATGACCCAGTAGCCTCTGCAGTTAATTTACATATAACTAAAATAAAGTTTAATAAACAAGTTAGGTTGCAAGATTATTAAATTACAGAATAGGGCATAGGCAGGCAGGAGGAATATACCATCAAATCTACCTCTGATGGTAGATTCTTCCTGGTTCCTTTAAGGTGCAAAGAAACAGGAATAAAATATTAATAAAAAGCTGATTTTTGTACTTTCATTCTCCAACATTGGTCTTTGCATGTTTCTAAACTGTTACACATAAAACATCAACTAGCGAACTTCCCGGGATTTATTTGGAACTTTAGGAGCTTCCTTTTCTTGAGATTAGAAACCCAACAATTTGAGTTCAAATTCAGTTAATATTTTATTTTTAAAAAAAGACAAAGTTCAAAGACCCTGTTTAGTTACTAAAAATATATGTGCAAGGATACAGATTTGTTCTTTGCCCTCTGTTCTTTAATTGGAAACATTTTAATAACTCTATAGTGAAAAATGTATATTACTCCTGACAATTACATTCCTGTACTTAAAAATATAATCCTGACTCGGTCTCAATGGGTTTTGGGAAATTATTAGAATTTAACACCTATGGGCAGTTACGGTTTGTTGGTTTGTTCTTAAGTTAAATTTCTATGTAAATTGGAACTGGTATATTTTATAATTGTAGCTCCAGATGATTTTTTTCATCCCTGTGACAATTGGATTTTCAAATATTGGGTCGTCATGAGAACAAGGATTAACAATTAAGCTTCATTGTAAACACCTTTCATAACTCTGCTCATTGCAGCCTGGGGCTATAGTTCAGCATCCAGAGAGCTTCACCAGAGGTGAAAGTGGCGAGAGAGGTCTGGTTGTAACTAGGGGTCGACTGTAAATTGGGTGTCCTTAAGTGGAGGACTGCCTGTATTTTGCTTCATTTGCATCATCTAGTAATATTATGTATAAAAAGGAAAGTAAACTATAGAATATGCAAATATCCACGAAAACTCACCAGAATTTGGCTCATTATTTGGAAATAAAAGAAGTCAATAAAAAGATGGTGCAATATAATGCATAAACTTAAGCAGTTTAATTATTCGATATTAGAAAATTAGCTAAGCCTGGTCTAGTTTAAGACTGTCCAGGTAACCAAATGTACCCTAACAAATAAAACGACTCCAAAATATTGCCAGTTGTGGATTCTCCTTACAATGAGGGTTCTAACATTCTAACATGTTCTGCAACTCATGCCGCCTTATCCCTGCGGTCTGTACTTTCTGGAGTATATCAAGGAAATGAAAAAATATTTGCAATTAACAGGAAATTCCTTTTAAGAAAAGGCCTAATTTTCCAGGTGACCTGTATCGGTTTAAGGCCTACTTAAAGCAAGGGACCAAGTTACCAAATTCATTACTGGTGTTTATTATCATAATAGGCCTGAATGATTACATCATAAATATGTTTGTCTTTTTATAGTCTTCCCATCCTGCAGTACGTTTAATATTCCCATCCTGTACCATTATTATTCAGGTGCAGAAGTAAATTATAAAGTGTCAAAATCTCCTAAATCTCCTCCATCCCACATGGAATGTGCTAATTATCCATCCTCACGCAGGGCACAATCCGTCCTCTATATTACCTAACATTATATTTTCACTGGATGCCAAAACACTATTTAGGGTTATGCACACAGCACTATGGGCCAACCTTACAAGACACTACAGGTGATGCATATGATGAGATTCTCGGATCTTTCATTTGTACTCTAAGCAACGTATAATAATAATAAAATAATACAGAATTACATCATAACATCGTGTACTGCAAAATACACAGTGGCATGTTTAATGTTCATGTAAGCCTGTCCAATAATCAGCAATATTAACAAAAAGTTTTCAAAAAATACTTATATTAAAGATGCTGAATTTGCAATTGTTATCAATGAATAAAAGTTTAGAATAATAATATTTATAATAACAATATAATTTAATTATATAGCACCCTCCTCTTCCACAAAGATTTTCGGATCATGCGGTACATAGACAACCAAAATTAGAAATGACAATTATTAACCCCTTCCCGCCGCAGCCATTTTTCGTTTTTGCGTTTTCATTCCAAATTCAAAAATATGTAACTTTTTTATTTTTACATGTACAGAGCTCTGTGATGGCTTATTTTCTGCCTAACAAATTACACTTCAAAATGGTGGTATTTAATATTCCATGCCGTGTACTGGAAAGCGGGAAAAAAATTCCAAATGCAGTGAAATTGGTAAAAAAACGCATTTGTGCTGTATTCTTGTGGGCTTGGATTTTAGGGATTTCACTTTATCCCCCAAATGACATGTCTCCTTTATTTTTTGGGTCGGTACAATTACGGGGATAACTTTATACTTTAGTGTATGGAGCTGTGGGTGGTGTCTTTTTTTGCGGATTTTGATAAAGTTTACAATATTATAATTTTTAGGACTGTGCGACCTTTTGATCACTTTTTATAGAATTTTAAATTTTTTTTTTAAATGGCAAAAAAGTGCCATTTTCAAATTCGGGCGCGATTTTCCGTTACGGGGTTAAACACAGTGAAAAACCATTATTATATTTTGATAGATCGGGCATTTTCGGACGCAGCGATACCTAATGTGTTTATGATTTTTACTGTTTATTTATATTAATATCAGTTCTAGGGAAAGGGGGGTGATTTGATTTTTTAGGTTTTTTTATTATAATTTTTTTTTTTAACTTTTTTAAATTTTTACTATTTTTCAGACTCCCTAGGGTACTTTAACCCTAGTGTGTCTGTATGATCCTATCATATACTGCCATACTACAGTATGGCAGTATATGGGGATTTTACTCCTCATACATTATAATGTGCTTATAGCGATCAGCAGGAAAACACCCGCAAACGGTGCCGGCACCATCGTGCCCTCTCCATGCACCGAGACCCGGTATGTGATGTACTAACACGTCACATGTCGGTAAGGGGTTAAGTAAAACAAAGTCATTTACAATGTTTCACCACAGTATAGTGGGTTCAGTCCTAATTCTGAAATGGCAAAAGTAATTTAAAATAATTTCTCAATTTTGCAAGTAGCTACATCACAGCTCTTATAAGTTGAGGATTCCTTCATGGTGGGTGAATGACACCACTGATGCTCAGGGAAAAACAATGAAAGTGCCAAAGTCCTCACCAAAATACTTTTATTCACAAAGTATGTGTCAAATCTTTGGTAACTGATTTGGTAACTTTGGTAATGTGGTTAGATTATCGGGGTATAAGGTTTATATTCACTTTTATTTAACTTCTGAACATTCTACTTCTATCTGACCCTTGGAAAGAGAGATCAGACAGATCAGAAATGAGAGATGATGAGATCCATGAGGTGCATATTACACATGACATATGGCTCTGCTATAACGGCTATAACTGCTATATACCTTCCTCCCTCTTCCCTGGATAAAGATCTTATCTGCCTGTAGCTAGTAGCTCTACTCTCCTCACACGCCCGTAGGAAGTATCATTGTGTGTGTGTATGTAAGCTCGTCTAGGAATGCAAGTGTGGGGGCTAGAGGGAGAGAGGAGCTAAACTCAGTGTAGCGTCAGTCAGAAGAACAATATATTTGCTGACCCTAAAGACAGAAGATCCAGGTTCGGGACTGATAGAGAGGTTAGTATTCTATATATTATATATACACTCACCGGCCACTTTATTAGGTACACCATGCTAGTAACGGGTTGGACTCCCTTTTGCCTTTAGAACTGCCTCAATTCTTCGTGGCATAGATTCAACAAGGTGCTGGAAGCATTCCTCAGAGATTTTGGTCCATATTGACATGATGGCATCACACAGTTGCCGCAGATTTGTCGGCTGCACATCCATGATGCGAATCTCCCGTTCCACCACATCCCAAAGATGCTCTACTGGATTGAGATCTGGTGACTGTGGAGGCCATTTGAGTACAGTGAACTCATTGTCATGTTCAAAAAACCAGTCTGAGATGATTCCAGCTTTATGACATGGCGCATTATCCTGCTGAAAGTAGCCATCAGATGTTGGGTACATTGTGGTCATAAAGGGATGGACATGATCAGTAACAATACTCAGGTAGGCTGTGGCATTGCAACGATGCTCAATTGGTACCAAGGGGCCAAAAGAGTGCCAAGAAAATATTCCCCACACCATGACACCACCACCACCAGCCTGAACCGTTGATACAAGGCAGGATGGATCCATGCTTTCATGTTGTGGACGCCAAATTCTGACCCTACCATCCGAATGTTGCAGCAGAAATTGAGACTCATCAGACCAATCTTCTACTGTCCAAGTTCGATGAGCTTGTGCAAATTGTAGCCTCAGTTTCCTGTTCTTAGCTGAAAGGAGGTCTTCTGCTGCTGTAGCCCATCTGCCTCAAAGTTCGACGTACTGTGAGTTCAGAGATGCTCTTCTGCATACCTTGGTTGTAACGGGTGGCGATTTGAGTCACTGTTGCCTTTCTATCAGCTCGAACCAGTCTGCCCATTCTCCTCTGACCTCTGGCATCAACAAGGCATTTCCGCCCACAGAACTGCCGCTCACTGGATGCTTTTTCTTTTTCGGACCATTCTCTGTAAACCCTAGAGATGGTTGTGCGTGAAAATCCCAGTAGATCAGCAGTTTCTGAAATACTCAGACCAGCCCTTCTGGCACCAATAACCATGCCACGTTCAAAGGCACTCAAATCACCTTTCTTCCCCATACTGATGCTCGGTTTGAACTGCAGGAGATTGTCTTAACCATGTCTACATGCCTAAATGCAGACATGAGTTGCCGCCATGTGATTGGCTGATTAGAAATTAAGTGTTAACGAGCAGTTGGACAGGTATACCTAATAAAGTGGCCGGTGAGTGTATATTATATATGCTCTAACAGTGAAATAAAATACATTTAATAATCCTGTCTTCATGGGGATACCTCTTTAAGGTTTTGTCCCACCCCTACTCCTCTTCTACACCTCTTTCGTTGCACAGTTCATTAAGTCCTGACTTCAAAAATCACTTGTATACTCATGTAAATATGAAAGTATTCACTTGTTTTATGGGTATTTATGGAAGTATTTAGCTTTTGTTTTTCTTTTCCTTTTCCTTTCTTTCCCCCCTTTTTTTTATATCCATATATTTTTTAATATCATAATAGCACTTTTTCATTTACTTTTTATACACAGCATGGCACCTTTTACATGGTTTTACTTTTGAGATTAGAAGTATAATAAATATAAAAGTTAAAAACCGGATTCAATTTAACATTTAATTACCGTATATACTTGAGTATAAGCCAAAGCAAGTATAACCCGAGGCCCCTAATTTTACCACCAAAAACTGAGAAAACCTATTGACAGTATCAACACCGTACAAAGCTAGATTCATGACTTGAGCCTTTTGCAAAAAGTCTCATAGTCCCTCCAGTCCCCTGATGGTCTATTTGCCGAGGATGTTTATGCACTTTGAGACTTTTTTGGGACATTTTGAAAAAAAAATCCGAGATAGAAAATAAACCGTAAGAACATCTATTATGACCCAAGCCATTTAAATGAATCTATTGGGCAGCGGAGCTCCAAAATTAGACATAGAACTACCCCAAGGAGCTGGTTTACGGATAAATAACCCCCATAGAGTTAAATTCACAGTGGATGTTAGATTTTTGGATAGCCTTAATAGGTATGTCATGCATATATTATTCACATATGCACATTAGAATTATTATCATGTTCACATATAGGAGCACATAGTGAGGGCCCTGATAGACCTGCACTGGTACTACACACACTTATGATCATTCTGATTCAGATAACTGCGCATGTGCGGTATATTCTCTCTTGATACCGGAAGTTACCTCTCCATCCATTTTTAACTCTGTTGCCTGGGAAATTCATCTCTCTCCACATAGCTGAGCTCTTGCTATACACAGCCTTACACACAGTCTTCTGTATAACATATTGACGTGATGGCATTACACAGTTGCCGCAGATTTGTCGGCTGCACATCCATGATGCGAATCTCCCGTTCCACCACATCCCAAAGATGCTCTATTGGATTGAGATCTGGTGACTGTGGAGGCCATTTGAGTACAGTGAACTCAACACAGCTGACACCATCCTGTAAATGCAGTCAGTGCTGGTGCTGATTGCGACAGTTAACCTGTTTTTTTCCAGCTTTCCAGTAAATTGCATGGAATATTAAATTATGCCATTAAAAAGTAGTCTGTCCCACAGATATAAAGCCCATGTATATTTCTGTTAGCAGAAAAATAAAAAAAGTCATTGCTTTGGAATGAAGGAAGCAAAAACAGAAATACAAATATAATGTAAGATATGTTTTTCAAATGAGCCCAGTTTTTTACAGGTAGGCCATGGAAACAAGGACACAGGCTTAGATCATAGTTTGGAACACATAGCATAGGAATGATGAATCATCTTGGATAATTCCACATCTTACAGTTCCCATTAAACATTTAACTTCCCTGGGGAGCAGTAGTGCAATTTACAAACATTTAGAGGAAATTACCAGTTAAATAACAGACACAACATTCCACTGGTTTCCTTTTGATTCCCAATTTGGAAACCCATAAATTTCCATATCTAACCATTTCAGTGTGTACTCTTTATTTCTGTCTTCCAGGTACCACCCTTTTGGAAAGTTAATTGCTAGGTTTGGAAGTTTTGTGTTTACACGGAATGTGTTTTGTGTGTTTTATTCTCAGTAATTCTTAAGAAGCTTCCTGAAAATAAAAACCTAACTATGGGTCGGAAAATGCCTGTTATATGGTATGTCATGTGTAAATAAATAGTAGGGTCAAAACACAGGATATATTATTTATATTCCTGAAGACGTAGCGTTCTATGAACTGGCTATAAATAATATCTCTAGCATAAATAACCTTGATAAATACAAAATAGTTTTTGAATGGTTCAGGATGTTCACAGTGCTCTGGATTTACAGATTGGATGGATTCTCATAGAAATGTGCTGTATCTATATTTTCAATGACACAACAAAATTTCCATAATAGCAGCAATATCAGCATAAAAAATAAAAATCCTTCCCTATCACAAAATTATTGACAATGCTATCTTGTTTAGATATTACAAAAGGGTGAGAAAATTAAGTTTGGGAGACCCCACTAATGCTTTCCTGCTTTGGGCTCAGTCATAGCCTTAAATTATTTTGTCATCCTATGGCTTCTGATGCAACTTAAAGTAGGTAACATCTCACTTTATCAATGTTCCAGAAGCTGGATCTTTAAAAAAAAAATGGTCCAGGAGAATTGCTGAATCCCACCCAATTGCATTGGTTTCATTATTCGAAAATCTACCCCCGTATATTGGAAGACATGATCATTTAAACTCAATGATCATGTATAAATACCCAGCTATGCTGTGGCTATTTTATTTCACCCTATTGGACATCTAATTTTTATGCCTTGTTTTTCTTATTCTGGATATTTTACCATTAACTCATCTGTGATTTTACCCACTTAACCTAACCAAATAATTCTTGGTGTATGATAATGGCCTCGCAAACCCGCCGCAGCGGATACAAGAGGCTCTGGTATCTTGAAGCTGCCAGGAAAAACTATGCCAGGCTCAACCTGGTGTGGTTTTGAGTAAAAACCTGCAAACAATTAGCGGTGAATTTTGGCAGGCTGTAGTGAGAGTGCCGGCCCCCTCGGCTGTTAACTCCACCCCCTTCATACCCCCTCCACACCCAGTTGTCGTACAAGTGCCCTAGTCACAATTTCTTGCAGCGCATCAGAGAACTGGCTTAGAGGCATTGACAAATATCCCCTTTTAGTCATTAGAATTTTTTCTCTTTTTAATTCTTGTTTTAAGCTAATCTATTACATCTAATCTATGTATACCCCTTCAGAGTATACAAATATCATAGAGGGAGACCAGAGTCTCCTTTCTAAGCCAGCCTGCTATTATATTGACTGCTACATAATGCTATAATTACAAGCAAGGGTTCCACGGACCGCGATTCTGTCGAGTTTCCTGAATATTTCGCTTTTGTGCCGAATTGCCCCGGGTATTTGGCACACGTGATCGGATTGTGGCGCATCGGTGCCGGCTTGCATGCAACAGAAGTTGGGGTGAAGGGGGGGCGTGCCGTCGGACAACCCAACTGATTCCGACAAACCGCGGAATTTAAAAACTAAAGTGTCACAAGATCAAGCACTCACATGCACCAGGAAAAAGAAGGTGAACTCCGGCGGACCTCAGTGGGGAAGTGACACATGAAGGAAATTGGACGCACAACCTCAGTGAATCGCGGCAGACCCGAATCCTCATCGGACAATGCACAGCAGGGATCGCGACAGGACCGGGTAAGTAAATCTGCCCCAATGTCTTACAAAGACATTTATTCAGGTGGAGAATTCCTTTAATGGAAATAAGAATTTAAAATTTTATTGTGTTATGAATAGAGATGAGCGAGTATACTCGTCCGAGTATACTGCTCGGTCAAGTATTAGCATACTCGGATCGAGCAGTAAATTAATAAAATAAATTGAATAAAAGTATTTTTATTGTAAAAAAAAAATATTACACATGTTTGCAGATGTTTTACTTGTAAGAACACATTGAAATAACACTATTCTTCACTTTCCAGGTGTTCGCGCGTGTCTCCCGCTAGGTTCGGAGATGTTCGGAACATCTGGAATGTAAAGAATATTGTTCTTTCAATGTGTTCTGCACTTAAATGGTCCTGTATTCACTGTTTTCACTGTTTTTATTCTATTCTTCACTTTGCAGCTGTGCGCGCGTATCTCCGAACCTATCGGGAGACACGCGCGCACACCTGCAAAGTGAAGAATAGAATTAAAACATTAAAAACAGTGAACACAGGACCATTTAAGTGCAGAACACATTGAAAGAACAATATTCTTTACATTCCAGATGTTCCGAACATCTCCGAACTTAGCGGGAGACACGCGCGAACACCTGCAAAGTGAAGAATAGTGTTATTTCAATGTGTTCTTACAAGTAAAACATCTGCAAACATCTGGAATTTTTTTTTGCACTGTTCTTTTACTGTTCAGTTTTATTAAAAAAATGCTCGGGTCTCCCATTGACTTCAATGGGGCTCGTTATTCGAGACGAGCACTCCAGCATCTGGAAAAGTTCGTCTCGAATAACGAGCACCCGAGCATTTTAGTGCTCGCTCATCTCTAGTTATGAAGGAATTTCCATAAGGGTGCATGCACACAAACGTATGGGGACATATTTACGGTCACAAATTTATGGCCGCATATACACCATAGTTGTCTATGGTGCCCGGGCTCGGTACTGTGAGCAAAATGTGTGATCACTGTACCGCGTTGTGGCCGCATAAAAGATACAGTCTGCTCTATGCTTTGGCCATAAACACGACTGTTTATTCTCTATGGAGAGAGGAATAGTGCACCCAACGTGTGACCGCCCGGTCATAGCCATGTTCGTGTGCATGCATCCTAAGTCTGATATTGATAATCATCTATTTTGATCTAATTTTAAGAGCACTCCCAAAAATCAGCTGTTTCAAGCAGGCTCTGGTCCCACAATTACACAGTGGACAGAGCCAGAAGTAGAATCAACTATGTAGTGGTTATATCAGAATACTGTACATCAGCTCTCATTCATATTAAAGATCATTTGTTATCATCACCTCCTTATTTGCAGACACAATGGAGGTTATTTACTAAGGGCCCAAAATGCGTTTTTCCGTCGGGTTACCCGAATATTACAGTTTTGCGGCAATTTTCCCTGAATTGCCCCCGGTTTTTGGCGCACGCGATCGTATTGTGGCGCATCGGCGCCGGCATGCTCGCGATGGAAATGTGGGGCGTGGGCGTCAGAAAACCAGACGGATTTGGAAAAACCGCCGTATTTAAAAAAAAAATGTGTCACTTGCACTTACCTGCAACCAACAACGGACGGTGAACTCCAGTGAACTCCGATGGACTTCAGCGCAGCAGCGACACCTGGTGGACATCGGGAACACTACCTTAGTGAATAGCTGGAAGACCCGAATGCTCCGAAGGGAACGTGCGCTGGATTGCGACAGGACCGGGTAAGTAAATCTGCCTCAGTGACTCCTATGGGATGCCTCAGTAATTCATTATTATGACCCCTGAATTCTCGCTGGGATCATCTTGGAAGTATGCTAACAAGTTTGTCATGAGACAAATAAAGAATAAATGATTCACTATTAGAGATGAGCGAGCACTAAAATGCTCGGGTGTTCGTTATTCGAGACGAACTTTTCCAGATGCTCGAGTGCTCGTCTCGAATAACGAGCCCCATTGAAGTCAATGGGAGACCCGAGCATTTTTTTAAATAAAACTGAACAGTAAAAGAACAGTGCAAAAAAAAAAAAATCCAGATGTTTGCAGATGTTTTACTTGTAAGAACACATTGAAATAACACTATTCTTCACTTTCCAGGTGTGCGTGTGTCTCCCGCTAAGTTAGGAGATGTGCACGAACATCTGGAATGTGAAGAATAGTGTTATTTCAATGTGTTCTGCACTTAAATGGTTCTGTATTCACTGTTTTTAATGTTTTAATTCTATTCTTCACATTGCAGGTGTGCGCGCGTGTCTCCCGATAGGTTCGGAGATACGCGCGCACAGCTGCAAAGTGAAGAATAGTGTTATTTCAATGTGTTCTGAAATTAAATGCTCCTGTGTTAACTGTTTTTAATGTTTTAATTCTATTCTTCACATTGCAGGTGTGCGCGCGTGTCTCCCGATAGGTTCGGAGATATGCGTGCACAGCTGCAAAGTGAAGAATAGTATTAAAACATTAAAAACAGTGAATACAGGAGCATTTAAGTGCAGAACACATTGAAAGAACAATATTCTTCACATTCCAGATGTTCGTGCACATCTCCTAACTTAGCGGGAGACACGCGCGAACACCTGGAAAGTGAAGAATAGTGTTATTTCAATGTGTTCTTACAAGTAAAACATCTGCAAACATGTGTAATATTTTTTTTTTTACAATAAAAATTCTTTTATTCAATTTATTTTATTAATTTACTGCTCGATCTCGAGCCGGCGAGATACTCGTCCGAGTAACGAGCCGGTCCGAGTATGCTAATACTCGACCGAGCAGTATACTCGGACGAGTATACTCGCTCATCTCTATTCACTATCCTAAAGGTGCGGTACCCTGTGCACATGCATGAAGAACAGTAAGCCGGGTGCCGACCCTCCTAATACTGCACATAAAAATGTACTGGCACTGGACAAAGAATCCCATAATGAAACCTGCTGTAGTATTGTCTGAATGTTGAGGTAAAGCTTTGAATAACTTTACAATACATTTTTTGTTGATAGGTAATAACAAAATAATAAAAACAGTAAGAGGAATATTTTGAAGTTGATCCTCTTTTTCTGATTACTTGGTTGCTATCAGTGGGAATGCTCATCAATGTGTTATTTCATCTCAAGGTTACAGGTTTGGATGGTGTTATCGCTGGGTTGCCAAATCTCAGTTTAAAATGGGAAGTGAAGCCATGATGCATGTATGCTCTTAAAATAGTGTGTAGCCCGGAAAGGGTGGAGGAAACATTACTTGATGTCTCTTCCTGACCCGAAGAAAACCAACAAAGAACTTTAGCTGACGGGGCAATGACCCTTGGAAGAGAAGGAATTGATACAGATTAGGAAACCATTACAAAACAGTTTTAGAAGCTCCATTGCGTGACACAATTACCTTTAACATTAAAAGTTCAGTTTATTTATATCTTATAGGCTAAATTCACATGATGTGTGCTCGCCTGGATGTAGCACGGGGCAAGCACATGTCAGTACGCTGGAGAGGAGGAGGAGTAAGCACTGCTTACCCCTCCCCTCTACATAGCAAATAGCGCTGCACAGCCATAGACACCGTTACAGTACGATAGTCGCCATAGGATAATTGTCCACACACAGGCCTTTATTTGGATTTGATGATTTTAGACAATATATGGTCTGTTTCTGTGTAAAATAATCCCTGTTGTCCAAACATAACACTCCAAATATCAGGACAGGGTTCAGTAGTATCATTTTAGGGTTCATTCTCATGTGCTGTGACATGAACTGTGAGCTTTGAGGTGTTATATAGACAGATATGTGCCTTTCCAAATCAAGTCCAAAAACTTTAATTAAACACTGCTGGAATCCAATAAATGAGTAGAAGCAACTCAAGGAGGATCAGAAGGAAATGGACAGCATGTGAGTTAAAATTTCTATATTCAATATTTCTGTTTTTGGGGTGCAGATTAACGAGCAAAAATAAGAACTTTTTTGATCACATGCTGTTGTGCAAATGGAATAGACTACAGGTGGAAATTATTGGCAATTAGCAAGGCACACAAAGTTTCACAGGTGTGGACCACAGACCACTTCTTATTACTTATGCTTGCTGGCTGATGTTTTGGTAAATTTTAAATATTGGTGGTGTTTTCACACGGACTGTACAACCCACACAAATAGGCTGAGGTAGTGCAGCTCATCCAGGATGGTACATCAATACCAGAAGGTTTGATGTGTCTGTCAGAGTAGTATCCAGAAGATAAAGGCACTACCAGGGGACGGGCCATTACACCAGGAGAAGTGGAGGGGGCCATAGGAGGGCAATAACCCAGCAGCAGTACTGCTACCTCTGCTTTTGTGCAAGGAGGAACAGGAGGAGCACTGCCGAAGCCCTGAAAAATGACCTCCAGCAGGCCACAAACGTGCATGTTACTGCACAAAGAGTTAGAAATGGGTTCCATGAGGATAGAATGAGGCCCCGAAATCCACAGATGGGGGTTGTGCTCACAGCCTTACACCACGCAGGATGCTAATCATTTGCCAGAGAACACCAGGATTGGCTAATTTGCGACTGGCACCCTGTGCTTTTCAAAGTTCTATGGAGGGACGCTTAGCCGTCCATGTGCTCACCAAAGGTACCTGACTGCCATTAGGTACCGATATGAGATTCTCAGACACCCCTTGTAAGACCATATGCTGGTGCAGTTGGCCCTGGGTTCCTCCTAATGCAGGACAATGTTAGACCTCACCTGGTTTATCTTGGACATCATGTTTCGCTCCATCCGCCAACATCACCTTGCACCACAGACTGTACAGGAGTTGCTGATGCTTTAGTCCAGGTCTGGGAGGAAATCCTTCAGGAGACCATCTGCAACCTCCTCAGGAGCACGCCGAGGGGTTGTAAGGAGGTCATACAGGCATGTGGAGGCTACACACAATACTGAGCCTCATTTTGACTTTGCATCAAAGTTGGATCAGCCTGTAGTGTGTTTTTCCACTTTAATTTTGTGGGTGACTCCAAATCCAGGCCTCCATTTGTTAATAAATTTGATTTCCATTGATGATTTTCTTGTGCTTTTGTTGTCAGCGCATTCGACTTTGTACAGAATATATATATATATATATATATATATATATATATATATATATATATATATATAGTACAATACTAAACACAAAGGAAGATGTAAAGGAGGATGGGAATTTATAATACATTAAGTGAGCTCCCACCTGCATCTGCCTCACTGCTGCCAACAACATGTTGCTTGGTCCCTGCATGTGTGGAAGTCCAAAAAAACATTGTACCTAGCAGACTTTCTCTCAGCAATCAGCCCCCTTCTATACCCTTACGACAACTTCTCCTCTCTGTTTCTTTGTTCTTTATTGCAAATCTGCGCTCATGCCCTTGTCCACTTATTTGCTGAGCCAACTTCAACCCCAACCAAATCTATTCTTTCTCTTCTCCCCCAACCAAGTCTCCTTTGGCCATCATTCTCTGTGGTCTCTGTAGAGGCATCATAGTCATCCATAATCCAAAACAATTTTTTTCCAGGCAAAGAATCTGGTAATGCAAGAGAGAAGGCATCTCTTCTTGTAGCTTGCTCCTTGATATCTATTATGGACAACAAAGTCAGAACACAATACACGTACTGTAGCTAATGCAAGCAACACACAATGGCCCAGATTTATCATTAGAGCGGCAAACTAATTGCTTTACTAATGTGATTATGCACTCTTAAATTGAGTGCACCAGTTTTTTTCTGGTGCACTCTGTTTAACAGGTGTGTGCCACAATGTTGAAGTGCGAATCACAGTGCGAATCCACACCGGAACGCCCATTTAAGTGCACAGTTTGCTCCGCAACACAAAACTGTACAAACTGGGTCATAAACAATGTGCCCTTTGTGTGGTCCTTTTTTCCTATACCTGGGTAGTATAGTGATGATGGGGGTAAACAAAGTACACAAGTTTGGCACCATTACGCATGTCAGACGTTTATTTTCTAAATAAAACGTTGGTCAAATTAATTATATTCTATTACAAGTGGAAAAAAAGGAAAGGAAATTAATATTTCAACATTTTCTTCTACTTTTTCTCTCTAAAAAAAAAAAAAAAAAAAAGGTCCTGTTTTGGCTCCAAATAATTATAGGACACTAAGGAATATGCTGGCGCTAACAAATTTCCCATAGGAAATGCAACTTAATGTGTCATTTTCCTTTTTTTCCATTTGTCTTATGTGGGATGGAAATTTTCACTTTGCAACATACAGGTCTAAGAAATCAGATCATAAATGACAGGAAGTATTTGACAGAAAGGCTTTTTCTGTCACTGACAAATACAGAGTACTGATAAAATACAGTTGACTAAATTCATGTATTAAGAATAATGTAATGGGGATTTTCCCATTTCCCATTTGTTTCCCATATCAGACATTATCTGTCGAAATCTTTTGTGTCACGGAAAATTGTTTGCAGGGATTAAAGGGGTTCTCTGGGAAAATGTATGTAACTGTTTTGTTCCAGAGATGTGGTTGCTCAAAACTGCAACAAATGAAGCAATGGCGACACTGGAGGGCAAAATCTAAGGAGTTCCAAAAAATATTTATGGATTGGTAACAGTCCCACTGAATAAGTGAAGAAGGGGACATAGAGGACAGTGGTTTGGATGCCAAAGATAAAGGTGAAGTTAAGAATTTAATTTAAGGTCAAATCTTGCAGAGAGCCAACAGGCACTAATGAGACCATCCAAAAGTGAACATGGAAGTCAGGCAGAGACAGGATGAAGAGCAAGTCATTGTAAGTATCAAGACACAGGACCAGGAGAAAGAAATCTGTATGCCTTAACATCCAGACAAAACATGATAAGTAGAGACCCCTCTAGATAGTATTTTGGCGCTGGTTGCTCCACATGTATCATGATCAGAAGCACTATGATAAATATCCCCCACTGTCTGCACCACAGAGCTTATGATCACATTTGTAACTTAAGAGTGTGATTTTCTCTAGTGCAAAGCAAAGAAGTGCAATAAGAATGCAACACAGCACATTCCACATGGATTTAGGGGTTATAACCCAAGCATACTTAAACGCTGGTGTGTGTCCCCTGGAACAGGATCCTCCCTTTATTTAGCTATAATTGGCTTATTTTAATGAAAAAGAAGTTTTTAAAATATGCAAAAGAACATCAGAGGCCTTCTGGCTCCTTCAGTTGCTAATTATTCACTTCTTCTTCTTCAGAGCTTAGTTCCACCTCCTCCCTTCCCCTTTCAGAGAGACATTGACAGCAGATGGAACCAGAAGGTGCTTCTGTGACATACACAGGAGCCCCTGAGGCTCAGTTGCATATTTAAATAAATCTTCTTTCACGAAAATAAGCCATTAACAGCTAAATGAAGAATGCATCTTGTCTCAGAGGGCACACATCACTGTGCAAGTGTTATTGGGTTGAAACTACTAAAATGTGGTTGATTTCCATTAAAGATATGTAACACTAAGAAATGTAAATTATGGATGGCCTGTTGTCATCTTATATTTGAGAATTTTTTCACATACCAAAAACAATTTTGCAAGAGGAAAAAGTTTGGCAAAACTTCAGACTCTTTACAGATCAAACAGAAGATCACTTGAAGCTGTAAACTCTAAATCAAACAGAGAGAAGACACAAATGTGTGATATGGTATTCCACACATGCCTGCAATACTTCATTCTACAAAAATAATGTTTGCTAACTTTATAAAACATTTACTGTTGCTATGGAATTACATCAGAGTACAACAATCCCTGCTTCATCCAATGGTAGTCATCTCCAGGTCAATGAGCATGTATTGCTGAATTTGGGTGCAGCACAAGATAAAGAAGTATTTTAATTGCTTAATTTATTTTGATACGTGGTTTAATAGTGTGTACAAGAATGTAATACTTATCTACACTGGCACACAGCAAAAGTTTTATGAGGCTAATGCCCAAAATATTTGATATGTTTATATGATGGTACACAGTATCTTCTTGCCTTTCTTTATAAGCCTACTTGGAAGACACACCTAACTTCATAACATATTTCAGAAAGGAATGTATCGCTTTGTTCCAATTATTAAAGGGAACCTGTCACCAGGGACCTCATTTTCACTGAACACAGGTTGCAGTAGCCCAATACAGCTGGATTGAAAAGAAGGCTTTCTGCCTTTTCGGTGCATTTGCATTACAATATAATAGTGTGTTTGATCTTACCTTGCACCCTGACAGAATCCTGTTTTGAGTAAAAGGTTTTTTAAGTTTAAAAAAAAACATTTGACTTGCCTGTGCTGCTCAATCACTCCTCAGCTCTCTGCCCCCATCTTTGTGCTCCTATATAACTCCTCCCTCCTACTTTACTCACACAAGGACATAGCTCACAGTCTGGTGAGCTGAGATCAGTGGGAGAGGGAGTAGCTGTACAGGAGCACAAAGGTGGGGGCTGAGAGGTGAGGAGTGAGTGAGCAGCACAGACAGGCCACTTTTTTTTAAATGCATTCAAACCAAAACCAACCCCTGGGCATCAGAACAGGATTCAGTCAGGGTGCAAGGTAAACTAAAACACACAATTATATTTTAATGCAAATGCGCAGAAAAGGCAGAAAGACAACTTTGCAATCCAGCTGTATTTGTCTACTGCAACCCGTGTTTAGTGAAAATAAGATCCCTAGTGACAGGTTGCCTTTAAGGGTATGATCATATTTTCTAGAAATGTATGAAAATTGTCAGCACTCACAAAGTCCTTTTACACTGGCCCATTACTAGGAACTAACATTCCTAGAAGTAACTGTTCCCGATAAAGATCCTGTGTGACGGTGCCAGCCACATGTTTGTTGGGTGATTGCATCTCCTACAGTGTATGCATTTTTGTTAGCAGCACATCAACATGGGTAAATGGAGCAATGTGTTGATGACAAATGCGAATAATTTGGGGATGAGTAATTAATTGCGGCAACAATTGCCGCATGTGGATATATCAACCACCAGTTAGTGATTGGGAATGAATGTTCCTAGCTATGTTTGTACTGGCTAACTGACTGCTTTAAGAAAATCTACCCTCAAAATCCATCATGAGAAACCATCCAGGCATGGTGACTGTGGTAATCTTCTTATACTTGTTATCCCTGTCCTCCTTCCTTCAAAAATCAACTTTTAAAATTATACTAATGACCCTGAAAGGCAATGGGCGTGTTATCAGGGGCCCTCCATGCTGTTGCTTCACAGGCTCTATGGATCTAGCCCCTGGTCTATCATACTTGACTTTGAACACTCAGCGTTCGATATATTGGACTCATTGATCTACTGGGGGAATCTGGGTCCCTAGCAGCCACGTCAATGCTGGATTGACTCGACCCTGAGCCTTGTAATAGGTGGACTTTCAGAGTTGGAGTTATGTGATGAGAAAACCCCTTTAGGATAAATTAGGAAACTGGTTCAATACTACGTACAAAACTGGATGATTTAGATGCCTTTAGAAGTACAGGTCAAGGTTGGAAAAGTTGGTTCACTAAAATAGCCTTACTGCTACAAAAACTATTAAGATGGTTTGCTAACTGTGGAGTTTATTACCACTAAGCTCTATTCAATTGACTTAAGTTATCCACATCCTTGTGCAGAAAGTGATAGAGGGGCTCACAGGGTGGGAAAAAGCGCCATATGTTGGTATAATTAATGGTATTAATTAGGCAGATTAATTAGGCAGATTTTTATATACAACTGTATGAAAAACATATAGCACCCATTACATAGTACATTATTATGACTTCTTTAAGAACAGAAGTGTAACTTGGACTATCTGCAATAGAATAAATCTTCTAGACTCTCACAATAGCTGGCAAATCTCTGAAGATCCACCTAGAAGATAATATGGTCTATATGGAAGGTGATTGATAGGAGATCAGGTATGACATCCAGTATGCCTGCTAATCAGCATGGAAATCGTGGGGGATAATGGGAAATCTTTTATTATAAATCTTTATGCCACGATTGATAGTAAGCCTGGGGTGTTCCAGCTATGTCACTGGGTCGCCTCAAAGCGCCGCATCCGATAATTAATTTAAATGGACTGGGTAGGACTTCTAGCGCCATGGGGAGTGTCAATAAATAATTGGACGAGGCGCATTGAGGTGATCAGATGATGTAGCCAGAGCTCCCTGCCTAATTAGTATATTTTTTTTATAACTTTCAATAACCCTATATTGCTGCAGCATATAGAAATCTAATAAAAGAAGTCATGAGGAACATCGATCATCAGGAACTTCTTATTCGGACACATCTACTATCAGTAAAATGGATGGCAGACGTCCTTTAGTTTTACCCCTTAACAACACGTGACGTAATAGTACATCACGCGTCGGCTGCGTGTAGCCGGGGGGCAGCGATACTGTAGTTAAAAAAACCTAAAAATTCAAATGACCTCCCATTTCCTAGAAGCCATATAAATAAACAGTAAAAATCATAAACACATTAGGTATCGACACGTCCAAAATATAATAATGGTTTTTCACTGCATTTAACCCCATAACGGAAAATAGCGCCCAAAGTCGAAAATGACACTTTTTTGCCATTTTGAAAAATATTGTAAAAATTCTATTAAAAGTCCTAAAAATAGCACTCCTAAAAAAGAAGCATTGAAAACATTACCAAAAGTCACAAAAAACTACAACATCTACAGCTCTGTACGCCGAAGTATGAAAAAGTTATTAGCGCCATAAATATTTTCTTTTTTTGTACAGGAGGTTTTAATTTTTGTAAATGAATGAAAACATAAAACCTGTACAAATGTGGGATCCCTGTGATCATACCAATCCAAAGAATAAAGTAGAGATATCATTTGGGGTGCACAGTGAAAGCCGTAAAATCTAATCCCACAACAAAAGGGTGCATTTTATCACCAATTTCACTACATTCAGAATTTTTTTCCTACTTCCCAGTACACGACATGGAATACTAAATGCCGTCACTATGAAGAACAATTTGCTATGCAGAAAACAAGCCATCACACAGCTCTTTACATGTAAAAATAAAAAAGTTAAAGATTTTTGAAGGTGGGGAGTGAGAAATGGAAATGCAAAACATAGAAGGGCCTGGTCGTTAAGAGGTTAAAAGGTTGAAAGAATGGATGCTTTTTTCCAAAAACAACTCCAAACCTGACCATAAGTAGTAGAACAACCATCAGGGCAGTACCAGTGGTGTTCCCATAAGGGCCCTGGTCACGCACTAAAAGATAGGAGGCCTGAACAAGGGCAAGCTTGTGGGCATCCTGAAAGGTAAGGGTCTTTTTTAACTGCTTCTCAATAAACTGTAAGTGGCTATTTTAACTGCTTCTCAATAAACTGGAATAACAGCAAAAAATATATATTCTTTTTAACAGTAATTCAATTCAAAAAGTAAAACACATATTATATAGAATCATTATAAACAGAGTGACCTTCTCCAAGTGTTAATTTATGTTAATATTGATTACGGCTTAGAGCTAAGGATACCTAAAAAGTCATTATCTCAGAATTGACCAACTATATAACATTTTTTGAACACAGAAACGTTTGTTCAGTAATTGCCCTCAATACTTGATCGGGACTCCTTTTGCATGAAAGATTGCATCAATGCGATGTGACATGGAGGCGATCAGCTGATGGCACTGCAGAGGTGCTATGGAAGCCCAGGTTGTGTAATAGCTGCCTTCAGCTCATCTGCATTGTTGTGGCTGGTGTCTATCATGTTCCTCTTGACAATACACCCATAGATTCTCTGGCCAAACAAGCGCAGTGATACTGTGGTTATAAACCAGGTATTGGTAGTTTTGGCAGTGTGGACATATGCAAAGACATGCTGGAAAACGAAAATTCCATTTCCAAAAAGCTTGTCGGCAGGGGAAAGCATGCATTGCTCTAAAACTAGCTGGTAGATGGCTGAGCTGACTATGGTCTAGATCAAAACAGTGTTCATACACTAGCAGATGACATGGCTCCCCAAACCATCACTGATGGTGTGAAGTTTCCACTAGACCTCTCCACTCTTCCTCCAAACTCTTCTGAGACTGATTTCTAAATGAAATGCTAAATTTACTTACATCTGAAAACAACACCTTGGAGCACTGAGCAACAGTCCAGTTCTCTTCTTTTTCTTGGCCCGGGTAAGACGCTTCTGGCATAGTCTATTGGTCGGGAGTGGCTGGACACATGGAATGTGACGCTTGTAGCTCATCTCCTGAATACGTCTGTGTGTGGTAGCTCTTGAAGCTCTGACTCCTTGTCAATCTCCCCCAAATGACTGAATAGCCTTTTCTTAACAATCCTATTAAGGTTGCGATTCTCCCGGTTGCTAGTGCACCTTTTTCTACCTCACTTTTTCCTTCAATTCAACTTTGCTTTTTATGCCACACTCTGAACAGCCAGCTTCTTTTGAAATGACCTTTTAGGGCTCACCCTCCTTGTGAAGCGTTTCAATGACTGCCTTCGGGACATCTGTCAAGTCAGCATGATTGTGTTGCCAACCAAACCAGACTAAGGGACCTTTTAAAATGCTTAGGATGGCTTTGCAGGTGTTTTGGGTTAATTATTCTAATTTTTGGAGATAATGGGGCAACTATAATGCACTATGCCACAATTCACTAAGATTTTCTGCATGTGTCGCTTCCCCATTCAGGTGCGACAGAGTTCACCATCCTTTTTGTAGTGCATGTAAGTGCATTGTCTTGCGATACAATTTGAATGTTAAATCCCGTACTTAGTCCGAATCAGTCGGATCGTCCAACGGCACGCCCCCCGATTTGTGTTGTATGGAAGCCAGCACAGCTACGCCAAAAATTGATTGCGTGCACCAAAGTCCCAGCCCAGACACTTGTGCTCCGCGACCCTTAGTAAATGAACCCCAATAAATAATGTTAATAAACATTAACATAAACACTTGAAAAAGTCTATTTGTCATGACTATATAATTTATGAGTTTTTGAATTGATTTACTAAAAGAATATTTTCTGATATTCTAATTAATTGTTAAGCACTTGTGTTACAAGGGCACAGGACATTTGGTAATGAAATTCTGAAGGGCCCTCCTTAGAATTAGGTGGGCAATGTATATTATAGTTAGAGATGAGCGAGCACTAAAATGCTCGGGTACTCGTTATTCGAGACGAACTTTTCCCGATGCTCGAGTGCTCGTCTCGAATAACGAGCCCCATTGAAGTCAATGGGAGACTCGAGCATTTTTCAAGGGGACCAAGGCTCTGCACAGGGAAGCTTGGCCAAACACCTGGGAACCTCAGAAAAGGATGGAAACACCACGGAAATGGACAGGAAACAGCAGGGGCAGCATGCATGGATGCCTCTGAGGCTGCTTAATCGCACCATTATGCCAAAACTATGGGCAACAGCATGGCCATGACAGAGTGACAGAATGAAGCTAGATAGCATCTAAAACATCCAATAATTGACCCTGACACTATAGGGGACGGCATGCAGAGGCAGCGGCAGCAGCGGCAGGCTAGGGAGTGGCATGGCGACATACCCTAAATGGACTCAGGCTTCAAACCAATGGGTGGCAGAGAGGAACCAAAGGAGGTGAGCAAGAAGCGCTCAAATAATATCGGTACATGATAAAAGTTTGCCAGTATATTTTGTGGATTACACAGCAGGGTGGCGACAAAGTTAACATGGAAGCCATGAAAACAACCCAAAATTCTGCCTGACACAGCTCGTTTGATAAGGGGACCATGTATGGAGGCAGTGAACTAGTAGTAGATTAAAGGTGCTGCAGTTAAAACTATGTTAGTTGGATCTTGGCATGGAGCTGGCGCTCCGCTGCCAGGCGAGCTTTCACCAATCCAAGCCCGTGTCTCTAGGCTACTCCCCAAACAGCACTTCTAAGAACCTTTTGTAGTAGGTTCTTATAAGTTTAGGATATGGCGGGTGAGGGGAATGTAAACAGAAGCGCAAGAAGCGCTGAAATAATATTGGTAAATGATAAAAGTTTGCCAGTATATTTTGTGGATAACACAGCTGGGTGGCGACAAAGTTAACAACTTTGATGTGGAATCCATGAAAACAACCCAAATTTCTGCCTGACACACCTCGTTTGATAAAGGGACGATGTATGGAGGCAGCTATATGGACGACTTTTGGAGGTAGCAATGGAGACAACGTGTGGAGGCTGCTATGGAGACAATTTAATTTGGATAGTGCCTGTATGTGGCAGTCCAAAAAAGTTTTCAAACCAGAGGAGCAGGTAGGTGGCCCTCCAGAAAAATGAAATAGATTGAGTGCCTGTATGTGGCAGTCCAAAAAAGTTTTCAAACCAGAGGAGCAGGTAGGTGGCCCTCCAGAAAAATGGAATAGATTGAGTGCCTGTATGTGGCAGTCCAAAAAAGTTTTCAAACCAGAGGAGCAGGTAGGTGGCCCTCCAGAAAAATGGAATAGATTGAGTGCCTGTATGTGGCAGTCCAAAAAAGTTTTCAAACCAGAGGAGCAGGTAGGTGGCCCTCCAGAAAAATGGAATAGATTGAGTGCCTGTATGTGGCAGTCCAAAAATGTTTTCAAACCAGAGGAGCAGGTAGGTGGCCCTCCAGAAAAATGGAATAGATTGAGTGCCTGTATGTGGCAGTCCAAAAAAGTTTTCAAACCAGAGGAGCAGGTAGGTGGCCCTCCAGAAAAATGGAATAGATTGAGTGCCTGTATGTGGCAGTCCAAAAAAGTTTTCAAACCAGAGGAGCAGGTAGGTGGCCCTCCAGAAAAATGGAATAGATTGAGTGCCTGTATGTGGCAGTCCAAAAAAGTTTTCAAACCAGAGGAGCAGGTAGGTGGCCCTCCAGAAAAATTGAATAGATTGAGTGCCTGTATGTGGCACTCCCAAAAATTCTTTAAAACAGAGGACCGGGTCAGTGGCCCTCCAGAAAAATTAAATGCATAAAGTACTATAGCTAGAGCCAGTGGGCCCTGTCAAAAAATAGCCAGTTTCCTCTGCTTTACTGTACAAAGAGGAGGAGAAGGAGGAAAATGAGGAGGAGGAGGAGTGGATAAATTATTCAGGTTGAGCTTCCTTCACCTGGTGGAGATTGGAAATTATGAGAAATCCAGGCTTTATTCATCTTAATAAGTGTCAGCCTGTCATCGGTGATGATGCCACCAGCTGCACTGAAAACCCGCTCGGACAAGACGCTAGCGGCAGGGCAGGCAAGAACCTCCAAGGCGTACAGCGCCAGTTCGTGCCACATGTCCAGCTTTGAAACCCAGTAGTTGTAGGGAGCTGTGTGATCATTTAGGACGATGGTATGGTCAGCTACGTACTCCCTCACCATCTTTCTGTAAAGATCAGCCCTACTCTGCCGAGACTGGGGACAGGTGACAGTGTCTTGCTGGGGTGACATAAAGCTGGCAAAAGCCTTGTAAAGCGTACCCTTGCCAGTGCTGGACAAGCTGCCTGCTCGCCTACTCTCCCTCGCTACTTGTCCCGCAGAACTACGCACTCTGCCGCTAGCGCTGTCAGAAGGGAAATACTGTTTCAGCTTGTGCACCAGGGCCTGCTGGTATTCATGCATTCTCACACTCCTTTCCTCTCCAGGGATGAGAGTGGAAAGATTTTGCTTGTACTGTGGGTCCAGGAGAGTGAACACCCAGTAATCGGTGCTGGAATAAATTCTTTGAACGCGAGGGTCACGGGATAGGCAGCCTAGCATGAAATCTGCCATATGCGCCAGAGTACCAACGCGTAAGAATTCACTCCCCTCACTGGCCTGACTGTCCATTTCCTCCTCCTCCAACTCCTCTTCTTCTGCCCATACACGCTGAACAGTGAAGGACTCAACAATGGTCCCCTCTTGTGTCTCGCCAACATTCTCCTCCTCTTCCTCCTCATCCTCCTCCACCTCCACCTCCTCCGATATGCGCTGAGAAACAGACCTAAGGGTGCTTTGGCTATCAACAAGGGAATCTTCTTCCCCCGTCTCTTGTGACGAGCGCAAAGCTTACGACTTCATGCTGATCAGAGAGTTTTTCAACAGGCCAAGCAGCGGGATGGTGAGGCTGATGATGGCGGCATCGCCACTAACCATCTGTGTTGACTCCTCAAAGTTACTCAGCACCTGACAGATATCAGACATCCACGTCCACTCCTCATTGTAGACTTGAGGAAGCTGACTGACCTGACTACCAGTTCTGGTGGAAGTTGACATCTGGCAGTCTACAATCGCTCGGCGCTGCTGGTAAACTCTGGATAACATGGTCAGTGTTGAATTCCACCTCGTGGGCACGTCGCACAACAGTCGGTGAGCGGGCAGTTGGAGGCGGCGCTGCGCTGCCCTGAGAGTGGCAGCATCTGTGCTGGACTTCCTGAAATGCGCACAGATGCGGCGCACCTTCATGAGCAAATCAGACAGATTGGGGTATGTCTTGAGGAAACGCTGAACTATCAGATTTAACACATGGGCCAGGCATGGCACATGTGTCAGTCTGCCGAGTTGCAGAGCCGCCACCAGGTTACGGCCGTTGTCACACACAACCATGCCTGGCTTCAGGTTCAGCGGTGCCAGCCACAGATCAGTCTGCGCCGTGATGCCCTGTAATAGTTCTTGGGCGGTGTGCCTTTTATCGCCTAGGCTCAGCAGTTTGAGCACCGCCTGCTGTCGCTTAGCGACGGCACTGCTGCTGTGCCTAGAGCTACCGACTGATGGCGCCATGCCCACGGATGGTAGTTCGGAGGAGGAGGTGGAGGAGGGGTGGGAGGAGGAGGAGGCATAGTAGGCCTGAAACACCTGGACCGAGGTAGGCCCCGCAATCCTCGGCGTCGGCAGTATATGACCAGCCGCAGGGTCAGACTCGGTCCCAGCCTCCACCAAGTTAACCCAATGTGCCGTCAGCGATATATAGTGGCCCTGCCCGGCAGCACTCGTCCACGTGTCCGTGGTCAGGTGGACCTTGTCAGAAACGGCGTTGGTCAGGGCACGGATGATGTTGTCTGACACGTGCTGGTGCAGGGCTGGGACGGCACATCGGGAAAAGTAGTGGCGGCTGGGGACCGAATACCGAGGGGCGGCCGCCGCCATGAGGTTGCGAAAGGCCTCGGTCTCTACTAGCCTATAGGGCAGCATCTCCAGGCTAAGCAATCTGGAGATGTGGACATTAAGGGCTTGGGCGTGCGGGTGGGTTGCACTATATTTACGTTTCCGCTCCAGCGTCTGGGGTATAGAGAGCTGAACGCTGGTGGAAGCAGTGGAGGATCGTGGAGGCGACGATGGGGTTTTTGTGGCAGGGTCCTGGGCAGGGGGCTGACTATCAGCTGACACAGGGGAAGGAGCAGTGGTGTGCACGGCCGGAGGTGAACGGGCTTGTTGCCACTGAGTGGGGTGTTTAGCATTCATATGCCTGCGCATACTGGTGGTAGTTAAGCTATTAGTGGTGGAACCCCTGCTGATCCTGGTTTGGCAAATGTTGCACACCACAGTCCGTCGGTCATCCGGTGTTTCCTTAAAGAACCTCCAGACTTCTGAAAATCTAGCCCTCGCTGCAGGAGCCCTCGCAACGGGAGCTTCACTAGTTGACACATTTGGCGCTGATGCACCAGCTCTGGCCCTGCCTCTCCGTCTGGCCCCACCACTGCCTCTTCCAACCTGTTCTGGTCGAGGACTCTCCTCCGTCTCAGAAGCACTGTGTTCACCCGGCCTATCAACCCAGCTTGGGTCTGTCACCTCATCATCCTCCGATCCCACAGTCTGCTCCCCCCTCGGACTTCCTGCCCTGACAACAACTTCCCCACTGTCTGACAACCGTGTCTCCTCATCGTCGGACACCTCTTTACACACTTCTTCCACTACGTCAAGAAGGTCATCATCACCCACAGACTGCGACTGGTGGAAAACCTGGGCATCGGAAAATTGCTCAGCAGCAACCGGACAAGTGGTTTGTGACTGTAGGAAGGGTCCAGAAAACAGTTCCTCAGAGTATGCCGGTTCAAATGCCAAATTTTCCTGGGAGGGGGCAGACTGGGGGGGAGGAGGCTGAGGTGCAGGAGCTGGAGGAGTGCCGATTTCGGTGACATGGGTGGACTGCGTGGAAGACTGACTGGTGGACAAATTGCTCGAAGCATTGTCGGCAATCCACGACATCACCTGTTCGCACTGTTCTGGCCTCAACAGTGCTCTAGCACGAGTCCCAGTAACTTCAGACATGAACCTAGGGAGTGTAGCTCTGCGGCGTTCCCCTGCTCCCTCATAAGCAGGTGGTGTCTCACCCCGCCCAGGACCACGGCCTCTGACCCCTGCAGTAGTTGGACGCCCACGTCCCCGCCCTCGTCCTCTACCCCTAGCCCTCGGGTTAAACATTTTGAAAATGAGAGTTATAACTTTAATTTTTTTTTAACTTTTTTTTGTGTTTTTTGGTTTTTTTTGTGTTTTTTAGTTTTTAAAACCAAATGATGCTATCCTATTGCTATGGCTATTTTCTAGCCAAGTATGAAAGCACACTGCTATGCCAGATGAGATGACGCTGAGTTATTAAAAAAATAAACGTAAAATAAAAAAGGAAATGGCAGACTGTGCCTAATTGAAATCCAACCCCTAATAAATTTTCCCACTTCGGTCTTTGCGATGGATATGTGCGTCACTAAGCGCAAAACACAGTGGTCGCAAGTCTCACTACAAATTGCTCACAATTTGCTAGTAGATGCACTGCAGCAAGTACAGCCACCAGCAGATCAACCAGAAATCAAATATATATAACGCTACTGTAGGCGTAAGTAAGCCGTTTGGATTCTCCTATGGCTATTTTCTAGCCAAGTATGAAAGCACACTGCTATGCCAGATGAGATGACACTGAGTTATTTAAAAAATAAACGTAAAATAAAAAGTAAATGGCAGACTGTGCCTAATTGAAATCAAACCCCTAATAAATTTTCCCACTTTGGTGTTTGAGGTGGATATGTGTGTCACTAAGAGCTAAACACAACGGTAGCCCCCAAAGTCCCCCTGCAAATTCCTCACAATATGGTACTAGCTGCACTACTAGTGCCAGCAAGCCCAGCCAAAAGCAAACAAAAAAAAGGCTGTTGGGTTCTTGTTGAATCACTCCTGCCTAACACTATTCTAATAGAACACCCTAACGCTTTCCCTGACCAGCAGCAGCTCTCTCCCTAGCGGTATCCAGACACAGAATGATCCGAGCAGCGCGGGCAGCGGCTAGTCTATCCCAGGGTCACCTGATCTGGCCAGCCAACCACTGCTATCGACGTGTAAGGGTACCACGTCATGCTGGGTGGAGTGCAGAGTCTCCTGGCTTGTGATTGGCTCTGTTTCTGGCCGCCAAAAAGCAAAACGGCGGGAGCTGGCATTTTCTCGAGCGGGCGAAGTATTCGTCCGAGCAACGAGCAGTTTCGAGTACGCTAATGCTCGAACGAGCATCAAGCTCGGACGAGTATGTTCGCTCATCTCTAATTATAGTATATTCACAATATTTGACTATTTTTATATTATTATAAAATATTATAATTATCAGTGTGCCTACTGTATTTGTATACCAATTTATTATTGGGCATAATACTGTATATTATAATTTGTTATGGGAGCACTAATGTATGATATATACACGTGCAATATAAGAAATTATAACATAACTAATTAGGAGGGGCCATGTTTATATAATAACTTATTATGTGGGCACTACATAGATATACAGTATAAAAACATAGTGCTGTAGACACTATCTCCCCTAGCATCATAGCTCCCCTTGGCCTTTACCTGCAGAATTTAAAGAGTAACATCCCCGAATGGTGACAACTCCGATCACGGGTGGTACTGATGAGAGTGAGCGTTCCAGTTAGGGCACCAGAACCAAACCCACCCCTCGTATATATAGAGGTGATACAGTTGTTGTGTAAGGGGTATATATGATATATGTAAGGCACATAGTATGGTCAGTTGTGCTGTAAGAATATATAACATTTAGAAGCAGAGGGGAACAATTACTTAGCCAGTCCCGCGGAGTTCATGAAAGTGCATTGTCTGACGATCATGCACCCTACCACGATTCACTAAGAATGTGCGCCTGATATCCTGAATGTGTCACTTCCCCGCTCAGGTTCCCTGACAGGGTTCACCTTCTTCTTCCTGGTGCATGTAAATACAATGGGGATCATTTACTAAGGGCCCGAATCGCTTTTTTTTGTTGGGTTTCCCAAAAATTACCGATTTGCGCTGAATTGCCCCGGGTTTTTGGTGCACTCGGATTGTGGCGCATCGGCGCCGGCATGCATGCAACGGAAATCGGAGGGCGTGGCCATCGGAAAACCCGCAGAATTTAAAACAAAAAATGTGTCGCTTACCTGCACCCAGCAACGGATGGTGAACTCCAGTGAGCTCAGACGGACTTCAGCGCAGAAGCGGCACCTGGTGGACATCGTGCGCACAACCTTAGTGAATCGCCGGAGAACCCACCACTGGATCGCAAATGGACCGGGTAAATAAATCACAATTTGAAAGTTAAATCCCCCGCTCAGTCCGAATCAGTCGGACCGTCCAACGGCATGCCCACCCCCCATTTCTGTTGCAAAGTCAGCTGCGTCACAATCCAAGTGCAAACCCCTGTTAAATACCTGTCCAAGCTGCGCAAATGGCAAAAACCATGAACAGTCCAACGAAAGTAAATAAGCCCCAGAGTGTAGTTACCAGGTCACTTTACACTGCAAGCAACTGTGGTATTTTAAGGGGTGAAGTAAAAAATTGCCTGTATGAAATTCCTGATGGCAGCCTTGATGGGGTAGTGCATGATATTGCAATGTACCTCCATTTATTTCTATACAACTGTTTTTGCAAATGATTTTCAGAACTGGGACAACCCCTTTAATTTATTTTATGCCAAAAGTTAAAACTATAATTAATTATAATTTATGATTCATTATGCCTCTGGTGTCCCCCGCTTCAAACGCAGACTATAACCAGTGCAACCAGGGCTGCACTCCTATTGTTTCCATAGTACTATTTTTTTACTCTGTAATGTCTTATTTTATTTGTATATGTCTCCCATGATTTGTAAAGCGCTACAGAATATGATGGCTCTATATATTATTAATATTAATTAGATGGACTGGGACCCTCTCTCACAGTTCTTTGGAGAGGGCTAATAAATTGAAATAGTTGTATATGAAATTATTAATCTGGGGGCATTATATATAAAATATATAAAATGTGGCAATGTGGCGATCCATAAGCTGGGGGGCAAATTCTGTGAAATTTCGGGAAGTCATTATAAAGTTCTGTATCCGATTAGATGCTACGTCTGCCTGTCTATGATAAGGACTGTATTCACCGATTTGAAAATGTGTCTCTGCATTTTCAGGAATATGTAAAATAACTGCAGTTAATATTTGCATATAGCTGTACATTGGGCCCTAGAAATTATTTTACAACCAGAACTTCATATGTATAACTTTATGCTTTTCAGCATTTAGGTATTATATTGTATGTGCAGTTTGTTTACAATGTTGGAATATTGTAGTACTGGAAAAGCGAAATCTAAAATGTCATTTGATTGTGTTCACAATAAAGAGATTGCTGAGGCCACTGCGCCATCTAGAGGCAACACTCTGCTCTGCAATTGTCTGATAACATTTACTATGCAGCTTTTATGTACCGTAAGTGTTTTGTAATGATCACCTCTGGTTATAGGAGAGAAAAAAAGGAGTTATTCACTGGTCATTTTATTTTTGGAGCTACAAAGTAACTTAATTATAGATAATATTATCACGATGAACACAGAAAATTTCTCTGGTTTAGTTAGGTAATAAATGTCATGTATTCATTGCATAGCACAAGAATTAAAAAAAAATTATCCTGGACAACATTAAGACACACCTATAAAATAAACGGTTTTAAGTAAATTGTAATAAAGTTGTAAATTACAATCTCTGTTGCATATATACTGGTTTGTGTTTATCCCACACCATGTCATTAAGCTTTCTGAAAAAGCCCTGCTCCATATAAGTAGCCAAGAAGCAAGGTTTTTCTTATGCCATCCTGGAAAATGGATTTGCATATTTCCTAGAATCCATGAGGGGAGCATCCTTGGCCGGAAGTCTCCACACGCCTGCAAGGCAGCCTTTATTGGCAAAGTCTCCATAAGGAGAGATCTTACTTCTGACCTAAACTCTGTTGTAGAATTTAGAAAGTGTCCGATTTTAGCCATTGTGAAAGTCAAGCAGGCCATACACAATTGACTTCCAGGCATTTCAGCAGGAACGGTATTCCAAGACAATCGGACCCCATAGCAGAATATATAGAGTACACTGATAAATCTTCTCCATACAGTTCTGAATAACAAAATTAGTGGCCTGCCCCCCACTAATGGTTACTAATAAACTCAACAATAGCTGTATTAGAAACTGTAAGAATTAACAGCAAGAATATGCAGCAAATGTCAGGAACAGAATAAGATCAGGATTGGACCTCCCTTGGACCACATAGAAATTGTGTGGTCTATTCACATTTTGAGTATAACACTACAATAGATGTTGCGAAAACATAAGCATTGGCCCTCTGGATTTTAAAATGCTCTATAATGTGGTTCTAAAGAGAGGCAAGTCTCTACTAGGGATGTCATACAGCGGCTATGTCCACACAAACTTCCATAACCATATATCCCTTATGTTCTCTCCTGCATGTTATAGATATAAACCAGCAAGTTGCGCCACCAAATCATGTGAGCCTGATTTACACTCTGTACGACCCACTGAGTGTACATGTGCAACATCCCCCACCGGGGCCTAGCCTTTGGATGGAGGCCTGGAGACAGCCGGGGCCCGCGGTACCGGAGTGGCTGGCGGTTGCGGCCTAAGCACGCTATTGTCACGGTGCTTGGTACGGGGTAACCGGAGGGCTGTCCTACAGCCTGGCAGGTCTCCAGCAGGGTGGTGTTGGCAAGAAATGATGAGGGAGCGGCTGCTATAGCGGATCTCCCTGGGGCAACCCCTTAATGTCCCGAGTGTAACTCTCTGGGTGATGGACAGGGTGCCCGGTGATGAAGGCAGCCGTATTAGCAGGGACCAGACGGAGACAGAAGTTGAAGAAAACAACTTACAGTTCTTTATTTGAACCGCAGGAACCGCAGCAAACGTGCCTTTAACAGGTAGGTAGGGTGCCGAGATGTGAGTTGGAGGGAGCCTCAGGAGATAGTTCACCAGCCTGGAAGTAGAGGGCAGGCTGGGAGGCAGCTGTGTCCTGGTAGGAAGCTTCAGCTTGTCCTGTAGGGCTTCAGGTATCACCTTCAAAGGTAAGATGATACCCCTTTTCCTCACTACACTAACTCTAGTCTAATGCTCCACTCTTCAGAGGCAGGGGCTAAGCTCTTCCTGCTCTGGTATGGGCTAGACAGAGATTACTCACTCACTCACTGATTCTCCTACAACAGAATCTCTCTGAAAAGATCTCTGGAAAGACCTAGAACATTCCTGGCCAGGGAGTTTTATTACCTTCCTTTGGTCAGGTGGTGGCTGCTCCTCCAATCACATCTCAGCTTACAGAGCACAGGATGTAACACATATCATTGGATAACAGCATCTGGCATTATACAAAATACTTAACCTCTGCCAGGCAGGATTCACCACTGCAATATCCCTATGTCCTATCAGAACCATGTTGTGTAATGGGACCACATGCAGGTGGGACGTATTCGCAAACCCCATCTCGCCATTGCATCGGCGAGGGTGTTGCACATGCCATATGTATACACAGAGCATTTACATACACCAGTGCTTGTGCACAGGCGTATGATAATGCTGTGGCCCCTCTGACATGGGCCAACACATCTTGATATATCCGGTGGCCGAATGCAAAGGGTATATTTCTATGCCAGGTCCTACCTGCCATAGAAATATTCTGCAGTATGTTAACTATTGAAATTTAGCTTGATGCAGCTTGTGCGCAGGTACAGGGCAGCAACTCGCTGTTGGCCTCACCCCCCTTATGTCCCTCTATGCCTTCTTGGCTTGGAGCTGGAGTACAGGAAAATAATCCTGCTAATAAGTGCTGGTGGATCTCTAGCACTTTGATTATTTCAAGGATTCTACGCCATGATAAGCCTTGATAAATAACCTCCATAATCTTTTTCCTTTGTCTGCACAGTACATATTGTAAACTATAAAAAACACAGGATAAGAAGCAGCAAGCTCCATCTTTCCATCTTGCTCCTTCCTGCTGAGTGACGTTTATACTCAGCGGAGGCCATTGGAGACATTGGGGGATGGATGCAAAGTATTTCATCCCTCCCCAGCCTCTGCTGAGTGTGTCCTCTGGGAGGTCCCTGATCATTGGCAGGACTGCTGCCGATGTTCTCTCCTCCTCCTATTTTCAGGGGTGGGGAGGGAAAGAAAAGTAGGAAATATCTCACTGTATGTGGATACAGTGTGATACCTCTTTGACCTCCATTGTAAGGATACACCAGGACTCTGCCTATTGAAAGTTTGCCTGCTGCAGCTTGTGCACATATGCAGGACAGGAACTCCCCATGCCGGTCCAGTCCAGCCTTACGATGGATTTAAAAAATACAGATGTAAACAAAGTCACACATATTACATCACTTTTTGGGTACCGGTATATTAATTTGATAAATGTGATCCACTGTGTCCATATGTTCTGTAGGGGAAATTACACAAAAAGCAGAACCCTCGAAGTGATGCCTTTTAGCTTCTTGTCACCAAACAACTAACATTTGATACAATGATTTTATGATTGGATAAGTCTCTAATTAAAATTTATATTCATTATGACCCCTTGTATCTCTAAAGGCTGTAAAATACACTAGTTGGAATTATCAAAACAAATAAGTTAACAAGCATTGCTGAAAAATCCAAAATGTCATTAATTCTCCATGTGTTATGGAGTGATATGTCTCTATACAACCTTATAGGCAAAGGTCAGGATAGACATCCCAAAAGCAATAAGCAATGGCATGGGGTAGGTTACCTCCCAGGAATTAGGTTACACAATGGTGAAAGAGCATAGCACAAAGGGAAACAGAACACTGAAATAACAAAGTTAGTGATGCAATTACATCTCCAGCACTATTGGCCAGGGAGGTAAAATACTAGTAGGAGGTATACTGTGTATCAGTTAACTAGTTATAGAGTAATAAGTAGATCACCACCATATAAGATAAATAGTCATATGTTATCTTAAGGTTATAAGCTAAAAATACTGGTAACATCTGTAGAGCACGAGACAACTAATCACAAATTAGGATATAGCGATAAGCTAATAATAAAAGTAGTTATTCTTCATAGGCAACTAATGGGACAAGTAAAACTATTAGACATTGAGCTCTAGTGTACGAGTTAGCTGGTCATTAACCATCATTTAGATGCAGCCGAAGCAGCTGTGCAAGTACAGTGGTAGCAGCCATGTCTGACCTGACACTAAAGAATGGAGGATGTGCACATTGTACAGCATAATATGTATGTAACACTTATGTGATGTATATGTGTGTATATATGTGATGTGTATATGCTGTTTGTGTATGTGGTGTGTATATACTGTATGGGGGTTATTTATCAAACACCAGAGGCTCCAGTCTCCTGATGTATCCGACAGGGTCCTGCACAGCGTTTATCTCTACACCAGGCCCGCCAGCAAATTGGCAGCCGGCAGACTTTCACAAATGATTGAAGTGCGCAGGCATGGGGGTTGGGGGAGAGGAATAGAAATAGTTTTGCAATACAATATTATGCTGCAGGACTCCTGATCTACAAGGCCATACATTCAGTGACAGATTTTATTTTATGGCAGACTAAAGCACATGGATATTAAAGCTCTATGCATAAGCAATATAGTTTGATTCAAGTAAGTGATGAAATTAGGGGCGTAACTAGGACCGGCAGGGCGTCATAGCAGACTTCTGAATAGCCCCCCCTCAACCACTTGGAAAATATACACATTTATACACATTTCTATACTCATGCTCACACATTTATGCACTGGTATATACATTTATACACTTACATCCCCACCCCTGTCAATCTGCTGGCCCCTCCCTTTCCCCCAACATTTCTTATCTGAACTTCTGATTCATTCTGTGTACTGTGGAAGATACATACATATTATTCTGTACGATGTACAACATAATGCGGCTCATTTACTTACCCGGTCCAGTCGCGATCCAGTGGTGCGTTCTCCGACGAGGATTTGGGTCTGCCGGCATTCACTAATATCATGCACCCGATATCCAGCAGGTATCGCTGCCACGCCGAGGTCCGAGTTCATCTTCTTCTACCCGGTGCATGTAAGTGCTGATCTTGCGACACAATTCTTTTTTTAAATTCCACAGTTTTTCCGTATCTGACGGCCACACTCCCCGATTTCTGTCGCTTGCAACCTGGCACCGATGCACCAAAATCCGATTGCGCGCCAAAACAGAAATATTCGGGAAACCCGACGAAAGTGCGGTGTTCGGACCTTTAGTAAATGAGCCCCAATATGTATATAATGGTGCACATCCTCCATTCTTTAGTGTGTCTGTTCAGATGCCGGTGCCCCTTGCCGCTGTGGGCCCCATAACAACTGCTATGTCATCTATCACTGTAACGTCCCTGAATGCAATTTGAAATCACAGCCATTAGGTGTAAAAAGCAAAAAGTCCTTGTAAATAAACCAAAGTTGAGGGTCTTTACCATCCTTGGGAATCACTGTGTTATGAGCATTAAAAAAAGGAGGGTCTTGTATGGAGTTAAGTGCCGAAAGCATGTTGGCGGAGAGGCAATTTTAACACATGACTTTGTCTACTATGTTACTTCTGCTTTGGAAACAGATTAGTGCATAGATTTTAAATATGTCAGATTTATGCTTAGACTCAGATGTTTTACAGCAAGCCTAGGAAAGGTGGGCAAGTCATATTCTAGCCTTGTAGAGAACATTTCTGACATAAGCCAGATGCAAATTACTGAGATGCTTAGCGCTACTTGGCCATGGAGATCTCCTTAGCAGTGAAGTTTAAACAAGCAAATTACGTCGCCAGTTTTCCATGTATGTATTTTATTCCCTGATATGAGGGCATTGCTTTACCTGCTACAATATTAAAGTCTGAAAAATAAGATTTTCAAATCATTATTCTGCACATATATTCTAACATTTTAATGATATATATAAATAATGGATAAATATTAACCCCTTAACGCTCTGCGCCGTAGCTCTACGGCGCAGAGGTGCAGGGAATGTATGAAGGGGGCTCACGGGCTGAGTCCTCTTCATACAAGGCTGGGGGTTGTTGCATATTGCAGCAAAACCCCACCGCTAATAACCGCGGTCGGTGCTTGCACCGATCGCGGCTATTAACCCTTTCATTGCCGCCGGCAAAGTCGGTTGCCATGGTAGCCTCAGGTCTTCGTTTGACCCGAGGCTATCTGGCTTCTGCAGATTCGTTACAATGAGCCAGTGGCTCATTATAATGAAAGCTGCAAAAATGCCATATATTGCAATACAGAAGTATTGCAGTATATGGTAGGAATGATCTGACCATCTAGGGTTAATGTACCCTAGATGGTCTAAGAAATAGTGGAAAAAAAAGAAAAAAAAATTAATAAAATATTAAAAATTCTAATCCCCCCCCTTTCCCTAGAACTGATATAAAACATAATAAACAGTAAAAATCACAGACACATTAGGTATCGCCGTGTCCCAAAATGCCCGATCTATCAAAACATAAAACCGGTTACAGCCGGCGGTGAAATGGCGCCCAAATGTCCGAAATATGACTTTTACACCTTTTTACATCACATAAAAAATGGAATAGAAAATGATCAAAATGTCGCACAGACCTTAAAATGGTAGCAATGAAAACGTCGGCTCATTTTGCAAAAAATGACCCCTCACACATCTCCGTGCGCCAAAGTATGAAAAAGTTATTAGCATCAGAAGATGGCAAAAAATTTTTTTTCTTTTTTATACACATTTGTTTAATTTTTGAAAATGTATTAAAACACAATAAAACCTATATAAATTTGGTATCATCGCAATCGCACCGAACCAAAGAATAAAGCAGAGGTGTTATTTTGAGTGCACAGTCAAAGTTGTAAAAACTGAGCCCACAAGAACGTAACGTGCATTTTTTTTTTCAATTTTTCCACATTTGGAATTTTTTTTCAGCTTCGCAGTACACGGCATCTTAAAATAAATAACATTATGGGAAAGTAAAATTTGTTATGCACAAAATAACCCCTCACACAGGTCTGTACACGTAAAAATGAAAAAGTTATGGATTTTTGAAGGTGGAGAGCGAGAAATGAGCGAAAAAACCCTGCTTCCTTAAGGGGTTAACATATCCTGTACTGAATAATGCTCCAGTATACAGTTCAATAACAACATTTTAATAGTAGAGGAGAAGAATTGTGAATTCAATAATTTGATCTTAGAACATATACTTCAGTGTATAGATGAAAAAGTATTATTCGATTACAAAGAGTTCTCTATGAGGTTTATACATGCCTAATACTCATTAAAAATGGGACAAATTGCTAGACTAGAGTTGCTGTTAATGGCGAGGAACTAAACATATATGAACTATACAATATTCTATTAAATTGGGGAATCACAAACCTTCTGTTGAGACAAACTAATAGACTAAAATATCCAATGACAGCAACATCAGCACTAAAACAAGGAGTACTGTATATAGAAAAAAATTAAAAGGGAACAATGCACTTATACATAACCAGTTTCTATTTGTTTGTACAGTTTACACAACCTTTTTGTAGCACTTTATAGATAAAGATAAAGACAAAAGTGCTTTAAAAAAAGAAGGGGAGGTTAGATGAAAAAACTGAAGCTTCTACTCTTATCTAAACGAAATCTACCATTTGATTTCATGCATTGTGAACCAAACATACCTTGAGAATACTGTAGCTACCTTGATGCAGAAATATATGCAACACCCCTGCCAATGTATAGGCAAGGGGACAGTTGCGAATAAGGCCCTCAACCTTTTAGAACCCATCTAGTGAGTCTGATCAACTCATTGAGGGGGAATGTAGTAAGTCTCGGGTAATTAGCAGTTGTAGATTCTGCCTGAGCAGGCAAGGGTTAAAGTGGATGGGAGTTATCAACCAACTGTATTGCACCATGTACACTGGAGAGCGATTGGAGAGGAAGCCACCACCTGACCAGGATAATAAAAATCCCCTGAGCAGGGAGGGGCTAGGTCGGTCAGTTCCAGAAAGGTCTTAGATCACAAGCTCTGAACATAGGCCTCTTAGGCACTAACTCTCACTAACATGATAGCCTCTATACAACATATCCCTTACTGTAGCTTTGGTTCCCTTCTCTTAGACCCTGCTCTCTTTAGCCCATTCTTACTCTCTTTTTCCACCTTTTATACAGTACTGCATCTACACATTTTTTTCCCATTACATATCCATCCTCTTCTTCATATATTCACTACCCTATAGTTCCAGTCCAGCTTCTATTACTCATTCCACTGTACACTACATTCTTCTCATACCCCTACACATCATCTTCATCATATGCCGCCTTCAGGATCTTCTCCTACTCAGCAGCGATATGCGCCTGACCGCGACACATTTTTGGCGCAGCGACACATTTTTGGCGCTGCGCCACATTTTTTTTTGGCGCATCGATGTACCTCGCTAAACAGCTAACTAAAGCATCATATTGCCATGACTACCCTCTACCTCACTTCCGGTCATGCGCCCCTCCATCCGCCTGTCACGCCAATACTATTTAAAGCCGGGATCCGGCGCAGCTCACTTGCAGCCTCACCACTCTCCTACCTACTACTGCAGACATTGTAAGTATCATCCACTATACCTCATTATGCTAGTTCCCATTACTTTCTCTGCATTCCTATTCTCTTACATCGCATAGTACCTTCTGTATTCTTCTACATGCTACATTGGGATTTTTTCTATGATATTTCCAGCAGGTTCTTGGTTATATACTTTACATCATTATGTCAGTGTATACCTTTCATATAATCTGATCTTCTATATTAGCTCTTATCTTCTACCATTTTTAGATACTTTGTAAATACTGTATATATTACTATTGTTCACTGTATAGGTGATTCAGCCCCAACCTAACCGATATCCTTCTATTTCAGGCCAGATCATGCTTGACAAAGGTCGTGATGACCGAAACGTCGTATATTACCTCTGATCTGTATAGAATTATATAACTTTTGTTCAATTTCTACGGTGAAGGCTCCACTGTGTGAATTATACGTTGAAAACGCTAAAAATAAAAAAGTAAAGAAAACCAGTTTGGTGTGTGCCATGTTCTCTATGTAGAGAGCACATCCTGTCACACAGAGTGAAGAGAGAGACAGTGTCAGTCCACCATCAGGGCTGATACTCAGCTAAACCCAGGACAAGAGCTGCAGCATCCACAACTTGACACAGCTCCATCCCGGCCTGCATCTTCTACCAGGCTGGTGAACCAATTCCCGAGGACACCTCTCCATGACCATTCCGTTACCAGTTCTGCTGTGAATCGTTTAGGCCCGGTGTCTCCTGTTGTTCAATAAAGAACCATCAGTTCATGATGGGGAGTTACCATCATGTGCTCCCCATCCATCACCCAGGGACATATATTACAGACATTAAGGGGTTGCCTCCGGGAGAATCAGTACATCAGCCTCTACCTCCATATTTCTTGTACACACCACCTACTGGAGACCTGCCAGGCTGTAGGACAGCCCTCCGATCCCCATACCAAACACTGTGACATCAGCGTGCCTAAGCCGTAACGACCAGCCACGGCTGCCTCCATGCCCCAAGAAAAGGCTGGGCCCCAGTGGGGGATGTTGCACATATCTTGCACATTCAGGACCTTGGGAAAACTGGGTGCAGACTGGCTGCTGTACATAAACACATTACACGGAGCTTCCTGAATTGTCCAAACTAATCAATCTGATCTGGTTGACTTATACACAGCAGCAGGGGAATGGTGAAACAATTGAGGAATTCTGCCTGTCATGGACAACACAGTGGGGCACATTTACTAAGGGCTTTGCACCAGTTTCCTGATGGACTTTGCACGTTCATTTTGGTGTAAACTGCTTGTACAAGTATTTAATAACTGTCCGCACCACTATTGTGTCGCACGCGACCGTTTTGTGGCGCAGCTGCACTAGCCACCGTGCAACACAAATTAGGGGGTGCTCTGGCGCTCAGTCGGACCGTGCACCAGATTTAACATGCAAAGTCTGTTGCACGGCCTATGTTTAAGGTGCACCACAAAAAAGTTGCTAAACTCTGTCAAGCCAGTGCAGGAAAGCGACAGATTCATGATTTCTGACGCATTTTCTTAATAAATCGCACCGATCGTTATATACTTTTAGTGCAGGTTCCTACATTCTTAGTAAATGTGCCCCAGTGAATACAGCGTTCTCTGGAGCGGTGCATAATTAGGGTAAGAGTGGAAGCGTCGGGGCACCCATAGGTGTGATGGAGCCTCAATATCATCATTTTTTAATAGTTTTTTTCAGAAAAACAGCTCAGTTCACAGTTTAAATAAGATATGTATCTGCATCGGTGTAGCTACAGCATTCTTATGGTATGTTTGGTTCATAATACATAAAAGCAAATGGTAGATTTCATCTAAATAGTAATAGCATCTCTTCTTGCCACACAGTGGAGCTGCATAGTTCTTGGACCGATCCAAGTGTTCACTTAAATATGCAAAGTAAATGAGATAAAGCTGTACATCAGGTAGCCCAAAATCACTTTTATGAAAAGAAGTCAGATAATTAGTAGTCTCAAGTACTGTAGTCTATCCATAGAAAAGGTCACCATTCAGACTTTATACGGTTTTACTATTTTCCTCCACACCTAGAAATGTCAGTGCACTGCTATAAGGAAAACACTTAATTTAAAAAGGGTCCGACGATTTCCGATGTGCGCTGCATTTAGAAGGGCTTTTTGTCGCACGCGATCAGATTTTGATGCATCGGCACCGGCTTTCACGCAAAACAAATCCGGGGGGGGGGGGGTGCGGCCGCCGGACGAGATCCGACAGATTCGGACAACGCTGGATTTAACATTCAAAATTGTGTCGCAAGACATACACCAGGAAGAAGAAGGTGAACTTTGGTGGACCTCAGCGGGTAAACAACACATGCAGGATCTCGGGCGCACGATCTTGGTGAATCGCGCCGGACTTCATCCTTGTCGGACAGTCCGGATCGGGGATCGCGTCAGGACCGGGTAAGTAAATGTATTTTATTCTATATTCTAGTACTATCCTTTTTAGCAAAACACTGAGGATTGTGGATTTAGATTGAATAAGGCGTGAAAGAAAAGAGTAAAACAGCATTGCATTAAAGTCTGAAAGGTGACCATTTCTCCAGATGTACACATGAAACTACCGATAACCCTTGTTGTAGATATAACTTCTTTTAATAATAGAAGGTGAATTTGGAGTACCTGTACTAGAGCTTCAGTTTGATAATAATAATAAAAAATATAATAATAATAATAAGTGATTATTATTATTTTGAAGTACCTATAGTAGAGCTTCCGTTTGAGAACCAACATCTCATTTACTTGTACTTTTATACATACACTCCTTTGGCTCTATAATGTGCATCGTCCCAGCCTGAACTACTACAATGATATTAAAACTACCGTATATACTCGAGCATAAGCCGAGTTTTTCAGCACAAAAAATGTGCTGAAAAACAAAAAACGCACCGCGCACTCCCCTTCCGACGCCCCCCACCCCTCAGCAGGTCCTCTTCAATCGATCGATGCACCGGTATCTTCTCCATGTCCCCGCGTCATCCGTCGCAGGTATCGCGACGTCAGCCACTTGCTGACGTTCTACTATGCTTCGGCACTCAGTATGATGTCAGCGAGCAGCTGACGTCACGATGCCTGCAACGGACGGCGCAGGAACACAGAGAAGATATCGGAGCATCTATCAATTGAAGAGGACCTGCCGGGGGCGTCGGAACGTGAGTACACTGTTTTCTTTTTTTGCAGGCTACATACTACAGGGGCTGGCAGGCTATATGCTAGGAGGCAGGGGCTGGCAGGCTATATGCTAGGGGGCAGGGGCTGGCAGGCTATATGCTAGGGGGCAGGGGCTGGCAGGCTATATGCTAGGGGGCAGGGGCTGGCAGGCTATATGCTAGGGGGCAGGGGCTGGCAGGCTATATGCTAGGGGGCAGGGGCTGGCAGGCTATATGCTAGGGGGCAGGGGCTGGCAGGCTATATGCTAGGGGGCAGGGGCTGGCAGGCTATATGCTAGGGGGCAGGGGCTGGCAGGCTATATGCTAGGGGGCAGGGGCTGGCAGGCTATATGCTAGGGGGCAGGGGCTGGCAGGCTATATGCTAGGGGGCAGGGGCTGGCAGGCTATATGCTAGGGGGCAGGGGCTGGCAGGCTATATGCTAGGGGGCAGGGGCTGGCAGGCTATATGCTAGGGGGCAGGGGCTGGCAGGCTATATGCTAGGGGACAGGGGCTGGCAGGCTATATGCTAGGGGACAGGGGCTGGCAGGCTATATGCTAGGGGGCAGGGGCTGGCAGGCTATATGCTAGGGGGCAGGAGCTGGCAGGCTATATGCTAGGGAGCAGGAGCTGGCAGGCTATATGCTAGGGAGCAGGAGCTGGCAGGCTATATGCTAGGGAGCAGGAGCTGGCAGGCTATATGCTAGGGAGCAGGAGCTGGCAGGCTATATGCTAGGGAGCAGGAGCTGGCAGGCTATATGCTAGGGAGCAGGAGCTGGCAGGCTATATGCTAGGGAGCAGGAGCTGGCAGGCTATATTCTAGGGAGCAGGAGATCTAGTACAGGCTCCTGCTGGCTATATACTGAGGAGGCTGTGAACAATGCATTTGCCACCCTCGGCTTATACTCGAGTCAATAGGTTTTCCCAGATGTTTGTGTTAAAATTAGGCGTCTTTGCTTATACTCGGTCGGCTTATACTCGAGTATATATGGTACTTCAGCTCAGTTCCCTGTACCCCTCCTACTCCCCAGAGTGAGTACATGAGCTCTGCAAAGAGTAAGTACAGAAGAAGCTTCTGGACACAAGGAACAAGACAGGTTTAGGTCTCTGTAATTTCCCTGTGATTACAATTGATGGGGATTGGCAAAGATTCTTGGATATTTTATCAATCTAGTAGTGTATGTTTCATCAACACATTTTTAACTTTAGCTTTCATCATTTTTGATATTTTTTTACATTTTTAATATTTTTTGAAGAGTTGCAAAAACGTAATGTCCTTTTTTCCAACCCTAAAGCAATAGTAAAACCAATCATGGTGTTCACATCAAAAGCATTCCTTCAGCTGGTATTCTTTGTTTCTTGTGAAGGTCTGACCTCAAGTATTTGGAGCAAAATCACTTCCATAGGAGGGAATTTTAGTATTCAGGAGCCACATGTTTTGTCCAAAGAAAAGGAAGACACAGAGTCTTGATTTATGCCGTAAAACATGTTGGGTCATTTATATTGTTCCTGTATTACACTAAAACATTATGTTAAATTACATTCAGCTTTAAGCTTGCACTTCTCATTTTACACAAGATAAGTACAAAGTAATATTACTATGACCAACCACATCAAAGCACAAGGCAAGGTTCAGACTTTTCAAGTGCTTTGGGTCCTATGAGCATTATTAAATAGATAAAATACATCTTCAACCTTCTTCAACCCGAATGAGATGCTGTGGCATTACTTTAATAAAAAGGTTCATACTCAAACCCTCCAATATGGTTGGATCACAACTATTCTGCAAAAGATGAGTGGTCAACTACAGTACTTATCATACAGGTCCTGTGACCTTTATTTATAAACTGCATTTTGTGCTTACGTGTGTTATGTCTGTAATATTATGATTTGCTTGGTGATCTAAATTATTAACCCCTTATTGACTTGAGACATATAAGAACATCCTATGTTCGCTGCGGGTGTATGGAAAGGGCTCATGGGCATATTGCTGCAAACACAAACTGGTTAGTGTGTTTGGCACAAATGTGTTTTTTTCATCAATTTCACTTCATTTGGAATATTTTTGCTCAATTTCCAGTACCGAGCATGGAATATTGAATACCGTCACTTTAAAGTACAATTTGTTACGTAGGAAACAAGCTCTTACACAGCTCCGAGTATGAAAAAATAAAAGAGTTATGGTGTGGAGTGAAAAATGGAAAAAAAAAGGGGCCAAGTCATTAAGAAGTTAACATTTGGTTCCTATTGCTTTTGATAGTTAAAATAAAATTACCTTCTTGAGATTGTGATCATTTTTAATGGCTAACTGAAATATTAGATGTTACAAGCATGCTTTTGGGACAGCTATGGTCCCTTTGTCAGGTAAGCTATCATTGCTGATAAAGGGGCCTTAGCTGTCCCGAAAGCTTGCTTGTAACATCTAATATTTCAGTTAGCCATTAAAAGGGATCACAACCTCAAGAAGGTTATTTTATTTGACCTATCAAAAGCAAAAGAAATTGCTTCGACTGACTAACATGGTGCAAAACTTTTCTTATTAACGTGTGATAAACATCCAAAAGATTAAAAAGATTGAAATGACAGGAGTAAATACTTTTTCACACCGATATATATGTGGGGACTCAGTTTGGCCAGCTGTGGTCTGAGGGGTATGTATGATTGATGCTGGGATACAGTGTGTTAAGTTGGGCTTCAAGGGTTATACTGTATATTAGGAGCACAGTGTAACATTATACTGTAAGTGACAGTGGTAGTTTTAGGAGCGCAGTGTGACGATGTGATGCATGGAACAGAACACATCTGGTGACAAATTGGCAGGCATGTAAGTATACACTGTAGATGCCACATCTGCCTGTTTGATATGTACTGAAGTCCCTGACTAAACATCTAGTGTCTGAGACAAATCACAGCATCTGAAGAGTCATTCACAGAGTGTCAGTAAGCCAAGTCTGATTTGTTCTGTTCAGTCACAGTAAGCAGTATTATTTTGTCCAGGTATAGTGGGTTTATCTGTATATAAATAATTTGTGCATTTCTAAAGCGGACAATATACAAATAACCTGCATTATCTATTTTTGAGCCACATAATGTCAATTAATACTGAAAAGAAACCCAACTGCACTGAAGTGAAGATATAAGTGGGCCTTTGGGGGCCCATTTCAGTATGTTTCTATGTGTATATCTCCTTGTCTGAATGTGTTTGTTATGCATATATTTATTATTTTATATGTATAGTTGTCTGTATATTTTCTATGTGGCTCTTTTCCTAATGGGGAAACAGCACAGTATTACCCTTCCTATCGTACATATTATAATATAGCAAAGTACTAACACTGCTATCCTGCAAATAAGGGCAAAACACTACTACTGCTGTCTTGCAGCTTCCTGACTTTTTCTGTGGGGATCCAAAAATGTCACCAAATACATGTGGTTGTAAACTTTCCAAACAGAAGACAAATCTGGTAGTGGTTACGGTTGCATTGGTCATGTGAAATGTGGATGAACACAATCAGAGACGTCAACTGTAAGTCACTACATTTTTTACTGCGATTACCTATAAGAGTAGAACCAATATCTACCGCTCTACTGTCACTGTATGGAGGATATATTTATAAACCTGGGTTGGGAGCCCAAATTTACTAAACAATAGAGTGTCCTATGTACATTATTATCAAGATTTAGGGTCACATGATGCCTAAAACCAGCCCTGGTTACAGCTTCAACTATTGTTTGACTACAAGGATCTTCCCACAAAAGACATGTTATCTAAAACTGTGCAAAAGTAGCTGAGGAAGCAAGCACAAGGCACAGGCATGGAATGGAGTGGTCAGGTAAAGGTATTTTAGGTATTTTAATGTTATACATTTTTCTACAAAGCAAATTGTCATTTCCAATGCAAGGTACATGCTGTGAAATATAAAAATAGAGTATAAAACCCCATCCCAAAACATTGGCACCATACTATAACCACAAACCCACTATAGACATCTGCTGCTTATTAGAACCATCTCCTACAATGGTGAACATTCCTATTGAAGAATAAAATATAGTTCAGACTATATGATGTTCCCGGAATTGTTTGGAGGCGGTATATGAATACTTCAGCTGTTTGTCATGTAATACAGAAAGAAAAACCTGGAAGCAGGAGAAGACTAATTAGCAAATGGACAGAATCCAGATGAGTAGAGCATGACTGTGCTAGTTGTAAGTGAGCGCACCTCCGCAGATAAGAGAATGCTGCCAGAGCAGAAAAACATCTGGTGGAGGATTTCATGTATTTATAACAGCTTACAGGCATCTAAAGGGATATATGCTGTATGCGTTTTGGCAAATTGTGCAGTAAAGTTTCAGATTCTGGCAAGAAATATTTCGGAAAGTGATAATGTGGTCATGTGGTGTGAGTCTATTGAGAGACTGCTGTGAACAAAATTTACCTCCAGAATTGGAATTTTACCTCCTGTTCTGTCCTCATATTGTCTTTTTCTGGAAGGGGGAAATAAAATTTACCTTACTAAAATAAGTCTGAAACCAAAGTATATACTGTACTTGTATAGAGTAGATACCACATAATCTATGCAAACCACCACAACCAGTCCAGTCATGCAACTGCCAACACTCCAGCTCCGCAAGGAGGCACCTTCCAGACCCATACATGATCATCGACCCTTGCATAATATGGATTTGAAAATGAGGTCTCAAATTACGGTAAGTTTGTCTTGGTTTAGGAACATTTTGTTTCCTTTTGGAAAAAAATATTTGACTCTTATAACACATATTTAGGTTAACCAATAAAGGGCATTTTTATATACAATTGGGGCCTACTGCTACTTGGGTATCTAATGTTACAAACATGCACCTCTGACCATTTGTTATAGACAGTCTAACCATGACCACCTTTTTTCTCCCTAGCAAGATGGGCAGATTAAGAATATCATGGGTCCTAGGCTCTATGAAATTATATCATAAGCCCCTTCAAGTCTGGAATTCACTTCCTACATATGGTACTAGAATCAAACTTCTTGGGAAATAGAGAATGTGTCCCTTCTTCCTGCTTTCAATCTGGAGTTTGAGGACCTTTGGAGGACCATCAAAGGTCCTTATTTGGCTCTTGTGTATATGTGTATAAAGTGGAGGAACAGGAGGAGGAATATTTAATGGGTGAAAGTCCTCCTCACTATCAAATTTGTTGCCTGGTTTGGGTGGCCGTGGGCCCCCTTTAAGGCTTGGGCCCCGGGTTATCGACCAAACTGCCTATATTATAATCCACTGCTGCCAAGAAACCCCGTTTCCTAGCCACTCACAGCTACAACAGTAAAAAATCATCATGGAACCTTGTTTAAGTTTGTTTTAAATTGTGTTAAAGAACGTACTGGATCACATTTTCTTATTTAACATCTTTGACCAATATGATAAGGTATACATAATAGTTGGGAAGGGCGATTTTGCATTTGGGCTCATTTGGGGAATAGTAACTGACTGCTGCATAATCACCTTTGTTTGAAGAAAAGTCAAAATCCAATTCATGAAATGACTAAATATAATAAATTTCCTTTATGTTGACTTTATAATAGTACATGCTCCATAAAATTAAAGCCTTGTCTACCTTTCCGGAGACTTGCCAGCGGTGCTCTTATGTAAATGTTCTTATTACGTTTATTTGATTTCGTGGGAAAGTTTATAACTTTGGACGTCACATCATTTTAGAAAATGCATTTCCCAAAGTACAACCACATTTCCAGAAAAAGAAGGCCCTGCCTGCCTGTTTGTTGTTAGCTAGCATATGTTTCTTGACACAGCCTTAGAATAGTAAAAACAAATTGCTTAAACTTCCTTTCATTCAGAACAGATTTCCAGGACTCATTGCTGTTTATTTGTAAAGATAATTAAACATGCAAAATGGTAAACGCCCCTCTCTGTGCGAGATCTGCAAGGCATTAACAAGTGATGAGTGGATGACCCCTCGGAGGCTGAATTCTATTATCTCGTACTATTAGGCATGTGCTGCAAAAACATTGTATTGAATGTGCTTCTCCGCCAGAATGAGCAGCATCTGATCTTCTTTCAAGTTGCCAAAAATTTCCCCTACTTTCTAGCATCATAAAATGTTTCTTAAAATTACAGACTTCATTTTACTAGAAATACATTATGGTTTCTTTTACTAGTGCTATTATTGTTTACATTGCTCTCAAATAACAATCTAAAATTGCAAGCAGTTTGCTCAAAGTGCGGTTTAGCTGCTCTATAACATAACTATTCACAATGGCCTGGATTGGAAATGATTTCAATACTGGATGTACTATGAGATTTCATCCTTAGTATCTATGCGACCCTCTACCCAGAAAATAAAATGTATCCATGCATTAGGCAACAGTCAATATCTCTGGGGATGGTTTTATAAAAATAATAATAGCCTCATACTTACCTCCTTCAGCACTCCCATAGTCATGTGGCGCAACCCGGCATTGTCGTTCCCCTCTTTGTTTACAAAGCTAAGCGCTCCGGTCCAGTGCGTTAAGCATGACATTTTTATTGTTTTTATAACCCCCCTCCCTTTTTAAAGCCTGAACAACCTCTTTTCTGGGCATTTCCCTGAACAAGGATTAATTATTAATATATATATATATATATATATATATATATATTACAGTGTACCAGTTGTGACCTGTAGTATTCAACATGTTACTTATGTTAATAAAGGGTAACAACCAGAACAGGTCTACAAGGCACTTACAATTACATTAACACAGACAAAGTAGAACAGACAGGACAGTGGTGAGTAAATACAAGAGAACCAACAAAATTCAGAATCTCTCACCACAAACAAAATAACAAACTAATAGAAAGTATAGATGTCCCAACAGAGCAGAGCCAGGAGAAAAGCTTCACATACAACAATACCTAGCAAATACTGAATGACAAAACCAGCATTAAATGGAGCCGACTACTCCTGACACAAATGAAGAAAGATGAGACCTAAAAACACCAGCAGGCAATGCAGAAACACCAAGAGCAAAAAGATAGGTAAAAACAATTAGGCCACATGGCACAGTGGTAGAGAACCAACCAGAAAGGTCAAAGGATACCGGCTCAAATCCTGACAGTAATACGGTCATTAGATATTGTGAATTAGACAAACCTTTCCTTAAATGTGGCACATTAACATACCTCCCAACTGTGCCGGATTTGAGGCTGGTGGGAGGTGTATCCTAGGACATCAAATCTGTCAGTGTCTTACAGACATTGATGTCTGAAGTGATATACCCTGGTGATCAAAATTGGATAACAACGCACAATTTACAAACTGTCAAGGTCATTGTGTAATCCTGTAGGAATATATCCTAACATGAGTAAAATAGCAGTATTTTAAGCTTATTTCATAAATTGTATGTATTCTAAAGCACAGAATAAAAATGTAAAGGAAATAATTAGAGAAAACTTTAAAAAAGTTATTAGCATTAATCTGGCACCTGGTAACAATTTCCTTACTTTTCTAACAACCCCTATTTAACTGGCAGCCCAACTTTCCTGTTTTCATTGACTTCTAAAAAGTGTTGTGACATTTCAAAGTGAATGAATCCCTCCGGCAGCAGGTTGTTGAAATGAAGGCCAAAGGGGTGACCCTATTAGCCAAAGAAAGAGAAGTTGGTTCTTCCAATTCTGTGATTTCTATAATATTGCATCTTTACAACATCACAAACTCATTCAAGTCCCCCAAGAAGGTTGGTCACTCTCAAAAGACAACTGCAAGAGAGGAGAGGATAATGTACAGAATCTCCATGGGTAATTGATTCAACACTGCAGCTATAATTGCTTGCCAGTTCAGCACTGAACAGGGTAAGAGCCTGTTTTGTTATACAGTGTGTTGGCGTTTTAGAGCATTTGGACTGAAAGCCCACCCAGCAGTGACCATATCTCTCATTAGCAGAAAGCAGCTAGCACAAAAATCAACAGGCTAGATTCACCTTTACTGAGAAGCAAAGGTCCACAGTTCATTTTAGTGAATAAAGCAAGTTTAATTTATGTGGCTGGTTTTGTCATTCAGTCTTTGCTAGGTATTGTTGTATCTGCATCTTATCCCTGGCTCTGTTCTGAATATATATTCTTTATAGTAGCTTGGTACCTTGCCTGTGGAGAAAGATTCTGAAATAGTTTTGTATGCTCACAGCACCTTCCTGTCTGTTCCCCTTTAGTTTGCGTTTATATAATTGTACGTGCCTTGTGGACTTCTGGCTGTTGCCCTTTATACTACAATCACTCATGTACATGCGACAATAACTCATTGGCTATAAATTCATACTAAAAATCACTCGTCAGCTACATGTACATACTACAATCACTCATCAGCTATATGCATGTAGTACAATAACTCATCAGCTATAAATACAGACTACAATCACTCATCAGCTCTACGTACACACTACAATTATGCATCGGTCCAAGTGCACACACTACAATCACTTATCGGCTATAAATACATATTACAATCACTCATCAGCTATGTGCACATACTACAGCAACTCGTCAATTTATGTGCACATACAACAATCACTCATAAGCTACATAGATATTCATTCCTTTCTTAGAATTGTTTGCATGGATCACTGTTAGACATTTGTTTCTTTGAAATGAATCCAGTAAGTGGGTGCATATGCTATTCCTTATTCACTAACTCTTAAGAACACAAAAACACTGCCAATTACCAGAGCCTGTACACTTTAAGGGGACCAGTGAGGAAGATTATTGCTGCTTCACCAACATGCCTGCCCATGGCTGCATTTACCATTAACACACTCTAGAGACTAGTCACTCCCAAAGCTCAGCCTGGCGGTTTTACATCCTCTTTAAATTGAACATTTAACCCCTTAGTGCAATAGGATGTGCATGTACGCCGAGAAATGCGGTCAGTTACCGCATCCCGACGTACATGCACGTTTCGGCGATTGCCCGCGCTCGGTAGCAAAATCACCACAAAACACTACATATTGGGTATCACCATGTCCGTAACAACCCATAGAATAAAATAAAATTGTTACTGAACCCGTTCGGTGAACACAGTAAAATAATATTTTGTTAAAAGCCCAAAAAAATTACGATATTTTTACATCCAACCTCCTAAAAAAAAAAAAAGTTAAAATGTGATCAAAAAGTAACATTTACCCCGACATGATACCAATAAAAAGTACAACTTGTCCCGCCAAAAATAAGCCCTAATACAGCTACGTATATATATAAAAAAGCAAAAATTTTATGCCTTTTAGAACATGGTGATGCAAAAACAAGAAAATTTATCAACAAATGAGTACTATATTATGCAAAACAAGGTAACTATAAAAAAGCTGGGTAAATGGGTATTGCCTAATCGTTGTGACCTATAGAATAAAGATAACATATTATTTTTATTGTACAGTGAACTGCCTACAAAGAAAATTCTAAAAACCCTAAGCCAGAATGAATGATTTTCTTATCCTCACCAAGAGAGAGTTAGTAAAATCTCATCAATTAGCTATCGAGCCCCCTAAATGATTCAACACAAAATTGGATGTCATCCGGGAAATAATAAGCCCGCACATGTCCACATTATAATAAAATAAACATTTTATGACCTGTAAAATGTGACAATGCAACTCTGCTCTGAATGGAGCTCCTTCCATGCCATGCCCGGCCGTGTGCCCATATAGCAGTTTACCATGACATGTGGGGTATCAGTGTACTCGGGAGAAATTGGGTATTAAACTTTGTGGAGCTAAATGTCATTTAAACTATTGTGAATTTTTAATTTTGGGCCAAAATTAATGTATTGTCAAAAAAAGTTACAAATTGTAAATTTCACCTCCACTTTGTTTTTACCCCTGTAAAACACCTAAAGGGTTAACAAACTTCTTAAAGTTGGTTTCTCATACATTGAGGGGTATAGTTTCAATAATGGGGTAATTTATGGGTTTTACTATTATTAGGCCTCTCAAAGTGACTTGAAAACTTAGCAGGTGCTTGTAAAGGTTTTGGCGATTTTCATAAAAATGTGAAAAAAAATGCACCTACAATTCTAAGCACCTAAGCTAACAACCTAGGAAAACGAGAGGATGCAGAAAAAGCCATGCCAACATAAAGCGGACATTTGGGAAATGTTATTTATAAAGTTATTTGGGTGCCATGACTACACTACATAAAAAGAAAAGAATTTAGAAGTTTGAAAACTGAGAATTTTTCCAAAATTTTTACAAATTTCTATTTTTTCGTAATTAAACGCAAAATATATCATCCAAACATTTCCACTAATTTGAACTACAATGTGTGACAAGAAAACAATCTCAAAATTACCTGGATATGTTAAAGCATTTGCAGGTTATAACCACTTATAGTGACACAGGGCAGATTTAAAAAGTTGTGCTTGGTCCTTAAGGGGTTCACCACCCCCAAATATTCTAAAGTGAACATACTATCATGTAGGTACTTGCATCCTGATTCAGGGACACTATGTATTTTTCTCCTAGCCCCCTCTGTTCCTGAGATATAAGCCCCAGCATCTGACTATTCACTGTGCTGTATTGTCAGAGAGGATATTTGGGGTGGTGAAAAGACTCCTCCACCACCACATAAAAGCTGTAACAGATAACGATATGCCATAATTTGACCTAAAATTGACCCTTTCATATTTCATATTAGATTTTTCTATTTACGCATTTCTTTTTTAATTCTAAATTTCCTTTTTTAACCAAAGCCATGAACATATTATTGAGAATTTTCAATATCCAGGCAGAAACTTAAAATATGGGGAACCTCTGAATCACAAAGACTCTATGGAGGGCCGGATTTGGACCACTGGCCTTGTGTTTGACACCCGTGTTCTAGGGAGAGAAAGTGAAAGTGAGAAACAGGACAGAAGGTGACGTATACTCCAGAGCCCCTCTTTTCTCACTGGTTTCCTCCCACACTCCAAAACTTACTGGTGACAGGGACCGATTTGGCAAGCTCTGAAGAGGAGAAGACAGAGTCGGGGGAAGAAGAAGCCAGAGGTGAGTAGTGCATTTTATTTTCCAAGGTGGCTAAATGTGGACATTTCTGTAAAGGGACATTCACTCTTATGGACATTTCATTTATGGGGGGCCCTGCTGTAGACATTTCATTTATTGGGGGGCCCTGCTGTAGACATTTATGGGGGCCGGCTCTACCATGCACATTTCATTAGAGGGGGGCTCAGCTGTGGACATTTCTGTAAGGGGAACTCCACTGTGGACATCTGTTTAATGGGGGGGCCAGTATGGGCTGTGGTGGAGTTGTCGGGTGGAGGAGATCAGGCCTTGGGGCATGAGGTTGATTTGGACACTGGGGGTCCCTAGTCGTGTGAACAGCCCAGGGCCCATGGGACACTTAATCCGCCGCTAGCCATCTTACATCAATACTATCACCATCATGTTCCCCTTTCGTCTATGGCTCCGGAGGTGTCAATACCATTATTCCATATCTCCAGTCCACAAATTTTGAGAAACTCTATAGAGCACTACTTCTTGGGGAGAATACCTCCTTAATATGTTGCTGGCACACAAAGTGTATTTTTCTACATAATATACTGTGTGCTATCCCACAGTTCCATGCTCTTATATTTTTCTGCTCACATTATACCAAGGGAGGGAACCAGGAACCATTACTTGCTTTCATTTGGATGCAGACAATGAACAATATGCTTGTCGACAAATAAACGGTGGATGTTTGTTATCTCTGGACATCATAAAACTGAGCTGTTGCAATATCTAAGACAGATGCTTACGACTTGTATTGAGAAATACTTATTACCAGCATCACTTCCACATTGCCAGATGTAACTGATGTGCAGCTACAAAACTCTACTGCACCTCTACATAATGTACTCCAGATGTGCTACTCTATAAGGCTATGTTCACATAGCATATTCCACAGCTGATTTCAACATGATTTTGGCAAAGGTGGCCTTGTTTGACCATTGAATGTGTATGGCTATAACCAGAATTGCTATAGTTTACTATTGTTACATTGTTCTTATTTTGTTATAGTTCGATTATTGTTTCTAATTGGTAGATTTCTCTCTTGGCACAAGAACTCAGAGAATATGCTTATACCTAATTAATCTCCCACAGGTATGAAATTTAATGTGAAATCCAGTTCATGGTCTATAAAAAATCTTATCCAAAGTCAAGTGAAAATGAGCAAAGAAGAGTTGCCTGAGATCAGTCAAGTTTAGAAGCTGTAGAGGTAGTGTCACTTCCTCATATCTGAGGTTCTGTAGTACCTAGAAATATACTTTTGGTGTCATATTACAGATAAGAATCTCATCTTATGATTCTGTAAGCTACAGAAGTGGAGATACAGGCACTTAAGGACATACTTGGAAAGCAAGCTGCAGATAAAGATCCATTTCCTTGCCTATTTCTTTAACTGTCTGTGCCTGTAGATCATATAAACTACAAATGTGATTTCAAAGATGAGATTCTTAACTGTATTATGACATTAAAATCATGTTTCTGGGTACTATAGATAGATAGAGGCCTTTGTAATCACTTTAGAGGAGACTTTTTATAGGTAAACAGGTGAGATTTCATATAAAAGAGTGGATTCTGTAATAATAATAATCTTTATTCATATAGTGTTATCATATTCCGTTGGCCTTTTCATACCCTACCTGAGGGGACTAGGACTTTAATAATGTAAAATCTGATGATAGATTCCCTTTATCATGTCATCTGCACCTTGTCAAAAATTGCTTCCTCAGGGAATATCAATGATGGCTTATTTAGCTGTAGTTGATCAGAAACAAAAGACAAAAGACACTTCACCATAAAATAATACTATCTGCCTGGCATGGCAGTGGAGATAATATTGTTTGGGGGTTTTTTGTTGCAAGTCCTGGGCATCCAACATGCAAAAAATTAGCATAGCATTTAGCAATGTACAGAGGTTGGTCAGTATAATATTAGACCATCAGCAGTAGGTTGGCTGTGTTCACAGCCAGTCATTACCCACATTGGTGACTGGTCTCAGCCAGTGATAGGCCAAGATATGTGTTACAGACTGTGTCAATAGGAGAAAAGTAATCATTTTCTGCCACAAAGTTTTTTTAACATTGATATTCAATGGATTTAGACATTTCTAAATCATAAAGGTTGCGGATGAGTGTAACCATATTAATACCATCAATGGCCTTAACAATGGCTACAAATACTGGCTTTTGAGATTAAGCCGCTTCTAGACCAGGGGACAGCAACTTTCAAGCACTTTGGTTTTGACCCTGCCTATTGCCTGTGTGTACCGAAATGCAACATAGGGTCACGTGTTGCCAGAGGTCAACGGAAGATCCCAAATCCACCCCTAGTGCTTGGGAAGGGTATCATTTAGTATTAAAATCATTCAGCCGTATGCAATTTATTTATACTTTTCTTCCATTGTTATAAAGAAGCATTCCCATGTCTATGCCCCATAAATCTAAATTTTGAAGCATTCAACCATTACACTGCAAAGTAACAACTTTCCAAGATTTAACTCTTAAATCCTCTACTGAATGAAGAAATATAACAGGGATTTTTGTGAGATGTTTCCCATTAAAAGCTTCTGTTTATTATTTCCATGAGAAACCTAAGGACTTCTTGGACTCATTACGCTATTATGGCATGACCAGAGGGGAAGAAAGAAGTGGGTCTCGGGAGAGAAGCGCTTGCTAAGGCAAACAGTGCGTGTGGTCATCAAAGGCTAAACAGTGATTTTATTGTCACAGGATAAGGGGTGGTGGAAACTATGGACTCCACTGGTCTCTGCAGATGGGAACATTGTTTCTTAACATATAAGCGGATGATCTGATATTGGAACATATTGGCTAATTGATAGTGTGTGGCCATTCTACATAATGTAGACTCATATCTAGTAAAGAACTGGATAGAGGTTTGACTTTAGGTTTGCAAACAGGCCGACTATTTTACAAGCCACGCTTCCTATTTTTCAAGTAGTAGAGTCATATGGAAACTAAAGAAAAGACCATAAAATGATGCAACCTGTCTATTTGATGACAATAGCTATTCTCTATGTTTCAATGTAACCTGAGTGCACAATATTAAAGGATTATTAAAGGCATACAGTATACATAGCAATTTGACCTGTCAGTCACACCATAGACAACTATTTTAGGTTACACATGAATTGTACCTACTTTGATGCTGTTTAACTTTCCACACTAAATTAGTTTTATCTTCACAATTCTGCAATCTCCAGAGCTGAAATCTTCCCACATACTTGGTCAACTCAAAGTTCACAAACCTTAAAATCTAACTCCTCCACTGCATTGTATGAGACCAGCTAAACGGATAGGAGTGTGTCTACTAAATAGATGTGTGCTAATTTGTATAGCGTTGTGGAATATGATGGTGCCATATAAAGATCATTATTATTACTATACAGTGTTGTGATGTTCAGTAAAACGTAAAATGTTGTGAAAACTTGGTATTTTAATGGAAAGGCTTCTTCTGTCTTGACTTGGGTACCATCCCCACCCAGCCCTATCCAAATACAAGAGCTTGGTGAGTAGCAGCTATGCATCCCTGCAATGACCAACAGGGATGCTGCGAACAATAATACAACAATTTTAATTTTATCTATTGGGCAGAGCCTAATTGGATGCCTCTGGGGATTACACTGACAAAAAACACACTGCAAAACAGTATTAAGATGTGATTACTTCTCCTAGTGGGGCAAAAAAAAAGTGAACCTTAGGCTACATTCACACACATGTATGGGGGACGTATATACGGCCGATATACGTCCCCCATACACTTCTATGGGCTCACGGCGCCCTACGGGAGCGGTACGGTGCAGCACATGTGCGGCACCGTACCGCTCCGTACCCCAGGAAAAGATAGGACATGTCCTATCTTTTCCCGTAATATGGCGCCGTGCGCCGTAACTTCCTATGGAGAGGGGCGGGGGTGTGCGGCGCTCACCTCCTCCTCCTCTCCCCGCGCTGCCGTGAGCCCGCCGTGCTACGGTGCGGCGGGCTCACGGCAGTGTGAATGGAGCCTTGGAGTGGAATGTGCAGTTATAGAGCAGGAGAGACTGCTCAGATAGTACGTAGTGCCACATCTGCAGGCAGAATGTTCTAGAAAAGAAGAGGCAAAGTAAATTAAGGGAAATGTTTTATCAGCATGCAGCATGTTGAGTAGGTGAACCAGTGTGCTATCAGCAGGAAGTATAATATAGAGCAGAAGAAGCTGCACAACTGTATACAGCGTCATATTTCTAGGCAGAATGTGTTTTAGCAGGAGTAGTACAGCAGACTATACATATTGCCCTATCTGTGGGCAGTATGTTATAGAGGAGAGGTGCTAAGCAGATTGTACATAGTATCTTTTCTGCAGGGATCATATCACTTTTACACTTGGAGATTTTTAAATTATGCAAAGGTTTTTCCAATTACATTTTGAATGCTACTTTTTTCTTTAATATATAAAGAAAAATAAATGCTTGTTGAAATACTACGGTATTTCAAAAATAATTTTATATTTTGAAAGAAAAAAAAAGGTTAAAACAGACAAACTGTATGTTCAGGGGCGTAACTAGCAGATGCAGGAGAGATGGCAGACTTCTGAATGCCCCCCCCCTACTCACACAGAAAATATACATATTTGTATACTCACACATTCATACACTCATAGGCCCATTGCACACAAACACAATTTGTGTCAGGATACCAGTCCCCATAGACGCCTAAGGCGCCCGGTATTTTGCTTCTCTATGGATATGGATAAGTACTCACTAACACATATCTGTCCCAGTAGCTGCTGATCACATGTGGAAAGTACAGGTTGGGATTTAGAAATAATAGGTCCCTTCTCCTGTTGTTTTGGTGTCCCCTCCCTCTCCTCTGACATTTCTTATCAGAGCTCCCGATTCATGTAGTGTACTGTGGAAGATGTGCAATGTTGTATACATATTATACTCTACAATGTGCAGTATAATACTGTATGTATATAATGCTGCATATCCTCCATTCTTTAGTGTGTCAGGTTGAATCTTGGGGCCCCATGACACTGCAGGCCCCATAGCAGCTACTACCACTATAGTGGCGCTGCTGTGCATGTTCCTAACCCTCCGTATACCCCCTGTCATGCACAGTGAACTGTTCGGTGGCTTGATGCATCTTGCAGCAAACTGTGCATGCACACTGTCCATATGCATTGCAACTAGGAAGAACTGAGGTCCACAAACTAGCTATGTAGTCATAGGCTCCATTCTCACAACCATATTTGTGGCCGTGATCTGGTCACACAAATTGCAGCTAGATCATGGCCACAAAGAAGATGATGATATTGAAACCCAGCCACAGTTTGATGTGGTGAGCACACGCAACGAGATTTGTGTGGCTACTCGACTTTTAATGGAGTGGGGATGGGTGAGGAGCACTAATTACCCCTCCCTTGTCCACCCAGGTGGGTGCTACGCCCAGAACCCGTCTGCGCAAGCATATGGCTATGTGAATATGGCCATATGGTGTTGATCCAGAGCAAGGAAGAAAAAACACCAGGGCTGATGCGGATTGCCCCATTTAAGGAAAAACCTGCCCCAGTGCCCGGTAGTCAGAATAAACCCCTGGATCAATCTGAAATTAATGTGAAATTTTTGTTCTCAAGAAAAGCATCCTGGAATATCTGCCATAACAACCTCCTGTGGCAGAGAGATTCCATAGTCTCACTGCTCTTAGAGTGAAGAATCCCCGTCTATGGTGATGGCAGAACCGCCGCTTCTCTAGACATAAAGGATATCCCCCTCTCTTAGCCACAGGACTAGGTATAAAATGAACTTTTGAGAGATCCCTGTACTGCTCATTCAGACATTTGTAAATTGCAATGAGGTCCTTCTTAGCCGTCTTTATTCTTGAGTTGAATAACCCCAAGTTTGGTTGTGTTTACCATCCACCAATACCCCTCAAGTATTTTTCTGCTGTAGAAGAAGGCAGTGATGGCCTGTCTACATCATATATGATAAAAGTAAATGAGGATGTAACAGAAGAGTAAAAATTCCATACCCAGTAATTTTTGGTTGGCATTGTGTTATGGTTGCGACTTGTTACATGTCAATGCAACACTGCAATTATTGCTTTATTAATGTGCCAAAAAGTGCCATCTAACCCTAGCCTAAATGGAAGTAGCAAGGAAGGATATACGTTGTGCTAATGTTACACTAACCCTACATATAGATTCATCATTGTGTTTTATATGTCAAGATTAAAAGGATTATTAATCATTAGATGCATTTGGTGATTACATGGAAAAATACATCAAATTAAACATACCAAATATATTTATTAAAGGCGTGATGATCAGCAGTATAAGAATTGGAGCTCTGGCTGACTACTGTAGATGATACATAATACTGTATGTCAGTCATTCACACCCACATATAAGGACATGAGCTACTAGAAAAGCCCTTGCCATTTCCCTGATTGATTATTATCCCGAATTTCTTCCATGAATGGAAGGTGTGACTGCTCTCACATGGATTGTCTGTACGTCGTACACTAATACTGTCACACAGACACAAGTTGGAGACAAATCTTCTGTAGATGCAAAAGGCCAAATATTTAGCTATAAAACAAATTCTATACATTCACCAAAGTTCTGGTCAGAACTAGTCATTGTAATTTGTGAATCCAAGCTTATTACATAACATATTACAGCAACTTATAAGCATTAGAAACATGGAAACTTCAAACTGCTGTCAGAATAGTGCTGGCTGCATACAGTATGTCCAGCATAGATGTATCCAGTCAGCATCATATCATGTCACTTATTCCGCAGGGTACACACACGGACATGTATCCACTCTAACCTGATAACCTTCTCTCTCTTGCACTCTTCCAGAACACATCCCAAGCTTTGTTAGTGGAAACCTTGATGTGTTCACTGAAGGATCTTTTCAGACGGGACTTCCCGGGATATGCCATGCTGTGTGCTGTAAAATCCAAAGTCACTTTATCCCATTAAATCCAGGCAGAACACTAATCCTTATAGCCCTAAGCAGTGGCGTATAGGATAATGCGGGCTGAGTCTTTCCAGTGATCTGCTAGCCTCGTTCACACCCCTCTCTGTGTGTCTCACTGAAAACCTCCCTCTAAACTGTTTGGGGTCAGGCCAGGCTGGAAAGGAAATAGCAGCCCACTAGGGTCCCCCCCAGCACGGCTCTGCATCTCAGCTGACAGACACTCGAAACATATTCCAATCTGATCTGTAAATAAAAGCGTTAGGCAATCTGATAGAATAGTGATGATATGGCACAAGGCGTCCTGAGACTTCTGCTTTATCAGCTTCAACGGCAGAAAAGAAAACTGCTGTCTTTTAGTGTTACAAGTAAAATTAGAAACATTTCAATAGTATCACTCAGGAAGAAAGCTCATGACTGAGTAATCTGTGTGCGCTATATAAAATAAAGGAATTAATGAGAATTCGTATTAAAGCAGCCTCATGTTAAAAGGAGTCTTCAAATAGTTTTGGCCACTCTACACATAAGCCTCATCAGTTTTTGTGTGCATTCAAGGAAATCTATCTCTAAACTTAAGGACAAAAATTAAACTACAAATCTTCTTTAATCTCAACATGCTGGGATCGCTGTAAAAAAATTGGTGTTATAAAAAGCAGCCCGAAACACAGGGTGTCCAGCGCTCTGAGCTGTTAATTATTCATACCTCCCCCTTCCATGCTAAACTCCTAATCCAAAGACAATTTTGTTTTGTTTGTTTGTTACTTGTGTTTGTTTGTTTTGTTTTTCTGTGTGTCAGATGTCAAATTTGAACCCCTACCCACTGTAAAATCTGTTTTGGGATTTTGGATGATAGGTACAAGTCCAGCTACAATACTGGAATATGCGTTTTTCACAGTCCTGTGGATGCACAACACACAAATGTAGGATTACACAGAGCTCCAGAACCAATAACTCACTATTTTGCATTTTCAACACTACAGTGTTATCACAACAGCACGATCGTTGATTAGGACCATGCTGTACTGAACAAGGAGGCGGTTGAGCCAAAAGGCTTATTTGAATATTTTTGCCTGGATAAAAGAATAGCCACTTCATCCCTGAAGACGTAACGAGTTAAGACAAGTTAGTTTAGGACAACTATCATCAGTAAATCTAATGGTAGAGGTCTTTTAAGTACGGTATGTTTTTTAAAAATTTAGTTTCATTAAATTTATATTTTTAAAATTTAAATTTATATCTACAACTTCAATGATGGTACATGCATTACCATGGTTATAAACAACTACAAAATTCTGTGTAGTGATACTTATTATCATAGCATAGAGCATAGAATAGGGGCAGATGTACTGTAGTAGAGTAATGGCCCATTTACACAGTCCAATATCTAAAAAGAAGGGCACAGGATATTTTTATTTCAAAATGATCATGATTTTTTTTTTATTGTGAATCTACAACATTCAGAAATTCTTCTACTGTGCTCAAGGTGACTGAACTCCAATTGCTATGTCAGACAGTTTTGCATTTATGTCTAAGGAAACCGACACATCTCATATGGGCATAATCTGATGCATATGTTAGAGAGAATTCTCTGTCCTGGCATATTCTTTTTACTCTGGACATCAAATAAATCTTTCAGCTTCAAGGTGGGGAAATTCTTATGGATGACATGAAAAAAAACCTTCAAAGCAGGGGGTGAAATGAGAATATGAATCAGGTCAAAATAACTAAGGAGACGTGACATTTTTATGCTGTAAAATGTGTGCAGCTGGGGCCTGGTGGCCATTTCAGCTTCATTTTATATACATTGAGGGTGTTTAGTGTTATCATTCATAGACAAATAAACACAATTGCACAAAATGTTTTGTCATTTTGTTCTCCACACCAAAAACTACAATAAGAGTTGATTGTTTGCCTGTAAAAATTAAAAAATTATAGCCTTCATTTAATTTCAATGCTTTTTCAACAAAAAAAACAATATACACTTACTGTGAAGTCCTTCTGAGAAGACACTGCCTTTGAGCAGATTTCTTCCCCATTTTACTCTATGGAGGGGTGGATTAATGGTACCATGGGCCCTGGGCTGTATGACAAGTGTGAGCCCCCTACGCTGAAACATGAAAGGGCACTACCAATGATTTCAGTCCCTTACTGGATCCAATTACAGCCAGGCCTTGCACCCTGCACTGTAGGGGGAATGGGGGGATATCAAAACCAGTGTGACAAACACCCAACTTGTTTCATCCCCTAAAGTCAGAGTTGTGGAGGTGTAGTTTTTGGATGGGTCATAGTCGTTATACAATGATCCAATTTTAAAAAATGTATTAATAAATTGGTACTGTTAGTTCAAAAGGTCACAAAAGGAAAATAAAAAGAAACATTTTCACTTGCTCTGAAAGAAGTAGAAGAGTTCAAACCAGATCCTTTATGCCCTGAAATTGTTAGATATGTTGCATGTGTGGTTACCACTTTGCCATCAGATTTGAGGTCATCTATGAAGGAAGATCTGATGGAGGTGATACTGGTTGCGCATACACGTTTTCATCTCAGGTAGCAGCTTAAGTTCCATAAGAATAAAATAAGCAAGTAAGCACTCAATAAACCAATGTCAAGCAGCCGAACACCTTCCAGATCATGTTTGTTTTGCAACATCCCTCACCGGGCCTAACCTTTCCTTGGGGCTTGGAGGCAGCCGGGGCCCAGAATACCAGAGTGGCTGGCGGTTGCGGCCTAGGCACACTGTGGTCACGGTGCTTGGTATGGGGACCGGAGGGCTGTCCTACAGCCTGGCAGGTCTCCAGCAGGTGGTGTGTACAAGAAATATGGAAGGAGAGGCTGATGTACTGGCAACCCCTGAGTGTCCGTAATATAGATGTCCCTGGGTGATGGATGGGTAGTAGAGATGAGCGAACATGCTCGTCCGAGCTTGACGCTCGTTCGAGCATTAGCGTACTCGAAACTGCTCGTTGCTCGGACGAATACTTCGCCCGCTCGAGAAAATGGCAGCTCCCGCCGTTTTGCTTTTTGGCGGCCAGAAACAGAGCCAATCACAAGCCAGGAGACTCTGCACTCCACCCAGCATGACGTGGTACCCTTACACGTCGATAGCAGTGGTTGGCTGGCCAGATCAGGTGACCCTGGGATAGACTAGCCGCTGCCCGCGCTGCTCGGATCATTCTGTGTCTGGATGCCGCTAGGGAGAGAGCTGCTGCTGGTCAGGGAAAGCGTTAGGGTGTTCTATTAGCTTACTGTTAGGCAGGAGTGATTCTCCAAGAACCCAACAGCCCTTCTTAGGGCTACAATAACGTTCTACTTTTTTTTTTTTTATTTGCATCTAGTACCATTTTGTGAGGAATTAGCAGGGGGACTTGCTACCGTTGTGTTTAGCTCTTAGTGGCACACATATCCACCTCAAACACCAAAGTGGGAAAATTTAGTAGGGGTTGGATTTCAATTAGGCACAGTCTGCCATTTGTCCTTTTTTATTTTACGTTTATTTTGTTTAATAACTCAGCGTCATCTCATCTGGCATAGTAGTGTGCTTTCATACTTGGCTAGAAAATAGCCAAAGGAGAATCCAAACGGCTTACGCCTACAGTAGCGTTATATATTTGATTTCTGGTTGATCTGCTGGTGGCTGTACTTGCTGCAGTGCATCTACTAGCCAATTGTGAGCAATTTGTAGTGAGACTTGCGACCGCTGTGTTTTGCGCTTAGTGACGCACATATCCATTGCAAAGACCGAAGTGGGAAAATTTAGTAGGGGTTGGATTTCAATTAGGCACAGTCTGCCATTTGTCCTTTTTTATTTTACGTTTATTTTGTTTAATAACTCAGTGTCATCTCATCTGGCATAGTAGTGTGCTTTCATACTTGGCTAGAAAATAGCCATAGCAATAGGATAGCATTGTTTGGTTTTAAAAACTCAAAAAAAAAAAAAAAAACACAAAAAAAGGTAAAAAAAAATTAAAGCTATAACTCTCATTTTAAAAATGTTTAACCCGAGGGCTAGGGGTAGAGTACGAGGGCGGGGACGTGGGCGTCCAACTACTGCAGGGGTCAGAGGCCGTGGTCCTGGCCGGGGTGAGACACCACCTGCTTATGAGGGAGCAGGGGAACGCCGCAGAGCTACACTCCCTAGGTTCATGTCTGAAGTTACTGGGACTCGTGGTAGAGCACTGTTGAGGTCAGAACAGTGCGAACAGGTGATGTCGTGGATTGCTGACAATGCTTCGAGCAATTTGTCCACCAGTCAGTCTTCCACGCAGTCCACCCATGTCACCGAAATCGCCACTCCTCCAGCTCCTGCACCTCAGCCTCCTCCCACCCAGTCTGCCCCCTCCCAGGAAAATTTGGCATTTGAACCGGCATACTTTGAGGAACTGTTTTCTGGACCCTTCCCACAGTCACAAACCACTTGTCCGGTTGCTGCTGAGCAATTTTCCGATGCCCAGGTTTTCCACCAGTCACAGTCTGTGGGTGATGATGACCTTCTTGACGTAGTGGAAGTGTGTAAAGAGGTGTCCGACGATGAGGAGACACGGTTGTCAGACAGTGGGGAAGTTGTTGTCAGGGCAGGAAGTCCGAGGGGGGAGCAGACTGAGGGATCGGAGGATGATGAGGTGACAGACCCAAGCTGGGTTGAGAGGCCGGGTGAACACAGTGCTTCTGAGACGGAGGAGAGTCCTCGACCTGAACAGGTTGGAAGAGGCAGTGGTGGGGCCAGACGGAGAGGCAGGGCCAGAGCTGGTGCATCAGCGCCAAATGTGTCAACTAGTGAAGCTCCCGTGGTGAGGGCTCTTGCGGCGAGGGCTAGATCTTCAGAAGTCTGGAGGTTCTTTAAGGAAACACCGGATGACCGACGGACTGTGGTGTGCAACATTTGCCAAACCAGGCTCAGCAGGGGTTCCACCACTACTAGCTTAACTACCACCAGTATGCGCAGGCATATGAATGCTAAACACCCCACTCAGTGGCAACAAGCCCGTTCACCTCCGGCCGTGCACACCACTGCTCCTTCCCCTGTGTCAGCTGATAGTCAGCCCCCTGCCCAGGACCCTGCCACAAAAACCCCATCGTCGCCTCCACGATCCTCCACAGCATCCACCAGCGTTCAGCTCTCCATACCCCAGACGCTGGAGCGGAAACGCAAATATAGTGCAACCCACCCGCACGCCCAAGCCCTTAATGTGCACATCTCCAGATTGCTTAGCCTGGAGATGCTGCCCTATAGGCTAGTAGAGACCGAGGCCTTTCGCAACCTCATGGCGGCGGCCGCCCCTTGGTATTCGGTCCCCAGCCGCCACTACTTTTCCCGATGTGCCGTCCCAGCCCTGCACCAGCATGTGTCAGACAACATCACCCGTGCCCTGACCAACGCCGTTTCTGACAAGGTCCACCTGACCACGGACACGTGGACGAGTGCTGCCGGGCAGGGCCACTATATATCGCTGACGGCACATTGGGTTAACTTGGTGGAGGCTGGGACCGAGTCTGACCCTGGGGCTGGTCATATACTGCCGACGCCGAGGATTGTGGGGCCTACCTCGGTCCAGGTGTTTCAGGCCTACTATGCCTCCTCCTCCTCCCACCCCTCCTCCACCTCCTCCTCCGAACTACCATCCGTGGGCACGGCGCCATCAGTCGGTAGCTCTAGGCACAGCAGCAGTGCCGTCGCTAAGCGACAGCAGGCGGTGCTCAAACTGCTGAGCCTAGGCGACAAAAGGCACACCGCCCAAGAGCTATTACAGGGCATCACGGCGCAGACTGATCTGTGGCTGGCACAGCTGAACCTGAAGCCAGGCATGGTTGTGTGTGACAACGGCCGTAACCTGGTGGCGGCTCTGCAACTCGGCAGACTGACACATGTGCCATGCCTGGCCCATGTGTTAAATCTGATAGTTCAGCGTTTCCTCAAGACATACCCCAATCTGTCTGATTTGCTCACGAAGGTGCGCCGCATCTGTGCGCATTTCAGGAAGTCCAGCCCAGATGCTGCCACTCTCAGGGCAGCGCAGCGCCGCCTCCAACTGCCCGCTCACCGACTGTTGTGCGACGTGCCCACGAGGTGGAATTCAACACTGACCATGTTATCCAGAGTTTACCAGCAGCGCAGAGCGATTGTAGACTGCCAGATGTCAACTTCCACCAGAAGTGGTAGTCAGGTCAGTCAGCTTCCTCAAGTCTACAATGAGGAGTGGACGTGGATGTCTGATATCTGTCAGGTGCTGAGTAACTTTGAGGAGTCAACACAGATGGTCAGTGGCGATGCCGCCATCATCAGCCTCACCATCCCGCTGCTTGGCCTGTTGAAAAACTCTCTGATCAGCATGAAGTCGGAAGCTTTGCGCTCGTCACAAGAGACGGGGGAAGAAGATTCCCTTGTTGATAGCCAAAGCACCCTCAGGTCTGTTTCTCAGCGCATATCGGAGGAGGTGAAGGTGGAGGAGGATGAGGAGGAAGAGGAGGAGAATGTTGGCGAGACACAAGAGGGGACCATTGTTGAGTCCTTCACTGTTCAGCGTGTATGGGCAGAAGAAGAGGAGTTGGAGGAGTTGGAGGAGGAGGAAATGGACAGTCAGGCCAGTGAGGGGAGTGAATTCTTACGCGTTGGTACTCTGGCGCATATGGCAGATTTCATGCTAGGCTGCCTATCCCGTGACCCTCGCGTTCAAAGAATTTATTCCAGCACCGATTACTGGGTGTTCACTCTCCTGGACCCACGGTACAAGCAAAATCTTTCCACTCTCATCCCTGCAGAGGAAAGGAGTGTGAGAATGCATGAATACCAGCAGGCCCTGGTGCACAAGCTGAAACAGTATTTCCCTTCTGACAGCGCTAGCGGCAGAGTGCGTAGTTCTGCGGGACAAGTAGCGAGGGAGAGTAGGCGAGCAGGCAGCTTGTCCAGCACTGGCAAGGGTACGCTTTACAAGGCTTTTGCCAGCTTTATGTCACCCCAGCAAGACACGGTCACCTGTCCCCAGTCTCGGCAGAGTAGGGCTGATCTTTAGAGAAAGATGGTGAGGGAGTACGTAGCTGACCATACCATCGTCCTAAATGATCACACAGCTCCCTACAACTACTGGGTTTCAAAGCTGGACATGTGGCACGAACTGGCGCTGTACGCCTTGGAGGTTCTTGCCTGCCATGCCGCTAGCGTCTTGTCCGAGCGGGTTTTCAGTGCAGCTGGTGGCATCATCACAGATAAGCGTACACGCCTGTCGACTGACAGCGCTGACAGGCTGACGCTTATTAAAATGAATAAAGGCTGGATTTCTCAGAATTTCCAATCTCCACCAGGTGAAGGAAGCTCAACCTGAATAATTGATCCACTCCTCCTCCTCCTCATTTTCCTCCTTCTCCTCCTCTTTGTACAGTAAAGCAGAGGAAACTGGCTATTTTTTGACAGGGCCCACTGGCTCTTGCTATAGTACTTCATGCATTTAATTTTTCTGGAGGGCCACCTACCCGGTCCTCTGTTTGAAACAATTTTTGTGAGTGCCACATACAGGCACTCAATCTATTCCATTTTTCTGGAGGGCCACCTACCTGCTCCTCTGGTTTGAAAACTTTTTGGGACTGCCACATACATGCACTCAATCTATTCCATTTTTCTGGAGGGACACCTACCTGCTCCTCTGGTTTGAAAACTTTTTGGGACTGCCACATACAGGCACTATCCAAATTAAATTGTCTCCATAGCAGCCTCCACACGTTGTCTCCATTGCTACCTCCAAAAGTCGTCCATATAGCTGCCTCCATACATCCTCCCCTTATCAAACAAGGTGTGTCAGGCAGAAATTTGGGTTGTTTTCATGGATTCCACATCAAAGTTGTTAACTTTGTCGCCACCCTGCTGTGTTATCCACAAAATATACTGGCAAACTTTTATGATTAACCGATATTATTTCAGCGCTTCTTGCGCAGCTGTTTACATTCCCCTCACCCGCCATATCCTAAACTTATAAGAACGCTACTACACTTGATCTTATACAAAAGGTTCTTAGAAGTGCTGTTTGGGGAGTAGCCTAGAGACAGGGGCTTGGATTGGCGAAAGCTCGCCTGGCTGCAGAGCGCCAGCTCCATCCCAAGATCCAACTAACATAGTTTTAACTGCAGCACCTTTAATCTACTACTAGTTCACTGCCTCCATAATAATAATAATAATAATCTTTATTTATATAGCGTCATCATATTCTGTAGCGCTTTACAAATCATAGGAAACAAATACAAATGTAATGTAACAGAGCACAACATTTGTATGGAACAACAGGAGTGAGGTCCCTGCTCGCCAGAGCTTACGGTTTATGAAGATGATGGGGTAACACGAGGTAAAAGAATATTTAATGGTCAAGCCATTCTTCTTAGGGAATAGAACAAAATATAATAAATGGAATTGCTGTCGCTTGAACCACTCAGCCGTCATCTTATATACCAGGTCCAGGGTGAATGGGACTGCAGAGAAGTCTGGTGCCTGTTGGTTGCTGGATAACAGATGGGAGGACGACACAGGACGGGTTAGTAGAAGAGTTAAAACTTCATGCAGTTAATGAGTGTTATAGGCTTGCCTAAAGAAATGGGTTTTAAGACCACGTTTGAAACTTTGGAGGTTAGGTATTAGTCTGATAGTCCGGGGCAGAGCATTCCATAGAATTGGTGCAGCTCTAGAGAAGTCTTGGAGACGCGAGTGGGAGGTCCGCACTAGGGTAGAGGTTAATCTAATATCACTGGCGGATCTAAGAGCACGGGTTGGGCGATAGACTGAGATAAGAGAGGAGAGGTAGGGGGGTGCAGCATTATACAGAGCTTTATGGATGAGGGTTATTATTATTTTAAACTGTATTCGAAAGGAGACTGGCAGCCAGTGCAGCGACTGGCATGAACTGTAAGCATACATGGTCCCCTTATCAAACGAGCTGTGTCAGGCAGAATTTTGGGTTGTTTTCATGGCTTCCACAACAAACTTGATAACTTTGTCGCCACCCTGCTGTGTAATCCACAAAAAATACTGGCAAACTTTTATCATTTACCGATATTATTTCAGCGCTTCTTGCGCAGCTGTTTACATTCCCCTCACCCGCCATATCCTAAACTTATAAGAACGCTACTACACTTGATCTTATACAAAAGGTTCTTAGAAGTGCTGTTTGGGGAGTAGCCTATAGACAGGGGCTTGGATTGGCGAAAGCTCGCCTGGCAGCGGAGCGCCAGCTCCATGCCAAGATCCAACTAACATAGTTTTAACTGCAGCACCTTTAATCTACTACTAGTTCACTGCCTCCATACATGGTCCCCTTATCAAACGAGCTGTGTCAGGCAGAATTTTGGGTTGTTTTCATGGCTTCCATGTTAACTTTGTCGCCACCCTGCTGTGTAATCCACAAAATATACTGGCAAACTTTTATCATGTACCGATATTATTTGAGCGCTTCTTGCTCACCTCCTTGGGTTCCTCTCTGCCACCCATTGGTTTGAAGCCTGAGTCCATTTAGGGTATGTCGCCATGACACTCTCTAGCCTGCTGCCGCTGCCTCTGCATGCCGTCCCCTATAGTGTCAGGGTCAATTATTGGATGTTTTAGATGCTATCTAGCTTCATTCTGTCACTCTGTCATGGCCATGCCCATAATTTTGGCATAATGTTGCGATTATGCAGCCTCAGAGGCATCCATGCATGCTGCCCCTGCTGTTTCCTGTCCATTTCCGTGGTGTTTCCATCCTTTTCTGAGGTTCCCAGGTGTTTGGCCAAGCTTCCCTGTGCAGAGCCTTGGTCCCCTTGAAAAATGCTCGAGTCTCCCATTGACTTCAATGGGGTTCGTTATTCGAGACGAGCACTCGAGCATCGGGAAAAGTTCGTCTCGAATAACGAGTACCCGAGCATTTTAGTGTTCGCTCATCTCTAATGGGTAGCCCTTGGTGGTACAGCCTTAACCAGGGAACAGAGGGCGGCAACGTAGTACAAAACAACTCACGGTTCTTTATTAGAACAACTGCAGGCAAACGGCCAAAACGATCTTGGAACAGATTCCGGATTACTGACGATTCCAGATTACTGGAGTGGTCATGGAGAGTTGTCCTCAGGAATTGGGTCTCCGGAATTGGTAGCAGATACAGGCTGGGATGGAGCTGTGTCCAGTTGTGGAAGCTGCAGCTTTTATCCTGGGTTTAGCTGAGTGTTAGTACTGATGGCGCACAGACACTGTTTCTCTCTTCTGTGACAGGATGTGCTCTATAGTGAGAGCTGAGGTCTAAGAGGCCTGTGGTAAGAGCATGTGCTCTCAGTGGTTTCTGGAACTCAAGAGACCTAAGAGACCTAGCCACACCATGTTCAGGGGTTATGTTAACCTGGTCAGGTGGTGGCTTACTCTCCAATCACACTCCAGTGTACATGGTGCAATACAACTGGTAGACAGAATCACATCCACTTAACCCTTGCCCATACCTACCAACATTTGTGAAAGGGAAAGAGGGACAAAATGGCGGCACGCGTAGCGATCCCCCTAAGCCACACCCCCAATCACTCCCTGGCCACGCCCCAAATTTTAGCCATATTATAATAATAAAAATGATCTCAATAAAAAAAAATATATATATTATCCTCATTGGGATTAGAACCCAGAACCTGCAGTGTCCATGTATAATAATGTCACAGTGCCCCAACCAACTGAGCTATAATCTCAGTGATTATCTAGGTGTAGAATTTTGGTAACTAAGAACTATGACTACTGTTACATTGTGACACAGATTTACTGCCTTGGTATATAGGGAGGGATCTTCTCAGAGATGATTGTAATTATTGAGACTATTATTATTATTATGGAGATTATTATTATTATTATTATTGAGATGATTATTGCTATTTTTACTATTATTAATAATCATCATCTCCATAATAATAAAAATAATAAAATTTATAATAATAATAATAATAATAGTCTCAATAATTACAATAATAATCTCTGAGAAGATCCCTCTCTATATATTAGTGCAGTAAGTCTGTGTCACAGTGTAAATGGCAGATAACATGTCTTAGTTACCAGAAATCCTCAGCTCTATATCACTGGGCTTATAGCTCAGTTAGTTAAGCTCCTGTCTGCAGTGCAGAGGGTCCCAGGTTCGAATCTCAGCCTGGCCAAAACTTTATTTAATTTAATTAAATAAAGAGCTTGTGTCTGGAGAAGCCCTGGAGACCATATATGGACAGATACTGATCTGACCTGATGACGTGGTCCCTGCTCTCTCAGCTAAGCCGACACTTCTCTGAAAAGGATTCCCTGCCCGATGTCTGCTCTGGGGAACCCTAGGAGATGCAGTGACCATATATGGACAGATGCTGATCTGAAGCTGATGACGTGGTCCCTGCTCTCCGCTAAGCCCGACACTTCTCTGAAAAGGATTCCCTCCCGATGTCTGTAGAAGCCATTCTGTACTATCAGTTCTGGCTTTCAAAGTATTTACTATGGGGACACAGCGCCGGGACACAGTGGGACCTGGGGGGAAAATCCGTCACAATCTGACAGCTGCCCATTTCGCAGGGCAGAGGTAAGAAAAACGGGAAAGTCCCGTCAAAATCGGGACGGTTGGGAGCTATGCTTGCCTGTTCAGGCAGAATCTACAGCTGCTAATTACCTAATAACCCAGTGTTAGAACTTACTAAAAGGTTCATGCCTCCTTCAGACAGCTAACCTGGAGAGGGCGCTGTTCGCAACTACTCCTCTGTCCATGTATTGGCAGTGGTGTTGCAGTTTCATGTGGTTTGTTATTGTGGCGTTGAGAAAATCCCCTTTGAAGTAAAATGTAAAGGCAGAGATTTAAACACTGAAGTCAAGCACTCTCTTCCTCAGAAAGCCCCCTCCACTGTAATTGATGGACCTGCATCAAGAGAAATCCCTAACCATATCTCCTGAAGTCCGATGCAATTTTTGCAACCTTGAATGTTAAACCCTCCTCCTTGACTTTATACAACCAATTTACAGTTCACTTCTAAGTTGATTTTCTGGATGACGCCACCACCCTGGGCCATGTAAGAAACAATAACTAGAAGGTGTTACACTGCTTAACAATGTTCTGGTGGTGGTTTATTAGGTCAATTGCTGATGAAAGGTTTGCTTTAAATTCATGCTTTTCAATTCAACATGCTAGACCCTTCCCCAAAGTTTCCATGGCTTCTGTCAGTGGAGGTCCTGCTGAGATAGATGGCTTAGGAAACAGTTTCTCCAACTTTTACAGCCAAGTGCCGATAAAGAGTTTAATATAAGTACCCACAAGGAAGCAATCCATATTAAATTACGGTAAGCACAATTAGGTTTGGAGCCTCCATTGCCAAATTATATTAGATTTGATGGGAAAAATAGAATAGAATGCAGAAATCTTTGTGGTTGGTACCATGATGTCCATCATGTGATGGATCCTGCTTCTAAACTGAAGAGGGGGTATAATGGAGTGCATAGAGTGCTTAGGCACTCCGTTCTTTTTTGGGAACATCTGTGGCCGAAAAACTTTGAACATAAATGTTGCTCTCATTTGGTTAGATAGGGAACTCTAAAGTAGAAACAACAAGGAGCATGGGTACTATCAGATGGGGGGGGGTGGGGTGGGGGGGCAGATGTAACTGGGACAGAATAGGACCCAGAAGCCAGATGGAGCAGGGACATAACAGAACAGTATATATTCTAAAGTTCTAAAGTCAATGTTAAGAAGGCAATAAAAAAAATAATAAATAATTCTTTATTTCTATAGCGCCTACAGAGCCTGCCAAATCTGTACCCATGGGGCTCACAATCTAATCAACACACCAGTATGTTTTGGAGTATTTTGGGGTTATGTTTTGGGATTATTTTTGCTATCCCTGACAATATTTCTCTCAGCCTCTATTTTTGGGTCCTTTATCTGCATTTTACAGGATTTATTTTTCTCTCTATAATACCGTAATGCGTCATAGCTACCTTTACATTTAAACGCCTTATCTTTCTCGCTTATTGCTTTCCTCTTATGCTTTTCCCATATGGTATGTGTTTCTCACACAACTTTTTTAGAATATATGAGAAAAATTTACATTTTTTTTTTTTGGGAGGGGAGGCTTTTGTCTTTGAGAACATTGTCCCAGTTAATGCCTATAAAGGTCTTCCCTTAGTTGCAGAAAATTTGCCCTCCTGAAGTTTAGAGTGTTGATTGCCTTTACCTTTGCACTAACCTTCTTAGTAAAGCGCAATACAAAATGTCTTGCAGCAGCTTTGCTACCCCAGAGCTGATATCCCCCTCATCCGCCAGCCTGGCAAACTTATTGGGGTGCACCAGATCAGGACTAGACTCCCTACAACTCTTCCCTCTACCCCGCCTTCTACATGTTACCCAACTAGCTGCCCCCTCACTCTGCACCTCCATACTTCCCTCCCCACACCCATCTTCCCCAGAGAGTTTGTGCTCCAGGAGCAGCAAACTTCGCTCCATATTGTCAATTGCCCGCAGCCTTGAAACTTGCTCATTTAGATCCAGAATCTGGGCTTCCAGATGAGCAATTTTCACACATCTCACACAGCAGTATTCCCCCTCGAACGGCTGTTCAAGGAAAGCATTCATGGCACAGGATGTACACCGTGTAGCAATGCCACTTATGGAGTCCATTGTTCTAATGAGGATTACAGGAGAAATATGGAAAAAAGCAGAATTTACAGTCAAAGTAACACAAAATAAAGCAGTTACCTACTAAAGTTCCCCAAACTTAAGTCCGTTAATCCTAAGTCCCACTTTGGACACTGCACACACTTCAGATCAATGCACACTCGCTTTTCTGATGCTCTTTAAACGATTATCTGCCACAAAAATCTGCTGAGCTCACTGCAACAGGATCTGACTGCAAACCACCAAACAAACTGACCACAGAACTATACAAAGGCTGCTAATTAGATAGCCACACCCCGCTATTAATTAGGCAACACCTGTGCCTATACACATACTCTTTTTTTATTACACCTGTAATAAATGTGGCACTCTGCATTTCAGGCAGAAATTACACCAGAATTCTGGTGGAGACAGGATGGTGTATCTGCCCAAGTATGTGGGCCTGTGAGGCTTGGTACTGTCAGATTGACCTGGCCTTATGAGGCTGTAGGGTAGTGAAAATTACTGGGTTATGCATGCTACTCTTAAAATATTATTGTTAAATAACACTTCAGCTTCAAAGGAGAAGTATATACCAGTTGCATAACTGATTACATAGATTTTTACACAGAGTTAATAATAGTTTACATAAAACAGACTGTACAGAAAATGAGAAGTGGTAAAGCGAAGAGTCTGGTGTTGTGATTGTTGGCATAGAGACACTTGAGAAGATTGCTGGTAATGCCTATAAAGCTGAAGCCACTTTAAGGGCATATATTCGCACACATATATGTATGTACATACACACATAGCAGGTCATTTGTTTCATGTGGATGACTGCAAGTCCTATTCACATATACACTATGGCCCAAATTTATCAAAATTGAGGCAAAAGAATGTCTCACGAATGTGCATGGTGCGCTAGACTATTAAATACTGGCGCATGGTCTTCAATTATCTGGCGCCCCCTGCACTGCTCATGTGCAAGTCTGCGCCATCTTTTTTTAGGTAACATACAGCGTGGGACGCAATTCTGTCAAGTCGCTGTATTAAATGTGTAGCTAACTCCAACTAAGGACTTGTGGGTACAGTCCAGCCACAACACAAAACTGGCGCAAACACTTCTTAATTATACGTGCACGCTCCAAAGATGCTCTATTAAGTGCAAAAGCAAACAGAAAACTGTATTTGATTTTGTATATTTTTTCCATTCCTCTATATTTAACAGTACATCTAAGCAGGTTTTAGATTGCTCTCTACATTACTGAGCAAATGTTGGTGAGTTTCCATAGTTCATACAGAAATAGAAGACAGCATACCCAAGGTCAAAGACAGACTGATGGTCGTGGAGGGTGATAGTGTTCGGTCAGACCCAGTCAGGGGTTCCTCATAGACCCAATCAAAGCAAAGAAGACCGCAGCACAGCACAGGGACACATGAACTCAAAAAGATGGCTTTATTTCAACCAAATGCATTGTTTCAATCACAGTGGGGCAGATCCCGCGGTGCGTTGTCCAACGAGGATTCGGGTCCGGCGTGATTCACTAAGATCGTGCGTCCGAGTTCCTGCATGTGTCGCTGCTGCGCCAAGGTCCGCCGAAGTTCACCTACTTCTTCCCAGTGCATGTGAGTGCCTGATCTTGCGACACAAATCTTTTTTAAATTTTGCAGTTTGTCCGAATCCTTCGGGTTGTCCGACGGCCAGTCCCCAATTTCTGTTGTGTGCAAACCGGGGCGGCAAAATCCCGGGGCAATTCAGCGCAAAATGGAAATCGTCAGGAAACCCGAAGAAAATGCGTCCGATAGACCCTTAGTAAATGAGCTCCATTGTGATCTTTGTCAAGCAGGACAAATGTGTATCACTTCAGAAACCCCCCACCCACCCGCAATAAAGTTACATGGAGAGATCCTGAGAAGTTTCCACACTGAACCAGTCACATGATAAAAAAAAATGATCACAAGAAGATTAGAGTACTTCAGTACTAAGCAACTTCCATTAGGCCTGCCCTTATTATTAATTTCTGACATCATTGCTTTGCAGATCTGCAAAGACTCAGACCCTACTATCCCATGCAAGACCCCTACACTCTGATAGTGAAGACCTACCCTATGGATAGTTAATCAGTATCTACATTCTGGAAGAGCTCTTGAACTATAGTCACCAGAAACTTTTGCCAAAATAAGACCGTCTCAATCATGTTATCAACAAAACCTTCACCTGCCGTAATGTAATTACCTGATCTTGTAATCCTACACTTAAAAGTTGAGAATGTGGCTTTAAACCAGTCTGCATGGAGGTTTTCTGTTGAAAAAAAATGTAAAATATTTAGTCTATTTAGTGCCTGACACTGCAGCAATAAAATGATCTAGTGGTAAAACAGATGGCTCTGTACAGAGTGATGATTTTACCTGCTACTCGCCAGCAATAAAAAAAAAGACAGAAAATTTTCTGCAAAAGTATTTTTTATTTTGTAGTAAGACGCTTAATGTTTCTTTGTTTTGCCATCTTGCTCATTGTGTCCACCTCTTTCAGGGTGTGAGGTAAAGCGTTAAAAACATTTCACATGTAATTGATTGATATGTCCTGATAAAAAGAAATTATTCTGCTTGGAAATTATATCTTTCTATAATTTTGTTGTTTGCTATGGAATGTGCTGGACAATACTAATGTTTAATAACTTTTCCATGTGTTTTGTGTATGTAACACAGCTTCTGCCACTGTGTGTACCTAAAATACCACCCACTCTAGCTTTTGGTAGCACACACTAACTTTTTTTAGAGACCCTTTTCTAGAAATTAGGCTGAATTTACATGAATGTATGCCTGTTTGGCCGTAGCCGGGTGGGCATACATCTGGAGCGCTGGAGAGGAGGAGGGGTGACCCCTCCCATTGCCGTCTATGGGGGACATTTGTACGGCTGCAACCTTGAGGTTGGGTATCCCTCCTTTCTGTAAGCTCACCAGGGCTACGGCCTTGTCAAGCATACGTCCGTGTGCAAGGAGCCTTAGTGCAGTTTTCCAGATTTCGATTTTTTTTTAGAAACAACACAACATCTATCCATGGGTTGTGTTTAGTACGGCAACTCAGATCAATTATGTTCAATTACGAAGTAAATGGGGGTGTCATACCATCCATAACCTGTGTGTGGGACACTGTTTTTTAGACAGCTTAAAGGTGTATGCAGCAATGGCCTTATGAATATTTTCAATATTTCTTTCATTTCAGATCTCTTCCATCCTTTCATATTCTATTCGGCCATACTTATATATAAAATTAGGTAAATTATTTACTCCCAACAGGATGCACACAATCATGGCTTTTCACAGTATGCTGAGGACCAATGCAACCAATACATGCTTGTTGGAGAACTATTTTAAAAATGACGCATATAAGAAGGGATTCGAACCCCTTTAGTTCTTAAAACAGCATAAGTTTTCTTGGGGAAACCTTTTCATTTGGTTTTGCAGGGTTTGTTGGAATTTGTGCCCATTCATCCAAAAAGAGGCATGAAATTAATGTGCAACACCCCTGTCAATGCATAGGCAGGTTGGTAATAAATTGTCCCGGGTGACCCGGTGCGATCCATACCACGCCTTAGAGAAAGCTTCCCTACATTCCTTGCTGTTGTTCTCGTTTCTCCTTTGCCTGAATTCTTGTTGTTGACCTCGGTCATGACCTTGCATCTCTGCCACCAGCCCTGACTACGTGCCTGTACCTGACCTCAATCCTGAACGCCGATTCTGTACCTCGACCTTGGCTGCCACCGTGGGCTAGTCTCACCTGTGGTACGACCTGGTGGCACCCTGCCACAGCAAGACCATTCCGCTTTGCGGCGGGCTCTGGTGAAGACCAGGTGGCATTTAGATTCCGGTCCCAGGGGTTGGCTAGTACCATCTCCAGCAGTGGTCCACGGGGTCCACTGACAGCGTTACTTTTCTGTTATTAATAAAAGCAAAATAATGCCAGTATATATACAGAATATACAGAAGACTAGATAGAGAAAATAACTTCCAATATAATGGACATAACTCAGTTCAGTTTTTTGTTAGTATTTTTATATCTGAATTTGGCAATGTTAAAAAAAAATGTGAATGAAAGTTTAAGTCCAAGTCCAGTCCAAGTTCAGTAACAGATATTTCTGAATCAAGGTATAACAGAAATGCTGCTGGTAACATGTCTCAGAATTCGGGATGCGTGGATCCACTGGACAACTGCGGGAGGTGGTACTAGCCAACACCTGGGACCGGAGTCTAAGTGGCACCTGGTCTTCACCAGAGCCCGCCGCAAAGCAGGATGGACTTGCTGCAGCAGGGTACCACCAGGTCGTTCCACAGGTGCGACTAGCCCGCGGTGGCAGCTGAGGTCAAGGTACCTTAGCAGGAGACAGTCTCGGGGTCAGGTCCAGGCACAGGGTCAGGGAAGATGGCAGAGATGCAACGTCAAGTCCAATCCGGTGTCAGCAACGAGAGGTCCAGGAAGATGGGAACGGGAACACAGGCACACAGGAACGCAGGACAACGGGAACTCAGGAGCAGGAACTAACAGGAGCAGGAATGCAGGATACATGGGAAAACACAGAGGAACGCTGGAGACACAGGAATGCAGGAGACACAGGAATATAGCTGGGGAGCTTTTCCTAAGGCTGTGAGGCACAAAGATCAGTCATGGAGTGCAGGAAGAGGCAGGCTCAAATAATTTTTCTGAAAATGGCCAGTGCCAGTTAATGGTGCCCTGGCCCTTTAAATTTACTGAAGGCGCCGTGTGCGCACCCTAGGAGACGGAAATGCGCGTGCCACGCTGCCGGAGTCGGCGTGGGATCGCGGCAAGGTGAGTGACTCGCCAGAGGATCGGGACAGCAGCGGAGAGGGGCACGGGTGCGCCTGCGACCCGGGACACCATGCACTGCTATGACAACAGATTTGTTCAAAATGTGTTTTTCTATGAAAGTGCTAAAAATTAAGATCCAAACTCTGTAGGGCATGTTCCCAAGTTCAATTTTTCTGATGCCGGTTTTAAAGCCAAATGCAGGTGTGGATCATAAATGGCAAGAACAGAGAAGTGAAAGGCACAATTCCGCCTCTTTTTTTTAACTCCACTCCTGGTTTAGGCATTAAAAACTCTACCTGAGAAAAAGAATGTGTGAACTCACATCCTCTAAAACATATTGGGGGTCATTTACTAAGGGCCCGATTCGCGGTTTCCCGATGTGTTACACTAATATTTCCGATTTGCGCCAATTGTACCTGAATTGCCCCGGGATTTTGGCGCACGCGATCGGATTGTGGCGCATCGGCACCGGCATGCACGCGACGGAAATCGGGGGGCGTGGCCGAATGAAAACCCGACGGATTTGGAAAAACCGCCGCATTTAAAAAAGGAAATTGTGTCGCGGAGCTTGCACTCACCTTCATCCAGGATAGGATCGTGAACTTCAGTGCATTTCAGGGAACTTCAGTGCATTTCAAGGAACTACCTTGATGAATCCCGGCCGGACCTGAATCCAGCGCAGAGAACGCGCCGCTGGATCGCGAACGGACCGGGTAAGTAAATCTGCCCAATAGACCTTTATTCTATTCTTCTTAAAAAAGTCACAAGTTAGTTTGCGTCAAACCTATGCATTTCGAGCAATACACGCTCTTAATCAGGAAATCATATTTCATTGCAGCCAGTTGGCAATATCTAAAAGTGCATTTTTTTGCTCCTTAATGTATATATTAATACCTATTAATGCCCCTATTTGTTTACAGGAGTACAGGAGCTCCACTAGTTCCAGTTGCCGTCCGGACACACCAACCCGACCACTGTCTGTGGGACACCAGGGGCAACAGATGAGGCTGGTACTACTTGATTTTTTTTATAGCCCACCTTGTTTATTTCAGTTAGTGAGTTCACATGAAGGAAAACTGGCAGGCACTATCTTCCCTGCCATTACTCTCTTCTATGTGTTGCCTATGGACGTTTATTTCAATTAGTCTTGGACAACCCCATTGATTAAACTGATTGGACTTGCATAGGAAAGGCACACAGCTGTCTATATAAAGACCTTTCAGCTCACTGTACATGTGAGAGCATATGTGAATCATGAGATCTAAGGAACTGCCCAAGGAGCTAAGGAACAGATTTGTGGCAAGGCACAGATCTGGTCAAGGTTACAAAGGAATTTCTGCAGCACTCAAGGTGCCTAAGAGCACAGTGACCTCCATAATCATAAAATGGAAAAATTGTGGAACCACAACTCTTCCTCGACCTGGGCACTCAGTCAAACTAGGCACTCGTAGGAGTAAAGCCTTGTTGAGAGAGGTAAAGAAGAACCCCAAGATCACTGTGGCTGAGCCCCATAGATGGAGTAGGGAGATGGGAGAAAGTTCCACAAAGTTAAAACTATCACTGCAGCCCTCCACAGTAAGGACTTTATGAGTGTGTAAGACATATGAAAGCCTCCATACAGTTTTCAAAAGAACACATGAAGGACTCCTAGAATACAAAAAAAATAAGATTCTCTCATCCAATGAGACAAAGATTGAACATTTTGGTAATAATTCCAAGTTGAATGTGTTGATAAAAACAGGCACTGCTCATCACCTGCCAAATGCAATTCCAACAGTTAAACATGTTGGTGTCAGCATGATGCTATGGGGGAGTTTTTCTGCTGTAGGGACAGGATGACTGGTTGCAATTGAAGGCAGGACCGGGTCATAGGGGGGCACCTGGGGCGTGCTCCCTGGGGCCCCCACCACTTTGTCCTTAAAGGTGTATTTGGCTCCTGGCTCCCCGGGCTGAATCCCGCCTATGGCAGAGTGAGGGAACAATAAGTTTCCTTCTCTGCCATAGACGATCGCATGTGAACAAAGATGATGGCACCCTGGCGCTGGCGGCATCTGTGTTTACATCCGGTATCTACCCTGACACCGTGAGGGGAGATAAAGGATGGCGTGCATCAGGGGAACGATGGAAGGCGAGTACAATTTTAGTATTTTATCTAGGACTGTACATAGTTATTATAGGGGGATTGTATATATTTATTTTGGGGGATGTATATAGCAATAATAGGAGTCTGAGTATAGTTTTTTTTTATTATAGGGAGGCTGAATATAGTTATTATGGGGGTCTGTATGTAGTTAGTTATTATAGGGAAGCTGTATATAGTTATTATAGGGGGTGTATATTGTTATTATAGGAGTGTATATAGTTATTATAGTAAGTTGTATATAGTTATTATAGGGGGCTGTATATAATTATTATAGGAGGCTGTACATAGTTATTAAAGGGTGTGTATAGTCATTATAGGGGGTGTATATAGTTATTATAGGGGGAGTATATAGTTAATACTGTGGGACTATATAGGTAATGTTGGGGGCTGTACATAGTGATTACTTGGAGCTGTATACAATGATTGCTGGGGGAGGTGTATATAGTGATTGCTGGGGAGCTGTATATAGTTATTACTGGGGATCTGTATATAGTGATTGCTGGGGGATCTGTATATAGTGATTGCAGGGGGAGTGGTATACAGTGATTGCTGGGGGAGTGGTATACAGTGATTGCTAGGGGAGCTGTGTATAGTGATTAGTGGGGGAGCTGTATACAGTGATTGCTGGGGGATCTGTAAATAGTGATTGTTGGGGGACCTGTATACAGTGATTGCTGGGGGGAGCAGTATATAGTGATTGCTGGGGGGAGCTGTATATAGTGATTGCTGGGGGATCTGTAAATAGTGATTGCAGGGGGAGCTGTATACAGTGATTGCTGGGGGAGCTCTATATAGTGATTGCTGGGGGAGCTGTATATAGTGATTGCTGGGGGAGCTGTATATAGTGATTGCTGGGGGATCTGTAAATAGTGATTGTTGGGGGAGCTGTATACAGTGATTGCTGGGGGAGCTGTATATAGTGATTGCTGGGGGATCTGTAAATAGTGATTGTTGAGGGAGCTGTATAGAGTGATTGCTGGGGGGAGCTGTATATAGTGATTGCTGGGGGGAGCTGTATATAGTGATTGCTGGGGGGAGCTGTATATAGTGATTGCTGGGGGATCTGTAAATAGTGATTGTTGGGGGAGCTGTATACAGTGATTGCTGGGGGGAGCTGTATATAGTGATTGCTGGGGGGAGCTGTATATAGTGATTGCTGGGGGGAGCTGTATATAGTGATTGCTGGGGGGAGCTGTATATAGTGATTGCTGGGGGGAGCTGTATATAGTGATTGCTGGGGGATCTGTAAATAGTGATTGCAGGGGGAGCTGTATACAGTGATTGCTGGGGGATCTGTATATAGTGATTGCAGGGGGAGTAGTATATAGTGATTGCTGGGTGAGCTGTATACAGTGATTGCTGTGGGATCTGTATATAGTGATTGCAGGGGGAGTAGTATATAGTGATTGCTGGGTGAGCTGTATGCAGTGATTGCTGGGGGAGCTGTATATAGTGATTGCAGGGGGAGCTGTATACAGTGATTGCTGTGGGATCTGTATATAATGATTGCTGGGGGGAGTTGTATATAGTGATTACTTGGAGCTGTATACAATGATTGCTGGGGGAGCTGTATATAGTGATTGCTGGGGGGAGCTGTATATAGTGATTGCTGGGGGATCTGTAAATAGTGATTGCAGGGGGAGCTGTATACAGTGATTGCTGGGGGAGCTGTATATAGTGATTGCTGGGGGAGCTCTATATAGTGATTGCTGGGGGAGCTGTATATAGTGATTGCTGGGGGATCTGTAAATAGTGATTGTTGGGGGAGCTGTATACAGTGATTGCTGGGGGAGCTGTATATAGTGATTGCTGGGGGATCTGTAAATAGTGATTGTTGAGGGAGCTGTATAGAGTGATTGCTGGGGGGAGCTGTATATAGTGATTGCTGGGGGGAGCTGTATATAGTGATTGCTGGGGGGAGCTGTATATAGTGATTGCTGGGGGATCTGTAAATAGTGATTGTTGGGGGAGCTGTATACAGTGATTGCTGGGGGAGCTGTATATAGTGATTGCTGGGGGGAGCTGTATATAGTGATTGCTGGGGGGAGCTGTATATAGTGATTGCTGGGGGGAGCTGTATATAGTGATTGCTGGGGGGAGCTGTATATAGTGATTGCTGGGGGATCTGTAAATAGTGATTGCAGGGGGAGCTGTATACAGTGATTGCTGGGGGATCTGTATATAGTGATTGCAGGGGGAGTAGTATATAGTGATTGCTGGGTGAGCTGTATACAGTGATTGCTGTGGGATCTGTATATAGTGATTGCAGGGGGAGTAGTATATAGTGATTGCTGGGTGAGCTGTATGCAGTGATTGCTGGGGGAGCTGTATATAGTGATTGCAGGGGGAGCAGTATATAGTGATTGCTGGGTGAGCTGTATACAGTGATTGCTGGGGATCTGTATATAGTGATTGCTGGGGGGAGCTGTATATAGTGATTGCTGGGGGGAGCTGTATATAGTTATTGCTGGGGGGAGCTGTATATAGTTATTGCTGGGGGAGCTGTATATAGTGATTGCTGTGGGGAGCTGTATATAGTGATTGCTGTGGGGAGCTGTATATAGTGATTGCTAGGGGAGCTGTATATAGTGATTGCTGGGGGATCTGTATATAGTGATTGCTGGGGGGAGGTGTATATAGTGATTGCTGGGGGGAGCTGTATATAGTGATTGCTGGGGGGAGCTGTATATAGTGATTGCAGGGGGAGCGGTATATAGTGATTGCAGGGGGAGCGGTATATAGTGATTGCAGGGGGAGCTGTATATAGTGATTGCAGGGGGAGCTGTATATAGTGATGTCTGGGGGCTGTACATAGTGATGCCTTGACTGGCACAGCCCACCTGACCTAAACCCAATTGAGCATCTCTGGAGAGACTTAAAAATGTCTGTCCCGGGGGCGTGGCCTGACTGCAGATGGAGACGGTCGCACACTAGTGCTTCTCCTGCCCGAAACCCACTAAAGCCCCGTTTTTTCACCCTAATCCATCACCCCAGTACCCCGTACATGGGTGCTAAGAGAAAGGGGGGTGCCCGGACACCGGCAGTACCCCTAAGCCGTGCCTCGGCTCGTGGAATCGGCAAGTACCTTACCGACATGGCGGCGGCCTCTGCCTCCCGGCCTGCGGCCGTAGCCTGCGCTCCACCGGGCGTGCGGACAGAGCCACAGGATCATACCGCAGGGGCGAAAACGGATTCCTCCGCGGGAGCGGACCTGGCCCCGCTACCTCAAGCCGGCGGGCCCGAGCTCGGAGCGCTGGAGAGGCCCGGGCATTTGCTGCTCCACGCGGCCAAGATGGCGGATGGCCGCGACAGTGCGGGCCGACAGCTCGATGCTTCAGGAGGAAGGCGCCGAAACTGCTGAAGGAGCATCAACCGGCAAAGCGTCTATCTGGCACCTGACAGCGGCCTGTGAAGAGGGCCCCGCACAGGAGGACTTCATTGCCAGCACCAGCAGGCAGGAGTTGCAGGTTGCAGCGGGAGGCTGGGATCGCTGCCGGGCTCCCACTTAAAGGTACGGTGGCAGCTAAGTCAGATTAGTGGAGGTCCAGGTGCACCCGGCCCCACCAACACCCCCTGCAGAGCCACTTGCTGTGGGCGCTGCATACGGGCACAGGGAGGCCCCCGGTTCCTCTCCCTTGGGGCAGTCCCCACGGCTAACAGCGGCCCCGACAACGACCCATAACCCTGCTATATTACCACAAGGAGGGTCACCGTCCCGGTCCCACCCTTCCATGGCTGGAATTTCTTGGGGTGAGGAGGTTGAGAGGCAGCAGGAGAGCGAGGGGGCCCAGGGGAGCCCACCGTGGATGGAGAGAGAGAGGGGGGGGGGGCACTGACATCTGCACCCCACTCCCCAGCCCTGTGGCCTGATACAGGGGAAGAATGGCCTTCAACGCCTGTGGCGCACACCCCAAGCCCTTCCTTCATGTCGTCTGCCCAGCAATGCTCTCAAGATGGACACGGATACGTTAAAACCCATACTGTATGTCCTGCACCCAATGCTGTCTTTTCTCAGGAGGGAGCATTTGAATCCCAACGAGTCTTGATGTCACAAGAATTTGGTGCCTTAGCTGAACTACGTGCCCTTAGTTCCCACCTTCGCACTATTCCCACGAGGGATGATATGGAAAGCTATTTTGCCAGGCTGGAGCAGTCTTATACCGCTGAGCTGCGTGCGGTGCGGGAGGAAGTTCAACAACTAGAGTCCTGAGTAACATCTACTGAAGTTAGCCGCTCAAGCTGATACCATTTCCTCCCACTCCTTCCAACTACAATTCCTAGCTGACCAAATGGATGATGCAGAGAATAGGGGGAGACGCAACAACATCAGATTCCGCGTATTGCCCAAAACGGTAGAACCCCCTGCACTCCATGACACCCTACGCCAGCTGTTCAATTCTGTTTTGGAGGTACCGGCAGATACGCCTGTGGAACTTGATAGGGCCCATCGCTCACTTCAACCCATACCCTCAGCATCAGAACAACCGAGAGATGTAATCTGCAGGGTACACCGATATCAACTCAAAGAGGCAATCATGTCCAAGGCGAGATCAGCAGGGGACATCACGTTCCAAAGGTCACGTATACAACTCTTACCCGATCTCTCAAGGCTTACTCTGATGAAACGTAGGGCCTTGAAGCCATTGCTGGAGGAACTACGGCAACGAAACATACTCTACTCTTGGGGATTCCCATTTCGCCTCCAGATAAGACAGGCTGAGCACCGTTTTGTCATTAGGCATCCGGGAGAGGTCCCGGCTGTAGCCGCAGCTTTGAACATGCCAGCTCCTGCTATCTTAGATTGGCCGAGCCTCCCGGTGCCTTCACAACGAGGGGCTGCTCCCCCTCCGGGTGGGCCCCCCAGGCGTCGTGCTCGGAGAGGCCCGGGCAGGGGAGGAGCTCGGGTGGGCCGTGACCAGGAATTGCCACCCCAGGGATAGCTGTCTGCCTCCAGGACATGTGAAGTGGGGTCCCCTCCGGGTTTGTCTTTATGCTAGGGGGGCGAGCCTTTTCGGAGATGGACTTGGTGCACAGATGAGGCACCGGTCGGGCGAGCCCGAAGGCTGTTGAAAGTAACCAGCGGTCCATGTCAGCGATAGGGCTTCTGGGGCTCATCACCAGTTCAAAGTCAAACTCCTGTTTTTCTTTTCGATTCAAAAGGTTTTACGTTGTCTAACCGCATTATGCTGCATTATTTCTTGGTTCCTTTCTCTAACTACTGGATTAGGTCATATGCTTTGTTATAATCTTACTGCGACATTTACGGGTGTGGGGTGGGGGGGAGTTATCTGTAGTCAGTTCACTACCCACCGGGGAATCCGCAGCCGGCTGGTCTGTCCGCGGTATAGTAATTGTTGACTCCCCACCGTTCTGTGTTTGTGTGATTGTCACTTTTTCTGTGGTTTGTTTGTACTGTTACTAGTTTTGTCTTGTTACGTCTAGTCCTTGTGTTTTGACCCAACCCTCCCATTGTAGTACCTGATTGGGCAGGTCTAGCCCATTGTCTGTTGATTGGATTAACAGGGAGCCCAGAGGGCCCTGGTGCCAGGATGGATACTTTACATCTGGCATCCCTAAACGCTAGGGGATTGAATGTCCCACAGAAAAGGACACAAATTTTGTACGATATGCATAAACGAAGAATTAACATCCTTTTCTTACAAGAGACTCATTTCAGATCCACCAATGTACCGAACATACGGGGACCGTTATTATACTCAATGGATCCACAGCGCCAACCCCGAGGCCAAGTCGAAGGGGGTGTCGATCGCCTTCCAAAAATCACTACCGATCGAGATTCTTTCTACCAGTATAGACAAGGAAGGCAGGTATATCTTTGCAAAGGTAAGGGTCTCCGGGCAGGTACTTACCCTCGCCACCTGGTACCTCCCTAACACTGGCCCAATTCCTGCTTGCAGGTAGATGTTGGGCGTTCTCTCTGACTTTATGGAAGGACATCTTATAGTGGGGGGCGACTTTAATTTCCCTTTAGACCCATCAATTGACACATCGGGGGGACGGAGCAGTGTATCACTTAACCATATCCGTAGTCTTAGGAAAGATCTCCATTCTCTACAGCTGGTAGACGTCTGGCGGATTCTACACCCACACGACCGGGACTATTCCTATTTTGCCCCAGCACATGGATCATATAGTAGGATTGATTTTTTCCTTATGAGTCACAATGCTCTCAAGTGGGAACCCACGGCTTCGATCGGAAATATTCTTTTTTCTGACCACGCTCCCATTTTTCTGACCCTGTCCCTACAGCGTCCCCACCTTCGCCCTTGGAGGTGGAGATTGAATGACAATCTCCTTAGGGACTCTGTTTGCGCGGGGGAGATCAGGGAACGCCTAGCCTCTGTCACTAGCGGCCTGGAGTGGGAGGGATCGGCTCATTTTCCAACGCTATGGGAGCAACTCAAGGGCGACCTGCGGGATATCTTTGTCCGCCATGGCACTCGCCTTAAGTCAGAGAACAGCGCACGGATCGTTGCCCTCACTGAGCAGATTCAGACGCTGGAATCGCGCCACAAATCCTCTTTAATGCCAGCTGACTTGGCTGAGTTGTCTGGGGCCAGGGAATCCTTGCGGTCTCTTTTAGACCAAAAATACTTGCAGCATAGATCTCGGTTCCAGAGCTACCTGTACGAACATGCAGACAAATGTGGCAGACCACTGGCTAGATTATTACATCCCAGAGCCCAGACTTCCTATATACCTAAAATCAAGGGCCCTAAGGGTAATGAAGTTTTCCACCCAGATGAGATCTGTGAGAGTTTCGCATCTTTTTATACTTACCTGTATGATATCAGGGGCGCCACAGAGCCAGCTTTAACTTCATCCCAGATTGCTCAAGTCTTCCGGCCCTGCCTCCGGTGGTCACTGACTCTCTGGAACTTGAGATAGAGGCCACGGAGGTCTCTGCAGTGATTAAAGATACGCCGGCTGGCAAAAGTCCCAGGCCTGACGGGTTCACCCCGGCCTTCTTTAAACAATTTAGAGAACTGCTGTCCCCATTGCTTGCCAAGGTCTATAGTGCTATATCTGCGGAATCCGGTTTCCCCACCAGTGGTCTAGATTCACACATCAGTGTGCTGCCCAAATAGGGCAAAGACCCTTCATTGCCAGCCAGCTATAGACCCATCTCCCTCATAAACGTCGATGTTAAGTTATTCTCTAAGATATTGGCAGAAAGGTTGGCCCCCCATATCCCGTCTGTGATACACACGGATCAAGTCGGTTTTGTCTCAGGTCGTGAGGCTCGTGATAACCTGAACAAAACCATTCTCCTGATCCCATCTATCCCATCATGTCTTCTGTCCATAGACGCGGAAAAGGCCTTCGACCGAGTCCATTGGGGCTTTATGGAGGCTGCCCTTAGACAGATAGGGTTGGGGCCTGGATTCCTGGGAAAGGTCTTGGCGTTGTACACGGGTCCTGCAGCAAGGGTAAGGGTTAATGGAAACCTTTCCTCGTCATTTCCAATTAAAAATGGCACTAGACAGGGGTGCCCGCTCTCGCCCCTCCTGTATGTCATAGTGATGGAACACTTAGCTACAGCTATCCGGAATAATCCTAACATTCATGGGATTTCGATGGGTTCCAGACACTGTAAGGCGGCATTGTATGCGGATGACCTGCTAATGTATGTTTCACAACCGAGGATTTCCTTTCCCTCCCTTATTCAGGAGTTTAGGAAATATAGTGCGGTCAGTGACTTTAAAATCAATTTTACTAAAACTGAAGCCCTTAATATATCTCTACCCAATTCCGAGGTTCAGCATATCAAGGATAACTTTCCCTTTCACTGGCGGCAGACCTCTCTTGGATACCTGGGAGTAGTGATCCCAACTGATCTGTCTAAACTTTTCGCTCTCAATTACACACCATTACTGGAATGGACACTAAAAGATCTCCAGACATACGATCGCAGGAAACTCTCCTGGTTCGGTAGGATAAATGTCTTGAAAATGGACGTGCTCCCTCGCTTCTTATATATCTTCCAGGGTGTGCCGGTTCTACCCCCCCTGAGTTTTTTTCGGACCCTAATATCCGCCATGTTAAGATTCATATGGGGTTCCAAGCGCCCTAGGATAGCCTGGAAGACATTGATCAGACCAAAGATGATGGGGGGGGGGCGGGCCTTCCCGATCTTCGATTATACCATCAGGCTTCTATACTCCTCAGACTCCTAGACTGGACGTACAATGTAGTATCCAAACAATGGGTGGCGTTGGAGCAGTCCTGCTCCTCGGCTCTTCTCAAATTACTGCCGTGGGTTCCAACAGGAACTTTCCCTGCCCCAGCCCCCCAGGCGATCCTTCTTAAGGACGCTCTGCGCCTCTGGAGGTCTTTGGTCGCAAAGAAATCCCTGTCCCGAGAACTTAGTCCTCTCACTCCGATTTTTCGAAACCCAGGTTTCCGACCGGGAATGGCTAAGTTGTCTTTCTTGGGCTGGGAGGTTCTTGAAGACCCACGAATGTACGATCTGTTACAGGGCTCCCCTCTGCCATCTCATGGGGACTTCACTCCCATGCACAGGTAGCGCTTGGTTCGAGTTCTCCCAGCTGCGATCTTTCATAGTAAGAGCCGGTGACGGAGCGGCCTTTGCTAGTTCCCTTACAGCCTTTGAGGGATTATTTTGACTGGACTCTGCTCCCCCCCCCATGCCATCTCCCAAATATACTCCATGTTAACAGACGACTCCAAGACTTCTGACCTCCCATTCGTGCGAAGCTGGGAACGCGAGCTCGGGGCCCCCCTGACGCAGGAAGACTGGGATAAGTCCTTCCTATTCACTCATAAGATGTCCTCCGCCTGTGCTGCGCAGGGAAAAAGGTTACAAGATTGTGTCACGATGGTACCGGGTTCCGACGGTGCTGCACTTGGCCTTCCCCTCTGTCTCTGATACCTGTTGGCGCTGTGGATCCAGCAGAGGCGATATGTTACATGTGTGGTGGAGTTGCGAGACCCTTAAGCCTTTCTGGAACCAGGTGTTTGACATGTATCGACGAATCTCGGGCAAACAGGTAACCGCCTGCCCAGATGTAGCGCTCCTTTCAGTACTTCCAGGCCAAATTGGAGCTCAAAAGAAAGATATACTGCGCTTTTGTCTAATTGCAGCCAGGGCGGTCATACCTCGCCACTGGCGATCCACCACATGCCCCTCAATGGCTGAATGGGCCCTGGAAATGTCTCATCTCTTTCGCATGGAGGAACTGGCTGTAATTACCCCGGAGGCTCACGAGAGATTCTTACATATATGGTCTCCATGGCTGAGCTTTAGAGAATCGCAGGATTTTAAGGTTCTCTTTGAGGCTCAGGCCACCTGAGGTCCCTCTGGCCCCCCCTCTGGTGATAAGAGTTGTCCTGCCTAGGAGGATGGGAATTCTCAACTCCTATGGCTATTTCTTTATCCCCCATCCCAACCCAGGTGAGGATCCCATTATGGCCCCCCCCCCCCTTCCCGGGTGATATCCCCCATGTGTTCCTGCGTATCGTCTTGTGTATTGTTTGATTTTCCTTTCTATTTTCATGTACATTCATGTTATTCGGTTGTTCATTTCGGGTGTTTAGTCCATTATTAGTCTTTACCATTATATGATGTCCCAATACGAGCAGTGATAGATCTCGCTAAGAAGAGCGAGGGTTCTGTACCCACTGTACATCTTCTAGTGCTCCCGTTTATCCATGGAGCCTTCTCCACCAAAGCAATGCCTGGTATAGCATTAGTTTCGATGTGTTGACGGCATGTGAAAGTATACTAGGTATGATAGCATATGGACATGATAAACACTAGTCTGAAAGAGCACATACACAGAGGACATCCTACATAGTGCAATTGTAATGAAAAGTATGCATTGTTCATCACTATCATATACTGTTAGGCAGAATAATTGCACAACTATATCATCTCACACGAGATTACAGAAATGTTTACAGAAGGTTAATACTTGCTTTGGTTCTCCAAATACCTTCACTTCAGGCCTATAAAGCACAGAAATCTCAACAACAAATCTAAGTAATAAACATGCTAGCAAGGAATTCATGGTGTGTAACATTTTAATATTTACTATATCTGCATTGTGAAGGCAGAATGTAAACTTTGTATATGAATACACCAAATATATTCAAACAAGGAAATCTCATAGATGTTCTGTTTTATATTACCTTAAACATTATGCAATGTTACATATGTTCTCACTCATACTTCTTATAATTCAGTTTAAATGTCTAATTTTTAACCTTTTTTTTTTTTAAACATTTTTTCCTACGAACCTGAACCTCTTGCTAACGAACCTAAAAACCATGAGTGTTTGATCAGATTTTGGTTAGTGTGTGCTCTGAGTTTCTTGCTTGTGCAGTGCTGCATTGCATTTTACTTGTGCAATTTTGTCAAATAAAAAAAGGTAATAAAGTAAAAAACCTAAAAATTCATATTCCCTAGAACAGATATAAATAAACAGTAAAAATCATAAACATGTTAGCTATCGTCGCATCCCAAAATGTCCGATCTCTAAAAATATAATAGCTGTTTTTCTGGTGTTTAACCCCGTAGCGGAAAAAAAAGCGGCCAAAGTTGAAAATGCCACTTTTTTGCATTTTGAAAAATATAAAAAGTTCAATGAAAAGTAATTAAAAAAAAGTTATTAGCGCTAGATTATGGCAAAATGAAGAATTTTATTTTGTACAGGAGGTTTTAATTTTTGTAAATGTATTAAAACTATATAAAAACCTATATAAATTTGATATCCCTGTGATCACACCGACCTAAAGAATGAAGCAGACTTGTCATTTGGGGTGTACAGTAAAAGCCGTAAAATCCACACGAAAACGGCGCAAATGGATTTGTTCACCAGTACACGGCCTGGGATATTAAATACCGTTACTATGAAGTGAAATTTGTTATGCAGAAAACAACCTCTCACACAGCTCTTTACATGGAAAAATAAAAACAGTTATAGATTTTTGAAGGTGGGGATTGAAAAATGGAAATGCAAAAACAAAAAAAGGCCTGGTCGTTAAGGAGTTGGGAGTCTGAAGGCTTTCCAGATGCTCTACTGCAACACAGGAAGGTTCCCTATTGAAAATTACAGGTAGCTTATCGAAGTTTACACTGCTTAACTGAACTATAAGCGGTCCTCGGTTGCATGTGCCTCAGATGCAAACAAAAGGTGCAGACTTTTGGTCTCTCTGTCTCCTTGAGTTGATGCTGAGCGCTGCTTAAGAGCCGAGAACACAAGGTTTGGGACTGCAAACAAGGCTATTAGTTTTGCCTAACCAAGGGCTTGGTAGAACGGTACATGGTATAGTACGGATTGACTTATGCTTAGTTGAAGCTCAGACAAGCAGGTTTTGTGTTCCGTTTTGTGCCAAAGAAAGTCTGTGTTTTAGTAAACCACAGGCCATTCCTGGTTTTCAATGTTCCTGTCTAGGTCTGTTAGAGCCCATTTTCCTACCTCTGCTGAAGCTAATCCTCCACAGTACATATATTTTGTGCATAGTTTTAGGTTATGTAAAGGCCTGGAATGTAAAATGTAACCTAATCTACATGACTAATAGGATGTATCAATAAGCAATCAAAGAAAACGTGAATTTTATCAATAATCTATTGAAATACGTTTAACCTGGATTTTCTAATTGTAAATAGCATCTATTACTGACAGTCCCAATTCATATCTCCGTTACAAGCGAATCCTGAATATAATGAAATTTAAAATCCCAAGACAGAAATATTGAGCTAGAGAGTAACAAAAATTTGGATCTAAGTCAAGAAATTAAGTTGCCAACGAAAACTATTCTGCAATCCACATTAAAACCAAACATTCTGATTCTGGAAAAAAAGCTTCATGTCTGTTTCTAATTAATGTATAGCGGGAGAGATATATACCATTTCTCTCAACATATCGAAGATTGAGAAGTGTTTATAATTTGCCAACAGAAACGACACTTTGGAGCGTAATAATATCATCTCTTAATATAAGAATACATAACAGAATACAATACATTAAACCATAAGGGAACTTCAACAGGTTAAATGTAGTGATGCTTTTATGCAATGTTCCTATCACACTTAGTGCCGAATTAAAATTTTACATATCCAAGGATTTTATCTGCATATTTGTTGCAGATTCTAAGCTTTAATAAAAAGTCACTTTCAATGGAGATGTGTATAACTCAGGATTTTTACCTTATATACTCGAGTATAAGCCTAGTTTTTCAACACAAAATTTGTGCTCAAAAACCCTAATTCGGCTTATACTCGAGTCAACTAAAAAATAAAGTCAAAACTCACCTTTATGACATCACCTGTAGAACCTCTTCTGTCTGAGACAGTCTGAGACAGAAGAGGACCTATGGGGGATGTCGGAAAAATGAGTACAGTGTTATTTTTTTTCCTACTACAGGGGCTGGGCAGGCTGTATGCTACAGGGGCTGAGCAGGCTGTATGCTACAGGGGCTGGCAGACTATATACTGGGAGGCTGTAACCAATGCATTTCCCACCCTCGGCTTATACTCGAGTCAATAGGTTTTCCCAGTTTTTTGTGTTGAAATTAGGGGTTTCGGCTAATACTCGGGTCGGCTTATACTCGAGTATATACGGTATATATTTATTCAACATCTATCTGGAATGGTAGCTTATGGCATCCTACACATTTTGGGGGGGAATTCATTAATAGTGTTGCAGGGTTAAATATTGTGGCACACTTATTGTGCAGTAATTTGTCTTGGATGTTAGATCGCTGCAGTTTACCTGTTAAGTGTCATTGTCGAACCAACGTCATAAGAGTGCGCCAACCAACACAGTGACAGCTGGGAGCCTATTAAAGGCATTAGCTATTCTAGATTATAGTCTAAGAAACTGTAATACACAAGCAGTAAATCTACAATATACTGTAATATAGTTGTCCCTTGAACGCATATAAAAATAAATAAGAAAGTAAATCATAAACATAAAAACAATTATTCCCGGCAATGACAGCTTGTAAAATAGTGCCTAACATGTATAACAAGTTTTCAAAATGTTATCAGTGAAAATGTTATCCCATCTCGTAAACATTGACACCTTACACAGCTCTCTACACTGTGGTATGAAAAACTTGTGTGTTAGAATATGGAGATGCAAGCTTTTTTTTTTTTGATGCAAGGTTTTTGAATTTTTTTTAAGGCATTGAGACATAACATAGCATTCAAATCTTATCTAAATTAAGAGTGATCAGTTAAAAGGGTTTTCCCGGATTTCTATTTTTTTTTTATTATTATTGACACTAAGTGGTGTAAAGAAAAAAAAAGAAAAAAAACAAATAAGTTCTCTGTCCATAACTCTGTTGGTATATGAAGGCTGTAACCTGTATTAGGCGGGTAATTCTTTGAAAAAGAAAATCTGATTATGACTTGTCCTGCTGATAATGTGATAGAAAAGTATATTAACAGTATTAAAGTGGAGTAGCAGGGGCCACTCTTGTCATGACAGCAACTCTTAAAGGGAACCTGTCACCAGAACATTGTTTTTAGGATCTCCTACGTCCCCACAATCAGTACCAAGCATATCCGAAAGTTTTATCAGATTTCTGTCTTTTTTCTTTCAAACAACTTTTTATACAGGGCGTGCAACAAAATGGGACAGCTAAATACGGTGCTCTGTAGGAATCAGTCGGACCATCCAACGGCACGCCCCCTACTTTGTTGTCGCATGGAGGCCAGCACAGCTTCACCACAAAAATGGTCATGTGCGACATAACCGCAGTGCAAACACTTTTTAAATACCTGTGGAAGCAGTTTTAGGCATGAAAAACGTGCTTAGTCCGTCTAAAGTGCGGCGCAAAGCCCTTAGTAAATGTGCCCCACTAACTAGCACAGAGGACAGGTTATGAAAAGCGAGAAGTCGAATTCTAAGCTAACACAAATTGCTAACACCCGCAGATATGGATTATAATATAGGCAATGTGGCCCAGTACCCGAGCCTAGCAGCGGTTACAACCGAAACAACCACAAAATTTTATCCTCGTACATATGGTCCTGCTCTCAATATTAAGGTGCACAAAAGCCATTTAAGGACCTTTAAAGGTCCTGAAACCACAGATTAAAAGCAGGCACAAAGGACGCAGCCTCCATTTCTCAAGAACCTCAATTCTAGTACTATATGAAGTGATTTCCAGACTTGTAGGGGCTCTAATATTCATACAGCCCATACAGGTCTTAATAAGACCCTGCCTGCAGCATATGGAGAGATCTTAGCTAATCAACCCTCTCCATACAACCGTTACTGCTGTATGATGTATATAGTCGTACAGCAGTATGAAAGTGATTAAAACAACATGAATACGCTTCCAGCTATATCTTTGTGTAAATTTTGCAAGTTTGTAATTGCACTCAGAAATTAAATTGCTATATTATTTCAGTCTGTTCAGGAAAGTAAAATTGCCTAATACATAATTGCCTTTATTATTACTAGTAATATCATATGATGAAATTTAAAGCCTGTAGTTTAAGTACATTAAACTTTATTTATGCGGTTTCTAAGTTGTAACTATAAACATGTATTCTGAACATAATTATAGGGACAGATTGCTATAGTTATACCCAATACCTAATGCTAGACATGTAGAATTTAACTATAACATAGAATCAAATACATATATTTACTATGTTAATTTAAAATTTAGTACATACCGTTAAATCAGTTTCCGTTAGTCTACCATGTTGACCCACCTGGAGGATGCCCCTTGACCTCTGTGGGGAGATGAAAAAGAAGAGGTTAAAAACCCAACCCGGCATCCACCCCCCCAGTGACTACCACATAATCACACTGGTAATAGATGCAACGCCATTTTATTAATTCACATACAACCAACAGTGAAAATGGGAAAACATAGGCCATCATGGAGGACTAACAGAAACAGAAATCTTAATTTCTGCTGCGTCCCCCACAATGGCCAAAGTGGATATATACCAGAATCATTGGTTTTGCGGTGGGATGAGTGTCTGTCAGTAGACCTGGGAATGTCCAGTCTGCAGTGTTTTGCAAACGTGGATGAAGATGACCAAGTTGCTGCCCTGCAATTTAGGTTTGCTCCCCTCTTCTCTGCACAGAAGGCCGACATTGCCATTGTGAATGAGCTCTCAGTCCTGTTGGTACAGTCCTATTATGTTGAATATAACTCTCCAAGATGAGAGTTTTAAGCCATCTAGTGATCGTGGCCTTTGATGTCCTCTTTCCTCTGTTTTTTCCCTGAAATTAGATAAAAAGATTGTGTAGCCTGAAGATTAGAGATGAGCGAGTATACTCGTCCGAGCTTGATGCTCGTTCGAGTATTAAGGTACTCGAAACGGCTCGTTGCTCGGACGAGTATTTCCCCTGCTCGAGATCGAGCATTTAATTAAAAAAACACAGTGAAGAACAATGAAGAATAGAATAAAAACAGTGAACACAGTGAATACAGGATCATTTAAGTGAAAAAGACAGTGAAGAACACAGTGAAGAATAGATTATAGATGTTCGGCACATCTGCTTACTTGTCGGAAGATACGCGCGGAACGGCAGCACGGGGGAGACATCGGGCTGCACGGGGGAGACATCGGGCAGCACGGGGGAGACATCGGGCAGCACGGGGAGACTTCAGTGGAAGAAGAGGAGCGGATCCCGGGACAGCGTATCACCCCGACAAGTAAGCAGATGTGTCGAACATCTGTAATCTATTCTTCACTGTGTTTTTCACTGCGTTTTTCACTTAAATGATCCTGTGTTCACTGTTTTTATTCTGTTCTTCACATCTGATAACTTGTCGGGAGATAATATACGCGCGGAACAGTGAAGAATAGATTGCAGATGTTTGCATACATCTGCTAACTTATCAGAAGACATTCTTTTTCAATTAAATAACACATTTTATTCCTGAACCATGGTCCCTTTGAAAAATGCTCGGGTCTCCCATTGACTTCAATGGGGCTCGTTATTCGAGACGAGCACTCGAGCATCTGGAAAAGTTCGTCTCGAATAACGAGCACCCGAGCATTTTAGTGCTCGCTCATCTCTACTGAAGATACATAAGGGTTATCCTTACTATGACTCCTTATTATGAAGGAGTGCCATTCTGTTTCACGAGGTTTTCGCAGAAGGAGGGAGTGTAATTGCTTGACTCCCATGAATGTCCAATGCCATCTTTGGAATAAAATTTGGGTCAAGCGTTACAATAATTCTATCTTCAAGGATTCTGAAAAAAGGTTCTTTGATGGAGATAGCCATTACTTCTGCAAGAAAGTTGGGGGATCAGGAAGGTAGTCTTTAGGGTTAAATGTCTGATGCTAGTATTCTCAGACGGTTTGAAGGGAATTTTTGATAAAGTTTTTAGGACCAGAGAGAGATTCCATAATGGGGAACTTTTAAATATACAAGGTCTTAATCTAGAAGAAGCCACAATAAATCGTTTGAGCCACCTAGTTGAAGAATGCAACCAGAGTTGAGACCTGGACCTTCAAGGTGCTTGTTGAAAGTCCCATATTGAGTGACGTTTAAATGAAGTCTAGGATCTGTAACAAGTTATTGTTAGACTGACAACGTGGTTTATCTTTATAGAATGGTACAATTTTTTCCATATCTTGTAATATATAGCAAAAGTCACAGGTTTTCTACTTGCCGTCAATGTTGAAATAACCTTTGCGGATAGCCCTTAGGACGGATGGAACACTGGTTCCTGAAACAAAAGATTCTCCTCCGGAGGTAGGCTTCTGTAGGGCTGTGAACTTCCCTGGTAGCTGACCCTATACAGACTTGGTCCAACGTGTTTGTGATAGTAAAGAAATATTCAGGCAATGACATTTACATACTCTGAAAATACAGAACACTGACGGTAGTGATGTGTTATTTTTTTGTGCCTGTGAATCATTTTAAGTTATAAATCAACAAAGATACTCACTTATGTATATATACACAAAGTGGGATACTTACAACTTTACCACTTATTGTTATTGCCTATATCCACATTTGTCTAAAAGTGGTTGTAACAAATATCTAAGTTAGGGCCTACTGCTGGGACCCCACAAGTCACGGGAACTGGACCCCAGCAATAATCTATATTGAATGATAGTTCTTGGTAATTTCCAACACTACCATACAGTTAAATAGAGCAGCAGTACGCATCCTCGACCTCCTGTTCTATCCATTAGTGATAATACGGCTGGGATTCTGAAATGCTGGGGGACCCTTTCTCAGGACTGATGGGGGTCCGAGGAATAGAATCCACTATATTGATAGGGAATAATTTAGATAATTGGCACTAGCCTTTTAAATCTTAAAGGGGTTCTCCAGTTACTGGGGTAAATTTGTTCCCCCATGGTTTGCACATTTAACTGAACGTATATTTATACATTCCTTTCATTTGAAACCTTCCCTTTCCTTATCTTGAAATCTTACCCTTTGTCTTCTGTTGCGAAGCTTTGCTAAAAGTAGATGGTGCCGCTTGCACCTCCATGGGATTTCAAGTCTCATCATTGTTTGGGATACTCCATAAGCTAAGCGCGCACACGATACGCCTTGCCCAATAATTGATGGATAGAGTTCTGGAGCAGAGAATTGGTGCTCGCACACATATATTGTGTGCTTGCGCTCTCTGCTAAGGGTAGCTAACAAGCGTGTTGACAATGCATGCAAGTGAACAATCAGCCCCGCAGTGCTTGCTGTATATTCATACATGCATGACAAGACAGCGGGAGAACTACTGGTCATAACCCTGGAGTTTCTGCTATCAAGAAGAGCTGTGCTGGTTTTTTACAACTAAAGAACAGCTGTTTTTGGATAATAATAGCCTATTAACTAGTTATTTGTATTCGACTTTTATACTTAATGAAGGCTAATCTTAACGGCTGGAGAATGACGTTCTGCAACTTGAAGCGGATTGTAATTTGCAGTTTGTAAAGCTAAAATAAATATTTTATAGCTCAGTTGGTGTCTTATTATTATAGTTATCATACTATGTTTTTCACAAATATAAAAAATACTACATCCATTTGCAACTATATATTTTCAAGAGTCAGTTTCAATCTTTTATATGAAATAACAGTTTGCCAGAGATGTCAGGCTCAAGGGAGTGTCGCTTTAAATGTCTACACATTTACTCAAATGGTCACCGGAGTTCACAGAAAGTGCATTGTCCGACTATAATGCACAGTGCTGTGATTCACTAAGATCGTGTCCCCGAAGTCATGAATGTGTCGCTTCCCCGCTCAGGTCCCACAGAGTTCACCATCTTTTTAGTGGTGCATGTAAGTGCTTGGGCTTGCGACAAAATTTGAAAGTTAAATTGTCTGACTGCACGGCCCCTAATTTGTGTCGCATGGAAGCCAGCGCAATTGCGCCACAAAAAGGGTCACGTATGCCACAATACCAGCGCAAACACTTATTAAATACCTGTGCAAGACATTTTAGCCCCGAAAAGGTGTATCGTCCTTCAAAAGTGTGCGCATGACCCTTAGTAAATGAGCCATAATATCTTGGTTTCTATAAAAACTAGATCCGTGGTTCAAATTACACAAGACGTTTGGTTCTGTGAGCCATAGCACCGAAGATATAGGCAGGTAAAATAGTAGGGAATGCAAGCAGCAGATAAAGAATCCAATTTCTGCCTTTATTTAACTGCCTGTGTCTCCGGTTCTAAAGATCTCAGAACCATAGGCCTGGTGTAATTGTAAAGATGAGATTTTCTTTAATGTGATACCAGAACCACAGTAGCCAAAAAATAGAATAGTGTGGAGCAGAACTGTGGAAATGATGCTTGATAATGGCTCCACTGAGGAGATGAAATATTGCACTGCACTTTGTAATCTGTTCCATGCGTAGATACTAGAGATGAGCGAGCACTAAAATGCTCGGGTACTCGTTATTCGAGACGAACTTTTCCCGATGCTCGAGTGCTCGTCTCGAATAACGAGCCCCATTGAAGTCAATGGGAGACTCGAGCATTTTTCAAGGGGACCAAGGCTCTGCACAGGGAAGCTTGGCCAAACACCTGGGAACCTCAGAAAAGGATGGAAACACCACGGAAATGGACAGGAAACAGCAGGGGCAGCATGCATGGATGCCTCTGAGGCTGCATAATCGCACCATTATGCCAAAATTATGGGCAACAGCATGGCCATGACAGAGTGACAGAATGAAGCTAGATAGCATCTAAAACATCCAATAATTGACCCTGACACTATAGGGGACGGCATGCAGAGGCAGCGGCAGCAGGCTAGAGAGTGGCATGGCGACATACCTTAAATGGACTCAGGCTTCAAACCAATGGGTGGCAGAGAGGAACCAAAGGAGGTGAGCAAGAAGCGCTCAAATAATATCGGTACATGATAAAAGTTTGCCAGTATATTTTGTGGATTACACAGCAGGGTGGCGACAAAGTTAACATGGAAGCCATGAAAACAACCCAAAATTCTGCCTGACACAGCTCGTTTGATAAGGGGACCATGTATGGAGGCAGTGAACTAGTAGTAGATTAAAGGTGCTGCAGTTAAAACTATGTTAGTTGGATCTTGGCATGGAGCTGGCGCTCCGCAGCCAGGCGAGCTTTCGCCAATCCAAGCCCCTGTCTCTAGGCTACTCCCCAAACAGCACTTCTAAGAACCTTTTGTATAAGATCAAGTGTAGTAGCGTTCTTATAAGTTTAGGATATGGCGGGTGAGGGGAATGTAAACAGATGCGCAAGAAGCGCTGAAATAATATCGGTAAATGATAAAAGTTTGCCAGTATTTTTTGTGGATTACACAGCAGGGTGGCGACAAAGTTAACAAGTTTGTTGTGGAAGCCATGAAAACAACCCAAAATTCTGCCTGACACAGCTCGTTTGATAAGGGGACCATGTATGCTTACAGTTCATGCCAGTCGCAGCACTGGCTGCTAGTCTCCTTTCGAATACAGTTTAAAATAATAACCCTCATCCATAAAGCTCTGTATAATGCTGCACCCCCCTACCTCTCCTCTCTTATCTCAGTCTATCGCCCAACCCGTGCTCTTAGATCCGCCAGTGATCTTAGATTAACCTCTACCCTAGTGCGGACCTCCCACTCGCGTCTCCAAGACTTCTCTAGAGCTGCACCAATTCTGTGGAATGCTCTGCCCCGGACTATCAGACTAATACCTAACCTCCAAAGTTTCAAACGTGCTCTTAAAACCCATTTCTTAAGGCAAGCCTATAACACTCATTAACTGCATGAAGTTTTAACTCTTCTACTAACCCGTCCTGTGTCGTCCTCCCATCTGTTATCCAGCAACCAACAGGCACCAGACTTCTCTGCAGTCCCATTCACCCTGGACCTGGTATATAAGATGACGGCTGAGTGGTTCAAGCGACAGCAATTCCATTTATTATATTTTGTTCTATTCCCTAAGAAGAATGGCTTGACCATTAAATATTCTTTTACCTCGTGTTACCCCATCATCTTCATAAACCGTAAGCTCTGGCGAGCAGGGACCTCACTCCTGTTGTTCCATACAAATGTTGTGCTCTGTTACATTACATTTGTATTTGTTTCCTATGATTTGTAAAGCGCTACGGAATATGATGGCGCTATATAAATAAAGATTATTATTATTATTATTATTATGATGGAGGCAGTGAACTAGTAGTAGATTAAAGGTGCTGCAGTTAAAACTATGTTAGTTGGATCTTGGGATGGAGCTGATGCTCCGCAGCCAGGCGAGCTTTCGCCAATCCAAGCCCCTGTCTCTAGGCTACGCCCCAAACAGCACTTCTAAGAACCTTTTGTATAAGATCAAGTGTAGTAGCGTTCTTATAAGTTTGGGATATGGCGGGTGAGGGGAATGTAAACAGATGCGCAAGAAGCGCTGAAATAATATCGGTAAATGATAAAAGTTTGCCAGTATATTTTGTGGATTACACAGCAGGGTGGCGACAAAGTTAACAAGTTTGATGTGGAATGCCCTGTAATAGCTCTTGGGCGGTGTGCCTTTTATCGCCTAGGCTCAGCAGTTTGAGCACCGCCTGCTGTCGCTTAGCGACGGCACTGCTGCTGTGCCTAGAGCTACCGACTGATGGCGCCATGGCCACGGATGGTAATTCGGAGGAGGAGGAGGTGGAGGAGGGGTGGGAGGAGGAGGAGGTATAGTAGGCCTTTGAGACCTGGACCGAGGTAGGCCCCGCAATCCTCGGCGTCGGCAGTATATGACCAGCCCCAGGGTCAGACTCGGTCCCAGCCTGCACCAAGTTAAGTGTAGTAGCGTTCCTATAAGTTTGGGATATGGCGGGTGAGGGGAATGTAAACAGATGCGCAAGAAGCGCTGAAATAATATCAGTTAATCATAAAAGTTTGCCAGTATATTTTGTGGATAACACAGCTGGGTGGCGACAAAGTTAACAAGTTTGATGTGGAAGCCATAAAAACAACCCAAAATTCTGCCTGACACAGCTCGTTTGATAAGGGGACCATGTATGGAGGCAGTGAACTAGTAGTAGATTAAAGGTGCTGCAGTTAAAACTATGTTAGTTGGATCTTGGGATGGAGCTGGCGCTCCGCAGCCAGGCGAGCTTTCGCCAATCCAAGCCCCTATCTCTAGGCTACTCCCCAAACAGCACTTCTAAGAACCTTTTGTATAAGATCAAGTGTAGTAGCGTTCTTATAAGTTTGGGATATGGCGGGTGAGGGGAATGTAAACAGATGCGCAAGAAGTGCTGAAATAATATCGGTAAATGATAAAAGTTTGCCAGTATATTTTGTGGATTACACAGCAGGGTGGCGACAAAGTTAACAAGTTTGATGTGGAATGCCCTGTAATAGCTCTTGGGCGGTGTGCCTTTTATCACCTAGGCTCAGCAGTTTGAGCACCGCCTGCTGTCGCTTAGCGACGGCACTGCTGCTGTGCCTAGAGCTACCGACTGATGGCGCCATGGCCACGGATGGTAATTCGGAGGAGGAGGAGGTGGAGGAGGGGTGGGAGGAGGAGGAGGTATAGTAGGCCTTTGAGACCTGGACCGAGGTAGGCCCCGCAATCCTCGGCGTCGGCAGTATATGACCAGCCCCAGGGTCAGACTCGGTCCCAGCCTGCACCAAGTTAAGTGTAGTAGCGTTCTTATAAGTTTGGGATATGGCGGGTGAGGGGAATGTAAACAGATGCGCAAGAAGCGCTGAAATAATATCGGTTAATCATAAAAGTTTGCCAGTATATTTTGTGGATAACACAGCAGGGTGGCGACAAAGTTAACAACTTTGATGTGGAATCCATGAAAACAACCCAAATTTCTGCCTGACACACCTCGTTTGATAAGGGGACGATGTATGGAGGCAGCTATATGGACGACTTTTGGAGGTAGCAATGGAGACAACGTGTGGAGGCTGCTATGGAGACAATTTAATTTGGATAGTGCCTGTATGTGGCAGTCCAAAAAAGTTTTCAAACCAGAGGAGCAGGTAGGTGGCCCTCCAGAAAAATTGAATAGATTGAGTGCCTGTATGTGGCAGTCCAAAAAAGTTTTCAAACCAGAGGAGCAGGTAGGTGGCCCTCCAGAAAAGTGGAATAGATTGAGTGCCTGTATGTGGCAGTCCAAAAAAGTTTTCAAAGCAGAGGAGCAGGTAGGTGGCCCTCCAGAAAAGTGGAATAGATTGAGTGCCTGTATGTGGCAGTCCAAAAAAGTTTTCAAACCAGAGGAGCAGGTAGGTGGCCCTCCAGAAAAATGGAATAGATTGAGTGCCTGTATGTGGCACTCCCAAAAATTGTTTAAAACAGAGGACCGGGTAGGTGGCCCTCCAGAAAAATTAAATGCATAAAGTACTATAGCTAGAGCCAGTGGGCCCTGTCAAAAAATAGCCAGTTTCCTCTGCTTTAGTGTACAAAGAGGAGGAGAAGGAGGAAAATGAGGAGGAGGAGTGCATAAATTATTCAGGTTGAGCTTCCTTCACCTGGTGGAGATTGGAAATTATGAGAAATCCAGGCTTTATTCATCTTAATAAGCGTCAGCCTGTCAGTCGACAGGCGTGTACGCTTATCGGTGATGATGCCACCAGCTGCACTGAAAACCCGCTCGGACAAGACGCTAGCGGCAGGGCAGGCAAGAACCTCCAAGGCGTACAGCGCCAGTTCGTGCCACATGTCCAGGAGGAGGAGGCATAGTAGGCCTTTGAGACCTGGACCGAGGTAGGCCCCGCAATCCTCGGCGTCGGCAGTATATGACCAGCCCCAGGGTCAGACTCGGTCCCAGCCTCCACCAAGTTAACCCAATGTGCCGTCAGCGATATATAGTGGCCCTGCCCGGCAGCACTCATCCACGTGTCCGTGGTCAGGTGGACCTTGTCAGAAACGGCGTTGGTCAGGGCACGGATGATGTTGTCTGACACGTGCTGGTGCAGGGCTGGGACGGCACATCGGGAAAAGTAGTGGCGGCTGGGGACCGAATACCGAGGGGCGGCCGCCGCCATGAGGTTGCGAAAGGCCTCGGTCTCTACTAGCCTATAGGGCAGCATCTCCAGGCTAAGCAATCTGGAGATGTGGACATTAAGGGCTTGGGCGTGCGGGTGGGTTGCACTATATTTTCTTTTCCGCTCCAGCGTCTGGGGTATGGAGAGCTGAACGCTGGTGGATGCTGTGGAGGATCGTGGAGGCGACGATGGGGTTTTTGTGCCAGGGTCCTGGGCAGGGGGCTGACTATCAGCTGACACAGGGGAAGGAGCAGTGGTGTACACGGCCGGAGGTGAACGGGCTTGGTGCCACTGATTCGGGTGTTTAGCATTCATATGCCTGCGCATACTGGTGGTAGTTAAGCTAGTAGTGGTGGAACCCCTGCTGATCCTGGTTTGGCAAAGGTTGCACACCACAGTCCGTCGGTCATCCGGTGTTTCCTTAAAGAACCTCCAGACTTCTGAAAATCTAGCCCTCGCCACGGGTGCCCTCGCCACGGGAGCTTCACTACGTGACACATTTGGCGCTGATGCACCTGCTCTGGCCCTGCCTCTCCATCTGGCCCCACCACTGCCTCTTCCAACCTGGGTCTGTCACCTCATCATCCTCCGATCCCTCAGTCTGCTCCCCCCTCGGACTTCCTGCCCTGACAACAACTTCACCACTGTCTGACAACCGTGTCTCCTCATCGTCCGACACCTCTTTACACACTTCTTCCACTACGTCAAGAAGGTCATCATCACCCACAGACTGCGACTGGTGGAAAACCTGGGCATCGGAAAATTGCTCAGCAGCAACCGGACAAGTGGTTTGTGACTGTGGGAAGGGTCCAGAAAACAGTTCCTGCCAAATTTTCCTGGGAGGGGGCAGACTGGGGGGGAGGAGGCTGAGGTGCAGGAGCTGGAGGAGTGCCGATTTCGGTGACATGGGTGGACTGGGTGGAAGACTGACTGGTGGACAAATTGCTCGAAGCATTGTCGGCAATCCACGACATCACCTGTTCGCACTGTTCTGGCCTCAACAGTGCTCTACCACGAGTCCCAGTAACTTCAGACATGATGAACCTAGGGAGTGTAGCTCTGCGGCGTTCCCCTGCTCCCTCATCAGCAGGTGGTGTCTCACCCCACCCAGGACCACGGCCTCTGACCCCTGCAGTAGATGGACGCCCACGTCCCCGCCCTCGTCCTCGTCCTCTACCCCTAGCCCTCGGGTTAAACATTTTGAAAATGAAAGTTATATAACTTTCATTTTTTTTAACAGTTTTTTGTGTTTTTTAGTTTTTTTTTGTGTTTTTTAGTTTTTAAAACCAAACAATGCTATCCTATTGCTATGGCTATTTTCTAGCCAAGTATGAAAGCACACTGATGAGATGACGCTGAGTTATGAAAAAATAAAAGGAAAATAAAAAGGAAATGGCAGACTGTGCCTAATTGAAATCCAACCCCTAATAAATTTTCCCACTTCGGTCTTTGCGATGGATATGTGCGTCACTAAGCGCTAAACACAGCGGTCGCAAGTCTCACTCCAAATTCCTCACAATTGGCTAGTATATGCACTGCAGCAAGGACAGCCACCAGCAGATCAACCAGAAATAAAATATATATAACGCTATTGTAGGCGTAAGTAAGCCGTTTGGATTCTCCTTTGGCTATTTTCTAGCCAAGTATGAAAGCACACTGATGAGATGACGCTGAGTTATGAAAAAATAAAAGGAAAATAAAAAGGAAATGGCAGACTGTGCCTAATTGAAATCCAACCCCTAATAAATTTTCCCACTTTGGTGTTTGAGGTGGATATGTGTGTCACTAAGAGCTAAACACAATGGTAGCAAGTCCCCCTGCAAATTCCTCACAATATGGTACTAGCTGCACTACTAGTGCCAGCAAGCCCAGCCACAAGCAAACAAAAAAAAAAAAGTATAACGTTATTGTAGCCCTAAGAAGGGCTGTTGGGTTCTTGTTGAATCACTCCTGCCTAACAGTAATCTACTAGCACCCTAACGCTGTCCCTGACCAGCAGCAGCTCTCTCCCTAGCGGCATCCAGACACAGAATGATCCGAGCAGCGCGGACAGCGGCTAGTCTATCCCAGGGTCACCTGATCTGGCCAGCCAACCACTGCTATCGACGTGTAAGGGTACCACGTCATGCTGGGTGGAGTGCAGAGTCTCCTGGCTTGTGATTGGCTCTGTTTCTGGCCGCCAAAAAGCAAAACGGCGGGAGCTGCCATTTTCTCGAGCGGGCGAAGTATTCGTCCGAGCAACGAGCAGTTTCGAGTACGCTAATGCTCGAACGAGCATCAAGCTCGGACGAGTATGTTCGCTCATCTCTAGTAGATACATTTCTGAAACTATTTTGGATTGCTGCTTCTATGTGTTTTTCTGCTACTAGAACTATGGTAGCTGCTATAGAACCCAATTTATGTAGAATTTCGGATTTTGTTGTACATAATGTTGTAACCCTTTCCTCTTCTTTTGTAGCTCTAGTCATTAGAAAACTTCTTTCTTCCATGTCCAATTCCCCCCCTTCATGCCTTTTCTTTCTTAGAAAGAAACAATCTGTTATGATAGAGTCTGGAGGCCCCCATAGGCATATGATTTAAGTTTTCACATATTTATTTGGATATTTAGAATTAGTGTAGATAACCTTGAGGACAAAGATTATTTTTCTTGTGCAAAGTTAAATCCATATTCCCATTAAAAAAGACATTTTGAACCTTAAAGATATGTCTTTAAAATGATATCATTAAATTTAACTGCTGCTATAATGATCTCATTGCTATTGGCTTAGTTGTAAAATGATCTGTACTGTCCATTAAAGTTTTTATATATCTTTTTGTTAAATCCGTAAACCAAATGTTGATAACCTGCCTTTTTACTATAATCCACCCATTCCCCTAATTGGTTGCCCTCGTCCTCACTTGTACACAATTCTCCATGTGTGGTCTGACTTGTGATCTGGATAAGGGCAAATTATGTCCTTACAGTGGCCATCTACAGCAGGTTTTATTTTTTACTTTATGATTCAACCAAAGCCACAGGTCGATTCAAAAGGAATAGGACATTTTAACAAATCTATTTTAATTTTACTTTTTGCTGGTTCCCTGCTGACCCTTGTGCAAAGTTTACAACACAAACTAAAGTGATTGCCATATTTTTAAACATGCGAGAAAATAAAGAGTGAGATCTACAATGCCTTTTCAGTTTTCTTTTGGAGAAGGCATGTTTTAGGACCAATTACCACCAGTTTTGGTGGATTTTGAGAACAGGGCAGGAGCAGGGGCATTTATGCTTTCCATATTTACTATAGTCTCTACCAGAAAACTGGCAGTTCACATGACTGGTCTGACCTGGCATCTGGTTCTGCTATGAGTCCTTATTAGATCTGGCGAGTAGGGGGGAATATTAAGACCGGTGTTTAAAATGCCAGTCTTAATAGATTCACCCCCATGTTTTTTGTCTCATGCTGGCAGTATGAGCCTGAGAGGCAGGTATGGGTTAAATCTTCAGAGATCTGTCCTTCCTCTGTCTCCAGCTTACAACTGACCAGCTATATTCCGTTGCAGACCTGATTTCCCGATTTTTAGTTTAAATGTTGCTAGATTGATCTCGGTTTTGACCTTTTGTCTATTTCTGACTATTCTTTGGACTTCTAATTTGGCCTTTGATGTATTCTTCTTGTTGCGACTTTTGTTGTTGATTTTGTATACTTCTTAGATTTTGATTTTGGCCCTGGTATTGAATTGGCTTGCTGACGCTTTTTTTGAGTGTATTGAACATAGCCCAGTTGGGATTCATCATTTAGGGCCTTCGTAAACTAGGTAGGGACAGTTTCTGGGTTTAAGTGTTCCCATTCGGTCCTGACAATTTTTGTATATGTTACTGTATCTTGGTTATGGCACAATTTCTGTAAACCTGCTGGTTTATTGGACATCTCCTCTAGCACTTACAGTGAACATGGGAATTTAATGAGTAGATTATTTCTCCCTGCACTGTCACAGCTTTCAATTGTATATCCTGGGGACACCAATACAGTAGAAAGAAGGAGGAGAAGTAGCACATGCAAGATGAGTACCAGCAGGAAGCTGAGCTTGCACTTTGGTTGCCACCATCGCTGGCATCTAGTACTTAAGCACAAGAATTAGGAGCAAAGAGAAGAGAGGGAAGTGCATGAACGGCTCCCTCATGAATGCGCTGGACCACTAAGGTGAACATGCCGTCATATCAATAGAAAGGGGCTGGAGAGAGGATTTACAGGGAATATTTAGATAGGGCTCTTATTTAAGATGACAGGTGTCCTTTAAGTATAAAAGACAAAGTTATCTAAAACCTTGTCCCTTATTAAACTTATGGCAGATGGTAGGGATGACTGCTTGGATCATTCACTTTTAATTCTCACAAGAAGGTACCTTCCACTTAAGTCACAATGCAGGCCATCTATTTCCACATTAAGGACATGTGATGAATTCCTAAAATTTAGCTAAAAGCCTATCCTCATAGACCGGATAAAAACTCTTAATATTAACACCAAAAAACTGTTCTGTCCTCTTGATAATCTTCTCGAGTTTTCTGTGTTCTCCTTGTTTCAGACTAGCACCAAAGAAAATTTTTCTGCATGCCACTACTGAAGACGGTAGCATCTTATTACATGTGTTAAAGATTGTAACCTATGCAATAAAAAGTCTGGCTAAACCTTTCTTGTATAGATTACCCATATTCACCTTCCAATCTAGTTTATTGTCAATATAAGTATGTTAGGAAAAACTCACGACTGGAATACTGTACACAAAAAGAACTACTACACTAGTCTGAGTGCAGGCTGACAGATCGGAGAGAATGGGCAAACTAACCCTGCTCTGATCTACAGACTAGACCCAACCCAAGGCAGAAACCCCCTTGAAGGTACGGAGCCTCTGCTGCAGGTACCTCTTATCTAACCTGCAAGGCCCTGGGAGGTGAGAGGACCCCAAATAGGTCTGTCAGCCGCTGTGAGGTGGTACGGACAGAAAAACTGCAGTGTGGGTGTTAGGACAGTATTCAGATAGAGGGAAAAAAACAGGACAAACAATGATGAAACAAACCGGATTCAAGACAGCAAAAGAAACTAAAGCAAATGCAAGAAAAGAGAACTGAAGATGAACAGACACAGAATATAGAAGAGTTAGCAGAACCGCCGGGTCACACCAGAGGGTACGTCAAGGTCAAAACCGCTAGTCAAGGAAAAGTAAACTGACTGGCAAAATACAATACCTGGAAAGAGCAAACAACACTAAGGGGCACAGGAGACCAGGAATCCAGGAAACACAGGCACAGGTGGAAGGTCCAGGTCCAATTTATGCAGCCTGAGATCCACCCCCAGAATCCCATAGGAGCAGGAACCCAGGCTGATTCAGAAGACAGACAGCATTAACTTCCCTAAAGCGCAAGCGTCCTGGATGCCCGCTGCCCCGAGCGTGCAGCAGGGGTAACTCGCTGCGGACAGGGGGCGAAGTTAGTGCTGAGACGTGCAGAAATTCGGGGAAGATCGCTAGCATTGTCAGCATGGAGGGTGGAAGGACCAGCAGACACGGTGTCCCTTCCAGCGGATCTGACAACTAAGGTACTTATACATGTCAACTTGCTGCACCTCAGTACCATCTGTATTCTTTGGCCTTGGTGACACTTAAAACCAATCCATTCTCCTTACTCTATTTCACAAAATTGATATGCCAAATCAAAATAGTCTGAGTTTCCTCTATTGTCTATCCTAACCACTATAACCATCATCATTGTATTTCTGTCGGTGACATGTGATGTTCATACAACTTTGTTCAGTGGTATAAAGAGTGAATGAGTAAGGGCGAGTACTGTCCCCTGAGGGGCACCCACACTACTCAACACCACATTGGACTCCAAGCTACCTATCTGGACTACATGAGGACAATCTGTAAAATGGTCCCTAATCCATGCAATCTGACCCTCATCAATTGACATTGCCCTAAATTTAGAACAATTATGGCAGCTGTATGGTGTTAAATTCCGAGCTATAGTAAAAAAAAAAACAAAAAAACACAAGCCTGATAACCCACTCCCTCCAGGTACTTATATACAAAGTCGGCTCCAGGTTTCAGTAGGGCCCTGGGCGAGAGAGCCTCAGTGGGCCCCTTTGCAGTGAACTCACGTGGCGGCATTAAGAATTCAGAAACTAAAACAGTCTCCTGTTCCATAAAATACTCCCTAGTTTATCATCCAAACAGTCCCCTCATGGCTAGTTTATATACAACCCCTAATGGTTATTTTATATACAGCCCCCTCAGGGTTATTTTATATATTGCCGCCTCACCCCATTATTATATAAAGCCTTATGTGGGCCCCCCAAGCAGCTCTGGGCCTCGGCAGTTGCCAGGGTATGCCCAGTGCTGATGCCGGCCATGCTTATATACACGATGGACCAGGTAAATCATTGCGTCCTCTGCTCTCAGGTTCTCCTGGTAGGCAAATTACAGAGAATCACAGTGATTCAATTTTAACAGCAGTGTGTGAATGTGTGATAATGTAACAATGCAAACAGTATTATAGAGGGCTCTGCCATGGAAATAGGGTTTGGAGAAGGGCAAGTACTTTTTTTCTGAAAACCCCTTTAATATTTTTGTCGTTATGGTTGGTCAAGTACATGCGCCTTGTTACGATGGTGTTAAGTACCTGCCGCTCAACGATAGTCAACCACAAATAGCTGCACTGAAGAACTGTTTTCTTTTTACAATGGTTTATTTTTTTAATTTTAGTTAAAACTAAATTTCTTCCCAATGGACAAACATTTCGCAATTCTCTGAAGAAAATGAACATCTGCCATTTAAAGCATTAAAATGTCCCTTGAGTTCTCTGTTACAGAAGGAATGACAACTTTCTCATCATCACAGGGCGGATAGTTAACTGCGGTATAAAAGTTATCAGATAAAGTCAAGGAAATAATATGGTGATTGAAGCCCACAGAAAGTGTTTGAAGCCCACACGTGAGTCTGGAATAACTTATCTTGTTCTACTCCCCATCTCTGACTGCAAGAAATACTTTTTCATGAGAATATTCACTTTTCTGGCTGATTTGTGGTCCTTCTACATACTGAATTGGCCTCATGAGAATAAATCTACTGTATGAATTCTATATTGCAACAAGCAAATGAAATAGTTCTACTCTGGTGCTATTTGTTACTTGGGTAAATTATATACATGCAACTGTCCTTCCACATTGATATAAAAGACATTGGGATCCCTCAGGCCAGACATTTTTCTTTTCTATTACTCCATGTGGACTAAGTATAACATTTTTTTTTTTTCTAAATGCTTCTCGTATTCATATTATAAATTGCCCATGGTGGGCTTGTCAAATATCACATTTTACCATGTTTCCCCAATTTTACATGCATTTTGAATGCTTCTACATACAGTGGTTTAGGGGCAAGTCGTAGTACTTCCTATAATAACCTTGATTGGTTGATGGTGACTGTCCTTTAGGGAGAACCTGTCACCAGGATTGCAATTTTTAGCTTGTGACAGGTTCCAATAGCCTATGCCAGTGATGGCAAACCTTTTAGAGACCGAGTGCCCAAACTACAACCAAGACCCACTTATTTATCACAAAGTGCCAACACAGAAATGTAATTTGTGATTTATACTCCCTTCTCTGTCACAGTTTTCATTGATACCAGCACCTAAGGACCTCAATAAAGCAGAAAATAGTCCCAGGTAGAGCTGTCACTTTAAAATAGCTCTGTGCACAGCAAGTCGTGGGCTGTCTGGGACTGCAGAAAGATACCTGGAGTCCTCTCTGGTGATGGCCTGAGTGCCCACAGAAAGGGCTCTGAGTGCCACCTCTGGCACCAGTGCCATAGGTTAGCCATCACTGGCCTATGCTATGCTGATTATAAAAATTCCTTTGTCAGCATTCTGAATCATTTAGTAGTTTTATAGGAAAACTACCACTTGGCTAATCAGGATTTAACCTATATATATATGTTATTTAGCGTCAGGCGGTCCTGTGCAGCTAACACAGGCTGCCCGCGCTTCATTATCACTGAATTATGCACGCCTCCGGCTTTCCATTTACAGACACAGCCTTCCACCTCTCTGCCTGAGAGCCGTTGACATCATCCGGCTCTCGGGAAGTCTCTGTGTTACTTGCATAGGAGCATCCGGCTCTAATTAGCATATTTTGAAACATTGTTTTTCTCCAGGTTTCCTGCATTTAAAGCCTAATGAAAACTTGTTCTGTTATTGGGAAATAATATACTCACTGGGAGCCATGAGTATAAATTGTTTAAATGTTGACTACTCAAGTGGTAGTTTATTTTACATACCTGGCTCCCAGCAGATGTGGAGAGTCCCCAGGGAGAGGTAGCTGCAGCCTGTGTGTGCCTGTGTCAGTCTCCTCTCCTCCACACTCATGCAGCTCCCCATTTCTTCTCATGTGCATTGAACAGGTAGGGGAGGTAAGGGGATGGTGTGGAGTAGACTGGATGAACCTAGAAGACACAGACACACACACACAGGTCGCAGATGTAATATCAATTAAATTTATTGCAATGTTTTTTTGTAAAAACATTTATTACACACACACAAACATCAAAGTACAGGAAAACAAAACAAAATCAACAAAAACAAAAATTAGGAATACTGGTAAGATAAAACTGAAAAGTACCAGGACAGGCTGGCAGGAAAGCTGGGCTCCAGAGCAAGTCGGCAGGACCTCTGGAAGGATGTTGGGTTCCAGGTTCACGTGCAAGATATTCAGAACGAAGGGTTCCAGCACTGGCAGGAATCTCAGAGCCAAAGACCAGTAACATGTACAAGTCCAAAACAGGTATATAGATGAAAATGATCCTCCCCGAGACACCAGTGCCTCAGCATATTATCAGGACCAGGTCACACACCCGGCAGCAGCTGAACCAACTCATCAAATCACCAGAAACCCAGCTTTCCAGAGATAATTGAAAGCTGGGTGTTCACAATCCTACCACCAGAGGGTCAGGACAGTATCCCACCTTTAAGGAGTAGCCAGTGAACCCTCATACTCTGGACCCCAGAGTGGTACAACAGATCATTCTCCAATGACTTTGGTGTAAAAACATTACAACCCCCCCCCCCCCCAAAAAAACAAAAACAAAAAAAAACACAGGAAAACAAGGCAAAAGCAACAAAAACCATAATCAGGGTGCGGTTACACAGTGCATTTTGGTTGTGGTTTCATTGCGTTTTGAAATGCTTTACAACAGCTGAGGAGAGGTTATTTGCCTAATTACATTACTGTTAACATTTGCATTTACAAAACGCAGTGTAAACATATTGGTAACTCATGTATTAACATCAAGCTTACATTGCCCTTTGTAAACACAAATGTTACTAGTAATGTAATTAGGCAAATCACCTCTCCTCGGCTGTTTGCATTTCAAAACGCAATGAAAAAGCAACAAAAAATTTTTTTTTGCGTTTTTAAATGCATACAAAACGAAAGAGGGAGGGGGGGTCTGCCTGAAACGCATGTGTTTCATTGCAAACGCATATGCGCTTTGGCCAAACCCCCTCCCACTTTAGTTTTCAAAGCGTTTAAAAAAGCGAGAAAAACACCACATGGGAAGGCGCCCTCCGAATACCGGAAAAGTAAAACTGAAAAGTCCAAAACCGGACCCCAGAGTGGTACGGCGGATAATTCTGTAATGGTTTTGGTGTAAAACCGATATGGCAAGCTCTGTGCAGTGCTGCATAATCTGTGTGCGCTATATAAGTAATGTATTATGATTATTAAAAACATTTATAACATTATTGGGTGTTCACAATCCTGCCACCAAAGGGTCATGACACTGAACTGTGAACACCCATATGCAGGGGCGGACTGGGAATTTAAAATGGCCCTGGAAAAAACTGTAAAAGTGGCCCCATTTTATGGGCGGAGTCAAAACAAGTGGGTGTGGTCAGATAATGTGGGTGGGGTTATAACAGACAAATTGTTGGTAGATGGCCTTAACGCAAAACAAGAACATCTTTTACTAGTAAGTGAATCTGATGTGCAAAGAATGTGACCTGTCGATCAGTAAATGATGCAAACACACGACCCGGTAAGCCTTATATACCTTTCCCCTATGTACAGGAATATAACTACTATAATACTGCCCCCTATGTACAAGAATATAACTACTATAATACTGCCCCCTATGTACAAGAATATAACTACTATAATACTGCCCCCTATGTACAAGAATATAACTACTATAATACTGCCCCCCCTATGTACAGGAATATAACTACTATAATACTGCCCCCTATGTACAAGTATATAACTACTATAATACTGCCCCCTATGTACAAGAATATAATAACTACTATAATACTGCCCCTATGTACAAGAATATAACTACTATAATACTGCCCCCTATGTACAAGAATATAACTACTATAATACTGTCCCCTATGTACAAGAATATAACTACTATAATACTGCCCCCCCTATGTACAGGAATATAACTACTATAATACTGCCCCCTATGTACAAGTATATAACTACTATAATACTGCCCCCTATGTACAAGAATATAATAACTACTATAATACTGCCCCTATGTACAAGAATATAACTACTATAATACTGCCCCCTATGTACAAGAATATAACTACTATAATACTGCCCCCTATGTACAAGAATATAACTACTATAATACTGCCCCCTATGTACAAGAATAGAACTACTATAATACTGCCCCCTGTGTACAAGAATATAACTACTATAATACTGCCCCCTGTGTACAAGAATATAACTACTATAATACTGCCCCCTATGTACAAGAATATAACTACTATAATACTACCCCCTATGTACAGGAATATAACTACTATAATACTACATATATACACAGAAGCGAACATGCAAAAAATCAGTATTTATCATATACAGCTACAGAAAACACATGAGATCCTCACCTATTGCATCCAGTGACATCAGGTGACGTCTCCTCGGATTGTACTCGTTCCTCATCTTTTCCATTAGTTCCACCATCACCTTGTCTCTTCCTCCAGGTACACAGCTTTCCTGCAGAGTTTACCACACAGATGTCTTATGTTCTGCACTTTCCCATTGTCCCTTCTTCTGCTACCACCAATACTGTAATAGAGCCCCCTACAATATTAGTACCACACAAATAGTGCCCCATAATGTAAGGATAATGTATTTCTTCTTTCTCACCTTTAACCTCCTTAACCCCCCACTTCCACCCCACTATTGATAGAGCTCCGACTATGACCCAGGTGTAATAATAATGGCCCCGGCCTACCCCAGTCATAAAATTAATGCCCCCAGCCTGCCCCAGACACAGAATCAATGCCACAGACTGCCCCAGACATAAATTGAATGGCCCCAGCCTTCCCCAGTCATAAAATTAATGCCCCCAGCCTACCCCAGACACAGAATTTATGCCCCCAGCCCGCCCCAGACATATAATTAATGGCCCCAGCCTACCCCAGACATAGAATTAATGGCCCCAGCCTACCCCAGACATAGAATATATGCCCCCAACCTACCCCAGACATAGAATATATGCCCCCAACCTACCCCAGACATAGAATTAATGGCCCCAGCCTGCCCCAGACATAGAATTAATGGCCCCAGCCTGCCCCAGAAATAGAACTAATGGCCCCAGCCTGCCCCAGACATAGAATTAATGGCCCCAGCCTGCCCCAGACATAGAATTAATGGCCCCAGCCTACCCCAGACATAGAATTAATGGCCCCAGCCTACCCCAGACATAGAATTAATGGCCCCAGCCTATCCCAGACATAGAACTAATGGCCCCAACCTGCCCCAGACATAGAATAATGCCCCCCCCCCACCCCAGACATATAATTAATGCCCCCGCCAGCCCAAGATATACAATAATGCCCCCACCATATAATTGATGCCCCTTGCCAGCCCCAGATGTAGAATTAATGCCCCCTGCTAGTCCTAGATATACAATAATGCCCCCCCCCCGCCCCAGACATATAATTTATGCCCCTGCCCCAGACATATAATTTATGCCCCTTGCCAGCCCTAGATATACAATAATGCCCCCCGCCCCAGACATATAATTTATGCCCCCTAACAGCCCCAGATATAGAATAATGCCCCCCCCCCCGCCCCAGACATATAATGTATGCCCCCTGCCAGCCCTAGATATACAATAATGCCCCCTGCCCCAGACATATAATTAATGCCCCCCCCCCCGCCCCAGACATATAATTTATGCCCCCTACCAGCCCCAGATATAGAATAATGCCCTCCCCCCGCCCCAGACATATGTCTGCCCCCTGCCAGCCCTAGATATACAATAATGCCCCCTGCCCCAGACATTTAATTAATGCCCCCCCCCCCGCCCCAGACATATAATTTATGCCCCCTACCAGCCCCAGATATAGAATAATGCCCTCCCCCCCGCCCCAGACATATAATTTATGAACCCTGCCAGCCCTCAGGCGCCCCCCCCCCCTGCCCCAGACCTATAATTTATGCCCCCTGCCAGCCTTAATGCACCCCCCTCCCGCCCCAGAAATAATTATTGTCCCCATTCTATCATTAAAAACAAAACAAAACATCATACTCACCCTTTTAAGCACAGGTTTCTTCCCTCGGTCTTCTGTGGCTTGGTGTAGAGGCGCGGGATAGTGACGTCACTGCTCCGCGCCTCCACACCAAGCCGCGGAGCTGCAGGGAGGGCCGGACAGCTGACATGGTAAGTGCCAGCCTCCTCCACGCTACACAGGTCGCGCAATTACGTCAATTGCGCGACCTGTGTAGCTGCCCGTTATACACAGACGCAGAAGCAGCGGTGCTGCGCTGCGTCTGTGTACTAATCAATAGTACCTGCATCGAACGATGCAGATACTGTAGATTAGATGAAAAGTTGTAGGGAGGGAGTGCGGACCGGCCCCGCACCAGCTCCGGACCGGCCCCACACCGGCCCAGGACCGACCGGCCCACCGGGAAAATTCCCGGTGGGTTCAATGGCCAGTCCGCCCCTGCCCATATGGAAGAAATTGCAGGCAGAAACAATTATATGAATCTATTGTTGTGTCATTGCTTGCTTCAGACTGGCCCTAGAAAACCTCACTACTGCCCCTGGGATTCTGTATCTGCGCCATTATTGGGCTACAATTTGGATGAATAGAGTTGCAATAGTGGGAGGTATAGGAGATAAAAGTATCTGATTAGTCACTGTACTGTTTTCGCACTAATTGCCATGACTGTCAAAAAAACGTAATGATTATTCTAATTATTTTTCCTTTTATAATATGACATTTTCCTCATATTTGTTTTTTTCCCAAAACGTTAATGGATTCTACATGAAGAATGTATTATTACTAAATATGGAAAATGATATTTGTTGTGAAGCAAAAGGCAACAACTGCAATAACCACATTTATTACAGGAATGTCAGCAGATAAAAATATACCAATGAGCTGTGAGAAGAAAATAAGGTGAACACATCGGACGTTCTCATTTAGTATGGAGCAAACCACTCCAGCGAATATCTCACCAATGCACTTATTGTTCTTGTCAACCGTCTAGTGAAGAACGGACTCGATTTTCAGGAAGATCAAGGCCACACAAGAAGGATCATTTCTCCGCACAATGTTAAAATGGTCACTGGGAAAGCAAAACATGAATATCCTGTGGCTCTGTGTGATTCATCTGCGGATGACTAAACCGTGCAGGATTGCAGCTGGAGTCCCTCAATGTTTTCAGTCCCTCAGAACATAAATGTCAGATTTATCGATTTTGAGATGAAACAGTTGTTCATGCAATACGTAACCAAGATTTATGGGTCAATGTATACCAAGCACAGTCACAAAAAAAGAATAAAAAGTTACAACTTTTCAGACCTGTGCTTTTTGTAGGCCTGTAACAATTTCTTGCTGACAGATTAGCTTTGGGTTTGGAAACCTTTTTACACCGCGTTCACACGATGCGTTGCACCGCATTATTTGTTGCTTTTTTTTATGCATTTGGAACGCTCCCATTCCTGTTCCATTAAAATATATGTGTTTGTGGCCCACCTGTCTCTATATTGCATTTTTTGCCTTTGCGTTGCGTTTTTAAAAAGCACACAAACTTCTAATTCCATTGCATTGCCTTGATTTTCATTGCATTTTGTGATGCGTTTTTTTCATTTGCGGTTTGTTGGTAGACAGTTTCCCTTAACTTTTTCATCAAAGTCCCAACTTTTATGCATTTTCCAAGGGTGCAGAAGACAATTGCTTTCATCTGATTAAGATTTTAAAACTTTTTTTGTAAACCAGTCTTTTGCTGTGTCAAAAACGTATGCATTTTGGATGAGTCAAAACACAACTCAAAGCATCGTGTGAACGCACCATTTCGGTGATGCCACACATGGCATTTTTGGCCCGTTTTTAAGAATGCGTTTTCAGTCCGTTTAAAACCGCATCCTTTTTGACCATTTACCATGAGTTTGGCTGCTAACAACCTGTTTATCTATTATTATGATTGTTATAAATGGACAAAAATGGTCAAAAATGCGTTTTTAAAAGGACTGAAAACGCTTGCTTAAAATCTGACCAAAAAACGTCATGTGTGGCATCACCTTTAGACTGTGGAAATATTTCTCAGGCATGTTCTCAGCTAAGATGTGTAAGGCCTACATAGTAAAATTACATTTGGGGGCTACAATGAAGCTCTATGAAAATATTATCTGACCTTATTTTACAAACTGCGCAGACTCAGTCCTCAATCATAGTCAGCCGCCTTGCTCTTTCCTCTGGCTGTGTCAGTTATGTGGAAACCCCATTAGTAGCCTTCCAACATGTTTTCTCCTCTTTGAGTCAGGATTAAATACTAACACAGCGGCAGGTGCCATACACAATTTCTTAAGGTGGGGTATAAGCTAAGGGTGTGTTCATATGTTCAGTTTTTCAGATGCAGTTTTCAATGTTGGAGTGGAGTGAAAAAAAGAGGAGGAGCTTCTCTAAATGATAAGCCCTCACCTATTAGGATCCACTGGAACAAGTAAAGATATGTTTGTAATATTAATATTTAATGCATAAAAAGCCTGACTTGCAAGTATTTATCTCCCAATAATGTATATTTATGCTCCTAAAATGTAACTGACTAGGTTATCAAATAGGTAAAAACATATAAAGTATGCCCAAATATAAATAAATAAGGATTCCCTGTTGAATAGTATAAAATCTGTCACATCAATAAATAATATACACATTTATATTTGTACTCCTATAATGTTTCTGATAAAAGAAAACATATCACATTAATGAATCATATTTACATTTGCACTTGTACTCCTAGAATATTGCTAATGAATGAAAATGTTCAATCAGAAGAAGTATAGGTATCCGTAGCTTTTTCATATAAGTTCCAGTGTTGTGAAGAGATATAGAAACATTTAATTTAGGATGGAATGAACTGTTAAGCGTAACAAAATTTGTTTCTTGAAGATACTTATGTTTATAAAGGAGAAGCATATAAACAGTCTACAGTTTTGTGTGGAACTGCATATTACTACTCACAGTCAAGGCGCTGCGTAAAGGAAAAGTGGGTCTCATTAGTGTAGAACTGGATATTTTATCAAGACAGCACGCCTGTATATATCAGCAGGATGGATGTTTTTGGCACACCACAAGGATAAGAAGACCTGGTTCCTGTATGCAGGTGATACGTACAACTTTTCTTTTTGTGCAGGTTCCCGATAATACGATCTTCCTATGTTGGACTGACCGATCCTAGATGTAGCAAAGTTGGTTCTTCAGGATATTCAAGGCTAGATGCGTTTCAAATTCACTTAACTTCTTCCTCAGTAGCAAAATAAAAATTATTTGGGCGTACTTTATTTGTTTTTACCTATTAGGCCCCTTCTACACTGGCGTTTTTCACGCGCAAGTTCTGCGCGTGCATTTGACGCGCAGAACTCGCATTGCACTCTGTCCCATTGTATTCAATGGGTCTTTCTCCATTTGCGTGGTTTTCAACGCGCGTGCTTGCGTTCGTTTGCACGCGCGTCAAAATCGCAGCATGCTCTATTTTTGCGATTCACGCGCATTTTTCACGCCCCATTCAAGTCTATGGAGATGCATCAAGAACGCATTGCACTCGCAAACATTGCAAGTGCAATGCGAGTGCAATGCGTTTTAAACGTAAGGGTTGCTAGGTGACCAGTATAACAGTATTTCCCCTGCTCGCGAACGATCATTTAATTAAAAAAACACAATGAAGAACAGTGAAGAATAGAATAAAACCAGTGAACACAGTGAACACAGGATCATTTAAGATAAAAACACAGTGCAGAACACAGTGCAGAATAGATTACAGATGTTCGGCACATCTGCTTACTTGTCGGGAGATACGCGCGGAGCGGTGCGAACAAAATAGCATGTGAAGAACAATATATATGTGTGAAGAAGACATTGCAGATGTATGGAAACATCTGCAATGTGTTCTTTACACACATATATATTGTTCTTCACATGCTATTTTGTTCGCACCGCTCCGCGCGTATCTCCCGACAAGTAAGCAGATGTGCCGAACATCTGTAATCTATTCTGCACTGTGTTCTGCACTGTGTTTTTATCTTAAATGATCCTGTGGTCACTGTGTTCACTGTGTTCACTGTTTTTATTCTATTCTTCACTGTTCTTCACATCTGCTAAATTGTCGGGAGATAATATACGCGCGGAACAGTGAAGAATAGATCGCAGATGTTTGCAAATTATCAGAAGACATTATTTTTCAATTAAATAACACATTTTAATCCCAAATCATGGTCCCTTTGAAAACTGCTCGAGTCTCCCATTGAAACGCGCGTCAAAAATGCGCCGAAAACGCAAAAACAACGCTAACAACACGCGCGTGAAAAACGCAAAAACGCAAATTACTCCAAGGAAAAATGGAACAAAAACGCAGCCAAAACGTCAGTTTTTCACGCATTGCACCCTGACGTGAAACGCAACGCTAGTGTGCAAGAGGCCTTAGATTACCTAGTCAGTTACATTTTAGGAGTATAAATATACATTTTTGGGAGAGATATACTTGCAAGTCACTCGTATATTTGTGTATTGTCTTATTCATTTAATGTAAAGGTTTTTTATGCATTAAATATTAATATTAAAACCATAACTTTACTTGTGCCAGTGTTCTATTTTCAAAAAATGTTTTTATAGATTTTTGGCTATGGTGTCAGCCTACCTCTGAGCACAGTTCTGATCTGTTTAATTTAGGTGGAATATTCTTATGACTATCTGCTTAGAGTGCCATTTTCCATATTTAGTATGATCCACACCTACTTTTGGCTTCCAAAACTGCATCTGAAAATATGACCGTTTGAACGCACCCTAAAAGAGCTGCATCAATCAGGCAATGTTCAATGAGGCAGCATAATAACCGACCTTTCTATGCATCTAGAAGTCATCTTGGTTGTCACAGTTATACCTGTGTGTAGTGTAGTGAGGAACAGGATGACATTTCCCACTGTATGGGCATGTAGTAGGATACATCTTGCGCCCTCTGCCCTTCGACTTTTTCCCTCCACTTTTTTTTGGTGCACCTTTAACATGGGACGTGAAACACACTTCTGTTGGACTTTGCATGTTGAATCTGGCATGCGGTCCGACTGAGCACTGGAACGCCGATTCAGTGCAGAATTTTGCCTAGTGTAGCTGCGCCACAAAAGGGTCCCGTGTGACACAGTTGTGGCGCAGGCACTTCTGAAATACCCGTGCAAGCACCTAAAAGAATGTGCAAAGTCTGACAGAAATCTGGTGCAAGGCCCTAAATGTGCCCCAATGTGATGCAACCTCCTATACTATCAATGAATATATCCACAGCGATAAATGTTTGATAACTGGAGGATCCTGATCATGTTCTTCCTCCTTATAGCACAACTGAATTGGTAGCGAGCAATGAGAGGAAATGGAGGAGTAGTGAGATTCGGAGTAAGAACTCCAAGTTCTATGAACTAGATAAAAGATGAAGGTTAAGGTTTTAAAGTATATTTTTACCATATTTTGTTCGACTTTACCTCAAATTACTTTCAATGTAATAATTTTATAATTATATTTTATTAATTGTGTATATTAACACACTGCAGCTCTACAAGCTCAGATTAGCTGGTCATTTCAACATAACCTCACCAAAAAGCCATCATCCTACAAGAAGCCTATGCTAATATAAACAACAATCAACTATAATATCAGTGGGAAAGTTAATATTACAAGATCACTGACTCATAATATGGCAGTCTAGAACTCAGCTTTTTATTTTCCCCATGGCAAAGTACTAAGCTTGTGAATACTTGGTTTCTGAAACTCCCCAGAATATCGATGGCTTATTTCAGATGTCATATGAGGAGGTTTAGAGTTCTGTCTACTGTCAGCCAGAGATTTCATAGCTGTGCACAGTCACTAGTAAGGAAGAGTATTTCAATGACTGCCTCGTATTACTCATGCACTTTTCTTCTATTCACTATACATGGACTGGAAATTGAAGTTATAAAATCACAGTTTAAAGGAAATCTATCACCAGGATGAAGGACTGTAAACCAAGCACACTTACATGCTGCTATGTGCCCCCTCTGGCAGCATCTGCTCTTCTCTAAGCTTCTTATGCCTTTGTTTTTGTTTTTTTTAAATGATTTTTATTATAAATTATATAAATATATTTAATTAGAAATTATATAAATGAGCCCAAGGGGCTCCAGGCTCATTAAGAACTTTGAAGCCTGGAGGCCCTCAGGTTTATTTGCATAATTTTAAAAGCATTTTTTTTGTAAAAACAAGGTCATAGGAAGCTAAAAGAAGAGCAGATTCTGCCAGAAGGGGCAGACATCTGCATGTAAGTGTGCTTGGTTTACAATCCTCTATTCTGGTGGTAGATTTCCTTTAAAGACATTATTTTTACTGTGAATCATACATTATTCAATGGAGAGTTTACCAGACTCACATTAATAGATCTGGCAAGGTCATTTAATCATGATTTTTATGTGATTGACTGTGATGGACATAGACTGTACTCACGGCCGGCTCCAGGTTTTAGTGGGCCCCTGGGCGACAGAGCCCTAGGGCCCCTTCAGTACTCACACTGCCCCCCCTCCCCCGTGTGGACACATCCCCTACCTCCTGTAGACACAGAAGACACAGATCGCTATGAGAGACGCCCGACACTGCTACAATTGATCTGGGGGCCCGACTGGGCCCTTCCAGTACCCCAGCACTTGCCCAGGTTAGCCGGGTGCTGGCGCCGGGCCTGAAGTCTGTACTAGTGGACAAAGGTTCAGGTGCATAATGCAGCAAACCCCAGGTCTGTATGAAGAGGGATCAGCCCTTGAGCCTTCTTCTTACTCTCTTAGCAGCTCCATGATGTACAGATACATAACCCTGGCCAGATACAACATGGGCTAATGGCAGGGCTGTATCTGTACTTGCTATTTATGGGTACAATGAAAAGTTCTTACAAATAAAAAGAGAAGACACTAAATTCATTATGACGAGAATAGTTATACTGTGTTTTTATAGAATGTATTTACACTTGAGACCTATTAGTCTGACGCTTGAATTTCATTCTTTTTTCATTGTTATTTGTTTTTTGACCAAGTGTGAAATGAATGCTACTTGGTTACACTTTCCAGAAGTACCACTCATAGCTCCTGTTACTTGAGGTCAAGATCAACGACATTTCTAGCTGCCATTTTAGGTAAGGCATGGCTCGGGGCAATCCGGAGAAAGTAAATAAAGCATGCATCTTCTGTGCTCTCTGCCAGAGCCTTAACAAACTATCACACATGCAAACATTTCAAACCATCACTTATCTTTGTTATGTAACGTCTCAAGATGAGATTGTTATGGCCCTTGCTCAGTACAATCATTACTTCTTCCAAGCACAGGATGGCTTACAGTGCCCTATAAAAAATAATGTTAAAACATTTTAATACTATGACCATGACACCTTAAAAGGGCATTCCCGTTTCAGCAAATTAATGTTATTGTTTGTACTATAAAAAGTTCTAAAATGTTTCAATATACTTTCTGTATCAATTCCTCACAGTTTTCTACATCTCTGCTTGCTGTCCTGTTATAGAAAGCTTCTATGTTTACATCCAGTGGACAGAAATCTGACCATGATCACACAGGTGCACGGCTTGTTATAACACACAGCTCTGATTACTCTCTGTGACTGTAATAAGCCGTGCACCTTTAATTTCAACATTAATAAAAAATTTGCTGATTCAAGAAATATGTGCATCTCCTGCACCTGAAACTCCAGAACTTTAACGTCTGCTGGTTAGAAGCTGCTGTAGATTTCAGGGTACAGTGATTACATCATTCTCTGGAGCAGTGCATAATTGGGGTAAAAGGAGAAGTGCTGGAGCAGACACAGAGTGACAGAGCCTCATTATCATGATTTTATAATTGTTTTTTCAGCAAAGCCACTCAATTCAGGGATTTAACCAGATATATTTATACATCAGTGTAGCTACAGCATTCTCAAGGTATGTTTGGTTCATACTGCAAAAAAGCAAATGGTAGATTTCCTTTAAATTTACAAATGTATGATTTGTGACCATATAACAGCCCCCATAGACTTCTACGGCTCCTGCACCATTACCGAGTCAGGCGGCTGCTTGTCTGCCTATGGAGAGAGGAGGGGTGAAGTGTTTCCCCCTCCTCCTCCCGACCCTGTGCTCACCTGGGCTTCTGAATGTACCCTAAATGTTCCCATAGTGTCATGTCCTTTTTGTCAATAGGTTTTAAATGCCCGGTGTTTGGTAACAGAGCAAGGAGAGAGATGCTCTGCTCTCAAGTGCACAAGCTTTTTGCTGATCCAGTTGTGTTATAATGCACCCTAGTGGCTGCAAACACATATTTACTGAAAGATTAATGCAGAAATAAAGTGATCAGAAGTAATATATTTTGTGGATACAAGGGTCTTTATTGGAACACCCCATTTCTGTATTTAATATTCCATGCAATGTCCTGGGAAGCTAGAATGCAGTAAAATTGACAAAAAAAAGAAATTGCGCCACTTTCTTGCTGGCTTCGTATTGACGGATTTCATTTCCAAATAACAGTTTATAAATGTACTGTATATACTCGAGTATAAGCCAAGACCCCTAATTTTACCATCAAAAAACGGGAAAACCTATTGACTTGAGTATAAGCCGAGGTAGGGAAATGCATTGGTCACAGACCCCCCCACTGTTCTCCCCCGGATGGCGCCTAGTATGACGCGCCGCTGCGGACGTCATACTAGGCGCCGCCTGGAAGAAAAACATGGCGGCGCCTGCCACGAAGTTAGAGAAGCAAGAAGACGGGCGCGGAAGCCAGAAGAGGACCCGCACGGACGTCGGGGGAGCAGCGCTGCACGTCGGGGGCCACCGGAGGGTAAGTTTATTATTTTTAAAATATTTTTTAAGTATATATATTAAGTATTGACTCGTGTATAAGCTGAGGGGACGTTTTTCAGCACATTTTTTGTGCTAAAAAACTCGGCTTATACATGAGTATATACGTATATGGTTTAGTTATGTTTTAACACCTCTAACCCCGTAACACCATAGCCCTTTTTTGTGTGGTGCACTCCCACCTCCAAAAATCCATAACTTTGCTATATTTCAGTTTACAGGGCTGTATAAGGGATAGAATAGAATTGTACTTCCTAGTGACGGTATTTAAGATTCCATTTCGTGTACTGGGAAAAAAAATTCAAATGCAGGGATTTTAATGAAAAAATGCATTTGCACCAATTTCTAATGTAGTGTTTACATGTTTCACTGTTTGCACCAAATGACACCTCACCTAAATTCTTAGAGATGGTACGATAACTGCAATACTTAATTTTTATAGGTTTCATTACATTTACCCTTAAAGGGCTATTCCCATTACAGCAAATTGAAAATTGATGTTATTCTATTTATGATAAAGTTTTACAACATTCCAATATACTTTCTGTGATATAACGAGCCGTGCACCTGTGTGACCATGGTCAGATGTCAGTCCACTAGAAGTAAACATAAAAGCTTTCCATAGAATAACAGCAAGCAGAGATCTAGAAAACTAAGGAATTCATACAGAAAGTATATTGGAAAATAGTATAACTTTTTCATCATAACAACAATAATTTGGGAAATAAATAAATAGGAATATACCTTTAACCCCTTAAAGACGCAGCCATTTTGTATCTTAAGGCTCAGCCCCATTTTTTTGGATTCTGACTTGCGTCGCTTTATATGGTTATAACTTTTGAACACTGTTACTTATCAAAGTGATTCCGAGATTGTTTTTTCCCCACTTGTAGTACTTCATTTTAGTGGTAAATGTTGCCTGATAAGTTTTGCGTATATTTACAAAAAAAAAAGAAAAAAAAATATGAATTTTTTGAAAAAGTTGCAAAATTTTCAAAATTCGAATTCATTGCGTTTTCAGGCAGATAGATTTACCACCTAAATAAGTTTCTGAATAACATTTCCCATTTGTCGACTTTACATTTTCATATTTTTTGAAATGTCTGGATAATTTTGATGTAACGCAACTTACAAATCAAATATTAATTTTCTGCATTTTCAGAATTGACTATTTTGGGAATAAATACTGTTTTGAATGAAATTTTAAATATTTAGCATTAAACACCCCCTTATATAATCAATTCATTTTCAAATCTGCCCCCCTCAAACTATAAGAAACAGCTTTTAGGAAGATTGTTAATCCCTTGAGTTCTTCATAGTAATTACATCAAAATGGAGGTGAAATTTAGAAAAATGTTGTTGGTTATACTTTCATTTAGCCTTCATATTTACAAAAGATATAAAAAAAAACCCATCATACAATTTGTTATGCAATTTCTCCAGAGTACAGAGACCCCCCACATGTGGCCGGCACAGCGAGACGCAGACGGGAAGGAGCGCCCTGCAGCTGCCAAGATTTTAGTTCTCTCATTAGCCACTTCTGTTTGCTATAAAATTTTTCGCTTTTTTGTTATTGGGACCATGTGATTTTGGGGTTGGTATCCCTTATTGTTGAAAATGTAGGAACTTTTTTTTTTTTTTTTTTTTTTAAGGGCAGGAGTAGAAAAGCATCAATTCTGTACTACATTTTCTTAAAAAAAAATTTTGTTTGTGTTCACCATAGACTAGTAATGATGTTATCTTTATTCTATGGGTCAATACAATTACGGGCAGGGTCGGTTCTAGACAAAGAGGGGCCTTGGTTAAAACTAAAAGTGGGGCCCAAAAATAAAACTATTTTATGACCAGTCATAGTCAGCAAGAGGCTCCCTTTAGTATCGTAAAATAATGTAATATGTGAGAATTTTATAGGAGATAGATGATAGGAGATTGATGGACAGCTCAGTGGTTAGCATTACGGCCTTGCAGTGCGGATCAACATCTGCAAAGAGTTTGTATGTTCTCTCCAATCAGTATCCTCAATCATTGTGCATGTACCTGCTGTGTATGGATATGGCTTACCCTGTAAGCACTTGCGGGGCTAAATGTTAAATGGGTTTAGTTCTCATTTGTAAGGGCGTGTTCACACGATGCGTTGCTTTTTTGATGCATTCAAAAAGGCTTCAGCCTTGATCACATGCTGAGGTTACATTATGTTTCAACTGCATCTGTAACGCAATGTAACCTTGACATGCGATCAAGGCTGAAGCCTTTGGAATGCGACAAAAACGCATCAAAAAAACGTCACAACGTTACAACTTCATCACAATCAATACGAGGTGGTTTTAGGTGCAGTTTTGTTAAGTACAAGACATGAACTGAATGAGCAAACTTGAATTTAAAGGAGAAACCTGTTCCACAAATGCCTTTCAACACTTAGGCCCCTTCCACACTTGCGTTGCAGATCACGTCAGAGTCTGATCAGGGAGCGATCACGGTTTGGTCAGTGAAAAACACGCATTTTGCATCAGAGTGCAATCAGTTTTCAGTCAGAGTTTGTTCAGTGTCTCAGCTTTTCACACGCGTTTTAAATGCATCTTTCACGCGCAGATAATGCGTGTGAAATGGACTCAGGACTGAGCTCTATCTTTTCTATGACAATTGATGCGTGAAAAACGCATTGCACTTGCATGTGTCTCAAAGTGCAATGCGTTTTTGATGCATCTCCATAGACTCGTATGGTGCGTTTTTCACATGCGTGACTTGCTAAAGTAGAGCATGCCGAGATTTAAACGCACGTTAAAAAAAAAAACTGTGCGTGTGAAAAAAAAATGCAAGTCTGAAAAGACCCATTGATTACAATGGGTCAGAGTGCAATGCAAGTTCTGCACGTCAAAAGCACGCGCAGAAAACACGCGTGAAAAACGGGCACTTCCTCTAAGCGTTTGAAAGTAACACTAAATGCTTGACAAAACCTTCAGTAGGTGCAGTGTTGTATGAATAAATCCACTTGATTTTCACTTTGAGCCTGGAGAGCCACCTTTGTTTTTTGTGTAATATATATGATACAATATAAATATAGTATACAAGTATACCTTGTCTACCTGTAGATAGAAAACAGAGGCACAAATAAAAAAGTATTTTGTTTATTGAAGGCAATGAAAAGGCAACATAAGAGCAGTAGTGGAATAAAACAATCCCTCATGCAAACAGTTTTTTAGCATTGTGTACAGTGGCATCAACAGAAACCTATAGGTTAGCCCTGAAATTAAATAAAATCTTTTCTCTACATTCAGTAAACCTGAATCATACAAATGGAAATAAATTAGAAAATGTACATTTGTTACATCTTTATTAAGCCATAGTTTACCTGTACATTGTATTCACAGATTCCAAACAGTAATAAAATAAGCACAGAACATTTTATATTAGATAATAAAGCAGCAGGTCAGTCCCGACATATTACCTTTCCTAGAGTTACCATAAAAATCTGCAAAAAAAAAAAAACCCCAAAAAACACACTGGCTAAAATGGTAAAGCATTCAATGGAATGGATAGAAATCGACACGTGGAAGTGGAGTTGTCAGAATAGTCACTTCTTTAAAGAAATCTACTGCTCCCTTCTGGTCCAAAATTGTATAACTTCTACACAAAAAATATTTCCAAAGTTATCAGGGTTAAAGACAGTGTATAGAATAGATTAGTAGCACAAATGGAACGCTGGAAAGATTAAAAGGACCCATTGTTCGCACTCCTCCAGTCCCCACAGAGCATACTACATACACTGCCATAGTACATTTTTTTGTATAAAAAAAAATAGGTTTTACAGGAGAAAAAAAATAAATAAATAATAAAAAAAAAAATATATGTTATATAATACCTTTCAATACCATGTGCTGTGTGACTAAGCACTCGTCACCTGGGAGTGGCCGGAAAGGAGCAGTCCCCCCCCCCCACCCCCCCACTGCTCCTCCATGTGTCCTTTTCAAATATATGAAAACGCCCATCACTTTGACATGAGGGAGCTGTTTCCCAAGGGTGGGGGGGGGGGGACTGCTCCTTTCCAGCCCCTCCCAGTGGGCAACTGCCTAGTCACACAGAAGATGCTAATGAAAGTTACAATATAACATATCTTTTTTTCTGTAAAAACCAATTTTTAATACAAAACACACTTTGGCAGTGTATGTACTATGCTCTGTGGGGACTGGGGGAGTGCTAAAAATGGCTCTCCTGGTGACCGGTTCCCTTTAAGATAGGATACTGAAAAATACCCCATGAAGGGGCAGGTCTCCATTACAAGACAGGGGCCTCATTTTTCCACTACAGGTCCATGAACATGATGCAGGTACAATATTGGGTACTAATCATAGACAAGAAATTACCACTTCTGGAGGAGGGGAGAGAAGTAAAAAAAATTTAGTTATCATTTGTCATCATCGGTTTTTGCTTCAAACTGCACTGGAAACCATAGTAAAATTTCCACATGTGAACCTTATTGACAATAGATTCAGAAGATAGAAATCAAATTATCCTTGGTTATCCCACTCTGTATAATAATATACCTTTGCTGCAACTACACAATGCTTCTAGCATTTTTTTAACAGATTTCAGAAGTCATTTGAGGAACCATAGTATATTTGAGATCAATGAACAATATTTTACCATTTACTAAGGCTGTGTGCAGACAACTGCCTCAAGATTCACTGCAGTTAAAGAAAACTTATATCTATGGAGATACAATTAATATTCACTACAAGAGTCTGGGTCTTTCAACTGCAATCATACAGAAGCTGTTTTAAGGTCAAGTGAAATGGGGCTTGCCGCTTTGGGTTAAAGGGGCTCCGAACTGAACATCACAACATAGAAGTCACCAAGTATTTCAACTGCCAATTATAAAAACACATACACAATGGACAGACAATTTATAGAGATCAATCTCTGGAGAAAAGTTCCAAGACTGTAGAAATTCAGATCTTCATATTACACAAGTTATACAAGACTACTTTTAATAAACCCAGAACTACAAGAAATAGCAAATTAAAAGCAAAAATTTAGAAAGTCGCTAGTAAGAAGGTTCTTGTTCCAGTGTTTGTATACATCTGAAAATAGACTCAACCATTAACATTAAAACTTAGATTTGGGCTTAGATTTTGTGGTTGTAAATGGAAACTCCAAAGGAAATCCAAAACTCCACTGAACTGTAATAGTGACAACCTTGGCAGATGGCAAAAATTTTTTTTTTTTTGGTTGGGTACAAGAGCACTACCGAGCAGAGCAGTAAAGTCATCCAAAACCAATATTGGACATTTACTGGCCTAACTCCCCTCCCCACCACACACAATCCCCAAAATAGCCATTGAGTCAACTCAATAAGTTTTACTAAATTGCCAGTAGCCGTTTAAAAGTTACAGAAACATTAGACTTTGTCAAAATGAGTTTAGAGATTATCTTTAACACGAGAGGCTGGGAAAGAGACTGAACTGATTTCTGATGAATATTACTGGGAGCGGCAACCTGCAGCTTTACACAAAAACTGCAAGAGCCGAAAACGTCAAAGAAAGAACAAAACCCACAAAAGGTATAGATAAGTTTGAAACCTCAGAACCCAATTTTAAATGGTATAGCTAGTTATGGAAAGTGCAACATTGTACGGGGTACAACACCAAAATATACATATACAAAACTCCAATTGTATTTTTTTTCTGGAAACCTTATTGCATAAAAAGTGTAGAGTTTGTATGTTCTATCCGGGTTTGCATGGGTTTCCTCCCACACATATTGGTAGCTGGATTAGATTCTGAGCCCCATGGGGACAGGGAACGATTTGGCAAACTCTACCAACACTCATTAATAATAAAATTGCCAATCTACTGCATCAACCTCTTTAGCCAAAAAAGGAATACAAGCAAATATCCCATATGATCCCAAAGCAAATTGTGCTCTGTCCCTCTCCAAGCATTTTGTGTGTTCACAAGATAAACATTTTAAGATCTCTGCTTGCAAATTAGAATGGAAAGATCTTATCCACTGAAGATTAATAATGACTTTTTTTTTTAATTACAGTGCAGATCTTGGAGACTAGGGGCAAAAACAAAAGTTGGTAAATTCTACAACTTTTCATGAAAGAAAACGTCAGCACAGCTCCAGTGGATAGGACTGCAGCAGTTCTCTGACCAGGAGGGGTAGTTGGGAATTGATGCACCCCTTTATTCTCGTGACCTGTGGGGGTCCCAGTGGTCAGACCATTAAGTGACATCACGTCTTCGAGATAAGCCATTACATAACTAGGTGGAAAGTGTAATGTGGTATATAAAGTAAAGAATTTAAGGAAACCGTGGTAATCCCAAAACAATAGGTTATTTTCCGAAAAACTTATTGTATACAATATATGCCACACTAACGCAGAGCAATAATGGATTAACCACGATAGGCAGCAATAGATTTGGAATGATGGTGAAAAATAAAAACCAGACAATATACATAATGTATATAATGTAAAGTGACTTTGGAGCATTACATAGAGCTTACGAGTTGTACATGTTACTGTGTAACCTTTAATACAAGTACCATATCAGAATTCCAGATTTCACAGCATCCCTTGAATGTGCTGCAGGACTATTCATGAGGAAGACGAGACGTCTAAACCCAAACACATTTAACACTTTATGATGCATAATATGCAAGAGCCTGCAGGGTCCCAGGTGTCTATTATGCCAATAATGAATCCATCACCATTCACCATCTATCAATGTGATTACATGTGACAGGTTCCATTTAAGTACGACCCCACTATAGAATAATTGCACAAGTGGAGGAGAGGCAGATGCAATACTGAGCATTTAGTTCATCAATACAACTTCTCATGGATTTCTGCCTCAAAAATCTTAGGAACATTAATCACTTGGGTTGTGCCCAGTTTGTGATCTTTGTTAAGAAGGTTTTGATGAAGTTGCTGACACATACAGAAGCATCCACAAGTATTGGCACAGATTATTATAGATCAGGAATGTAAATGTAAGACTGATCACATAGCGTGGAGGTTATAGCACAGACAGAATGGGACAGCTGCTTATTTGTACAAGTTCCAGTTAACATGCACAAAAATATCTTTGGATTCACAGTAAAATTGTTAGCAGCAATGGTTTGTGCCAGTTATGTATCCATAATGCACTTCTAGAGAAAGTGTTACCAATATATGGCACATTTCCAGTCAGGTACCTTGGGACTTACAGGACAGCTACTACATTAGATGGTGCACACGATTCTCAGATAGGGAGATCTCTCTTGCAGCAATTGTTGGAAGACAATCACTAGCTGAAGGCAATGTTTAGTGCATTCAAAGACAGAAGGTGGTCAAGTAAAGGATTTCAGGCTCCAAAAGTCTCCCAAACATGCATGTCCAATGGAAGGCTTCAATATATGATACGATATTGCCATGCATCACTCACATGGTCCAAAAAAAGATATGTCTTGTGTATACACTGAGCACAGCAGTGTGTACAGGGCCACAGATTCAGGAAATTGTGGAATGTTTTACATACATGACCCCTAGATGTGCAATGGTCATCACTGGTCCTACATCATCCTCCATTCATCTTTGTAGCATACTGCTTATAAAGAGGTATAGTATAGTATAGTAAAGTGTGCAGTGTCTAATTCTAAGCAGATCATAAGGCAACAGGTAACAAGAACATCTTCCGGTTATGCGCCATCTGCACAAGCCCGTAAGGAAATACACACTCAATGATTTGTAAGTGTAGCTTTAGACTAAGGAGATAATGAAGCAACAGGTGAAAGGCAACCAACTTCCAATAACAAATACTTGACAGCCCTGGTAACACTGGTCTTAAGAAGGAATGACAGGACAGAACTAGGGATGGTTTACAATAATCGCAGCGATGACTGAATATATGAACAGACTTGCTTTCGCAGCAGTGATAGCTACCGTGAAAACCGGATGTTGGTCAACATTAAGGCAACGCAACTCTGTAGCAAATATAGAAGGACTTGTCTGAATCAGTAGAAACCATATAGCATATTTACAAAAAAAAAACACCCCACAAATGAGCTGAACAAAATGCTTCAGGAAATGTTTCCTCAGATATGACCGATGCCAGGGAGGAGGAATGACTGCATGAAGGTGACGGTAAACATCTCGGGTGCAAATAAAACTACATGGTATCCATAATACAGGCCAAATGTAAAATGCAACCCAAGGCTGCCAGTAAAGAATCTCTGCCGTACAGTACGTGCGCCATGTCCTTGCTTATATACATAATACTGGCCCTATATACAGATTGGTTTACTGCTGCAAGGATCATAGGTGCAACATCTTCACAATGGAGGCCCCTATTAGGAACGTGGCTTTCACACAGGTATCAAAGCCCAGCACATCATCATATATTTACTATTAAAGATCAATATTGTCATTTTTCTTCATTTACACCCAGTTACAGTAACTGTTCCAATCTTCAGTGACATCAAAGTGCAGAACAACTCAAGAGAAATTCAGCAATCCAAGAAGAGCACCAACCGCACCAAAATAGCCCTGGAGGAAAGAGTGACAAACAATGTAAATGCAGGGGAATAAAAAACAAAAATCAGTTTGTAAGAGCAAGGAAATTGATTCACATTGCAACACAATGTCCAAAAGTTCTAGCATATTTGTTCTAAAGTATCCTGAGTGCCAGTGGCCAATGGGACTACAAATTCCATCAAAGATTCAATAGAGCTGTGCCAGCTTTAGCAGCTAACATGTAATCATACTACACCTGTCAGACTATGGTGTACTTAACAGTTGCCCAGACTACTCTGTGGTGTGTAGTGTTTTTATGTATCCTCAATGGGGGCACCTCTTAGCTATAGGACATATCGCATATGTTCTCAACCATAAACGTTGGATCCTGGTACCTAGAATTTGAGAAACTCCTCTGTGCACCCTCTCTGCACCCTGCACACTTCAGAGGGCTATAACTTTGGATCCATGGCACATAGAATGGTGTAAATTGATGATTTCGGGCCAATTTTATATGTAAATCACCCTGCGTCACTTTACCAGTTAATATCTCAGGTTCCCACATACCTAGAAACACAATCCCAGAATGAAAGAATATTCTCTTTCAGAGTAAAACCTGAGATTTTAGGTGCCAGAGATCCAAAATTATAACCTTCTGAAGTTCTGGGGTGCACAGAAGCTTCTCACAAAATCTTGAAAGGATCAAATGAACTAATGTTCATCTAATGACACCCTGCTACCCAGATCAGAGCACCCTTCTTGAAGGTTCCGACACCGCACTGCGAATTCACTGGTGCAGATGCTACAGACATCTAAAAGTGACCTGTTATTTTATTAATTGGTTCATGAATATATAGTTTTTATTTGGGCTTCTGTTGTGTAAAGGAGTATACAATATATATCTGTGTGAAACATTCCCTCTTGCTGCAAGTTTTAGTGAATATACACATGCTGGGCATTAATGAGCTTATCACATCTTACCGTTTTTATGGAAGTACATTTTCCAGCCTTAACTAATTCACACATTCTAAAATCCTCTTTATTATGTAAATGAGGCTGGGCACATGGTGAGAGTGACGTCACCAGTTCCCCCTCGACTCTCCTACCTCTTCTCATGTTGGGGTGTAATGTATAGTAAAGCATTGCCATGTGTATAGGAGTAGCTCATACACACACAGGCTGCAGGGGACAGGGCTACCATTACCAGGAAGCACAGAGGAGCCAGCAACAGTAGTGTCACATTATACAGGCAGTCATTTAAGCAGGGGGGAGGATGTGGCTCTGCCTCATACTCTTCAATAAGCTGGACTGCTGAATATGATAATGACTCATTGAACCCATCTGAGGTCATTTGCATACAGCTTTAGGACCGGATTGTAGATGGAGAATGTAGGGATAGTGGCAATGCTTTCTAATAGAATATCATGAAAATATTTTTCTCTTTAAAGGGGTTTTACATACAAATGTTTGTTCATTAGGTGAATGGGTTCAATCGTACAACAGATATTGGAAGCAGATGGTGTGACTTGGGCTTGACCCAAAATTATCCAACTGAACTAAGTCTAAAGCACTCAGTTGCAAAAAAGTAACATTTTTGTGGCTAAATATGGTATGGGCCAAAAAGGACCTTTTTCAAACAGACATGCCGCCTGAATAATAGAAGTGTATGTGGAAATATAAAGGCTTTTGGAAGATGCTGCTCAGCATTGTTCTGGTGCTGCAGGCCAGATGGTGAGGACAGGGTCAGAAATTTTCCCATAGTTTGTACAACAAGTAGGTGAGGAGGTAACGGAAAATTGATCCCAGGACACACATTGATGCCTGCCCCGAGTTCCCGTTTTTCATGTTACAGATATTGAAGAAATTTGGATGGAATTTAATTCATACCTCATGTTCCAAAAAGAGTGCTTTAAGTTGACCATTGGACCAGTAATCCAACGCATATGCCAGCAACTTCATCGAAAGGGTATTTACCCGGAGAAAATTACCAACAAAGATTACCTTGTTTATTTTCTGCAAGACAAGATGGAAAAATAAAGTAAAGTTACACACACACACACACTATCCACAACCGACAGGGTGGTGCAACACCATACAGAACTGCTTTAGAAACCATTACCAAATATTAAATGATCCATCCAAGTATTCTATAAGGTCCTAACCAACTGGTGCGAATATGTGGCCCGCACTGCATAACCAATTCATTCTGATTAAGATTTATAATTCTTAATGCAACAGACAGGATTTGAAGACAAACTGGAATAAGCACAAAGAGTTTTCTAATTCCTATCATATCAAGTCTATTGGTTCTATTCCATGAATTTCATTAAAAAAAGTTATTCAAACTTCACTTTAGACGTGCAAAATATTCAGAGATAATGTTCTGAATTGGTCTTGTTGTGTTCTCCTACAGCCTTCATAGCCCTGTACAATGCTGCTTGATCCATATGCCACAAGGCAGCACTATAAAGAAGCCGAAGGATGTAAGCAATAGGAACAAATGTTTAAGACTCCATTCAGTTCAATGGATCTGCTTGCAGTGTGTCAGACTTAAAAGGACTTCAGTGTTGACATTAAAAGCAGAAACTTGGGTCCATGGGGTAAAGTCCAGCTGTGGTCTTCTACGCAAGCCACAAACTTTGCTGCGATGATGAAACAGAGGTCAAAAAAACAGACAACCCTGGGGAAAGGGAATAGCTGATGGGGCTGTGATTATATCACATACCCGTTTTCCTCACACACAGTAAATTAAAAAATATACTAATTTATTGCAAAAATGTAAAATCCATTTTAAGAGTACAAAGGCAGACAGAGCCTACGTGTTTCAATTAATCTTATTCAGCCATTTAAGGCATTAAGATTGTTAATCGAAACGTGTAGGCTCTGCCAGCCTTTGCACAAAGGAGTTTTGAAATAAAGAATCTTTTTTTTTTTTTTTAAAGGGAACTGTCTTTGGAGCTGGATCCATTTTCCTTGTTTTTGCTAGTTGAACTCCAAGAGATAATAGCTCACGGCCATATATATATATATATATATATATATATATATATATATATATATATATATATATATATATATATATATATATATATATATATATATTTTATTGGATTCTGTCAAAAACTCTATTTTGTCTGGTATCACCATTAAGTCAAAACTTAAGCCACAATAACAAGGAGAAAAAGTTTTTCATAGTCATTTGACCAGACCTAAAGCAAATGCCCCTCATTACGGGAAGATCCCATAGATACACAGCCTTATGGCTTGTTCAATACTAGTCTTACCTCATTTACAGCACACATCCGGGCTATTGAGCCAATATTATTGGTTATGGTGACCAGTGTTGCACGAGCGAGATCCTCTTTACTAACCGATTCTCGTTTATCTTTGTAAATCATGTTTCCAAAGCTGATAATAAAATAAAAGAATATTGTCAGGTTAATGCATGCAATGTAACGCAAGATGCTGCCTACAACCCATGGTCAGAAAATGTATCATGGTGATGAGCCGTGACTTGTGACTGTTTATACCCCTACACCAAATCATGTGGGCGTATAAGGACAATTAAGTGAGCTGGCCAGGCATAGAATTCACCAGGTGCACAATCTTTGTATTTGAGGTGCAATTGCATCAGAGACTCTTAATATATTGGTCCTGACTGTGCTGGTGCATGATGGGCCAAGCAGTGATAGATTCCATCCCTTCAAACAACTTTACTAGGAAATCATCAGAATTAAAAGATTCTAGTTTTACCTTGATGCTACCGCCCATCCAGGAAGTCCAAACCTTTCATAGTCCCCACCATAAATGTCCCGTACTAATTTATCAGGGTTTGTACTGTCACCAGATGCAGCCATTTCCAGAGCCTCTTCAAAGCTTTCACATCCAGTCAATAAACTACAGAGACCAAGGAACGTGCCTCCACCTAGGCTAAAGAAGAAGAGTTATTACCGAAAACAGTCAAGCCTTCATACATGGCTGATGAGTACTTGTATACAAGCAAACAGTAAATATGGGAACCCCAAATATGGACAATGTGTGCAAAATTGTGAACTTTATTAGGCTACATTCAGACAAACGTCCCGGGAGAGAAGGACTGCCAGAATGCTGACACCAGAACCAATGTTCATTACTAATAAAGGATAAGGCAGGGCGTCATATTCCAGGGATAGATAGGACATCTGTGTATGGGGGATGTATATACCTCTCCCAATGGCCGTGTGAGTGCAGCCTAAAAGAGTGAGTTTAGAATGTATCTCGTTTTCACAAAGAAGACCCTTGCCAGCATTGACATCAATACACTGGGCTTTTTGCAGTCACACTTTAGCGTTAACATATTAAGGCTTGGTTCACATTAGTGTTACACCACATAAATAGCACAGCAGATTTGTTTTTTGTAATAAAGAATGGAAGGGTTAAAGAAGGTAACCCCATGTACATGTATCCCTATGGGAAACATCAGAACCATCATAGTATTTAGTATGCTCTTCTATACCTAGAGGACATGAGCATGGCTTAAAGATGGTTGTTCAGTCACTAAAGTTACTCCCTAACCACAATATGGAGGTAAATTTGCTGATCAATAAGGGGGGGGGGGGGGGGAGCGGCACACACATCACAAGAACAGGGTCAGTGAATCTTTAAACTTTTCTTTTTAGGTATACCGAATATGTTCAAATATGAAATTATTGCTACTTATTAACACAAGATTGAAAGTGCATTACCTTGTACCACAGACTCTTTTATATTTGTCCTTGGAATGGACTGCCAGAATGCTGACTCCAGAACCAATGTTAACTACTAATAAAGGATAAGGGTCATCAAGATTAAAAGGGATCTTCTGGCACTGTTCAGGGTGTAAGGCATTTTCAAAATAATAGCACTCCGCCTGCCCATTAAAGCGCACAGAGTCAATGTATAACAAGCCTCCAACCAGAGAATCCAGTTCATCCACCTTGTGCAGTTCTAGGTTTCCAATCTGTTTAGAAGGAAAAAAAAATAAAAGTTTGCTGTTATTATAAACACATGTAAGAATGAATAGAAAAAGTGAAGAAAATTTATCAAGAAAATCAAACATGATAAACCAGGCACACTTACTGGTAGATCCAGGCACCATGACGGTGGTAAACATCTTATATTTGTTATCCATGGCTTCCTTACTTTCTAAAATCAACATTATGCTAATGAGCCAAAAGTGATCCTGGGGGAGTTACTATTGCCCCTCCGTGCCATCGCTTCACAGGCCATTACTGTGCAAAGTTCACTTCCCCGTTCCAAGTCAGATAACAGCAGGTAGGTGGGGGGAGGGGGAAGACCTGCTTCTGCACAGTGGGACCTGTGATGCTACAGCACAGAGGGTCTCTGGTAACTACTCCCGAGAGCATATAGTGCTCATTAGCAGCTTTTTAAACGTTCATTTTAGACAGATGCAGGCCAAGGATAACAAGAAGGTTACCACAGTCACAGTGCTTGAATCTATAAGAAAGTATCATGGTTGATGGTAGATTTCCCTGCAGGCAGGATTGGCTGTAACAAACGAAACCATCCTCACTCAGCTCTATTCTCCTTGCCATCCTGACTACCAATCACAGGGCCCATCCAAAGTGGTAACCAGTGAAAAGTAGGTGTTCTCTTTCACACTGTTCTATGGAAATTAGCATAGTAGGATGCCATAAACAGGGTCAGCACCTACCGTCCTAAATTCTTCTTCAAATTTATAAGCACCACCACCCGTGGCGCAGAGAACCGTGTGTAGTGTTGAAAAATTCTTATCCCTTGCCATGTGAATAAATGTTGGCAGGTCTTGTGTGGGAAACCGAATAAAGTGCAGGTTTCCTTTTCTGCCAAAGAGGGTGAGGTTTTTCAGCTCCAGGTGGACATCTCGGATGCCAGTAGAACCATAGGCTACATTGGAAGTCAGATATTTCCGGATGCTTTTTAAGCTTTCAACTTCTTCTTGTTCCTCCTCAGCTGTAATGTCAATGGGTTCAAAATAAGCCAGTTTCACCAATGTCCCACCAATATCCATACCGAACCAAGGGAATGCTGAGGAAATAAAATACATCATTAAATTCCAGCTTTATTTCATAGCTACATTAGGAAAAAGAACCATATTCACATACTGAACAAATGCCAACACAAACTAAATTATGACAATAGCTCAAGCTTTGGATATTTTGGACAATTCTTGATACTGGGTGGAAATTTAATGTAATATAGAAGGGGAAGCCAAGAGAGCAACAACCAACGCTAGCAGGGGCAAGGCCTCTAAGAAATGCATAAGACACATAGGTGGGATTCCTGTGGTCATTTCACTTGGTAAGGGTGGGGAATAGGATTATTTTAAACAATACAGTGAATACTTCAGTTCTGATGATACTTCATGTGCTGATTTCATGCTATACAAAAAAACAACAAATCCTTGTTCTATTGTAATTTAAAATGTTTTTTATAATTCGAACCAACCCAAGTCACATGAACAAAATGCAGGAAAACAAAGGTTTCATTATGATTCTTTCCTTAAGGATCTTGTGACTTAGAAAATGTCCATACAGTGTGTGACTTATCAGATGCAGCAGCTAAAGTAAATAAATAAAAATCCGGAAATTCCAACAAAGTTGACAATTTTCATATTAAAATGATTAAATTAATGCAGAAAATTAATAAAACTGTCCATGTGTAGAGTTGATTTGTGGAAGTAATATGGATATAGATGGAGTAAGGCCACCTGTTGTGTAAAGGGACATTATGTAGCAGCTTCGACCCATAGAAGCAATGCTGTCACAGCCATGTGAGGTACACAGTGAAGGGGATGCAGTACTCTAAGGACCGCAGCCGCAATCAATCATATAATCGGGGGTGGTGCCAGGTCCTAAACAAGCTGCACTGTTAAGAGACCATGGCAAACAGTCAGGTGCTTAAAGGGAACCCGTCATCTGCTTTTGGCCTAATAAATCACTATCAGTATACTGTCAGTTAAAAAAAAAAGTAGAAGATGTTAATCTTTCACGATCTTCTGTCATGGCATCAAGCGAGGTGTAAATTGGTTGTATAAAGTCAAGGAGGCGGAGAGTTTAACACTGAAGTCAAGGGGGGGAGCTCCTCCTCCTTCTCTGTGATTGACATTGTGCATCAGAGTTCAGGAGATCTGGTTAGTGAGGTCTCTATGTAGGACTGTCAATTACAGTGAAGGGGGCTTTCTGATGGGGCTTTTCTTCAGCCTTAAAATCTCTGCCTCCTTGACTTTATACAACCATTTTACAGCTCACTTCAAAGTTGATTTTCTGGATGATACCACCATACTGGGTCATGAAAAAAAGTGTTCTGCTGCTTGGCAACAAGTAGTGGTTTATTAAGGGTTATTGTATCCGGGAAAACCTCCCATTTACCTGTCTAAGCAAACTATGTAAATATGTGGTAAACAAAGTGCAGACAGGAACCAAAGAAAGCAATGAGACAGCTGGCCCAAATATCTGACAGCTTTGCATGTAATATGCAGTATATTATATAAAAAAAAAAAAATTTCCCCTTCCTGACATGTTTGTGTCTGACTTTCTGTGGATTAGCCAATATGTTAAAACATCCAGTAATTGCATTAGAAATATTTCTTTAATGTTTGATTTGCAAAGGTCTATACAAAGTGTACGGCCTCATTAAGGACACTTACACGCTGGTGTGAGCCACCTCAGGCAGTCTCATCTTTTAGCTTCTCATGCCTTTGTTTTTAGGGGGAAAATAATGGCTTTAAAAAAGAGTGCGAGGGGCTCTGGACTCTATTGATACCGGAGTCCCTCAGGATCATTTGGTCTTTTTCGACCCTTAAAAACAAGGGCAAAAAAAATATAAGATGTAGGAGTAAATCCTCCCAGAGAAAGCACACATGTAGGTTGTGTTTGGTTTACAATCCTTGATCCTGGTGGTAGATTTCCTTTAAGTTCTGCTCTAGGTTCTCGATAACTCAAATCCACTGCCCTGCAGTCTAGTAAAAGTAATGGGGTCTATGGGGCTTCTGTTCTTGAGTCTGGAGGCTCATTTAGAAAGCACACTGACCCACTGATTTCTATGGGTTTGTTCACATTTCCCTTTTATTTTTTTTACTGATGCACAAAAAAAAAAAAAGCCCTGAAAGCTGACCAGAGCTGAAACAGGGACACAACTTATATAGGTATTTATATAGGCAAGTCTGTCATTTTACTGGTATTTTGTAAACAAAGTATACATTAAAAAAATTTTGAAAATAAAATGAAGTAAAGTGTCAGCTGTCAGCACCTCACTCCTTGTGTAAGAGTAGAATTAAGTCAGGTCATCTCAACTGGAAAAATATCTAATTTTTGAACCGATTAAGGGAAACGCACATCTGATGGTCAAGGTTCAAAACGATAACATGTACTGTAACCCATAGAACAACACGATCAGCTGAAATACTGAACTATCTGAGCACCTGGGGATGTCGTGATGGCCAAAGTACGAACTGTGAAAGCCTGGAATAAAAAGTATTCTAAAACAAAAGGGGAAGGGGGTGTAACTATCCCTATATAGCATACATCTTAACATTCTGCATTAAGTGAAAACGTTGTTCCCCTGTGCTCAGATCCCCAGTAGTAAACACTTCATGCCTGAGCTTTTCTTGGAGTTTATACTCATCTTTAAACAAGTTATAATTAATGTTCTGCATCAGCTGTAAGAATATGAAAGACTGTAAGCTCTTGTGTCACCCCCCTCATCCTCATAGACTGTAAGCTCTTGTGTCACCTACTCATCCTCATAGACTGTAAGCTCTTGTGTCACCCCCCTCATCCTCATAGACTGTAAGCTCTTGTGTCACCCCCCTCATCCTCATAGACTGTAAGCTCTTGTGTCACCCCCCTCATCCTCATAGACTGTAAGCTCTTGTGTCACCCCCCTCATCCTCATAGACTGTAAGCTCTTGTGTCACCCCCCTCATCCTCATAGACTGTAAGCTCTTGTGTCACCCCCCTCATCCTCATAGACTGTAAGCTCTTGTGTCACCCCCCTCATCCTCATAGACTGTAAGCTCTTGTGTCACCCCCCTCATCCTCATAGACTGTAAGCTCTTGTGTCACCTACTCATCCTCATAGACTGTAAGCCCTTGTGTCTCCCCCTCATCCTCATAGACTGTAAGCTCTTGTGTCACCCCCTCATCCTCATAGACTGTAAGCTCTTGTGTCACCCCCTCATCCTCATAGACTGTAAGCTCTTGTGTCACCCCCTCATCCTCAGACTGTAAGCTTTCGTGTCACCCCCTCATCCTCATAGACTAAGCTCTTGTGAGCAAGGTTCTCACTCCTATTGTTCCATATGACTGTTTGTACTCTAATGTAATAAATGAATTGTAAAGCGCTACAGAATATGTTGGCGCTATATAAATAAAGCCATCCTGGAATCACTGAGCTCGCACACACTTACATGGCTTCTTTGCATCCTTGATCTTCATGCTGGCGGTGCGGCTCCTCTCCTTCCTGCAGATACAACATGTACAGTCAGTCTAGGGCAGCTCCATTCATAGATCTGCCTCCTCTCACCATACAGGCCCCGCCCACATCACCAGTCATGCAAACATTCACAACATCCTGTCACCAGGACGTGACGTCACCACCGCTGTCGAAGGGCTTGCCGGGAATTGTAGTTTCTGTTATCTCCTCTGTACGGGGGAGAAGACAGAGAACTACAGGTCCCTACAAGCACAGCGCGCCCGCTCTTACCTGTAATATGTGTGTACGTGTTTATGGTGGAGCGGCCTCGGGCGGCAGGTCACGGTCAGCTAATGGCGTCTTCTCCCGGCGCGGCAGAGGGAGCGGCAGTCCGGGCGGTACAGGGAAGTTGTTGCAGTCATATCCGTGCTGTACGCAGCTGATGCTGAGGTAGAGCAGCTCACGCCAGGCGCGCTGCAGCCAATGAGAGGGAGCCGAGGGGCGGCAGCCAATGAGAAGCGTCCTGGCTGTGGAATGATTGCTGGTGACGCGCGGCACAGCGGCCGCTATTGTGTGAGGAGGAGGAAGGCAATGGCGGCCGCGCCGCGGGAGGCCCGGTACTAGCGCGCAGGGGACGGACATGTAGACTGCGGCTCAGCGCCGGGCACTGCTTTCTCTCTATGGTTTATTCATCTTTTGTCATCCGCCATAACAGTAACATGGCGCCTGCTACTACATAACCCCGGCTATGCCTGAGCGCAGAGACACAAGTGCCATTAACCTCCCCACACGGTGGCAGTTATTAGCTGTGTGTGACCTCACCTCATCCCGGGGCAGTGTGACTGCACAACTAGGGGCATATCCCACACCCTGACGTCACTACACCCAAATGTTCCGAGGGTCCAGTTATGCGCCACAGAACCAACTTATACCATAAGCCACGCCCTTTCCCCTCCCCTAACCCAACCCCTACAATTCCCACACAGTATAATCCCCAAGCCTAATGCTAATGCACCCCTGAGGGCGCGTTCACACGTTGCGCTTTGGTTGCGTTTTAAAACGCATTACAACAGCTGAGGAGCGGTCATTTGCCTAATTACATTACTGTTAACATTTGCGTTTACAAAACAAATGTAAATAGTAATGTAATTAGGCAAATCACCTCTCCTCAGCTATTGTAATACATTTTAAACGCAATCAAAGCGCAACGTGTGAACGCGCCCTGAGGCCGCTAGGCGTCCGTTCATAAGGCCGCCGTCACACGTACCACTAGGCGTCCGTTCATAACGCGACGCTAGCGCACAGGGGGAGGTCCTCGGCCAGAACGCACATGCGTTTCCAGAGTTTTCCCTGGAAACACATGTGCGTTCGGGCCGAGGACCTCCCCCTGTGCGCTAGCGTCGCGTTGTGAACGCTTTGATTGCGTATAAAACGCATTACAACAGCTGAGGAGAGGTGATTTGCCTAATTACATTACTATTTACATTTGTTAACGCAAATGTTAACGCATGCATTAACATCGTGTTTTGTAAATGCAAATGTTAACAGTAATGTAATTAGGCTGCAGCATTAGGGTGAAGACACACATGGCGTTTTTGGGCCGTTTTTACTAAGTGCGTTTTCAGATCGTTAAAAAACGCATCAGTTTTTTAAAAACGCATGCGTTTTTTGAAAACGCATGCGTTTTTGTCCGTTTTTCGTTGCGCAATTTCGGAAAAACGGACAAAAACGCATGCGTTTTCAAAAAACGCATGCGTTTTTAAAAAACGGATGCGTTTTTTAACGCATGCGTTTTTAACGATCTGAAAACGCACTTAGTAAAAACGGCCCAAAAACGCCATGTGTGTCTTCACCCTCAGGGTGATGGCTAAACGCATCAGTTTTTGACAGGTATGACCAATTATCTTAATTAAAACTGGTCAAAAAAGCATGCGTTTTTTGACAGACTGCTTAAAAACGTGTTCAAAATGCCACATATGCCATCACCCTTAGGGTGAAGACACACATGGCGTTTTTGGGCTGTTTTTACTAAGTGCGTTTTCAGATCGTAAAAACCGCATGCGTTAAACGCATGCGTTTTTTGAAAACGCATGCGTTTTTGACAGGTTTGACCAATTATCTTAATCCAAACTGGTCAAAAACGCATGCGTTTTTAACGATCTGAAAACGCACTAACTAAAAACGCCAAGTGTGTCTTCACCCTTAGGGTGAAAACACACATGGCGTTTTTGGGCCGTTTTTACTAAGTGCGTTTTCAGATCGTTAAAAACGCATGCGTTAAAAACGCATCCATTTTTTAAAAACGCATGCGTTTTTTGAAAATGCATGCGTTTTTGTCAGTTTTTCATTGCGCAATTTCGGAAAAACGGACAAAAACGCATGCGTTTTTTAAAAAAACTGATGCGTTTTTTAACGCATGCGTTTTTGACGATCTGAAAACGCACTTAGTAAAAACAGCCCAAAAACGCCAAGTGTGTCTTCACCCTAAGGGCACAGAGGAAACCATTGGATAGTGCATCTCAAAATGCAACATGTGAACGCGGCCTCTATGTCCTTTTATTTGTTTGCCCCCCCCCCCCTTTAACCCTTTCACGACCCGTGACGTAATGGCACGTCACGGGTCGGCCGCGGGTGCATGGAGAGGGCTCACGCGCTGAGCCCTCTCCATAGCCGGTAAGTCTTTGCTGCATATTGCAGCAAAGGCTTACCGGTAACACCCGCGATCGGTGCTAGCACCGATCGCGGGTGTTTTCACCTCGATCACCGCCGGCAATGCTGCCGGCGGCTTCAAAAGCATGGCGGCGCGTGGGCGCCGCCATCTTTTCGAGGATCGCCGCTCCCCGTGACGTCATCGGGGAGCGGCGATCCGTCGCCATGGTAACCTCGGGTCTCGCGAAGACCCGAGGCTACTTCTGGTTAACCCATGCATTACAATGTGCTATCAGCACATTGTAATGTATGAGGAGTAAAATCCCCATATACTGCCATACTGTAGTATGGCAGTATATGATAGGATCGTGCAGACCCCCTAGGGTTAAAGTACCCTAGGGAGTCTGAAAAGTACTAAAAATAAAAATAAAAAAAAGTTAAAAGAAAAAAAATTATAATAAAAAACCCTAAAAACTCAAATCACCCCCCTTTCCCTAGAACTGATATAAATATAAATAAACAGTAAAAATCATAAACACATTAGGTATCGCCGCGTCCGAAAATGCCCGATCTATCAAAATATGATAACGGTTTTTCACTGTGTTTAATCCCGTAACGGAAAATCGCGCCCAAATTCGAAAATGGCACTTTTTTTGTCATTTAAAAAAATTAAAAAATTCTATAAAAAGTGATCACAAGGTCGTACAGTCCTAAAATTGATAACATTGTAAACGTCATCAAAATCCGCAAAAAACGACACCACTCACAGCTCAGTACACCAAAGTATAAAAAAGTTATTAGCGCCAGAAGATGGCAAAATCCCAAAAAAATTTTTTGTACAGGAGGTTTTAATTTTTTTAAATGTATGAAAACATTATAAAACCTATACAAATTTGGTATCCCCGTAATCGTACCGACCCAAAGAATAAAGTAGACATGTCATTTGGGGCGCACAGTGAAATCCGTAACATCCAAGCCCACAAGAAGACGGCACAAATGCGTTTTTTTACCAATTTCACTGCATTTGGAATTTTTTTCCCGCTTCCTAGTACACGGCATGGAATATTCAATACCATCTCTATGAAGTGCAATTTGTTACGCAGAAAATAAGCTGTCACACAGCTCTGTAAATGGAAAAATAAAAAAGTTATGGATTTTTGATCATGGGGAGTAAAAAATGAAAATGAAAAAACAAAAAAGGGCCAGGTCCTGAAAGGGTTAAACTTATAATGCCCTACAATTTTGTACCTACAACTCCTACCATTGTGACCCAATGCTCTTCCTCCTTAAAATGTGGCCCCCTCCAAACATTATTCTCTCACCCTACCATTTTGGAAAAATAAAAACAACAGTTACCTCCCCGTTCCATCCCCCGTGTTCACTTGCTTTATTTCAGGTGTGTTTGAGGGCGCATTCACATGTGGCGTTTTCGTCGCGTTTTTAAACGCATCCAAAACGAAAGTGGAAGGGGGTTTGGCCAAAACGTGTATACTTTTGCAATGAAATGCATGCGTTTCAGGCAGACCCCCCTCCCTCTCTCATTTTGGATGTGTTTAAAAACGCGAAAAAAACGTCACATGAGAAGGCGCCCTAACGTGTGTGTTTTCAATCACATCACAACAGCTGAGAAGAGATTTTCCTGATTACATTGTGTTTACAAAACGCATGCTTTGCAATGTTAATGCATGCATTTGTTAACACTACATTAACACATATGTTAACAGTGTGTTAAAGCATGCACTTTGTGAACTCAACGTGTTCGGGAATGAGCACCAAGTATTTTGCATTATTTTCATGCCAAACACGTGATGCTCATTCCAAGCCCCTCCCTTTCATATGAGTTGAGTTTAAATATGCAACTGAAATGCAATGTGTGAATGCGGAGGAGCGCTCCTCTGCTGTGTGTAGCTTTATGACTGCATTCACACTGTGTCCTTAGTAAAGCAGTATTGAGCCGTTGCTTCTGCTGTGTCATACACACAGTGGGGCTTATTTACTAAGGTTCACGGATCGCACTTTTGTTGGACTGTTCATGGTTTTCGGGATTTGCGCTGCTGGGACAGGTATTTAGCAGGGGATTGTGTCATTGCGTTTGGATTGTGAAGCAGCTGCGCTAACTTTCATATGACAGGAATTAACACAACATGTAAATGCAGCCCGGCGTGATGACATCAGCACATTGCAACTACACAGCAGCAACAGCAGCAGGGGCTCGATGATGTTTCGCCAAGGACGCAGATAGAGTTGAAATCCTGGGACTTGCCTCCTAACACCTGGGACAAAGCTGAAATCCAGGACTGTCTCGCCAGGTGTGAGATTGGAAAATTATACGATACTATAAGGCTGGGTTCACATCCTTGTATACTGTATATAGCAGTGGTGGCGAACCTATGGCACGGGTGCCAGAGGTGGCACCCAGGCCATCACCCCAGTGCAGAGTTTGCCAAACAGGACTCAAGGCCTCATGCAGTCCCAGGCAGCCCAGGACCCTAGAAGGAAGCTACAATGATAATCCAAATTTCTTCTCCTTCTTTCTACTGTATTGGTGTCCTCAGGTGCCTATACAATACAAACATGTGACAGAGCCGGGAGGAATAAGTTACTGCTTATACTGTCGCATTGGCACTTTGCAAAAAATACGTGGGTTTTGGTTGTAGTTTGGGCACTCAGCATATAAAAGGTTTGCCATCACTGACGTATGGTGTGAAAAAGACGTACTACTTCCCTTCTCCAGGCTCACTGACATCATTTCGGAACACCCCATACATCGGCAGCAGCCCATAACCGGCTGCTGCTGTTGTAGACTCAGGAGGTGTTATTGGGCAACATATCCCCCTATATGAGTGTCCTTACAATGTATGTGAACCCAGCCTAAGATAACACTTTATTCATCCCCAAGGGGATATTATTGTATTCCAACAGTCTATTTGCTGCAATCGTGGAAATATAGACTTATAAAAGTTTTGCTAGTTACACTGGGGCGCTCAGGCTGCGTCACCTGAGCACCTCAGGGAGCCCCGAATATTAATTTAGACACTCACCCCGTTGTGCTAACAGTCCCAGGTCTCGTCCCTCCACAGTGCATAGAGCAGGTGATGGGCGGGATCGCTAGCAACACATTTATTGAGGTTTTACATAATTTTTAGGCGTTTTCTTGACTTTTACAAAAAGGGGGCAAGGCCACGGAAAATGGGAGTGGCTTAGCCCAAGCGCCAGAACATTCAGTCCTTAACTAGAAGACGAGACTAATAGACTCCACAGTTCTGTATTATTCCTGCTAAATCATCCCACTTTTATGTACAGAATGAAACTAATATATAATATGTTGTGTGTTCATGAAGGAGAGTATGGAGAGGGCTGCCATGGTAAGTACTGGCACAGTTTACATCAGTTAACCTGTTTGGTACTGAGATTACTATCTTTAAATGGCGGTAGCTGCACTCTGTGACATCATCGGGGTGCGCCAATTGCCGCAGTGGCAACTGGGAGCCCATGAAAGGCTCCCATACCTGTCATCACTATTCCTGTATTACAGTCTGTCTGAGTACACAGTTTTTAAAAAAAAAAAAACAACAATATGTCTTTATTGTGTTATTTTAAAAAAATCCCTATTCACAAATCAAGACTCCAAATCAAGTCAATTCAAGCACAAGCATCACAAACAGGGCCAAGTACGGAGATATAAGCATCCAAGCTCATATGTGCCACTATAGTCCTCTATAAGTACTCACTAATTGTAAAAAAAAACATCTCATCCCAACACAGTGGGTTACATGCCTAATAAAAAGGTAACATCTTTACCCATGTTTAGCTGATAGCACCGCCTGATGCCCCCCCCCCACGCGCGTTTTGACAGATTGCTTCCTAAAGGGGAGGATTGTAGTTGTAGCTGTCTAGGGTTTAAGTACACTAAGCTGAATTGGCATCAGCTTTATTAAAGCCTTTCCCAAGCGAAGCACAAGCAACAGGGAAAAGTCCAGGCCCAGACGGCCTTACTATCACAAACTATAAAAAATTCAAACATATTTTACTCCCACATATTAGGACATTATGCAACTCATTACTACAGGGAAACAGTTCCTTGTAGCGCACATAACAATTCTGCCAGAGGAGGGAAAAGATGTATACTTATGTAGTAATTATAGGCCTATATATATATATCCCTATTAAATGCAGGCTTGAAGTGGTGGACCACAGCGCTAGCGACACGATTACATCCCCTTCTACCTAAGTTAATCAATAAAGAACAAACAGGCTTTATCCTCGGACGCCAAGGTAAAGATAATACATGCAGACTTATTAGGCTTATAGAAATAGCTAAACAAAGAAACACCCCATTTGTCCTTTTCGGCTCTGATGGGTGAATTGGGACTGTATACAAGCAGTTCTGCTGAGGTTCGGAATATCATCTCCATTCATTAGGGCAATCTTCTCACTGTACAGCAATCCTAGTGCTAGAATTAGAGTGAAAGACTCCCTGTCTGGGCCATTCAATATTAGCAATGGTACCAGACAGGGATGCCCCTTATCTCCATCACTTTTTACTATGGTAATGGAATCACTGATTAGGAAAATTAGATTAGAACCAGAGATCCAAGCTATTAAAGTGGGTAACTTTGAACGGCAGTATTTGCAGACGATTTGTTAATAGTTACCACTAATCCCATAAAGCCATTACCGTTCACAAAAATTTTTAAAGATTTCAGAACTGTCTCTAACTTTAAAGTTAATTTTGCGAAATCTGAAATTTTAACATCTCAACTCCCCCCCAAAAAATCACAATTAGACTACTAAAAAGACTCCGCCTTTATATAGCCTAAGGAATCTATTAAATACCTAGGTATCTAGATAACAGCAGACCCGATCCAATTATATTAATTAAACTATGAGCCACTTTTGAAAGATCTCCAAAAACAGTTATCAGAGCTTGGAGTACCATACATGTCCTGGTGGGGGAGAGAAAATTAATTAAAAGCATTTATAGTCCCAAAAATACTATATCTGGATATGTGAGTCAGGTACGGGAGACATGGCTCATATCTGTAGTAATGCCCGAAATTGCTTCCTTTTTGGGAAAAAGTCCTAAACTGGAGAGAAAAAATGTGTAAATGCACTATCCCAGCATCACTGCTGTGGAAGCCATGGCAGACTATCACATGGAAGAGAAGTTCTCTTGCTCCCTTCCTAATCTCAGCAGCTAAACTGATTATTCCGACCCAATGGAAGACAACAGAAACACCCCTGATCGCCCAGTGGGTAGCAAAGGTCAATGAGATATGTAGATTTGAAAAATTAATACACTGGGAGCTAGGCACAAGGGAAACATTTTTGTGTATTTGGGGACTTTGGCGAACTCTCGACCCATCTATACAATAACATAGTAATTAAAACATTCCACTCTGTCATTATGGTTAAGATGTCATATCGCTGCAAATATAACCACTGTGATGATAAACTCACAGTAGTAACTCCCATACATATATATACATACTAAATCTGATGTCATCTCCGGCGAATACACCTGTTATATATTAGGAATGTAATTGTCAGCCTCACTCTGCTGTATTTCATCTCCTTTGTTACCCTTAATTTCTTAACCCGTTCCCTCCCCCCCACCCCTCATCTTCCCTTCATAATTGAATGACAATGGAGAAAGCATGAAACAAGTGTCATTCAATAGCTCAGCTATATGTTACCCTTCCGAATTGTTAAAAAATTGGTACTACTGTTCGTGTATATTTGGAATTGTATATGTTATTTTGTACCTAATAAAAACAGTTTCAAAACAGTTTTCAAAATGGTATCAAGTAAAACGTCATCCTATTACACAAATAATGATACCCATAAGCAGCTGTGTACGCTGAAGTATAAAAGAGTGACAGGTGGCAGAATATGGCAATGCTAGGCATTTTTTTTAATGCAAAGTTTCTGAATTTTTTTTAAAGGTATTGAGACATAACTAAACTATATAAATTTGATATCTCTGCAATCCTACTGGTCCATAGAGTAACGAAGAAGTGTCATATCGACTACACATCCAATCAGAAAATTTTATATTTTTTTCCAACTTTCCAGTACATGGCACAGAATATTAAATGGTGCTACTAGAAAATGTAATTTTTCTTGCATATAACTATGTAACTACATGCATATAACAAGCCAACATATCGCTTTTGAAAACAAAAAAGTCAAAATGTAACGGCTTGTGGAAGGAGAGGAGTGAAAAACAAAAAAACTGGAAAGGGTAAATAAATAATTGCACCATTCACTTATATGTACTGTTTGATTGGAGAATCAATTTTTTTGCAATAATTTTCCTGGCAAATAAAGAGCATTTTACTCAGGATCACTAGAATCACTAGAATTGATGCCTTCCTCACAGTTTCAAAATATACATATAATTGGATCTCTATTCAAATTCGTATGAAACATTCTTTTTTTTTTTTTCTCTCTTTTAAGAAATAATTTAATTGATATTAAGAGAAAATTCTGTCCTAAACATATAACAGACATTATAAGGTGTAACTACAGAAAGATGTCTCCTGTGATAAACAGTTATCATATGAAATGGAAAAATATGAACCTTTTATTGTATGGGATAGTTTTTTAATGTTTCTAAGCTAGCCCCCCAATCCTATTGTTTGATGTAGTTATTTAAAGGAAACCTACCACTCCGGTGGTAGGTGCATCTAACGTATTTAAGGATAGCCCTTTTTAGGACTAATCCTTTACTCCCCTTTACCTTTTCTAATATTTAATTAGGGAATATGCAAATCCTCCAAAGAGGCCACTGGGGCAGCCCCCCCGATCCTCCCTCCCAGACACACCCAGCGCACAGCCACAAGGAACTGCGCAGTAGCTCTGACTTTGGAGCCGAGATCTCCAGCTTCACAGATGAGTGTGCGCAGCTCCCCGCAACTGCACACGGAAGATGCCTAGGCAGAAGGACCAAAGAGGCCACTGGGGCCCGGAGCAGCCACACCGCGCAGCCCCAGCCCCTCCACGCCCCAGCAGCCCCTCCAGAAAACCCACACATTACCCCGATCAAAGATTTTTTTTCCCCTTTTTTAAAAAAATTTTAATCTTTTTATTTAATCTACACATATTATACAAAGTTTAAAATTCAGGCATTACAACATTGCACGGGAAAGGAAGAAGGACAAATACATCATATTACAAATCTTACAAATTTTTCTTTTCTCTTCTTCCCTTCTTTTCCCTTCCTTTCTCTTTTCTTATTAAATTTGATTATATTACCCCCCCCCCCCAGCAGCGGTGGGGAACCATCACACCACTTGCTTGAATGAGTCTACCTTGTTACCCACTCCAACCAACAGTTGGGTTCTATTCTATTATTTACATTTCCTCCTGAACCATCCCTATATCCCATGGGGGTTATTTCATAGTGCTTCATTCTTTCAACTGAGTTGAGACAGTCTGTAATATTCAAACTTTTTTTCCCATTCCAGTGCTTAACAAGGACCAGCCTCCCATTAAACAGTAATTTGTGAATTAACTGGATTTTTCCCCTTGATGTCCCCAGTGAGGGAACAAGACCCAGTATAGCCACGACATATCGAACACCAAATTAATATTCAATCAATTGGATATATATTCATAGACCTCAAGCCAAACTGTCTGGCCTTAGCGCAGTTCCAAAGAATGTGGAAGATGTCGGCACCCTCCTCTTGACACCTAGTGCACCTCGAGTCTTCTCTAAGTATGAAACATTCAATTGATATCAGAAATAATTTAACCCCTTAACGACCAGGCCCTTTTTAGTTTTTGCATTTCCATTTTTTACTCCCCACTTTCAAAAATCTATAACTTTATTGTTTTTCAATTTTCTTGGATTTTACGGCTTTCACTTTGCACCCCAAATGATATGTCTACTTTATGCTTTGGGTCAGTACAATCATGGGGATACCAAATTTATATAGATTTTGTAATATTTTCATACATTTACAAAAATTAAAACTTCCTGCACAAAAAGAAAATTCTTAATTTTGCCATCTTCTGGCACTAATAACTTTTTCATATTTCAGTCTTTCATATACCATTTTGAGGAGTGTATGACCTTTTGATCCCTTTTTATACATTTTTTTACATGGTGAAAAAATGGTGAGTTAGGGCCGTGTTTTCCGTTCCGTGGTTAAAGGGAACGTGTCCCCACTGTTTGAAAAAAATTTGCATTAGATAGGTTCCCATAGAGCCCTTATGGCCTAGGGGGCAACCTTTTTTGGAGTGTCTTAGGAGCTCTTTAGGTGTCTTTTGGTCCGCACTTATATAACATAGAGAAGACACTAAATAAAACATAGCCTACATCCAAAATAAATGAATCAAATACAGGATCATAAATAACAACAATACTTTATTAAATATATCAAGAAACAAAGTGCAAAAGTACTGTCCTCTGGAAGAGGGGAAAGAAAGAGTTAAACGCACTTAAAGTCATTTAATGTACAAACGGGATAGTGGTGGAACAGTCATCCCCCATGACCGAGCCACAGAGTAGGCTGAAAAAAGGTCCCCCTTTCTTTTTGAAAGGGGAGGGGGCATTACAAGATCATATGTTATGAGCTCAGTTAGGCCCCCATGACCGAACTGGGCGGCAGTGATGCCGAGTACAGGACATGTCCTATAATTTGCTGGATTTGTGGAGCTGCCGCTAAGCTTTCTATGGAGAGGGGAGGGGTGAAGAGTGCTCATTCCAGCTCCCTTATCCCCCCCGGCCGTGTGCTATGCTGGGGATCCGATCCGTGTGAGTGAGCCTGGCTGGAGAATAAAGCAAGCTGCCTACGTCTGGCTCTGGTAACCTGTGCCCATACACTACAGGAGGACTGTCCTTTTGTACTTTATCTTTTATATATTTAATACTGTTAAGTAATGTTGTTATTTCATGATTCTGAATACAATTAATTATTTGGATGTGAACTTATGTTGTGTCATCTCCATGTATGTAAGTAATGGCTTTCCACAACTTTGAGTGGCGCATTGCATGGCCCACACGTTTATATATTCCAATTGTGAGATATTCTGAAGAGATATTCATGTGCAGGGTGCCGGATGCAAAAAATATTATTTCTTAGGCTTAGAAACACAGAGTAATTCAGTCCACAGCTTTCAAAACACAATATGGGGTTTTAATTGTTACATTTAAATTTATAAATCACAATTTATGAAGAATGTCCAAACTTTTTTGCTTTTTTTCAGCCAAAATATTTGCAATGAATGGAAACATGGAAAACGCCGGTATAAATAAAGGTTTCATTTTTACGTTTCTAAAATCTAAAGGGTGACATGTAGCATTGGATACAAATCTGTCTTTATAACAAACACATTCACAGTTCAGAAAATTCTTTTTCAGCAAAATATTCAGGGGCACATTGTTAAAAAACCAAGCTTTTATAAAGTTACCAATTAGGTTTTTTGTTAGGCTATGAATTATTTATTATTTTCTTGTAGTATTAAAAAAATAGCAGTAGAAATAACTCACTATATGATACATATATCCAAGTGGTGCGATATTTTATATAATAAAGAATGAAAATAGTCACTTTCAATAATAAAAATAAGTTCTATTTTTGTTTATTTTACAATATAGTTAATATTCTTATCTTCTGGAGCATCACTCTGAAGGTACAGTTCTTTTACAAATTGCAGCATTACAGTTGCTTGGGTTTTTTGTTTGTTATCTTTTCTTTGGGTTTTTGTAGATTGTTTTATAAGCAGTTTGAACATCCGCATTCCATGTGTCTTTCCAGTTCCTCCACAAAAGATGTGCCATCTGTGCAATGAAAGGCATATTTCCGTCTCCTGCTCCTCAGTGGCACACAGCACTGACTACTGCTGCATTTCCCACTGCATTCTACACGTGGCACCTTTTGGGTCGTCGTGCATGTGATGTAACCTTGATGTTTACGAACAGTCTCACGGACAGTCTCGCCTTGGCAATGGTTCTCTATAAGAGAAAAAGTTCCATGTTTAGAATCAAATTTTTTTCATACTTGTGTTAATATGCTTAAAGGAAATCTACTATCAGAATCACTGATAGTAAATCACTAACATTTACATGTGCGTCATCAACTGCAGTCCTGTAGTGTCTTTGTCATATACTGGAATGACTGCCATTTGCTAAAAAAAAAGAGTGTTTTAATATATATTTAAATGAGTCTTGGGTGCTCTGAGGGCAGCCTTGGGGGCTCTGAGGGCAGCAACTGAGCCCCTCTGGGTTGTGCTGTGTTTTCATTTATTAGTCATTCTATACATGATATCTTAGCTTTACATTAAAATATTAAAGTGTCCCTCAACTTTAAAACCATTCTTTTTTACTTTATAAATCAATAGAGCAGATGTTAATAAGAAACCTTGTAATATATTTTATTAAACCTCTGTCTTTCCCTTCCTTCTACAGTGATTGGTGTCTCTGAAGACTAAGACAGGTAAGAATAGGAGACTTACATTTCTAAGGACGTAATAATTTGCTTGTAAAATCAGCTCTGTATGTGTTTCTAATAATATATTATCTAGGTCTGTAAGGAATTTAGTCCGGGGAGTATTAAGACCACCATGGGCCCAGGGCTGTATGAATATTATAGCCCCTACAAGTCACAAATTCACTTCCTACAAATGATACTAGAATCAGCTTATTGGAGAATGGAGGATGATGAGTCCCTTATGTCTGCTTTCAATCGGCAGTTTCAGGACCTTTGAAGGACATTCAAAGGTCCTGAAATGGCTCATGTGTGAATGTGTACTGAAAGGAGGAACATATGTACGAGGATTTCATGAGTAAAGGTCCTTCTCTGTATAAAATATGGGAGGCCATGAGCCCCCTAAAAGGCTTGTGCCCCCGGTAACTGCCTATATTATAATCTACTACTGAGTTTGGTTACTAGTAGCATATCCATTTTCTTATTTTTAGAATAAATAAACATTTATCTTTAATTACATATATGACAAAGTTTACTATTATCACCAGAACTATTCATGAGTGAAATAAAAAATTTAAAAAGTTGCTACACTTTATTTCTTACTGTAATGCTACAATGGAGAGTTTGGTGAAGAGGTCTCTGTACAGCTTTCCATAAGAGAAAGATGTAACTGATTATTATCCTTTCTCCGCATTGTTTGCAATGCCTTACCTTTGTCACAATGTTCTCCAGTATAGTTGGGTTCACATTCGCAGTACGGCTCCCCGCTCTCTGAGGGTCTGCACTGTCCGTGGTCACACTTGATGTTCTGGCAGGTGATGGAGGACTCGTTCTTCACGTCGCAGTACGTCCCAGTGTAGCCTTCTGTGCACATGCATATGTAACCATTTTCAGTGCCAACACAGGACCCGTGTACACATCTAAAACCAAGATATCATTGTCAGTCTATGCCTTTATATAAGAAGACCTCTTTAAAGATGCTAGAAGAAATAGCATAATGTTTAAAACAAAAAAAAGGTTTTAGTCAATAACATTTTCTACAGTTTCCCAGTGAATTAAACACAATATTGAATTGGTCCACTGATGAGCACAATTAACCCCACAGAAGACAAGTCCTCATATGGTTTTGTAAACTGAAAAAAATTATGGGAGGCACGGAGTTAAAACTGGAGACACAAAAACAGAAAATGGCTGTGGTGTTAAAGGGGTTTTCCCAAGAACACAAGTTAGGCCCTATACACAGGATAAGGCCTAAATTGCTGATCAGTGGGGGTCTCAGTGATGAGACCCCCACAGATCACGAAAACAAGCGGTCTGATGGGGTCCCACATACCTCTGTCGTACTCCACCTCTTGTCCGCTACCAGCGTTCTCTGGTGCGCGCTCCAGGCAGTGGCTGCTAAAACCTTGCGCTGTTTAGGGGTTGTGTTCTGGACTGCTGGGAGTTGTGGTACCTCTGCATGGTGCCTGCGATTGTGCTTTGTTGTTCTGCACCATGAGGGGTTAGTTCCCAGAAGTTGTCCAGCTCCTATCAGGTTCTGGAGGTGGGGTTCTGGCTGCATAAATTGCAGCCTCACTAGTCACCTGTGCCAGTGTTTGAAATTCCTTCATCACTTGCTCCTTAGGTTTGACCTGCTCTGTGTTCTGAATTGTTGTGACCTCGGCTAGTTTTTGACATTGACGCTTTTGCTTCCTGATTTTGCTCTTGACGTACCCTCTCGTTGTGAATCCGGCTAGTTTACTACTCTTTTGTGTTTTATGTTTGTCAGTTTTCGTTCGTGTTGTTCCCTTTCCACACTTAGCTAGTGTATTTCGAGTCTTCAAGTAGTCGCCCCACGGTTTAGCGTGGGGGGGCTATAGGAAGGGACAGAGGTTAGGGCAAGCTCAGGGCACACTTTCCCATCCTTCTGTTTTACCCAACCCTAACAGAGCGCCATACTGGGTGATCTCCGTCAACTCCATAGTGATTAATGGAGCAGAACAGTCATGCGTGGCCGTCTTTTCCATTACTCTAAGGCTACATTCACACGACCGTATGATTTCTCCAGTCCAGTATTTACGGGCCGTATATACGTGACGTTTTTCATCCGTATGCAGCACGTATTTAACCCGTATTTTATACATGCCCATAGACTTTTAGGGCATACAGAACTGAAATACGGGAGAAAATAGGACATGCTCTATATTTTTATACGGCCAGTATACGGTACGTACACTCCAGTGTCAAAAACGGCAATATAAATGGTTGGACGTATTGTCCATTGAAATGAATGTGGCCGTATGTAACCCGTAAAAAAATGGTACGTATGCGGCCGTTTTCATACGTCCGTGTGAATGTTGCCTTAGGGTAGTGACACACGTGGCGTTTTTAGTCCGTTTTTAGTTTTGAAGGTTTGACCAATTATCTTAATTCAAACTGGTCAAAAACGCATGCGTTTCGATCTGAAAACGCACTACTAAAAACGGCCTAAAAACGGCCTGTGTGTCACCACCCTGACGGAGCAACAAGGGGTCCGACAGAGATATGTGGGAACCCATTGACACCTTGTTTTTGTGATTTGTGGATAGGGCCTTACTTGTGTTCATGGGAAAACCCCTTTAAGGGGTCTGTTAGCAGGTAAACTACATGAAATGTGATTTCATGTATTCGTCTTTCTGAACCGCAGGCTACATGATTGAGCCACCATAGCCACGTCAGGTCTTCAGAGATGAGACATTACAGAGCTCTTGTGGCAAGTGAAGATAAACATCTCAAGATAGACGTGAATGTGGTTCACTAATAAAATCTTGTGTACAACTTACTTGTGGTTATCACAAAGGTTTGCCACTTCTTGGTCACACAGAGGTCCAGTCCATCCAGGATTGCATTCACATATAACGCTGGCTTTCTCCATAGTGCGACAGGAGCCGTGCTTACATATATTACACGACTTGCATCCAGGATACACTCCGATGGACACGGGAGGCAGCTCTCTAAAGTCCTGCAGTTCATTGTTAATTCGGACATCATGTATACATCCATGAAAACCTATGGGAATGCGGTCAGTCCTCTGGCGTAGAGAGGAGATTCCGGAACTTGGTGGGATGCCTACATGAAGACACCAGAGAGAATAGACAGTGAAGAAAATGTTTTTCAACATTAAAACATGACTGCAAGATGTTATATTCAGAAGAGCCCTACCTCCGAGATAAAGGGGGGTGTTCAGATTGAGCGATGGATGTCTCTGGAGTTTCCCAAGGGTTTTAGGAGCTCCTTTATCAACAACCAGGCTGAGGGTTTGATTCAACATCACAAGTTCCACAGTATGAAACAGGCCGTCATTGATAGTTTCCACACTGAAAACAAAGGAGAAGACTATTAGATTCTGAAGTGTGATTGATGAAGAACAACAGGTCATGGTTACACATAAAGAAGGATTATATATATAAAAAGTTATCCAGTACAATCCCTTAATGTGACACTTCAGAAAAAATGGAAAAATCCCAATTGTCACAGAGATCAAAACAAATTTGTCTGGAGTTACAATCATAAAATATACAGTTCCGGCTTAAATACGAATTCAACTTAAGAACAAACCTACATCTTGTACATAACCCAGGGACTCCCTGTACAGTATATTCATTATTAGAAAGTGAGAATGTGACCTCTTGTCAGATACACAAATCCATGTAATTCTTAACCACAGGAACCTGACAGGATGAATCACAATGATTTTGAGATGCAAAGCAATAGGTAAGGTACTACTCACTGACTGCACATACTCGGGACTAGGGATATAATGAAAAGGGGGAAATAATCACTGGAGTGAACCTCCGGTTCTAAAGCTATGGAAATAAATATTAGGATGCAGATGTATTGTAAGGCATTTATGCATACCATGCTTCCAATTTCTAAGCTGTTAACATTTACACTCAATGGTGCCAATCTCAACTATACCACTGGGTGGCGCTGCTGGGCTAGTAAATTCCTCATTTATTTCCTCTTTCCAGTCACATATAACTTTTCCGATAAATATATAACTGAGCTATAAATATGGACTTAAGACATTTTGGGACTTAGCCAAAAAAATAAATCCCTAACATTTTCCCATGCATTTTCTCTTCCTGCACAAACAACAAATATCTCTATGGGAGTCCCATTTACTCCTGGCTGATGTTGCAGTCACTAAAATTTGAGCACTCCCTGCCATTAACCTAACATCTAAGCAGTTTTTATAGGGTTTTCAAGACACATTTGATCTTAAGACTTTTGGCCATAGTGTTATAGTAGAGCTCTGCAACCAGGAGCCTTGATCTTTACAAGTGGTTTTAGCTGTTTAAAACTTAGACAGTATTAGTTATTCTTTGTATTCTAACAGAGACAGCTAAAGGCCTATTCACACCTGTGTGTGCACCTCTTGTGTAACTTCCGTTAGGCTCCTGTTTTATCTGAGCAGAAAAATTAGACTGAACCTTCAGCGCTGTTTCTTCAATCCCACAATAAACTGAAGTCTAAACAGGTGTAAACAGACACTGGCGGAGGCAATTCAATTCTATTGAAATAAATTTACGTTTTAACAGTTTTGTTCCATTATTAGTGACAGAAGATAATAATGGAGGTCCAAACACCGGCGTGAACTGGGCTTAGTAATACACCAGATTTCTGAGTAATGAGTTTACATCACTTATTACTCAACTTCATTTTCAACAAAAATATGTGTGAAATGTAGTCGTATGGTACAGATCCATAAACTCCACCACTTTTCTGCTAAACCTTTACAAGACAAGAAGCTAAAATTGTCCTATTTCAGTTCCTGTATTACCAGCCTCTATGAGTAAATATAAGGGTTGATTTCTAAACACTGGTGATCCACTGGCATCATATGCAGAACCATTATTACACATCTTAATCATTTTGCTAAATCCCAGGTTAACTCTCCTCTGAATATGTGGCTTTTACATTTTTTGTAAAATTTTATTGGTCAAATTATGTTATTACAATTACATTTCAGTCAAATAAAATGTTCCATTGATACATGGCCTTCCTGCCAGATCCTGGTTGGATGGTAATAAAATAATAAAAGAACAAAAATATTAAATGGAACCTGCCGCCAGCATTTTATGGTATTAAATTCTCTAGGATAAAGTGTTTTATTTTGTGATTGTACATTTGTTTTCTTAGATTTTCTGTCCATGATTAAGGGAGCTGCCATTCTGAGCAGCAGCAGATATACTGTACAGCAGCCTAATGGACATGGTCAGCAATGCTCTGTAGCAACTCAGTGACATCTGTAGAGCATTTCTCATTTAGCAGCTGTTAATAAACATTTATAAGTAGGTTTTTTAAAGGAAATTTCACACCCATGCCCTGAGGGTGCTGTTAGTTTAGTGGAAAAAAGGCTGGTAAGGAACATATTGTAAGGTCTGAATTTCAGGAGCAACCATTCCTAGATTCCTAAGTATGAACCAATGCAAAGGTGCCATTTTATTGGATAATTACATCTTTCATGTAATCATAGGGGGAAATTCATAAAACATATGATAAAGGCCACGTCCTGATGGATATATCAAGTGGCCTCTTGATGTATTCATGGAGTAGGGTGGCTACTGGGCAAAACTACGCCAGGTACGTGCTGTGGGAGCAGGGGCAAGGGTGAGACAGTTGAATAGCCTGTGAAGCTAGAACACAGAGGTCTTCTGGTAACACCCCCCCCTGAGCCCTTCTTACTCATTAGCATAATTTTTAACGTTGATTTGAGGAGGAAGGAAAACCAGACATACTATAAATATTACCAGGAGAAAACTGACCTCATAGCCATATCTCTTACTCACTCAATAAACCACCATGCTGGGATGATAAACTAAGGTCACAGTGAATTCAACTCCCTTCCCACAAGTAGCTCAGAAAAATTACAATGAATGGTTTAATTTTTCTTGCAATACACTTTGTTTCTGGAAATGGTGTTCAGTTGGAGCTAAAATCATTATATGTAGTTAATGGCTTCCATTAGGAGTAATTACTGTTGGCCCGCTAAGAAGAAACATTACACAGTTGGGTTTGTGTTGTTAGAATCAATATTTCCGTAAATAAGTATATGTCCATTAACATGAAATGCTGTCAGAAAGTCTTCTGAAGCAGAACTTATCAGGAAAATAGACCTTTTTTTCAGCTGGAAATTGATTCTGTGTACTGTAAGGAGACCAGAAATGTGTGAATGTGCTAATTTTTCACTTGGGAAGATTACGAAATATTGGCTTTTTACTAGCAAAGAGAGACGCCATAAACCACAAGTGCAGCGTAGAGTGAAACACAATGGGACAGCGGAGCAGAGTGCTCAACAGCTGGAGAAAATATTTTCATAAAGGAATAAAGTTTTTATGCAAATAAGAAAGGTAGTCATTAAATGAAAACCAACAATTTTATACTTGTTCCTGTGCTGTTTTGGGCTGGTCAATTTTGAAGTAGATACAAAAGTAGACTTATTGAAGTGAACTACGTTAAGTGGGGTTGTCCCAACTCTCCTCAGACAACGTGTCCAAAATTATGTGGCAGAGGCCATAATTGGATAATAGGTCCAAGAGATTTACGAAATGCTGTATGTAGAAGGTTGTCTGTACTTGTACGGGATTTTGGTGCACGCGATTGGATTTTGGCGCATCGGCGCCGGCTTGCACGCGGCAGAAATTGGGGAGCATGGCCATCGGACAACCCAACCGATTCGGACAAACCGCAGAATTTAAAAAGATTTTGTGTTGCAAGATCAAACACTCACATACACCAGGAAGAAGCAGGTGAATTCCGGCGGACCCCGGCGCAGCAGCGACATAGGAATGAACTCGGACGCACGGTCTTTGTGAATCGTGCCGGACCCGAATCCACGTCGGAAAACGCACCGCGGGATCGCGACGGGTAAGGGAATCTGCCCCATTATTCGAGAGCTCAATTAACCAGCAGGGGAAACAGATGAGGTACCATGTTTCCAAGTATAATTTACAAGTCGTCAGTAAAAAGTCTGGCATACTCAGGATTGACTAGGCCACCAGAGTATCAGGAGATCCCTGCAAAGCGGTGGACTAGGACTAGAACAAGGCAGCAGAGATCCAGCACAAAACAAGTCCATTTGGTGGAGACTTTGGTGCTCTATAACTTACCACTAGGCACAACGTCTGTGACCCCATATAATAGAATATTGTAAAATAACAAATTTACAATGTAGTGAATGTAGATGAATGTATTACATTAAAATAGAAGACTAAGGAACAACATTATATATTTTAATAAAATAAGTAAATGAGCCTTGAACCCTCTTAATCCCTTCAGGACCACTTTTTTGCATTTCGAGACCATCTATGGCAGTCACCTCGGCAGTTCCCGGCAGGTGTCATCTGTATAACAAAGTCTTTGATCCCTCTAATACATAACTTCACTACCGGCCAAGGTATTTTTGCAAGTGTAGGAGATGTTTACAACTGAGCACTTTCTTACTGCTGTATGACTATACTGCCCTGTGGGAGGGAGTTATCTGTAACGGTTAGTATATAGTCATTGGCTCTTTAATCGCACCAGCGCACGGGACAGAATTAGGAGAAATGTAGAGAAGTTTCTAGAAAGGATAACACTACACACTCCAAAGACCATCAAAGTGGTCTCTAGTCCAACTAGAACTGTTATAGTTATTTGCTGAATTGTTATTGTTAAATAGGCCTGCAGCTAAAACTAAAAAAAATGGCCTGTAGGGAAGGAGGTAAACATACCGGTAACAAAGTGGTTAACAATGGTGTAAAGATCTGCTATTACACAGCTCAAGAAGGCAACATAGGTTATAACATAAGAAATCAATATTACATAAGATTAGTGAGGAGCAGACCTGATAATGTTCAGGTTTCGCCGAGTTGAAAATTTAGTTTGGGACTCAAACTACCGGACCTAAAACCCTACCAGTAACACCTGAAATGGGTCATGGTAACCGGTTACATTCTGTCTCCCCATAATGGTGGCCCTGGCATATTAGTTGAGATGTATACTATAGTGCAAATCCATGACTGGAGCGAAAGAAATTAGTGGACACTTTAATGAGTGTTTGTTCCCCTCTGATTTAGTGGCTCATCCCTCCATCATCTTCGTGGAGTATTTGCAATCAGATCTTCTCAGTCTGTGCCAATATTTTTTATGATTATGATCCTGTCCAGGTAATTTCACACCGCACTGTGCAGTCACCGCACTTACTTTATTTTGCATTTGTTTTTTGCGTTTAGCCTCTTTCTAAGCTTTCCCTATCCTTCTTTTTAAACCAATAAGCGATTAGTGTGACATTTTTGTAAAGGCCAAAGTATTATGCAGCATCTTGCCAAACCTCAGCAGATTGTGCAGGGCAAAGGTAGCTGGCTCGCCATAAATCTTATTGTAATGAGGTGTCAGCTCAGATGGAGACCTCCCCCTTGATCAATATGAAGGGCAGAGAAATAATTAGCCCGGTGTGGCTTTAGGAAGAGAATCTATAATTCTGCATGATGAGGAGAATGTCCGCTGTCACATTGCCATTGTTTAATCAATGTTTAGGAGCAACAGAGACCACGATCCCTGACTCTCAGATCCTCAGTGTCTCCCCAGGCTCACACTGATAATTAAATGCATGTAATAGGACAGTTTTATCTTAAGAGAACCTGCAAGACTTAAAATAGAGGTCTTCATAATACACAACTATATTCACTTTATAGATGCTTTCATAGCTAACAACTCCATAAAGAGTTTCCCCTTTTGGGGTAAAAGCCATCCTATACCCAGGCTTTTATTCTTTCAGTGTAACAGTATTAAAGGTCGGCTTAAAAAACAACATAAATCTGCTAAAATTCTAATCAAATAATATATAAAATCAATGCAGGACTTTTCTGGACATGGTTCCTGAACTATTTGAGATTGGGAAAGGACCACACACCCTGTTTTTTTGTGCCGCCCCTGGAGCTAGATCTCAGCATTTCTGTTGTATAATGAATAGTTGATCAAATATTCTTGGGTGTCAGGCCCTGATCAATAATTTTTTTTCACAACTGGAGGTGGACATGAATATGCTACATTATTGTGGTGAGATGGATGAGATTTCAGGAGCTGTAATAGTCTGAAAGATTCATGAGTTTGTAGAAAAGCGATTCAGTAATGGGTGGTGGTTGGATGATATAAATAACTTTCTTAATGTGACATTAAGCAGAAAAGTCATCTAAATCACTGCTTGCTTTGGCATTACAATCCGTAATTTTGCATCATTAGTTACTTTGCTCAAAATTTTATCCTAATTAGGTTTTATCGACTCATCTCATGGTCATGATTGTATAAACTATATTTAATATAACCTGAAATGATCCACAAGGAAGTTCTGGCTCCCAGTTCTCTGTGTTATGATTATTGGTTATTTGGTCTGCTTGTGTCCTCAGAAATACAGCGAGCTAGCATCCAAAACAAATATGGCAAAGGGATAATTCCAGCCCATAAAAATGAACTATGATGGCTTAAATACAAAGACTCATGCAGAGTAATCTACAGTGACAAGATAAAGGCGTAATAGCCACAGCTCATATGAACGTATATTCTGTTACACATTAGCCTTAACAAAATATGTCAAAGTCATAACATACTATTAGGAAAGATTGACACTCGTCTCATTTCTTTTTGTTTGAACAGCTGCATAAATGAATCAAAATTTCCAAAATGAAAGCCTTCCCCAAAAGGGAAACATATAAATGTAGGTACCTATGCCTCTCCAAAGTCACTGAAGGGTTCTACCCAGGTTTTATGATCGGAGGAAGTCCATATGTTGGGACAACTCCAAGGATGCCTGTGATCCTCCAGAATGAGTCGCTCCTTTAGTACCTTCCTAATACAGCTAGTAAAGAGGATGCCAAGTTGGTTTACAATGCTCCATTTACAGGCCGTGCCCTACTTAAGAGCACCTGACTTACAGACGACCTCTACTTACAAACGGCCCTCTGGATGTTGGTAATTTACTGTACTTTTTAGCCCTTGGCTACAATAATCATCTGTAACAGTTATCAGGTGTCTGCAATGAAGCTTTATTATTAATCCTGGTTCTTATGACAATTCAACATTTTTAAAATCCAATTGTCACAGAGACCATAAACAAATTTGGCTGGAGCTACAATTATAAAATATACAGTTCCGACTTACGTACAAATTCAACTTAAGAACAAACCTACAGAAGCTATCTTGTACATAACCCGGGGACTCCCTGTACTCTTGTTTTCAATTTTTTTGTTACCTCAAGGTCACAGCCTTGACAGAGGGTCTGGTCTTGCAATGGTCTTAACTGATAAAGCAAACACTTCTTCTAGGCTCCATCCTATAGTCTAAATGGGTCAGTTGGGTACAAGGCATTTGGGCATTGGAGAATTTAGAAATGTATTGTGTTATAAATGGCCCTTTAAACCTGATGTTTGGGCTAAGATGATCCTCTGTTGAGTTTGAAGAATGGATAAGACAAAGCCTTTGGCTAACTCTGCAATGCCAGTCTGCTGCATCAAAAGCCAACCAAACAAGTAACTAATTGTTCCCCTGAACACAGAGTCACTGCTAATGGTTACCATTGTCATGAAAGCTTTATTTTTGTATCCATACTAAAAACTATGGAACATGCTTTCACTTTGGGTCTGAAGGGGTCTGGAAGGAAGTTACTCCACTTTACGACAAATATCTCTCTGCCATTTCCAAAGTGAATAAAGGTCAATTGGACAGTATAAATAAGGGAGATAATCATTAAAATATTATTAAATCACTTATTCTGGATTTTGAGGGGACATACCAAATTAAAAGTTATTGTCATCTGTAAATGTACAGAGAACATTACTGCTCAAAAGAGCCTTCCCTGCACATTGGTGAGGCCTAATAGTGAGGTAAAGAGCAGATCCCCTGACTGATGTTGCTATATTAACCTCCACTGTGTAATGGTAATTTGCAAAACCGTGTTGAGAAATATTGTCTGTTTGGAATACATTTTTGTGCTATAGTCATTGCTGAATGGTATATGGAGCCTTACCTATAGACTGTAGTTGGTGGAGAGCTGAAGGTGTCATAGATTAACCTTACATGACCTTGGTAGAGTTCCAAAGCTAAGGGATCATTGTCACCTTTGTAGAGTAAAATACCATTGTCTTTATCTGTAGCGACCTGCAGAGAGAAAATGAAATTCTTATTCTTATACGATATAGACTTTCATTCAGGATGAAAACGTCTACATTGTATCCCATGACAACAAGTCTGTAATGTAAAGTTACACCTTCATAACATAATATGTAATTCAATGTATAAAGAGAGGATCTGGCAAGAATAATGCATAGACATGTCTGAAATGTTGCTGGAACTTGCCTGCTCATTCACATATGGAATATAAAACTGAAAATTAGAGAACATTTCGAAGCTGTGGAAGACGCACACAATGAAATTGTTAAAATCCTTGAGACACACTATAGGGTGATGAAGGATGAGGTGGGAAATATGGCAATTGCAAAACGGAGTGTAAACAGAGTACATATCCCAAAGTACATCCACATGTCTAACACCAGTTCACCAAACATGTTGTAGCCAGCAGCGCACATACTCTCATTGTGGGTACAGGCTTTTGTGATGTCTGTCTTTTAACCTCCACTGTTTCATATTGCACAGCCGGCAGCCAAGCTCAAAGTGACAGCTCCAAAATTACAAATGAGCTGTTTGTGATGATGTGTTTTGGCTCCTTCGCTGTGGTTCAGCGTCTTGGTGCAGTTCTCCCACTGCTCTATTTACATGAAAATTAAAGGTTCTTTTCATTGTCTATGAATTGCTCAGGTGTTATAGCGACATTTAGGTTCCTCCATGTGAACTCCTTGTATATGTGACTTTCTGCATCAAAGCTTTTGGCAGAGAGGGCAGAGGTATAGTACTGTCAGATAAAACTTTTTATGCCAGTTTCTGGGTCTAAGTAAGGCCAATGAATAATCTAGATGTAGAATATATGGATGTCTAGAATATATCTAACATGTATTGTGATATTCAAACCCAATACAGAAATATTGTTCTTTTCCAATACAGGAGCAGAACAACTTACAAATGGAGCAACGTTCATTTTCAAAGTGGACGGGAATAACCCTGAAAGCCACTAACTATAATGGGATTCTCCTATGGTGACCATTATTTTGCCAATTCGTTCTGATTTTTAATAGAATGTAAGGTATCTGAAGTCACCTAATGGAGGCTGTGATGCAGATATTAACAAATATAGGTGACAGTGGTACCTGGAGCATGGCAAACCTATTCAAGGGAAAAATCTAAGAATCTTACAAACATTTAGTAAAATAATGTAATCCGTTACTTATATATTAAAGGTTTTTGTCCCACGAACAACAGTTACGCCCTATTCATGGGATAGGGTCTAACTTGCTGATCATTTGATTGATGAGACCCCCACAGATCATGATAGTGAGGGGTCCGATGGAATCCGACGTATCACTGTCGGACTCCTCGCCGCTTCTCAGACTAATGGAGCAGACAGCCGCACATGACCGTTCTCCATTAATCTCTATGGAGCTGATGGAGATCGGCGAGTGCTGCTGTGCACTACAATTATTTAATACTTTATGTTCCTGCTTTATTTATTGTAGTTTTATTCTTATTTTGTGGGAATAAAATGTCCGGAAAATGTGATGCTATTGAAGTGCTTTTAATTGATGCTCTCAAGGGAAATCTAGGTCAGAAGGTAATATTGTGTTGCAGATAAATGGATTTTGCTCGAATACTGATACATCGTGGGAATAATTAGTCAGGCTTAAAATGTTTTTAGTTAACAGGTAGCTGTATGCGACAAAGCAAAGGGCACATCCAGGCTAAGAAAGGAAACTGAGGAACATGGATTAATGGGTACTTTGATTTGTGTAAAATCATAAAACGCATAACCTTCTTCAAAAAAGCGTCTTCTTTCTCTGAGACCGCGCAATTGTAGGTCTGTCAGAGGCTGGTGAGATGAGAACTGGAAATAAAGACGTTGTCCACAATATGGACAGGGAAAGCCTTCAGAGCTGTACAATGGCAATGCCCCAAAGGCCAGATTCAGCTTTCTGCCTCGACCCAACACACTTTCCACAAATGTCCACTCAGCAAACAGCAAAACTGTGATTCTGTTACATACAACAAAGTCAAGTTTATTAAGAGTATGGCTATCCTATATGGATCCTACTGAGACAATCCACTGTGTGAGACAATAGTCATGACACAATTTAGGCAACACACACTCCGCACTGGGAACCTCTGGACATAGAAAAAGTGTTTTCTATGAATGTCAACAATTGTGAACTTATGGCACTGGTTTGGTCAGGGCAGAAGTCCCCCATATGCACAGGTTCTCTTCACTTTCCTTTCATTACGTGGAATTAAATTCTTGTAACAAGCTTCTGAGAGATTGTCAATCTGTGATTGTCAATTCTCTAAGGTAATAAAACCAACAAGAACATAGTCACCAAAGCACAAACAACGAATTATGAGAGTGAAAACCTTTTGAAACATATTGATAATATTATTTATACGATTTAATTTAAAGAAAATATACCATCAGGATCAAAGATTCTAAACCAAGCACTGGGCTCCTTAGCTGTTAATTGAGCCTGGAGACCCTCAGGCTCATTTGCATAATCATCAAAGGCTTTTTCTTTTTTTTTAAAACCAGGGCATAAGAAGCTAAAAGAAGAGCAGATCCTACCAGAGGGGTGTACACACCAGCATGTCTGTGTGCTGGGTTTACAAGCCTGGTTGTAGATTTCCTTAAAGGTCATTTACACAGGCTGGGAGTTAATAGTTTCTACTCAAATATAGTATTTTAATAAAGTTTTAAAAAAGCAACATTGACAATATGGTTGTCAGATGCTTCCTGAAATTGCTTTAGATTTCATAAGTCTCTATTAAACAGGTAAAATCCAGTAGAGACACATAGGGGGTCATTTACTAAGGGCCCGATTTGCGTTTTCCCGACGTGTTATCCAAATATTTCAGATTTGCGCCGATTTTCCCTGAATTGCCCCGGGATTTTGGTGCATCAGCGCTGGCATGCACGCGACCGAAATCGGGGGCCGTGGCCGAACGAAAACCCGATGGATTCGAAAAAACTGCCGCATTTAAAAAAAAATTGTCGCAGAACTCGCGCTTACCTTCACTCGGTCAAGCTTGGTGAAGATCAGTGCACTCCGGGGAATTTCAGCGCTGCAGCGCCACCTGGTGGGTGTTGGAGGAACTGCCTTAGTGAATCCCGGCCGGACCTGATTCCACCGCAGAGAACGCGCCGCTGGATCGCGAATGGACGGGGTAAGTAAATCTGCCCCATAGAGTTTGGTGCTAATACAAAGCCACTTTTCCGCACATGCAAACTTCTGTGCTTCTATTTTAAGCTCTGAATATAAATTATATAGAGGTCAGTTAAGACTTAGAAGAGCCATTTAGATCTATCACTTACCTGAAGAGAGATGTTTGCCTGAGGGCGGATTTTGGAACCAGTCAGTTCTACATAGGAGTCCTTTCCGACAAAATTGACAGTAATAAGCTTTTCACATCTTGGACCTGCAAAACCAGCTAGGCAGCGACAAACTGGCTCCTGTTGTACCACAATGCACTGGGCTCCATTCTGACATTCATAGTCATCACAAGGGCTTGTCTGGAGTAGAACCATGGGAGGGGAGATTTCACAGAACAGGCCACTTAAAAGAGAAAAGAGCAATTTCTTATATAATATTTGACAGTATAACAATATTCTGATTGTATGTACATATAATAGGTTCCCCAATACTTTTATAATTTATCATGTCTTAAACACCAGTTTTGGGAAGAAAAATTTTAGTTTTTCCCTTGTGGAATGGTTGTGCAAAAATTTTTGCTCAGCTGCAATAATGTGTGTTTTTTGTTCAATCAATTTGTAGTGATTTCAATTTAACCTTTCACCACCTTCACCAACTTAGTACCCTTTAAATGCCATTGCTGTGACATGGTTGGAATTTTCTCTCAATTTCCCACCCCCACCATTTCAGGGTAATCAGTTTCATTATTTTGGATCTCAGTGGGCTAAGCCAGGCTGTCTTCTCCATCCAAGGGCCACCAATCTTAGGTAGCACTCATTATGCTTATTGGGTTATCTACCAGGCCATCAAGCTGGTGGTTCTGGGATGGAGCAAAGAAATTGAAAATACTGCAGATCCAAAAATAATGACATTGATTACTCAGGAATGGTGGAGAGCAAAGAGAAAATGACAAATATGACAAAAGAAGTGGAACAACAGTGGTCTTTGGAAAACAGACGTCTCTTGGAGATTTTTTATAGTACTTGTGTCTTTGTTCAACCCTACAACTAATGAAAATTAATTTCTGGTCCCAAATAAAACAACTGCATTATGACTTCCTATAAATTTGTTATGTCAATGTCAGGCTTCTGGGGTAGTGGACCACCGCAGACGATGACACAAAAGACGACACCCTGGGACTAGAATCTAAATCGCATCCAGTTTTCACCAGAGCCCGCTGCAAAGGAGCACGGGTGCGCCTGCAATCCGAGATGGGGATCTCAACGGCGCCCGTGACAGTCAATCTTTTGGCATGTAGTATATATATATTTGTATATATATTTGTTCAAAGCTGTTTTTATTTGTTTGCTACAATTGCAATTTGCCCCAAATGACTATTGTAGAAACATGCAGAATGATTACCTGAAGCCTTGTGGGCACACACAGGTGTATCCTCCAACGTCATCCACACACTGAGCTCCATGTTGGCATTTATTGTTGACACAGTCATCTTCATTTATATCACAATACTGCCCTACAAATCCAGGGGAACACTCGCACCTGAAAACAGAACAAAAGTATAGATCCTAGTCAAAACACAAAGGTGGTAGTTCGCTAAATAAAGAGGTAAAAACACCAATTATGCTAAAGAAATCTAATCGCTATTATTAGAGCTTGTGTCATTTATCCTGTTTAGCATAATAAGGAATAGCACTTCCCAATGATCAAGGCTCTGACAGGCTCTATCTCAGCTTGGAATGACTCTAAACGGTATATTAATGATGGTGAGAATTTCATCTTTCTAGGTGATTATGTAACTAACATGTGAATTAGTTCCTTCTTTGCCTGTTCTGTATAGCGACACCATTAACATATGTAATGTCACTGACTGAATTGAGTTATCTCTAAGTATAACACTTATGATCTATGTAAATTTATGTAAAACTCATATAGAAACGTGTGCCTATTTATAATTCACCAAATTTATTCAAATTTAAGAAGAGGCAGTCCCGAGTTTCTATCTACCTCACAGGAGAAAATCAGAGGATGCTGAGCTAATAACAATTTGGTGGCACATTCTGGAGAGCGCCATTTGGCCAAAGTGAGTATTCTCTGAAGAGCACTTGAGTTATAGGTAGCAAATAACAACAAATGAGGTGAAAGTGGATTAGGCTTCATCAGCCAAAACCCAAAGATGTATAAAAGCAAAAATACACTGTTTTATACATATAGCTTTATAGAGTTTCAATGCAAATATTTTTTTTGTTTTAATTTATAAATTACTTATAAGGAGTTCAGTGATGTGTACTGGTGGTAGAGTACAGTCCAAAGTTGTGCACTGTGCCAGAGACAGGCCTCGTATGTCAGGCTTAACTTCACTGTCTTTCCACATCAGGACCCCTAATGGTCCACACTATTATTATTGTGCTTATTATTGATGTTTATTATCTTAATTAACCGAAATATCTAAGAATTACCAAACTTTGGTTGCAAAATACAGTGTATAAGTCTAAAACCCTTAAACTATCCTTCATAGTTTTGCTTACCGGTATCCCTGGTCTGTAGAAATACATTTTGAGTCATGTTGACAAAGGTGTTGCTGGGAAATGCACTGGTCAATAACTTCATCACACAGTTCACCTTCAAAGAGAATATGGACATTATTACATGCAGCAATGTATTTAGAGCTGAGGTTTACAGCCAAAACAATGGCCATGTGATATCAGCTGAGTATAGGTCAGGACAATCTGTATAATACAGATCAGGACACAAGAAATGTTCATGTCCTAGTCACACATCACCTCAATATCAGCCGATGACACATAAGAATTTAGGGTTATGTTGTTAAACCATGTGGAGCACTTTGTTCTCTACTCCGACATATAGAGTCACTAGCACTTTTCATCCTAATTTAGTTGAATACAGTATTCTTTGTACTATAAGGTGCACCGGATTATAAGGCGCACCGGATTATAAGGCGCACCATCAATAAATGCCTGCTAAAATGTCTAGGTTCATATATAAGGTGCACCGGATTATAAGGCGCACCTGATTGTAACTATGAATGACCAGCAGGTGGCAGACCGGTGCACAGTTCAAGGCAGCTATTGTCTGTAGGTATGGTTCACGTATAAGGCGCACTGGACTATAAGGCGCACCTTTGATTTTTGAGATTTGTGCGCCTTATAGTCCGAAAAATAGGGTAATCAGGGTTTCATGCCATACACATTCACGTTATACTATCCAGACAATCTGTGGTAAAGCAGGCTTTTTCACCATAGTATTTTATGATCATTTTAGCAAAAATAAGTGTAGAGAGTGGGAAAACCTTTTTAGACAACATGAATTAGAATCTCTTGTGTATGTACGGTATTATCTGACATTTTAGAGAGTTTTACAAATACAGGTTGTACATCTCAAAATGCTCAATCTAATAAAAAGGGAAAATGTTAACTCACAGACAATATATATAAATGAAAAAAGCTCAAAGATATGAAAAGTGAATTGACCTTCAACCATCTGGACAACATTTCTATCTCACAGCGAACAGAGGGAACATATTTCGGAATTGCCAGACAGACATTTGCTGCCTGCTGGCGTTCAGCGTCTATCACCTGCATTATTTCTGCACAATTAAAAACACTATTCATCAGTAAAGTATTTGGAAAATGAAAAATGGAGATGGTCATTAGTCTGACTGCCCAGCACGAGGTGCAGAGTTGAAGTAGTGAAGTGAATAGAATGATTTAGTAGTGTGCTTACATCTTTCACATTTATAACTTCAAGACATAAGAGAAAATCCAGTCATTTTCAGTTGGACCGTTGAATGTTTTGTGTACAACAAAATATGTACTATAACGGGAATAAAAAGTTTACACACGCTTAGTTTCTTCCACTTGGATTTTGGCGGCTTTTCGGGGGTCAAAGTCAGGATAAAAAACGCTAGGAAGAGATTCTCCATTAAATTCAATAGGAGACTGTAGGACACATTCATTAATAGTAAGGCAAACCATGCTATGTGCAGTTTGCATTACTAATGTGCAGAGCGCACCACAATCATGATGACCGGTACACAGGGGCACATTTACTTACCTGTCCCGTTGACACTGCCGATCCAGAATGTCCAACGAGGATTCGAAATGGCCACGATTCACAAAGATCATGCATCCAATTTCCTGCATGTGTTGCTTCCCTGCTGAGGTCCGCCGGAGTTCACCTGCTTCTTCCCGGTGCATGTGAGTGCTGATCTTGCGACACAATTTCATTTTTAAATTCCTCGGTTTGTCCGAATCAGTCGGGTTGTCCGACGGCCACGCCCCCGATTTGTGTTGCATGAAAGCCGGTGCCGATGTGCCACAATCCCATTGCGTGCGCAGCCAGCACTCATACTTCAACTGAGGGCACCATTTTTTTTTGGCTAAAATTAGTTTAACGGACATGCACCACATTTCTGTCGGACGAAAATGGATCGGAAACGGCACCACAACGCCCTTTTAGGTGCAAAACATAGTATGACAGTAATACTTTTTCCATTTTCATTCCATACCTGTGTAGTTAGGGGGACAGAGGCAGACATAATTGTTGATTCCATCTACGCAAGTAGCATTGTTCTCACAGTCATTATCTTCGCAGTCATCTGGATTCACCTCACACTTGTCACCTTCGAATCCTAATGGACATGCACAACTATAGAAAAGATAAAAAAAGAATGACGTGACACAACACTGGAAACAGATATTGCCATGAATCATTTAGTTGCTAACCAATGGAACACATGCATATACAGAGGTGGTCTCTTAAAATAGATGCAAAACACTATAAAGATAAAGGTCCCCTTGCTTTTATTTATAGGGCAGTATCCGGGAGGCTGGATGGTGAAGGTGTGAGCTGTGATTTATTGTCTTCCATTACCACTCTTGTTACTATCAGTTTTTGCTAAATGATGTAATTTACTTTCTGCATAGATTTCCCTATTCAGGTATTTCTCTGGTGTCCAGGAATGATTAACAGTTACAATCCGTAATTCAGTTTGTATCAACTGATTTTTTTTATGTATGTCCAGGCCTAGAAACATGTTCTGTATGTTCTGTAATAGCTCATAATTGAATCTAAAAATCTAAATATCTTACCACCACCTGCATTCTCTCCTACATTACAAAGCTCTTGCAGTTTTTCGTCTCTCTTTACAATAAAAACTGAGAATATATTTGATAAGAATTTTTTCATTCCCATCTCTTCACCTCGGCCCTATGATAGTAAGACAACTGGCTAGAACACAAGCCTCCTGGGTAAAATCCATGCCAGTATCTTCCTCTGTTCTCAGTATGTGGCTTAGGATGCGTTTTATTTCTCTCTGTTATTTCTCGCTTGACGTTTCTTAGTGTGAACTGTGCTTTATGTTGCTGGATTTTTTAAGACACCCATTTTTTCAGCATCTCAGCTGTAGTCCAGCATCAGTTAACCTGCTGTGATGGACATGCCTCTGGACCAGTCAGCAGGGGCGGAGACTCTCTGGCCACCTATGTAGATCTTATTCACACCTAGTTTTCTGCTGGTTAGATTTCCTGGCTATCTACACATTATATTCTCATGCTAATCTTCTGTATTTCTGCTTGTCTCACTTCGGCTTATGTATTTTGACTATCCCTCTGTATTACGATCTTGTGCTGTATTTTCTATCTCTGCTGTTACCTGTACCTCTCTTTTGTGTTATTTGTAAGTCTTGTTTCCTATCATCACTTTGGTGTATGGAGGGACTGTCTTCTAGTTGTCTCATATCACCTAGGATACGCAGAGGAAAGCAGAGATCTGGCAGTTTGTGGGGCTCAGTTCAGGGCTCATTGACCTGCTTATCCTCCCCAAATACAGTCTCTTCATTACATCATGACAATGTTTTACCTGCTTTATGACAAAGAAATATGAAGCCCTACATTTTTAATCACCTCCTTCAGCCATCATTACCTTTATTAGTTTACATATTATGCTTACAGTTTCAGATTTGCTGTATTCAATTACAGGTAAAGTATCTGTAACCGAATCAAGGGAACTGTATAAATGAGCGTTAAACAGGAAAGTTTTAATTATGTCAAATTAACAATGTCTAGACATACACCTTGAAGAATTCTGATTGTAATCTTTTTTGTTTTTGGACACAGGTCTTATTCAGAAACACAGGTAATGTGATATTGCCTATTGTTCCATTCACTCTGCTATAATAATGTTCAATATATGACCTTCTACCCGAGGACCAAGGTCAAAACAGGAAATGTGAAACTTTTGGATTCTAGACAAAAATATCTAATTAAATCCTCTTTAACTTACTAATAAACTAACACTGGGAGCTGGAGAAATTGTGCTGGGTCTTATTACCCCTCGATATGTTCAAAACTGTTATTCAGTGAACATTCATTTCTACAGGTTCCATAGACATTTAGAATGAAAATGTCAGAAACATAATGAATCAGGGCTTTAGAGACGCTCTGCCTAGTTATGAAGGGCAACTGGCTTATTTCCAGGATAACCAGAGGCTGTGTCTAATGATACAACCGGCTAAGTGGTAATACTGCGCTCACTAATGTGTATCTGTTAACTAATGATTTGTTAATGAGGCAGCCTTCAGTTCATAGCTGGCATGGGAATATATTCTCGAATGCACTTTACAGTTCATACACATCTTGTACATAAAGCAGATGATCAAATTCAAACAATCCAGACACGGCCAAATTACCTGAATCCATCTTTATTGGTGTCACTGGTATGGCAGGTCCCTCCGTTCTGGCATGGATTCTGAATACAACCATTGATAGGGATGTCACAATCTCGCCCCTATAATTGAAAATAAAGTGCACTGTAATTTGACATTTTTATAATACTTGTTTTTAAATAGGAAAAAAAACAAATGTCCAAGTGTACACCTGGAAATGACTGACTATTAGCAACATGAAACAAATATTTGTGTCTCTAAGAATTGATTTACAAATATTGGAGAGAGATAAAAGTGATAAGTTTGATACATGGTCCCAGTATCTGAAACCCTCCTCTCCATCTGGAGAATTAACTACTCATCTGGGGAACTTCATAAATAGGATTTACGGTAATTATACCGTTAGAATTAAGTTACTCTCAAAATTTACATAATGTTAAAAAACATGAAATAAAAATTTGTAACTACTCTGTGTTTTTTGGTAGGCAGCATATTTCTGCATTTCTGCTTCCATCTCCATCTAAATTACCATAAATACTTATCTTCTTCTTTCATTACTAACGTCTCCCCCTCCTCCAGGATATCTTGCGTATTGCTCAAATCCAATTGTCAGTATTGTATCATTATACAGGGGGACCAAGACGTCCAGGAGGCCCTGGGCCACCTAAACCACCAAGAAAATTTCACCCATGAATTCCTCATACATCTGTTCCTGCTCTCAGTACACATGTACACAAGATCCCATTTAGGTCCTCCAATGGTCCCGAAAACGCAGATTTAAAGCAGAAATGCTTGATTGTAGTACTATATGTAGGAAGAGAATTCACGACTTGTAGAGGCTATAATATTCATATATCCCAGGGCCCATGGTAGTCTTAACCTCGGACTGTAGTTGATCTATATCCATAGGGTTTTTGGACTCAAGTTTCATTCCTACATTGTGTTTTTTGGTGCAATAAGAATAGTTGTACAATAAATACTATAAATGTATAAATCCTTGTACAAAAATGCTAATCCGTACATGCATAGTACTATGCATATTTCACTGTGCCCATATGTGAATTTACCATGGCAACATTTCCAAGATATTACATGTAAATCAACCTGCATAATACTGTATAAGGAGAATCTAAAGGGTCGCTGTAAGCTGCTTCAAGCTGAGACGTCTGTTCTCTAATGCAGAGACTTCCCAGCACACTGGATGTAATGTATTATACTAAACCTAATTATCCATTTGTTCAATGCCTAAAAAAAGGTTTTGGGTTGATGTAGTGCAGTAGGTCTAGTTCTCCGACATGATCTGCTATTATCATTTCTGCCAGCCTGACTCTATCTGGCAAGCGATCAAGTAGGAACCTGGGACGCCAGCTGCACTTTTTAGAGACTTTCTTGTCCTTGTTAATAAATCAGGAGTTTCTCCTTGGTAGTAATTTAGTCCTACTTGGCGCTCTTAAGCCTCATTTTTATTTGTAGCAAAATGATTTATGGCCACCCTGAGTATAATACGTTGTCCTTTATCATTTTATCCTGTAACACACATCTAGGCAGGGAAGACAGAATTTTGACTGTCAATTATTATACACACTCTAGGATGGCCACTCACACTGTACATGGAGTTCATGATTGTAGAAGGATTTTGGAAATATCTGAAACGGGAAAGGATATTCCTCCACATTTTAGGTAGATTTCCGTCTTTTGTAAGATGCATGCTTATGATTTCCAGAATGAATCACTGATGGTATTGTGTTATGTTCTGGCTGTAGATTTGTTTCTTCTATTTTCTGGGGGCGGCCATCTTGCCTGAACTAAAGTAACATCATTTAGTGATGTACCTGTATTGATATGTATGTAGAGCACAAGAAACTGGCTCACTCCTCCATGGACTGCCATGTAATGTTGTACCTCTGATCACCCAGAGATCAAGACAGGAAGGTTCAGGAGAGTTTTAAGAGTTAGTTTAGGAACAACGAAGGTGCGGAGGAGATAAAGTCTGACAAGAGGAGAAAGAACCATTTCTATTTTAGCAAATAAAAGTTTCTTACATTCACTTGTATAATTAATTTATGCAATAATTTGTGTATTATTTAAATTTTGAAGGAAATCTACCTTCAAAATCCATCATAATAAACCAGGGACACTTACTCTTATATCCAGACACTGTGACTGTGGTAATCTTCTTGTATTTGTTATCCATGGTCTCCTTCCTTCTAAAATCAGCTTTTATTTTATTCATACTAATGAGCCAGAAGGGTTCTGAGGGTGTTACCAGAGCCCCTTCATACTGCTAGGAATGTGCAGGACCACTTTCCACTCAGAATGCTCTGAAATTTCATCTGCTGTAGTGAGATTACATAAAGCAGAGGGAGGGGGAAGTGCCGAGGGAGCAGAGGTGGAGGGTGTAACATTGTAACAGTCCATGAAGCTGCAGCATGGAGGGGCTCTGGTAAGGAGCCTCATATTCTTTCAGGCTCATTAGGATAATGTTAAAAGTTGATTTTAGAAGGAAGGAGGACATGGATAACATATATAAGAAGATTACCACAGTCACAGTGTAGGATGTAAGTGTCCCTGGTTTATCATGATGGATTTTGATGGTAGATTTCCTTCAAAGAAAATTAATGACCATGTACAGGGGCTTTCAGCTATTGCTGCCCATCAACACGAGATCAGTGGTAATTTTCAGTTCAGGCAGCCTCCTCCAGATGACTCAACAAGGCCATGAATAAAAGGGGTTGTCTGGGATGTGAAAAGGTTTTTATGAACCAAGGTGTTTGGAACAAGCACAAACAGCCTTTACTTACTTTTCTCTGGTGTTCTGGTGTAACCCAAGGTCCTGTCACCACCAGTCTCCATTTGTATATATAGGCTCAGCTTCCACACCACAGCATGCACACACTAAAGCCCGATACAGCCCTCAGCCAGGGGCTGAAGCGGGTGCTCACTGTCAAGGCAACATCACAGCTAAGCCTCTGTGTACTAAGAGAAGCCGGCGGTGACAGAGGATGCCATGTTGGAGACAGAGATAAAAATATTCCTTTCCCAGACAATCCCTTTAAATTTCTTCATCTTCTCTGGAAGCAGTAGCATTGCAAGGATCTTATCATCCCAAAGAACTCCTTTAGATTGAACATGCACGGTATGTACAGGTCCCAACTGTGGAAATACATTTGGCATCAATGCCAACAGTGGCAGAAAGCAAACAAAAATAGCTGGTTCCTACTGCGGAATGGAAAACTTGGAATGTGCATCCACAGGATTTTTTCACAGCATGTGAATTGGATTTTCTATAGGACCTGGTTACTACCTTGATAATACAAATTGGTGGAGGTTTTCTATGGACATAAGGGGTACTTATGGGTGTTTGGTAACTCATAACATGGCAGATTCCCATTGGGGCGTATCTGGACAGTTTTCATTGCTTATATAGTTACTATTACTACTATATGTGATTCTAAGGTTCTTCTCAGTGGGGTGAAGGTGGGGGGATGTTTTGTTAATTTGGGTGTTGTGTCTGAGGGTCATATTAAAGGAAACCTACCACTTGAAGTGGCAGGTTTCAGATGGAAATACCGAGCACCAGCTGGAGCTCCGTGCGCGCATGGTAAGCGCCGAGCTCGTACCTCCCTGCGCCGGCTATAAAGTTTAAAAAGTGTTTTAAACCACAATACAGCGGTTTAAAACTCTAACAAAAATAAGCTCCGGCACCAGCTCACCCTGAGCTGGTGCTCGGTATTTCCATCTGAAACCTGCCACTTCAAGTGGTAGGTTTCCTTTAAGGCTCCACTAGAAAATCTGTGTATAAATACTCACAGAATCTGCCTTCTATTAAGGCTGACACATTAGGGGTCATTTACTAAGGGCCCGATTCGCGTTTTCCCGACGTGTTACCCGAATATTTCCGATTTGCGCCGATTTCCCCTGAATTGCCCCGGGATTTTGGCGCACGCGATCGGATAGTGGCGCATCGGCGCTGGCATGCACGCGACGGAAATCGGGGGGCCTGGCCGAACAAAAACCCGACGGATTCGGAAAAACCGCCGCATTTAAAAAATCTGTCGCGGAGCTTGCACTTACCTTCACTTAGCCCGGCTCGGTGAACTCCAGTACGTTCCGATGCTTTTCAGCGCAGCAGCGCCACCTGGTGGACGGCGGAGGAACTACCTTAATGAATCCCGGCCCGATTCGAATCCAGCGCAGAGAATGCGCCGCTGGATCGCGAATGGACCGGGTAAGTAAATCTGCCCCATTGCTTTTTTATTCCCCGTCAGTTGGAAAAAAGGCTTCAGCCACTTTCAAAACCTGATCCAAAATTTGCCCCATGCACATAGACGAACACATTCAGTGAAGCTGCTCCCCAAACATAAAGATGTACAATGCTTGCATTCGGTAAGGAGCAACAAGTGTTTTTCTTGGTCAAATGTCTAAACACATGTTGCTACTTACCAAATGGAAAATTTGCTTATTTGTTAGTGGAGGTCCTTCTCCCGATGCTTTGCAATGCTTTCCAATATGCAATTATAGTGCATTTCATGAATGTGGCCTTAGTGAATTATACATTTTCCTTATTACGAGATGTTACTTATTATTAGGGCTAAGGTCACATCTGCACTAAGGGCTTTCTGTTATTTAGAACAGTAAAGATATTGCAGCGGCTGCAGCATCATTTTTTCTATTATAAATAAATGAAGAATGATGGAAGCTACTTATCCATACATGGAAGCCTGTGGGGAACGGAAGAGCTTGTATAACATAATCCTGTAGTGCAGATGTGAAATGACCTAACAGTGTGGTGGAAAAAAGGAAAGGATGCACTGATAAACTGAGTAATAATGGTTCTGCTTAAAGTACGCATGAAACGTGCACCATGCTGTTATTTGCTATTTAGCAATTTTTCTTTATCGAAAATATATCAATTGTTACAAGCATTTTAGGCAAAACATAATCATCCAAGTGTGAAAGTCCATATAATCCAGTGTGACCTTCAGGGAGACGGGCTGAGGACACCATGTAGTTGCTCCATTAAGGAGGTTCTGCTACTGTATCTATGCAGTGAGCTTGATTCTGGTATAGACTTAATCTTGGTAGTAATCATGGTTCTGGTAACGTACCTATGTAGTAAACTTGGTTCTGGTACCTTATCTAAGTCATAACCTAGGACGGGTTATGGCACAGTCTCTATGTAGCTTTGTATATAAATTCAGCAGCACTCCAGAAGACTCTTTGTAGTATTCTTGCTTCTGGTAACGTACCTTTGTAGTAAACCTGGTTCTGGTACCTTATCATAAGTCATAACCTATGTTATAGCACAGTCTCTATGTAGCTTTGCATATAAAGGCAGCAGCACTCCAGAAGTTTGGTGATGAAAGTGATCCTTTTATTCACCTGATACACAAACTAAAAAAAGACAAAAATGTTGAAACGTTTCTGTATACCAGGTGAATAAAAGGATCACTTTCATCACCAAACTTCTGGAGTGCCTTTATATACAAAGCTACACAGAGACTGCTCCATAACTTAGATTATGTACCAGAACCAAGATTACTACACAGAGTCTTCTAGAGTGCTGCTGCCTTTATATACAAAGCTACACAGAGACTGTTCCATGGCTTAGATTATGACTTAGATTATGTACCAGAACCAAGATTACTACACAGACTCTTCTAGAGTGCTGCTGCCTTTATATACAAAGCTGTATGAATTGGAGCCCTTGAGCCAGTATTAACAGGTTATGTGAAGATTACTGCTCTGAGGTATAGGACTTGTAGCATATTACTGGTGCTCCAGTCTCTATGTAGCATACTTGGTTCTGAGCTCAGTTCTGCTGTTATACCTATGTAGTAAACTGAAGTGTTCTGCTACTTTATATGCACTAATAAACACAGTATTTGGGGACCCGCAACTTTTAAACAGCCTAGGACCCAAACTGTGTAGAAAAATAAAGCCCAAACTGTACAGTTCCTGGATCCCCTAATGTTCCTGTATGGCAGATGAACGGTGCTAAATCCCCAAGGTCTGACAACTAAAATGTAATTGATAGGCTGATGTCAACAGTTTTCAGCAGCCACCCTCATGAATAGTTGGATTTAGTGGATTTTGGAAGTAATAGAAGTAAAATGAACACATTGCCACTGTAGATTAACCATGTGTGCCGTATGACCTAAGATTCTAGAAATCCATAAAAAGGTACCAGATATGAAGATGTGCATTACTAATAGCGTTATAGGGCAATAAATCAGGTATTTTTCCACCCTTAAGTGGGTTTCACTGTCTGAAATATTGTTTTTCTCATTCTTGTTTATCTAAATTGCCATTGAGACTAAGTACAAGGAGCTTAATGCAAAGTAACATAACAAAATCAGCCGGTTAAATCAGATACCCATTGGCAAAGGCTGGAGCCGGTTACTCGGATTGCAGTGCTGGCACATGTGTCTGGGCGAGGCGGTGTGCCAAAGAAATTCTTAGCAGTTTGGGGCAGCTTCTGTTTTGAGTTGTTGGCTCTCTGTAGAACATGCTGGCCGGCAAGCTGTGCCCGGGAATAGTTTACATCATTTCTCTGAACAGCTATATTAGAAGCGCCCACAGGAGGCCATAGCACGTTTTCTATAAGGTAAGCTGCTTGAGACGTTCCAAATGATTAGACGTGGAGGTCTACGACCAAATCACGACAATTCATTGGAACAATGCGGATCTCAAAGCTCTGCCGTGTACTGAGGTCTGTAAGTCATTCACTGTAGGAGATGAATAGGATGAAGTTTCAAAGACCGAGACTCGCTCCAGATGTCATGTGGTTCGGGGAGAAAATTAAATTATCAATTCTCGGTACACATTTTACAAGATGTATCATCACTTATCTCTTCCTATAATATATGTGTCTTCCTTGTACACTGGATTCTGTATAATTAGGTTACAAATCATAGAGATCCAGTATAATTACATTATATAGTGTTTTGTGTACAAGCTGCAATGCTTTGTACTAGCCGTATACCTTCACATTGAGTAGATTACACTGAAGCCTAACATACACCTAGGAAAAAATCTCCAACAAGAAATACAAAATAACATTTTACATTCGACCTCCACAATATGCTGTCTATGACCATCTGCAATTCTCTCTTATGATGTTATGTGATCACCCAAATATACAAAGTTTTACTTCACAGGAGGAACAGTTTACATTAAATGATAATTGACAGGTCCCCAACATACAGAAGACTCCTAGTTACAAACGGTCCTCTGGATGTTGGTAATTTACTGTACTATAGCCCTCTGCTACAATGATCAGCTGAGTTATCACAGGTGTCTGTAATTAAGATTTGTTAATCTTGATTCTTATGACAACCCAAAAGTCTTAAAATTCAATTGTCACAGAGACCAAAAGCATTTTTTGGCTGGGGTTACAATTCTGAAATATACAGTTCCAAATAACATACAAATTCAACTTAAGAACAAACCCGCAGAACCTATTTTGTACGTAGCCCAGGAACTATATATATATATATATATATACACATACATACATACACAATACTGTGCAAGGTACTTTAGACTACCTGACAGCCAAGATTAAATACAGAACTGCCCCATCTATTCCCATAGGTGGCGCTGTTACACTTCACTATCCATAGACTTTCTGCAACCCCAAAATGACTTCAGAGATGTATTTATTAGTTTATATATGTAAAATGTTAATGTAATGTAGAATCCAATTATCTGCCTAGAATTTCCGAGCAGCTTATCACATTGCAATACAGTCAAAATAATAGGATGATTGTTTTCTAAACTCTGAATAGAAATGATTCATATAGTGCATCAGGCCATTCGCTGTTCACATTATTATCAAATGCAGGCTGACCTGTACATTCATTCCTGGCCATACAAGTTCAGTGACACCTGGGAAAGAATGAATCATCGCAGGAGAGAAGGAGGAAAGGATCTATCATATAAAGATTGCAAAATGTCTTATTTGTGAACTAAAACAGTCACGGTTGTTAAATTCTACCTGACACATGATTGTTTTGGTTAAAATTGCCCTTTTTAATGAACTTTAGTCTCATGTATGATTTTAGTGTGGGTAGACCTACAGTGTGTAATATGGGGCAGACCTATCAGGCTGATTCTGTAAGATGGATCTTTTGGATCTTTTCCAAAAGATTTGCAGTGTTTGCAGACTTTGAATACATGATATATGTTCATTAATAAAAAAAAAAATGTATTCTTCTATTATCTAATTATTAAGTGAACCTAAAGATTAAAAAATGGTTAATGGAAAGCTCATTGGCACATACTTTGTACTTTACATTGAATTCTTCATTTTGCAACAGGATGTAATAAAGCCCAGAGATCCCATAACGCTATAAGTTAGGTATTTTCTATTTTACTTCATTGATGTAGTGCTCTACGCAGAATTTCCCAAAACTGACATCAAACAAGTAAAAACAAATGCTCAGAGAGCAGATTTGGGACAATTTATAAAGGGGCTGGAATGGCTTCCATATGGGCAGACTTGTGTGGGGCGGTTTGGTGAGTAGGAAGCAGGACATTCTTATTTAATTAACCTGGTCCTCTCAAGGAGCAGCCTGGTCCACCTCATATGGTTCACATTTAGGTCTGACAAATGTAGTTTCCCTCAAATCCTCGTGGTTATGAATCATGAGACAATCAAGTATGTAATAAATGGTATATAAGATGTGCGCTGTCTACAGGAGAGGGTAGCAGCTCACCAGGGGTGTTGCTAGGGTGGAAAAAGATCCGGGGCACGGGCCCCAATGCATTTGTATCAGACTTTCAGTAATGCCCCCTCCTGTACATAACCCCCTCTCATGTGGTTGTGTCAATAGCAACTTTACTGAGGGTGTATACAGCTACAGAAACACCAGAGAAATCCCTACGTGTTACATTCAGTGACTGCTGGTGACATGTCCACTTCACTATTAGGGTGGTGGCACACGTGACGTTTTGAACCCGCTGTTAGTCCGGTTTTAGTCATGCATTTTCAGTCAATTACTTAAAAACGGGCCAAAAACGTGTTTAAAACGCCACGTGTGACATCACCCTAAAGTTGCGCTCACACAATTGCATTTAAACAAATACAAGACACCAGGCGCTCGTTATCCATCACATGCATTTCACTGGAAACTCATGTGACATCAAACCTAGGCCCTTCCTACTGCCACGTGTGAACACACCCCAAGGAATGTCCCACACAGCCCCCCAGCAATATCACACACAGCCCCCTTGTAATCTCCCTCAGTAATGTGCCCCACACATCCCCTCCTGTAATGTCCCCCAGTAATGTGCCCCACACATCCCCCCCTGTAATGTCCCCCAATAATGTGCCCCACACACAGTCCCCCTGTAATGTGCCCCACACACATCCTCCTGTAATGTGCCCTACACAGATCCGCCTGTAATGTGCCACACACACAGATCCCCCTGTAATGTGCCCCACACAGATCCCCCTGTAATGTGCCTCATACTGATCCCCCTGTAATGTGCCTCATATATATCCCCCTGCTATGTGCCCCATATATATCCCCCTGCTTTGTGCCCCACACAGATCCCCCTGTAATGTGCCCCACACAAATCCCCCTATAATGTGCCCCATATATATCCCCCTGCTATGTGCCCCATATATATCCCCCTGCTATGTGCCCCACACAGATCCTCCTGTAATGTGCCCCACACAGATCCCCCAATAATGTGCCCCATATATATCCCCCTGCTATGTGCCCCACACAGATCCTCCTGTAATGTGCCCCACACAGATCCCCCAATAATGTGCCCCATACAGATCCCCCTGTAATGTGCCCCATATATATCCCCCTGCTATGTGCCCCATATATATCCCCCTGCTATGTGCCCCACACAGATCCCCCTGTAATGTGCCCTATATATATCCCCCTGCTATGTGCCCCATACAGATCCCCCTGTAATGTGCCCCACACACAGATCCCCCTGTAATGTGCCCCACACAGATCCCCCTGTAATGTGCCCTATATATATCCCCCTGCTATGTGCCCCATACAGATCCCCCTGTAATGTGCCCCACACACAGATCCCCCTGTAATGTGCCCTGCACAGATCCCCCTGTAATGTGCCCCATATATATCCCCCTGCTATGTGCCCATATAGATCTTTCCATGTTCTCCCTCTCACCTCACTCACTCCTCCAGATCCGTGCACTGCTTCCCCCTGCAGGTCATGTGATCGTGACATCATCACAGGTCCTGCAGGGAAAGCAGTTTACACTGTGCCTGTCTCATCACGATCTATGTCCAGAGGACTTGGATCGTGAAGAGAGAGAGAGTAGATCCGGGGCACCGGCCAAAAGATCCGGGGCACGGGCCCCGGATCTTTTGACCTAGCAACGCCCCTGCAGCTCACATAGATACCACACCGGGCAGCATCAACTGCCTGACAATAGAAATGTCTGTGTATCTCAAGACTAATGGTTGACACCTTTTCAATTAGACATGTTTTAAGATATTTATAACTACAGTAAAACTGACATGAGTGAGTTCTGATTGCAGGTATTAACCCGTTAAATGCTACGATCAGTGTGACTGCAGCATTTAAACTACCTTATGGGGGATTCATCCCAATAATCGCCATCCCCACGCCTGTGGCACTTTCAGGGGGTTGGGGGTTACATAATTGCTATGGCCTATGTCACATACATTATTACTGTAGGGTATTATAATGATCATGCAATCAGATCATTGCTTGTCCATGTACCATACTTGGACTAATAAAAAAGTTTAAAAAAAAGTTTTAATATAAAAAATTAATTTATTAAATAAATTAATGACCAGTTAACACATAAAACTTCCAAATATTAGTAAAAATCACCACATACCGTATATGGTATTACTACCTGCGTAACAACTCTCTGCGTAAAACTGGATCCCGCACGATAAACGTAAAAAACACACCAAAAACTATCATATTTATTGATATTAAAATGCAATCAATTGTGGCCACAAAAAACATATCTAAATGGTATTGGGGTAAAGGACAACGTGTCAAGCCCTCGGCCAGCTCCATAGACAAAAAAAATAAATAAAAGTTATATCCCTAGTGAAAGATGCTGTACAAACTATAGATTTTTCTCCATTAGGTTTTATTCGGCAAAATTAGTAAAATGTAAGAAAAAATATAGAAATATGGTATCACCGTAATCATACTGACCTGACCAGATAACATGTTATTAATGTTGGTTATTTAGAGTTTACATTTTTAGCCCCCCGCCTACAAAAAAAAAAGTTCCTAATTTTTAATCGATAAGGCATAGCCACTGAAAAATACACCTAATCCTGCAAAAAATAAGCCCTCACATGGCCACATTAAAGAAAAAAATAATATTTTGTACCTTACAAAGTGCGCCACTGAAAAAAACAAAATTCCACGACAAAAACTAAAAACTGGCTGCTACAAGGACCTCCTTCACTTCTGTGCCCCGCTTTGTGCCAAAGTAAAATTCACATGTGGGGTTTTTCCGTAACAACATAACAATTTTTAGGACTCATCTCATGTGACATTGGATGAAAATAATCATATTGACCTGAACTTGTATGTACCCAAAAGACCTAATAATGGGCAACACATCTGATGTGCAAACCTCAGGTGATGCACCATACAAATGTCACATCAATACCGCAGGCCATGCTTCAATGATATACATTTGTGAAAAGGTTATAATATCAACAATGTATTTGAGAAGAGGGCTGATCGACCCACACCTTGTGGCTTCCTCAGGGGTACATGAATTTTACTGAAGGAATTCTAGAAAGGGGATTAGGGCAGTAGTTTAGTGGGGTAAAAACTGCTGATAGGTTCCCTTTAATGCTGACATCAGTTTTTCATATAACAATTTGATCTGACTGAGGAATGGAAAGGGTAGTGTGGCCTCATCGCTCAGGTGTTAACATCACTAAACTGACCTCTACATACAGTATTTTACTACCAAACCTAGTTTTCCAAGATTTAAAGCAGATCTGTCATGAGATTCAGATTTTCTATGTAGATGTGAGTTTGCATGTATTTATCATGCTCCGTGTGGATCCAGTTCAAGTATCATCCAGTTGGTTAAAAGTAAATATCTGTTGCTGTCAGATACAAAGCATTATGAGCTGTGGCCATTTGTGGCCAAAAATCTTTATATAAATAGACCCATTCAAAAATGATAGAAACACTAAAGATAGCAAGATGGTCCCACAGAAGCATAGTATGGAAACAGGTCCATTTGTTAAAATAGCACCAAAAACTAAAGTTCCACCACCAAGGCAGTGATGGAGAATTGCATAACTTTTAAACTTTAAAGGGCATCTACCACCAGGATGAAGGATCGTAAAACAAGCACACTGTCATACTGGTGTGTGTCCCATCTGACAGGATCTGCTCTTCTTTTAGCTTCTTATGTCCTTGTGCTTTAAAATTATGCAAATGAACCCTAGGGGCCCCTGGCTCAATTAACTACTAATCTACGAGGCAAGAGCCCCTAAGGCTCATTTGCATAAAAATGTAGTTATAAAAAACTTAAAGAAGAGTGGATCGATCCTGCCAGAGGGGGCGCACACCAGCATGTATTTAGGTTACAACCCTTGATCCTGATGGTAGATTTCCTTTAAGAATGGGAGTTCATTTATCAAGCCACACAAGCCAAATGTTTGCTGGCCAATTTTGCAAAACAGGGCATTGTCTTTTTTGTGTGCATTATTTTTGTACAACAGCTTTTTTTATTTATTAAAACACAATAAAAACCTATATAAATGTGGTATTCCCAAGATCGACCCTCAGAATAAGGTAGACGTGTCATTTGGGGTGCGCAGTGAAAGCAGTAAAAACCAATTTCACAAGAAAATTACACAAATGTGTTTTTTCACCCAATTCAACGCATTTGGAGTTTTTGGCCACTTCCCAGTACACAGCATGGACATAAAGCTACATTAAAAAAGAAAAGTTGTGGTTTTTAGAACAAGGTGATATAAAGTGCATTTATGGGATAATTTTAAGTATCCATAAAAATGCTGAATGCCTCCTTATTGCCACTTCAGGTTATTGCTGTACTACACAGCACCTTTTTGGTTATGGAGGCATTTTAGACCTAAAAGACCCCTAGAAATATTGTAGAACTTAGCATTTTTGTACTTCCTGCAAGTTTTTGAAGAAAATAAACAGTACCATCAAAATTTCAAGAACCTTGGTTAAAGTTATGAGAAGTGTCTCTAGACGAGACACTGAGCCACATCAGAGCAGGAAAATGAAATTTTACAGCGTCTATTTTGCATAATTTGTTTCCAAAAGGAAATGTGGAATGTTCACACTTCGTAGATTGTTTTACTTCATCCCCATTTTCTGTAAATGAAGATTTATTTGCATGACCTTGGTGGTAAATTCCTTTAAGTTCTTACTCACTATATGTGCATACAGGGAAAGGAGGAAAAGACTAAAACTATCATCCAAGTAACAATTACTCACTGCTGTCTGATACATGAATGTGCCCCAGTAAAATAATGCACAATTTTCAGTATGCTTTCTTTCTGTGGACTGACATATGTCTTATTATTTGATATAAATTAAACGTTTAATGGCGAATTTCCATACATCACATTACAAACTGCACCACTGTGATTTCTATTATTTCTGCAGAAACCTTTAAAAGGTTAATTCTCAAGACGACTTGTAGCTTAGTAATTTTAATCAAAAGACAATGCTCAGTCCCAGCTTGAAGCAGATCAACTTACATCATTTACGCATCCAAGTAACACATTGTGAACATAAAAATGAACTACCTTGAATCCATAGGGGCAAGTACAGCGATAGAATTCCAAAGGGTCACTGGTGCATGTCCCATTGTTCTTGCAGGGGTTAGAAAAACACGGGTTGCATTTTGCCACAATGTTGATGTCTACTGGACCTGAAATGTCACATATTACAGAGAAAATCAAAACCAAGTAAGATCCTCAAATACAAATGCCTTACACAGTTATAGAAATATTTTCATAGCCATTTTTTTATTTTCTTTTTTTAAGGGTTGTCTGACACTGTAAAAAAAAAAAAAACATTGGTGGCCGGGAGGGGGTTGCTAAAAAAAAAAAAAAAACTTTACATAAATATTTACTTAGCTCCACGATCACTCCCGGCGTCCTGCGCTGCCCTCTCTCCAGTCCGTGCAGCTGTAAACAAACAGAGGCACGTAAGCTACGATGCGTACAGCTTCCGGCCGGCCACGGTGTCCAGCCACGCCCTCCCATCCTGCATTATACAGAGCTGGGAATAGGGACAGGTAGGCGTGGCCGGCAATATCGGCGGGCCGGTAGCAAAACACATTGCAGCTTAGACCATGGAGGTAAGTAAATATTAATTTTTTTTAAGCAGCCCCTCCCAGTCACCAATGTTTTCTTTATGGTCTCTGACAACCCCTTTTAAAGCTCAGACAGCATATAGAACCAAGTGTGGGATATAGGATAAATATCTGAAACCAGAAAAAACGCAGATCATTAGAAAGAGGTCCAGATATCCCAATGTATCCAAAATTCATATTCCCAGTGAGAAGAACAATGAATGATTTGTAAAGCGCTGCAAAATTTGTTGGCGCTACATAAATAGAGATTATTATTATAATACAGCATTGGTCAAGTGTGTGAGGTACCTTTTCAGTTATTGTCTATGGCACAGGTGGAGACAGCACCACGCATCAAATTTAATACACTAGGAAGCTATTTGCTTGAGCAAAAATAGTTGAAACAACTAAGGGCTCATTCACACTGCCGTCTGCGGGGCCGTACATGCGGCTGCATGTACGTCCCCATAGACGGCAATAGCGGCACGGCGGGGATCCGGTGCCACACATGTGTGGCACCGATCCGGGCCGCACACCGCAAAAAGATAGAGCAAGCTCTATCTTTCGGCGGATGTGCGGCCGTGTGCCGCTATTTCCTATGGAGGGAGGAGGGGTCACCTCCTCCTCACCTCCAGCACACGGCGGTATGTGAATGGACCCTAAAATGCAGTATAATGGGAAAAAGCTTGACCCTCAAAGACATCTATGGTACAATAGATAATAAAAAAAACAAAAAAAAAACATGGAAACCTTATTCATCTCCTGAATAACAGTGAATATATACAGTACACAAAGACAGGAAACAAAGTAGGCCTTGATAATTTCAATAGCTTTTGCTGCTTTATGTTATTACTATGAATAAGTTCTAATAAAATGTGTCTGTAACTGGCTGACATCTATGTCAATGTTGTTATTCCACACAGTACATTGATAGGTGATCCCCCTAAAAGTCCTTCATACTCATGTCCGCCTTAGCAATTGTAGCCTAACAATCATTGACCATTGCCTATACGATGAAGGAGGAGATTACGAGATCCATTCTACACATGTTTTTTATTATCACTAATATTTCAAGTTGGAGCAAAGGCCTTAAAAAAAACTTGCTGTAAAGTTCCACCTAGGAAAAACCCAATTACTATTGTCTTTAATCATGAGCACATGTCTTATAATATATAATCCTTATAATATGGGCCCCAATGTAGAAAAGACAGAGAAAAAAACAGACCTGTTCCTTAAGTTCAGCAATTAATTTAATGGAGCCCAACTGGCTAAAATATTGTTCAGGGTCAATAAGAACATTTGGCAGGTTATGAATTACGGACCCTGGTGCCAAAGAATCTGCACAGTTTTGAATATCAAATCAACTTATCTTTTACGAGTTGAAATAAGCTATATTATTTACAGTTCAGCGTCAGCGCCTGCCAACCTCTAAATAGATGTGTTTATGCCATTTGTTCCATTGTATTTTAATTATGACACCCAAATACAATAACTGCTCTATTAACACCAAGACTGCTGTGTGACACTTAGCGCCACTATTTACTTTTCTGCAGAGGACCTGACACATCGACTTGGGACCCTAAACCAACTACAGTTCCATATGGACACTACCTCATTCACATGGCCCAATCTTAGATGTTTTACATCCCACACTTTATGACAACCGATAACAAATTACTGGATATCGGATTGTCAATATTTTTTTTTTCTCAGAAACCCAACAGGCAACGTTTTTGTTAACTAAATGTCTTCTGCGGAGTTCTAACGTGATCCATCGTATGAATGGAGACCATTAAGCTGTTGGACCACATGCTGCCAGTATAACACAGCAATGCCGACAACAGATCGATAGCAATTTCCTGGAGCAGTGAGGTGAAGAATCATGACCCGAATCATTATACATTCAAAGTCTTTATCTGCAATCACATTAAGACAACAGCGACGTGTCTACAATGTCACAGCTCGGCTGACCTCTTCTAACAGGATAAGAGAAACCCCAGAGACTTCCTTGGATCAATTGTGTGTTTGGTCATGCATGTATGCATAGCAGCGGATGCACTAAATAATCGTCCCTCCATTCATCCGTAGGTCTTTTATTTTAAGCAATTTTTTAGTCCGTAGAGTCAAATTGAGGCTTGGTTATCACCAGCTTCCAGGCCACTGGGTTTCTGTTTGTAAAATTATTCCAAAATGCCTTTTTATATATTCCATTAAGACAAGCAGCATTTCCCCCTTGATAATAAAAAGCACTGCAACGCTTTGCTTTATAGAGTATTTTATATAACACTATTAAGTCAGGGATGTACACTTGCAATACTAATGAGGAAAAAGTTACATAGCAATAAAGCCTAGTTAAGCTATAATAAATATCAGGAGTTTCTTAGAAAGTTCTGTTGACTGTACAACTACAGCTTAATAATAATAACCACATACCTAAAATAATGAAGCCTATAAAAGCAATGGAGAGGTGCTGTCTGATTTATACGTTCTTTATTATTGCTTTCATTATAATATTTGGGTCTTGGTATCTGCTATGTAAAGCAGACTCTTTTCAGGATGGGATGTCTGAGTAGTAATGTGTTAAAATAGCTTCTTAAGTGTTAATTCCATAGAGATGCACTTTCTACAGACACAATTTTAATTTCCTCTGCTGGCTATGGAGTTGGATATCATAAAATATAAATGAAGTAATTGCAATTTTCTCTTAGGCAAACAACTAAACGAGTCGATATGAATAGTGATTTACGATGCATGTCAGAAAGCGAGGTGGACAAGATTTCCATGTCACCCGTTTCTTAAGAAGCACTTTCTGCTATAAAAGGTTCACCTATGTTTTCTGACATTTCTTTACTTCCACAAAAGGAAAAGGCACTTTAGTTCCACTCGATCATTGATATGCCTTGCGCTTATGTCTATCCTGACGCAGTGATCACAGTGATATGTCAATCCTGACAAATATGTATTAGAGGTAAGTTAGATTTTATGGACAAAAGATTTGGAAATTAATTTGTATTACCTATAAAACATTTTCATTATATGATGGACTCCAATAAATGTTAAATATAAGCACATAAATTGTGAGCCCTTATGGCCATCTCCTCCTTCCACTTGTCTTTTGTAATGTTCTGTACTTGTGTATATGCAGCGTGTGTGAAAAGCAAAGCACCATGGAATTTATGTTGCAATAAATAATAATGTATACTAGAGTTTTGCTCTCAATCTAAATAGATCCCTCATGGACCCTTATATGGTCCTAATCCTAAACACTCAAAAACATAAAACAAATTAAGTAAATTTCATCAGAAACAGCCATCTATCTTCTGTATGGGATGATCTTGTAACAGCATTACCTTATTTGTAATAAAGTTGGAAAAAAATGCTAAAAAATACAGTGAGAGAAACCAATATGTGTGCATGGAAAAGAGAGGCCCCATACCCCATACCCTTTGAGGATTTTCTTATTAAATAAATTAACTGTACATATAATGAATATCCCATAAATATGGTATCATTTACCTCTAAACAAACACAGTTCTCACCTGACCACCATTTTTGCTGTCATGGTCTGCATTTATTGAAGCGCCTCTCCTGAATCTGAGTCTGCGCCGCTCCTTGTTATATGGGGTTTCTGGAAATCCCATTCTCTTCTATGGGAGATACAGAAACACCATAGCAGACTTTGACATTGTTTCTGTAGGATCTGATCACAGTTGTTAGCAGAAATACTCTAAATTGAGATGGAAGCTGCTGATTTTAAAGACCTGTGCTGGACGCCTATTTATCAGACATTTATGGGATTTTTTGTGCCTCATGGCTATAACCAGTATACACATGTGCTGTGTGTTGGACTTAAAAAAATATAGAGTGGTGAGTTACCTTTACACTGGAATCTCTGTGTCGGAGTTGTCAGCAATAGTCGATCAGTCATATCCTCAGGCCCGCTACAACGCGCTATGCCAGGCTCCTTATAACCTGCTTTTACCCATTCCGACAACCAGCGCAAGTTACAATCACAATACAGAGGGTTGGTTCCAAGAGCACTGAAATTATAAAGCATCTTTCATTATAATACACTTCAGTCAATTCTTTTATATTCTTATAATAATATTCAGTACATTAAGGACACCAGAAATGACATTAGGAAAGAAGATGACAACAATGCTAGTACAAGGCATTGGTAGCAGTATGTTTTGGAGTGTGGGAGGAAACCGGAGGACCCGGATGAAACCCACACAAACACAAAGAGTTTGTATGTTCTCTCTGTGTTTGTGTGGGTTTCCTCCGGGTCCTCCGGTTTCCTCCCACACTCCAAAACATACTGTTAGGTTGATTAGATTGTGAGCCCCATTGGGGACAGGGACTGATTTGGCAAGCTCTGTGCAGCACTGCATAACCTGTGTGCACTATATAAAAATAAAGGAATTGGTACTTTTCTATTATTTTGCAATCAGCAGCAATGGTCCTGTGTCCGTAGCAGATTTAGTCCGTGCTATTACAGCAAAGCATGAGTGTGGAGAAAAAAAGGTGCTTTATATAAAGTGCTAGATGTGTGTTGCTTAAAAGAAACCTACCATGAGGAATATACTACCAGAAGTAGGTCTGACAGTAGATTCCTTCTGCCTGCCCCTGTCCTAATCTGTCATTTAATAATCTTGGAACCTAACCTAACTTGCTAAAAGCTTTATTTTAGTAATATGTAAATTAACAGCAGAGGCTACTGGGGCGTGGTGTAGCTTTAGCTCCCTGTGCCTGGCCAGGTTAGTACATGTCCAAATAGCCTCTGTAGTTCATTTACATATTACTAAAATAAAGTAGGAGTTCCTTCAAACTTTTCCTGACAGGTGATTTTGGGAACCATTAGGATCAGATATGTTAATTTGTAATGCCCAATCCTATTGGAATCTCTTTAAAGCTGCTAGTTCCCAATGCAAATTCTGTACCAGGCCCCCTAACTTAGGTGTACTTTTTTAGGATTAGACTCCTCATGTGGGGAAGAGATAACTTATGAAACCCCTAAGGATCCTGGGGGCACACACTAGCATGTCTGTGTACTTGGTTTTTAAATCCTTGACCCTGGTGGTAGATGTCCTCTTTAAGCTACTGAACCTCCTGTGCCTCTCCCTCTCCAGCGCCTACTAACAACACATGCAGGCTCAAAGCATGCAGCTGGCAGCTATTGAAGTCGTATGGACACCTTACCTTGGTTTACCTGGTTGCCATGCTGATTTATTATGTGTTTGCTTAGTTAGCAACAATTATACCATTTATGATAGTATTAAAATGTATATTCTATTTTAATTATCAGCAGCAACCTAGTTATAAAGTGAATGTGATGCATGTTTTCCTATTCAAGTGTTGTTCATAAAATAATCTGAATTTATCTTTGTATGAATAGAGGACATTGTGAGACAGGGGTGTAACTACAGTGGTAGCAGCCATAGCAGCCGCTATGGGGCCCACAGTGTCAAGGGGGTCCCGTCATCCAACCTGACAATAAAGAATAGAGGATGTGCACCACTATATATATGTTGTACATCTGTATATGGCACTGTATGTGTGTATATGTGATGTATATGTGTGTAAGAGTAAATAAATGTGTGGGTATGAAGTTTATGTTTATGTATGTAGGTATATAAATGTGTGTGTAAATATTTGAGTGTAATATGCAAAATTTAAAATGCAAAGGGAGGCCCCATTCAGAAGCCTGATATGGGGCCCTGTCTATCCTAGTTACGCCCCTATTGTGAGATGTTCCTTTTTTAAGTGCAGGATATCAACATAATAAACTTAACTTACCTTAGTTTCCATAAGGAGCTATACAGGAAGTACATTGCTGGATAGCCAGTGAAAATTGAGTTAGGGCCAGTCTATTATGCTGCCGGCCTGCATTAGAGGGGCATGTAAAACCCCTATAAGGTAATTTGTTGGCAAGAGAACTGTTTATCGTAGAAAGGCTAATGATTTAAGAGTGAATAGGTTGCATATTAAAGCTGTACACCTACATCTTGTGTAAGGAAATACTGGAGTGGAATGGGAGTTAACCGCATGGCAATGAACAATGAGGAAAACCACAGAGCCAGCAAAAATAAACAGAAAAGAAAAGTCTCAATTTGTCTGTGCTGCAGAATATAACATATAATATAATAAAGGAATTGGCAAACTGCTGGTTGGTCTATTATCCAAACAAAGCAAAAAAAAAGTCACTACAAATGATATCATAGATGGTTTATGTAATCTGTCAATCATAGCGGATATATATGAGATGATGTACTTACAGATGTGATAATGAAGTCAGGTCATTAAACGATCCTTCAGGAACTGTAGAAATATCATTCCCATGAAGAGTACTAAACAGAAACAAAACAATTCTTCATTTTAGACATTTATCTGCAATTAGCTGTAGTTTCTCTGGATATTAAATAACTGCTCTTCGCCATAACAAAATTGAATCGATGAACAAAAAATATTTTGCACATAAAAATCACAAACCAAAGACTGAAATTTGCTCTACTCTTGTATCCGCGCCTGTCCTGTAGCCAGGTTGTTTTGCCTGCTAGGGGCACTATAGTGATTGGGGTCATTAGAAGGGGAGGGGTGTAACTGTACATATCCCCCTGGGGTACCATCTCTGTGTCCCATAGGTGCTTATAGCTCCTCTCTCCCTCTAAATAAACACATTTATCTTCTCATACCGTAGAGCAAGGGATTGTTGGAGAGAATTCAAGAACATCTTGCAGATATGAGACTGTTGCTCTGAATGTGACTGTAGTATCAAAGATGACATAACGTCAGATAGATAATTTTAGCTTTCATGTGACTGGAGTATCAAAGATGACATAATGTCAGATAGATGATTGTAGCTTTTATATAACTGGATTTTTAATAATTATATAACTATTGATAGATAATTGCAGCTGTGAATGTGACTGGAGTATCAGAGATGATCTAATAATTTTACAACAATATTGGCAAAGTGTTTGTCAAAGGTCTGACTGCAGCTCTGGATGTGACTAGAGTATCAGAGATGATCTAATGCCTCTATAACAATGTTGGCTAAGTATTTCACTTAAAATCATATTACCTCGCCTAGAAACTAGTTTTATGCTACTTTTTTGTTGGTATTCCTGACCTCTGCAGAAATGTGGGTTGTAAGTTTCCTGCAGAATCACGAATACAAAATGCTGGCATTTGCATCACTACATAATAACTAGAGAATTACTGTGCATTTCCAGAAGAAGTCCTCTTCACTCCAGGACAGAGTAAAGGGGAATGGCGGGCCAGGACGTATTGCTACTGATCATGCATAAGAAGCTGTCCTGTTCACTTCCGGGATGACAGAAGGCATGGAACTTAATAGAATGGCACATTTTGTAGTAGACAACAATTAGAGAAGTGTTATAAAAACATGCAGGGGTATAAAAGACACATTGAGGATTTAGATCTAAATTGTCTGGTTCCTTGCACTACTTTTTAAAGGGTTTTTTCTGTCACAGCTGGACAAAAAAAAGACTCAAAAAGTAGTACAAGATGATAAATCCCTCCCCCACTGAGTTCCCAAAGTATAAGTTTGACTATTAGATGACTTGGAAGATGAGAGTGTTTTGCCCCATTCCGGGAAGTATTCACCCCTGCAATGACTGTTTTGAGGACTATAGTTGCTGCCTTTTTCTGACATACACTGTCTATGTACGTCATGTTACAATATTATGTAAGCAATACATGTGTATGCATCATTAAAATTAGCATTGGAAACATGGCTAATGGGGGGGTATTTTTGTTGTGCACCAAGGGCAACTCAACAGCCATTCAATCCTATTCATAGAAAGCAGGCCACCCCAGTAGCTTTGTGTCTTCTTTCATTTCTCTGTAAAAATGAAAGCTTTAGATTATCTTGTTTCCATTCGATTTTTTAAAATGATTTGCTAAAGACAGATGTGGCTGAATCTATACATATAAGCTTAGCGTTTGCTATATAACACAATGGTTGCACTTCTAGTGATTACAATCTTCAGAATCCTAATATTTGAGCATAGACTTGTACATATGTACACTGTATGACAGAAAAAGCTGAAATTGTTTTGCTGATACTCTCGTTTTCCATGTCCCTTGAGAGCGCAGATAATGAATAAATGACAACAACAGATTGCACGCTGTCACTCTGAAGCATTTTTCTTCCCCCTAGAGAATTGATTTTTAATAACAGTATAGATGACGTGCGGTGAGACTTGTAGCTGACACCAGGCTCTTCTGAACCAGTATAAATCTACTCATTCGTCTGCATTTTAAATGTAAAGTGAAGGCAGCCAAATCCTCGTTCAGCTTCCCCCCAGCAGAAAATGACAGGGTCTTGGGATCCCAATACTGGAGCTTATTTGCTAAACCTCAAGAGACAGCAGTATCATGTAATAAATATTTTGTGATTTCAGGTCATCAGACTTGCATTTCCATCTGACCTTTGTCTTCATCTCATTTTGAACTAATGTACCTTAAAATGAATTTACCCCAAGCAAGAAAACCTATGTCAACATTGGAATAAGGACAATTAAATATCAATGTATTTTAAATGAAATGGAAAAGTCATCTGTCGCCAGAGATCTGGAATAAATATACTACACTGGTCATTGTGATGGTAAAGAGCTACATTGTCGTAATATTTGCCAAATTACCACAACAATCACAAACAATAAAATGTAGCAAATGAATAACTGGTATAAGGCACCCTCCATTTAGTAAAGCGATTCCCCACCTTTTGGCCATACATGGTGAGGCATTTTACAGAACACAGGCAGGAAACGTGATGCCTGCTCCCAGGATGTCTGGCATCACCATGACTGAGCTTTAATGTTAATTATAGTTTTAATTATAAACAGTTGAGTTGGTGCTGATGGAAGAGGGGGACTGAAGAGATGGGGAGCTGTAAGTGTGTGGAAGCATTGGGAGCTGATGGTGTGGGAGAGTAGGCTGATGGGATGTGGAGCTAATGCTGTGTGGGTGGAGAGGACGGGGAGCTGATTGTGTCTAAGGGGAGAAGGGACTGAAGGCACGGGAAGCTGTCAGTGTTGGAGGATGGGAACTGGGGGATGGGGAACTTATGAAGGGATTTAGTGAATATGGTGGTTAGAGAACTAAGGGTAGAAGAGAAGGGAGCAAATTCAGGCCACTAACAATAAAAGGGGGCACTTATGAAGAAATGGGACATTAAACATGAACTAAAATGGAAGCGACAAGGAAGGAGACGGACACTGTAAAATGTGGTTCTTATCTTCAATGGGGACAAAACCTAAAAGGGAGCCTAAACCTTAGTCAGGGCAAGGAATGCAAAGAGAGAGCTAATGAATGGGTGCTAAATCTAAAAAGTAGCAGGACACTAAAGTTCCAAGATGGCAGAGGGTGTACTAGGGGTAGGGTAGGTGGAGGAATTTTGCCCCAGTGACCAGTGGACACTAGTTACGCCACTGGTTAAGACAACATTTTCTTCTTCACTGCACTACACAACATGGGTCTGTGCCACCAGCACCATCCTCAATTAAGGCACACATGGTCCCTCCTGTTAAAATGCAAGACCATGAATGCTGAATTTATCAATTACACCACATGCTTACAAATGTAATGGAACACAGCACACACTGAACAGCATTTTCTAGGCTCGGATTCTAATCTTGGTTTTGTTTGTTTGGCTTAATCAGATTCTGGATGGATCTAACTACAGTACACTGCAGTTCAGCAAACTGTATAAACCGATGGCTGAATCGTGAAGTGAACTGGAAGCCATCTGCTCATTAAGGAGCCTGCTGTTAACTAAATATCTCAATAACCTGAAAGTCAGACAAACTGAACAAGTGATACTTACAGCACTCGAAGAGACTTCAAGCCGTTAAATGCATGAACCGGGATGCATCGGAGACGGTTGTAGCTCAATATCCTGCAAAAAGTATTCAAGTTTCATTTACACAATGACAGCTATGATGATATGAGAAGTGTATTCCATTATAATACTTTGTAGTGGGAAGCTACTGCCACATTAACAACAGATTAGAAGATCATAGGTGAAGAGTGGGCCAGTTTATTACAGGTCTGGCCCTCAACATCACAGCAAGATAACTTGGCTGTGAGAAGATAATAGGTTGCCATTGAAAAAAGGAAAAAAAAGCTGTTTGAGGTCCCCAAAAGCTTGGACAGGTTTATTGAATAGATATTACCATAATATAAAGTATAAGAATGTCGAGACAAGTTTAGAGTTATTTTCTATTTTGCTGGATAAATACAATGGAAGTGAATAAAAGCATACAAGTATACAAGCACAATACTCACAGTGTAGATAAATGGGTCATATTGCTGAACGTGTAGTTGGACAGAACACTGATGCTGTTGTTGCTTAAATCTCTAAATAATACAAATATAATATTTAATAATATTAATATTTTAACAAAACAGAAAGTCAGAGATTTGTATGAAAAAACAGACAATTGTCTGACTATTGGAATAGCCCAACCCCCAAAGCTACAAACGTGCTCTTAAAACCCATTCATTTAGGCAGGCCTATCACACTCACTAACTGCTTGCAACTTTAATTCTCTCTTTTAACCAATTCTGGGTACTCCACCTGTCTGTTATCTGGAAAATGCCAGGTACCAAGCTACAGGCTTCTCTGCAGTCCCACTGAATTTGGACCTTGTACGTATATAAGATGGCAGCTGATGGCTGGTTCAAGCAGCAACATTTTTCTTCCATTCCCATAAAAATTGCTGGACCATTATACAAACTCTTATACCTTTTGTGTCACCCCCTCATCCTCATAGACTGTAAGTAAGCTCTTGTGAGCAGGACCCTAACTCATATTATTTCATATTACAGTTTGTACTCTGTAATGTCTTATTTTATTTAAAACACTTATTTTCTACTTACCGGAAGCTGTGCAAATGTGGAGAAAAAATTAGTTATAAAACTATCTAAATGAGGTGTAACTACTGAGATGCTTGATGATCCAGATTTACATAATTATTCACACCTTCCTCCCTGCCTCCTTGCGCAGATCCACTGACCTCATCTGGCTGTACAGTGCAGATCATGAGGGCGCATGCACGGGATGTGCTGATGTCTCCACCTCTCGGCCAGGGGAATGGGAGGAAGCTGTGCATAATTATGTAAATCTGGATTGCCAAGCATCCCTGGAGAGGTGAAGCCTCATTTAATTTTTAGAACTTTGTTTTCTCCACATTTCCACAGTTTCCGGTAAGTAGAAAATAAGTGCCTTTATTAGTAAAACGCCTACAATTAACTGAGCTCAGTGCATTTTTACAAGTTGATTAACTTTTAACCGAAATTCTTAAAGAAACTGGAAAAACTGTAAATATTTTCCCCCGTTTTTAATAATTTCAATTTAAGGTTAAATTTTAGCACATCCATTTTTGATAATTGCAAAGGTCTGATAAAAGTTAATGGAGAGGGTTGCACATGCATGGGAAACTCTTCATTCATCGTGACTGCAAGACTCTGCGCAAGGCTGCAGGATGGCAGAAAAAGAAGCAATTTGATCAACTAAAAAGAAAGCTATAAGACATATTGACAGTCTTAACATCCTTTTCCACCAGCCGCCGCATGGCACACAGGATTTAATATGAGGTTCCAGCCTCTTGCGCCAGCTATAACCTGTATTCTGGCTCTGACTGAAGTAAATTCGGCAGGCTTGGGCATCTCCGCCACTTCAGAAAAGTGGTACAAGGGGTGGAAAACCATAAAAAATTGCCATACAAGGCATGACCTGTCTGTGTGTGGAGCTAAGAAATAGTTGTGTGCTCCATTGTGGAAAATATCCCTGGTCACCAATGCTTCAAGGCTGCCCTTTGTGTTGTTGTAGCTACTGGGAAGGCTACTCGGTAAGATATAATACTTACATCAGTGTTAGGTGCTTGAAAGTTGAGATTTCTTTTGGCACTGATGTTAAATGGTTTCCTTCCAAATATCTAAATAAAAAGAATCTTATATGAGAACAGGTCATACATTAGAAAGATTCGACTGGAGAAAGAACATTTTCTGTAGAAGAAGAATTACTGACAGAGCTGGCACCACTTCCATAATCCAGGGCAGGGGAAGAATGGCTAGCTAATAATTACGGCTTTATCAGTGGGAGGGAAGCGTGCTCTCTGTCCTTCCCTGCTGAAAGTGGCTTACATTTGGCCAATGCAAGTACCAAAGGACTATAATTTTTGTTTTGGCGCTGAAATATTTTGGGCATCTTATATTCACATATTGAAAGCTAAACCAATGTGCTGCGGTCATGAGCAGGCTCTATGTCAGCTGGAGTGAAAGCAGAGTTCAGCTTCCCTCTCCTACAGCCAACGCCTTAAGAAGCCTTGAGGTGGAAAACATGCTTTATATGCAGAATCTATGACTTCTTACACAGTGCTCCTTGCTCTCTTGTTACAAATGGCCAAGGCTTCTGGGATGAAGTGTAAATGTTAAACTTGGCGCATGCTTCATAAGACTGGATGAGATACTATTAGTAAGATCACGCACCAAGCTTGAGGTCACCCCAACTAACAACTTTAATGAAAGCTATGTGTAAAAACAGCCGAACATTTGCTAATTTGTTTTTCTGTTTTAGGAATTAAATTAAACTTTAACTTTGCTTAATTAAACTATAAATACAGGAAGTAAAATAACTACTAAATACAATAAAATCATCACAAAATTGATAAAAGATAAAAACTGGGCCCTATGACTGCCTTATACTTGGGGGTTGCACCCAGACTAGGAGCATTGGGGGGCTAATATGGTGTTAAACTACATTATATTGGGGCCCAGAAGCTGATACTTTCCAAACTGACCGTAGGTTTAATCAGGGCAGTACAGGAGGTATTGAAGGGCCAATATCCTGTTTCATGTATTTGCTTCTTGTTATAATGAAAGGCACATTTGTCTTAACAACTGATACCAACAGACCTAAATGTATTTTCCTGAAACCCCCTCAATATTAGAAAATGAAATGAATGAACCTGGAAATGATTTTTTTATCAACTAAGAAGAATTTTGTCACTAAAAATTGTGTAAATTTGCTAAAGATTAAATTTTGATCTTATATACCGTATTTTTAGGACTTATAATCCAGTGCGCCTTATATATGAACCGTACTTACAGACAACAGCTGCCTTGAACTGTGCACAGGTCTGCCACCTGCTGGTCATTCATCCTTATTATCAGGTGCGCCTTATACTCTGACGCACCTTATATATGAACCTAGATGTTTTAGCAGGCATTTATTGATGGTGCGCCTTATACTCCGGTGTGCCTTATAGTCCGAAAAATACTGTACTATATTTAATGGAGTTAAAGTAAGCAGCTGAACATAGTACTGATCCGCTGGTCACTGGTAAATATAATCTTGCTACAGTTTTAAAGTATCCATAACACATTCCTATTCTTCTATCCATTATCATTATATAATACGGGAATAAAAATGTGGAGTGAAGCAAAATCTAATTAAACCTCCAAGATTATTCCTATTTGCTTATTCAAGAAAATGAAAGATACTGATCGAAGTGAATGGCTTCAAACACGAGAACCTCTGGATAGCATTAGTGGAATATCCCACGGGACGAGCAAGCAAGAAGGTAAACTTTATATTCATATATTCACCGAGGTGAAGACTCTGCAGGAAATTGGAAAATCTATTTTGCTGCTGTTAGAAAGCATGTGATCTTAATTTCCCTGTGTGCACAGAATGGCACCAGATCTGCTAGCATTTTAACCGTTTTACTAGGGCATCGAAGAAAGCAGGGTAAAAATTCTGTCCTTTATATTATAAAATAAGATATTTAGGTAAAATGGGAAAATAGGCTATGTACTTACTGACTCTCCACTAATATTCTACCAATATGTATTATATTATGATGATTGATGTCTATGAATACTTGTAACCGATTAACCCCTTCAGGATGCAGCCAGTTTATAGCTTAAAGGGGTATTTCCATCTGGGCATTTACATTTAATTGAATTCATTTGCTATATATAAACATTTCTTCAAATGGATGTTATTAAAAAAATGTTCTTGTGTGAAGATAATTTCTCAGAAATGTAGCCATGTTGTCCCTTAAAAACGAGATGGCTTCCACGGATACAACCACCTCACATTTTGGCAGAGGTGGCCAGACATGCGCTATTGAGTCGTGCCTGACTTGCTATAATATTATTAAAGGGTTTGATATGGGTTTACAAGATGTACAGCGTTGATCGGACCACTGGGACCCCGCTGTACTCGTCTATCTCTGGTGCTCACATAGCCATTGGATGAAGTGGTAGGGCACATGTTTGGCCTGCCGCTCCAGTCATTAGTGAGAACAGGATCCCTGCTCTTCGAATGACGGGGGTTTCGATCAGTGGGGGTCCCAGTAGTAAGACACACACCAATCACGTTAACTGGTCTGGAATGAGGGAGTCAAAATACCTTCTCATGTGTGCAGCTGACAAATGGCCTTTAAAGCACCATAATTCAAAATATATTGATGAGATACAAGGGAAAATTTTGTTTTAACAATAAAGTATAAATCGGATGTAAGAAGTTCCGGTGCGGTACTTCCCAGTATATATGCTATAATTATGAATATGCAGTTACATTGACCTTTATAAACAAGTTTCACAAAATGAGAGTTTTACAGCCACTTTGCTGAGAGCTTAAGACTTCCCAGGAAAGGAAATTACATTTGACATTTGATTGCTGTGCGCAATTTATATAATGATCTGTTTCCACATCATACTCTATTATTACAAATACAACATTTCTCCAACTAAAAAAATGCCATTTAAAAATAAAACCTGGTAACTTCATACTTCTTTAAAAAAAAACTGAGGTGCCTTCCTTACCACTAATACTTCACAGTTTGGAATTATCTGCAGACCTCATGCACACACAGTAGCCAATGCCAAAGCCATAACACATGGGTCTACATTACCAATGGAAAATGCTGTTATTCTGTTTGAATGCATCTCAGTCAGCAGGCAGCATGTTGTAGAACATGAAAAGATGGAATACCGCTATATGTAGACATTATATAAGTAACAGAACAGGTGAGGCCGAGTTCACTGTACATAGTGTCCTATCTGCAGTGAGTATGATATAGAGTAGGGTGAGCTCAGCGGATTGTACATAGTGTATCTGCAGGCAACATGTTATAAAGCAGGAGTAGGATTGTAAATATTAGGTTATTAATTAATATTAATTCATGAGAATACTATCCCTTTGAAAAAAAAAGGGAATCTGCCTACAGTTTGGTAGCATTACTCGGGTATTGAACCTATAAATCTAAGTGTTCAAATATCAGGAGAAAATTGTGTAGTAAAAGAATTTTCAATGCTGGGACAATCTTTACTACAGAAATGGTGACCACTCACTATGGGCTCAAGCATATCAAATATGATAAGGAGGTTTTTTTAACAATGCTGTGTCATAATGTAATTATTATGTAAAATATAGAATAAATTGAATTTATTTGAATAGCTATCCCCCTGGTAGATGGAAACTTTTTTAATTGCATATTTTTGCTTGGTCTTCTTCTCCTAAATCCTTCCCCTCCCTTCTACAAAGCGTCAGCCCTTGCTTTCCACTTTTCTCAATTGCATTAGTGAGATGTACCGTATATACAGTATTTTGACTGCACAGCCCATGCACCAAACACATGGTAAGGAGAGGCCAGGAGAGTGGTAAATTGGGAACATTATTACTATGCAGACCTTTTTAATTTCAGTTTTGTACATATTGCAAATTTTCACAACATTTGGGACTACTTTTGTCATACTTACAGCTCAGTTACATCTTTTGGGATGTTCTTAGGGAGAGCTCTCAATCCTTTGTTGCCACAACGTACCACAGAGTCCACACAAGTGCAGTGCTCCGGGCAGCGGAGTGTAGGTAGACAGCTGCTTTCCTCATTGCCTGGAATAAATGAAAAGATACAGGTATATTTTTCATTTGTTTTCATTTTGTTTAATATCTCATTATAGAAAAGACTCATAAAATGTCTATGACCATTGATGTTACTGTTCTTGTGTAATAAAAACAGAAATGTCACAGTAACAACTTGAGTTGTTCATGAGTTATTAAACTAACAGTAATAATAAAACCTTTCGAAAGAAGCACAGATTCCATAACACCGTGTAACATGGTGGTCATTCTGTGTAGTCAGTATGTGATACATGTGATACATATTTTCACATAAAGCCATTCACAGCCATTAAAACACCAGCATGTCCTATGCATTTGGGATTTGGGATCTGCTAACAGTATAAAATACAATTATCTAGATTTTTACAATTAGTTAAAAACCCTGAGATTACATCACACCAATCAGCATTCTTCCCAACTACATGGCGAAACAACAGGCTTCACACCAGACATTGTAGCTAATAGAAAGCACCATGACATTAGCAGAAAAATCCAACTAAAAGAGGCCAATGGGCTACACCAGAGAACACCACATATGTGGAGAACACGTTGGAAAAATTATAGTGTGAAATGTTGTTAAGAATCCTTAGATGTATATCATATGTTCTCTTTTACAGTGATAGAAATCAGATTTCTGTAAAATGATCTAATGGATTTTTTTTCTAGTCAATTTTAAATATTTTAAGGTCACCTGTGTTGTGCTTTACATGGACTACTCTTGTTCAGGAGGGCTCTGTCAAAGCAACATTGACCACTCTTTTTCCGGTGGGCTCTGTCAAAGCATTTCTGATTCCCACTTTTACAACCCGTTTGACTTCCTTGTCTTAGTTTAATGTTCAGAACACATGGTAGCAATTTGTTTGATGTCAAAGGACAGAAGCATCTAGGTAAAACTATCTGTGCTTTTTTTATAGTGAGCTAAACTGGTGTGTAAAAATGATAATATGAAAGATGTTGAACACCTGACAAGATGCTATGCGTGTTTTAACTTCTAGACTTAATGATAATAGATATAATTTGTGTATTCTATATTCTTTCTGTATAATTTCCTCTATGTTTTTTAGATCTCTGTTTCAGCAGAAAGCTTCATTATTAACTTTCTTTTTTTGAATAAAAACCAGTCCATGGTCATGTGGTGTCACACTTCATAGTGTTAGATATTAGCACATAACAATTGTTTTTACATTTTGATTTATGTTACAGTATTGATGAGAAAAGAGAGCTAACATCAAAAGTTATTCACTGCTAGCAGGGTTAAATCTGAAATGTGTGTGTCAACCCAGGGACCCTCACTAATTATTCGGACTTGGGACATTCAGTCCCCGATTCCCCTTCATCTGTAGCAGTTTGAATGGAGCCCTGGCTAATTACCTGCCCTGCCCCTCTAAACGAAGCCCATGACACTGACAACATGAATAAACACAACACAGGAAAGTACAAGTAAAGAGGATTTATGTGCTATTGGAAATCAGTCCCATATTAAAGTAGGTTGAGGACTGACTTAGCACAGCTCTATTTCTATTACATTGTCAGTCACTGAAGACAAACCACATGCATGTAACCTGGTGTGACCAAAGTGTTAAGTTCCTATAAAACCTAAATACACCCTGATGATACCTCACGTTCTTGAAAACAATTCTCAGCAGCCACCAAACAGAAATAGGCTGCAGCTTCAAGACCAAAAAGGCTTGACCAAGACAAAATGTTTGTGCCAAAGGAATAAGAAAACATCAGTGTTTTCCTCAGCAGGTCACAAATGACATGTACAGGGCTACTATGTGGTAAAAAGCATAAAACATACAGCCCCTGAACTGACTATTGTGCTGGACATCTAGTACAGCACCAACCTCACTGATTCCAAACGCTTCCAGGGACCTCATTTTCACTAAAGACAGGTTACCGAAGCCCATTACACCTGCATTGCATATATTCGTTTCTGCTTTTCCTAAGCATTTGCATTACAATATAATTGTGTGTTATAAGTTCCCTTGTACCCTGACAGAATCCTCTGTGTAGTCCCAGGGGGTTGGGCTTTGGTTTGGATGAATTTCATAAAGCAACATGTGACTTGTCTGTGCTGCAGACTGCTCAGTTCTCAGCCCCCACCTTTGTGCTCCTGTACAGCTTCTCTCTCCTGCTCCTTGACAGAGGTCACAGCCTACCGAGCGGACACCATTGGGGGAGGGAGGAGCTGTACAGGAGCACAAAGATCGGGGCTGGGAGCTGAGCAGTCTGCAGCACAAACAAGTCACATGTTGGTTTTTGAAATGCATCCAAACCAAAGTAAAACCCTGGGATTAAACAGAGGAATTTGTCAGGGTGCAATGTAAGTTATAACACATAAATATATTGTAGTGCAAATGCTAAGAGAAAGCAGAAAGGCATATATGCACTGCCGCTGTGGTGGACTTTTGCAACCAGGCTTTAGTGAAAACAAGGTCCCTGGTGACAGGTTCCCTTTAATGCAAAGCAAGTTCTTTATGGAATTATCACAAGTAATCTTACCATCACATGTAAAGTCCTGGATTGCCACATCCTGAATAGGAATTTCCTTTAGAAAATATGGTTTTTGACAACGTGGATTTCCACTCACAACTCTCTTCTTCTTGAGCCACTTTCCAAGCCACGCCAAGTGACAATTACAATTGAATGGATTGGACAGCAGGTTACTAAAGTAAGCAAAATACAGAAAGAATTATATGAAAGGCTGAGGCAAGAACGATAAGCTCGCACATGTTCCCGGGCTTTGTGTTACACTCTCTGAAGAAGAACTTAATGGAAACTAACAATGGTTTATGAATGTAAGGTTGGATGCAGGTGTGAACTTAGCCTGCGCTATATACAATGCAGAAAGTATGCTCAGTAATGTATAACACCACCTTAGAAGAGGATTCTATGTAAGACAAGTCTGTGCCTAAGGAGGTCCTCCTGGAGAACTACAATAATATTATAATATTGGACTACAATAATATTACAAGTTGTCCATGCTGTATAACTGGATATAGTTCAATAAAGGAACTTATTTTAATATCCAAGGACAATTTCTTACTTTTTGTACCACTGCAGGAGTAGGCTCAACTGGCCTTTGTAGCCTTACAAATTATGTGAGTATGCTGTGGTGAGCTACAGACTCCCAGAAAGAAATTGATTTTGAATTCTGATTAATAAACATAAGTCTGATTGTTATTTATTATATTGGTTGTTAAAAATAAAAGAAAAATGTCACAGTAAATACAAAATAACAGATCTCCACTTCCATGTCGTGCAGCTCCTACATTATTAGTGTTGTAGTTATGGAAATATTGATATATTGCATGATCAATTCAGATAAGCACAAGCGGCTGTCTACACATCTCCTTATGAAGAAATGAATCAGGAATGCTGATACCCAACAACGTTAGTTGTGCCCACAACCGGACAACCGGGTCAGCCAGCGGGTTCTGCTTTTCTATGACATTTGATGCAAAGGTTATTGCTTGGATGTATGGGCAACACTATGAAAGCTACATATTGTTTAGATTCACATTATCAGTCCCACTCGTGCCTCTCTATAAGCCTTTGTCTTTTTACATTTCACATCAGGCATGTGCTCTATACAATTGTTTATAGAAATGTACCATCCAGGGTCATTGGCATCATATTGCCCTGTCAGGAGGTAATCTCATCACATCCGTATACTTTATTGTGACCTTATTTTTGTATACGGTGTTGAAACCAGTTGTCATGGAAACAGCTTGTAAGGAGACACTTGCTTTTGTGGTCAGCAGCTTCTACAATCACTGGGTGCACAGAGAATCCATCTGTGAAATCTTTTAAATAAGAACTAATTTATGGGCTGAAATAGACTTAAGCAGAGAAAAGGCGGAGTACAAAGGTCATATTGATTATCAATCGGAACAGCTAAGGCCATAATTATGGCAACATCTGACAAAAAGCTCAAGGAGCAATTCAGCAATTGTGAGGACACATCATGCAGCTCAATTTCCTATTATAAGTGAAAACAATATTTTGAAAAAGGCTTTGTAATTTCTTGTATGGATGTGTAAAAACCTAACTTCCAGCAGCTTCGGTGTAGTTTTTATAGAAAATGAAAACCTATTTAATGACTGAGATTGTTACTGTGGATATCTAATAAGTCCAATTTTATTCACAATTACTTTACTAGAAAATGTACTTTTGTAAAGGAAACCAACCACCTGTGAAGCTGGGCTAATGGGAAGTAGCCCGCTTCACAGACGAGGGCGCGCAGCTACCAGGAGCTGCGCACTGAAGATGTCATGGTAGGCGGAACGCAAGAGGCTACTGGGGCATGGAGTAGCCGCGCTGTGTAGACTCAGCTCCGGCTACTCCACAGCCCAGTAGCGTCGTTAAGAAATTTCCATATTGGGGGAAATAAGATATATAATGGGCCACAGAAGAATTAGCCCTAAAAAGTACTATACTATTCTACATTAGAGGAATCAGTCACCGGGTCTACCATAATAGGTACATCCGTGGTGGTAGGTTTCCTTTGAGATACTTTTTTATTTACTCTTTATATATTATATCCCGAATATGTAAATTGTTCAAACATCTGTATGTTACTACACATTTCTCTGTATTACTACTGTATGTCATAGGAAATATGCAAATAAGTTTTCCAGGATAAGGAAACTATTGCCTCTTAGGCCTTGTAAGGCAACCCCTTGAACATCAAGCATGCCTTTTTCAGAAAGCCTAATGACACGATGCAGGATAAATGCCTAAGCAATATAACTACTCCATAAGGAACAGATTCCCAACTGTAGACAGCACTGTTTCAATGTGGTTGCATCTCTTTGGTACAGTATAGGGAACTGGTTTAGCTGAGGGAAAGGCTTTCGACTAGTATGGAGAAGTAACAGCTCTCCTTATGGAGAGTGTCATTAACACTCCACTGAGGGATTCTGGGAAATGTGTTAAAACGTTTTCCAGAATGGGATACTGTATGTTGTGAGATGTTTTATTTTTTAAAAATATTTTGTTTAAGCAAAACTAGAACCACAGTACCACGGTTGGCCCCTGAATCAAGGACCATACATTGGCTGGATTTCATGGACCTACCACAGTGCCAAAAAAGAGACTGTTGTGTGTCATGGGTGGTGCTTTAAAGCCAGCCCCTCTCCATAATAATACATGCTGATTCATATGGGGTGCAACCTCCAATAGCTTTCTAGATATATGTAGGATATTATTAATATAACCCCTTTAAAAAATAACTTACATTGTGGACAATGAGACCAAAGTATTAAATGCTCCTGGTGTAATCGTTGTTATCCGATTATCATAAAGAGAAAGAAGTCTCACAGAGCTCAGTCCTGTAAATGTGTCATTATTGATGCAGGTCATCAAGTTGCTCCTTAGCATCCTACAAAATAGGAATTACAGGAATTAAGGACAAATTATCTTGAACAGAAACTTATTCTCTTGGTTCTAGGACTATTTACACGTTCACACGTGACACTCGAACAGTCCAACAGATTGATACTTCCTGTTTTCTGCAGCTTGCTATATAGATCGGAGATTTGTATGCAGCACTCTCAATATCATTAGAAAGTTCTTGATATAGGAGACAATTTGGCAGTAGAACAAGACAAACAAAGAAAAGTTAAGGACTAACTTAACAAAATCCATAAAACTAAACAAAGACAGATGATGCTGTCTGTCTGCTGGCTGTGCGCACAAAGGGGGTTATGGATTTGGAGGAGCCATAATCCCAGGAGAACAATCTTTGCCAGTTTATAATATGTTCTGAGATAAGCAACACCTTCATCTTGTTAAGGCAGATCGCAGGGGGTTCTCCATCATATGTCACCTCTTTTAGAACTGTTAATGTTTGTTTGATAGTTTGTCTTACAATTCATTCATTATCTCAACTGCTTCCAGCCAACATCTTCACATGTGTTTGTGCTGCGTAGGTTTAGAAACAAAGCCCTCCTGAGTACATCCATATGTCGTGTGTGGGTTCCCCAAGACTTTTTTTCCACAATCTTTCAAATATGTTGAGGAAACATTATACTTATGTTATTTATTGCATGAAGAATGTTTACAGGAAAGTAACACAAGTCATCTCAGCCACATCAACACTCTCTCAACAGATCTTCACATATCGGGTGGACTCACAGCGTCTTGAGGCCTGCGAGACCTCTAAACATTCGTCCTTGTACAGATTCCAACTGATTTCCTGTCAGCATCAGCTCCTGCACCCCAGCCGAACCGTCAAAGGCACCTTCACGTATATCTTTGATCTTATTATTGCTCAGATTTCTGTAAAAATAAAAACATTGGACATGTTATTATCAGAAGATGACAATCTGGCAGGGTTTATATAAGCAATGTAGCATTGTCCCTCAGCTACACATGCACATACTTATACACTCATTTATTTCTTTCCGTTTCCATAACATGTTAGGAGATTATCCGAATTGTTCCATGTCGCAGGACAAGTGACAAAATCGTGCCGTGATCTACCAGGCAGCAGACTGTTTTATAATCTGCTTTCATTTATGTAGTCTACTGATGGATTACATAGGAACAACAGCACAACCACAAGGAAAACTACTGCATATATGATAGTGGGAGACTGAATAAGATCCAACATTGTAAAGCAGGGTTTCCTAGCATCTGGAAGACTGCAGAAGGCTAGTAAATTAGCTAACACGGTTTTGCTTACATTTTTCGCAGGTTTGGCAACTTCTTAAATATTCCTGTTGCTTCCAGGACAGAGATTTCATTGTCATTCAAACGCCTATTAAATAGAAATAGAAACTCATAAACTTCCATGCATAATTCAATATGTACATTCAATCCTTCTCAAAAAGCTGTGGTAGGGTGGAAGAGATAGTGTTTAATGAAGAACAGACAGATAATGACTGGTAAGGAAACAAAGACTAATGTAACCTACTTCCCTTATGATCTATAGTTCTCTAAACAACCACAATAATAAGGGTACAGGGGGTAAATAGGACTTAAAGGACCAACACTGTGCTTCCTGCAAAGGCGAGGTATAACAGGACTATCTAAAAGTTATTTGCTACAGACAAAGTTGGATGGAGATCATATATTTTTGGTGATTTAATTACATGAGGAACCATTTTGCCTGAGCTTCTGCAATGTTCATAGTTGTACTTTTATAGCATCTACATAGACATTAGAGATTGTAGTCGGAAGATGATTTACTGATTGTATGTTTTGTGATCTGTGCAGAGGATAATAGGCAGGGATAGGGAAGAGGCGAGCTGTGATCATTACCCATAGTTAATGGTGTGATCCTGTGTTATATGCCTACATATTTGTTTACCTATCATTGTGATAGTGAAATCAATTAGGAAAAGTGATTTCAACTAAATAGGATATTTCATTCTGTTCTGAGGGTTTGAGGCTAGTCTTAAAACTAATCCCAGCACCATAAATGTATGCAGTACAGTTAAACAAAAAAATAAGATCACAAGACTCTTTTAAAATTATTTCAGTGTGTAAATGGTGCTATTTTTATTGTATATATCCTTACATTAAAGATATAAAAAATAGAGAGGTGATTATTGGAGAAGAATAGTTTGGCTATAGTTTGAGCTATAAAAAAAACTTGTTCACCTAGTGATAAATTTAAGTAGGTGATGTATAGGCCTTCTGAGTTAGGTCACAGATGATGCCCCCATAGGTTAGCGTGAAAGAAAGCAAAATGGATCAAAGATTATGGTTGCACTTCATGACCATTCAGATCATCAAACAAGGTCATGTGCTTGTATAAAGAAGATACTTTTATTCAGAACAAATGGTAATGCATTTCAACTCTGTATTGGTGTCTTCATTAGGCCAAAATCAAGGCGTTCAATAAAGAGTGCAGCGGATACTCACTGTGCATTGTACTGTGGCATGACGAAGACACTAATACAGCGTCAATACGCATTGCCATTCGTCCTGAGTAAAAGTATGTTTTGCATACAAGCACATGACCCGTGTTGATGATTTGAATGACCAGGAAGCACAACCATAATCCCTCATCTCTTCTGCTCCCTTTCACATATAAATGAAATAGTTTTAAAAATCTATATTCCCCATCATTACAGATAAGAAGGTTTCTTATTACAAGTTCAGTACTTTAGTTATTCTTTATTAGGTTGTTCAATCGCAGCTATAGGACCTGCATTACAATGTGTGAACAAACTGGTGGAAAATTGAAACGTTACATATCCATAAAGTTAGCTCTAACTTCCCCTAAGTAAAGCTTCTTTAACAAAGCGTTTTTTGGCACAAGCAGAGTCGTACTATGCCCAATTTTCCCATCATGTTAGTTTAAATTGTTTAGACAGAAAACAAAGTCAGCATTTCTCCCCATCAGATTACATTAAACTTGCTTTGAAAACCTGGATTAGAAGAACAGATTTGTGGTGGTCTACAGATATCAGTATTTAGATAAGCCATCAATGGAAAGCGCAAAGCCAAATGAGTAAGGTATTCATTTTACATGAGTTCACATTTTATTCTGGTGAATCAGAAATGTTTCATTGCCAAATTGTAAGTCTGCTGATCTCTACAGTCAGGTTACTGTATATGAATGTAATGAGAGATGGGGAAAAAACCTAACCATATTCATTGTTGAAAAAATAACATATCGATAGATCCTGTCACGGCTTTAGTTTTATTCTAATTATAACTTGTGTGAATAACATGAAAGATTTGTTCACAGTGGGAAAAACATTCTGTTCCTTTTTTATTGGAAGTTTCTGATATTGTAGCTAAGCTCTATCTATTTAAAGGGAATCTGTCAACAGTTCTGTCCATGGAGGACTGCTGACAGTGCTAGTTAGGAGCCCTGAAGAGCCGTGTAATTCTATATTCGTAGATCTAGTTTTTGGCAGGACAGTGAAAGATACTTTTTTTAATCCCATGTTACAGCTCTACAAGTGCTACACCTGCACATATCTTTGCTTGTATCTATTACTACACTTCTACGTGTTCCCTTTTTGCCTTGCAATTACTTTTCTCAACCTGCCTGGGTCAGCTACCATTTATACTGGGACCACTTTGTCTGCTTTGTGAGCGTGTGTGGTCCAGAAACTGTTTGAAACTGAGGGTCATTTGGGCAACAGCCTTTGGAGTAGCGTTAAGCCAAACCATTTAATTTGGCACAATGGGTCCACATATCACTGTTATACTTGCCCTCTAAAATACTTTCATTACTTCATCAGCAGCTCATATCATCTGCACATTTATACACTGCATGGAGATTTCCTTCTTTCCTGGAGCGTATTCCATACTCTATTATAACATTAATTATTTTCTGTCCAATAAAATCTGATCCTACCATAGAAGGTTATTCATTTTGTAATACTATGGATTGTGTTCCAGAGAAGAGAGAAAGACGTTTTCAATAAATGCTGTACATGTGTATGCTATGTGAATTTAGCCACGTTTAAAATAAAGTGTTGTCAAGAGACAATCCCTATTCTTAAGTCCTCATGCACAAATGAGATGCAAATGTTTGTGGCCTGTTTCGGTTAGTTGGATATGGGGTGATGAGCGCTGCATAGGAGCTGAGCTGCAATATTGGCAGCGAAAGGAGTTGCTCTTTATTTTAAATGGCTGTCTGATACCCATAGTAGGTTAATTGCACAGTGATCGTGTACAATAGACCTCAATTTGTGAAGCCCCCAAATACGGTTGTCAGCATGAAGCCTAAAGATAAGTTGCAGTGGCAGGTGTTTTGCCACAAGTGTTTTGCAGTGTTTTCTAAACATAGACCCACCTGCAGATCTGTCACCCCATATACAAGCAGTATATATATATATGAATATATGTACATGTACTTATTTAGATTTTAGAGATAAATAAGTTGTATTTTTTAAACTTACAAGTCAGTCGTATACTCTGGCAAATAACTGGGTATGCGGGTGAGTTTTTGATTAGAACAGTCAACAATTGTTCCTTCGCAGCGACATTTTTCAGGGCAAACAAGATCCATGAAACAATCACCACTGAACTTGCTTCTGTAATCTTCTGATCCTGTGGGAAACATTCATTTGTCATATAAACCTGTTAGAAGGCAACTCAAATACAGTATCAGCAGGTAACTGGAGGGAATCTATGCTCAATTTAAAGGGAAAATGAATTACAACCAGAGAAAAGACAGAACAACCCTGTTAGATATTAATATTAAAGATAAAGTGTATGGGAAAGATAAGCTAATAATGTGATAGGTCAGCCACTGGTGGCTCAAATACAAAGTACAAGAAGGAACAACCTCTTTAACATATTACAGTGGGTAAAATATCAATGTGTTTTTTTTCAAAGAGCACTTTTCAACCCCTAGTCCAACTCCATGCATGTTAATAGGTGCTGATCCACTGATTCCAGTACAGTCACATATGTTTTCTCTGGCCCCCACCATTCCAGAACAATTGGTATAGTGTAGTATACCGGAGTAAGCAATCTCTTACCACTGGCCTGATGATATAGAGCCTAATAGGCATACTAGATACTCAAATTGGTAACAGAAATGCCTGATCAACATGCTAGAGAACAATACTCTTTCAAAGAGAAGCTGGCACGTTGAACTGCGTCTGATCCACAACTGTAATACTAACATTTTCAAACACAATAACAGTGTTTAACTTGAAACCTCTACTCATTTACAGCTTCTAAGTCATGTCAGTGGTTTCACTTAATCACTGTCATTTACTGAAAAGATGTAGACACCGAACCTTTAAGCCTAAAACTTACAGTGGTTTAAAAAAGTCATGACAATGACAAGTAATACAGACACTTTTGCCACACAACTTTTTATTAATCTGTTGCCTGATAGGACACGTTATTACCAGCACCACTCTTCTTGCTCTATGACATGCTTCCTGCAGATATGGAGCTTTGTACTATCAGCTCCATTCCTGCTGCTCTATAACATGCACACAATCAGCTCTCTTCTTCCTGCTCTATAACATTCTGCCTACATATAGGACTCTATGCAATCAGCTCCACTCCTCCTGCTCTGTAACATGCTTCCTGCAGATAGGATACTGTACAATAAGGTCCGCTCTTCCTGCTCTATGACATGCTGCCTGCTGATAGGACACTATTTACAACCTGTTCAACATCTCCTGATCTGAGACATGGTGCCTGCAGATACAACACTGTACAATCAGCACCGCTGCTCCTGCTCTTTAACTTGTCACGACCACATCAGACTAGAAAGTATCAAAATTTCAGAAATTGTGCACATTTGAATTTTTGCTCAGAACCTATAACTCTGCCCTTCACCTTGCTAAACAGGTACATTTCACTAATCTAATACCCTCTTTCTTTCTCTAACAATCCCAAAAAACTCTTTGATACTCTTCACTCCTTATAAACCCCAAAGGTAAACTCAGTTACAGAGGAAGAAATGTCCATGCTCCTCTCCTATGCTCGCCCCATTACCTGTATCAATGACCCCATTCCCTCACGTATCATACAGTCCCTCTTCCCAGCAGTAACTTCTCACCTCACTAAAATCTTCAACTTCTCTCTCTTTTTGGTGTCTATCCCTCTTCCTTCAAGCACGCTGTTGTCACCCCATTACTAAAGAAACCTTCCCTGGAACTATCCAGTGCTGCTAACTATCGACCAGTCTCTAATATCTCCCGGACTTCTGGAACGCCTGATCTTTCTCTCTGCTAACTCCCTCCTTGACCCCTACATCTGGTTTTCATACTGTATTCCACTGAAACCGCTCTTTCTTAAAGTCTCCAATGATCTCACTGTTAAGTCCAAAGGTGACTATTCTCTCCTCATTTTTCTGGATCTCTCTGCAGCGTTTGATACAGTGGACCATCGGCTCCTCCTCAGGATGCTTCACTCCATTAACCTGAAGGACACTGTACTTGGTTTTCTTTCTATCTCTCTGACGCACTTTGTGTCTCCTTTTCTGGATCTCTCTTCTCATCTTCTTCTCACTGTCGGGGTTCCACAGGTCTCAGTTCTAGGTCCTCTTCTCTTTTCCCTTTATACTGCTCCCATCAGACAAACCATCAGCTGATTTGCTTTCCAGTATCATCTCTATGCTGATGACACCCAGCTATATACTTCTGCATATAATATCACCCCTGTCTTACGTCAGAACACAAGGGAAGGACTCTTTGCCGTCTCTAACATCATGTCCTCTCTCTTCTGGAAACTCAATCTTTCTAAAACTGAACTTCTTGTCTTTCCATCATATACTAACCGACCCCACCCTGACCTCCCTATCACGGCCTGTGGAATCACTATAACCCAGAGGCATTAGGCCCGCTGCCTTGGGGTTGTGCTGGACACCATTTGTTCCAGTGAAATGCAGTACAGCAGTATCAGTTCTGTTGTCTGTAAAATCTGTGAGTAATTACAGCGCTACTGTACACCCTGTAACACGGACAGGGGAACAATGGACGTACACAATACTTTCTATTGGTAATCCTGCCCACAGCAAGCCCCTGCAACATAACAACAACTGTGCTACACAGAGCAAGGCAACATAATTAAAATAAGAAATACAAACATTTCTACCAGTCTTCATCATGAGATATTTTATACATTGACACAATGGGGCAGATTTATTAAACTGTCTGAAAGTAAGAATATTTCTAGTTGCCCATTGCAACCAATCACAGCTCCCCTTTAAAATATTCATGAGCACTGGTAAAATGAAAGCTGAGCTGTGATTGATTACCATGGGCAACTAGAAATATTCTGACTTTCAGGCAGCTTAATAAATCTGCCCCAATAAGCTGTATCTGCCATGTCAATGCATTGGGGTGACCCCCCCTCCCCAGAAGAGCTAATCTGCATTTAGTGTTAAAGTCATAACTGTCATAATGTAACTAATGTAATCAAACTTCAAATATATATATAGAGGGAATTTAACAGAGCACGTGTGCCTGGTGTACAAGCCCTCACATAGTATCAATTACTTGCAGGACCTGGCATAGAATTGTTTGTGAGTGCAACTGTTCATCAGGTACATTAGGAGGCTGGACCCTCTAGATATATTCGGCACACATATACAATAAAAAAATATTTGATGATGAGATTACTATTTTATTAGAAACATCTCACACAAGCCTGAGAATATTATAATCAACATAAAATGTCAAACAAAAAAAATGCATTGCTTTTACTAGAAAACAGAAATCAACCACCAAGATGCAGATAAAATTTACTATGTGAACGTGAGCCTTGAAATCACTGACAGGTGGCTGGTCTATTAACGTATTCCCATAAGGGGAGCTCATGTAAAATCCAGCCATCTGCTTACAGGACTAGTTGAATGTGTACGTCCATCAACCCATGCAATATTCTAGCGAGGCTTTACAACAGGGAATTCAGCAGTTCATAGAATTCAAGGTCCAATTATTTAATATAGATATACTATTGCCTCCATTGTGAAGAATTTGAATACATGAGATTTAGGAAAGGTAATATCAAAGGTTTGCATTATATCTTTCACTTGCAAAAGTGCAAAAATTTCATTAAAATTCATAAAAATGCATCAAAAATACCAGGACATGTGCCAAAATGATTAAATAAATTTTTGTTTCAAACATACCGTAGCCTATAGGCGATATAAACGAAACAATAGGCGGTATAAACTAAGAGTAGACAGATAAAGCTGCACTACATGTATCATCTAGCCTCAGCCACTGTGATAAATTTTGCCTATTGTAAGACTGTCTATTCTATTCTCAGTTTACACTCTCCAAGAATGAGCAAATCTGTCCCATTGTCTTAGCATAAAGAATAATAGAATAACTATAACAGACAACCAGGGTTAACATGGTGATCTTGCCCTAAAACATACACGGCAGAGCAGAGTTAGTCAATGCGGAAATAGTGAGTTTGTTACCCAGTGTTATGCTTTGTGATATCAAGATGAACAGTAAATTAAAGTTTTACTAAAGTTTTTGAGTTTTATTAACTCAATGGACACACAAAAATTTGTGAAAAATGAAGAAATCTTCTATATTGATGGTACTTTTAGGACCTGCGATGTACAGTAGTACCAAATATGAGCAAGTAAGTTGTATCACAAGTCAGGAATTGCACCTGCCAAAAAATTCCCTGTGCATGAAGGTGTTTTTCTCACCTCACAATTACTCATAAAACCACATACAAATTAGTTTTGGGTTATATTAATATATTTTTATGGTGTTTTATTTCTTCTTGAAATGCATTTCTCACCTTTTAATAGTAGGAGAATCCCAGCATGCCATGCGGCAGGAAAGTATGTGGCCTTCCATGGTGCTTGACAGAACCATGTTCAATTTGTATTGTTCTACCACATGGTTAGATCAAGCACAAAGGAAAACCCCATTAAGAGTCATAGCCAGTGTTAAGCAGCACTAAAGAAAGAAAGATATGAAGAGAAGCTTGGAAGAGAACAAGCTGTAGACCTAAGACAACTGAGCCCTTCCACTAGAAGGGAACGGCTCAGGCAGCCTGGTGTGGATCTGTTAGTTGTAGATGCAATGGAGTAATGCTGTCAATATATAAGTTTGCTTTTCCTGGATGTGTAAGCCTTAAAGAAAAAATAAATTACAGAATCACACAAACAAAATCAACATTCAAGCCCTGTATTTACATATCGGGTTCACCTTTCGACACAACCATTTTGCACAATGTTATCCTTTCTTTGAAATTGGTTTGGAATAACGGTATAAGAAAAATAGAACTTCAACAGATGGCCCCCCCCCATTGATCAACACACCGGACAGAGGCTCAGAAAGCAATGGAGTGATGGTGTTCATGCATGGTCACTAGTTTTATTGAACACCTACGAAGGCATTTCTGACATGAATCAAATGGTGGTCATCACTTCATTCACATGTAACTTTCAAGAGATCAGGCCTCTGTCCTGCTTATCACTAAGAGTTGGTCATCAGATGCTTAACTCCTATCATGTCTTGGACAAGAAAATGATGTTGCCTTTTAAAGATATTAGATATAATGGCAAATGCCTCCTTAAAGCAGAAAATAGTGACAAGGAAATTGTGTAAAATGCAGTAGTTTCTCAAATTACAATATCCATTATTTTCAGGATAGACATTGTAGTTTATTTATTGCATTTCAGAAAAATATTTACTAGTTGTAAAAAGCTATAATTTCTTCCTTCTTTTAAAGATATTTCTGGATGAAAGAAGAAATAGGAAGATACATTTAAAGTCATATAGATAAAACCTATGTAATATTGTCTGACTCCTTAAAGGGGTATTCCAGGAATATGATATCGGATACAAAAACCCATAACACCATAAATAAATGTATACAACAAAACTCAATATCAATTTTATTGGCTTTCTAAAGTAGATGGAGTTATCTCCAAGATGCCAGCAACCTACAACTACAAGTCCCATGATCCTTCAGTTCTCAGTAACTGCTCCTCCCTCTTATGCTCTACTCCCAGTGATGATGTAACAGACTGTCCTCACTATGATATCTCACTAACACACTGGCCATACTGGTGCACTGCAACCAACCGACTACAGCCAAACATAGTGAGGATCACATGACCTGCTCACGCAGATGCAGGACATGTGGACATGTGACCAGCAGCCACACACAGGGATAAAGTCACAGGACTGATTTAAGGATTATTAGCATTTTTATTCTTCATTATTCTTCATTTTCTGCAAGAGGGTGCAAAATTTTAAACAAGAACTACATATTACCCTATATATTAATGCCCCATTTGGATATGAATTTCACGTATTCCCGGAATACCCCTTTGATCTCTATGCAAAACTGGTTATAGGTTCAGGAGTTTCACGCTGTTAAAGTCATAAAGTGCTGCTGAAATCTTTATATAAGGTTTGCATTAAAAAAACAGACATTCAGTGCCCACACTCAAAAATGCAGGTATTTTAGCAATGTAATGTTGCTCATCTAGATTATCTAAACAATTTCACATGATCCAGACTGTATGTTGAATCAATGAGCAGGAAATCACACAATATTGAATACTTACCACTGTTTGGTTACCATGTGTTATTTCCTTCAAAATTTTTGTTTTAAAAAGTTGGATCCCCTTTCATTGCAAATAACATTGGTTTCTAGCCAGATATTTGGAATTTTACCTGTTTCTCAAGTACATGTTCTGAAAGACGTGGCCTCTCGATTTTGTCACGACTTAATAATTTCATTCACTCCTATATCCTATAGCATATCCGCCAATTGTTTTGTATGCTCTGTCAGAGGATCCATTACCATCAGAAACCCCCTAAAATATTTTCATTTGGTAAAATAACCAACATAAAGAAAGTCATAGGACTCCAATAGAATCAATGTGATTCACGTTTCATGCACCAGTTACAATCACTGGCTCATGCCATAAGGTTTGGAATATTTTACCCCTTTTGTACCATGCGTCACTTTTAAAATAAATTGGGGGGGGGGGCAGGGGATAAGGCAGACAAGGGTGTAGACGCCCTTGCCAGGTAAATTTTTACAGTATCTGCCAGAACATGGCCCATGTTATAGCTGAAATCTATATCTAGATCACCATCCTGATTGGTGGCCCTTGAACTCTTTCCTGGCTAAACTTTACTCTCCAATCTCCAAGGATGAGCATGTTAGGACAGCACCAGTTGTAAACCCAAAGTAACAGTCTTCCCCTCATTTATGAAACAAAATTCAATAATAGGAAGTTCTTCTAAATCTATAATATGATAAAGATGACTTTTTTTTAAGTCTCAAAAAAGTACATTGAAACAATTTTTTAGCATGGTGCATCTAGCTGACAGTGACTTCTTTGGATAAAAAAATAAAAGCAATACTTCTTTATTGTTATCCTTGACTTCATTGGCTTAGTACCATTGTATAGAAGTAACCTAAATACCAGCCTTGACATAAGTGATTCATGTGGCAGTTCCGGGAAATGTTTTGTGAATCATGAGTAGGCCTATAATAAATAAACTCTCCAGGATTACTATAAAATATTGAATACTCGTGGTTGTGTGCATACTGTATGCTGTGACTATATGACTGCATTGTCCAATCACTCTAGTGCTATATACATTGGAATGAATGACACATTCATGATATGTGCCTACAGTGTCTTGGCAGCAAAAGACTATATCTGTGACATACAGTACAATGTCATTTAGCAAGAAGAGCAGCGTCTTGTGTTACTTATGGCAGAACAATAGAACCTGTCATACTGTGCTTGGCTTGAAAATACACGCTACATTAATTTTTTCTTATACTTTTGCTTATATTACACTACAGATTGGCAGTTTCAATTACCTTCAATGACACAATGTAATAAGCTAGACTAAATACCCATGACAAGCATGGCAGGAGATGCATCTATTTAGTATGGTTACATGACTGTTCCGCAGATACAACACATAGAAGACCCTGTAACAAGTAATGTTGTCAGTATGAGTGCACACAAGGTATTCACATATGCTTCTTTCAGGCTGAGTTTTCAGCAAGGGAGAAGGTAATATTAATATACATGTGGCTGCATTGATTTTCATTGTGTAGCTGGAAGGCATGAATGACTTTCGGAAGCAATTACTAGAAGATATGCGCTTTGTACGGGTGGGATCTGAGTCCACTATTCATTCTGTATAATAAACATTTACTTAATCAGATTCAATACAGAGTGATCCAGGGTCACCCTAAACCAGACACACACCATCTTAGATATGTCTGTTACAGAAGCTCTACTGTATATGAGCATAGTGCTCCATAAATATATATAAATATATTCTTTCTAAATATTGTGCCTTATTCAAGATAAACTTATTGGGTGCTATGGGACTTCCAACTACAGCTAACCAAGTTATCAAGGTTTCCTTACAAGTAAAAGCAGGGATCCTCACATACCAGTCTTACAATTCACTGCAGCACAATGGCACAAGTCAGAACCGAGAGCGGGAGGCCAAATGCCACTTCTCTATATAACATCCTCTACATTTCCATCGGAAAGACAAGTGGCATTGTCATTCTACTGTTGCCTCACTGCACACAGATTACTAAGAGGATTCCCGCCCAAAAAGATAATCCTGTCAGTTTTCTTTCCATCTAGATATTTTTACAGGCTTGAAGACCAAAACGAAAAAGGTTATAAACTATAGTAGTTTTGGAAACTGTTGGTGAAAATATCACTTTGCATTGGTTTTATATGTCTAATAGTCACAATTTGCCACCAATATCATGCTGAAAGTATAAGCTGCTTTCATTTATTTCTGGAATATACCTCAAAGATTAAGTTTATGTTTACTAAATTAGGAAGCAAATTGTGTTACTCTAAAATAAGAAGACATTTTTTTCTGCTACTTCTTTTTTAAACCTATCTGTATAATTGATTTTCTCTAACCGAATTTGCCAAATGTAATTTAAAAAGCTGCTCAGTAATATCCATTACAGAAAACACTGTTTTTGCTGATTGGATTATGAGCCTATCTGGAAATGCTCATATCTTAGTAGAAGAGGCAGCCTTGGCCTGGGTAAATGAATTACCTGTACAACGGAACTTCTTGCTCTTGATCTGGCTGATGCGTTTGTTGGCGAGGCGGCGTGGGCTGGTGCATCGGGCTCCACTGGTTTCTATTGGATTATCTTGCAGGTAGTCGGCAAGCCACTTTAGATGACAGTCGCACACAAATGGGTTCTGTGCTAAATGTCTGGTGGAGAAGAAGGAAGTTTACCCAGAGGTGACAGCGTCCAGCATTTACCTGCCCCTTCATCTACTGGAATGGGCTTTCAAAATGAAAAAAAAGTATTTTAATATTAATTTTACAGCATGTTATTTCTACTTTATTAGCCATCAACTCTTCTACATTTTGCCCACACTAGGGTCTGCATGAATCCGAAGTGCCTATAAAGATTATGCATCAAAACAAACAGTTTGCTAAAGGCAAGCAGGTAATGGAAATGAGTTAGTGGTACTATGTCTTGGGGTCTGATGAGATGTTATTTGTATCTGATGATATGAAGTGTATGTGTGAGGAACTAGGTGAGGAGTATGAAGATAAGTGTGTTTTGCACCTTGTGTCTTGGTTTGGGGCTGCATGATTGATGCCAGCTGTGGGAAGCTACAGTTCATTCAGGGAATCATAAATGCCGACACGTACTGTGACGTACAGAAACTGGCCCACAGGACAGTATTCCAACAAGACGACCACCCCAAACACACCTACAGGATGACCACTGTCTGAGGGGAAAAGGTATCAATATATGATATAGTATCAATATGTATCATTCACCTTTAGCATTATGATATTTGCAAATTCAACTGCTGTGAATTTGCGAATATCATAACACTAAAGGTGAATGATACATATTGATATTTTCCCCTAAAATAGGACATCCCCCAAAAATAAGACCTAGTACAATTTTGTTCAAGTTTAGAAATATATGGCCTCCCCTGAAAATGCTGCAAGAGGTTGTGACATTGGTAAAGAATTCATGGGGTAAAATCACTGACCGTTTTACTGCAATTGTGATACGAGCAGCCACCCGGACAAGAAGGGCTCATTTAAGGAAAGTCCTATTGCTAAACATGAGATATTGGGGCCAAAGATTCCAATAGCAATTAAGTCACATGAAATTCAGAGTTGGGTGTTAGAGAAGTAGATTTTTTGTTCAACAATAAATGTCCATTCTTGTTCATGGAAAAATAAGACACCACCTGAAAATAAGACCTAGCGCCTTTTTAGGAGAAAAAATTAATATAAGACACTAGGGCCGCATTTTTGTCGGGGTGTCCCGACTTTTTGGGGATCGCGCCAGGGATTGTGTCGCACACAATCATTTTGTGTCGCAATCGCACCAGCTTTCACGCGACACAAATCGGGGGCGGGCAGTCGGACAATCTGACGGATTCAGACTACGCACGGGATTTAACAAGTCAACTTGTGTCGCAAGACAATGCACTCACATACACCAGGAGGAAGATGGTGAACTCCGGTTGACCTGAGCGGGGAAGCGTAACATGCAGGATCTCAGGCACGCGATCCTAATGAATCGCAGCAGGCTACATCCTCGTCAGAAAACGCACCTCAGGGATCACGCAGGGACCGGGTAAGTAAATGTGCCCCAGTGTTTTATTTTCAGGGAAACACGGTATATCATAAATAACAACCAAGTGCACTATTCAGTCACCTTTTCCATTCACTGTTCTAAGTGATATATTATCAATGATGTAATACTAATGTCTTCATAACATATACAATAATATACTCATTATATTACTAACATGAATGCACAATAAAGTAATTTTATACTAATAAAAATAAAAGTTACATTTTAATGGATACCCAGTAACTATTGGTCACATATATGTTGTCCTAAAATAAGCCTCCCTTTTTTCTATTGTTGTTCGAACAGACCATTACTGGTTTGTCCCAAACAGACATATTTTTTCTCCTCTCCTTTTTTTCTATTCATATCCTCAGTGTTGTCTCATAAAAAAAAGATATAATAAAATATTTCCAAATATGTCAGTGGTGTACTCATTTTTGGAGATACCTTGAGAGAGAGAGAGAGAAAGAGAGAGAGAGAGAGACTAAGGCTCTTTAGAGGTCAAATTCCAGTAGGATATCTTCCCACCAAATTGAGCTCTCATACAAGTAGGACACTTCTGGTGAATAACGCTTTATAATGAATACCTAAACAATGCAAAGTTTTCAGTCCTTTCCACTTTAACAAAACTGAATTTATCATCAGTGTAGCCTTGAATCTCAAACTTTTAATAGGGTAATACGCAATAGATGACATTGAAAGCTTTTTCATTGTTCTCCGCTTCCATTGCAAGTGCATTTCTGGGTAAGTAAATAAAAATCTCTATAAGCACTAAACTGAGCACAAAAATATGTAAAATGAAAATGTCTATAGTGGTTGGCTTCTATTCAATTCAATACTTAGTCATCCGCTGGAGTACGCACAAAAGTGCATTGTCCTGCGATAATGCACAATAATGCAAGATTGTGCACCCAATATTGTGCATGTGTCGCTTCCCCTCTAAGGTCCGACAGAGTTCACCATCTTTTTCGTGGGGCATATAAGTGCTTGGGCTTGCAACACAATTTGAATGTCAATCCGAATCAGTTAGATCATCCAATGGCATGCCCTCCAATTTGTGTCATATGGAAGCCAGGGCAGCTGCACCAAAAAACGATGTTGTGCGCCAAAATCCCAGCGCAGACACTTGTTAAATACCTGTCCAAGCCGTGTAATTCCCCGAAAAAGGCGCATAGCCCGACGAAAGTGCGCTCTGCGACCCTTAGTAAATGAGCCCCAATGTGTCAAATGACAGCACCAGAATGCATTGCGCACATCCATATCCATAATCTGAAATCTATTAAAAGTAGAAGTCATGGATAACGCTAGAAGATGTTTATACATGTGTGGAAATACTTACAGGGTTTGAATGGATTTTAGAGGTGCAAAAAGACCCTTGCTGATTGTCTGCAGTTTGTTGTCATAGAGGGATAGCAAATTTAGACTTTGGAGATCCTGGAATGTATTCACCCGTAGGCAGTTAATTTTGTTAGCATTCAGTAGCCTGAAAAAGGAAAATCATATTAAAGAAAAGAAATCATATTATAAACCATCCTCTTATATTATATACTGGGCTATAAAACAACAGCCTGGATTCCATCATCGAGGACAATGATCAGCATTCACCAGAATTCATTCAAAGGGATCTGACTGCTTAAAAAAACCTTGCTTATCGATGTGTGCTTGGTTTACAATCCTTCATCCTGCTTATCGACATGTGCTTGTTTTACAATCCTTGAATTCCTTGATTTCCTTTAAACTATGATATTTTGTCTTAAATTGCTTAATATTATTAAAATCTTATTTTCAGGTGTAATGTAGCTTCATTCTCACCTTAGATTATTACAGCCTTTGATTCCCGCTATTACTAAAACATTCTCTGTCAATATCGGAAAGTGATTTCACTGATTTGTGCATTAGTTTATTCTTTCAAACTAATTTCCTAAGAAGAGCCAGAAACCTGAGGTTGTGTTTTGGTAGAATAATAAAAGCTGGCTTAGCCATTTACTCTTTGCCATATAAAAGATATTTGCCTCTAATCAACCGGCGAATAACTCTCTGCATATAAATTATTCTACAAAATGAAGGCTACTGAAGGACAATAAAAATATTTGGTCTCCTGATGAAAGGCAGCTCAACCAGCTCAGAAGCCGTTCTAAAAAGTAGGGATTGGATGGGATGGATGGTACACGTGACAACGGCAAATATTTTACTGCATTATATATAGTGATTGATTGTATTATATTACAAAGGGGATCAAAGTATTATGTGGTTTCCTTTTCCACAGGCTTAGGCCCCTATCACACCAGAACAGGGCCGCGAACAATAAAGTTTGTATATGGGTAGCTCACTGACCCATTCACTACAATGGGCAATATGGTGATCCATTTAAATGCAGAGACTACAGCATTGCAGTATATAAAATTGCCTCGGTTAAACATGATAGCGTTTCAATAGATATTGAACACCTATCAGCAGTTGTTCTGTAAAGAGAGTTTTGGCCAGAACTGACTGTTTGGGGCCCCTGACTGTTAAATTCTGTAGGCCCTGCACAGAGTGATAATCCAGCTCTGTGTGCACAGTGAGTTCCCTGAAGGGAGGAGGGTTTTCTGTGGTTTGGGGCCCCTTCTTCACCTCGTGGCCCCCTAAACACATTCACACTAAACCCCCCTTGATGACGGCCCTGGTAATGGCAATAGAACAGAGGGGAGAAGAGAACAGAGTCCACATTCATTTTTTTATTTTGCAGCCTTTCCTGTAAACTGTATGGCTAACTTCTTGGCGTTTAACAGTCTTTTAAACATATTATACTAAAAATGAAAAGAACGTGTTAAGCAGGACTTTTATTTGTCAACAACATCAAATGCCATTGCGGAGGTTAGGAGCTGCATTTCACTACACAAGTCAATCACAACTATGCGACCTTGTGCATGACTTATGCAGAGGGAACACTTTGTAATCATCCAGCGAGATCTCACACAGTGTGAGATAATATCAGCCATTTACAGATAGAACTGTTTGTCATAAAATGGAACATAGGTCACATAAAAGAGTTTGCGTAGATGTAAACAAACAACCACAACATTTTACTATTACACAAAAACAGCCCTTTTATCATCTGAGAATATGCCCAATGCATGTAATAAACATAAAATAAAAAGATGTGATATTGTAAATGCTTAATAAAGCATCCTTAGTCATTGTTCCATCAATAGATTACATTGCACATGGGAAATATACATGGAATGCGCCCTCCTTTATCTATGGAAACACTTTCAGTACAAGACGACCTGCAGAATCTTAGATTTGGCCTGTGATTGTGTAGAGTCTTCTCCAATCATAGAAGCTAGGAGCAGGCACAAATGTGTTGGAGATTTATTATTTTAGAATTGAAATATTCAGCCCTCTACTAGATAAGATCGATAGTTTCCTTTTCTCCTGTAGTTCAGGTTTAAAAGGCTATGAATTCCATGAAACTATCGCTGCAGAAGAGTAAAACTAAATAAAGTGATATATAATCATAACAACACTCACAACAACTGAAGAGATACAAGGCCATCAAAAAGTCCTTTGGGGATTTCTGTGATCTTATTTCCATACAGCACTCTGTAAAATAAAGCACAAGTGTTAGGCAATGTAGGTTTTTCTTTTTATGATTGTCCTTACATTCAGTATTAGAATTTCTATTGATTTTTTAGGAATGATGTTTCAGATCCGTGGTGTGACAAGCAACCTTTCATTTAACAAGCAATCTAAGCAAGCTCAATCTTAGTCAGGTTAAATGAAATCTTAGGATTCCTGCTCAGTCTGATGCCCTCCTTACACCTAAAACAAAGCAACTAATTCAGAGACTTGATACTGATTTAATTTATACATAATAAGGCAACAACAACTATCACTCTCCAGTCCCTGATATAACTACTGATGCTATATTTTGGATATTATAATATTAAAAGGCTTTCACTTTACACAGCTATTAATCATAGGTAAATAGTTAGTGGTTTGCAAGTAGGCTATCTATACATGAACGTGTTAAAATGCAGGCTGCAAACAATGGACCCGTGGTCCGTTGTGTATGCAGCCAGTGTGTCACGGGTGTGAGGTCCACTCACATGCCATCACGGATAGAAAAAGACTGAATAGAATAGGACATGCTCTTTAATTTGTGGTTTGGGCAGTCGGCTCATACACAGGCACATGGGAACCCAAGCTGTGTGTATGAGCCCATTGAAATACTCTTGATCGTATGCTAGCTCTTGAAACAACAGCTAGTACCAGGCTAAACACAACTTTTGTATGCATGTAGCCTTCAGCTGCATTTACACGAACATATGTCTGGCCGGGCATATGTCCGGCGCCATGGAGAGGTGTCCCCCCTCCCCTCTCCATTATAATGCATTGTGTACGGGCCGTAAGATGGGGAACGATAGGATTTGAAGCATTTATCTTCAAACATAGATCTTTTCTAATTTACTTACTTGAAGCCAAGTCACAGATCCAATGAACCTGCAGACCAATCACTGTTTTTACAATACTTCAAGCTTTTAATTCCCTGAACACTTTTAGTATACTACTACACAGCGCTGAGGCTGCTGAAATCATAGGATTTCATACCAAGTTCTCTACATTTTAGTAATGTTTACTAATATTTTAGTATTTTTTTTTATCTATGAATACATATGAGTTTGGTGCAATTATGAAAACGGATAAATCCTTATGTCTATAAAGATATACATGATAAACCCCATTTTGGGGTTCAGCTATAAATTACAAATATCAAGAGCCACTTTATAAAATACATTCGAGAAAATCCAGTTTAATAATTTGTGTAATAATTAGTACAATTAGTAACAAACACAGATAATACCATTATAATAATGAATGAATAGCTTTTTGAGAACTTCCAGAAATCCGTCTGCCATGTAGCTACAAGAAGAGTCACACTTTAATAACTTTCTCTTAAGTTACTGTCAGGAACAGTGAATACTTTAGAAAACCACAATCACTGGCCGGCCTGGATGCATTCAGCTTTCATTCTTGTTCTGTCTATTATTGGAGCTGACCCAAGTTCACATATTTTGGATTGTCACCTCACATAAAATTACTTCCAGTAAGCTAGAAGCAGCTTCTCAAAACCCTTTGCATAATGTGAGTAGAGTAACTGAAGAGCGCAATGCTCTTGTGTGCTTGACATTGTGTTCAGTAAAACTGATTTTGATCTTTCTTTTCGATCCCGTCCCAGATATTAAAGCCAGATGTTCTTCAAACCAAAGGAGAAAATAAATCTGGTATATCATTCATCAGCTTATAAAACATATCTATTCCCAGAGAGAACAACCCTGAACTGAAAATTTGTCTTAACCTATTTTCAATTTGTCGCTGAATCTATCAAGTCACTGAAGACAAACCTAAAGAATAATTAAGGACAGAGGAAAGAAATGAGAAATCGTAAAGTCATCCTTAAATGACTCCTCCCAAAAAAATTTTTAGGGTATGGTAGTAGCATGACAATTAAACTGTCTAATGCTAACTCCTCAGGACTTCAGGACGAAAAACCGAACCTGACATTAGCTAGAAATGTTTTTCCAAGTGTTTATGGTGCAAATAAAACATTAGAGGAGGAAATTTACCAAGCTCTGCACTGCAATCTTTTGCCTTTTAATGCCAAATGTTCTTTTTTTTTTAAAGTGGTGGTTAGTCTACTTAGCTAAAATACATACAAATTGTCAGACAATGTTTTTATTTTTTACCAAATTGACCAAACTGTGGGTGGTGTAAGTGTAATAAGATTTTCAGAGATAAATTTTAGACTTGAAGAGTTATTTCTTCAACAAGGAGGCATGTCCCAGACACCAAAAGATAGGACTCTTTCACATAAGTGTATTTCGAGCACCCTATTGCAATGCGCAGGTCTTGCATTGTGCACTGAGCCCCTATATTCAGTGGGTGCAATTTATCAGTAGATCAGTATGGCTGTTGTCAAGCTCAACAATTTTAAAGTGATAAATCTGGTCTAGTCCTACTCTGTCCTGGTCCAATGTGTGAAAAATTGATAATTCTCTCCCATTGCATTTTTACTGAACTATTGCTTTAGAAAACATACTACACATCCATGTTTTTTTAATTGTGATGCAATGCAGTAAAAAAGTGATCAAAATCATGTGTGAACAAAATTTGACAAAAAACTGAAGGAAAATCATCATTTTTTTTATTGACCAAACTCTGATGAAGCTAATGATTTTATCAATGATTTTATCCCATCTCCAATGGGCCATAGGATAGTTAGGGCCTGCAGGAGATAGGAGGGTCAACTGTTGTTGAAGGGAGGAGGGCAGTAAACATCATTTGAGGGCAATTTGCATCATTTGAATTGTTATAAAAGCCTTTTTTTTGGCAAAAACAAAAATCATAAGGAGGCAAAATAAGAGTGGATCCTGCCAGAGGGGGCACACACCAGCATGTAAGTGTGTTTGGTTTACAATCCTTGATCCTGGTGGTAGATTTCCTTTAAATCTGTGAAAAGAATTTTGACCTTGCAAAAGGGGATTTTTTGGATGGCTTACTTCACTGATGAAAAATACAGTACAACATGCAGAGAAATGTACCGCATCCCCCGGTGTCAGATTGTCTGATGACTTGGAATTATAATCAAGATGTGACATTAAGTGTCTCAAATGAGGATGTTAAATTGCTCCAAATACCAGAGAGCAGAGATGAGAAAAACAGAGGACAGAGCTCCAGTTGATGTACTGGCTCCAGAGAAGTCTTTAATCACCAAACAATTTCTAGGTTACTCATGTAGAAAGGACTTTAATAGGGTTATGCAGAGTTCTATTTTCAGTCTGCAGTCTACATGAGCAATTGCTAATTTCAGGGAGATTAGTTTGTCTTTAGTGACTTGACAGTTGTCTACGTAAATGTGGGCTCACGCAGGAGGCAATTTAACATCTTTATAGTTATTTCCTTCCATTATCTTAATAATGTATCACAGACACACCTGAGAAGAGTTTTAACGTGTCCTCTTTTTGCATAGACTTATTTTCTTTTATAATACTTTATCTGTTTTAGTAGGATAACTACTCAACATACAATGACTGGACAGTTAATCAAATTAAAACGTATTAGCCACAAGATTGGGGATAAGTAGCTAATGGTGTCTGATTACTTTGAACCTCCAGTGATTGCCAGAAAGGGGCACCATAAGTAGCCTGAAAATGCCCCAAAACAGTGGCGCTCAAGTGCATAAGATCATCTTGTGCTCCATTTATTTCTATAGAACTTCCCAGACAGCCATCCTGTAAGCTATCCTGTTCCACTTCTCTGGATCACTGTGGGTCCTGTGGATATGGAATACGGGGGAGATTTATCATTAGTCCTATGTAACTTCTTGACGTATAATTGTCGCTAATTTTTGCGCAAACATTTTTGTTTTTGTTGGAATTTTTTCTGCAAGAAAAAAACGCAACTCTAAAGTCACGCAATGGCGGAAAAAATACACCACAACTGAGAATTTTTAAAAGAACGCAAATTTAGTTGCGAAACTACACCACATAGAAGGTGGTTATGTGGGTCCATTGCTACTACAGGGGGAAGTTTTTGCTCAATTTTGAAGTTTTTGCTCAGTTTTATGTTTGAGGTATCTGAGAATTTCCTGTGCAAAAACATCGGAAAAAGGCAGAAATTGAGCAAATTGTAAACATACGTGCGACTGGTGCAGTCTATTTGCATAGAGCACACACATCAGAAGGCATTTAACACTGCACATACACCGGACTATAAATCAGACTGGTGGAAACCTAACAGTCTAACACATAGACAACAGCTCAAAATCCTGCCTAATGAAAAATCTCCCCCTAAGTGTCTATATGGCATCTGGTGGAAACCTGCCAGTCTAACACATAGACAACTGCTCAAAATCATGCCTAATGATAAATCTCACCCTAAGTGTCTATATGGCATATTTGCCATTTAAATTAGAGGGGATTTCCTTAATGTCTATGCCGACCACTTCTGCCAGCTTCTGCTTGTATACAGAGACCAACAGTAATGTGCATGAGCTTTCAGTGCATTCGAAAGAGCGTGGCTGTAAACATGCATCATTGTCGCTCTCTCTATACAAACAGAAGCGACAAGCAGAACTACGGGGGAATGAGAGTGGGGAGAGAGGTAAGTATACGTTTTTTTAAAGCCCCTCTCCACAGCCATATATAAAATAATTCAGATTCCTGGACAATCCCTTTATACTATCTACTCATGTGTATGCACACACACCAACGAACCCGCTCAACACTGGTGCACAATCCTCCAGGAACGCCTTTCTTTTCCCAGGTAACATAGACTTAAAACAAATGAGGTCGGAACTCACTTGTTCATGAATAATTGTTAAATCCTTTATTGGTCCATGGTAAGAGCAGCAGTTACAGACTTGTACACATGAATAAAATGGTGATGCTTATTAATGCTGTACGAGTGTATGATTCTATAACTGCTGTTCTTCCCATGGACCAATAAAGGATTCAAGATCATTCATGAACAAGTGAGTGCCGACCTCATTCACTTTAAGTTTATGTTACCCTTTAAACTATCAACTATTAATGGTGATCAGGCTCAGGAGTGGAACACCCCGCAATTACTGACCAGTTGAATGTAGCGGTGGTGATTCAGTATGGTTGAATTCATAAGCAGTATAAAGTGTAGCAGCTGCTACAGCACTGCTCTCACGAAAGACAGCCACTTCCAGTTTCTTCCTTAGTGAAAAATCAGCTTATTGGTTAACCTAACCTATGATGACCTATTATACCAAGCCTGGACACCCTCTTAAATTTTTAAGCAAAATCATTCAGTCTATATGTGTAGTAGGAGGCCACAGATTAGGGCAGCATTCTATAAAATCCATTAATAAAAGAATGAATGCCTTTAAATCTGGAAGCAATTTTAATTGTAAGCCATATCACACAATAATGTATCAGATAGTTTGTCTAGTGTAACACACTTTCTCCAAATACTTACAGTGACGTGAGAGATTTTAATCCACTAAAAGCATCTGGTGCAATCTCAGATATTTGGTTCTTGCTGAGGTCTCTAAAATGATTTGAAAAGTTAAATTAGTAAAACTAGACACAGAATAAAACATAGACAAAGCTTACATACAAGATGTGAAATGATGCAAATACTAAAGGTCTGTTTACAATGGATGGAAAACTGCTAATTTTACTTCCAAAAATCAAATACATTACATTTTTCTATAATGCAAATTGTTAAGTTCTAATTTTCACCATTCATGTTACGGATGGTTAGTGCATATATTGCAGTTTAAAAGGAAAGTAAAAAATGCAATGTAAAAAAAATTCAACAAAGCCCAATTGGATGTTCATATAAGTTTAGTAGAAATAGCAATCAGGTCCGCCGGAGTTCACCATCTTCCTCCCAATGCATGTAAGTGCATGGCTTGCAACACAATTTTTAAGTTAAATTCTGCGGTTTGTCCAAATCCGTAGGATCGTCCGACGACTCGCCCCCTGATTTGTGTCGCAAAAAATCTGATCGCGTACAACACAATACACTTTTAAGTGCAGCGCCAATCCGAAATCATCGGAATATCTGATGCTTGTGCGGTCTGCGGACAGTCTCTTCAAGTGGCTGATCCGCGCCGCATACATCAGGGGACTCCAGTCACCTCCATCCAGTGTCTGGCTGAGCTGGCATACAATTCTACGCCAGATCCTGCCTGACAGGATCACCCCCTTTACACCCCTCCATGCACTTGGAAAGATGACGGCATAAAAAGGGGGAAATAATCACTATTTTTCACCATTCGCAAGGAATAGCGATTATTTCAGGGCCTGTATGCCAGAAAACTGGTATATAAGCTCTGATAAATGTCCCCCAGTGGGTGTTAGATTATAATGGAGTATAAAGTCACAGGTAGCATCCATGATGCATGGAACATTTTAGCAGTTGAGATAACATATTTATGCCTTTATACAACACTCAGTATCAATATCATATCTCATATTCTCACAGTATATTAAACTTACATTCTCTTGAGCTTCTTGTACTGAGTAAAAGCTCCAGCTGGAATATTCTTGATGGAATTCTGCTCCAACCGTCTAACAACAAGACACAAGTCAAAGACAGAAAAATATTATTTGTAGTGTCTGCTTACCATCTCGGTCTGCGCGGACCACATATCTGCGTCATACATTTATTATGAGGCTTGGGAATGAAAGAGATGGTTACACTAAAATCACTTGATGCTTGTTTGTCCAACTTGTTGAACTGTTACTGTAAGATTGTTTGTCTTTGTGAAACAAACCTCTGGATATTGTTCTGTGATCTTTGGCAGAAACACACAAACATATTTATTTGTAGTCTCCATGAAATATTACGCACTACACAGTCCTTGGATTGTTCTTGTGTACAAAATATCAACACATACACAATTCAATAGGTTGAAACATTCATGGACCTTTTACCATGTGGATAACCGCTCACAGAGATGCCGATGTGGACAATGCGAGGAAGGGCGCGCTTGGGCCGTTGGAATTGGAATAAAATACTAATGACTAATGCGGTTTATATAAACTATTATTTAGCTCGGAATAGGATACCAAACCATATAATTATTGGCTGACCATTTCCCTTTATATCAATCAGGATTCTCGGGATTGAATGCAGAAACATTTAGCAGTATCATAGTATGATAGCAAATTAAGTTAAAAATAAACATATGAGGCAGTTGGTGCACCCAGGTCATGTCATGAGTCGGGGGCCAAGCTTTCTAGGGGGCCCATGGTCACCCAAACTACTCACAAATTTTATACTGAGAAGAACCTTCACCCTTTGAAGATCATCCATAGGAACTGAAAGCGGGGAGAAGGGACACATCCTCCTTTCCATAAGAAGCTTGATTCTATTACCATATGTAGGAAGTGATTCCAGGCTTGTCAGGGCTATAATATTCATACAGCCCAGGGCTCCTGGCAGTCTTCATATGCCTCTGGTCAAGAGCCTTAAAAAGTTTCTTTTACTCCCAGGGTCACCCTTGACAAATCTCCTGCCTATTCAATGGAGAGGGTAGTGGTCCAGGTAGCAATTACAGTGCTCCGAGTGGTGAGGACACATCTTGGGTGAACCAACTGCCTCATTAGCATATGCATTAGAATGTCAATGTCTCAAAAACAGAAAATATAAAGACATTTTTTAAAATCACAGCACATTTCTCTACAACATACTGCCAGCAGTTTATAATGCGTAGGATATGGTAGACTACCTTTGACTGCAGGATCAAGGGGGGCAGTGTAGAATAATTGTATTTTCATTCTAGAAATGCTGAAAGTTACTGTAAAACAACTATTAACTGCCTTTCAGGCTTTCATAGTTTCCTCTCTGAGCATTTGTTGTCAAGTTTACTTGTAACATTACTTAGTTGGCTCGATAAATGTGTGAAATACAGAATTTTCCATTTCATTAAGCATATACATTAAAATCAATAGCCATGCCATAAACATTAGTTATAATTGTCATTCATATTGTTACAAGCAAGCTCTATAACACACATCTACTCCTCTGTTTGAAGAAATACCAAAATCAATAACTGGATTACATACGGGGATACGTTTACAGGAGTGAAGGAATCATGCTGGTCCAAGTTTCTGCACAATTAAACATTATACAATAGCAGAACTCACACTGTTAGATCCCTCTGTAATAATGTTATGGGAAGTCGTATATTATTTTTTAAATACACTACAATGTACACAGTATAAATAAATGATATTGTACTTTTTCTATTTAGCAAAGTGAGATTTGCTAAGGGGTAAGAGTAGAGATTTGGGAATTGTCAATTAACAAATTATAAACATTCTAGAAATGGGAGGAAAAAAAAACATTTTAAAAAGGGGGCATGGTCTAATCTGTTTCATTCAATGCACAGCCTGCCTTCTATACTGAATAAAACAATGGCTTATTCATCTACTGATCAGGAGGAACAAGAAAAGTTCTTGATAACAGATCTCTGAAACGGTGTTTGAGGTTGGAAGCACTCAATGATTTTAATGATTTTTCAGACACCAATGTCTGGGATATGAAAGACTTCTACATCTTGAGGTGCTCATGTAGACAAGTTTTATTATTAGTAAAAACAACCCAAATGACTGCAGTATAGAGAAGAGAAGGAACACTCCTAGGTGTAATACCCTTGGTAGAATTTGCTAAGGTGTGTGATTTTCCTCTGACCCGATGGAGTTGTGCTGCTGTGCACAAGTTAAATGAGCTTTCATGGGGTGGTTATATTCCTGTGCGGCCATGTCCTGTCCCTGATCCTTTTCCATGGAAAATAGGGCATCAAGTCTAGGTGGTTTGTAGGAAATCATATTTACATAGAAACAACTCTGAATATTATTCCAGCGCCTTAGGTGAACATCCTACATACTGCCTAATGTATTAAGACTGGCGCTTTGTGTACCAATATGCCTGAATTACTAATTTCCAAACTCACCAGAATGTAAATCTACTCCAGCCCCTGGCTGGTGTAGACTTCAGCTATAAACTGGTGCAAGTTATAGAAAATTTGGCTGGCCAATGTGTCCATGGCCTGGTCCGCCTTATTCCGGGACCCATCTTTTAAAAAGTGGTGTCATTGGCATAAATAGTCAGAAAAGTTGCATGGCATATGTCCAAAATAGCTAATTTTTCCAGCTACAAGGAATGTTACATTGGCCCCTATGCTCACTGCTGGAGCCTTTCTTTTACTTTTGAATCCCCTTCCAAATTAGCAGAATTTTATTTATGTATTTTTTCATGTAGCCATATACTACGGCACAATAACAAATTTAAAAGAAACAAAAAGCTGCTGAATAAAAATATTTTCTGATTCTTATTTTTAGATTTATTTGTTGAGATGGCCATTTTTCGTAGGATTATGGCAGACTGAACATTATGGGATGAACTCTAGTGGGCAGCTAGCAAGATAAATTAAAGGGTAATGCCCACAGCAAGGCCATAAATTCTATCCAGCAGCTCCAAATGACATTATAAACCAGGAGTCCAAATGCTTAGAGGTTTATCAATGTCAGCACTTCCCATGGCAGATATTACTGGCAAAGAGTTATTGTGCCTCTGTAAATGTCTGTTCCCAAACCTTTATGTATGATAAGGATTTTTCTTTTATGCACTGGTTAATGAAGCATGTGTTAGTTCTTTGCAAATGCTATCAACGCCACATCATACTTGTAATCTGTAAATTAAAATGAACCATAATGCGTGTATAGTAAAATATATTTAGTATGATACTAAATGCACAATAAAAGAATAGTTCAGCACTTTCTCCATGAATGTCTTTCACTTGTTATATTATAATTGAAACTGACAAATATATAAATATCTCTCTGTACTTGATGTTTTTCTCTTGCTCTTCACTGTTGTTTGGTTGCAAGCTGGAACAACATTATTAAGTAATTATACAGTAAATGATTGCTCGTGATTAACCAACTGTGGGAGCAAGATCAATGTTTCTTCATTTATCCTTTATTTATAAGTCATGTTCTTTTTAGACATATATTATTATATTTATCGCGAATTTGCAGGTAGCTTTCTGGAGCCACTGGTCATGTGTCCTCTAGGAAGCACGACTCGGGACTTCCTGGGACCACTGATATGGTTGTGGTGATCACAGACCATGCAAATAGTAATGACTGCATGACCCCTTCCATCCACCACAAGCCAGCAGGATACAGGAAGTCACAGAAAGTCAAGTGTCCTGCTGCCAGCAGGTCATGGGACACGTGGATACCAATAAACTTTACCAAGGTATGTATGCTATGTGTGACCCTATTAAGGCCTCATACTTACCTTGGTAACCTTTTCTATCAGAGCCAAAATGCACATTCGTACTACCATCCAGGAACTCAAAAATGTTACCTTGTAATATTTCCCTGTTGACTCTTACTAGTTAATTTTTCTCACTGCTTGGCTGCGTTTTGGCCCTGTTTTATTTGTATATGAGATGATCTGTGATAAAAGCTTATCTACACAGCTAGAAGTCTGAGGTAGCCTGGGACACTTCTACTTTTTATCAGTTTTCAGACTTTTTTCTTTCCCTCCAACCTTAGCTTGGCTGCTACCATGTTTCCCCTAAAATAAGACATCCCCTGAAAGTAAGACCTAGTACAATTTTGCTTCAGCTTAGAAATATAAGGCCTCCCCTGAAAATAAGACCTAACAGCAGTCATTGCAGCAGCCTCCCCCACACCATACATTAATATTGGGAAATATTTTAAATGCTGCAGAAGGTTGTGACATGGGGAAGACTTCATGGGATAAATCACTGAGTGCTGTGCTACAAATGTGATACCAGCAGCGAGGAGGATGAGAAGGGTTATTTATGGAAAGTGCTTTTACTAAACACGAGAGATTGGGGCCAATGATGCTAATAGAAATGGAGTCACAAGAAATTCTGCAAACTCTCAGAGTTTGGAGAGTCCTAAGGAGGTTAGAGAAGTTTTTTTTTTCACCGATAAATGTAAATTATTGTTCATGGAAAAAAGACATCCCCTGAAAATAAGACCTAGCGCCTCTTGAGGAACAAAAATTAATATAAGACACTGTCTTATTTTCGGGGAAACAGGGTAGGTATAAACAGTGGTCTAGTACAGCGTCAGCACAACGTTACTACATGTAGAAGAATGCTTGTATAGTACAGATGACTGGGGAAAAACGATTATCATCTTGCATATGTATATGTGTAGTCACATGAGCCTTGAGTGTGTCTGGAGGGTTGCTTAAAGGGTAACTACCCAATCACCCCAGTAAATCACCCAAGTAAAAACTGTGATGTGTAGGACATTTTACTTGGCATAGTTTTCATGTTCTGAGATACTAGTAGCACTTGTGAAAAATAAAACTTATTTTAGACAAAAGCAGATCATCTCCCTAGCGCAACCAGGACATGGTCTCACCAACTCATCTATATCTTATCTATACTTTCTATATGAGTCACTGCATCTTCTAGCCCGTTATATATAACCAAGAAAAAAATGAGACTGCACTCCGAGGTAAAATGTGAAAAAAACGGATGGGAGCTTTATTAGCCCAAGTGCAACGTTTCAGACCCTGTTCAGGATCCTTTTTCAAGCCCGTCATATATAACACATATCTTTCCAAACTAGAACCAGCCACACCACTGTATCTAGATTAATATGTGCATGTATGCCTCTGTTGTTTGTACCACCACCAGAAAAAAAGGGATATTACTGTCTACATGTGATCAATCAGTATATGAGGGGAAACTGCAAACAGGGGGCTCCTATTCTAGCACCAACTGGTGAAGTCAATCAGTGTAGTGGGTGGTGGTTCAGGTCTAGACATGGAAAACCAATGCACCAGAAGCTATCACCACTCCTAAACTGCACACAAACATAGTTTGGGGAAGTTTGCGTGCTGCTGTTACAATGGCTGAAACACGTTCCCATGTATTTCTTTGAGCTCATACATATAACCATAGTTCCCACAGGCTGTATATATAAGCCGATTGCCCATGCCCTGTTTGCTCCTTGGGTAGTCTTATCCGTTATCAGAACCTTTCATGCATGAGACCTAAATCTTATTTTAAAAAAAATTAAACTATATTTCTCTGAGAAATGTCACAATGGATGAAAACTTGAAAATCTAGAAGACTCGTAAAGAGTCCTAAACAACCCTATTGTTACTTTTATTATGTTACTATTATTACTATTATTTTTATGCAGCCACACATGAAGTAAATTATCCAGCACAAAGGCACACTATCCCTTAACCTAAAAAGAAATGCATTGTACTCTGAGTGAGTACAGTGTTTAGCCATTTCCAGATATGGAATATTTGTCCCTAAGAATAATGCATGCGGTGCGGAGACCACTCTAGTATTTCTATATCTCCGCTCTCTTTTATTAGCGGGAATAGGTTAGCATCTGTTACCCTGTGCACTAGAGGAACAGTTTGGTAGCGTTTTTCTTACTTTAAACAATGTCTAATGCATAATGCTATGTCAAGCTTCTCCATATCGCAGATAAATCACAGGCAAGGAAAAAAGTGAAGCATCAGTACTGATAATTCTTGGCTGTCACATGAATAGAGTCTACAAATGAGATGGCCACGCTCTATTAACAATGCCTTTGTGCTCTGCTTGAGAGCTGTCATAAAATGTCCCTTCTGCATTTTTGGCTGTGTGCATACTTACTGGAAAGGTTACAATATGTAAACTGAAAACCTTCTTCTATCAATGAAGTGATTACAATAGTAAAGATAGAAGCGTCTAATAGTGATTTGTACCATACTTATCACAACAAATAACTACAATATAACAATAGTAACACAGGGTTTACACTGCATATATGCTATAAATCGTATGTAAGAGACCGAAAGATCAGTACGATCACGCAGTCAGGATAATAAGAGATGTGTTGTTTTCTAAACTAATGGAGTGGAGACGTTGGTTTTATATTAGCGCTGTGTTGTATGTGCGGTAATATGTGAGAAGCTGTAATTAAAGAGGTGCATTTGGCGGATGCGTGAAGCAGCTTTGCCAGAGCTAATGACATTACAATAAAATGATTACTTACATCTCAATAATGCCTTCTGGTAAATTGGCTGGGATTTCAATGAGTCCTTTCCCTCGACAGTCCACCACATTGTTGCTGCAGGCACAGGCAGATGGGCAGCTCACTGCATTGGCATTGCATGATGGAGGCTCATTTTGATTTCCTGTAAAATCACAAAATACTATAATATCGCCCTGAAACTGTTCTTATCATGCATTTCATCTAAGACTATGAAAATTCCTACAGACCCATCAGTTCTGGGTATTGAAGCTATTCCAATATTCGGGAGTGAAATAGCAGGCAAACTAGGGACACTTGCATGGAGAATCAAACTACAGCCCACCCCCCAAAAAAATTTAGAATTATGATGTTGGATTTATCCTCTGATTATCTTATGTGTGTGAGGCTGTCTTATGTAATAGGAAATTCAATCTCACTTAGAAAATGTGGTAAAAAGGATTTGACACCCCAAATCACATGTCTGATAAATACTAAGAGTCCTCATAATATAACATCTCATAAAGGATTGTTTATGGATTTTAGGCAGGTGTTGCAAAAATTATTCAAAGTAGGAAAGCTTTAAAAAGTAGAAATGTTACTGTTTTCTCCAGCCAAACTTCCAGCCAATGTCATGAAGAACTCTGTTTAGCATAGAGTCCAGGAATTGATATGGCCATCATAAGCCCTGATGTTGATCTCAACATCATCCAGGCTGTCTGGTATTACCCCTAAGGCCTAGTCTCCAGAATAATTGCAATTTTTGGAAAACTGCCGTAGAAACACTGAAAAACGCCTATATGATTTAAAAGCATTGCCCTTATGCCTGAATGGGTCATTTCCATTGCTGAAATGTTAAAAAAATCAGTTTACAAATGTATATGAAACTCACCTGGGGTGAGTCCAATCATAGTAATTGGGTCCAGCATATTAAATTTACTTCCTCTGCCCTGCATCTTAATTGACAGGTATCACTGCTAGGGCTCACTGCTGGGTATCACTGCTAGGACTCACTGCTGGGTATCACTGCTAGGACTCACTGCTGGGTATCACTGCTAGGACTCACTGCTGGGTATCACTGCTAGGACTCACAGCTAAGACTCACTGCTGGATCTTACTACTAGGACTCACTGCTGGGTGTCACTGCTAGGACTCACTGCCGGTTCTTACTGCTAGGGCTCACTGCTGGGTATCACTGCTAGTACCCACTGCTGGGTATCACTGCTAGGACTCACTGCTGGGTATCACTGCTAGGACTCACTGCTGGGTATCACTGCTAGGACTCACTGCTGGGTATCACTGCTAGGACTCACAGCTAAGACTCACTGCTGGATCTTACTACTAGGACTCACTGCTGGGTGTCACTGCTAGGACTCACTGCCGGTTCTTACTGCTAGGGCTCACTGCTGGGTATCACTGCTAGGACTCACTGTTGGGTCTTACTGCTAGGACTCACTGTTGGGTCGTACTGCTAGGAATCACTGCTGGGTCTTACTACTAGGACATGCTGCTGTATGGAACTAGTAATTAGGGACCGTCTGCCAATATTAAACTTCAGACAGATACAGCTCCATTTACTTATTATTAGAGGTAGAAAAAGCTGTGTCAAATGTTTTACACAGTGCCTTGCTGTAACATTGAGAGTTCTGTTACACCAGTGAGCACTTAATGTCATGTCACCAGGGTGATGGCATCTAACACCCTTTATCCAGTAATAATGACACCTATCTCACGTAGCGAGTAGATGTCCATTGAGGCATGCTGTGATTTCATGTGATCAGATACATATATGAGGTAGATTTTAATGTTACTGGGTAAAGGACCTTAGATGACACCATCCTGGTCACATGACATGAATGGTAAGGAGGTATATGGCATGGGGAGGGGTATATGGTAGGGGTTGGCCGAGCAGGGCATGCCCCCTCTCATGCCACGTAGGATAACCCAAAATTGCTTTTATGGGGGAAAAAGAGCACTACACTCCCTATAACACAGTTAGGAAGAAAAACCTTTGTCTTCAGAATTATTCTTGTAATTTATAAATTCCTTGTAAGATCATATATTACAACATAAATTATGTTTCAAGGTCCCACTTTAACGCAAAAAAAACCCACAGTAATAGCCCAAAGAAATCCATAAAAACAGATTGATCTGTCAGTCAAGCTTAACCGACAAACCGGTCATCAGAAAAATGAAAAGGATCGCGTTCAAGATGTCTCAGTCCTCTCTGAATACTAACTTTCTTTGTGCAGTCTATTTTTGCAATAAATGAAATGCAGTTGCGATCACATCTTCCTTGCAATTCCTAAGCTGTGAAGAATGGTAAGTAATTCGTAAAAATGTAAGACTTGAAGCACGTAGTTATGAGAAGTGCCAGGCAGCAGCAGAGATGGAAATGTTCTAGAATCTATTCTTATACAAGGAACACAAATATACAGTGCATACACACTGGCTTACAATCACAGGACCCTGCCTTTCCATTAGCCACCTTGTCTCACCTATGTCCCCACACTGCAGTTTCAGGAAGGTGTTTAGATGCATTTAACCTCAAATGTCAGAGTTTGATATGCAGATACATTTTCCAAAAGCAGAAGGGAAAAATGAATATTGCTAGTGGCGGGCTGTGTACATGAAGGGGCAAAGTCTCTTGACAAAAGAAAAGAGAATTACTGAGAGTCTGGTCCCTGCGTTTGAAAAATGTCAAGGATTCCTGGGAGAGCTGCTGTCTGTGTCTCTGAATTTCCATTAGCGCTAACAGATTGTAACCAATGGTCATCCCTCTTTTCATCTGTCAATATTATGTGGACTCGATGCAAACAAAGAAAAAAAAGCGAGAAGCCATTACATATCATTTCTTTTGCTTGGATTTCCAAACATAGTTTAAAGCGCTGAATTGGGTAAGAAGTGGGACTGGAGAAACACACATGAATAAATATGGTTTCTGAAATGTGCATTATCACTTGCTAAAGTTATGAAAAATATCAGGAGAGGTGCTAAATGTATTTCATGTACGGTCATACATATGCATTGGGTTTCACTGCTGCAGATTGGCGTGGATGGAATAGCAATCATGACGCTCACGGACCTGTTTTTTGGGTTGTACCACAATGAAACCAGATGGATAAGATGACAGGTAAAGAAATGTATGTTGCTATACACTACCTTTTATTATCATCATCAAATGAGCTTGTTAAACTAAAACTCAGATGACATCTGAAAAAGAACATCTCAGAAATAAAGAAAAATCTATCTGAATGAAATGGAACTTGACGCATGAGACATCTGCAGAAAATCTAGTAAAAGATAAAGCAAATATGCACTGACTTATGATTAGTATAAGGAAACTCAGCTAAAACTGCATTTGTCTAGCTTGTGCATTAAAGATTAAAGGGAATCCGTCACCCAAATTTACCTGCCCAGATTGCTATGTCATATAGGGTCATGCACACATATTTCCCATACTCCTGTTTTTCTGCTTGTTCCATACTTTTAAAGGGAACCTATCAGGAGAAAGTGACCCAATAAAATACTACCAGGATGTTGTCAAGCAGCTGAGCAGCTTCCAGATCATGTTTCTTTCATGTTTCTTTCATGGCCCAGTGTGGCGGCATCATCCAGAAAATCATCTTTGAAGTGAGATGTAAATTGGTTGTATAAAGTCATGGAGGTGGAGACTTGAACACTTACTTCAAGCTCTCCTTGCCTCAGAAAGACCCCTTAACTTTAATTGACGGTCCTGCACCCAGAGACATCACTGACCAGATCTTCAGAAATCCGGCGCAAGATCACAGGGGAGAAGACTTTAAGAGGCAGGGATAGATTGCCTCCAGTGATAAACTCTCCGCCTCCTTGACTTTATGCAACCAATTTACATTTCACAGTTGATTTTTTTTTTGGGTGATGGAACCAAGCTGGGTCGTGAAAGAAACACAATCCGGTAAGTGTAAAGCTTCTAGACATCATACAACATAATGGTTCCCTTTACAATATGCAAATGTTTTGGGAGGCTCTGACTCCACAGCAAAAAGAATTCTCCTGCTACACTCACTGAACCGAGGAGCAGTGGTGTAACGTAAAGCTGATGGGCCCCAGTGCAAATTGGTACCAGGCCCCTGCCTACAATGTATGGTTCATAGTACTAGTCTTCTCATATTTGAAAGCGACATCTTGGGCCCGGTAGAGACCTCACCCTTTCAAGTTACACCCCTGCCCAGGAGTTATGTAGTGGATGGAGGTAGGACTAGAGAAGGCGCTGGGTGGTGGCAGTACAGCAGGGGAGTTATTATTGTTACGGAGCCCTCCAGATGAATACACATATGCCTAAAGTGCAGTTGTAGCACAGAAGAAGCAATTGGAAAAGAAAAGAAAAGGTGTGAGTGCCCTTTGAAGCATTATTCCAGATTATCAAGTTTTGGAAACTCCACCTCCCCACCAATCAACAGGTAGAAGAGTTTTGAGGATTAATGTGTCTTCTTCAAAGTTTGCTACGCACAGCACAATGCAGTGTTTAGAGGCTATGCTTGGTATTGGATTGCAGTCCCACACTTGAATAGGACTAAATTACTAATAGCTTTACAAGAGCTGAGCCCACCTAGCACCCAACGGTTTCCTGGTTAATATAGATATTAATATGATGATTAAATGTCCCTGAGACTCCTAATAATCTAATATGATGTTACTATTGCAGTCTTCGTTTGCAAACAGAGACTGGAATTTGTGCTAAGGAGGTAAGTACTAGTCATTTAAGATCAGCCTTTGCTGATAGCAAATGGTTTGAAAGCAATAGATTTCTTCATACTGTATAATGATATTTTCATAAGGTTCTTACCAGCACAAACAAAATCCTTCTTCTGAACATCTGCTACATTGAAGCCTCTCAGATGTACGGGAGACATGCAGAATGTAAACTGGCCAATCGTTCTTCTCTGCCGCAACCAGTCTGACAACCAGGTGAGGTGACAGTCACAGTACAAGTAGTTGGAGTGAAGACGTCTGAAAAGCAATGAAGAACACAAATACATTTGAATAGAAATCCTAATACAATGAGTAATTTGATTTCATATACTTGAAATAGGTAGTATATTGCGTGTTACATTTCATGTAAATGTTTCCAACAGCAAATCATTTGTTGTACAGTTTTCGATACTTATCTATTGTTAAGTAATTTTGCCATTACGTATACTACAAACCATGTTCTGATGCTTGCAAAGAACATTTTACCAAGATAGAATAGCCAATAATCCCCAGTAGTCAAGAAGGGTAAATCGTATATTTATCAGGACCACATTGTCCCCCTTTAAACCTTTCTAGAATTCCCTCCTTTATGTAACATCTCTCCCATTTACCTATAAAAATAAATCCTCCAAGCCCATGAAAATGAGCTGAAAGACTGATATTTCACCTGAGATTAGTCAAATATAGAGGCTGCAGTAGGGAAGTTACTTCAGATGCCACTACCTTAAGTTCTCTAGTACAAAGAAACACGCGTTTTATGTCATATTAATGATAACTTGCCAGTTTGTTTGCGTTAGGCTTAAGGTTCTGTGATCTAGAGAACTGTCTAAAATAATAGGCAGGGACTGCATTTTAACTGCATCCTCCAACTAAGTCTTTATCTGCTTGTATCTATGTATCTGTAACTCATAGAACCATAAGCCTCATGCAATCTGAAATATGAGATTCTTATCTTTAATTTGACACCAAAAGCATTTCACTCCCCCTGCAGCCTCTTAACTTGACTCTTCTCAGGCAAAAATTACTCTTCTAGAAGGGACATTTCATACCCTACCTGGGGGGGGGGGGGTTAGTACTTTAATGGAGTGCCCCAGATATTACTTCTGCAAAGTTTTAATAAGATGGCATAAGAAAATGCTAGATCATATTTCCTGTCTAGATAAGCTTAGAACCCAGCACTGAATATCTATTATAACCCTAAATATTTCAATTTTACCATTCATTATTTTTGGTTATGTGGTAGCTTTCACCATGATCAAAAGTATTTTTACGCCTAAGTAAAATAATAGATCAATATAAAATAAAACAAAAGAAATTTGATGTTAGTGCATCTAACCATAGGCTGAATGCTACTGCTGCCTTGTTCACTTAAAGAATAGCCTATCACATGAAAACAGTCGTATTCCACAGATGCAAAGACAGCGGGACATTCTCTATTAACAAAATGGATGCCGCGCAGTGTTTCACATAAATAAAGCTGCTTCAACAATGAAAAAACACGAAAGCAGATCAATGCAAACTAATTCCTGCCAGTTCTAATCACGGAGACAAGATCGATAGTAGCTAACAACATAAAATGGATTGAGCAGCGACAGAGCTGTACTGCTAATTCACAGGAAATCGGCCTGCAGCTTGCTGCAAAAAGTTTCCTTTAACTACACGGCTTTTCAATGAGAAATTACTACATCATCGTGGTCTGTTATACAACTGAAAATTTAGAAATGAAACCCTATCTATAGGGCGATAGTTTGAATAATTCATCACAAATATGGTAGTGTCTGTGTTAGCTTTATGTAGGATAGGCTTCACAAATTAATTAAAGGGGTTTTGCACTTTTCTGCTTGTAAGGACCTATCCTTTGGTGGGGGTTCAAAAAATCGTCTAACACCTGAATTCCAGCAGAGGACCTAGCTGGAGCCGCTGCACTTTATCTGGGGGCTACATCTCATCATGAAAGGGAACTCAAGTGCAGTTCCCATGGGTGGCCACTAGACAAACAACCACGCTGGACTTGGGCTTTGTAATTCTGACCCAAGAAGCTGCTGGAATTAGCTAATCTGGTCCCGAAAGCTGAAACGCCACTTTTTGGTTGGACGGGTCATCAATATCACAATCCTAGAACACCCTTTAAGGTTTGCTAAAACTTTGAAATCAATATATTATTTTGCATATATGCATTATTTTATATACATTAAAGGAAAATGCTAATTAGTTAAAGTAAAGAAGAAAATTAATAATTTTCCATTGCTCTGTTGCACATTAATGTATTTTATAGCAATTGTGGAACAATGTGATTTTATTATTTACTAGGATATGTAAAAAGTTAAAATTTGTGATAATAAGTTACTTTTTTGAATAAATAAAGACTACAATGTGCCTAGCTGCTACCACTACAGTAGTTCCTCAGCGGGCTTTTGATTACTAGTGTTACGCACAGATTTCCCACTTAAATAAGATACAACTGAGTGATCTCACCCAGGAGAATCCCAGTCAGGAACAGACATTTTGGATGAAACATTGCTAGAAAATATCAAATGTAGCTGATTGATTCCACCCCTGTGTGTTCTTGGGTTACGCTACGCTTATAGTTTTGGAAAGGGACATGATGTCTGACCGCCAATCACTTTAATGGTGCATTTATATTGTCAAGGGTTTCTCATACAAGAAAAATATTTGGATTATTTAAGCTGTGTGGCTTGCTAGAGATTAAAGAACCATGGACTTGTGTGTCAGGTGTGTCACTCCCACAAGCTCTGAGGGAGCGAGAGACAGTGTAACATTCTGTGAAGCCAGATCATAAAGGGGCTAGGGTAGCCCATCGTGCTCATTAACATAATTTTAATCGTCCATTTTAGAAGGAAAGAGGCCATGGTCAACAAATATAAGAAGATTGCCACACAGTGTCTGGAACTATGAGTAAGTCCCCCTGGTTTATCATGCTTAATTTTGATGGTAGATGTAAAGGGAGTCTGGCAGTGCCAAAATAACTCCCTAAACCTAATAACAGTGCCCTGCGGGGATATTTAATAGGAGTGGAAACTTTCCTTTGTAATGCAGGAAGGCTGAAATAATCAACATCTTTATGGATATACAAATGAACGTGCTAGTACACTGGGGACCGGGCCTGATTTGCCAGCCTTGCCTACAGACAGTCGTGATGTATGCAGAGGAGAAAACTGGGCTGACCCTAGTGAACCTGCATGCTGATTTACATAACCATAAAAACATTACATTAATGTGTCCATCTTTAGACCAGTTAAATGCTAATAATGAAACTGCTTACTGAGGCATAATCTGTGAACACATCCCACCTATGGGTGGCTTTGAACTCGATGTGGCCTCCTAAATGTAAACACCAGAGCCGCTATGGTTCAAAAATGAATCATAAATAACCTATTGTGTCCACACAGGGTGAACAAATGTGTTCACCCTGTGTGGACACAATAGGTTATTTATCCATCTTTAGACCAGTGCAGAGTAGTACTACACAGTTCTATGCGGAGCCAGATTAATCATCCAGCATCATAAACAATTATTAATCCGACGCAGTATAAGGCTATATTCACACTACCATATGGGTATGGCAGCAAGCCATGCCTTATCTTTCCCTGTAGTACGGCCTGTATGCATTTTCCTCTCCATCGCACCTGGCCTTAGCTGTGCGAGCAAACGTTTGTCTAAATGCACCCTAAGGCTAAATTCACACTGCCGTGAGCCCGCCGCACCGTAGCACGGCGGGCACGCGGCAGCGCGGGGAGAGGAGGAGGAGGTGAGCGCAGCTCACCCCCGCCCCTCTCCATAGGAATTAATGGCGCACAGCGCCGTAATACGGGGAGAGATAGGACATGTCCTATCTTTCCCCGGGCTACGGAGCGGTACGGTGTCGCACGTGTGCTGCACCGTACCGCTCCCGTACAGGGCCGTGAGCCCATAGAAGTGTATGGGGGACGTACGTCGGCCGTATATACGTCCCCCATACTGTAGTGTGAATGTAGCCTAAGACTGACAAGTCGTACATTGCACCACATTGTACATTGCGTACATATTTCACATTATTTGTCTGTGGTCCTGTTTGAAGAGACCTAAGACCCTTTTTGTGTATTTACACTTGTGCCAATAGAAAAAACTGAGTTGTGCTGCATTTACAAATCTGAGATTGTACATAGCGACATAATGAATTCATGTGCATGGCTGTACACGCTACCACTGACTGCGCAGTACAGCCAAGGTTAACAGTCCTGCTAATACAGCCAAGCATGCAGAATTCTGATAGGTTTCATTAAAGTTCACACTCACAAAGCTCATATCATATTTTACAGGAAATTACATTTTTAAGATTTGGAGATAGCTGCAGAGTCTAAAATCTCAATAACATTAATTTAGAAATGGTTTAAGAATGGCTTGGGGTGAATGTGCCTCCTTGAATTGTAAGGGGAGACTTTGCTTTAAAATCCCATGTATGATTTTCTGCTTTTGTTTTCTCCTTTAATTACAGCAAAGCTGGATTAGTCATTGAATGTCTCTGGGGAAGCATCTACAAAAGCCATCTTCAGAATGAAACTAGAGGAAGAATGGCAGGAGACACTCAGTGCTGGAAAGAGACAGGCGTGATTGATCGATGTGAGGTGGCTGGATGAATATTACTGAACATTAATGAGAACAAAGGCAAAAAACCTTCTACTTAATCACTTCAATTAATTCTGACTACTGGTAATGTCAGCCCAGAACATGGAGGGAAATATAAATGATTGCACATCATCTCCAAAGGACAAGGAAGTAGATTTGTGCTTTTAACAATAAATCCACAAAATGTAGTTGTAAGATACCATTTACACTGCAATGAAGTGTGAGCGGAACTTATTTCCTGATTGGAGATCATGTTTGTAACCGTCTGCAAATAAGTGCAATGGTTGCAATGTAAAAATGTTAGACTTTAAGAGGTTAAGAACAAATTCAGCAGTGGGTTTCCCTAAAATCCACCATGGCAAAAAAACAACCATAGGCACAGGACATGCATATTTTTGTAACTTTTTTTTGGTGAAGTAGGTGAAAACAAAAGAACAATATAAGGAGGACTTGGGATTGATGCACGAATGCGCCAATTCTTGCCCATGAAAAATGGACTAACATTTTTTTCAAACTGCGAATATACATCCTTTTGGCATCCATTTTTCATGGATGCTTATAGACTATAGTCTATGAACGATCCATGAAAAACAGCTGAGACTAGGACAAGCGTTACCCAATAGTGGATCGGTTGCATATCCATTATAACAACGTGTATTAACCACTCACGCCCGTGAAAATCACAGATAGCAAAAAAAACATGAAAACACAAGTAATGATAAAGCAATAAAAATAAAAAGCAATGGCAATATATATATTTGGCATATAAGGCCCCTTCCCCACTTGCGAGTGTGATGCGATGAACTCGCATCACACTCGCAACGCAAGCTGTCGGGAACGCACGGCCCGAACGCTGCACCGCGGGAGTGAACTGACATGCTGAGTTCACTCCCGCGGTGCAGCGTTCAGGCCGTGCGTTCCCGGCAGCTTGCGTTGCGAGTGTGATGCGAGTTCATCGCATCACACTCGCAAGTGGGGAACGGGCCTAAGTCTGTTGGTTTTTTGCAGCTTTTTAAGTTGCATAAAAGTATACAATTTTTAGCAACCCCTTCTAATCTTTTTCATACACTCGCAGGGCAGTGGAGTTTTTGTGGAAAAAATTGAGACTTTACTTATTTAAACATCAACATCTGGATTCCAAAGATAAATTGGGCACAATATTGGAAAATTTGTCATGGCGAATTAAAAAGTTGCAAATTTTTGCGCAAATCTACCAATGCACCCAAAAGGTCACACTTATAACAGAAAAAAAGATAGATGACCTCAATGGACATATCTTGCAAAATTTATATTGTTTTGTATATGTTACTTGGTTTGCTGATGTTTCATCATAAGGCAAAAGCTTGATTTAAACAACATAAAAGTTATAACAAATCACAATAACAAGTTATTTTGTCAAAAGAATTCACTGGGAAATGATACAGTATCAGACAAATCAGCCCTGCTACAAAAACAGCCAAAACTATTAAGCAAATAATACTTACAATGTCCGAATCTTGGGCATGTGGTTGAAACTTGTAAGCGGGATTCGTGTGATGTTGTTATTGTTGAGTGTACTGAAAGAAAAAATATCAAATTATTTACATATCATTGTTTTTATAAAATGAATAATGATGTGCTGAGAACAGCATGACTCATGAGCTAATAAATGTGCCTGATCACAACAGTGGGCATGCCGAGTAACAAACAGGGAACAATTTATGAAATGTCATGGGGATGGTTATTTCAGAGGAAAGCAGCTCACACCTCACACGGCTTTGTGGGGAAGAAATTCAAATCCATGAAGATAAGTTATGGATGTAACTCTCATATCAGTGATATATAATGCAAGGAGTACGGACCAAATGGCCTACCAGTACAGTAACAAATATTACAGCATTGGCGCTGCTATTCAGCCGGCAGACAGGGACCTCTTGCATCATATTTTTCTATGATGCAAGGACTCCCATCCACTGACTATGCTGACCAGCATACAGATCCATTTCCAAGGACCAAGCATGTTTGTGTGCAGGAAAAGGGGACAAAAATACCTCCTGAACAGTGTGTGCAACCACTGACATATTTCCAACAATCACTTCAAGTTATCCTTGCTAAAGGTTCGAGAAAATATTGATTAATAGTCGATTTCCCTGGTTTACCATAAATAAATACTCTACTAAGGACCATATTGATGCATTTGGCAGCTTCTGCCATGCCCTTCCTTTATGTACAGGGGAAACAATGATGGAACAGCTAAGGTAATTTTTTTCCACTTTTTATAAAGGAAGCCACCTTTTAGCATAAGGTTTTGTTATTCTCTGCATTTTGTTTCCATGACGCTTTGCTATAATGGAAAAGCATAATGGTAAGCCCGACACAAGTGTGAACTGGGTCTTATTGTGTCTTGATAAGTGAAATCATAGAATTCAGAGTGTTCTTTCTTTTTCTCATGAGAACATGAGCAAGCAACAAAAATGGAAAATTCTAGTGGTAAAACATGCTGCAGAATATAGTTCTGTAAATCCAGTTCGCCAGCAAACTACATGTGAAATATGGATAAGTAGGCACGTATGGTGTATGGTGCAGCCATCTTATACGCTCTCATATACAATCTTATATTTTTAGTGTATAGTATATTAGCATGCACACTATAGAAAATATGGAAAAAAACGGATTTAGTTCCTTAACATCAATGGAACAACCAGCAAAATACATCACGCAGTTGTCCATTGGCAGCCACAGAAGTGCTAGACCAGGCGGATGTATTAAATTTCCTCTGCTGGTAAAGTGCATTCTTCACAATAGTGACAATTGCTATAGCTTCAGAATTTATTGTGGAAACTCAAGACCTCAGGACCATATTACTAATGCATTGAGTTTTCCAGGAAATTTTGCCCTCATAATGTAAATTTGTTTTTATAAAAAAAAGGATATTTTGTTTCGTTTTGTCCATGTACCAACTGCAATTACTATAAGAAAGCGGCATAAACTGTTCAAAATCTTGAGGATTTGCCCATTGATTGCTAGTTTCTAGAAAATCAGTCATCAGCAGGAGTCACTGGTTTTTTGAGGCTTACAGAAAAGGCTATCAATCAAAAAATAGGACTGACCACTGAACTCTTAATGATATGTTTTATATGATAGATCCCCTTTATTCTTCTGTGTACATTAATCCAATGAATGTCATTCAAAAAAGTCTACCAACGTGTCACTGATGCATCCAACTCAGATGTAGAGACCGGAAAGGTACAGAAAGAAATGTTTACGTGACAATCAACCATCACACTACAGTATGGCAGCAGAGAAGGGTTGCTGGAGTGGATTGAAAGCTATTTACACATAGTGGATCCATTTATCTTTTGGAATTTAGAGGACTTACTAACAGGAGTTGTCCATTAAAGGGAACCTACCACCACGATTCTACCTATAAAGGAAGAACGGGTGGTAGGTGTATTATGAGACCTGAGATCTTCGTCTCGCAGCTAAAAGGAGCCCGCGTTCTGCGCATGCTGTGGCCCTGCAGCCGTGGGCCTGCGTTGTGTGCAGAACCCCGGCTTCTCAGACGAGGGCACGAAGCTACAAGGAGCTGTGCGCCAAAGATCTCAGGGTAGGAGGAGCAAAGAGGCTACTGGGGTGTGGAGTAGCTGCGACATGTAGCCTCATGTCCGGCTACTCCACGCCCCAGTAGCCACTTTACAAAATGTACATATTAGGGCAATAAAGTTTTCAAAAAGATAGCGGGAACGTGAGGATTAGCTCTAATAAGGGCTATCCTCACATCAAATACATGCACCTACCTTATTCCCTTTAAAGAAATATATATATATTTTTCAATAAGGATGGATGGGTTACATGTTGCAGCATATTGAAACATTGCAAAACATTATAAGATCAGTTTACTGATCATAGAAGAAAACCACTAAGGCTTCTTCTCACACAGTTTTAACATTGAACGTACGTTTTTTATACTGTAATGAAGTTAAGTCTCTCTTTTTTACATGCATTTCATTTTTTATTATCTGTACTATATATTTTATGATCCTTTGATCATTAACACAAAAAACAGCACTTTGAATGTACATGATCAGGACTCTCCTCACTGTAAGGCTACCTGCACATGATCATGCTTTGTCCATTGTTTGCAGCCCATGTGTCATCGGTGTGTGAGGTCTGCTCCCATGTCGAAGACTGTAGAAAAGACTGTCCGGGCCTTATACCCATACAGGAATAGGATCTGCTCTGAATTGTGAGGCTCACACATGTGGCCATGGAAACCATGGCTGTGTGTGTGTTTCTAGAAATACTTGGGGGCATCTGCTAACCACAGAAGAAACATCTAGCTCACATTCCTACACAATGTTTGTGTGCTTGAGGACTTAAAGAGCTTAAAAGCAGTGATTATATTTTGCATACTGATGCTCCATTCAATATCTGATAATAACAGGTGAGCATTGACAGATGGACCCACTAGGTAAAATATCCAAATAGGAGGCAGAACTACAATTTACAAAAGAAAATATTATTCCATGGGCAACATTTCAAACCATTTACAGGATCTTTCTCAAGATTGTAAATTTGCCCATAGAACAAAAGGACAGACATTGGTTTTCTGTCTGCTGTTGCACGTTCTTTCTAGTGTAAACTGCTTGCACAGGTATTTAAGAAGTGTCTGCACCACAAATGTTTCGCACGTGACCCTTTTTGTGGTGGAGCTGCACTAGCCTCCATGGGACACAAATTTTGGGAGCATCGGAACGTGGACCAAATTTAACATCGTTAAAGGTGCACCACAAAAAAGTTGGTGAACTCAGTCAGGCCAGTGCAGGGAGCACCAGATTCCTGATTTCTGGCGCATGTTCTTAATGAATCTGGTGTCCCCGCAGTATACACAGGCAGAGCACTTTTAGTGAAGTTTGCACTAATCTAAATAAATGTGCACCATTTTCTTTTGTACTTTGGGAATACTGGGATATTTTAGATATATAGGAGGTTATAAATAAAACAATACATATATTGGATATCCATGACGGATCATTAGATAAATACACAATAACGAAAACAGCAGTAAAGGGTAACACTCACAATCAGTTCTAGCAACTATCGAGGGTGTTACCAGTGGGTGAGCTGACCCATTTAAAGGGTTAAAATCTTTGACTGTTGCTTGCACTTATTGCAGGTGTTTGGGTCCAGGTTCTGCAAAATCCAGCAGACTCCAGTTCTGGCTGCAAAATGATTTCTTTTTTTATATCTATGTTGGATTTTTAAATCATTAACAAAACTTATTTATCATTAGAGTGGCATCTTATGACAGTTCTATGTTTGCCTTTGGTGCTCCACTACAGTCAGATTCATTAAAGTGGTTTGGCCCTTGATAATTCTGCTGGCAGTGTTTTTTTGCTGTGCGGATTGTTTGCTACAGGATCATGAAAACAAAAGTCGCAACATAGACCAGGACGGGGACTGACATTAATTTGCGCCAGAACTTGTGCCGAAATAGAAATATTGTGCCAAGTTACAAATCTCAAATTTTACTGTAAATACTGATTTCTCTAAGATCACTTTTCCTCTTTTTAATTTATACGATTCAGTCAAGTAGTTCTTCAGCATCTTAGGGATCTCTACAATGCCTTATTGTGAGTGTAATGTCTTTGTCTCCTGAATATTTTATTACAGCACAGTGGCATTAATATTAGAAATTGCCTTTCAACCAGCTTTTAGTCGTCCAAAGAAAATGATTGGTAGGAACATGAAAAATATGATTTTCTTCCCAGTCCTACTTATCTTTCAGTAATATAGGATTAAATATAGCTCAAGCACCATTCAAGAGTAATCCAGACTAGGGCTGTTATTTGTAATCTTGATGGACAGGCGGTAACATCCAAAAAGTTATATACTGACATCTTCATCTACAAACCACACATAAGACACAATACAGACTTGAAAATTATATGTTCCTGTTGCTAGGAGCTATCTATTATTTCTGTAGTTCTTCAACTGGCCAAGTGATAGAAGACATTTCAACTGGTCTTGTGCAGGTTTAGCTATTTCCCCTATATCATAAACATACAAAATGTACATCTCTGGAGCTGAAGTATGCAACAAAACTATCACAGTAAACATCAGACTGACATGATCATATATTGTATAACTATGATTTATGTGAAGTCATTACCTAATATATATGATCCTTATATTCTAAAACAAAATATACTGCAGTTGGATCCTCAATGTCCTAACAGAGACTGTGCGCAAAACTCTATGGGGACTACTATGCAATTGGCTAGAGGTCTTACTATCATGTCATCATACTGACACGCTTATGTACCATATATGCACACATCTGGAAAGTCCTGACATCACACCACCATGGAACCAACCTTTCCAGACAATGGTGAAAGAGATGATAATCTAAATTTGCTGGTACAACTCTTTTTTCCAGTTTCCATAGTAAAGAAATAAACAAATTAGTGGTCACTGAACCCTGTATTATAAATAAGTGAAGGCTCCAGAGATGGAACCTGTTATATCTTGCCCATCTATGACATATTCTGTGAATATTCGTGGTGGGAAATCCCTTCTACACATCCTAGTACTCCCCTAGCGATGAATGAAGTGACATTGGGTGACTACTGCTTCATTAAAAAAAGTGGTGTGCTGCCAAATGGCACTTTACACTTGTATGTATAACATGTTATATTGGGTACAAATGTAGTAACACCATACACAAACAAAGCAACTTCTCTACTTACTAGAACATACATTATTTTTCTATAGTTATGAAATATTGGTAGAACTTTGTTTCTTATCATATAATCTTTTAGATTTATGGAATCAAATCAACTACCGCTACCCAGACCTGGACTTTTATAAGTGTATAAATGCTAACTGTATAAAAATCCCTTCCCCTAAACTTTTAGAGCAACAATTGCATTTTATAGCAATATTGTTACAGATAGAGTTTTGTGGATTTCATGAGTTTTTAGGTATCTAGAACCTCTGTTTCCTACCAAGATTAGACCTAAATATAAAGGTCTTCTGTCAAAGCCATTTTCCACCTTGTATTGTATCATTTTTGTCAACGCTTTTTATTTTGACATCGTTTTGGATTTGCCAATCCTTTGTTACAAAACTAAATTCCATTGTTCTAAGACAGTGGTTCTTAACCTTGTTTAAGGTACCCAACCCACTAGTTTCATATGCACATTCATGAACCTTTCTTTAGTGCGGAGGCTCCACTGAACCCCTGAGACCGACTCACCGAAGCCCTAGGGTTTGATAGAACCCCGGATAAGAACCACTGTTCTAAGAGCTTCTATTTTCATGGGCTGTACCTTCCTTATTACCTAACAAAAGTTGTACGCTGTAAGCTCCCGTCATATATCCATAGATGCTAATATACCTGAATAGTTATACTTTTATAAACAAAACCACAAATTATTGTCTCTTACTGAATACTTGAATCATATGCATTAACCCTGACGTGTGTTTAGTTCATTCATAAAAAAAGTTAATTTCTTGAAAAAAACTCACACAATTCGTGAACCAACTACTAAAACGATACTATCAAAATCACATATATTTGACATAAATTGATAAATATTGCTTAAATATATAAATTTTTTCCCTGTCTAGCACAACAATTGATTTGTAAGCGCTATTATCCACAGTCCACCAGATACCAGTAAAGAGAATTCACAATACAACAAGTCTTGATTATAGATCACACAACATAAGCAGATGAAATATACTATAACATCTCTCTATTTCTATGCTTCCGAACAGAAATTTGTTCCTGTATTTGTACATACTTTACTTTTACAATAAAAAAAGAGTTTTAATAAAATAATAAAAAAAAGATTTACCAAAAAAAGTATTAAATAGGAATTACTAAACGGCAAAACCACAAAGATTTTTCGAAATGATAGGAAATTGCTGAATATTTTAAAGATTAATCCATTCTACCAATAGGAAAAAGCATAGGCATTAAAGTCCCCATATGTAATGACAACTTTTACTCACCAAAAGATTTTCGCATCTCAAAGACCTGCTATTTAGCTGCGATCACCAGATCTTTTTATCTTGGTGCAATACAAGCTATTTTAGCTACTGGACTGGTACTGGATAGGTCCATTGAGTATCACATGATGGTAAAAAATTTAAATACAGTTGGCGCATGACTGTATTTCTGCTGCATTATGACAATTTCTTGCAAACTACTCTTTCTGTATTTTATGGGCTCAAATTCCGAATAATCGTGAATCATGTTCAGGAAGTTTGACCGAAAACGGTAAACTTGACATATTGAACTTTATCTTCTGTGCCCCATTCAATATCAAGACAAATGTATGCAGCGCACATTTTATTATATGCACAATGGAATTTACATTTTCAATAATTAATTGGCAAAATGCATTCATTTATTTGCATGTGTGTTCCTATAGTGTTTAACACAGATGTTATACATTGTTTTTCATTATTAAAGACATTATACATTTTCTACAGCATTAACTTAGTTGAACAACATCCTAACAAAGGGTAATACTATCCTATATCTATCCTATACATAAACCTGAATAGCACCACCTTTACACAACATGACAAAGTCATCTGGTAGACATAGCTAAAGTTCAATATCCGCAATGCGGCAAAAACTGTTCCAAAACTGGGCGTCTACCAATGACATGGCCCATAGAACTCGACATGAGCAACAGATATTCAAGGTTGTTATAGGACATCATTCTATAAATCAGATCTACCGTAATTTCCACACATTTCAGTGATCAAAGATATGACTGTAATCTAAATGGAGGCACAGTCAACCACACACAATGTAAAATCTATTGACAACGCGTTTATGACGGTGAACTAAACTGACCCTTGGAAGCCCCTATCTTCTAATGTTGTGAAAATATGCAAGTTACTTTGGTTTCTAGATTATTTTTCATAACTTGCACTAAAAATACATGTTTTCTTTGTTCTCTGGTGACTTGAAAAATAGGCTGCCTTTGTGTGCTATCAGTGGTACCATCTAGTCTTTACAGTGCAGATTTGATCAAATTACAGTCTTAATGAAAACAAATTGAGCCCACATAAAGCACTGCGATTTCTACACACAGCATATGAAAATGGAAAATAAAAGGTCTGGTTTCACCATATTTTGACTGAAATCTCATCTTCAAGCAATAAAATAGCAAAGACGCAACAGATGTAAAAGTACAAGTTATTCTGCCAGAGGGATCTGCGAGCTTAGCTTATGCTACAATATTTGGCTGTTTATCATACTGTACAATGGGGCTACCATATTTAGGTGGTATACACACATTCTACTAGATAACGGGCGGCAAAAACCTTAGCAGAGTATGCAGGAAGTGGAGTGGTTTTCTTTTGATGGGACAATGTTTCCATTTTGGTGGTAATTTTTTCATCACAATTTTTTCTTGTCATTCTTGCAAATGTGTTAAGTAGTAAGTCAGCAACCTTACCAAGTCTTTGTATCAAAAGCTTAATATCAAACATTACTGATATATATTTCATGTACTTGATAGTAGCAGATTTTGGTAAACTTTTATATTTCAAACTTTAGTTTACTGAATTTTAAAAATCCCTTTTATAGTTTATATTTGCACCACTTCCGGCTTTTGCATTGGTAATGGCCATGCCTTTGTATTTCTCGTAGCAATGTAAAACTATTTACAGTGATAAATACACACACATATGTGTATATATATATATATATATATATATATATATATATATATATATATATATATAATAAATAGATCAAAACATGAGGTCTACAAAATTTTCTTCTTGACAGATATCCTAAAAGATGGTGTTATTTCTGTTGGCATGTCTTCCTGTTTCCGCACACTGTATGTATGTACATAATCTAAGCGTTATTACATAGAGTGGTGGTTGATTCTGGGGCTTGGAGGGTCACAACATCCTATAAACAAGTCTTTGCCAATGTTAGGATTTCATTATAGGTTGTAGTAAAAGAATGAAAAAAATAAAACTAGAGAATTTTTTTAATATTGTATATTCTATGTATTTATTGTAGTTTATCGTTAAATATAATACATTATATATGAGTTTAATAACCCATTATTTAACATATAAGCACATTACTGCCTTTGTGAACAAGAAATAAAATCAGAATACCGCATTGGCGCATCCATGCTCAAAGTGACATCATTGCCACTGCAGAGTCTGCATACGTGAGCGGTTTATTAATGTACTGGCCACACCCTTTTACCTTTCAAAATGTTTCTTAGCGAAAGTTATCAATATTCTTTCACTAGAGTCTAATGATCAACAAGCTTCTGCAGTGGTTTTAGGGGTTTACGCTACTAACCGTTTCAGCTTAATATTCCATAAAAGTGGGATTACAGCTTGACCAAAACCACAAGACCACCGCCACCCCAGAGAATGCAGCTCCAGGACCCACTTCTTACTAGGGAGATTGTCATGGCTGCTTCTTAATTGAATGGGGTACACGGCTGTATTACATGCAATACTTTTTAATGGATCAATGCATATGTTATTTCTCTTAAAATGTAGAGAATGTCCTAATCTGAACCGTTTTATGGATCATGTTTAGACTATAGTTTATGAGTATCTCTGAAAAAACGAATGCGATACAAATATGCCTTGAAAAATGGATGTTGACGTGTTGATGTTTTTCATTGAAGGACATTTAAAATGCTTTTTTAAGGGGATGTCAGGGACGGTAGAGGAAGCAATAATGTTTGGTAAAGAAATAGAACATATTTTTAAACACTCCACTAACATATGAAAAAAAAATCATTATTGATAGATTTGAGTGTGACCCAAGTCAATATCAATATCACATTACTGCCCCAAGTAGTAATCATATGAATCCAGAAAACTGAGGTATGGGGAGATTGGAGCTACCCTACACTCCACAAATGTTCCTACAGGGCTTGTGACGTGCAAGGATCACTAGTGATTTGTGAGGCTAATAGAAGCCGACAGAATGACTATTAATTTGTTAGGTGGGGAAAAAAATAGCTTCTCTGTGCCATAGGGTGGAACAGTGAAAGCACGAAAGCTGAGCTCTGATTGGCTGCCATACTTGGATACTGAAATATAACCCAAGCCAGTCCCTGGAAACATAGGTCACATGTACAGCTATGCACTTTGTGGTAACCACTTTATATGTAATGCCACCGTAAGCCGCCATAAGCCATCATGCTACCAAGGCCCATAGGTCAATATGAGTAATACAGCCCTGCTGAAAAGGTTGAACACTCTTCTGTTACATCTGTATATTGTTAAGAGATCTATTGACCAGTCTGGCCTCCTATTCATCAATGAACCATAAGCATGGATGTTGTCCAGAAATATATAAGTTTACGTGGCTCCTGAGGACCCTTGTATGGTACTCTATATGGTACCATATTACAGAATAATTCTCTCCGTAGCATAGTATATATACAATATCCAATGCTGATTGCTATATTTTTCCTGATGTATTCTGTAGGATTCTATGTAACATGAAGAGTTTGGTAAGGCCCTACACAAAACTATGAACCCCTGTTGAAAGGGGGTGCCCACTTTCAGCAAATAATTGATATGGTTTGTGTAATGAAAAGTTATACAATTTTCAAATGTACTTGCTGTATCAATTCCTCGCGGTTCTCAAGATCTCTGCTTGCTGTCCGACTATAAAAAAATCTTCCATGTTTACTTTCAGTGGATAGAAATCTGTCCAGGCTCATGTGATGTACACGCCAATGCACAAGCCGTTCACATGGCTCTGATTACTCTTTGTGATACTAAAGAGCGGTACACCTGTGTGACATCACATGACCATGGACAGATTTCTATTCACTGGAAGTAAACATAGAAGATTTTTGTAGCAGGAGAGCAAGCAGAGATCTAGAAAACCGTGAGGAATTGATACAGCAAGCATATTGGAAAATACTGTAACTTTTCCTTATACAAACAGAATCAATTATTTGTTGAACGTGGACCACCCCTTTAAGGGACAGTTTGGGATGTGTAGAATCATAATATGTTAATGTGTACAAAGCATTAAAATGACACATATCCTCCATCTACAGGGTAGGGGATAAGTAACTGGTCCTATAGGACTACAGAACACAGCTATGGTTCCATTCCTCCATTCACTCTTACAGGACTTCTGAAATAATAATGTTCATCAGTCCCATAGAAATAAATGGAGCCTGCGTCTGCCCACAGTATATATGTATCTGTTCCATAATCAGACACAGGAGGTAAAGTCACATTTGTCATCTGTAGGAAAACCCTATTCTTTTTTGCCTATTTTTTACTATAATTTTTACCTGTAATGCAATAGTTAGGTGCTGTAAGTCTGATATATGAGAAATAAGAAATATTAGCAAGGTCAGATGACCATTAAGAAATGCAAAAAAAAAACAAAGCTAAGGGTAATAGCAGATAGCAGGTGTAGGTGGGTTTCTTATTACTATTGTTGAATATCCTTGAGTTTCCATTGAATAACAGTACATGATTGAGGTTGGCCTTGGTCATAGACCATAGTGAGGCACATAAAATCCATTCTATGATTCTGCTCTGATTCCAGGAGGAAGTTATAGCTAGATTATTATTTATGAAGATCTATCTGCCCATCATATCCACGTTAATGGGATAGAGAAAGTACTGTATCTGGCTTCCTTATAGGCCGTGTTATCAGTGGTTTACCATACAGTGTGCTTTGATATTTTATTTTACTCTTGCTCAATTGTTGTTTTTTTTTCTTTTCTTTTTTATTTCATTAATAATTGGGCTTTATTTATTTCAAGAGTCTTAGTATTATCAGTTTCCATTGTCCCATAAGCCTCAAGCAGCTCAAGAGGGCATTAGAAATGTGCCACCCCCATGCTTCATGCCAGCATACTAATACAACATGCTATTCAGCACTCAGTACTGGAATCAATGGCTCTATTAGCACATGCCCATACTATAGATACAGCTGGATTGGCTATGTGCTTGCTCCCAATCTTCTAAGGCTAGCAATTGATTTTCTCTTAAAGAATGTGTTGGATTTTTTTGTTCTTTAGAAGAGAACAGCCTGATATTACAGCAACGTGTGTGTCCCTTTATTATGACTATGCTGTCACACTCCGCTGGTACCCGGTATTATATACATTACATTGTGTTCCCAACAATGCATTTCTATCAACGCATACAGTCTATGTTTCAGAATGATAGAAGTGCATGAAATTGAACAAATCCATAATATTTGACATAAAAAGAACAGTTTTTAGAGGATCTCATTACCATAAGCTGGCACCGAATATTAACCCTTTGTGTTCTAGAATCAAATGCTTCCTTGCAGTTTCTGTAATTTTCATAACAAGATAAGGAATACATGCCAAGATGAGAAGATATATATATATATATATATATATATATATATATATATATATATATATATATATACTACCAATATTTCACTGTGCCACATGCCACATCATGGCCTCTGTGTAACCTCTTCACGTGTCTATGTGAGGCCCTGCCAGTTCATTTGTACTACATAGTTCACAACCCATTTTCGGCTTGGACATGCTCACTACTGCACACAACATGTACATACACACAGAAAAAGGGCCAAAAATACTAGAATTCTGAATCAAGAATAGATTTGTGGGGATTTTGTCCCTTTGTACACGGCACCATTATCTCTAAGGAGAAATCACGTAAAAAGGTTACCTACAGAGGGATAAAATATGGGCACTACTGCAGTGTATGGCTAAAGTGCATGGCATATGGCACAAAGGTGTCACTGATATCAGACAAGAACACATGCATTGGAGTACGAGCTCACACTGGGAACAATTCTGTGCGACACACACCAAACTATTGTCTATGGGAGAGATCTCCGGACATGAACCTATTAACCCATTCACGGAGCAAAGTAAAGGTTATCTGCATTACATGTGCTGTTCAAATGCATCAGTGTGAAAGAAAGACTGAAGGCTGAATGGGAGCATCTAAAGAGAAATCCTCCATAGTGGCTTCATTAGCCGTAACCCTACTCTGTGGGAGGTAAGAGAATTCACTTTCACTGGTTGAGACACTTTCGGCAGGGTATGGGAACACACAGGAGGGACACAGACAGGTTTTTTTTCTTTCAGCACTGCAGCATGAAAGGATGTGAACACACGTACAAGACAAGAAATCAAAAGAAGTCAACTCACAGAACCTCCAAGTCACGCAGCGCTCGAAAGACTCCATCTTCAATGCAGCTAATCTGGTTGTTGTCCAGTTGCCTGTAGAAAGGAAGGAAAAGTCAAAAGGATGGCTGGGTAACAAAGCTGCCTTGGAGAAGCAGGGTCCAGGCTTTCTTGTCACTAAGGTGTCCCTCCACCCCCTTTGCAGTCTCTGCTCGTCACCCAGGAGGAGACTGGTTTGTGGAGTGCTGCTCGCTCTGTTGATACGGGCTGTCTGAGAGAGCTGCACACACTACAACACACTCAAGTCTCTCAGCTCTCGCTAAATATTAATTGAACATTTTTTTAAAGGCAGAAGGGAGTAATTTCATTACATTATGGCATCCAATCCATTACAGGCTTTTACCATCATGTCACTGCAACAATTTCATTAAGCTAAAGGCCCGTAAATCATGTGAGGTCATTTTGCTGCCCTCAGCGACCTCCCACAATCCCATTTTTTCCCCCTCTTTACTGGAAGTTGCAGTCCTCTGTCCTGACACAGTAGTAAATTTCTGCCTTTATCTGCACAAGAGCTGCACTGGTGTCTGGGGAATAGACCAATACCAAATTAGACTCCACTAATCTCATTTTATAGTCTTTTATTATTCTAAGCAGCACATGTCTGTGGTGGTTCAGAGCCTCAGTGAATTGTTCTCGGTCCCATCTGGGGAGTCCGTTCTTTTGAATCATCATTGAATGAAATATTTGGAAGTGGATTTGGTTTAAGCGGCATTGACTGCTGCAACAGGCTCCCATTATGAAAACTGAAAATCAAAAGTCATTTCCATACTAAAACAGCTTCATTGACATATCTGAATGTCTGAGCGCCAGTGTGCACTCACCCTAATGAAAAAGGTATTCATCATGTATCTGCTATAGTGAACTGCTATAGATTTACTGTACCGCATTTACAAATTGCTATCAAAATATACAGTATAGCTTTTACTTAACAGGCAATGAGCAATACTCAATTGCATTGAAATGGATCTGCAGTGTCCTCGTTTGGCTCTAAATACTGTAATTTAATGTACGTTAGGACAGGAAAAGCGCAGTGTTATTAACCATTGATATCATCAATAAAACTTTTCCTTACAAATTTCAGATCAGCTAAATGCTATTTCACATCAAGAGGAACCTGCAGATGGGACTTGCCCTTGGAACAAGTTTCTGGTCCCCACACTCATCCCCAGTCATGTGATACAACATAACTTAGAAGTAAACTCACAGAGTAAAAATAACATATAAAGCCAGTGCTTCAATGGAAACAGGAAATTTACCTATTATCTCTTTTGTGATTTTTAGTGTCTGCACCTGAAAAACTAAAGGCACATGAGTGTACTGCTCAGGCGCCCATATTTTTGTTTTTCGATTTAAAAAAAATGATACTAAAATAAGTGCTTTTTTCTTATATACTGAAAAATTTGTCCTTGAGGCATCCATTTAGCTGATATGCACATTTTACCCTTATGAAAAAAACATAAAAAACTCTTTTTTAGGCTAGCTCTTTATGGCGCGTTGCCATGTGGAGTTTTTGTTGCATTTTTAAACACAACCAAAATGCAAGTGGCCAAAACACACATGTGCTTCATTGGATTAAGCTCTTGATCACCTTTGGTCATGACAAATAAATTATTGCCTTCCCAAAAAAGGGGATGAATTATTTAAAATCCATAGAAGCAAACAATATTTGGGAGAGACAATGGGAAGGAGTGGTAGTCGTCACTGCCCCCACCAGCGTACAGCAAACCAACCACTGTACCTTGATTTCTGCCATGTTTGACTGGTTCAGGCTACTTCATACCTGGTCTAAAAATCAGGGCAAGTTTACACAGTTTTCTGGTGGAGACCTTAGGGTGATGTCACACATGGCGTTTTAGGCCGTTTTTTGGGCCATTTTTAGTTTTGAAAACGAATTTGCGCAATTAAAAACAGACAAAAACGCATGCGCTTTCAAAAAGCGCATTTCTTAAAAACAGATGCATTTTTTTACGCATGCGTTTTTGACAATCAGAAAACGTACTAACTAAAAACGGCCCAAAAACGGCCTAAAAATGCAATGTGTGACATCACCCTTAGTAATTTCATGCCCCTGCCTGCCCCACTCCCACCCATACGGCATTACACCTCATCAAACCCAAAGTGGCGTATGTAGTTGAAAACAGCTGAAATTCATGTGAAATGCTGATTTTAATGAGCCTTGTCTTCTAGAAAACTAGTAAATCACCCCTATGTTGTGCTATGTTGCACTGCTGCAGTGGATATACATTCAATGGCTGTAGAAAGAAGTTGGTAGTTTTTCACACAATATTTTGGAACACTTTATACCTATTGACTCTGTAAATCACTCTGTATGTACAAAAAGCAATTCCAAAAAGCACTGTATGAAAAACCCAAATTTAGGTCTTATCTAACTTGTCTTTTTCTGTCCCTTGCTTGTCCTTGGCAGTAACTCTTCTCTAAACAAATTAAAATAATGCCTACTGCCCTCTAATTCTCTTAAGCGAGGCTTCCTTTTGTCCTTTTCTTTGTGCTCTGACATTTGACTTGACATCAGCTGTCCTAACAGTCCTGTTAAATCTAATTCTTCGAAAGCAAGCCACTTAGTAAAGGATGCACCTGCTGCCCAACAGGGAAAATATGATAACATCAACTTATATACTGGGAATAAATGTGCACACTGGTCCACACAAGACATAGTTTTTGGGTGCAAATGTGCTTCATTTTGATAAGTGCCAGATGGGCCATGCCATGTAATGTAATATTCAATCCAAGACCTCATTACTATATCAAGGTTTTGTATCAGTGATTCCTCCAAAACTGAGAGTGGAGACTATACATTATAAGGTATGGAGTTAAGGTATACTGGAAAGTTAGGACTCATTCTGTGTTTTGCACCCATGATTGGTTTAGGCTCATAGTAACGGATGCAATTCACAGACCAAAACACAAATTTTTGCATAAGATCTAAGTCTAAGAAAGAATTCAAATACTTGATGATAATTTAACCAATATTTACTCATGTCTTCTCAAATAATGCTGCAATTTTCCCACTTTACAGTAAGTAAATGTATTTTATAATGTAGTTTGGGGGCAACTTAACCAGAAGCTGGTGTAATGCGTCCTAAAACTGCTCCTGAAGATACGTGTGAAGCAGTCACAATGCAAAAGTTGAAATCTTACCCTGCCACTGAGAAAACTTGTCAGAAAGCTGCAACAGAAACCAGCCATTGGGTTGTATTTTGCCAAAAAGTCTTCCCCTGCTGTTCCTGGTCTAATCTTAGGGTTTGCTGTATATCCAAAGATTAAAGACAAAGGGGACATTTACATAAAGTGTCGGTGTCTGCATTGGCTTTGTTACCGACCTGCTCACGGAAAGAAGATACACATTTAATATTGTGGAGCTGTGCAGAGACATTTCTGGCGCAGAGACCATTTTCTGTCCCAGGGACCAAAATCTGTCCCGAGCACCAGAAATGTGTCCAACAGTCCCTGCTAGATCAGTTTTCTTTTGGTCAACTTTCTGCCAGTTTTCAGCGCCCAAAAAGGGCTGCGACACATATTAATTGTGTCTGAGTTTCCACTCCGCCAATCCACACCCCTTTTCGGAGAAGAGACGGAGCAGGCGGAAATAGGCATTTTTTCTTGCGCCGCCAACTAATAAATAGGTGTGAGAGCAGAACATGTGGTGAGAGCGCCACAAAACTGGCGGAAACGCCATAGTAAATGTCCCCCAAAAACTTTGCTTGCTGTACTAGGTTTTGTGCTTAAAGCATTTCTCTCACAATGGAGATGAATTTTGTGAGTTTTCTGGTTGTTTTTTTTTTTTAAAAGACCAGCAATTAGCCGAGGAAATTATATACTATAGTGATTAAAAGGCAAACTGTCATTAAAAAGAAGCATAAAAAATAGAGACGCTTACTCATAGATCCACGCACCATGACTGTGGTCTCATATTTGTTATCTATGGCCTCCTTCTTTCTAAAATTCCTCCAACACTCCAAAACATACTGGAAGGTTGATTAGATTGTGAGCCCCATTGGGGACAGGGACTGATTTGGCAAGGTCTTTGCAGCGCTGTGTAATCTGTGTGTGCTATATAAATAAAGGAATTATTATAAAATTATGCAAACGGGCCTGAAATGCAATAGGGAACATTACCAAAGTCCTTCCATGCTGTGGCTTCACAGGCTCTTACACTGTAACAGGAGCACTTCCCCCTCCCAATATGTGAGATTAAAACAGGCAGAGGGAGTGGGAAATTATCAAGGGAGAAGTGGGGAGTGCACCTACACAGTGTAACAGCCTGTGAAACCTGGGCGCAGACTGGTTCTAGTTATGGCCTCCATAGTACTTCCGCCTCATTAGCATAATTTTAAAAGTCAATTTTATAAGGAAAGAGGCCATGGACAACAAATATAAGAAGATTACCACATTAAGGGCCCCTAGTGTGTCATCCTTTCTTTTGATGGCAGATTTAAATTCCCTAAGATTGTAATCAAACCATCAAACATGGTGTCAGACCATGCAATAAAAGAATACAACTTTATATAGTTTCTATACTTTCCCAATGTAGCAGGTGGAATTATGCTACCACACTTTTGTTGGTCAATGGATTCAAGCAAAGTTGGTCAATGGATTCAAATGACTTCACAAAACTCCCTTCATTGTAATCCTCTATCAACATGAAAGGGGATAACAATATAATTGGTGACCTGATCACTGATCGCCGGAAATACTGCTGATCACAAAGTTTTGTTCCACCCATAGAACTGCATGTTCTGCATCCATCCTGCTGCTCCATTCAGTGTCTATGGATGAGCTGCCTGTCTGGCCATGTTTAGGTCGGATCCTGCAGGGGAAGGCTCAGCGGAGAGCTATCATGTAATGGTGGTCATTTTTTTCTTTACTGTGTCATCTCTTCTACATCCATACAGGGACATGTAATTTGCAAAATGAATGGCAAATGCATGTTTTCTTCTTAGAATAACATGAATGAAATAGTTAGCTCAGTTTCCTTTTAAATAATTCTCTGTTGCATCTACTTGGCAACGGCTAATATTAGGTCTGATTCATTCTACAGCATTAAACAGTTTTGCATGCCATAATGATTCCCCTTTAAGTAACCGGAACGTAATATACTGTATGTGCCAATTATACTAATTTATAATTAACAGTTAAGTATTTCAATGATTTAGAGCCCCCTGATACAGACTTCATCTGATGATACATATTCAGTGCAGACATTATGTCTTAGTCAAATTATCCTAGAAGAAAGAGTAAAGCAGTTTCCATAAGAGCACCTAAATTATTTTATGGAAATCAAACTTACAGAAAATATATAATTAAAGATAATGTGGAAAATATATCTACTAGGAAACGTCTATCATTTTTGACCAGTGACTACAAAGAATCACCCTTTAAAGGGGTTTCCCACGAACTAAAGTTAGGCCCTATCCAACTTGCTGATCAGTTGGGGTCTCCGTTGGACCCCTCATCGCTCCGTCAGATTAATGGAGCAGACGGACGCGCATGACCATTCTGCTCCATTAATCTCTATGTAGCTGACAGAGATCGGTGATAGTCTCCATAGAGATTAATGGAGCAGAACGGTCATGTGCGGCCGTCTGCTCCATTAATCTGACGGAGCGATGAGGGGTCCAACAGTGACCCCCATTGATCAGCAAGTTAGGCCTTATCCCGTGCATAGGGCCCAACTTTAGTTCATAGGAAAACCCCTTTTAACTCCTTGATGCCCCATTCAAGTTTGGGTCTTATGGACAACCCTTTTTTTCACTCTGCTTTTCTCCACATTTTGAAAGCCATTACTTTTTTTGTTAACTTCTATCAAATAAATTTTTGGGAGAAAACAAGCAATTTGGTCACCGTAATTGGTGCTTACTTTGTGGCATAAGGCTGGCAACATTTTGAGGCAGATGTCTACCTCAAAATTCGATTCAAACCACGTAGGAAAGCTGAGGTTGAGATTCATAGCTCATTTGCATTCTGCAATCTCTACGATAGTTGACTGAATTTATATAATAGCCTTAATAACCGTAGCTTTCATAAACTGATCAGGCAATATCGCTAAGTAATTGATATACAAAACAAATAAGAACAAGCACAAAACTGTAACAAAGAAGAGGTCACCATGATCAAACATTGTAGTTGGCTCAGGAATGATGAAACAGCGGTGAAGAAGCTCTATACATGGATGATGTGTACTGACCACTGCTGAACCATATTTATAAGTCTCCAGACAAAAATACTGCAACTGGTTTATGCCAATGGTTTGAGTTATGGCATTATGGCATTAGCGCTCTATATCTTGTATCCTAATACAGTATATATGTAATCTGTGGTGATGACATCCACTTAATGCTAGTGCTTGGGTTATACGGACTGTTATAGGAGATAAGTCCTAAGTAGACACTCTGCTCTATGATCACATAATATATACTGGTTAAATTGATATACATTAGTATTTACTATTCACTGATAATCTCTCACTAAGGTGCCATTGTGTCTAACGGTCAATAGAATTCCAAAAGTCCTCAGTTGTGGAGCGAACCACCATAAACCTAGTAACAGCTGAATAAGATTCTCTTCCTGTGCTACAGTATTTTCAGTGGTCTTAGGGTGCAAGTGGGCAGGGTCTTCTCATAGCAACCTTTAGACATGTGAACCTGTGAAACTCCTGTTCTTCTTCCTGATGCCCTCTCAGCCACTTACAACTACACAGCATTATACTGCACCAGATGTATCAATTTGGGCAATGCTGGATAGTAAATGTGGCTAAGACTGTCTAGTTTAACTTTGCCCCTTCTATTTAGTGTCCTAGTTTTATGCTAGAAAACTTCTATAATGCATTAATGGCTGTTGGCATAGGACTGCTTTGTGGAGTGGCCCAACAGCGTGTAGAGTCACTAGCCTCAATGGTGACATTACACCCATGGCAAATCACCGAACAACTTCAGCAGTGATGTGCAGTGTATGTGCTGGCATAAATATACAAATATACACAAGACCACATATAGATAAAAAAACTAAAAAGTGCACCACACAAGGTGTACTTGGCCTCCCAGGACCTGGTGTGTCCTGGGCTCCCTGACCCAAAACTGACCAAATAACAATAGTAGCATTCAATGCAAAAGAGTCAAAATGCTAAGTATAACTAAATAGAGTCAGACTGCAACAAAAAGTATGAGCATAAATGAAGTAACCAGTGCCAAGATATGCAAAGCAGCCCTATTGAGTAACTGCCTAAAAGCCTAACATATACAATACCCAATGAGTGTCTACATAGCTCGGTAAAGGAGGCAGGTAGGCATGCTCAGAATGGGGGGAATGGTGCACTTTTTAGTGTTTTTATCTATATGTGGTCTTGTGTATATTTGTACATTTATGCTTGCATTATTAATAAAGATTGTGTAATAATTTTGTAATAATACATATCCTCCCTTGTCTTTTCTGGTGGTTCAATGCATTTTTAGGATACGTGGACTACACCACACTTGTTTACATAGGTAGTGCCTGTCCCATTTGTAGTTTGGTCTCAGTGTATGTGCTGATCACTGAATAGCCATTGGTTGAAGTTTCTCGAACAGCATCAAGAAGAGCCGCAGGATCGGGTACTAATTTGCCAGGGCTAACTTTGTGGGGACAGTTATGTTTATTTTACTTTTACCAGCTGCATTTATTGTTTTTGTTTGAGCTAGAGGACCCCTTAAAAAAGTTGTAATAACTTCATGCTCTGGTTTGGTAACATTTCTGTTTTGATAAGTGGTGATGTTCCTCCAGTACTCCAGGTCCTCCGTATGACACCCTTGACATTGGATTTTATTATGTGTTGGTTGTCATCACGTTGCATCTCAATCTGACTCATTTGGCGATGTATAACCATTGCAGATGAATTGCTATTCAGAGCCATCCATTTGCTCCACACTTCATGTGTCATCCTGTATTCTGTGCTTGAATGTTGTCACCAGTCTATGGCATTGTAAAATTCTTTCCATTTTACTCGATGCTTTCTAGGGAGACAATTATACTTAGAAGATTGTATAAGCTTGGTCCTTGTCCGCCACCTGCACCTTCTACATCTTGTTCTGTAACAGCACGTGGGCGATGACTGACATTATCTGTCCATGTGAATCAGGTGTGTTATTACATCTTCCTCTAGTAATGCACGCTGCACATTAACATCTTACTTCTATCTTGACCTTGTTGGACATGACATAGATATATAAGGAATTTATCAAGACTGTTAATTACATGTCTACTTCTTTGTATTCTGCAAACATTTTCAAGCTTCTTTTCATGACAGAGCAAGCTGATGTAATGAGCAATAGAACAGTGAACAGATACATGACTGTCTCCATAGCAATTTGGGCAGTTTTCCTGGTTTCCCTAGTTACTCTTTTGACCGATAACCATCTGTTATTCTTCTGGGCTTCAGGCCCAAGAGAAACAATAGACAGAAATGATAGAAGTCATATTTTTTACTGGAAAGTATTAAACATTAAAGCCAAATATGATAAGGGAAATGACAGCTACAAGTTATTAATATATGTACATTTCTGTTATTATTTCAGAAGATTCCTTTGTTTTTTAGACTTAACCTCCTAAGGGGATTCTAAGAGTTAAAACTTTGGAATGTTTTGTTCGTCTCAAGGGGAATACCACTTACCACTTAGGGAGCACAGTTTTGAGGTATGGATAGGCATTTGTAACATATGTAGACCATACTGTTTTTGGTGTGACAGAGATATTAGACATTAGGCCCTCAATATGTCAACTATTTGGCTTGATAAAACTCCCCTAACTATGAATAATCCAAAAATGCTAAAAATTATCTTATTGTGGGGTATTCAGTTTTGGGGAGATCAGTAAGCCTGTTTGGATTTATGATGTAAGCTTAAATGGTCATATTTCTTCCACTAAATTTGAGGGGCAAAGCAAAAAGTTTCATTTGTTATATTTTGAAGATCTTCTTTACCATTAGTTGTATCACAAAAGACCTTTCTCACATTTACTGTCACAGAAAGCACTGGACTCTGCCCAACTCTGCAGAGGAAATTGCATTAATGATGATCAAGTGTAATGGCACACTTCCACCCAGAAGAAGTACAAGTTTGTATAAAACCTCCCGTTCCCTCCCCCACAATCAGTCTAAAATTATAATATGTCTTGGCAAAGTTGGTTTTTGCTGACCTCTGATTTCAGATCAGAGCCAGAATTATTCTGTGTAAAAGGTTTGCATTTAATTTACTGTAATGAACCAAATGAGAAAATCAATAAGCAGGGGAGAGAGTGACTGTCATAAAAATGATATAGATGCTGGAGTTCACTGTGGTCATGAAGCTATTTAGTAGTTTAATTAAAACCACCGCACTTCTAGAAGGATAAAAGCCCTGTGACAGCTTCAAATCCATGACCGGGCAAGACGTCCAACAAGTGAATTTACTATAGAGCTATATGAATGGAAATGAAATGCCCGGACAAATGAGAATGAAAACACGGAGATCTGCCCTTTTGCAGAGCTATCTGGATGTTTTATTAGAAGTGAAGTTCAGTCTCTGATCAGTCTTAGCTATGTTTTACCACAGAAATAATCCATGTCCTGCTGTAGATCTGCATCTGTGGCTCTACGCTACTTAGAAGTGTGCACAGGCACATAACAAAAAAATCATGGGCCCCTGGGGGAAACGTGCAGCCATTTTACCCTGTAGCAGTTTTTATTGGAAATTATAAGATTAGGAGACTCTAAATAATTTTCTATGATACAATTAGAAGACATATTTTAAAATGGCAGAAATTAGGGAAATGGATTGTGATGGGCAGGAAATGTCAAAGCGGACATAATGGGCCCCATTTATCAAAACCAATGCAGTGTTTACTATGTGCAGTTTGGCAGAGTGCGACAGATTCATCAAAACTCGCTGTGTATTATTAATCTGGCGCCCCCTGCACTGCCTTGAAAGTCTGCACCATTATTTTTGGTGCACTTGTACGTGTTGCAGAAATGTGTCAAAGACAAAATTGTGGAGCACGTCAGTAATAAATGTGGCGCAAACTCTGACTAAGCAGTAACATTGTCCTTGCGTCCGTTTTCTGCAAAGTCAGACAGAAAACGGACGCAAACACTTTAATAATGCTTTTGTAAAAAGCCACACTGACATTTATATGCCTGTGGGTGCGTTCGCACATTTCGTTAACACGTGGCATTTTCAAATGCTTCACAACAGCTGAGAAGAGGAGATTTGCCTAATTGCTGTAAACATTGCATTTACAAAATGGATGTCTTAATGTGTTAACATAGTGGTATAAAACACATGCTATAATGTGGTGCCAACGCATGTGTTACCATCGTGTTAACACATGCATTTTGTATACACAATGTTGACCGCAATGTAATTCGGCAAAACTGCTCTTCTCAACAGTTGTTCTGCGTTTGAAAATGCATGTGTGACCTCACCGATACATGAAGTCCTTGATGTTGTAGAGCACATGTATTTATGTCTAAATGCAGGAAAATGTAACCAAGTGGCTTCAGCCATTTTATATTCCTGCTGCTGCTACAACACACACGGTGGTATAATAACTCTGATCTCCAGAGCGAATATCTAGCACTGTCTGCAGCTTTATATGGTCAGATCTGATGACAAATATTTTTTTAAAGGTTTTCACTGGCTAAAATGTACTGACGTGGAGCTCCTGACTCCGTTACCCAAATATGTCAATACTGTATCTCCCTCTCTAATGTATTTTTTTCTTTGTGTATTAGTTATCTAATGATATTCCTTGCATTTATACTTCTCCTGACTTTTTGTGCTTCTACTGTTGTATATTTCTTGAGTTATTATTTCAATAGCCTCTATTTTATCAGATTCAACTATAGCTTACTGTTATTTTTATTACTTTTAATTTAAAAAAAATACATCTAAAATACAAAGCTGAGTGTATGTATGCATGTGTTTGTGTGTATGCTTGTACGTGTGTCCGCTAAAGGAATCTGTACCGTCGGATTTACAATCACCAAATTCTGAACAGTCGCTCTCTTTTTAGCCGTAATGTCCACCCCCGTGCTTTCCAAAATCCACTTAACCACCATATATAGGAGCCATTGTCTGCTGCTGCTGCTGGCCGTTGGAAGCTGAGCCGTGAAAGACTGCCACCGAAAGAGACTGCCAGCGACATACAGCCACCGAAAGAGACTGCCAGCGACATACAGCCACCGAAAGAGACTGCCAGCGACAGTCTATAGATTCATATAAAATATTTTTTGTTAACCCATTCTATTTTGTGGTAGCTAAGAGCAGTTATTTACTATCCTGGGCAACACTGGGAGCGACAGCTAGTAATAAAAATATTCAGACGTTGAAAAGATGACATGGGTATTCAAATAATTTTTCATTTTCCATGACAGAAAAGAAAAAAGGTGAGATCTTGTATCTATTGTAATCAATAATGTTCCATAGAAATATAGCTGCCATGTCTCTGTCAAGACGTTTGGCTTTGGTCCCTCAGTCAGCTACCGTTGGAGGATCTTGATATCTGATTTACATGCCGTACAAGTTAAGCCTTATTGATCCAAGTAATTTAAATTCACTGAGAGTCCCACACATTTATACAAGTTCCTGTCCAGAAATTTTACTTAAACCTAAGTAATTATTTAAAGCTGTCACAAATGTGGATTTATTATCAATACTTACAGATTCTTCACATCAGTTATTCCGCGGAAGGATTTTCTTGGGAGGCCTTGGATTTGGTTTTCACTTAAATCTCTGGAAAACACAAAATATGATATAGATATGTTATAATTACAGCTCCAAAGAAGTGTTTTTCCGTTTATAGTGGCATAAAACATATTTTCATAGAGTCTTTGACTACTGCAGAATGAAAAGCGGTAGGATGTCCGTAAATTTTTTTTAATTTTTTAAATTTCCTCATCAGTCAAGATCAGAAGCAGAAACCTGAAGGTCTTAAAAAGGCAAAAAGGTTTTTCATGAGCAAAAAGACATTACCTGTCACAAATGGACCCAACAAAGGAGGGGGTACTCTTAACCAATAGAACTGACAGAGGATCAAAATTACTGGTTGAAGATCAACTAAGTAACAGTAACCACAACTGTAAACTTCAACTCTAAACTTAAAACCCCTAAATTAGACAAATTTCCAGACCCAGATGGCATACACCCCAGGGGGGTAGTCATGGGATTATGTACTGTGATAGGCAGATCCTCATTTTTAATATTTGAACATTCCTTAAAGTGTAACTTTAAAGTGATAAGGATTTTACTAAATTCTCTTATGTGATTTCCCCTTTCAAAAAAAAACAAAAAAAACAGAATGATGCCCATATTGTACTGCTCTCCCCTTTTCTTTCCGAAGTTATTAAATGACATCTACCACCAGAAATCCAACATAGCCGTGTCCCGCCTTCTGATCACTGCCGGTGATATAAGTCTGAAAATCTTGCACAATGAGACTCCTTGTGCAGCAAAGCTCCACGAGATTTGCAGACTGCTGGCTGCCGTCATCGTGCCAGAAGTCTGAGTGATCAGAAAGCAGAACCCGGCTTAAGCCTGAGCACCTCCGGGTCATTAGCATATTTTAGACATTAAAATTCAGTGATGTTAGAGCCCAGATATTATATGATACTGAAGGTGCTCTTTACTTTATATTACTCACCACTAGGCCACACCTAGTTGCGTATATTAAACCTCATTAGACCACACGTAGTGGCGTTTATTAAATCTCACTAGGCCACACCTAGTGGCGTATATTAAACCTCACTTGGCCACGCCTTTTTATGGTCAAGGGATTTTTTAAGGATTTCTAAGCTTGTGCTATACTGAATAGTTATACTTACTGACATCTCATATAACAAAGGGGTTTTCTGAACACCCTGGTCTTCAAAGCCCCTTTATATTCAATGTATGCACTCATATGAAATAGACTATATTGCTATGCCTTGTGTAGATCATGTAGACATATGTAACATTCTCTGGAACATGTGCTCTTTAATTAAGTGTGCCTATAAAGCCTATAGAATACAAAATAAGTTTAAAAATATAATATTGTATCTTCTGTCTTAAGTATTATGTCACTGAACAGAAGACCAAACTCATCTATTTTATATGACACTTTGCTTGTAAATGTTATTAATTCTGCTTTCTACGGAGACAATGTCCCCAGACTTTACCCATAAATCTTTAGGACTGTATATTGATTTCATAAATACCTCTAGTAGGCTGACAAATGACAGCTTTAATAGCATTACTGATGCAACCAAGACAAAAGTTCAGGGATGGGTGCTTTATTTTATGTCTCTGGATTTTGGTCATGATTAAAATGGCTTTTGTTTTCTAACCTTCCATTGTTTGTGAGGTAAAATGCTTTACTCATTCACAATAAATCACCACTTGCATGATAAGCTAACTATGAACATTTCCAATTACAAATGAATGTTACATATTAAGGGGTCCTCAAATACGATTATTTTGTGTGGTATAACAAAGGATGTCAACACTCTTTAGATTATAAAGCAATTGTAGAACTCAAAACTTGAGCATACAGCATTTACTGTATGTCTGTCAACTAAAGGAATCTTCTAGCTTCATTTTTCTTCTTCAAATAGGAAATATGCTTTTATAGGATACCTGTAAATGTCTCCTGACATCTTTATGTCAGGACAATAAATTGAAAAAAAAAATCTGGAACATCTAAGAAATATGTGTTGGGCCATTCGATGTTTATGTGTGCTACCTTTTGGGTAACACTGTCCAATCACTGCTGACTGTATAGGGACACTCCCTCTTGACAAGGCAAATGTCAACATGTATTTAGGAATGTATCCATAAGAATAGAGACAGGCCATAATTAAATTAAAAGAAGAAATCCTGTTCCAGTATTGAGTGTTGACTGGTGCTCTTAAGCCCTTTAAAACCAAGTTTTTGGGATTTTTTGGAGTTTCTGATTTTCACTCCCATCCTATCACAAGCTGTAACTTCTTAATTTTTCGCTTACAAAGCTATATGTGGGCTTGGCATATGCAAGACAAACTGTACTTTCTATTGGTTCCATTTAATATTCTGTGTCATGCACTGGGAAGCTGGAAAAAAATTCCAAATACGATGGAATTGGTAAAACAATACACTTGAGCCATATTCTGATGGGCTTTATTTTTATGCTTTTAATTGTGCATTTAAAAAGCAACCTCTCCTTTATACTATGGATAAGTATTAACGCATAGATACCTAATTTATATAGTTTACATTAGTTTTGTCTTAATACCTATAAAAAAATTTTTTTAAAATGCCTTGCGTAGCCGTAACTCTGTAACTTTTTCTTACTTTAGTATACCGAGCTGTGTAAGTTGTAATTGTTTGTTGGATAAGATGACGTTTTCATCGATACTGATTGGTGCCAGCAATGACCGTGGCAGTTCCCAGCAGGTGTCAGTTGTGTAATACACTTGACCACTGGGCATATGGAGAGGGCTCGATCCGTGTGCCCTCTCCATACTCCCCTTCACAGCCGCCCAACATATATTTATGATGGGTGGTCATAAATGGGTTAAAGGGAACCTATCGTGAGGATTCCAGGGCAAGGAAATAAATGCAATTATGTTCTTCTATATTCTCGGAGATTCAGCATTGAAGAGAAAATGATCTTTGTAAGCTGCATACAAATGCAACAAGCCACAGAGGTGGAGAGATGTCCCTTCATTGCTTGATTGATGTCACATGTGCAAGTGCATCATCTGTTGGGTGGCAGATGCTGAAGATAGCTTAGGATTTACTAGTCCCATGGTCCATTATTTAAGACAGGATGGGACATCTCCACCTCCACAGGTCACTGTTCAAAGATGTTCTTCTGCATAATTCTGGGTCTCTCAAGATGTAGAAGAATATCATTGTGATCCGGTCCTGAAGAACAAGTTGGTGAGTGGGCCTAAATTCTTATGACAGACTCCCATTAAAATCAACTACCATTCTAAAATGGGAACCATTTAGTTTCTTCTCATGTGTCCATTGCAGTCAAATATTTATGGGCATTGGGGTTAAAGAGGATTAATAAGGGTATTGATAAAATTGTTACTGTAAATGAATTCTATTTTTGTCCAGGATTAGAAAGCCTGGGCTGATCTCTCCACTGAAGTAAATAGAGATGAGGTACTCCCGGTCCCCTCTGGCGACAACTGTCATTGCCAATCTCTGTTTGTTTACAGTGGCCGTGGCTTCCTTCTAGACTACTGCCACATGTCTGCTACAGTTTCAGTATGTAGCAGGTGCGCAGAAGTAACTGTTAAATTTAGCCATTGAAAAGTTGTTCTTAGTGTCAAAGGAACAGGATTACAATGAACCCAACAAACTCCATTTTACTCTGTAAATGTGTGAACTACCTCAAATTCGGATCAGTACTTCAATATTTCATAAAACACAATGCAGTGCTTGTTTCTACTAAAACTGCAATGTTTTGTTCTCGAAGGGCCATAAACCTTATGACTAAATAAAGGGCAAAGACATCTTCCGAGATTAGTAACCTTCATGGTTTTATTGATGATGTCATTTTACTTCTCTGTCTAGTTTGAGAAAATATAATTTGCAAGAAACCAAATTAATAACCAGCTTTGAAAATCTAGAGGAGAATGGGGACATATGTGTGAGTCATGGTATAAAACAGGCAGTCAGCCTACTCCGGAAGGGCAAGGAGGCGGCCTCGGCACTTGGGAGGAATTGAGAGCGTGCTGAAAATGGTAATGGAGACTGACATGATATTACAAACAATTCTTGTCTGGAAACTGAATGACAAGTGAAGATGACTTTACAAGAGGACACATCTTTCAATACACAACTTGGACTTTATATAAAACATTATATCTACTGTATAATTACAATAGTCATTAAAACATGAGATGGAAAGTAGTCTACAAGCCCATTGCTAATAAGCCAAATTATCTCTGCGCCATTGACCATGAGGGTATAAGATCTTAGTAGAAGAATGTCATGATTTAGTGTCTAGAACTATGCTATAATGAGCATATCTTCCTCTCCAGCCAATGTTGCATGTTCCAGAAGTCATCCTAGCTCTGCCTAATGCTGCCTGAGTGATCTCATTTATTTTAATTATTTAAACCTAAAGGAGAATGGAGAGAAACCCAAGAGACTCAAAATTCCATGATGACAAATCTAAACGTATCTAAGCAAATAGGAAAAGTGGTAGACTTTGAAATGTGTCGCTGAAATACTGGCCACCCACTGAACTGAATATATTGCTTGTTATACCACAGCAAGGTAGAGCTGCTAAATGTTACATACTGCAGAAGAATATGTTAGGTTTACTACATAAAGATACCTTTATAATAGAGATAATGGTTGCCGATCGAATTGTTTAGCTTCAAAGAATTGATGCATAAAAGCCTCACCAAACTGTTCAAAAGATTTGATATGGGTCTAGATCTACTCAGTCCGAACCGATGTTGTTCCAATTTTCCAGGAAATTATTATAAAACCACCGCTCTTCCTATAACCGCTTAAGGATGCAACCATTTTGTAGCTGAAGTCTAAGCCCCATTTTTTATAATCGGATATGTGTTGCTTTATGTGGTTATAACTTTTGAATACTTGAGTAAGTGAAAGTGAGCCGGTTTCTTCATCACATCGGGTACTTTATGTTAATGGTATATTACGATTTACAAATGAATCATCGCTTTTCCGTATTTTCAAGAAGATTTCAGAATTGACTTTTGCGGGGATAATTTTTTCAAATGAGCTTTGACATTTATAATATTAGAAACAAACCCATATGAATCAGCCCATTTGCAAATCTGCAAACTATTAAAATCAAAATGGAAGCAAAATTAAGAATCATCTAATTTTGTTGGTAATGCATTCATTTAGCCCTAAAATTTACATATTCACAAAAATAAAAAGAGAAAACCCACCTCAGAATTTGTTTTACAATTTCTCCCAAGTTTGGAGAGCGTTACTTATATGGGCGCACAGCAAGGCCCAGAAAGGGAGGAGGCCATGCAGCAGTCAATTTTGCCCTACAGAATTAAGTGGTTTTTAGTTGGTACATTGGTGCATTTTTGTTAGCTGAAAAATATATGTTTTTCTGCCGTATTGATGAAAATGTATTAACTTTATTTGTGGGGGGAGTAGAAAAAAAAATCAATTCTGTAAATGATTTTTAACTTTTTTTTTTATGTTCACTGTATAACCTAAGTTATCTTTATTTCATGCGCCAGTATGATTATGGCGATACCAATTTCTATATGTTTTCTCATGTTTTACTAATTTTGTAGAATAAAATCTAATGTGGGAAAATAAAACTATAATTTTGGCTACTCCATTTTCCAAGTGGCATAACATTTTTATTTTTAGTCTATAGAGCTAGTTGAAGCCATGTTTTTTTTTTTTGTAGGGGCCATTACATTCCATACAGGTGGGGTTTGTATGGTGATTTTCACTTTTTTAAATGTTATATGTCACTTTTATATGCATTAGTGTTTGGGGGGCATTTTTATTAGTTTATTATTATTTATTATTTAAAAACATTTTTTTTTATTTGTCCCCCTAAGGTACATGAACAAGCAATGATCAGCATCCCCCTGAAACAATGTGAAGGTTGCTGATGGGGGAGGCATGTAAATATGTAAATGTAGTGATTGTATTGACCACAGCATCTGACTGGTTAACACAGCGGTAAGATACAGCTGACAACCTGTGTTTCCTAAAGCCGGTTCAGCTCCGGTGACATTGACACCTTGATGTACTAATACTCAATGGAGTTTTAAGTTACAGCACTCCATGCAGTAATCAAAGAGCACTTTTTTTTTTTTTTTAGAAAACGCTCAGATGCCTTCTGTACATTTTTTACACATTCTTTCATTTTCAGTTAAAATTCTGTTACAAGATTAATTTAAAGCATATGATTAAATATTGAGATAAAAATCGGTTCCTGAAAATTGCCAGGTTCATATAGAAGCCAAGAATCACTGAATAGATTTGCTCATCTCTGCCTCTAAAGATAATGCCTAAGTAGTCTGCCAGAATTCCCCTTTAACCCCTGCACATGGATTGGAATAGTTTCTATTCACTGACAGTTGACCCAAGTTAGGAAGAATTAGTTGTGTGGCACCGAAAGGCAAGGTCATCGGCAGTCTGAGTTAATGGGAATCTAGGCATGTAGAGGTCAGCACAGGTAGAACAGGGTAAAAGTGGGTGTTTCACAATGGACCATAAATACCTGCTGTATATATTCATGTACACTTTTATCCTTCTGCGATTCTTCTGTGTATACATTAACCTTGAGTGATAAGTGTACATTGCATACAATCTCCGAAACCACGATACATGGGGTCTTCTGCAACGACTTGATTTTCGATACATCAAAATAGATTTATTCCTTACTGGTTGCCAAGTGTCTTAAGTTTTCCCAGAAGACTTCTTCATTTAATTAGCTTAGTGCTTTATTAATATAAATATTCTGCTATTGATCATAAGAGGAGCTGACGCAAGTTTGAGTCATGCATACATCAGGTCCATTTAATGGATCTCCACTTAGAACACAAGCTGGCTCTAAATCAAGGTAAGTGGGAAGAAGTGCTCCTTGGGGATGACAAGGCTGAGCTGAATCCATAACATTTTTACTCAGACATCCTTTTTTTTTTCCTTTAGCAGCAAGCCCATGGAAATGTTATGAAAATGGCCTTGTCGTCTAGGTATCAATTAAGAATGTCAATACCTTAATTAAATCGCCCATGCTTAATTAGATTTATGCCAGAGGATGCCATTACTTGCCATAATAGGGTTTTTGGCTGACGTTCAAACTACTGAGCGAAAGGGTGGGAGCGGATAGTGAAAGCAGCAACACATAGATATATATATATATACATTAACTATTGCATTGTCAGCTTACTATTTACTTGTGTATTTAACACAGAAAACTTTTCATAGCTTTGTCGAATAAACTATAAGAAATATTATATATTTATATATACCGGTATATAGCCTTTGTGCTTTAAACAAGACTTGCTACTGTGCTAGAAAATCTATGTTACGAGACTATAAGACACACAGCATCATTTGGGAAGGTTGTATTTTACCAGTTATCAGAAATCCGTGACACAGGAAGCCAAACCAGAACGACGGCTTGACATATTTATTTCTGGATATGTCTGCGTTGATAGATTTATCTCAATCTTTCTCATTTCAGACACCGGTGTAAAGAAAATGTTTATTTCATTCAATAATAAAATGGTAATTAAGGCTTATGAGAAGCTCAGTCATAAATTTTTCTTTTGCAATATTACTGAGTCAAAGTGACGGAAAATTTGATATTAACCTATTCAAATCTTTTAACAAAAGAGACTGATAAAACACTATTAAATGTCCCCTTTGTCTTCAAGACAAATTAAAATTAAAAAAAAAAAAATTGATGTGATTTTTGATAAATGAGAACATTGCGAGCTTGAGCCATTGTATATAATGCACTTACAAGAAATTATGAATACTGGTATATGTGTGAATATAAATATAGATATATACTATATTTATCTTTCTTTTATCCTAGAACAAGAAAAGGATGCCTTAACATAGTGTGTTTCTAAAACTTTGTTACACACATAAAATATACATTACATAACACACACTGTATACACACTTAAACACATGCTCCTGCAAATAATGTAACATGTTACCAGAACGATTGATCCGATTCCATCATAAGCTTTGTGATAGTTCATTTGCCTGGAGCCAAAATACTCATTTCAAGCAATTTGTGGTTGAAACCTCATTAGAAATAATATCAATTTGGCAGCTCTGGTTATTGTTCCAGCATAGCTACAATGAGCATATTGAATCCAGTGCACACATCCCCATGTAGTCCTGCTTCCTGAATGCTCCATGTTTGCTCATTCGATTACAGTAAACGCCATATCTGAACTGAGTCACTACATCCCACGGTCTCCAGTCTTCCCTGAAGGTAAATGAGTTATCTGCACGGAAAGGTTTGACCAGACATCTACAAGACATCTAGATAACATTTACCACTCTGCTCACTACATGGTGCTTTATTTTATGTCATTTATATGAATCCACATACTGTGCAGTGCTCTATAACGTATTACACCTAATCCTGCTGTACTTGTACAAGACTTGTACTTGCAGCCAAGTACAACAAGACTTGGCTGGAACACTATGCTATCAAAACTCATAGGATGCCACATTTGTCCTTAACATGCTGTCAATGGCTCTATATAAAATCAGTTAAAAGCCATTTATTTTGCACTGTAAAACTTCAGCACGAATAGCAATAACTTCGCAGTGCCGCACATTGAATATTGTGGAACCCAGCAGAGGGATCTCCTTATCCTGGACTAACCCTACCAGTAAAGCTTGTGACATAAATTGTGAAAATATACCCAAACCAAATGCGATATACAGTGCTGTTTACTGGCACAAGTTAAACAAGAAATAGAAAGACTAGACTGTCTTATAATATTACATTACGACCATCCAGCTACAGGCACTAACTGTGTAACCTTGCTTTGCACTAGTCTACATTTTATATAGTATTACTAAAGAGAGCAATGTCCATTTGGTATGTGACTAAAGGGTCTTTAACATGCGCCAATTATCTGAAACATATATTGTCAACAATAATGCAAACTGCATGGGAAAAGCTGTACCAACAATCCATTGTTCCCATAAATTTATGCACAGAACATATAAAAAGACTTACAAATAGGTGCTGGTCACAATGGCCTGTGTGAAAGGATCTTTACTGCACATTAAGCACAGGAGAAAAGGGCCTCCTCAACAGGAACAATAGTATACCTGTATAGTCATAGTCCTTCTTAATCCCATAGTATATATGCTCAATGAATGCAGGGTGGATCAGTCCTCCCTCTAACTACTACTTGCTCTACATATACAGGCAGTCCCCTACTTAAGAACACCCGACTTACATACGATCCCTAGTTACAAACAGACCTCTGGATGTTGGTAATTTACTGTAGTTTAGCTCTGGGCTACATTAATCAGCTGTAACAGTTATCAAATGTGTCTGTAATGAAGCTTTATTGTTAATCCTGGTTCTTATGACAATCCAAAATTTTTTGAATACAATTGTCAGAGAGACCAAAAAATTTTTTGCTGGGGTTACAATAATAAAATATACAGTTCCGACTTACATACAAACTTAAACTTAAGAACAAACCTACAGACACTTTCTTGTATGTAACCCGGGGACTGCCTGTGCACACATAAAAACAAGTGAATAGGAAGTAGCCAAAGGGCTTATGCTACCCTTCTCCTCTCCTACAAAGATGTGCTGGGAAATGGGGGGCGGGCTGTTCCTTGATTGTGTAATGTCATGAAACATTTCCATCCTTTTTGTCCCTGATATCAAAATAAAATATACATAAACACATAGAAATAGTTGAACTGATTAGTCAGGTAAAACCATAGGGATGTGAAGCAAACTTAATGGAGGAAAACTGACAGTAAAACCACATGAATCTCCTTGTCCCTGACAATGTTGTCTTTCTCCTATCTGCATGACCAGCTGGGGAGCGGGGCAAGTGAAGGGCAGGCCAGGCCCATCACATTTACTATATTATTTGCCGAAAAACTGGTGAAGGCTATATAAGAAACTCTGCCAGTTCTGATCTGGTCTACAGGTCGCAACTGGTGGTGTTTGCGCCCATATTCACTTAGAGGCCCGAGCCTTTTAGTGAATATTGGTGCAGGAGCGCTGGTGAGGGGAATTTTAAGATTGCTGTTCTAAATGCCAGTCTAAATGAATTCCCCCCAATGTGTTATATCATATTAAATTTTAACTAAAAAAATGCAAAGCAAAAATAGCTGATCTTCTACAGAAACAGAGCAGATGCCAAGCTGATAGCTGAGTACACAACCCAAATCTAATGAATAGCGGGGGAGAAAACACATGTAGAGGGTCTCAAATGCAATCATGTAATGGACTAGATGGACAGAACATCAATAATTATAGATAGCACTTTAGTCTTCCATGTTAGATCTGCACATTGATATTTTTACAATATTGTCAAGGCAACAAAGAACACTGCAAAGACATTAGCTCAATCCAAACTTGTAAATATGAAACATTATAGACTCTGAATGATGAAATACTGGATGTATACATTTACTGTATGGAACAGTATCTATGCCAAATATTGTAGAAACCGAATATTTACACTAGTACAATGAATAATTCCAAAGACCTATAAGTAACGCCATCCCATTATCCTCATGAATATGATATGATCTCTTAACTCCCAACGCCAGGATCATCAGGGATGAGAATTATTTACCTAGGGACAGGACATAGCTGCTATGGCGTTACCATAGACACATGCTAGGCAAACTCTCCATTCAGCCGCAAAAGTCTGCTCTCAAGATGCAGTTTGGCTTTCAGGACACGACCTGTGGATATTATAAATGCCGGAGATGGTAAAACCCCTTAATCACCTTGTCACAGTGCCATGTCTGACGTTTTGCTGACTATGCAGGAACACACCTGCATCTTTTACTTCTTTCCATCATCCTTGCGTCACTTCCACAATGACATTTTTACGTACAGAGAAGAACTTGTCAGTAGAAGCTTTTACTTCAGCACAACCAGAGAAACATTCATAAACTTTGTGGATGTGTTCTCCAGAGATTGCACTTTTATGGTGCTTTATTTTTAGGAAATGTGTTGAATCAAGACAATGCCAAATTCTATATTTGTGATATGTATAGATGACTGGTTTAAAACTGCCTGGAGGCTCAAATCAAGAGATGCAGGACATCAGTTCTTTATGATGTTAATTCAACACCATGAAGTTAAAGGTTGTGTGCAACAGGATCCTGTGGAATTTCTACCAGTGATGATTAATACATTTATCACACTGGTCCATTGTAATGTCTAGAGGGTACACCAAGCTTTCTGGCTTCTTTTCAAGCTCATATTATTTGCAGTGGTTGATGGGGCCTTAAAAGTTTCCATTTTCAAAGGTCTTTGACTATTATGTGTAAATGTGAACGTTACATATTAATTGGCGAGTGAAATCCATGATTGCCCCTATAGGAGTTCCTTTTAGTCTTTCATTAAGAAAGATCATATGTTCTTAGCATTTGCTTGACTAAGCAGAAAACATGTATCACACCACACGTGGCTGCGGAGACATGACGAAATATGTTTCTCTTCCATTTATGACTGTCAGATTGCATGTTTTGTTTAGAATGACATGGTCTACAGCACATGCTCCGTCACCCAAAACTTGGTCGCTGTGAAACATGACATGCTGGGTCTTATTATACGTTTGTCTCACAAAAATCAACTGGAGGAGAAACGCAAAGGAAGGCTGACTGTGCTGGGAAATGCACTGGAACGGAGTCCATTAAGATAGAGGATCATAGTGTTATTGCTGGAGTAAAGCCATTTTCGGAATATTTGCTTTTAAACACTGACCTGACAGATCCAATTTCTTCAAAGTAGGACCACCTGACACCAGGATATTTTCACCTTTAAAATGCCAAATATAAGACTGAACGGAATCCAGATCACTTTTCCGTAATGAATTTATCATAGGCAATACGGTGGAATTGAGTGAACTGCCAAATTAACATATATGCAGTACCCATATAAGTTACACCTGGGGATTGGTACCAGGGCAACTAGAGATAAATCTCATTATGAGATTTACAACAGCAGGAAGTTTCCTTTTAGAAAGCCTATAGCATTTACAGAAGAACCATTTATTTTTTTTACAGTCCCTCTATTTTTATACAATAAGTCATGATAAAAAACAGGCAGGCTTTATTGCGCTCCACTCCGCAGATCAGTTTTTCATTCAATGGATGAATGAAAATCTACATTTTTATTGAGGCAACATATAGGTGTGTTTTTTTAATTTATTTTATGAGCTTATCATTTTGTTAAAAGAAGTCTACCACTTTGTAATATGCCTTTTTAACCGAACACACCATTAGAAAGCTGTAGATATTTTGATGCTGGATCTGATCTTGTAGAGAACACAGTGTTTTTGGCAAAAAACTATTAGAAAATTATATGATAAGAAAAATATCGGCACTCTCCTAACACCCTATTTATGCATGCCTCCAGTGTGCATAAGATAGCACGGCCTGGGAGCCGGTAACTTCACTGAGCTCTCAGGAACTGTAGCTCATGCAAACTTATCCTGTGACGCACTGCAAAGCAGCCAGCTACACACTACATAGGAAAAATGTGTAAGCTACAGAATCCGAGAGCTTGGTGACATCACCAGCTCCCGGAAAGGTGAATGGGAGGGTGGCCCATGCTATTTCATGCACCCTGGAGGCGTGTATACTTAGTGTATTTGAAGGCCACCGGAGTGGCAGAGCCTCATTATCATATAATTATATTTTTTTGCTTACAATGCTGTGTTCCAAGACTATACAAGATCAGATCCAGCATAAAGATACTTACAACTGTCTAATGGTATGTTTGGTTAAAAAGCCATATTAAAAAGTGGCAGATAATCTTTCCTAAAATTTCCAATTAAATGTGTGTTATTTGTTTCTCTGCATCTTCCATAAAGTAAGACATTTTTTGCAATGCAAGAATTAAGATCAACTGTACATACCTTTTACCAGAAGAGAGCAGAAATTAGTAAATTAAGAACGTATAGCTTATACTAGTATGGGGAATTTCCTAACAAACAAGAATTCAGTAAATGACACCATGCAGTGCTTTATGGCAATTTCTACGACCTACAGATTGTAAAGTGACAACATGGACTTTTACTTGTGTACTTTACAGATTAATTTCTGTCCTTGTTATTTTTACTTTGCTAATTCCTGACATTAACTTTTTTGTACAGCTATCTATATCCAGAATAACTGTCCTTTACCCATTGGATTATACGTTTTACATGTAGCCAGCCTGGACCCATGTCCACCTAAGGCACCCACCAGGTTTGCCCTGTAGCTATAATAAGGATAAAGCCTCCTGCCCTGCACTTCTCCTACATGTGTGTCACCTCCTGATACATAAACATACAGTCGTCCTTCAAGGATCTTTGAAAAGTCCTTAGAAAATCCTTAGGCTACATCACTGAACTCGACCCCCCTTTGCTCTGTTTATATCTACATAATCAGCTTGACACTGATACCATGTATAGTCAGTAAGTGGTGTAAAACTATTGGGTGGTCCACAATTTTTGGAGTCTAGTGCCAATGTCAGTCCTAGTCCGCCCTTGCCTTTATCTGTAAGGGCTCAATTTGTGTCTGCTAGAAATCTACTCCAAACCACTGAAGACCATGTGATTAAGCCATTATTTCAGCAAATTAACCAATAAATTGCATGAAGCTGCAGCTTGCTTCTGCTGTTCTTCAGCGGCTAATCCTTAACTGTGTGCATACATCTTCTTGTACAGAAGAAACTCTACAGCAGTAGTATTGTGCTCCACAATCATTCTGATGCCTAATCATTCAATTACTAAGTCACTATTCCCTTGGGAGTCGCTGGGCTCAGTATAATTATACTAGCGCACACCATGCTGCATCTGCTGAATTCCCTGCTGCTTATTTATCAGCTCTTTGCTGCGTTCTGTGGACACTGTCTTCTTTCTTAAATAAGAAAGCATAAGATTTGAAAATAGTATTAAGACTTAAAAAAAAAATAAACTACTTATACCCACTTCCCCCAGCTCCCCTGTTCTCCCACGATGCAAACCATCACTGCCAGTTTCTGTTTAGAGAGACCAACGGTGCCATCCCAACCACTGCCTGCGTGCCTAAGTCCCTGTTGTAGCAGGACGGCACCGCTGGTGGCAGTAATTGGCGGCATCGCAGGAGAACAGGAGCGCTGGAGAAGGCAGTATATACATTTTTAACCCCTTTCAGCTATATATCAATTTTTTTTTATCCCCAAAAATTTTATAAATGGCATTAAGAAATGTCAACTCACTGATATTTTTAGTTTGTAGCTCTATTGCTGGAATTATGTAATGCCATCAATACAAAATAAAGACCAAAAGTGGGGATTTTGGTTAGCATCTTGCTTCTGCTTGGTTCTCAAACTGGCTTGGCCCCCCCATGAGGTCCCCAAGCAATTGTTTGGGTTTCTGTTATGGGTGATAGCTCCCATCTAGACATTGGGACAGGAAAGATAACACACAAGGCAGAACAGAGGTCAGGATAACTGTGCTAAGAGCAATAATATTACTAATTAATAATAATTTCTTTATTTATATAGCTCACACAGTTTAAACAGTGCTGCACAGAACTTGCCAAATCGGTCCTTGTCCCTAATGAGGCTCACAATCTAATCAACCTGCCAGTATGTTTTTTGGAGTGTGGGAGGTCACCCGAGGAAACCTACACAAACATGGAGAGAACGTACAAACTCTTTGAAAATGTCAACCTTGATGGGACTTGAATCCAGGACCCCAGTGCTGCAAGACTGTAGTGCTAACCACTGCACCGCCATGCTGCTCAAGAGCAAGAGTCTTACATTAGTCCAGTTGGACATAGACAAGACTTGTACCTCAAACAATCAGCATGGACATTGTACAGACCAACATCCTTACACCTGTCTACATTTTGCTAGGACAATCCTGAGAACTGAGAGGTAGTCTCAATGCATAACCCACCCAGGGATAGGTTTTTTTAAAAAAAAATTTCGGTCAAAGGAGAACCTTCCTTGTGTTTCACAAAACAGTAGACACAGATGTTTGCCACAAAGTATAATTCAGACGCACAGAAAAATCAGGTAAATAAGTATTGTCACGCTTTCCTTTTAAATGTTTTGCATAAAATAGGCAATGCAGTAACACAACGATAATTAAATCAAATGTGTCCTTTCCTGATTAATAATTCATACATCTCTGTGCTATCAAACACAGTTCCGTGTAGCTCAATGCTAATAAACAATACATCCTCTGCCTAAATTATTTCCTCACAGCATGTACTGTTCTAATGTGCGCCATGAATCTTTTGTCTTTATCATACGACTATTTAGGCTGCAGAATGTCACCAGATATTTCTTGCTATAAATGTCATCTTTCATTTTTCGCTAGGATCTGAAAAAATTTCCTGATTCCAAGAAAAAAAAAGTATTTTATTTTTTAAATTTTACAGCTAATTACCAACATCTTTATGTATTAGTGCTATAAACAAGTATTTTATAACATTAAAGTTACGAAAGATGTTCAAGGGTTGAATACATCTTATTATTTTACAGTTAATTATTAAAAGTTGTTTGTAATTATGGTCAAATTTACAGTAAAGAGAAGCAGAAAGGTGTTATTACACATGTACCTGGACCTGTCATTGTTTCATTACTCGTTGGTTTTCCTTGACAAAAGACAAGTCGCTATGATGTCTTCAAGAGAGAACACATGGGAGAAAAGGGGAGACTTTGCTCCTTAAAGGAAACCTACCACTTGTAGTGGCAGGTTTCTGATGAAAATACCGGAGCTTATTTTCGTTAGTGTTTTAAACCGCGGTATCGCGGTTTAAAACACTTTTTAAACTTTATAGCCGGCGCAGGCAGGTACGCGCTCGGCGCTTACCATGCGCGCGGCTCTCATTCACTTCCTATGTAGCCGCGCTCACGCTAAGCGCCGAGCGCGTACCTGCCTGCGCCGGCTATAAAGTTTAAAAAGTGTTTTAAACCGCGATAACGCGGTTTAAAACACTAACGAAAATAAGCTCCGGCACCAGCTCACCCTGAGTATTTCCATCAGAAACCTGCCACTACAAGTGGTAGGTTTCCTTTAACTCATTAACTCAGAAGCAGCATAGAGAACATTATATAGTAAAGAATATATAGAATATATATATATAGAATGTACACAAAGTACTTTGATAAACTAGAACCCCGTCTATTATCCACAGCAGCATGCCTATAGGCTGCATGTAGTCTGATCCCATCTAAACTTTATTTCCTAAGATTAATTTAGCAGAGAATTTAGAGTTAATGAATAGAATAGGGAGGGGGATGCAGAAAGAAGCCTGATAAGTAAAGAAAGAATTAATTCTTCTCTTTTAAAATATATTAAAAAGTTCCTTTCAGCCGCTTGTAGCATTGATTTATGCAAAGCGAGTTAAAATAGTACATTTTGGTAAATGTTTCAGAGTAACAAAATTCTAAATTAGCAAATCTGAGTAGAAAATTCTTGGGGGGTCATTTATCTTAGTCTGATGCATCTTTTTAGTGACTATTTGAGCGCATTGGGGTATTTGCGAAATGTTTTACGCTTTTTTCAGCAGTTCACCATGTAGCAGTGATCCTGGTTTGTGCCTAATATTGTATTACTCCTTCTTCCAGATGTTTGCACCTTATTTAACATTGATTTGTGCCAGTCCTGACCATTCTTAGGCAAGGCAATGGAGTGATTTGCACCTATTTTAAAATTCAAAGAAAAAGTTATTTGACAAAGACAAGGTGCAAAAAGCGTAAAAAAAAGCGTAAAAAAGGGGAATTGGTGTGGACAGTTTTAGTATGCCAGTAGGCCTTGTCTTATGTCTTCACCGCAGTCGATGGGGCACATTTACAGTGCAGTCTGTACTATGTGTAGCTTTCCTGCAAATAGTAGAGAAGGCGCCAGATTCAGGATTTCTGGCGCACGCTCTTCATGACTCTCGCACCCTTTGCACTGCTCCGACAGAGTGCACCACCTATTTTGATGCACCTTTAAAATTGGCCGCCGTGCAACACACTTCTGTCAGACTTTGCATCTTAAATCTGTAACCGTAACGCATCCTTCGGTTGCAGATATTTGTGTTGCATGAAGAATAGTGCAGCCTGTGCAAGCAGTTTACACCTAAAAGAACGTGCAAAGTTAGACAGAAAAGTGGCAAAAAGCTCTTAGTAAATGTGCCCCAATTTCTGATAAAAGCAAATGAATTGTGCTTCCATTTGGCCATGTTTTGGACATTCATTTTCTTTGTTCTGAATTGTTTGTACGCTGCCTTGATCTGGAACACTTATTCTAATTACCAAATGCGATGGCGGCAGCTTAAAATGGAAAGTAATTCAGACTTAAGAGCATGTTAATATTACATATTATATGCAGCACATGCTATCAATTTAGTGATCACAAGCTGTTCTTCAAAAACAAAATGTGATTTGTCAGATGGGATCTGCCAGATTCACTTACATGTGTCGCAACTTTTATTAAATGTTAACTCAGGCTGTGAGCTGCTATTATCCCGGAGATTATTCCTGCGGTGATGCATTATCTGTTCAACAAAACAGTGAAAAGCAACCTAACAGCCAACAAGTTAAAATAAAGTCCAGTTTGTTATGAGGTGCTTTAAACATGGACATCAACATGATTTAACGAATGAGAGGTCATTGGTGTATAACTTCCAGAATAAATTTTCCTAGTGACAGTAGGCAAGCATTTTCCATCAACCCAAGTATAGGTCCAAGTAAAGGGGACGTGTCACCACTAAACTACCAGAGCCCTCAAGTAGGGTATAAAACATGCTTTTTAAAAAAATCTCCTCCAAAGGCATATGCAAATGAGCTGGAAAATGTTATTTCTTTTAGAGGCTGGAGGTGCTATACAGCCTAAGTAGGAGCTTGTGAAGTGACACTTCTCCTTCCAGAATGAATCTGCTCTTTAATTGCATATACTGCACAATGAAACTTATCTTGTTATGGACTGTATTATAGTCCTGACAGTGTTGGACTGGTATCTTTGAGCTCACCAAATAAAATGATTCTCCTCCCTCCCCGTCCATTGATTCCTAGGAAATACACCACATTATCCTCCAAATCTGTGGGATATCTAAGGGAAAATTGCTATGTTAGAGCTTGCTGAAGGGGGTACGAGCCCAACTCCAGGCCTTAGATTCACAATGGGAACTCTGGGTGTGATCTTGGTACATTTTTAAACGCATTGAAAAAGAATGGGGGTCATTTACTAAGGGCCCGATTCGCGTTTTCCCGACGTGTTACCCGAATATTTCCGATTTGCGCCGCTTGTACATGAATTGCCCCGGGTTTTTGGCGCACGCGATCGGATTGTGGCGCATCGGGGCCGGCATGCGCGCGACAGAAATCGGGGGGCGTGGCCGAACGAAAACCCGACGTATTCGGAAAAACCGCCGCATTTAAAAACCGAAAATGTGTCGCTTGGGGAGCGCTCACCTTCACCTTCTATGGGATGGTGCATTCCGGGGCGTTAAGATTATTTTCGGCGCTGCAGCGCCACCTGGTGGACGGCGGAGGAACTACCATCTTAAATCCCAGCCGGACCCGAATCCTGTGCAGAGAACGCGCCGCTGGATCGCAAATGGGCCGGGTAAGTAAATGTGCCCCAATGTGTTTTAAAACTAATGTGTTTTTGCATGCTGACCATGCGGTTGGCTGGTTTGAATCCGTCTTTCTTCATTTCTGGTGAAATGAAGAAAAACTGATTCACACCAGCCAAAAACATAGTAAACATGTAAAAACGCATGCATTTTAAATGCATTAAAAACTCATCAAGAACACACTGAGGCACATTAACTAAGGGCTTTGTGCCAGTTTTCTGTCAGACTTTTGCGCATTCTTTTAGGTGTAAACTGCTTGTATAGGTTTTTAAGAAGTGTCTGTACCACTATTGTATCGCTCCAGTATGTGACCGCACCCTCAGAGGTACAGAGGAGTTGGGGAATATGGCTCAACCTCTTGTTTTCACTCCTTGAGGCTAGAAACATTTCTCTGCACATCCAAACAAAGGAGGAGATTTATCCGGTCTTGTATGGTAAATAATTAAACATGTTCCATCAGATATCAATTTACAGTAGTAATAATAATAAAATAATTGCCTGATCTAAAATAAAACATTTGTTATAGAGCATATAACTGCATATTGCATAATTACTCACATTTTGTATAGTCAAAGAACAGATTCTATGTCGATCCAAAATGGTGTCCATACAGGTGTCATATACATAAATGGGTTTGCCCGGGTGTAGTAAAATGAAGAAATCACAGGATTGGTTAAGTAATCATTTTCTAAATCCCCTTCAAAAAACTCCATAAGGATGAAAATATGGCCATTTTTCTGGACACAATACAGCCATTCTTTTTTTTACTGCTTATGGTCATCTGGGTTAACTTCACACCAAGTATAGACATGCATAAAGATACTGAAATAAAGTCTGGACTGTGCCAGCAGCACTTCAAAAAATAAGTTGCCTGCCTCTTCACTAAGAGACATCACCACCACTTGCCACGAAACCTGTGAACCATCTATCAATCTGACAACAGAACACAGCCCCACCAATACTATGTTGTGAAAACAGAATTTCCAACTGAATACAGTCATGAATACAGTCACGTTTATTTTTTGCTATAACAACGGCCTTGTCCTGAAGACAAAACAAAAGAGCACCGCAGACCACTGTGGATTGGCACCGCATCTACTTGTACGTAAAGCAAACTTATCCACAGCGCCATTCACCAGAAGCCTTTTACAAAGGAGATCCCCCAGCCAGGCAGGGAGCAGTGCTGAATGGTTACTTTGTTACGCTTTCCTCTCATTCTTGAACTAATCTTTTTATAATGAACGTAATCCAGTTAGCTGCAAAGAATGCCTAAATGTCACAGTAATTGGATAACAGCCTGACATTCTGTAATTATTTAATTCATTATTCAAGGAGCAACTGTTTAAGTCTGTGCTCCTACTGCCTGACATCCCGGCAGACAATGCAGCAATTAGCGGCGCTGCCAGGGAGAGTATAGAGCGCCATTGTATGGGCCGGGAGGATGAAAGGCTCAATGACCTGCAGTTTACTATGTGCTATAACCTAGGTGGCACTATTTATATCCTCATGGCTAAAATGTCAGCAATTTTTTATTTGTTTTCTTTGGTAAGTTATGGACAAGTAACAAAATGGCGAAAGCCTAACAAAATCCTATACTATACTATTTTTCTAGCACACAAGACATGAAAAAGTAGCAATTCCAGGCACACAGCTAGGAGTTACGACTCTTTATACCTCTATACCACTTCCAATTGGTGGTGGTCGGAAATGGGCTGGGCCAGGGCAGGAGGAGCCAAGCCTGGCACATTTGTTATAACTTGTGAAGGCTTAGTTAGGTGTAGGCTAAAGCAGAATTCTACACCAGATCTTGTCTTGGTAACAGGGCACATGATCCGGAGACGCTAAGTATACTGGGTGCATAGTGTGCTAGGGGAGGCGTATCACAACTAGGCGCTAGCTATTCCTTAATATACTATGCAACTGATGAGAGACTCTTCTTTAATCAGCCCATTGATGTAATTGACATAACAAAATCAAGTCACATTTGCCCAAATTTTTGTCAAATGAAAAAAATGGGCAACCTTCAAGCATTATAAAGACCAAAATAGTACAGCAATGGAGCTAATTGTGGGTTGTGAGATGCTTAAGTCAATTAAATACCGCCTGTATCCAGCAGGCGGTATACCTAAGAGCATTGGTATTGGTAGGACAGACAGTACAGCCGGGTATGGCCATATACAATGATGATGTAGTAATGACTCACTATAAGCTTTATTGAATCACATGTTTTAAGGAATTTCAATAGGTGACATATCACAGATATTTTGTTCTACTGTATTCACAAGGGGTTTTGCTGTGGAGAAGTAATCTTGTTATCACCTTCTTGTGTGAAGTCATCATAATAGGGCTACAAGATAGGTGCATGTACCCTCTACTGTGAAAACCAAGTCATAATCCATTTATCACGTGTGTCCCTGCGATTCATGCCTTGGATCGCAGGCACACCTGTGCCCCTCTCTGTGGCGGCGCCCGGTCCCTATTGGACTCACCTCTCTACGCTCCTGCTCCACTCCCCGCTGGCCAGTGCGCATCCCCACTCCCTAGGGCGGCGTGGGCCGGCACTCGCAGATTTAAAGAGCCAGCGCACCACTGATAGGCGCTGGACATTTTTGGGTTTTCTTTAAAGGCCGCCTTCTCCCAGCAACCCCTGCCTGATCTTAGTGCTATTTTCCCTATGAGAAAGCGTCCCATTGCGTTCCTTGTTCCTGCTCTGACTTCCCGTTGTGACCCCAGACCTGACCCTGACGTTGGATCTCTGCCGCCTGCCTTGAACTTCTGCCTGCTCCTGACCATGAGATTGCTTAACGTTCCTATACCTCGACCTTGGCTGCCACCGCGGAACGACCTGGTGGCACAATGCCGCAGCAAGACCATCCTGCTTTGCGGCAGGCTCAGGTGAAGACCGGGTGCCTCTTAGATTACGGTCCCAGGTGTTGGCTAGTGTCATCATCTGCGGTGGTCCAGGGGGTTCACTGACCCCGAGCCCTGACACCATTGACTATATGGAGTTATTTTTGATGGTGTATAGCAGCTGTTAAGTGCCTTATAAAGTACAATTCAAACCATATTTATTTTGTTTTGGACACTTTTTTGGTTTGTGCCAAAGGTGGAAATAAGAATTTCTTAGCATAACAGAAAGCAAATCTAGAGAGGAATGCAGGGGAATGAAGAAGGTGTGTATGCTGTAGGAAAGAGGACATTGCATGCAAACATACATTCTTGGCTATGAGACAATGACACCAGATCCCCTTCTCACGCTCACCGTTCCCTAGAAATTATTTATGCTCACAGCCGGTCCCTGGGCAAAAAAAGTTGGGGACCACTGTTATGCAGGACACAAAAGTATCTAAGTATTTACTAACTTTGCTAAGTCCGTCAGATCTTTAGACTGCATGGTTTTAAATGTATGTTGTCTTAATAGTGGACAAGATTAATAAATCCTATTTACGTAATAACATCAATAATTTTATCTTTTTACTGCAACAATTTTCAGTGATCAAAAGAAGAAGCTCTAAGTTCAAGTTCCACAACTAAATGATTTTGTAGAACTTATAGACAATGTCAGGGAGTATATGTCATAGCACAGAGACCTATGATCCCTCTGCTTAGCTGAAGTATTTGCATTGCTGTAGCGCTCTTGAACAAATGACAAGTGATACTTTAGAAACGCGTTTAAGTGATGTCTGAATATTGCACCTGTACACAAGGAGACAAGGATTTGTTAATGAAAGTGTCCCGTTACCTTCAAACCACAGAACACACTGACTGGAAACAGCACCACTTGTTGTTCTATAGAAATACGTGCCAAATTACTCCTAGAGGAGAAGAGCCTCATTAATCCATTAGCAGGCAAGGTAAATCATTTATGGAAAATTACAGGTCTCACTTGAATAGTCTTTAGTAAGGGCAGCCATGCTAATAGATTCAGGTTTATTTTATAGTGGGAATCCTTGTTTAACCTTGTGTCTTGAACAGTTTCCTGACATGAAAAGGGATTTTTAGGTTTTTTTTGGTGTCGTAATTTTACATAAAAGGTGCTTCCAAGAACAACAAAATTTTTGTGGTTTTGTGAACACAGTGACAAGTACATATAAGGAATATGTTAGGTCAAACTGTCCAAATACATCTACTGTGTGTATTTTAGCACTTTTAACTCGGGAATTTTTATAAGATGTGAACAACACACGTACCCAGATAAGGCTACATTCTGATCATGGTTTTTTGATTTGCTTAGCGTATACATCATTCCCCTGGCCTATTCGCTGAGGGTATGGATAGACATGTACTGGCATATGGAGGCCTCTGTCGGCACAATAGACATCCCATACTGTGGGAAAACAGTATGGAAAGACACAACAAGCTATGTCCTTCCATCTTACTTCCTGTTGCTGGGCAATGTATACACTCTAAGGGGGACGGATTCAAAATATAACCCTCCGATGAGTACATGTATGGGGATGTCTCCGGTAATAATAAAAGGCCCCTTCAAAGTGCAGTTACGTCACTGGGGGAACCAGCCTGAACATCCGCAGCAGCCAATCACTGACTGCTGCCAATGTTCACTTCTTCTCCCACCTTCAGGGGAAAGGGGAGGAAAGGGAAGATGTATCTCACTGAATGTGCATACAGTGGGATCCATCTTAGCTTTCGTTGCAAGGACACTTTGGGAATCCCCCCAATGTATCCTTAAAATGGTTGTCTAAAAACATGGTGGGTTTGTAGCATTAGTTGAAATTAGTCAAAGTATTTCATAAAATATATTAATATAGTTATATATCATGGCTTACTCCAGTTTTTATTTTTACATTACTCTAGTAGCCTTGACTATATGGGGCAGGGCGCAGTGGAATGAGTTGGAAAGAGGGAATGATGTATTCATTATTTTTGAGAAAGGTTTTTTAACTCTATTGCAAAAAATGAAATGAATAAAACAACAAAAGTAAAAAACAAACAGCACACATGCACAAAAAATATTCATGTAAAGGTAGTTGTACCAAATAGTACTGCAGCCAGACCTGTCTTAATCTTAATTTTGTCTCCCTCTTCCGACTGCTATACTGTAACACCACTGACAGCAAGCAGCCTGTCTGATCAATGGAAAATAATCAGCATGGAGCTGACTTTAATAGAATTGTTGTATGACAAAATCTAGAAAAGAGACATGAACACAAACACATGCGCCCATTCATTTGTAATATAGCAGAGAACAAATTTTGGGCAGATGGTTTACAGATTCAGAAAGAACAAGGACTCAGCCCATCTGCCTGCCTGGGAGAGACTGGCAAATAACCTTACGTTATCACATCACAAAGTAATCCAATTGTTGGGTCGCCTCTAGAGTAGCTCAGCGCCTCTGCTGTATCAGTGTAAAACCCTACACTGGGAATAAGCCCTACAATTGGCTGCACTGTTTTTCCCATCCTATATTTCTCTGCAATATACATTTTACTAATGCATTGAATCACTAGCCTAAGATTATTTCCCATTTTATGTTCTTGCGACAATTTTTTACAGCCTTTGTTGTGTCTGAGCAGAAACAGTTCTTACAACACAAGAAACAGGTGCAAAGCAGGGGGAATAGAGATATTATACAGCCTGACATAAATCTGGCCTCCCATAACAGATATTTGTAGCAGAGTATTTTTCCACTTTAGCCAAACATTTGACATTCCTCCCACGAGACAGAGATAAGTAGAGAGCAGAACGTGTAATGCCTGGTAACACTAGCGCAATGGTGACTTAGGACACAAAACAGATTTTCATACACTGCTCTGACATGGGTATGAATTAAAGGGATCATCTGTCTTTCCTCACTGAGGGCCGACTGGTACATTTTTTTCAACAGACAGCTGGTTTTTAATGTTTTTATTTGTTATCGATTCTGTTGGTACACAGGATAACATTGATCTTGTTCGGGAGTCAGTTTCAAGCTATTGAGTTATTAAAATAGTTTACAAATAACTGCAGATGGGGGATAAAAATGACAACCAAGCAGTCAATGTCCTACACAGATATCTTATTCCCACAGTTGTCACAAATAACAAAACCTACAGCGGATATATTCTTTATAATCCTGACTCAGATAACTTTGGGGAAAATACTTCTGTGTTTATCCTGACAAATGAACAAAACAGCTATAACTATAACAAGTGCATTTAGATGTCAAGCAAATCCGTAGAAGTAAAATGCTGTAGAGACTATGCCACCCTGACATTGACATTTCCAGAATGAATTACAGAAGATGAAAAGTTACAACCCTAACTGAGGGAAGACCAAACCTAGAAATAAACAGTGCATTGGAGGAATTTATCATTGTAGATATGTACCAATTAGGGATGAATGGACCAGTTAAAATTCCATTTGAACAACTATCACGGGTGTTTAAATGCCATTGGCAAAGTTTTCAGCAGCATTTAAACTACTGAAGCTGTGTGTTTCGACACTAACATGCCAGGATCACAATGCACTGCCACTTTGGTGACCTTGTCCAGCAGAATTTAATAGTTAACGCCCACAATTGGTGCTAGAACTTTGCATAGTTGAGCCGACCCAGCCCTAGACTTCTAATGAGCTTTGCAGTTTGGGTTTGCTCAACACTACTTACAATTGAGCAAACATTTGCAACATTTGCCAACCTACTACACTGTTTACTTTAACCTACTTATGCCAGATTTGCATCCAGATGTGGAATACAGATTTATAAAATGTGGGCACAAAATCACTCCAGGTGTAGGAAATGCTTAGAATTAGTTGCACATAAATTAGCAAATCTTTTGTGACTTTTCACCAAAGTCTTAAATCCAATGTGGACACAGCATGTTCCACATTTATCAAACATTTATCAAGGGCTCTTTCACATCGGCGTTGAATTCAGCTTCAGTTGCGCATCCGTTTTGTTTTGTCTCTTTTCGGTCTCCGTTTTCCTTCAGTTTTATCTCCGTGATGCATCAATTTTGTCTCCATGTCCGCAAAAAAATTAAGGTTTAACATTGCTTTGCAAAAATCACATCTGGTTTTTCAGCCTCATCAGTGAAAAAAATGACCTGTAGACTTCTATTGTCTTCTGTGGTCTGCATCCGCAAAGAAAATAGGACAATTCTATATAATGGTTGACACGTCAATAAAATAATAACCCCTCATTTGCTGCTCATTTCTTCTTTCTTTTACCCCATATTTTTGTATTCCCTATAAGTGTGAAGGATTATACAATATCAAATAACACAGAACAACAGTCAGAATGGTAAAACCTTCAAGGCATGTCCACACATCAACATAACCTCAACGCCTAAGCCAAATGGGATTTTTCATCTGTCACACAACAAGTGATGGCTATTTGACAGGTGCAGCATGTTGGAACCTTCTCATAATGTTATGTATGGCAGTTCATGACAAGCAGCATGGTTGGGATAAGGTAATGCAACCTTTTTTCTGAAAAACATTTTTTCAAATCTTTTAAAGGTATAGAAGCATTAGGCATCACCGTGGTGGCCTCTACTTTTATACAATGCATCATAAGGTGACAACTATTGTTATGCTGCAAAAACTTTGTGTCGGAATAAAGTTTTGAAAGTAATATAAAAGGTTATGTAGAGTACAAATCTTTGTTGGGTATAGGGGAAAGGATAAAAGTGGATACAAATTCTGAAAGATATGACACTCCCTTCTCCAATCCTCAGGTAATAACTGTAATGTGGCATTTACTAATTGTAAATTGTAATTTATACCAAGTGTAACAAAACCCCCAAAAATTACATTGATTCAATCTATGATTTCATTGATAGATGGCGCTATAATTGCTGAATATCAAAATGGGTAAAAAAATGTTCAAAAATGTGTATTAAGAAATATGTGACAAATATTTCTTAAAATGAAACTAAAGCTGACCCTGTATTGGGTGAGGTGAGGGGACTTTTTAATTTTTTATGTAGAAACTACATTCAGCGTAACCCAGGAACAATGATGTGGACTGCAGAAGTATTCTTTTCTCTTTGGGATGCTGGTTGAATGTGAGTTCCCTTGCATCTCACACATCGGAGATTGATTAACTTAAAGGGGTATTCTCGTCTGGGCATTCACATTCAGTTTGATAAATCTGCCATATATAAACATTTCTTCAATTAAATGTTATTAAAAAAAATGTTCCTGTGTGAAGATAATTTCTCATAAATGTAGTGATATGGTCCCTTAGAAACAAGATGGCTTCCTCGGATATGGCCACCTCCGCCTGAGAGATTGCACAAATAAACAAAAAGGTTTTGTATATGAAATGTCCGGGAGTTACTACATGTCGCACAGCCGTCCTGTGGTAATCATTGCTGAATCCAGGTGGTCAGGCAGTACTCAATAGCACATGTCTGGCCACCACCAGTGTGAGGTGGTTGTATCCGAGGAAGCTATCTCGTTTCTAAGGGACAACATGGCGACATTTATGAGAAATTATCTTCACACAGGAACATTTTTTTAATAACATCCAATTGAAGAAATGTTTATATATGGAAGATTAGTGAAATTGAATGTGAGTGCCCAGACGAGAACACCCCTTTAAGTCTCATCACTTCTGAAGATGGGGATTTTTCATGTTGCGTATATCAAAGGCTCTACATTAAGTGCTCAAATTTGGTAACATTGGATAGCTTGTATTGCATACATCTACTTTCAGATTATGGATCTGATTGGTATTTATTGAAACATTCCCTTTTTCAACATTTTTGCACACATTTTAATTATTGTCAATTACAGCGCCATGTGTCTAGGTCAAATCAATGCATTTTTTCCGGGATTGTGCACCGGAACACCCATTTCAATGATGAAATTGAAACTGAAAACGTTCAAAATCCGCCAGAAAACTGTCACAAGCACCTTGGTAAATGTGGGCAAATGGGTATTTTGCTGGAGTGGACCCAGGTGTCCTAAAAGATGTTCATAGAAGTTGCTTTTGCTTCTTCAAGCAGAGATAGCGGTAGGTTTGGCGAAACTAAAAGCCTTATTCACTTTGGCAGGATGTCCAGAGGACAACCAACTTTCTCCTAAAGATATGGTCAATATATTTGTACTTGTCCACATATCTATTTCTAGAATCTCTCTAAATAAAATATTGTGCTTCCCTTTTGGCTACTTGTTAGTTTTCACAAAATTCCACAAACAGGTTAAACGCTGATGTTTTATTGTATTGGAAAGGACTGTTCTTGTATCATACCACTTTCTTGTCTATCTCCCCGATCTGAAGCTATAACTCCCTGTCTAATTAATTTTAATACTTGAAGGAAATCTACCATCAAAATCCAGGAACACTTACTCATAGATTCCTTCTAAAATAAACATTTTAAATTATGCTAATGAGCCTGAAAGGCTCTGGGGCGTTATCAGAGCCCCTCTGTGCTGCAGCTTACACTTTCCACTGCATGCGGCAACCTCCTCTGATGCAACGAGATTACATTATGCAGAGGTCAGGGGTAGTACTGAGGGAGTAAAGGGGGAGGGTGAGAGAGTGTAACAGCCTGTGAAGCTACAGCACCAGAGGGCTTCTGCTAATGCCCCCCAGGAGCCCTTTATGCTCATTAGCATAATTTTAAAACTGGATTTTAGAATGGCCATGGATTTATAAATAACTGTCCCTGGTTTATCATGCTTTGATGCTAGATTTCCTTTAAAAATGCATACAGGATCATTAGGCAATGATCTTTGTTTGTGACATGTTATCATGGAGAAAGAAGTGACCACACAATAAGTCTTTGACCCTCAGTTTATATAAAATTCCTGCTGCAGAATAAATACAGATTTTTACAAATGAATCATTAAAATATAAGCTAATACGTAATTAGTTGATATTTAAAATTTTGCTCGACTTAGCAAAAAAAAAATAAAAATTTGGGGACGTAAACTACAATAAAACTTAAAATACTACTGGTCCTTTAATCAGTCCTGTGACTTTGAAAGAGATCCAGAACAGAAGATGGCTGCTGGTCACATGTCCACATCACGTGTCCTGCACATGCCTACGCAGGTCATGTGATCACCACTATGTTTAGCTGTAGTTGGTTGGTTGCAGGGCATTCAGTATGGCCAGTTTTGTGGTGAGACCCATCTCAGTGGAGTAATGTGCAGTGATGACAGTTACACACATCATAACTATGGTAACAGAGCAGTACAGTCTGTTGGATCATCACTGGGAACTGAGCATAAGGAGGAGTTATTGAGAACTAAAGGATCATGGAACTTGTAGTTCTAGATGGCGGCCATCTTGGAGATAACTGTGCTTACTTTAGAAAGCCAATAAAATTTAGTGAATCATAAAGGAAAACTATTTAAGCTCCGTTTTGTGATAAATTACATTTAGTTTTATTGTATTCATTTGTTTATAGCAGTATGGGTTTTTGTATCAGAAATTCATATTCCCAGAATTCCTTAAAGGAATTGACATTAAAAACAATCATTAAGCAGGGAAGCGACGGCGAAACGTACATCGGGGTGCTGCGGTGGTGGTTTTGAGAGCTATTTGTACGGTTGGTAGGCACCAGTGCATATAGCGCCTTTTCTGGGCAAAGTTACTGTTGGGTTCCGGTATACACATATATACTTATTTTGTTCTCTCAAGATTTATCTCTATACCTATTGAGGCGGATATGTTATCCATTGACCACCATCGCTTTTGTGTGTTTGTTGTTTTGTATTTTAGGTGATGATTATAAATAGTTTTGCCCTTTTTGATTGTCTTGTGGAAATAAAGATTGACGATTTTATTCTATTGACTTCATTACTGTGGTCCTGTATGCTAATATTGGTATTCATGATATAGCAACCTGTCCCCGCGCCTCTCAAAATGTCACGGGGTAAAAAGAATCAAATTCAAGATGGTTGAGATTGAGATGAGATTTAATTAGTTAACACCTGCAATCGATGCTAGCACCGACCATGGTGTAAGTGGCAGGTGTTTGTTGCAAAATGCAGCAAACACCCACCCTGTATGGAGAGGGCTCAGCCCGAGTGTTCCTGAAGCACGCCGTAATAGCAGGGAACGTGTTGGGAAGGGGTTAAAAGTCAATCAAAGGTTATGGTACTGTTTGTATGTAAATTACCACTTGGTTTCCATTGTTTGGTTTTTTTTGTATAATAATTTTTATTGATTTTCAAAATATAACACATACAAGTCATCAGTATTACTAACAAAATGGCATCTGAGCTCTGCAGGTATACGGGTGGAGCAATTTATTTCGTCTAACACATTTGGTAAGCTTACAATATATATAGTATACTAACAAAAGTATAGCTTAAAATACACACAGATGGATAGATAGATAGATAGATAGATAGATAGATAGATAGATAGATAGACAGAAAGATAGACAGACAGACAGATAGGGGCTTCTTCCATGTTTTCTGCAGTTCTCTCCCTGGATTACTATATAGCGAATGGTAATAACATTGACTTCTGAATTCTGTTATATAATAACCCATAACCTGCCTGCCTGGTCAGACAATACCACATCTAGTATTACCGTCCAGTAAGGTGAAAGAAAACATAAAGAATATTCATCACAATTAATAAAATTAAACAAATGTGACAAGAAATCTATGAATGGATATCATATGCTGCCCTCTACTGGCAGAAGACTAAGTAGCACCTGAAATAGACATCACTCCAGTTACAGGGAAATGAAGGGAGCTAGCTATAATGGACTAGTTCCTATCAGACTTTCCTGGAGATATCTGACCTATAAAAAATGAGCTGACCGTCAGCTACATCAATATGGTGTAGTTGAATCCTGGGACTGCGTTTGCCGGTGTACATAACACAATGGGGGGGGGGGGGGGGGGCAGATGAGTATGTACATGATCCATACAGTGCCCTTTATATACTGTAGTCACAATAAATAACGTCAAAAGTTAGTATTTTGTGGTTTAATGTGAAATGCACAATGCATTGACATACAGTTATGTGGTAATAATGCCACATTTCACTTATAATGTAAACTAATATCGGATTTTCTTAGATAAAACATGATTTCATAAAGGTTGTTTGTCTATTAAATAAATGTATAAAATTGATAAGATTACTAGTGTAAACCAGAACATTAAAAAACAAAGAAAGATGTAAATGTTTAGGGATATTATGGCAGAGTCTGATTGGTTATACAAGTATAGGAGTAAGAGAGACAGAGGTGTCCATGTATGTTAATGTCTTATGATTTTCATTTCCGAAACTTCTTACAAAAGAAAAAGAAGGCAATATCACAACATGTATAGAAAGGTGGTTATTTATCATTGGTTTTGCAGGGCTTTGGTGTAAAAAAAAAAAAGTTGCATCTCGATTTTTGCTAAATTTTATAAACTTGGAAAAAGTAACATAAAAAGTAGCAAAGTCTCTCCAGTGTGAAACCAATACAATGTTTTTGCCATTATGTGACCTTTATGTAACTTTTTGAGAAAAAGTCACAAAAAGGGCAATCACTGCAGACAGATTTATTAACGGGCCAAAGCAAATGTAATAAATATGAGTGGCAGCGGTGCACCAAAGACATTCATAGCATCTTCCCAAGGGGCCTGCAAGACACAATGTAGCTCAAACAGCTCCTTACAGAGTATCACAAAATGATCTAAAGTTGGTCATCTTACCCCATCAAGTGCCATATCAAGTTTTCCCATAACCACATGATAAGGGATAGATTGCTGATCAGTGGTATCCCAATGGTGGGACAAGATAAGGGGTCCTTTGAACTCCCAAATGAACAAAGCAGCTGATTGCACAATGGATCCCCAATGGATCCCTGTTCTTGTGCACCATGGGGAACTTACCACTGAGAATTCCACTAAACTAATGCGACACATGATGTGGCTTCATAACCACTTTAGGCCACTCATCGCTTGGCTTGGAAGGCCAAAGGGAATGACAGGACGGACACTTCTGTGTGTGTGTTTATTTGTATAAGCTGAGAAATCAGTCCCCCTCTTCCTAGCTTTTATCTACTAATGACATTGCCTTTAATGAACACATTTCTTTCTGGCTTCCGTGATCTAGATCCGCGGATGAAGTATAAATGCAAATTGTGTGCTGAGTTATGGTCATGATGAATGTGCGTAGTAAAGTGTGCTTACAACTATACAGAGCATTAGTAATTATGAAGTAAATAACCAGTGCTAAGATGAGCACGGAGAAAAAATATATAATGGGAATTTTACATGATGCAGTTATTTTTATAGCTCGGCATTGTAATCCAGTGATACTGGCTTCTGCGGGGGATAATAAATGTCAGCATTATGTATGCATGTGTACAGGCTGTAATATGCATTATTATCATTTATTTAGAAGGGGCCGCCATACCCTCTATCGCTGCAGTGGATTTGCACGTACACAAAGGGGATATAAATATTCTCATACTGGCAAACACTCTCCATGCAGCCGCTGGCCAACTGTGTCACAAAGACATCTGTAATCTGCACAAAATAAAATATTAGGATGGGCTTATTCATTGGTGAGTTACAGTTTGGGTGTAAGTTACAATATTTCGTATGCCCATTTAATATTGTTCATTTTTAGCAACACTAGTACATTGAGTAGTTACAACTAGATATCACTGTGCTGCAGATTTTATGTACAACTTGAGAAGTAAAGCGCTGCGCAACAGTGCAGAGACTGAGGGGTTAACCACTCTCGTAAAGTGAAGAGGTCGGCTTATCATCATAACATGAAATCCCTGCTGTAATGTCAGTGTTTACGTTCAGGAACACATGAATCTCTGGCGTTTGAAGTTACCAAAATTAAGGGATTTACTTGTAGGTGTGCGCACCCATAGTTTATCTAAAGTGGCCTTTGCATCTTCCTGCCTTAGCAAATCGCCAACTTTCTCATACTCATCATATCTGCGCTTCTTTGTGAACAGAGATATGGATGTTGTAAAGCAAAACATTTTACAAGATAAAATTTTTGCATCAAACATCGCTCAAAAAGGGACATGGCTGAGGATTACTTACAGTGTCAGAGAAGATCTGCTGCTGCACTATACAGAGATCTCAAAAAAAGGAAATTTACCAACAATATCAAGCATGATAGACTGGGGACACTTACTTATAGAACTAACACCGTGACCGTGGTAATCTTCTTATATTTGTTATCCATGGCCCCCTTCCATCTAAAATCAACTTTTTAAATTATGCTAAAGAGTTAGATGGGCTCCTGGGGTGTTAATTGAGTAAAATGTGTTTTGCGTCTCCATAAACTTGTGGTAGGTGCATTGTATGGGGCATTCTTCCCTCGTATGACTTGCAAAAGTAGAGCATTCTGAGAGTTCCATGTGCATGAAAAAAAAGTGCGTATGTGCTTGAAAAAAAACAGACAAAAGTCTGACAAAACTCATTGAATACCATGGGGAGAATGCAATGCTAGTTCTGCATATCAAAAACATGCGCAGAACATGCGCGTGAAAAAGACTAATGTGTGAAAGGGACCTAATACTCCTTTTATGTAATGGGTATAGACAAAATTCTTTGAATAAAACCTGCGGGCTTCCTTTAGGAGATATCACACCAGCACCAAACTACAACCTTAGTCTCCACAGGGTAAACCATTGATATTGCAGCCATGTTGTGTAACTTTTCCTGACCTTTCCGTGCAGGTGTGTGGCACACGTAGACGCTGGATGAGGTTTACACATATGGTATTAACCATACTTAAACGCTACAGACATCATAGATCCCTTTGACAGCTGCTCTTTCCATTCAGTCTTAGATAATGGGAACTTACAATTATATCTCATTAGTATTTCAAAAAGGACCAAATTGGTCGTCCGTGTAAACACTGAGAGAATATTTGTAAAGTTATTCCAAACAGTTTATACGGCCTGTCCTCAAAATCTGTCCATGGCTTCTCTTAAATGGTGTAGTCTAAACAATGGAACCGTCCTGTCACAACACTTCAGCAAAGTTACATATTCAGCAGGGTACTATACAGGCAATGATAGAAATAACACAAAGGTACTATGATGGCCTCCTACATCTTCTAATAGATTGATATAGAGCCACATGCTAGGAATAAAGTCTGTTAGTGGAAAAATGCAACTTAATAAAAACCAAAAAAAGGCGATGGAGGTTTTGAGTTGAGTTGGTTATGCAATATAAAATTACTACATTGCTTTCACATTTTTTCCTTTAAAAATTATAAAAGTAAACTAAATCTGTAACAATTTCGTAGTCAGTGATGTGTGACATGCATACTGTGTGGTTTTACCCCTGTGATTGACCACATGGCGCAGTGAAAACATAATAAGCTTTCTGGTAATTGACCACGATGCCAGCCTCACAACCCCCGACACCATAGCACATGTCAAACACATGCTCGTGCTAAGGAGCATATTCATACTTGATTCTAACTCTGTGAAGTCAGTGTCAATTCATGGTAAAAGTGGCTACCTGAACAGAACGTGTGCTGCAGTTTACAAGATTACTTTACTGGTAGTTTGAGCCGTACTTGGGGGGAGATTACAGATTATTATTATAATCGGGTATCAAACTAGTAAAGTAAATACCCCTTTAAAGTATGAAAATATAGAGAATAGTTGTGATAAGACACTACAGTTGGAAGTTTTCACATTGTAGAGTTGGTGTATAGCAAGTATAGTACAACAAATTTAAAGGGGCATTCCCAACTGAGCATTGACATTTAATGAAATTCTGCAACCAAAAATTATACATTTCTTCAATTGCATCTTATTTAAAAAATTCAGGTGTGAAGATGATAAGATGATTTCTTATAAATGTAGTCCTGTTGTCCCTTAGAAACAACATAGCTGTCCCTGGATCTGACCACCACAGCACTCTAGCATGGGGGGTCATGCATGTACTTCTGAGCCCTTTCTAACTACCTGGATTCAGCGTTCATTACCACTGGGCGGCTGTAGGACATACAGTAATTCTCATCCATTTCATATACAAAAACTTTTATTATTGTACAATCACTCCAGCCAGGGTGGTCATATCTAAGGACAACAATTTTATATCCAAGGGAAAACACTGCAACATTTATCATAATTATCATAGCTACATTTTTTTAATAACATCCAATTGAAGAGATGTAGATATATGGCAGATGAATTCAGTTAAATGTCAATGCCCAGATAAGAATACCCTTTTAAATAATCCATAATTTACTGACATAACAAAGACCTTGCAACAACATTTTAGAATTTTTGCTAAAATGGAGCCTGCCTTTTCATTGCAGTGACTGTAGATAAGTAGGGACACTATTCTTTCTACTTCTATCTGCATGAATCCATATTTTACTAGCAGCTGGCATTTCACGAGTCAGTTGCATCTTTTTACAGTGAACATCTGTCGAGCAGTATATGACTAGCTGGCAGGGCACACTACATTGCCACGCAAAAGCCACCACTTCAAACCAGAGAAGTGAACTCAGAACATGTAAGTGTGCCTTGATGTCGCTTTATCCTCGTACAGGCGTGAAGTTTATGAGGTGCTTGTAAAGGTGAATGAAGAGAAGTGACTATGTTGGTGTTGACAGGTTTTCTGTGATATATAAAGTGTGCCTCTCAGGAGAATGTGTCCATCTCTGCTGAACTATCAGATTAGAGCATGAAATTTGTTCCATTCTCAATCATTTTACTGACAAATTCTTGAACCTAAGCTAAAAATAATAATGCAGATTAAATACAGAATATAACAGGATCAGTTAAGTTTCTGGTGAAAGGGCTTCGAAATAGCTGCTGCTTTTTATGCATTTTTATCAGGAACAACCCCCTAATGGTTGGATTTTACTTTTTTAGTTCCACTATTTTTCATAGAGATCGAGTCTACTCTATCTAACATGTACAGGGAGATGAGATATTACTAAATATGTTAATAATATGAAAGCTGACATAAAACAATGATCTAAAGCAGGAATAGGCAATGACTTGTGTTGTCCGATATAATTTTTCACTTCCAGATCTTTCATAAAGGGGGAGATTTATCAAAAGTGTCTGAGAGCAAAACTGTTCTAGTTGCTCATTGCACCAGTCAGAGATCAACTTTCATTTTCCCACAGCAGTTTAAAAAAATTAAAGCTGAGCTCTGATTGGTTGCCATGAGCTACTAGAACAGTTTTGCTCACAGACAGTTCTGATAAATCTCCACAATGTCTAGTAAGGAACATAATGGGGCACATTTACTTACCCGGCCCATTCGCGATCCAGCGGCGCGTTCTCTGCACAGGATTCGGGTCCGGCTGGGATTTAAGATGGTAGTTCCTCCGCCGTCCACCAGGTGGCGCTGCAGCGCCGAAAATAATCTTAACGCCCCGGAATGCACCATCCCATAGAAGGTGAAGGTGAGCGCTCCCCAAGCGACACATTTTCGGTTTTTAAATGCGGCGGTTTTTCCGAATACGTCGGGTTTTCGTTCGGCCACGCCCCCCCGATTTCTGTCGCGCGCATGCCGGCCCCGATGCGCCACAATCCGATAGCGTGCGCCAAAAACCCGGGGCAATTCATGTACAAGCGGCGCAAATCGGAAATATTCGGGTAACACGTCGGGAAAACGCGAATCGGGCCCTTAGTAAATGACCCCCAATGACTTGAGTGCACAGTTAGAACCTGTTGGAGAGTCACAATGTAAACATTTACACCATATTGGATCTGCACATATGCCTGGGCAATGGTGGATTTGAAAATATGCCTGAGCACCACCTTATGCACAGTTCTGTTGTGTATGGCAGAACAAGGAGGCCTTGTTCACCACACCCTGTTTTAATGTTCTGAGTAGGATAGTTCAGAGCGCAAATAGATAATAACAATAAGCATCCCACTTATTTCAACACCTGGTCTGGGAGAATTGGTTGTAACTAGACATGAGTGACTTGTCTGAGATTCAATTCACTAAAGCTTTGCCAAATGTTTCATAAGATTCTATTTGGGTCAGAATGAAATCAGTGCACACCAATGGTGCTCTAATTTCCCTGGAAATTGGTATATGAACCCATCTAGTCTTCATTTTTATGAAAAAGCTTGTTTCCCTCAGCTACGGAGGAATATCAGTCGCCATTTTAAAAAAAATTATCTGAAGCGTATCAGAAAATATTCAGATTTGATTTGGTGTCTAGAAAATGTTTTGTACAGAATCTGCAAAATGACAAATATTCATTTGTGAATTCTGTGGATTTTCTTTTGGATTGTGGATTGGTCACTCTTCACCCGCCACAGGCAGGGCCAGCATTAGGGGGCGGAAAACTGGGCATTTTCCCAGAGCCCCCTATCCTTAAGGGGCCCCCTGCATGTGGACTTGTGGGCAGTGGATGTGTTGCTCTTTTAATACCCCATGGTTGAATGCCCGGGGGAAGATGCTTATCATATATCTCCCGTCTATATCTCTACTTTTCTATCTGATACTATCTATCAATTGATCAATAAATCAATCAATCAATCCTCTATCCTTCTTCTACTGTATCTATCTCTCATATCTATCTTCTATTACGGTATCTGTCTATCACCTATAAAACTCTCCTAAGCCCTATATTAAATTACCATACTACTGTTTGTAAACTACAAAGCCTCTTACTAAATGTGACTGTCCATAAAATTGTTTTATTTTGGGGACGCACTTTAAGTTTTGCCCACGGCCCCACTTTGTCTAAAACTGTCTCTGTCCACAGGCACCATTTTTCTAGCTGAGTCTCCATAGGTTCTCCCTATGCTATGGTGACTGGTGCTGGATGATAATTTTGGTGTATTGGAGGTAAAAGGGGGTAGACATTGATGACCTCTCTTTTTGCAAAGCTTTTGCGCCAAAATTCTGTGTAATATTTGAGCATATTGACACATCATGAAAATTATTCAATAAATTATTCTAAATATTCAATAAATGTGATAAAGGGCATGTAGTTAATTTCAATTATTCTTGATATAAGAAAGCTAAACTTAAGTCTGTAAACCAGAATCATCTTAAAGAATGGAACCAGACCATAGGAAACAGAATTCAATGCTGCAATTACAATATTAGATGCTAACCATAAAACGCCCACAATGGCTTTTACCAAAGACAATACATGTGAAATGATCATTTTACAATTCACTATATTAGTAAGAAATGCTTTGGCTGGGCTAATAAATAATAGTGGAATGCACTGTAAGACAGAACCTGGCTTTTATTACATTGTATACAAGTGGGTCAAAGATTAAAAGTCTTCTGCCTCTTTCTATTAAACATGGGATGGCTGATTTAATCCAGAGGATGCGAAAACTGCATATTAACTTCACAACAGGATATGAAGTTTAATCCCACTGCATTGTCCTTCGTCCTGTAAATGTACCCAGGTCTACAGGATCATTAAATCAATTTGTTTTCTTTTAGGATATAAAGTAAAACCCATAACAAATGCTTGGTGATATAAGACTGAGGGTTCTGTGGGAATATAAAGCAGCTTGTTTTGTTACTTGCAGAGTTGAATGCGCTTCCCAACTTGTGGTACTTCCACTACAAACTACAACACCCATCATACACGGGCAGCTAGAGGCTTACATGTGATCTAGAAGATAAACCAGCCAGACTAGATGAGTGGTGATAACTAGGTGGACATAAAATACCAAACATTTTTAGATCTTTACTTTGAGGCTGTACGCCTTCTTACCTAATTCAAACTACTGCCCCTTACTACCATCAAGGAATACCTGGGAAGTTAGAACAACCAAGTCGAGATGGTTCTCAGGAAAAGTTATTGGTGGTGGTTGGAAATAGAGACATTATTCTCCATTGTTTGTTGATTTCATCGTAAAACCAACAACGTCTAAGGGGAGACAAATTTGCTTAGAGGAGTATGTGTCCATATAGCAGTATCTGAAATGCAATTCACAGCATAGGGAGGTCAATGATTTTATACTACCTATTTAGGCAATTTGATAAATGTGGCTAAACATAAGGACGGGATTTGTAATTGTGCCCCAACACTGCAAGAGGTGCTATAGATACATATGGGGCCTATGAAAGGGGGAGGTCTTTCCAGTTCCTAGAAATTATCCATTCCTTTCTTGGCAACAAATTTCCTGGAGTAAACATGAGGTTTCAAAGGTGCTGGCGTTGTACAACAGTATTTGTCGAAAGTGACATAAAATTACACCAAAGAAAAATGAAGTCAGCATAATTCAGTAGTTTTGACAGGTCTCAGCTGGCCAACGTTCAGACTTTTTATTGATATAAAATTCCCTTCCTTCTACAAATAAACATGGTCACACCTAGTAGAACTTCCTCTAAGCATTATGCACAGTGACAAATTGAGCGGCTGTGGATTTTGTTTGAGGTTTTTAAATCCCTCAGCGTTTTGAGGCCATGTACAGATGTAGCCACATATATTATTATTCCTCTTATACATCTCCTGGCTGCTTGGGTACACAGCCAATAAAATAACAAAATCAGCATTAGTGATTACAGAGAAATGAAATAACTTACACAGATGAGAATATCTAGTGCATACAGCCAACCGTTGGACCCAAATCCCTTGTCCTTCATTTATGTAAACACAAAGTCACTACTGTTTAGTCCTTCTTCATTGCCGCTATGATTTCTATATGTCTATAGAAAATCAATCTTCTGCCTTAAATGTACTACACCAAAAAAAGGAAATATTGACCACAACAATAGCAAAATAAGTATATTTTTTATTAGACAATTACATGTTAAGAACAGACATAACACATCCTAAATAAAAAGGAAGAAAATATATACCGCATGTCACATGATGCTAAAAAATACCTACACTTCACATCTAAGGTGTCAACTTTCATGGTAGATGTCCTCCCCTAAAGGGAATCTGTCCGCTGATTTAATTCTAGGGTAGCAGCCCTGGTGATATGTGTTTGAGCAGGAAGACTGTGAAAACTTAGAACAGGTTTATGCACTGCTGTGTGGGATCTCTTCACTTAACATCACAGTCTCTCTCCTCTGCTATGAGTCACTGCTATACAGGCCTCCGTTTGAATTCCAAAGCAGTTACTCAGGGGAAGTGACGTACAGTGAAGAGATCCTACATACCAGTGTTCCGAGTGCAGGTAAGTATTCCTTCCTCTTGTTGGTTATTTTAGAGTTGCCCTTACTTTTGGGCCTTACATTTTCAATTTTGTGCATGTCATTTTGTGCAATGATCACATGACTTGCATAGAAAGAATTTTCCAATAGGAACATCTGTGTACCATAATAACAGGTATAAACTATTACACATTCAATTGGATTCATGAGCAGATCATGCAATAAATCTATCTCCAGCTACACTGGGGATGTGGCAGGGGCTGATGCATATACATATACTTCATACATTATTGTATACATATACTTCAGTGTATGCTTACTAACTTATTAGGGAATCTAAAGGGATAAAAATGAAAGATATAAAAACCTGGTCACAGCCATAGCCGCACTTTTAAACCTGAGGAAACATGTTTAGGTTATGGAGAATATTTCAGAATTATTTTCAAAATCAGCAGGAATAAAATCCTTGTTAAAAGCCTAATTGGGTTTATAGTAAGTGCAAGGCCTGAAATGTAAATCTGTTAGTAGATCCTGTGCCCATTCATTAGGATAATTCTGCTGCTTTGATACACAGCTGCAGGTTTTACAGGCATCCTGCTCTGCAATGGAGAAATGATGACCTTCTAGGAGGCTGTGCTTTGGAGGATGTAAGGGCTAATAATACAGGAGACGTCATTACTGCTATGTAGGGTCCCCTGCAATAACACAGTATGATGCAAATTATGCTCTGACATTATTATAACCATATAAAGTTTTATCCGCTTGTATTACCTGCGCTCCAATGATTAAGAGAATACAGGCCATAAATACCACAGAACTGCAGAACTGGGTCCCAGGTGAAGGCTGAACAAATGTTACTCAATATTATTCTTCCCATTCACTCTCAAGATTGAGGAAAAGTTATGTAATGTAATGATGCAGATGCCGCTAATAGGAGACAGAATGCATATTTTGAGTGACCTTTCCAGATAACATGAAGTACCAGTTGGATGATAAAAAGTTAAATGTATTTATAGGGAGGGTGTCTACCAGCTCCGAGGTCACTCCACATGTAACAAACACCGTATGGGCAGCACCACATGGCTGAGTGGGTAGCACTTCTGCCTTGCAGCACTGGGGTCCTGGGTTCAAGTCCCACTCGGGTCAACATCTGCAAAGAGTTTGTATGTTCTCTCTGTGTTTGCATAGGTTTCCTCTAGGTTTCCTCCCACAATCCAAAACCTACTAGTAGGTTGTTTAGCTTGTGAGCCCCATTTGGGCAGGGGACCAATTTGTCATGCTTTGTGCAGCGCTGCTTAATCTGTAGGCGCTATATAAAGAATTATTATTATTGGTATTACACCACCATGGCATTTTATAGGCATTGATGTTGCCCAGTTCAGTTTCTGTTACATTGATTTGGGAGCTGGAAATTAAAATGGTGTAGATGACAGCAAATCTCTCCCTACATTGTACCTTTTACTAGAATTTAAAGACTTGTTACAAATAAGAAAACTGTATGCTTAAATTCTTTTTTTTCAAAAATATTTTGCAGCACAAGTATATTGGCCATTAGAAGAGTGAAATGGGTCTCACAAGTTGCATAAGGCCCCTTCCACACTGGCGTTTTTCACGCGCGAGTTCTGCGCGTGCATTTGACGCGCAGAACTTGCATTGCACTCTGTCCCATTGTATTCAATGGGTCTTTCTTCATTAGCGTTGGTTTTCACGCGCGTGCTTGCGTTCGTTTTCACGCGCGTCAAAATCGCAGCATGCTCTACTTTTGCGTGTCACGTGCGTTTTTCCCGCCCCATTCAAGTCTATGGAGATGCATCAAGAACGCATTGCACTCGCAATCATTGCAAGTGCAATGCGAGTGCAATGCGTTTTAAACGTAAGGGTTGCTAGGTGACCAGAATAACAGTATTTCCCCTGCTCGAGAACGATCATTTAATTAAAAAAACACAATGAAGAACAGTGAAGAATATAATAAAAACAGTGAACACAGTGAACACAGGATCATTTAAGAGAAAAACACAGTGCAGAACACAGTGCAGAATAGATTACAGATGTTCGGCACATCTGCTTACTTGTCGGGAGATACGCACGGAACGGTGCGAACAAAATAGTATATGAAGAACAATATATATGTGTGAAGAACACATTGCAAATGTATTTAAACATCTGCAATGTGTTCTTCACACACATATATATTGTTCTTCACATGCTATTTTGGGCGCACCGTTCCGCGCGTATCTCCCGACAAGTAAGCAGATGTGCCGAACATCTGTAATCTATTCTGCACTGTGTTCTGCACTGTGTTTTTCTCTTAAATGATCCTGTGTTCACTGTGTTCACTGTTTTTATTCTATTCTTCACTGTTCTTAACATCTGCTAACTTGTCGGGAGATAATATACACGGGGAACAGTGAAGAATAGATCGCAGATGTTTGCAACTTATCAGAAGACATTATTTTTCAATTAAATAACACATTTTAATCCCAAACCATGGTCCCTTTGAAAAATGCTCGAGTCTCCCATTGACTCGCGCGTGAAAAACGCGCCGAAAACGCAAAAAAAAACGCTAACAACACGCGCGTGAAAAACGCAAAAACGCTAATTACTCCAAGGAAAAATGGAACAAAAACGCAGCCAAAAACGTCAGTTTTTCACGCATTGCACCCTGACGTGAAATGCAACGCTAGTGTGGAAGGGGCCTTATGCTACAATTACAAGGTGCGGTCATGATTCGGTCAAGATGTGATTGTGATAAGACCAGCGACTGTCTATTACTATAGTATTCCATTAATCCATTACAAACTGAGTGTTTCTAATGACTGCGTGATAACCTAAAGAACAAAGTTCCTACTAACTTGCAACACTCAGAAAACAATCAGTTTTATAATTAACCATAAAAATACTGTGGGAATTGGCAGTTTTTGACGCTTATTGTGACAGCAACCACACAACAATAATGGTACATATCACTCTTTTTTTTTATATAATGCAGCTAGTGTAGGTACCCATTAGAATAAGATCAATGTGAAGAGGTTTCGGGGCTTGACCAAAATGGGACTAAGAACTGATGTAACTAAGTTCTGATTTATCAATGTTCATTGTTAGAGATGAGCAGACCCGATGGTCGGGTTTGACGTTTGGTTATAGCTGCCCAACCTGGACAAATAAAGACCCCTAGCAGCTAACCATGGCTATGATCAGCCAGGAAGACTGTGAATTGGCTGTTCAGATGCCAATCCAGCAATATGTCAGGGTTAGGCGGTTCAACACTAACGCTAGACCTGACCATAGGGTCCACTCATCTCTATTCATTGTAGATCATTGTATGTGTATACATGCTGTCCAATGGCCACATTTATCATGGCTTGTAGGCCTAAAATTAGGTGTACAAGTCGTTATTTAGACACAATTCTCGCAGAAGATCCGCCCTCTACCACGGTTGGGTTGTGCTGGGCTGTGCAGTGAGCTGGAGCGGGGTGTTCCTGCCCTGTGCCCTGCCTATAGCCTGCGCCTGGGATAGAGGTGCCCGGAGCCTCCTGATAGACCCGGTGGGTGCACTGATGTGCACATATGATAAATGTGCACCCAGAACTTTTTCTCTACTCCTATAAGATATATAAAATCAGATCTGTCCCATAACCTTTTAGAAATGTATCATTATACACATTTCACTGCAGACTCTTACATTACTTAGTTTGCATTGGGCCATGATGTATTCAATATTGATGTAAAAATGGGTTTTCTAGGTTATTGGAATTCAATATAAGGGCCTTATTTAAACAAATAAAGTATGTAATGAATAATAATAATAATAATTTATTTTTATAGCGCCTACAGATTACGCAGCGCTGCACAAAGCATGCCAAACTACTGTAAATGATAGACAGCAATATATTTAGAGTGCTAATGACATAAACTTCTTTAGCCTCACTTAAAGCTCTTAAATAGTAAGTATGTTACATATGTTAATAAGGTAAGCGATTCTGCTAATGCACTTGTTTCAATGGCATTATTTGCAATGCTCCTCTCTCACCAGTAGGTGGCAGTTGGTCTAACAAATTGAAAAGCAGAAGAAGTTCTTACTGATTTATCAGAAGAGAAAAGAATATTAACATCAGGGATTTATTGCACTTTATAGGTCTCTGCGCTTTTTCAATGATAGACGGTGGCAAACATCTATGTCAGGGCTTCCTCACATCGAGAGAGAATTTGTATATGTTTCTCTTTTTCTTTAGTAATAGTTGTATAAGGGGGCTTTCTTTTAAGGTGCTCTACAATCACGCTATGACAGATGTCACTGGGCCATCTACAGGCAGTAGGAGTAATGTAACACTATATATCCATCAAAATATTAAGTTTACCAAAAGTCATTTCTGATGGGGAATATAATAAAAAGTACATGATAATACATAAAATAAACTAATAAATCTGCCTGGAAGGAAGTCCTTTTATAGGGGTAAGGTTTGTGACTTGCACAATTTGCTGGTATCTGCTAGAAGGTTAGAACTTTTATTGTACTGGTTCATGGGATAGTCTCAGTCTGCTGTTAGAAATGAACTTTTGAGCGGAAAGTGATATTTTCCCTCAACAAAAGATAAAAAAAAAAATGCCAATGAATTACAGTTTTATTCTGGGAACTAGTGTAGGGTCTTCCAGGATCAAAAGGTTACATGCATCACATTCCATTTCTCGTACATAAAGTTAGGATGATTTGCAACCTTTGTGGATTCCGGCTAGTAGCCTCATGTTGTGCTGTTGAAAGCTCCATACCAAATCTACACAATACACTGCGCCATAACAGGAAGCCAAGACTCTTCACCTCATTTCCCAACACCTTCACAATGCACATCAGCCAACATAAACTTTCACAGCCGGCAATAATAGAAGCACCTCATATTATCAATCACTTCATATATTACTGTACATGGAACTAATTTACTGTAACTATAAGTACAAAAATAGTATATGTATAGCACAGCATAACAAACTATTCACTACCAATATGCAACTCAAAATATTAATATGGCTCCAATGTACCACTATGCATTATATAGCAGAAGCCTACATCCCTGTCAGCTATGGTAGGTGTAACTTGAACTTGACTAGAGATGGGAGAAATAATCTCACAAAAGATAGTTTATATAACAACCTCATGATAATAGTAACACATACATAAGAACCAATTGGCTTTCCATGCCCCCCTCTGCACTCCTTGGTAGCCTATGCACTCTAAGGAATACTATATGAGTAGGATATGTAGAAAGATGAAAAGATACCAAGAAAATGTCTACAAACTCAAAAGTTTTCTTTTGGTATTAGTGGAGAGCCTTCCAGGAAAGTAATCCACCCACCAAGAGTGACCAGACACATGAGGTTCTAGCACTAGGCAGAAGAGGGAGGACAACTGTCTATACATCACAGGATGATATATAGACCTAGGGAATAGAAGTCAACGAGCCATAACAAGGGATGGCACACTTTTCAATTTAGGTTTAATGTTTGTGCTTCTAATGAATTTGACACGCCTGAGTTATTACCCCAATCTCTAGAAACAAAAACAAAGTGTATGACCCTTTTGGTGTCACCGATCAGTACAACAGCCAGTCACCTGGCTCCTGAACCCTGACTGGCACACCAGCTTAACACATTGAAATTAGGGAATGCGGCAAATGTCAAGAATAAAAATAAAGATCTAAAGGATAACTTATTTGGAAGATCCCTACGTATGTCACCATATCAAATTATACTGAACGTGTAGGTGACACAGAGCATAACTAAACCCTCGGAAGTTTTTATGAAAAGCCTTAATGGGATTATAAGTTTCTCATGTATAACATCATTGTAATAGGTCACAGTCATGAGATAATTTAAATGCTACTATATCAAAGTTTGTAAACAGTTTTTCTTATGCACAAAGCTTTAAGTACTCATGAAATGCGACTATTTCCATCACCATGCCAAGTGGCCGTGGAGTGTGAAGGTGACTGTCCCAGGCCATGGAGTGGGCCAGCATGGGGCTTTCCTGCCACTTACAGATGACTCCTTGTTAAAAAACGGACCCCTCTGTGACCCCTGGCGAAGCTTTTTGGATTACTGTACTTTAGTCATAGGCTGCAATAACTGTAAGTGTCATCAAAGGTGTCATAAAAATCCAAAATGTAAAAAAATAAATAAAACTGATTTTGTCTGGAGTTACACTGACAAAATATCCCTGTTATGGCTTAAATACAAATTCAATTTAAAGGGAACATGTGATCAGTGACCCCCCCCCCCTTCCCCACAAACCAGACACCGTACCTTTAAGATGTCTTAATACATGTTTCAGTGATGGCCCTATTCATGTCATTAGAGCCACCATTCTTCTAAACAGGGGTTGGGAACCTATGGCTCAGGAGCCAGATGTGGCTCTTTTGTTGGCTGCATCTGGCTTTCAGATCATTAATAAATAGTCATGGCTGCTGTGTGCGTCTTAGAAGAGCGTGCTGTGACTCCTGGAGGCAGGGTTCTTACAGAATAACATTTTAAAATAAGTGGCGTTCATGGCTCTCTCAGCCAAAAAGGTTCCTGACCCCTCTTCTAAAAGAACACTTTTATTGATGCCCCCTATTACTAAAGATCCAGTCATGGTGGTGGGGAGCTGCAGTGTACAGTCAAGCTGCTCCGCCTCCTATCTGACTCTGACACTGCTAACCCGACCCCCTCAGGAATGAGGGAGGTGATAGAGACGCGGGCTGACTCGCTGAAGAGAAATCAGCTCCCTCATTCACCTTAAGAATTCTAAGCAAGAATGATGGATCTTTAGTAACAGAGGACATCAATAAGAGTCTTTTCTTAGAAGAATTGCATGGATAGAGGCATCAGATATAAAGATGTCTGAAAGGTAATGTGTGTGGTTTGTGGAGGGGGGAAGCTGGTGACAGGTTCCCTTTAAAAACAAACCTACAGAACCTATCTTGTACGTTACACAGGGAATGCCTGTAGTTACCTTTCTAATGTATTCATAAATAATCATACACATAAAATTCAAGTATAATAGATTTGGTATGTGAATTTATATACACTATATACACTATAGCTAAACTGGATTACAAGTCAATTGAAGTAGGACCTCACACATTTGTGCTGTGTTTTGTATTACAGTCATCTTGGCCCCTATTTTATTTCTGTATCCCTATGGGTTTTTTTATACAGTGCCACACACTATTTGACGCCATATTGTGAATTATCCCTTGAAGCATGCTACATACTGTATGCATTATCTATGTAATTTTGTTGGCACACAGAGAGCCTACTGTTGTGTACTATGGCACTGTGTGGTCTCATTTTTCATGTATAAAGCATTTGAATCATGGTCGGGGAATATTAAGGTCACTATGTGGTGCACACGGTATGGGTAGGAGTACTGCATATTATGACCAGAAAGCACAGTTCAACTCAGTAACTAGAGCACAATAAATGCAATGTTTTTTTTAAGTTTTGAAGCTACAATAATACAAAATAAATTCTCTGACATTGTCATTTTTTTAGCTTTATTTTTCTTCCGGGACATCATACAACTTCTATGACAATACCTAAGATCCCCAATTTTATCCCCTGGTCCTATACATATACAACGGCCCTATACATATCGTTGGCACTACAGCTTGGGGAACACTAATGACCTTTATACCTGCAGTAAAGTAATCTTCTGCTAATGCCACAGAATATAAAATATTCCAAGATTAGATGTAAATCTGATTGACACTAAATGAAACAAAAAACCCAGAGGTTTAACTGCATGAACATCCACAGCCCTTCCCCTATGTGTTTTGGCTGTCCTGACTTTGCACAGGCTATTCTTACAGGAAACCTATAAAAGCAATCCCTTCACCGGTGCTTGTCATTTCAGTACCTGTGACTCTTTCAGTACAGGACAAGCAATGGAAAGGTTATGCCTAGTGTCTTGGTAAGTAGCCAAGTGGATAGCTATGTCTGGCTCAAGGCCTGTAGTCTGTGATTTCTCTGTCAAATCAATCAAGCAAGCTATAAAGATGTACGCGTCAAGCGAAAAACCGTCAGGGAATTCTGTTGCATGCTATTGCCAGATACAACAGAAATATATATAACATTTCTTATTAGATTTATTTCCCAGGAAGATATAAAAGAATAATTTGGATGTTACTGATAGAGATGGGGGAGGGATGAAGGGGGGGGGGGGCGTTGGGAACACGTTTAATAGATCTCATTATTGCATCCTTCAGTAGTGGTTACATTTCCATTAACTAGCCTATTGTGGAAAAGATTACTGGTTGATATGTAACACCACAGAGAATTCCTGTACTAAAAAGTAACAATGTAATAACACAATCCAAAAGATTCAATTACAGCAACACCTCCAGGTTACACTGAGCAGTACCTGCTTTCACATACGCATATGATACATATCAACATGTCAAAATTTACTCATCATTCATAACTATATTCCTTCCTTTTTTTCTCTCTGTAGTGCCTAGAAATTGTGGCTTTTAAGCAGCGACTGAAGTTACAGCACACGGTCACAATAGGAAGCAAAGGGTCTATGCTTTTAGTTAATGCTGGTTCCCCTACTGAACACATGGGCTATCCTGGGCCATCAACATTTGTAAATATCAACTTAAAGTTGCTATTGAAACTGGTTTAAGCAAAATAAAATTATTTGTGAATTGGAGCATGTGTAAAAAATGTTCCAGTTTAGAGCTACCTGCTGCTCCACACACGTATGGCATCTCATGTAGTTCTGTTGTTGCCCTCTTATAAGTGCTACTTCAATAGTCCAATGCTGGTGACAAGCAGACTTTTTTAGTACTATATATTGATAGTTATAGGCAGAATTGAACAATTTAATTACTGTGTATTAGAGGATTAAAGTCCTGGGACCTAGATACTGAGCATGTGTGACCACCGACAATGGACAAATCAGGTGGACATTCTATATTAGAATACTAATATCACAGGAGTATTTTCTTTAGTATTTGCATTTGAAAACTTATGTCTTGTATGATGAAACAATGTATTAAAACAACCCTAAAGAAGTTTTTTTCACGGAAATATATAAGGTTTGTATATGTAACACTTAAAATATGATTTCCAGTTCAGCTTGTAAAATATGATCTACAGTTCGGCTTGACATCTCTTAAGACTTAATTGCAGGATGAAATTCCAGTGCTCGGCATACTGTGGAATAAATCCTCAAGAAGAGTCAGTTGATTGTTTACTTATGATTAACTTGACCTTGCTAAGAGGGCAAGAGGGACTGTAATGTAATAAAATCTTTAGCCGCCCCAAGGCCATATTAACCTGGAGCCAGCACTAAATATGCTGATTTTATTAAGAAGCTCATTAAAAATTAAAACTTTTTAAGAGCAAGATTGGCATATGCTGAAAGCATTACACCACACTCTCTTACTTATCACAGTCATATGTGCAGGCTCATTTAATAATGTGTTAGAAGCCGTCTTGTTTGTATCAAATATTTGCTTTGCTTGTGCTGGATATTAAACATAAACAAACACAAGTATATAACTCGCCACAAATCCACAGAGACTGCACAGACCATTCAGTTTTGTGGGCGACCTCGGGAAATGTGATGGGGCAGACAAATAGTAACAGTAACAAAGTTTCTTAGCCTAGAAGGTCTTAAACTGTGCAAGATTTACTCACAATGGCTGCCGCTTGATAAGTCCGCCACATCAAACAATAAGTAGGCCACATTCAAACAGTGCTCGCCGGGCCAGAACCTGGTTGTAGCACACAGCCGGGAGGAGAAGGGAGAAGGGGCAAGCACTCCTCACCTCTCCCCTCTCCATAGAAAGACTAGCGGCTCTTTTGTGCTGTGACACTTTGTGTGCTTACTGCACTGTGACCAAGTGCCATAGACCTCAATGGGAGCTGTGATCTGGCTGCAAATTGTGTAGCCAGATCACGGTCCCCATTACGGTCATGTGAATAAGCCCTTAGATAATCTGCTTACTTTAAATCACGCCCTTGCCGGACATGTCATAAGACCTGTCTAATGTGTGTTTTCCATGAATATGGAAAAGCCCAAGGTGGCAGGGTAAGAAAAAAAGAGAGAACATACTTACCCTGCTTAGGCTCCTGATTCCATGTTGCTCCCATACTTCTGGTATCGGGTCCCATGCCTTAGATATCGAGGGTCAACAGACCTGCGTACTCCAACCAGTGGCCTCCTCTGATCAGGGGACAACACAGGAAATTATGTCCTAGGGAAAACTGAAGTGATGTCCCATGTCTGAGGAGGCCACTTATTAGATCAAGTTAAGTATTGGAGCGATGCAGGAATCAGAAGCTAGAGTGGGGTAAGAAAAAGTTCTTCCAGGCCCCCTGGAGGTTTTCCATATTTATGAAAAACCCCTTTAAAATGATTGATAAATACAGTACAAGAATTATAAGCCTCTATAATTCTCTATTGCACTAGTAAAAATGTTGACACTTACATGGGGGAGCAGAGTACATAATAACCAGGTACTGTATGCTCAAAGATTATTACAATAGCAGATTTAATTTAAATTTGCGCTAACCTAAGAGACCTATCTAACACGCATGCTGGACACATTTTTGCACAGTCTGCATTCTGTGTAAAGTATTACGATCTCAACTTCTATTCCATCCATCTTTAATGGTGACCTACTGAAACATTAGTAATTAACTCCTGGACACACTCTGTGCACTTTATAGACTGCCAAGACTGTGCTAATGTTGCCAACACTCAATGCACGAAAGAGAAATGTATCCATTCATTCATGGTTGATAGCTATTTTAACTACAGTTGTAATTTTATGCTTTGGAATTAGGAGTGATGATCACATCTGTCCATGGACACAAAGTGTATTCTGATATTAATACATTGTTGTTAATAACCATTGCGCTAGATCAGAATAGAATCACAACAGCCACTTTATTAAGGGTAGATTCACATGTATGAATTGTGTCCATGCAGTCCATGCCTGAGCTGCACAGAACTAATGACAAAATATTTGAACGGCTAAGCCCAAAAATTTGCTAAACACAGTTTTTTCGCCAGTAAACTGTTGTGATGTTTACAGACGGTTCAGACTTTTAAGCATTACACCTGGCAATGATCAGCTACCGGGACTGCAGTGATGGTGCCAAACCACTAAGGACACAGGGGAGAAACTGATTCTGACATCAACAGTAATTCCAGAATAAAATTGTACCATTGTTTTTTTATATTCAAGATAGGCCAGATTGCAGGACCCGAAGGCAAGGGATACATTTATTTGAATTCGCAGGAGGTAATTGGAGTTTGGTGATCAATACAATTTGAAGAGATGAGTGATTTGATGATTTGGAAAGTGACTTTTGAACCAGGTTTGGGATAAGCAAAATGTCAATTACTACTGAAGATCTGAGTGCAGGGGAAAATCATTTTGGCTGTTTTTTTTCTGCAACCAGATCCAAGCAGAATGATTTCTATGCAAATTCTGCAGTGCACCGATCCCAAGTGCAACTTTGAAGCGTAAGGCCTTATTCACACAACCAGGTTCTATATCCGGACTACTGCAGTGACTTTGTTGCCCGCCTAACGTGGGAGGGGCGAGCTCCACTCACCAAGCCGATATTCATTCTAAGTACTCATCTGCACTGCAAAGAAATAGGACCTACTCTATCTTTCTTTTGTAATGCAGCTGCCCGGCATGTTGGTAGTGCGTCATCACACCATCACCACGCACAATAGAAGTCAATGGCGATAATTTACGGCCACAATTTATAGTCGAGTGCAAGAGGCCTTAGACTACATTCACACAATGTATGCCCACCATACCATAGTACGGCGGGCATACATCGGCGTTGCGGAGAGGAGCAGAGCAGCTCACCCCTGTCCCTCTCCATAGAAATATACAGCACACGGCGACGAATTACGTAGAAAGATAGGACATGTCTTATCTTTCTATGGGCTACGGAACGGTACGGTGCCGCACGTGTACTGCACTGTATCACTCCCGTACATGGCCGTGAGCCCACAGAAGTGTATGGGGGACGTATATACGCCATATATACGTTGGCCATTTATACGTCTCCCATACGTTCGTGTGAATGTAGCCTTAGACGGTAAGTTTTAGAGACATGTTTGATGGCAAGTAGTACATGCTCATCCGTTTGGAAAAGATTTGCAGTTATACAAGTTACGCCTTCAGAGCTAATAAGTACTCATGGTCACCTATGAGTTTCATAAAACTGTTCTACTTCATAGAGAAATTGCGTGAAATAAAAGTAACTGTGTGTGTTAAAAATCCAAGCCGGCAAACCAAACTGCCTGTAGGGATTTCCACAACAAGGTACACAGATCACACATCAACCAGGAAACACATTTTTTAACTATACCCACTGGCAATGGCATCACATTTCTAAAGTGAACATTTATTTTACAAAGAGAACCTGACAGAGATTGATACCAGCGAATGAAGGTGTAATTAACAAAATACGGCCGACATGCAGAATGCCGTGTATCTGAAATCTGCATTTTACCCAGGGCCATTATTGCTTGTAAATCACTTCCAAAAGCAACGGTATGTGCACCGACTATAAATGCAAAAAGCTAGAGAATCCAACACTAACTATAACCACCAGTATGACTGCCAGAAGACATCCAATTTATGGCACATAACAAAGGTTTGATACCCCATTACTATAGAAGGTGTACCATCAATCACGCTCACACATGTTATACAAGAGATTTCATTTCTATCTAAATATCAATCATATTACATGAATTATAACATATCTTAAGACAAATAATCCCATATTTGAAAGCACATGGCATCAATATGTAAAAGTGTGTTTTGAAGATTATTACATACACTATTACCAGATGTCCCTTAATATCTATATCTGACCCACTAAATGGTGCCTAAGAGGTATTTTGGCATATCCACTGAATATGTACTATTTGGCCAAAGCCATGTAGACACCTATTTGTCTGCACAGATCAACTGTGCTGTCTTCTGTTTCACAACTCTATATCCAAACTACATCTGAAAGTGACATTAGCATGAGGATCATGTATCGGGAACATCATGAAATGGTTTACTCTCTCCAAGTTCAAGGCTATAATGGATCATGCCTAGTGTTTTCAAGGTTAAGAAAACTGCCACCAGCATGCTCTGGGGCAGTGCATATGTGCTCAAACCTTTATCTACCTGAATACAGGTGGCCCCGTATTAAGAACACCCGACTTACAGATGACCCCTAGTTACAAACGGCCCACTGTATGTTGGCAATTTACTGTACTGTAGCCCTAGGCAACAAAGATCAGCTCAGCAAATAGCTATCAAAGTTGTCTGCAATTAAAATGTATTATTAATCCTGGTTCTTATGAATTCAACTTAAGAATAAATATACAGCGCCTATCTTGTACGTAACCCAGGGACTGTCTCTATATAGCGGGAGATGTAATGATGTGGCACAGGCTCCGTTAGTGCAAGACAACACTAGTTTTTAGCTGTGCCACATTTATTACTTTGATGTTAAATTCTGGTGCTGTTTAAAACCTTCATAGAGTTGTTTTACCCACAAAGTTGCGCAAAATCTAAAAGTATTCAGCGCGTTGGTTATATTCCTCATGACCATCCCCCTTCACAGGCCACACCCCCTTAATTGGACTAGTTTTGAAAACAGGTCTTAAAGCCTTGATAAATGTGGTAGAAAGAATTTATAAAATGCAGATTAAACCTGATATATAATAATGCATCTCCAACATAGTGTCTACTGTATTAATTAAGGAAGAAGTGATAATGGAATGTTGCGGGGTTTGGCCAACCAGGGGGGTAATTTTATTTTAAAAAGAAATGCCAGTGGTTTGTTATTAGTGTGAAGAAATTGGAATTTCCAGAAGAATCGGGGCTTAAATGTCCAACGAAGTATAGTCACATGTCTATGTACCATTGTCCATTTATTGCCCACTGTGTGAGGACCTCCAAGAAACCATGTATACATACAAATAAGGAATAGCAATGACATGCAGGAGACCACCTGACTTGATGATCTCCCTTCCATTACACTACACAGGCGTCTCGCCTACCAGCATTCAAAGGTCTACTGCCGACACCAAAAACAAAATGATCAGGTTTTCAAACATACTCATACAACTATTATGTGTGCAGTGTGGGTGTTTAGTAAGAGGTGAGGTCTCATAAATCATGCAGAAAGATGGCAGATTTGGCAAGGCTGGGGTTGTCAAATGCATTCATTTACCTAATCTATCATGTAGTACAGGGGATGCAAAACCCAGCACAACCATTTACATTGTTACCAACGAACATTTACATTGTTAACAATGACTTCTAATTGCTTAAAGATGTTTCCTGGCCAACATGCAACGCTTTGAAATTCTGGGAGCTAGTACATTCGCACACTGCATGTGTACTGAGCCCTCTTTAAAGGGTTTCACACTATTTGCACTTATCCTATGGAGAGAGTATAATAGTCCTATCACTGGGACTGCTGGAACCCTGGCTATCAGAAGAATTCAGCAAGAACCCCCAAGTATAACATAAAAAGAGCACTGCTGCACATGCTGAAGCAGCACTCTCATCCACTGCTAAGGGGCTTCTGGGATGTATATTTCGAACAGTCCCATCAAAGTGAAAAGGGCCATTTTTGGATTGTTGATAATCCAAATGGGCAATATCCTACCTCCTATGTGGAGAGCATATGTCAAGTGTATAATAATAATAATAATAATAATCTTTATTTATATAGCGCCATCAAATTCCGTAGCGCTTTACAAATCATAGGGGACATATACTGTGGTGAATGGACTAATTGCTGTATCAAGGTAAAAGGGGACACAGCGCAAACGACTCAAGTGTGATATATACATTCATATGGAGTAATCATACAGTATGGTGCTCATCTTGTCAGTGTCTTGGTATATTTTGATGTAGTATTACCTTTTTCAATGAAGAGCAGAATGCAGTGGACCATAACCCCTGTGGGAGACGTCCATATGTTTTCCCCCATTGTTAGAAAGGATAGGATTTGTGCAGGCAGAAGTAATCCACATCAGCAGAACATCTTCATAATTCTCACGTCTTTATTTATGGTATTGATAATAATATGGCAATGATAAGATAGCAAACCACTATACCAGTGAATGTGGTGGGTGGGAAGTTCCCCATTAGTTTCTGTGTTATCCAGCTTTCTTATTAATTTGATTACTAAATATTCACTCACAACTAAATATTATATTTAGGGAAGAATTTAAGAAGCTTATTAAACATGAATGCAATTGTGCAAAAACGTACAAATACAAATACAAAACCGAGAAACCCAAACTAATTTCTAAGCTAACTGAGACATTGGAAGAAACATGTTGCCGAGAGGCATGAGATATTTTCCAGAGCCGGCAGCTCTGCTATAGGAAGAGTGTGACGAATAGGAGTTAAGAAGTCTTGTTGAAATGTGTCCAGCAGACGATAAAGCCTTGCAAGTCTCTGGTCAGCTGTTACTCCCAGACCACCCTGACATTCCTGCAATCACTGGGCTTCCTTTATGTGAGTGTCGTATATACATTGTATTGTGCCTGTGGTACATTACTTATCCTTGTGTACTGTACATTCTATCTATTATTCTCTTGTATGTTCTGCTTGTGATTTTTTTCACTCTCTGTCATAAACATAAATATATACATAAGTTGTTTTCAAATAATCTGTCCAGTATAGATAACCCGGTCAACAAAACTATATTCCACAAAAAATTATCCATTGTATGTTTCACCAAAATGGCTGATAAGAAAGCTAGGAAACTTCCACATATCGTCTTACTTATCACTAACACATGGACTGCTGGTAACCTCATGGTATTTATCATACAGTACCGGGCAATAACACCCCCTCCAACCCCATCCCTACTGCTTTGATATCATAAGTAAAACACACTCTTGTGTAAGTTATCGGGATAACATCTCCTGTGTAGTATCAACACACAATCTGGGTGGTAGGAGGCTCCTCTTGTTTTTCCATCCACAGTATAAGAGATAAAATGCCTTCTGCAATAATCTGCCTACATTTTAGACTTTGGCATCCCAAGAATGTATCAGTCACAAAGTGAGAATAGCCAAAACACTAAGTCTTTATTTTTGTGCTTTCCTGCACCTTGCAAAAATAGAGGCATCATATTTTACTGCAATGATTTGCTACCATGGTAACTAATTATGTTTACAAAGGCTATTTTACTTTTGGGGATAGCATTCATTGCAGTGTATATTCATGTGTATACACACAACGGGGCTAGCCACTTAAAGTAATAGGGTCACCCATATTATACTGACCCTGATAAAGTTACCCTTTCGCAACCAGGAGGCGCAGATCACGTGACCCCTCCAGAAAGCAGGACTAGGAACTTCCTGTGGCATCTCTGCTGCCTTCTAGAGGATGAGGGGGCAGTGCAGACATTACTGAATCCAAGACTCCTTCATCATCACTGTTCTCAGTGGTTGGAGAGGCCTATGTCCACTAATGTCACAGGAAGTCCAAGTCTTGCTGCCTGTGGGTCATATGACAAACAAGAAACTTTATCAGAGTAAGTATAATATGGGTGATCCTATTAGACTATAGTCTTATACTTACCCTGCTAAAGTTTTCTATATAAGTGGCCAACCCCTTTAAAGTTGTTAAAGTAAATTGACATGAGCACTACAAGTGGTGCAGCATATGATGTCAGTAGATTGTCACCTGGAGCAGAACAAGCGACTGTTTGGGAATAATCACACATTCAATGTTATACTCAGGCTACCATACTATACTATATATACTATACTACCTTAAAGATGTGCCAAAAGTAGAGACTTTGCTTTTAATTAGTGACATAGCTACAGAGTAGTTTGAAGACACAAGTCCATCAAGTTCATAATTCTACAAATGTTGATGCAGAGAATGAAATACTAAAAAACTTGTGTGACTGCAGCCTAAATGTGAAAATGAATATTACACAAGTATTCAGTCCCATTGGGCTACACACAGACCTCTGGCACATGACAGCTCCATTTTTTATTGGTGCATGACTAACACATGTCTGCTGCATTTAAAGGAATCTGGCAGCTAACCCATCCATATTAAAATATGCACATGGCCGTGTACTTTGCAATTGAAAAGTAATACAGTCATAACTTTGGTTTGCATACAAATTTGTTTCCAATTATGTGATGATCTTTACTCAATATGCTAATTAGAAATTTGGTGCAGTGTTTGTATCCATTCTCTGCTCAGAGCACTATAAAGCTAGCGATGCCTCTTTATCCACATCATAAGCCATGGTCAGTCTGTGAATCATGGACCATGCAGTGTCTAGTTTTACGGGCTGACCACACTACTGGAGACAGGATTCTGTGCACCATAGTGATATTTGGTGCAAGGAGTCCCTGCTTCCCGGATAAACAGCAGTGCCTACACTAAAATCATATTTAGAGTTCATGGTCCCATCCCCAGCAGTGTGGTCAGTCTGTGAAACAGGAAACTGAACAGGATTCAAGGACCAACCATGGTGGACGCCCCAATACTTTGGACAGTATGGACGGTCAGGTATTTGTGCTAACATTAATACTCTACACTGCTTATTACACACATTTATCTATCTATACCTCTAGCATCTTTAAAGACATTTCTACCCGTAAAATAACTGCATGTTATTGCACACGTTTTTGCACATGTGCTAGTCTTAAACATTCTGCTCTCCATTTTTGTTGCCGTCTCCATTCTCAGAAGACAGAAACTTGGAACAAGCATAGAAAGTGAAAATTAATGTGTAGCACATTTCATTTTTGTGGTTTCATGCATGTGTTCCCCTTAGAGTGAGCATAAACACGTCAACACATATGCAATAGTCATCCCTATATGGAACAAATGAATATATTGTTTTAAATTAACCCCACAATTCCTAGAACTTTATAGGCACATATATGTGCAGTAGATGCTAAATTTTAAACACACAGTAATCTTCAAATGACAAACAAAAAAATAAAAGCACAATACAATGAAAAACACACAACATAACAAAAGTGCAGTGCATTTGAAAAAAATTGTATTGAGCATACAGTGTGGTTTAGGTAAAGGATTGGTTTAGGGTAAGGAAAGGGCATGGTTTAGGGAGAAGGTGAATGGATTAAGATGTGTTAGATAAATGTGGTGCATCTTCAGTCTGTAAGTACAGTACTTGCTACACTTGAAACCTGTTGTGGTTGCTGGGTTGTTTATGTGACCACGAAAGTAACTGAATGTTGCAGGTTCCAAGCCTGCCAGATTGGTACTGCCCGATTTCCATGTTCCGGGACCCTCCTCATGTATCTCTAACTCTTGGGGATGACCCAGCTGGACCAGACCTTGAAACTATACTGTCTACTCTGACCTTGGGTTGTACTTCAACTCTGCTCAAACTCTGCCAACCCAATAATAATAATTTTTATTATTATTATTCTTTATTAATAAAGAGCACACAGAGCTTGCCAAATCAGTCTCTGTCCCCATGGAGCTCACAATCTAATCAACCTAACAGTATGTTTTGAAGTGTGGGAGGAAACCCATACAAACACAGAGAGAACCCAGATATTATTATAGCATGGTGCTCCATACAGCCGACTGTTGACCCAATTGGGTCAACTGCTACCTACATGTAGGCTGCTCTTAAATATAGCAGCTTGTGGCCATGTTGCAGTAAAGTCCACATCCCTTTTCAGGAGTTACAATGTGAAAGCTGCTTGAGACACTTGGACAACATACTTGGGAGTAACCGTTTAGGTGGAACAATGGATTCACAACCTGTTGTTGCTTATACTACCAATTTAACACTACTGATGAGGCTCAGCAGAGCTCTCACAATATTTCTTGACAGCCACATGTATCTGACAACCCATTCAGAACGTACACAAGAGATGCCAATAGAGTGTCTACAGGCTGTGTCACATTGGTGGATCAAACCCCAAAAATGAGAATGAGCCATGTATACACTGAGGTTTTATTGGGAGAATAGCCTAATTTGAGCCAAACTGTAAGCATAGTTTATTATAGAAAATAGGTAAGAAGTAGGCAAGAAATTGAGGTGGAAAACATTATAAAAATATGCAAACTCCTAAATTCTACACTATATGTATGCCCTCTTATTAGGATCATTGCTTATCACATAGACTAAGTTGTAACCAATGTCAGATAAACATCTCTGAATTCAGAGCATTACAGATAAATCAAAGTGAAAATAGACAAATAGTCACAGCAAAGTCGTTCACCCTCTACTAACTTCCCATTCAAGCCCCAGAGGTCAATTCTTCAACGTTTGTTTTAAGGCTATGTGCAGGGACTATATAACCCCTTCCTGAACAGGGTCTCCACTTAATAGCAGAACATTTTCCTGTCAGTTCTCCAAGAAACACAAACATAAAATTAAGTAACATGAAGCAGTGTAAAAAGCACAAATTTAGAAAATGGCTTGTGAAACAGATCCAATGTAAAATACCATTACTATTATTAAGATAAGGTAAGACTCAGATGGAAACCTAATCATGTGAGAATGAATTCCATGTTGCATTGGTGAATTGTACTATTTATTTTCAATTCAAAACTAATTTGAAATGTCTTTTAGAGTAATGTTTAAGTTAATATGAGCGGGGAGCGGGCCCGTCCACTTTATTTCTTCACTCCTTCCACATGAAGTCCGGTACGGCCTTAACTAAATAGAAACAATGGACTACAACATTTTACTATTGCCAAATCTCAATAAGATCAATGTCACGGGCCCATGAATATCATTGTTATCTTCATCCTAATGTATTTTCTATTTTTACATTATTTGTATTCCACGCTTAACAATGTCTCTTTACTAAAACCCCTAAATTATACTTTTCTAACCTTTGTCTATGTGGAAAGGTAAACCAACGATTTTAGGGATTTTCCCACAGTGTAAAACTGTATAAATCTCACTTTGTGACTGATGTTACATTTAGCCAAAAAGCTGAACAATACATGGCCAGATAAGCCTAGAGAACTACTAGGAGATTCCTTGCACATTTTTCCATTGCCAGCAGACACATGACTTCTTAAGTCAGATTTAATACTACTGGATGATATCCATATGAATATGAGAAGGCCATGAAAAAAACACATTCAAGGCATAGATTTTTAAGGCTATATTGTTGAGAAATTTACATACTGTACTATAATATTAATATTTAAGTGCAGTGAAAGTTTCCCTTTTTGGCTAAAATATACTATACTATACTATATATATAAAAGATAAAAGATAATAATAGATATATAGAGTGCCATCAATTGAGCGCATAACAGATTATTGGGTACAAATACTGTGCAAACAAAATTAAAAATACACAGTAATAAATGGTCAGAAAAAACAATATAAATGGGGACCCTGTTCAGAAGAGCTTACAATCTGTGAGGCAGAATGGATCACTCAGGAGGCATCCTTTTATTCCTGTGTATGGTGGGCACTTTAATATAAGATTTTTTGCTATCCCATCAGTTTGGGCAGGATTCTACTCTGTTAACCCTCAGTTAGGCATGTACATCACCTTTGATGATCTTTGGTTGTCCTCATAGTGACAAGCCCTCCGTCAGTTAACATCTGGATATAATTTGTAGCAGCTCATTTGAGGTGCAGACTATACACATGTGTGGGGATCCTGCTGTACTGTATTAATGGTTGAAGAGTTTTTCTGTACTATTCCAAAGAAGGAAGGTACGGTTCTTCCTTTTTGTTACTATAAGTTTTCTCACGTTAGAAAACTGTATTGAATTGTGGTTGCGTGAAAGAATGGAAAATATAACTAACATTAAGAGACTAAACAATTCTTTAATACAATTATATTATCGCTCCTTGTAACACTGGCGCACTGCCTTCTTCAGCTACATTACAATAAAGGATCCAAAAATCACACAGGTGCACCTGTTCCATGGATTCCTACAAAGATTTCACTGAAGGACATCATTCCAAGGCTGCAGAAAAACGTTGTGGCCAGGATTGAGACAAAGTGGCAGATGACAAATAACAGTAGTTGCAATTCAGCCAGGAACATCTGTTCCAGCATTTTAAGAAATGAACATACCTAGCCCATACTTGTGTAGCCAGAGAACAGTGTAGACAAGGTAAGCATTAACCTGGCATCAATGCATTTCAGTGCAGATCAGAAGTGAATGTTATGGATCTAAGACCATTTCATTCAGTATAGAAAGCAGAATGTTACATATTTTGAGAAGATTGAAAACTGTGGGTCACGTGCTCGCCACCAGCCACTTTCTGTATTTCTGTAACACGGCGGCACTTCAGACAGGTCTGTTGCTACTGTATGCACTACTGTATGCACGCCGCCCTCCGAGGCATCCTCAAGTTTAATTTAAAGATATAAATTATTTAATTGTGTGCAACAATAGCCCTTTTTCACCAAATATACTAAAACAGCATTAAAAAATAAATGAACTTTTTTCACGACCTGGACCTACTGTCCTTGGAACTGCAATGGCAAAGTAAGAGCTCCAGTTATGGAGACTTTGCCAATTAAGGCCGCCTTGCAGGAGTGTGGAGACAATAGCAGTTGATGCACCACTAGGGGAATTTGGTAAATATGCAAATACGTTTTCCAGGATGGAACAAGGAAAACCACACCTCTATTGCTGTCTTTTATGTCAATGGGCTTCATTAAAGTCATGCTTGATGGTAAGGGGACTGCCTTAAAATGTAAATAGGTGTTATTTTCTATAAGGAGATCTCTAACTTCCAGACCCTAGTCAATAGCCTGTCTACTATAAGCTTTAAATAACGGCATCCCGGAGAAAAACTACTCTTAAAAATATGCTAATTAGCACCAAAAGACATCACCGTCATCATGCATATGCGGTGTACATTGCTATCAGGCAGCTGTATCTTGCTGTCAGAAGATTTCCCGAGTGTCGGATGATGTCACCGGCTCTTGGGCAGATGGGTGGGTAGGAGTGGGAGCAAATCAAAGAATGGAGGTGTGTATAATTACTAGATGAAAAAGCACCGTGCCGCCTGTGTTATGTGCACATGTGTTATGTGTTGTGTTTTTAAAATTAGTTATTTAAAGCTTAATGAAAATATGTTCCGTTCCATAGTAGTAAAGTCTGAACTGTAAGTATAAATAGTTTAAATCATGACTACCCAAGTGGTAGTTTTCCTTTAAGCAGACCCTATGTAGTTAATATTTGCTGATAATACTGCATATTTTAGCTACCATAACACGTGGACTATGTTGGCACTAAATAGATGAAAACTTTTATCACTATGATTTAAGATAATTAGGATAATAGTACTTGAAGAGGGGGCACAGATGTTTCTGGTTGATTTTATCACATCTAAACTTTGAAAGGTTAAAATAGACAATGAAGGAGAGCAACACGGGAGGTAGACAGATGTCAAGTGATTATAGTAGAATCAGGAAATATGATCATACAGAGTATAGGATTAGAATGATCAAGAACAGGACATGTAAAACAGAGACAACACAAGATAAATGAGCTATGTTTTAAGGAAACATTCCATTTTATCATTTTCTAACCACGATGAAGGATATTTATCACAATACCTTAATGTAAAATATGTTTGGATTGTAATGGAATTCAATTTATTTTCAATTTATTATGTAATGGAATACATTTTTACTTTTTACTTTTTTTTACATTCTGTCTGGTAAATAAAAATTTTCCTAACCCTCAAGTGAGCGTGTCACTATGAACAGGACATGGGATTAAGCGTTCAACTACTAAAGGTCAGACTGCTAGCAACCCAAAGAACAAGGCCTGCAAGTACACCGAATACAGCAAACCTTTGAATTTCCAGTTTCATCATTTGGATATTTAGTATTTTTAGCTGTCTTGTTAGTTAGAGACCATAGAGCTACCATCTGAAAATAAAATCAGATCCATAAACTTCACATATTACCTACTACCTCCCCCGCCCAGATGCAGCTTGTGCCATATCTGGTTTCCATCAATTAATGCATAACAAGCGTAGAACATATCCAGGTCTCTCACCAAAAAAAGTTACCCCGTCAGTACTTGACAAATTGCATGAAATTGTTTTCTGAGCTCTGTTTTCAGCACCTTTCATTCATCTACTACTAAAGCTATTCAAGTGGCCAGTGATTTCCAAAATACTCTGTAAACCATGGATATCTGGAAAAGTAAAAAAAAAAAAAATGATGTGATCCGAATAGGCTATCTGCATATGGATCCACTGTTCTATCCATAGAGAAGACAAGAATAACTAGATTTGGCTATCACAAATGTGAGACATAAATGAATTTATCCCCATTAAATATCACAATGCTATACACATTATACACTGAATGAGCCTCTACTCTCCCCAAGTCTTCATCCCTAAAATAAATGAGCACAGCGTTTAGAAACATTTAGCTCCTTGTCTAACAATACTGACCTCAAAGACTCAGCAGAACCTCACCCCTTTGATGCTATACTTCAACAATGTTAATTATGTTTAAGATAGAAACCTAGAATTTCATGCTCAATAACAGGCACTTAGCCCACCTAGTCTGGTCAGGGATCCCGGCTAAATGCTCTTTTATAGTATAGGAATTTGCTTCACATCAACTCCAAACATTTCATAATTCCCCAGTGGAGTTAACCTTTGCCACCTTGGTTGATTTAATCTTTACATCAATATCTGTGTATACTGGACACCACCATGCTTACTGCCATGTGAAAATAAATATTTGCCGTGTTAAATACACAGGGTCCATTCTGGACAAGCAATTTGTCACTTAAAAACTGGAGGCTTGTAATAAAATAACAGTGACCGGGCAATTACTTTTTCCCAGTACCATAAATCAAGCTCTCTTCATCCGTGCTCACAATCCCAGACCAACCACTAAAATCCTTGAACTATAAAGGACAAGACTGAGCTTTAATAGATAATAAGTGGGTATAGTAATCAGCTGCCATTTACAGGGTATGTATTTAGACTATAGCATATGCAAGAATTGAAATAAAAAATATCAACCTTTGTGCATAAAAATATTATTTAAGGCTACTTTTTCTGGGATGAGTATTTATGCTATTGGCACAGCCATATCCACTTTCTTTTTAATCTTTAGAGAGCTTTAACTAAACAGATTATCCATGTGATTTGATATTTAAAATGTAACATAAAGATAGAAAGAGCCTAAGCACTCATCCTGGATGGTGAAAAATTGTGTTATTTTTAATTCATCAAGTATAGCGATGTTCGACTTGATAGTTTTCATTGGATACAACCATCACTGCACTCCTCCGGCGGTAGCCACACTTGCACTATTGAGGTGCCCATTCACCCAGACTCGCTGTTTATTACTACAGGACGGCTGTGGGACATTGAGTAATTCCAGGACATTTCAAGTGCGAAAATTATTTTCAAACAGGGATCTTTTTTAATATTATCCAATTGAAGAAATGTATGTATATGGCAGATGAATTCAATTAAATGTTAATGTAAAAATTATCATTTCCATTTGAATCAAGTCTTTCTCACCTGTTGCTTGAATCTTCATTGCTACATTCGAATTGGTGAGGACCCAATAAATCCAAAGAACGATGGTCCCATTCTCAATAACTGATAAAGCAGCAGGTTGAGCATAATGCATCTGTGGCATTCGTTGACTATGAAAGTGCCAGACATAGTGCTGTACTATGAAATTTTCAACACACCAATACTATTGAATGGAGCAGCAGGAGGCTGGTTACCATTCTTAAAGGGGTTGTCCACTTTCAGCAAATATTTGATATGGTTTGTGTAAGGGAAAGTTATCCAATTTTCCAATAAAATTTCTGTATTAATTACAGACAACCCATAGTTACAGACAGACCCCTCTGACATCTGGTGAAGCTCTCTGGATGCTTTACTATAGTCCCAGACTGCAATAAACAGCTGTAAAATGTCTGTAATGAAGCTTTATTGATAATTCTTGGTCCAATTACAGCAAACATTTTGATACTGGGGCAAAAGAAAAAAAAATTGTCTATAATTGTCAATTATAAAATATACAGTTTCGACTTACATACAAATTCAACTTAAGAACAAACCTCCGGACCCTATCTTGTATGTAACCCGGGGACTGCCTGTACATAACTCTGACTCTAAAGGACAGAACACTGTGTGGCAATGCTGTACAGCACTTGGTGTCTGGCTTTTTGCTCCTACCAACCACCCTTTACATTCTAACATGATGTTAGAAATTATCACATAGTTTGTGCTCCACTTAGAAGGTGGTCTTGGTGCGTTTGCTAATGAACTTCATCTGCCTTCATTAAGATATCATAATTGATTGAGGTCAGGACAAATTTGGTGGAACATTTGGAGGTTTTAAAACCTGTATCATCCTGTATTACTTAATACATCAATAAGGAGGTATCTCTGGGGATGTAGCTGGAGCAGTAATTGAGATGCTCCACCAGCTGGGATCCAGATGAAGAATGCATTACAGAGCTTAATCACAATCATGTTGACCACTTAATATTCATCTTTCTTCCTTCCAGCATGCAGGAAATGAAATTATCAAGAAGTAGGAGGAGTTGGGGGAGACAGACACAGCAATGACCAGAGTGTTGAGACATACATGCCACTTACCAGCAGCCGTTCCGAGCGCCTTACTGTGTTTATTTTATAAATGCAGCGTAAATATCAGTGTTTAACATCTAGTAAACATGCTGCACACAGCCGGAGAAATACGGCTTCTTTAAGAAACAATGAGGCTTTCCAAGCTTTACAGTAAATCACATCATAGGCATAATATCCATTAGTAGGAGTTCAAACATGACAAAAGACACAGACTGGAATTGTTAACATCTGTAAACTCTGCAGACAGATCAAGCCTATAGTTTTTGTGGTTAGTTCAAATGATATAAACAGTCATTGAATCTAAGCATCTTAGATTACACATCAAAACACGGCACAAATAATATGTACTACAAACAGTACCGACAGACACTACTTGATAGGACGGTATCAAGAACATCTGCTAATGGACAAGTAATCAATAGCCTTATATTTAAAACTATATGTAAATGCTCTATAGGTTTGCCTATGTCACAAATTCCAGAGGAAAATAATGGACACTCAAACAAAAGCTGAATAAACCCTATAACATTTAGTGGGATCATTTGGCATAACCTAAAAAAAAAAACCTCTGTTGAAAAAAATCGGACAACTTGCCTTGCCACAACCGGCTTTTAGAGGAAAGAAGTCTTAAAAAGTATTAGAAGGCAAAGGGACTGGTTTCCCTTCTAGAGCACCATCACAAGATCTCCAGAAGGAGCGGAGAAAGAGACAGACAGGAAACACTGACCTCGTGTAGTACGGTTAGATAGTGGTTAGTAACTGCTAACAGTGAAATTAAAAGGGGCTCACGTTTTTGCATAAGTCAGTGCGCGCATTTGAAGATTTAGCCGGCAATGCTTCCCGTACCAGGGGACAGGATCGTAGGATACAAATGGCAGGAATTCAAGGAGAGTTTGGAGGAAATCCGGCGCTCAATCAGAATCTTCAGACAGACCAAAAAGTTATCAAACGTATGGAATTTATTGTGGAGAAAATGGTTAAAAAGCAACACGTTTCAACTCAGTACATGAGCCTTCATCAGGCCGGATTCCCTCCAAGCTCTCCTTGGATACCTGCCAAAAAGTATTAGAAAAAAACAAAAAGGTAATAAATCCCCCCCAGTGTGTTTTTGGTTGCAGATTTTGTTGCACAATCTATTGGCCTCTATTGACCATTGGCCTCTATTGACCATTGATGACTGGGTGACTCCTCTGCAGTCTTGAAACCTAGAAGAAATCTCTCAACTGTCTGTAGTGCTGCTTGTACGACAGGGCCGGCACTAGCACTGGGCATACCTGGGCAAATGCCGAGGCCCAGAGCTGCTGGGGTGCCCACATAAGGCTGTACATAAGGAATCCATAGAAGTGAGGGGGGCTGTATCCAATTAATCCATAGAGTGGGGGTGGGGCTTATATAAAATAACCATGAATTAACAATGAGGTGGCTGTTTGGTATGATAAGCTAGGGACTATTTTAGGTAACTGTTACAGTTTCAGAATTTTTAATGTGGCCAGTTGAGATCACTGAAAGGCCCACTGAGGCTCTGTCGCCCAGGGGCTCCACTGCCCATATAATAATAAAAATAATAATCTTTATTTATATAGCACCATCATATTCCATAGCGCTTAACAAATCATAGGGGACATAAACAAATACAATAATACATTAGAGTACAAACAGTCATATGGAACAATAGGAGTGAGGGCACTGCTCACAAGAGCTTACAGTCTATGAGGATGAAGGAGGTGACTCCTGCTTTATAAGGGAACAGAATAAAATAATTTAATAAATAAAAATTCTTCTGCTAGAACCAGCCAAGCCTAGCTGCTGCATTAAGAATAGATTGTAGAGGAAAGAGTTTAGTGAGTGGACAACCTATAGATACAGTAGTTTAGTCGAGAGTGAATCAGAACAACATTAGCATTTTAGAGGGTTCAATTGATATAGCGTGCAGAAGTATATAGCTGGGTATCATCAGCTGAAAGATAATACTGGAAACCAAATCTGCTGTTGGTTCATAAATGTGGCTTTTTCCCTTTAACAAAATGCTCTTATGCTTTATTTTCTCTTTGGAATTTTTTTTTCTTAAAAAAATTGTCTGGAGGTTTTTGTTTTTTGCTTTCTTGGTGGTAAAAGACTTCTGTTGATAAATTGGGGTTAAAACAGGTAAACTTAAAAGCAGATTATTTTGCAGATTATATCTTCCACCAATGCACAATAAAAAGTAGCAAAAAGAAGAAGAAAAAAACTTAAGGATTTGACAGATGCCCCTCATAGAATTAATTCATTATCTAGACCTCATGATGTATGATACAGGGCTTCAGAATCTATAACTGTGATACAATATTGAACTTTTACATTAGACTACTGGGTTTTCTACAGATAATGAGAAAAACTGTGCAGTAAAAAAATTTGTATAATTTGTATAATGTCCGCAAAAGTCCACTGTGGCCTTTTAAGTTATTCTCTAAATAGAAGTAAGTGCTGGAAATAAACCTCTACAGTATGTGTAATAAAAATTGACCCCAAAATCACTTAGAAAGTGACCTATAAAATATAACAGCCAATAAACCAGAACATAGTACATATAAGCTGTTCGTGAACACTAAGCACCAGCCACATCCTGGCCATGAAGCGGATATGCGTTTCTACAGCAAGTGACATTTTCAATTCATTTGCAGAGGAGCGCACAGGAAGCACAAGTGTTTATGCCATTACAGAATAAGTGTGATGAAGAATTAGTTTCCAACACCACTTGTCAAATTCACCTTATGTATAATATCTTTTTTCCTTTCCTAAATTATGAGTAAAAGCCAGTTACGTTCTACTGTCTGCAAAATCAGAAATATATGATAAGTGATGGGAAACAACAATTGGTCTGTCCGGAGTTACCTTTGTCAGAAAGTTATACTTTGCACAGTTAAGTGACTACTTGACATTTTAGAAACGCCAGTTTTATGAAATGTGTGCGAGACTTAACTTTTAGGGGCAGGCCTACAATAGCCTTCCATTTTAAACATAATTTACACATGAAAATTTGTGGAAAAAAATATATTGTTTCTACCTGAGGCAGATTTAGTTTTTGGTGGCTAATCGCTGAGATATTCCAAAACAGATTTTCCCATTGTAAAAAAACAAAAAAAAAAGTTACGCGTCACTACTAGAGATGAGCGAGTATACTCGTCCGAGCTTGATGCTCGTTCGAGTATTAAGGTACTCGAAACGGCTCGTTGCTCAGACGAGTATTTCCCCTGCTCGAGATCGAGCATTTAATTAAAAAAACACAGTGAAGAACAATGAAGAATAGAATAAAAACAGTGAACACAGGATCATTTAAGTGAAAAACAGTGCAGAACACAGTGCAGAATAGATTACAGATGTTCGGCACATCTGCTTACTTGTCGGGAGATACGCGCGGAACGGTGCGTACAAAATAGTATGTGAAGAACAATATATATGTGTGTAAAGAACACATTGCAGATGTTTACATACATCTGCAATGTCTTCTTCACACATATATATTGTTCTTCACATGCTATTTTGTACGCACCGTTCCGCGCGTATCTCCCGACAAGTAAGCAGATGTGCTGAACATCTGTAATCTATTCTTCACTGTGTTCTTTACTGTGTTTTTCACTTAAATGATCCTGTGTTCACGGTGTTCACTGTTTTTATTCTATTCTTCACTGTTCGGCACATCTGCTAACTTGTCGGAAGATACGCGCGGAACGGTGCGAACAAAACAGTATGTGAAGAACAATATATATGTGTGAAGAACACATTGAAGAACACGGTGAGCAGGACAGAGACACCGGGGAGCAGCACAGAGACACCGGGGAGCAGCACAGAGACATCGGGCAGTGGCACGGAGACATCGGGCAGCGGCACGGAGCGGCACGGAGACATCGGGGCACGGAGACATTGGGGCACGGAGACATCGGGCAGCGGCACGGAGCGGCACGGAGACATAGGGGCACGGAGACATAGGGGCACGGAGACATCGGGGCACGGAGACATAGGGGCACGGAGACATCGGGGCACGGAGGCATCGGGGCACGGAGACATTGGGCAGCGGCACGGAGCGGCACGGAGACATCGGGGCACGGAGACATCGGGGCACGGAGACATAGGGGCACGGAGACATCGGGGCACGGAGACATCGGGCAGCGGCACGAAGCGGCACGGAGACATAGGGGCACAGAGACATAGGGGCACGGAGACATAGGGGCATGGAGACATAGGGGCACGGAGACATCGGGCAGCGGCACGAAGCGGCACGGAGACATAGGGGCACAGAGACATAGGGGCACGGAGACATAGGGGCATGGAGACATAGGGGCACGGAGACATAGGGGCACGGAGACATCGGGGCACGGAGACATAGGGGCACGGAGGCATCGGGGCACGGAGACATAGGGGCACGGAGGCATCGGGGCACGGAGACATCGGGCAGCGGCACGGAGCGGCACGGAGACATCGGGGCACGGAGACATCGGGGCACGGAGGCATCGGGGCACGGAGGCATCGGGGCACGGAGACATCGGGCAGCGGCACGGAGCGGCACGGAGACATAGGGGCACGGAGACATAGGGGCACGGAGACACCGGGGCACGGAGACACAGGGGCACGGAGACATAGGGGCACGGAGACATCGGGGGACGGAGACATCGGGGCACGGAGACATCGGGGCACGGAGACATCGGGGCACGGAGGCATCGGGGCACGGAGACATCGGGCAGCGGCACGGAGACATAGGGGCACGGAGACATAGGGGCACGGAGACATCGGGGCACGGAGACATAGGGGCACGGAGACATAGGGGCACGGAGACATAGGGGCACGGAGACATAGGGGCACGGAGACATCGGGGCACGGAGGCATCGGGGCACGGAGGCATCGGGCAGCGGCACAGAGCGGCACGGAGACATAGGGGCACGGAGACATAGGGGCACGGAGACATAGGGGCACGGAGACATAGGGGCACGGAGACATAGGGGCACGGAGACATCGGGGCACGGAGGCATCGGGGCACGGAGACATCGGGCAGCGGCACGGAGCGGCACGGAGACATAGGGGCACGGAGACATAGGGGCACGGAGACATAGAGGCACGGAGACATAGGGGCACGGAGACATAGGGGCACGGAGACATAGGGGCACGGAGACATCGGGGCACGGAGACATAGGGGCACGGAGACATCGGGGCACGGAGACATTGGGGCACGGAGACACGGGCAGCGGCACGGAGACATAGGGGCACGGAGACATAGGGGCACGGAGACATAGGGGCACGGAGACATAGGGGCACGGAGGCATCGGGGCACGGAGATATCGGGCAGCGGCACGGAGCGGCACGGAGACATAGGGGCACGGAGACATAGGGGCACGGAGACATCGGGGCACGGAGACATAGGGGCACGGAGACATAGGGGCACGGAGACATCGGGGCACGGAGACATCGGGGCACGGAGACATCGGGGCACGGAGGCATCGGGGCACGGAGACATCGGGCAGCGGCACGGAGCGGCACGGAGACATAGGGGCACGGAGACATCGGGGCACGGAGACATAGGGGCACGGAGACATAGGGGCACGGAGACATCAGGGCACGGAGACATCGGGGCACGGAGACATCGGGGCACGGAGGCATCGGGGCACGGAGGCATCGGGGCACGGAGGCATCGGGGCACGGAGACATCGGGCAGCGGCACGGAGCGGCACGGAGACATAGGGGCACGGAGACATAGGGGCACGGAGACATTGGGGCACGGAGACATAGGGGCACGGAGACATAGGGGCACGGAGACATCGGGGCACGGAGACATAGGGGCACGGAGACATCGGGGCACGGAGACATCGGGGCACGGAGGCATCGGGCAGCGGCACGGAGCGGCACGGAGACATAGGGGCACGGAGACATAGTGGCACGGAGACATAGGGGCACGGAGACATAGGGGCACGGAGACATCGGGGCACGGAGGCATCGGGGCACGGAGGCATCGGGCAGCGGCACGGAGCGGCACGGAGACATAGGGGCACGGAGACATAGGGGCACGGAGACATAGGGGCACGGAGACATAGGGGCACGGAGGCATAGGGGCACGGAGACATAGGGGCACGGAGACATAGGGGCACGGAGACATAGGGGCACGGAGACATAGGGGCACGGAGACATAGGGGCACGGAGACATAGGGGCACGGAGACATAGGGGCACGGAGACATAGGGGCACGGAGACATAGGGGCACGGAGGCATAGGGGCACGGAGACATAGGGGCACGGAGACATAGGGGCACGGAGACATAGGGGCACGGAGACATAGGGGCACGGAGACATAGGGGCACGGAGACATCGGGGAGACTTCAGTGGAAGAAGAGCAGCGGATCCCGGGACAGCGTATCTCCCGACAAGTAAGCAGATGTGCCGAACATCTGCAATCTATTCTTCACTGTGTTTTTCACTTAAATGATCCTGTGTTCACTGTGTTCACTGTTTTTATTCTATTCTTCACTGTTCTTCACATCTGCTAACTTGTCGGGAGATAATATACACGCGGAACAGTGAAGAATAGATTGCAGATGTTTGCATACATCTGCTAACTTATCAGAAGACATTCTTTTTCAATTAATTAACACATTTTATTCCCGAACCATGGTCCCTTTGAAAAATGCTCGAGTCTCCCATTGACTTCAATGGGGCTCGTTATTCGAGACGAGCACTCGAGCATCAGGAAAAGTTCGTCTCGAATAACGAGCACTCGAGCATTTTAGTGCTCGCTCATCTCTAGTCACTACCCAAATCCCCATCAATTGAGGAAACCAATTTCTCTCTGACATTATTGTTGTCTAAAAAAATTCTTGAGATAGCTGAACCTGCTACTCATTAGCTGAATTAGCTAGATAGCTGAATGGTACTTCATTCAGGGTATGGTAACGCTGTTATCCCTGTTATCAGTATGCACCACTAGTCATCTTGTTAATCCCTATTCTATGAATATCGGAGAACATTTTATCTTAGGAAAACCCCTTTTAGAAGCTTGTGCCTCTAAATTATTCAGCACACCTATCTCATGTCCAGTAAAATTGACATCTAAAATTTGGGATCCAATGGGCATAAGATGTAATATGCTAACAAGTATGTGTTGAGCAGGATCAAGAAGACACTTTATTTCTTAAAACCTGCATTTAGAGAATGATCATGCTTTACATGATCCAACACAATAAATCAGTATTTAAAGAAAGTCCTCACATCTTAATCAGCTATTAATGCTAACATGATAAAGATAACTTTTAACCACCCACTTTGCAAATGTATTGAGTTTTATTGCTGCTTTTGCTCCTGTTTTAGTTGTTTTGCGTAAGATTCAGCTCTGTGGAGGGCACTAGGTGAGCATACATTTACTGATTCCACTGTGTTATGCTCGTGAATGAGATGCGGTGTACTGACAATGTGCTTAGATTATTAGGGTACAGGGTTTAGCTACACTTTCATTCTGCTAATTTCAGACACCCAGGAAAAGAGAGATGAGACAGATCAGATTCATGAAATAGATATAAGATTGCTAATAACAGACTCACACACACTCAGCTCTCCTATGCTCATTTGGTCTCTTCTTCAGGCTGCAGGACAGAAAGTGCCTCTTGCTCTGGTCCTCTCTGGTCCTCCCCCTGCTCCTGCAGTACAGGAGATGCACATTCATGTGAGAGGAATCTGACCAGACAGACAGGATACCCTGTCTGACAATAGTCAGGACTGAGTTCATGGTTTGATCCATCGGCAACCAAAAAGCACAACAGCAATACTGGAGACAGGTTAGAATTAAATCTGTGAAATGCTGCATTTTTGTTAATACCATCAAATTAGAGAATGTGTTTTTTTACCATCCTGAGTATATTTACGAATTTTGTCTAATAGCAAAATATAGAGCTAACTACCAGTTACTAAGATCAGGTAGTGTAACATCTGCTTTCAGTAGATACATCAACTAACATCATTTAGGCATTTTGCAACAATGAAGTATCGCCCCAAAGAGGAAATGATTACTAATTCATGACCCTTATGAACAGTTACAACCAGAGGAAACTCCCAGCTTATGAGAAAATTATGCTGTAAAAACAGGAAATTTCATGCTCTCCCCATGCAAGATGGATATATTTCAAAGGCACCATTCCAAATCTTTGTCATTTCATTATAGAAGTACAAGGGATTTTGATAAATGTGAATTACTTATTTGGAAAATGTGACTGTACAAGTTTCCAGATCCATTGTTGCATGTTACTAAGATTAACTGTAAAAATGTGCAATTATTAGCATGTTTTATCTCAAAAATTTATATTTTAAGCAAGTGACTTGTAAGGTTAAAGAGTCTGATTGGATGCAATTTCTCCATTTAGGGCAAAAAGGTTGCTTATAGGTTTCTCTAAGGTTAGTTATAGGTTGTAGATTCCAGTGCCAAGTGCTCAAATAGAAGAATACACATATATATATCATTAACAAGAATCGGCATGCATAAACATCAAGTTGTGTAAACGGGACAGTCATGTCGGGAAATAAAGGTTTATAGTAAGTCAGGGCCAGCGCCAGCACTGGAAATACCTGTGAAAGTGACGGGCCCCAGAGCTGCTGGGGGGGCCCTAATAAGTCTGTACATAAGGAATCCATGAGGGTGAGGGGGGCTGTATTTAATTAATCCATAGGGTGTCAAGGGGTTATATAAAATAACCATGAGGGGGCTGTTTGGTATGATAAACAAGTAAATATTTTAGGGACTGTTGTTTTTTGAATTTTTAATGCAGTCAGTAAAGGGGCCTACTGAAACCTGTAGCCAACCCTGTAGAAACTTGTACTAAAACATTGCAGACACCTCACCTGTACAATACATACATGAAGCGTATGTCTTGGCTATTTTCCATGAATCCTGTTCCTACTCTCCGCTGGCATTCAGTTCCAGCGTTGTGTCAATGTGGCCACAAGTGCTAGAGGGTCACATGACTCACTTTGGCCATTCAGTGCCTTTAGCATACCACAGAATGTCACTGCTGTCTATGCCTAGAAGACTAGAAGAACAGGGCAATGCTGGTAACCAGGAGCTGGAGCAGGGTAAGTACCGTTTTTGGTCACTCTTGCCTCACCCCCAGGATTATTTACTGGAAACCTTTAAGATGCAGACAATTTTAATCTTATGTTACGGACATACCCGCCAGAATCATCACAGATGATGGGGACCAAAAGAACTGATTTTCTTTCTTCAAATACAAATAAAAACATGCAACAAAAATTAAAACTTTGTTACAGAAGCCATTGACTGGTTACAAGGATCCAACTATGGTTACATACTGGGACCTATTCATTCTCCTCATTCCTACATTTCTAAGGTCTTCACAAACATGAATGGTTAACTCATAGACCAAATATATTTGGCTGAATATTGTCTGGGTGCACCTTTTAAAAATTTGGAGCGTGACAGCTTTGTGCAGATATGTTAGTGATTTCACACTACGTTTGCCAGGGCAGCCAGTGCAGTTTGCACAGTTTTTAGTAAAAGTGGACCATTATGTTTTTCAGTCACATTTCAAAGAAATCCAAGTGCAGAACTTACTCTTAGTGCACTGTGCTCTCGTATAAGGTGAATTGTAATAAACAAACACATACACATTACAAATGTGTCACAGTTTTGGGATTGCCCTTGAGCTACTTACATAATTCACAGGTCATTCATTATTCGCCATCACATTTCTTTCTTGACAAACGATCAACATGTGCATATTGAAATCATCTGAAACATGTACCCTAAAGCGTGCAGTACAATATTAAAGACATCCTGTATACTGGTCATTTATCTAATAATGTTCAGGGATTAAAGCCAATGGCTATTAACATTGACATATAATAGCCAGCATCAAATCAGATTATTTATGGCTCTTGGCCTAAGGGAGAGGCAACCTATAAACCTTTAAAAAAGGATAAATTGGACCTAGAGCAAGTGTTGACCTACAGCTGCACTTAAACTTACTAAGTCTTACTGTCAGAGTTGGAGAAGGTTTAGAAGGAAAGGATTCAGTTTTCACATATAAGGGCACTAGGGACACATGTACCATAAGCCTGGCTTTGTCTGTCTGTTTTTTTGGGACTTTCCTTTGCTTTTTGCTGGTTAGATGTATTTTAGCAGTTTTTCCTCATTGATACATATGGCATTTGGCCTTTAGTGACTGTGTGACTTTTTCAAACAAAGTCTCAAAAAAGCCTCCAAAAGTCATAATCGATTCCAAGCTAATTTCTACACCTACCAAAAAGAAATAACAACAACGTATATCATGCACCATATATCATATATCAGAAACCAAAATGCAAGAAACACGGGAATACCAACGACTTTCAATATAAAATGAAGCCTTTTTTGAGTGAACATCCAAAAAATCTAAAATACATATGGGGATCCCCCTGACGATGTCAAAGAAGTTTCTTCCAAAACGCGTGTCGGGCAGCATGCTGGCTTTTGGATCCCTGATGTAATCCCCCTATTTTACCTTTGTCGGTTGTGTAAGCTTTACGTCTAATTCTGCACCTATGCTTAGGAGTTATTATGTTTTAGCTAACAGGGTTTGTTTAGGAGGGAGGCATCACTTGTTACTATCCATTGTCTCTGAGGCGGCACTCAGAGCCCTTTCTGTGGGCACCCGAGCCATCACCCCAGACAAATAATCTTCCTGCTGTTCCAAGAAACTTAAAAGATGCTGCTTTCAGTCATATTTTGATACTTACTTTGCTACTTGGGACTGTAGGATTAGACAAGGTCGAATTATTTTTGGAGGACCTCCTGCTGGCCCCACGATTCTCTGTGTACATAGGGAAACTGGAAAGAAGCTAAAATGATGAAAATTTTCCATCTTTCTACTGTGTTGCTGTCCTCAGGAGGCAAATATGATTGAAAATTTTTTGAACAGAGAGCAATAAGTTACTGCTTTAATTTTTGGTGGCACCTCGCGATAAATAAGCAGGGTTTTGGGTTGCAGTTTGGGCATCGCCATCACTGGTCTATACCATACATTAATATGTATAGTTTCTAGACACATAAGTAAATGGGGAATCCTTTCCATTTATGCCATTTAAATGGTCCACACCATATGCCGTAGTCATTTTCCTTTTCCTGGCTTTACTTGTACACATGTATCAGGTGAGATCAGTCTGTCCAGGAAAATGGGGGGCTTTCCGCTTTCCTGAATATGAAGCCTTATGCTATCTTTGTGATTATTGGTGGCCTATATGTAGTCTTCATGGTTCCGACAGATGCATTCTCAAGTAAAATATGTTTCTCTCATGCACACCAGCTCAAATGTAAATGACTGTGAAATCCTGTGTTCAATGACCCCAGTAACCTATCCGTCACATTTCACCATATCAAAGAAAGTCACACTTCTGGAAATGCAGGATCTCCACATACACAATTCTGTTAAAGCTGTGATTTAGCTGTCAAAAGTTTTTCAATGAAATTGTGTATAACTGACCTTATCTAACAGCCCTAATACCTTTGTGGCCTGAAGGACAGGCTTAGAAGTATATAGGGTAGTGTTATTATATAGCTATATTATAATAGTGGATTAAACTGTATATTGAAGTGACTGTAGTGTTGACATACGTTTTAGGTGTTGATATAATTTATGGTGGGTCTTTGGGGTGAGGGTCAGTACTACAATAATCTATGACATGAGGTTGGAAAATCTCTAAAGAACCATAGCAGACTCTCAAAAAAGAAAGAAACAGAGCCAAATTATAAAATTGCTATGGATATACATAGATGTGCAGTTTACCATTCTATTCTCTCCTCTAGGCCCAGTAAATTAATCTACTAAAAAACACTGAAGAATTGAGTAGGAAGCAGAATTTTTACCTTCTCTACTTGTGAGCAGATATTACATGTAAGAAAGATATGAGAGACTGTGGTGGAGTATGTGTATAACTTTAGAGAGGCTGCAGAATGGTCTGTCTGTGACTAGGCCCCACACCAGGGTGGTACTGTAATATGTATGGTCATGTGAAAGTGCAGGAGTGTACTATGGATAGAAAAAACCTAGATAAATAGTGCAGTTCCTGTCACTTAGGTGTATAACTCAATTAGTTTTGGTTAGTTAGTTCCCTCAGTTAACAGCACTCTCTAGTTACACACAGATTGGATTTTGTAAATTACAAAGAAAAATGTTATTAATAAGATCGCTAACAAAATTACGACTAGTGAATAGCACTAGGAGCTGATGTAGAAGTGAATTCTAATAAAGCTGTCGGGGAGCTAGAGACCATGTCCGTCACCAAAGTTTCACTAAAAAATGATCCAAAATTCACAGATTTTTATGCAAAAATGTCCATCTTTATGATGTAGAAACTAGAAGAAATGAATAGTACATTTGATAATAGTAAACTTTGTCTGTCTGTGTGACCCTTTGATTGGGTTGTGTAGCTGGAGTCAGTTATATCAGGTTTCTAAAAATGTTCCCAATTAGGGTTGTCAAACCTTAAGGGGATAATGCCATTGTATTATTGTATCAGATCCCTATTTAGCATCAGACAATAGTACCTGCACGGTGAAAAAAATGAAATAATCCCACTGACATCTTTTGTCAATTACATGACAACCTCAGCAGTGCTGGGGCTATTGCCGATTTTGGGAGATATCTCTAGAGATAAGGAAGGCCATAAACACTGAAATGTTGCACTCAGAGGTCTACAAATGACAGATGATAATGAGAAATAAAAATAAATCTTTATTTATATAGTGCCATCACATTCTGGAGCGCTTTAAAAATCCTATATATGCATATATCTATAGGGTTACACTTTTGACCCCAATCTTATACTTCTTACTGCCAAAACAGCCCTACCATGGTTACACTAATGCAAACTGAGACCACATAATTCAGTGCTCAGATGTGCCCATCATGTTAACGGGAACCGTCCTTACACTACCTACCCCTCTTGATTCATTGCTACATCTAGTGAGGGCCGAGCCAGGGCTTTCTGTGTGCGATGTATGCTCTGTAAATCTGAATTCCTGTCACTGAGTAAACCTGTGAAATGTAAAGGGAATTTAACTAGAGATCCGGCTCTAGACACAGGTGGTCACTGCACTGCAGACGCTTCATCCTGCTGTTAACAGCTTGCATATGTATTACAGAAACAGCCAGGAATTTTGGGCAGGAGTAAGAGGTGTTAACAACTGCCACAATTTATTTCTTGAATGCCATATACTGTGTTTCCTCTGCTTACTTTAATTGTAACTATCACAAATGTCAGCAGGAATAACTCTCTTTATCTGCTTTTAGTCGTGCTGGTCTGTGTCAATATTTCAATGAAATCATTTACAATCCAATAAATTCCTTCATAAATTTTCTGATGACTGGGAAATAAGTCACTCGAGAACAGATTGCTGAAGAAATGCAAAGCCTTCACTCAGATGCTGGCTTCTTTTATGTGGAATAGAGAGTGAAAGCAACAAAGCTACACATAGCGATCAGTCTAGAAATGTCCTACAGGCTGTACTTGTGCCAATACAACTGCCATAAGGCAAAGTAAAGGGAGGCCAACAAGAGTGCTGCATGTAGGCAGGTAATGGTCAGGTTAAATGGAGGGGGAGGTGGTTAAGAAAAAAGTGCGAGTTAGTAGTATTGAAAGGTTTTGTGGAACAGGAAAAATTTTAAGTGGGGGAGGTACAGCCAATGATGAGCATTCCCACCCGCCCTGTTTAATTGTGTGTTAGGGAACACCAATCCCCCATTTCTTACTCCTCTTCTCTTTTAGATCTAATATTTGGTGGTCTTTAAGAAATGTTATGCTATGCTTATGTGACAAAAAATAATCTAAAAAAGTAAAAATTAAGAGAGAAAGGTATTGTTTACATTAAATTTCTGTATTTTTCTTCTTATATACATAATTTATTGCGGACTTAGAGGTAAATAAATTCAGAGGAGGAGTTCAGCGTGTGGTCAAATTGTTAATGGTCATGCGCATTGTAGGGGCTCTTACAAGGTAGGTAGGTAGTCCCTAGGAGTCTAGGTGTGTATGTGAAGCCACTTGCCATGATTAGTGGTGCGACCGAGCCGATGGGGGTGGCTGGTGGTAAATACATTGAGTTTTATAAAGATTTAGGTACACACTAAGGACCCTTTTGTAGATCCAAGAACCATTATAAATACTGCTATGGGTTTATATATTTTGGTAATGTGTTTTAATAAAATTAAGTCTTTAAAATAAAAAATTTGTCTGTAGCCAAAAGCATCCCCAAAAATGTTTCTAAAAATATTAAGGGTCTTTTTTTGGTAAGAGGTGATGGGATATGGTCACAGCATTAGGTTTAAAAATAAGCAGAATTGACAATACCTGGTCATGATTGGTAATGGATAACATTCTAAGGTTTAAGAAGCCCACCTTAGAAACTATTCTGTGCATTTGTCACACTCTTTCGTGACATGACTCACAAAATAGGGAAGATTTATTAAGTAACTAAAAGTTAAACTAGACAGCCTTATGCTTTCCTACATTTATTAATGTGTCTAATAGATAGACTAGATAGTTAAAGGGGTATTCCCACCTCACTAAGTTTAGTTTAACCCCTTAACGACCTGGCCCTTTTTGTCTTTTTCATTTCCATTTTTCAATCCCCACCTTCAAAAATATATACCTTTTTTTTCCATGTACAGAGCTGTGTGATGGCTTGTTTTCTGTGTAACAAATTTCACTTCATAGAGATGGTATTGAATATTCCCTGCCATGTACTGGGAAGCCAGAAAAAAAATTCCAAATACAGTGAAAATGGTGAAAAACTACATTTGCGCCGTATTCTCGTGGGCTTCGATTTTACGCCTTTCACTGTGCACCCCAAAAAACATGTCTACTTTATTCTCTGGATCGGTACAATCACGGCGATAACAAATTTGTATATGTTTTATAATAATTTCATACACGTACAAAAATTAAAACCTGAACAAAAAATTTTTATTTTGCCATTTTCTGGTGCTAATAACTTTTTTTTATACTTCGTTATACAGAAGTATTATGCCATTTTAGGACTGTATGACCTTCTTATCACTTTTTATTGAATTTTTTATATATTTTCAAAATGGCAAAAAAGTGCCATTTTCAACTTTGGCTGCTATTTTCCATTACAGGGTTAAACGCAGTGAAAAAACGTTTTTATATTTTGATAGATCGGGCATCATCTCAGGTACTTCATCCTCTTAATAATAACTTCATGCATGTATCTGACCACATGAAATCCTCCATGCTTACATGGACTTTTACTCCTCTCCATCCTCCATGGAGGCTGCAGTGATTTCATGTGATCACATACATGGTGTACAGTTTTCTATTCTTAGAAGGCTAAAGATCCTGCAATGATGTAACATGTCATGAATGTAACACAAGGCACCCTGTAAAAAGATTGACACAATATTTTCCATCTGTACATAGAGCTTTATATGTATGTAGTTGAATATTAGCAGACGGTCCCCAAGTACAAGGAGGCAGAGCAGTGATTTGAAGAGACATAAAGCTGTAAGTCACAATAATGGGGCATGATTCACTGGTATCTCTGACTCTTCTCCTCTCCCAGGCTGCCAGAGATGAGTCAGAAAAGAGAATTTGCTTATCAGAAAAATGGCTCTAATTAAGGTACAGGGCCTCACTGGCGGCTAATTTTAGGTGACATAGAGAGGACTTGTAACCCTTTATCAGCAGACATTGTTAGTCAGGGGGGGCAAAATCTGGTGACAGTTCCTCTTTAAGGTTATCTGGCTATGAAACACAGCTTACACAAAGAGTCCATATTCACACAGTTTACATTACTTATAGAGTCCAGGGTCTTTATCCAATTGTAATCATTGAGACAAAAAGTGATTGCAATGTATGGGAAACTTAGGTTGTTCAAACCTTGTTTTTGGCTGTGTACTGGCAATTGCTTCAAGGGCCAGCACATGTTCTTATGTATTTAAATTGGTTCATACACATGGCTGTGGTTTCCATGGACCTGTGTATGAGCTGACTGTCTGAGCCGCAAATTATGAAGCAGGTCCAATTTTGCCTGTGTTTGCGGACCAGGCAGTCATTTTCTATTGTCATTGATGCATGATGGCCTAAACCAATGACCCAATGGGGCGCAAACAGCGGACCATTAGTCCATTTTTTGCAACCCACAATAGCCACATGCAAAAGGGTGGATTCTAAAGTATACAATGCACCACGATTTGTAGCATGTAGATTTCCCTCTGCAATGTAATGTAGACATGCTCTTGGCATGCTTTGATCTGACTAAAACATGTAAATAAATCCTTAGAAACCTTCTGCATATGTTCTCTGTTGCAGTGAATCTGAAGTCATACAACACAGTATACCTTTTTGTTCCTTTGGTTTCCTTATTTTCCAAGAGTCAAACTCTGTAAAACCATATAAAATAGGTATATATATGCAACATCCCCCACCAGGGCCTAGCCTTTTCTGGTGGGCCTGGAGGCAGCCGGGGCCCAGAATACCGGAGTGGCTGGCTATTGCGGGCATCGACACACTGTGGTGATGGTTTTTGGTATGGGGACCAGAGTACTGCTAATGGTTTCTCCCTGGGGCAACCCCTGAGTGTCAGTAGAATTAGTCCCTGGGTAATGGTTGGGGAAGCCTGTGTTGGTTAGCAGCCGTATCCAGGGATCATACGGAGGCAATGTTGTTCAAATCTTACAGTTTTTTACTGAACCTCAAACAGCATGCAACAGCCAACACGATTAACATCGGTTTCTGGTTACTGGAGTGGTCATGGAGAGTAGTCTGCAGTAAAGGTGCACCAGCCTGAAAGTAGATGCAGGCTGGTATAGTTTAGGTGTAGCTGTGTACAAATTGTGGAAGTTGTAGCACTGGGATTAGAGTCTCCTGACTCAGTTCCTTGGATCAGTATCTGTGGCACAGAGGTTTTTATACTCCCCCTGGTCACATGGTTGCACCTCTCCAATCACACTCCAGCTAACAATACAGCCACATAATTGGATAATTACTTACACCAATTTAACAGTTGCCTTTCCAGGCAGAATCTATAGCTCCATTTTACAGAAAGTTCTCCTAGCATTATCTTCTGGGTGAGTTGCGCAGGCTCACCAGATAGATTCTGACAGGGAAAGGGCGCTATTCTACCCACTACCCACCTGCCTATGCGTTGGCAGGGGTGTTGCATATACAAAACAAACATCTTTTTTTTCTTGTGATAATTTATTAGACTGAAAACTAATTAAAAAAAGACTACTTCACAACAACAAAAAATTTGATAAAAAGAAATATGGCATGTCCTTTTTGCCGATGCAGTCACAACATAACTGTTCCATTTCACAAGTGCAGTGAAACGCCAGCAGCTATTCCTATCATCAGTCGGTAAACTGTGCTGAAATATTTAAGTGGTCTAATTATTTAGTTATAATCATTGCTAGCCGCATTTAATCACTGTAATGAACTAATGCCGAAGTGCTTAAACAAAAGAAAGAGATGGGGAATACATTACAATTGTAATTAAAATACGGTCCTGAGGAAGAGTCGGGGCTTATTTATCTTCCTATTAGGCAATATAAACAAGTGAGCTGTGAAGCTTGGAGAGATGAACATAGCCCATCTTTCACATATTTTTTCCTGTTATGGTTGTAAATAGAAATGATGATAAGCACAAATACTTGACACGTATAAGTAATGTGTGTATAATTTTGTATTAGACTGTATAAGTATCAATATGTATCTCCCCTGTATGGCAATGCAATGGCTTTCCAAAGTTCTGACTCTGCGACAGAAAATGCAATAGCGAAGCATGAAACAAAGTGCCAAATATGTTCTGAATTGCACTGATTGACTTGAGAATGTACAAAAGCAAAGTTTGATACAATAGGAATGCTAACAGGATGCCTCCTTCAAGGGACCTATCATCTTTTTAATAGGTATTTGAGCAAAACATCCCAAATAACCAGTGTCAAATTGTTTCTGCTTTGCGTACCTCAATACAGAAGGCAAACAATTATTCAGCTGATTCAGCATCGTCTTAGGCATTTATATACTATTTTGTTTATATTTTTACAGGAATAAGTTAAATGTAGACCTCAACTCTTAACAAACACTGGACAAATCATTAATTCCATGCCTATGCCTATAGGCATATAGATGCCTATAACCGTCTCTAGTTTGTGGTCTTCTATATGCTGGTGTTTTGTTTATATTTTGATCACTTTTTATTCAATTATTTATGGGTTGCAAATTGGCAAAAATTCTGAAATTTGGACATTTTTTCCCAAGGCGTTCTTGGTATTGGATCATTGTTTTTATGTTTTCGTTCTTGGCAAGGGATAATTGTTTTTATGTTTTAATAGATCAGGTATTCTAGACTTTTACTAATTTGTTAAATGATACTTGAACCCTAGGGGATCTGATCGCTCATACCATATATTGCATGTATTACTACTGTTTTGCAGTATATTGTGAATATATTGATGATCTGTAATAGTCTGCTTTTGGCAGACCATTATGAATCAGGCCGAATGAGACTGCAAGAGACTCTTGGCTGTCATGACAGTAGATCAACGCCCTCCAATGATGTCATAGATGAGACCCACATGCCACATCTGCCCCCTCCAGCTTGACTGCCAGCACTGACAGCGGCAGATAACAGAAGGTATCAGCTGGATAATATTCAACTCGTGAGCCCTCTCCATAGACCCCTTATCACACTACGAAGTAAATAATTATAATCTGGTAAGGAACAGGTTAACAGGGAAGGGGAATAAAAAAAGCCAAGGTAAGTAGAGAATAATCCACTTTTTCAAAAAACATACATTAAAAAGCTTCTTGCAACTGAACCATTCATTTAAGCTAAGTTATTTAGGATTACTTCATACTTGATAATGATGGATTTTATTTGTAAGGAACAAGACAAGGACTTCAATACAGACTGTAACGTCCGTGCCAAAACATCCCTCTATCGCAGTTGGCAGAATAGGTGGTGTTAATTTGTGTGTGAACTGTGACTTAGTGTTTGTGTTTGGATTTACTGAGCCACACCCTGCTCCTTGCATTTCATCCCTGCCCAGTAAGGGTTACTAGCCTGATGGTGTTTCCCCAGTGTGCTGGTGTAGGCGTGTCCGGGAACTGCCTTTTATACCTGCCTACTCCCATCATACCTTGCTGGTTATTCAATTTGATTTCTGTATCTACTGCTATTTTGCTGTGCTCACTAGCTTCTCTTGTATTCTCTAGTTTCTGGTTTCTGATTTCTTGCCTGTGTCTTGACTTTTCTATCTGGATTGTGATTTGGTCTTTGTTATTCCCCGCTGTTGCCGACTCGGATTGTATACCTCGCCTTATAGTGTTTGTTTGTCTGTATTGTTTCGTGTTCACAGCTTACCCAGAGAGGGAACGTCGCCCAGTTATTGGCCTCCGTTTAGGGGGGACCCAATAAGTAGGTAGGGGCAGACTGGGGGGGCTCAGTGCCAGGGCTCACGGTCCTTGTCTGTGTCCTGCCATTACACAGACAAGATGAAACTATTTTAATCACAACACATGCAGCATTTTAGCTCTGTCCTTTCTCAACCTTCATCTTTATTGTGAAATCTTCTGGGGTTTGATCTAACTCAGTGGTAATGTGCAATTTGGGCTTATTTTTGTTGGATTTTTGTAACTCTTAATGACTGAAGGATTTCTAACAAATATTTAAATATCAACTAAGGCATTTTAAAAATATTACCTATGTGTGAATTTATGGCAGGCCTGAAATATTGGGTGGTTATCCATACTCTTGTAAAATGTCTTAATAGAAAGCCCTTTGCTATGATTCTCAAAATGGAAACATTAAGAAACTATAAACATCCTCTCCTCTGAACAATGAAAACATACAGCCATATGTTCCGATGCATAGCTATTGGTTTTATAAAAACAAACTAGATTTAAACATACTCAGTGCTAATCCAAAGCAGATTTTATTTTTTACCAATGTAATTTTCTAAGAAAAATCCATGTGCCATATATGTCTAAACTACTCAATATGAATTGAATATCCAATACGTATTCAATGACAACAGATTCACATAATATATAGACAAATTACATATAAAAAAAAGAAAAATAAAGGCAATCTGATTAAATAATGAATGTAATCCTATGACTTGATATCTTATTTTATGAAGAATCAAGATTTAAAGGGAATGTACATGTTTATCATCTCCTAATGTCATCTGTCTTGTCTGTAATTTCAATTACAAGAAAAAGTCTCTCGCTGTTGCCAATTTTGATAAATACCTAATAGACTGTATATGGAATATTTTTTTCTTTTGCTTTGAAATCATTGCAGGTCATAATTTATGATTAATGTTCCCTAACTGAGAATTGGCAAGGTCCCTGACTAACCAAATTGAGACAAAGCAAAGACAAAGTCCCCTTGGTTCCTACATTATTTCAAAATGTCAAGTGTTTGCTGACACATGTGGCAACGTTCCAGTTCATTTTTAATTCACATCCACTTTACGCAATATTTAAAACAACGTCTGCATGTAGTCACTGACAGGGATATGGGTGGAGGGTGGTAGAGGGGGGGCAATGAGAAATATGCAGTCAAATTGGAGCCAACAATCTCTTGTACACAGGCTTTGGACTATAAATTCTTTATTGTTGTTATAATGGTTTGCCCTTGGAATTCATTCAGCCCACACAGCAGCAGAGCTGGCATTATTCTTTAAGAAATGAAATTCACCGCCTCTTCATTTCCTTCTCTGACCTTGCTCACTTCACCCTTTTGATCACTTTCTCCACCACTTCAAAGCAAAGATATGTCCAGCAATGTAGTAAAGGGGATTTAACCCCTCCCAAAAATAAGTCACATAAGTTACATCCTGCCACAACATTAAGGAGCTTTTGGGCTACAGAAATTCTACTATTGCTGGTTATGGCATATTCCTTTACACAGTTTAGACTAAAGAATTCCGGCAGTTTTATATGAGGTATGTGGGTGACTTTAACTAGACTTGATAAGGACTAGCAATTACTTATTACAAGTTGGTAAAGTGGCCATCCTCCAGATTGAAAGCTCAGCCACACCAGAGGCTACCCCTAAAGAACTATCTGTTACATCATCTCAGTGTTTAGCCATCTGGAAAACATTTCACAACTGTACTCATGAGTTGTAATATCTAATGGGATATACATCTATACATCTAGTGGATTATCTTAATTACATTAATAACACAATTATGTCTTTGCTCATCTAAACCCCATCAAGACTAAGTTTTTTTTACATTTTTGGCATTTCTGATTTTCACTCTGTTCCTTCCACAAGTTGTAACTTTTTGATTATTCTGTTTACCCAGCTATAGGAGAGGTTGTTATCTACTAGACTACGGTAATTCTTTTTCCTAGTGGCACTAGTTATTATTCTGTGCCGTGTTCTGGGAAGCTCGAAAAAGATTCCAAATGTGGCGAAATTTGCAAAAAAATCATAGTTGTGCCATAATCTGATGGGCTTTATTTGTACGGCTTTCAATGTGCATTCAAGATAACTCCTCTCATTTTGTTTGGATCAGTTGTAGCAATGATGCAGAAAAGGGATGGCATTTCCATTGATATAGTTTTTAAAACTGTATGGCCTTTTTATTAAAATTTTTATTGGAGGCAAAATGGCCTAAAAAAGTGTCAATTAAGACAGTTTAGCGCTATTTTCCATTGCAAGGTTTGCTTCCAGGAATAATAGTTTCTATATTTTTGATAGATTGGACATTTTGAGATGTGGAGATATCATAATATGTTTATGATTTTGCTTGTTTATTTTGTATATGTGTTCTAGGTAAAGAGGGGTAATTTTAATATTTATTTTTTATTACTTTGTTTTGTTTTCAGTCTTCAGGTTTACTTGAACCCTAGGGGGTCTGATCACATATCCAATATACTGCAGTACAACTGTATTGCAGTAAACTGTAGACAAACTACTTCCATACCCCAAGAAGGGCTAAACATTGATTTTTAGAAGGAAGGAAGTCATGGAAAACAAATATAAGAAGATTACCACAGTCACAGTGCTTGGCTCTATGATCATGCTTTATTCTGATGGCAGATTTCATGCACCAATAAGCATCTAAATATGTTCAAAAATTTAAGCTGCTTCACTAATGCTTAATATATCTTTATACTGATAGGAGACCTGCTTTATAGACAGGGTAAGGTTACCTGTAAAGCTGAAAAATTTAGCCTGCCCCCAGCCACCCATAGGGGTAGCTAAGTTGCATAAAGAACACCATTGTAAATATTCAAAACAATCTGTTATGAATTTTAATGCATATTGAATATTTGTCTACCTATAAATTATAGTTAATATTTTTAGAAGCAATCTCAAACTGACAATGCTATATTTTACATTGATATTGTGTGATTATTGTTTTTACTACCATTCTATTTTTACTATAACAAATTGTTCTTAAAACCAAAACAAACTCTTAAAATATGCATATTACTGGAGGACTACACCATAAATACTTGCATTATTTACCTGCTTGCCTATAGCAGAGCCTGCAGGTACTATATGATAGCTTAAAGCTGGTGCCTTATTACTTTGATTGATCAAAGGGGAAAAAAGTGTACATTGGGTTGCTGAGAAACTACTGACCAAATGTGTTACAGGCTGGAAATAAAAGGGATCTGGAAGGACTACAAAACCAACATGTTTTATCAAGATCCAAAAATTGTAACAAAAGCTAAGCATGGCTGACAATTGTTTTATATTATAGTTTGCTACACTCCCTGGAGCATACAAGCTGGTGGTAATGAAAATGCCTGAGATATTTTTCTGTGAAGCTGTTCTTGTTTACAGGACAGCGTATATATTCATATGCTAGTTACTAGCCAAATAGAAAGTCAAAATAGAAATATATAAAAAAAACTTCAATCTGGTCGTGCCTGAGCCTGGAAATAATTTGCCCATAAATTCTTTTTTCTTCTATTTTAATATAGAACTGCCACAGTCTGGAATTCCAAATGTGATAGATGTTATATAGCTGTATACCTATAGGTTTATCAAATCTAAGTGTGTAAGAAAGTAATCTTCCCAGCAAGAACATTTAACATTTAATACTCAGCTACAAACTTTTTACCAAACATATAGTTATAATAACAAAAATGTTATGGAAGAACAGCTAGCCCCCGATATGGAAGACATAAAAAATACTTCTGCTGGATCATTTTTTATTTCATTTCTAACATTTGTAAAATGCTTGTACTTTAGGTATTTTAGACTTAAAATAAAATGTTCATTCCTTTTTACTGAAAATGGTAAGAATTCAGCTTACAAAGATGGGTTTGGGGCTCTCAAAAGAGCTGAAATAAAGCTGTGAAACTGAGCCATCGAAGGATTTTGCAGGAAAAAAGTTAAAAAACGTATAAAGTGTTTATAAATATGTTCAGTTCAATGATTAATTCCCATAATTGTTCTTTGAGTATATTTTGTAATTTGACGGAAAGTACTGCTACTGTACATTCTATATTGTTAAAGGGCATCAGTTTTACTGATAATAGACTAGCCCTACTAACCAGTTACTGAGGAAATATTTTTCTATTTTTTTTATATACCCATATATACTTGAGTATAAGCCTAGTTTTTCAGCACAAAAATATGTGCTGAAAACCCAAACTCGGCTTATACTTGAGTGAAAAAAATAGGTTTTACCGGGTTTTTGTGGTAAAATTATGGGCCTCGGCTTATACTTGGGTCGGCTTATACGCGAGTATATACGGTAACTCTGCAAATTTGGCAATATAGTGTAATAAAAATGATTCTAATCAGTCTGGGTCTTGGCTACGTCACCAGAGTGGATTGGCGAGACCAGAGCGCCACAAACTGATCAGCATAATTTTTTATAATTCTATATTGCTGAAATTGTGGTATACAGAGTAATAATAAAAGAAGTCTTGAGAAGAAAAGTTCCTCAGGAATTGGTTAGTAGGACTAGTCTATCATCAGTAAACCTGTCACGATGGATGTAGTGTTACAATGTGCACCAGCTATCCACTTGCGTTTCTGCATCTGTTCTAATACAGTAGGTATCACAAACAAATCCTATAAATCATGTTATTATAGCTGACCCTAAAGGGCCTCAGGCCTGTTTGTGAGCAGTATTAGTAAAGCCTCAGGTTGAGAGTCTGGTATGGATGAGTGTCGACTTGTCAGTTGCCATAAGGCAAGGGAGGTAAGAAAGCAATTCATGGTCACTCACTAGTATAACATGATGGGGTCAGCCAGGTGTTGTTCTGTGACAAGAATACAATGTTCCTGTGGTATGTTAAACATGTTTCCAGGTATGTTCTACCACCAAATAATCTTTGATTGTCCAGACTTTAATTATAGGCTAGTAAAGGAAAAGTATTGTAGAAAAAAATTCACCCAAGCTTTGAAATATGCTCAACCAATTTTAGTTGTTACAAAAATCTAATATTTAAGTTCACTCAAGTTAAATACAAATGAAGTCTATTATTTGTTTGTATCCAGATATAGTTTTGTTACAGAGCAAATAGAAGGTTTTCAAGGTCCTTAAGTAACATGTACACTTCTTCAACATATGAAACTAATATAGCAAGGACAGACAGAAGGAGGACATTTGTCCTGGGAGCATTACTGTTTAACACAAAACTACTACAAATTCAGACATGATAAACCAGGGACACTTACTCATAGATCCAGGCACGGTGACTACAGTCATCTTCTTATATTTTTTATCCATGGCAATACCAGAGCCCATTAATGTGGCAGATTCAGAGGTTGTTACAATGAGTAGAACATGTCTCACTCTCCCCCTGCGCTCTCCCTCTGGGAAGACCTGCTCTCCTCATTGTAACAAAGAGTGACAAGACATAATTGAGGGGCTCTGAAAACACCCCCCAGTTCCCTTGAGGATTATTAGCATTATTCTAAAATTTGATTTTAGAAGGAAGGAGACCATGCATAAGAAATATAAGAATATTACAACAGTCACAGTGGATCTATCAGTAAGTGTCCCTAGTTTATTGTGCTAGATTTTGATGGTAGGGTTTCGTTACTATAAAATTGAATATACAAGGTTAACATAACATAACATTAATCAAAAAATATTGCACATGGCCTGTACTTAGAATTACTTGTGCCTGCGGTTTTGTTTTAAGAAGTATAATCATTTACTGTCCTGCCCCGTTGTTGTTGTTTACAGATGGGCGCTATTAATTGGCCAACCCCTCTGCACTGGTCTAGAAAACTACATGTCCCATGATACTGTTCCTTTTGATTCTGCTCCCAACGCAATGCAACTGAGAAAACTCCTCTACACCGCCACCCATTGTAATCAGAACCCCTAATGTTCTTGCAGGGTGCTAGCTGGTTGCCTCTGTACAAAAGCTCAGCAGGCTCCTTTCTCTGTTTTTGCATCAATTTCACAGACAAGAAGACTGGCTGAGCCAGTTATAATGGCAGCCATCCAGGGCCATGTAAGGATCTCTCATAGAGGTTGGGGAGGGGATCCAAGTTGCCAGATGTGTGACCCATTGTCCAAGGTAATACGCATTGTTCTGATTAATGTTTTTTTTTTATTATTTATTGCTTTTATGTAAATCAATTTTGCAAAAATAAACCATCATTCAGGGTTCACAAGAAACCCTTTTTAGAATACAATTACCATTGTCACAACCAACCTGGAAGTTGCAGTTCCAAATGTTTCTAAGGAGAGTATTTCAGTCCACAGATAACCCCTTAAATTATTAAGTTGCAATTATATCACATGGACAATAGTTCTCTGGTAGCTGATCCAAAATTTGATGCTTTAAACATAAATCCATGTACAACATGATTTCAAGTTGAATATACAATTATTTAACATTGTACCTGGTTGGTGCTTTTCAATGTTCAATTCCTCACAGCAGAAGCCTATTGTTTGGTGTACAATGGGCTGGAGCATGTAACAAGTGATATAAGTTGGTTCTCTTATGTAAGCTTTTGTCACCATCTGCAGCATTGGTGACAGGTACGCTCTTTATTTGTAAATGGCTTCATCTTAATAAGAAAATGTGTTGACATAATCTCCATTCGTGGCTAGACATTACAAGTCATGCCTCAGGCTATATACAAGATGCTTCATTCAGAAGCTGGTGAATAATTGTTTATTTGCCGCTATTTCTGCACAGTGGAGAAACTGTAATTCAGTTTGACAATACGTGAGCTTGCATTTATTTGGAAACCTTAATTCTTCCCAAATGTTTGGTGAGCTTGAAATTGTTAAATGGGTAATAAGATCTTAAAACACAAGCAAGCCTTAGTTCTTATGGACACATGTGGAAGGTCTATAGTCGGACAAGAACCACTTTGTGTCAAAAGCCTAAACATGGACACTTTCCTACGTCAGTGGCTAGGCTGAAAATAAATAATGAAGCCTAACATATGCCAATAACAGGACATTCCTTCAATGCTAAAAGTAAAACATAGTCCATTTAGACAAAGAAGAACCAGAGGCAAGGGGGAATGGGGAATATATTGATCAATTTATTTGGCTTACAGTGCATATGCACTTTATTGACACCTCATTTCTGCAGAGCATGACTGTTATTGCTCTGTAATGTCTTATTTTGTCTGTATATGTATCCCATCATCTGTAAAGCTCTGCAGAATTTACTGGTCGCCATATCTATTAATCGTATTATTATTATTATTATTACTACTAGAAAAATAGTACAAACAGCCAAAGACAAGGGACCATAATCAGCACTAGAGGATTGAAATGTGAGAATTTTCTTTTGTGGGCAAACCCCTTTAAATGTTTACTCATACAGCCCCTAGACAAGATCGGCATTAGGGGGCTGAAAACGGCACATTTGCCCAGGGCCCCCTGTCCAGGAGGGGCCCCCTGCAAGTTGACTTGTGTGGGCAGAGTATGTATTGCTGTTTTAATACCCCTTGATTGAATGTCTGAATGCAGATCATATCATCTATATCCTGTCTATATATCTATAATCTATCTATAATTTGTCTATTTCCTATCTACAAATCTGTCTATCTAACCATTTATCTATTTAGCATTTATTTATCTGTATATCTTCTATCTATTTTCTATCCATCTATCAATTGCACTTCTATCTCTCTCTTCTCCTTGATCTATTTCTCACATCTATCTATATTCTATCATCTACCTATAAATCTATATCATCTTTCATATTTATCTTCTATCATCCATCTACTGATCATCTCTCTATCTCCTATAACATTCTCTTACAGTCCCATATTATAGATACTTACCATACTACTGTTTGTAAACTACAAAGTGTTATTGTTGTGCAGGGCTAAAGGAGCCTCTTACTGACTGACTGTTCATAAAATGGTTTTATTTTGGGGCCCCACTTTTAGTTTTGCCCAGGGCCCCAACTTGAGTAAAACCGACCTTGCCCCTAGGATCCTTATACAAAGACAACTGTCAGGCCAAAATGAGCAGAAATTTACTGTAAATAAATAGATAACTTATTCTTAATCCTTTCTACTGTACTAATATCAATCTACTCGGTTCATCCGACTCTGAACTTCATTTTAAATGTGACATGTGCTGCCTAGTTCTTATTTTAATTTTCCAAGCCACTGACAGCCTCATGGAATTACTTTGCTGCAATGTTTTCTCGGTGTGAGAAATGATTTGACAACGGGACGAACCGGACAAGATGTGTTTTCTTAACTTTCGCTGTTTCCCATTGTTTATAGGTCTAGTGGGCCTGAACTTGTACTGGGATTACCATGTGACAGTCATTCCTCTCATACTCTCCAAGCAGCTTACAGAATGAGGTATAGACTTCTCTGTAGTTACAAATCTGACGGTTTGGTGATCTTAACAAATTGACTCCTGCCTCTTGGTTTACATGGAACATTTCATCTGACACTAGGTTAGATTAGAGACAAGTTTTCCTTTGTCTTTGTTGTTTGAAAACTGCCAACTGGCCTCTTTCCATGCAGATCATGATCCAAGGAAGCAGCTATTCCCACATGGACGGGTTTCTAGTATTTTTTTATTGAAAAAAAAATGTATTTCTTTTTACACGGTTGAATGTGCTCTTTTGAAGAATAATTACCACATTTTTCGGGAGTTTATTTTGCCATGTTAAAATGTGTCTTAATAAATTGCAATGTTATCTGACAAATACGCACATGCTGTCATTTTTACAGATGTTTTTAAAAGCCTTTTCAAGAGAGACTGAAGGCTATAAGCCCCTTGATAATAAATACCTCTGTGGTAAAGCCACCTGTGACAGGACAGCCATCAGATGTTTTTCTGTCACTGCTGTTGAAACTTTTCCATGGAAATAATAATTATAGAAAAAGTCAGTTTCTTCTGTATTAGTCATGTTCTCACTTGATTCTGTCTGTTTATGAATTGATGAAACAATATAGAGCACAAATTGTGTTAATATGACACAGGAAAACCTAAAGAATACTGGGCACTTACTATACCATCCAGTTTTATATGTTCTATGAACATACACAAAATCACTCATATATGCGTACGTTTCCTATGAAGCAATGCTTTTCTCAAAGATTCACAACAGGAGTGGGCAGATTTTGCTTTGTATTTTGTGTGTATTTTTGTTTTATTATAGCAAAGTTGAGCGTTAATCCTATAGACCAGTGACGGCGGACCTTTTAGGGACCGAGTGCCCAAACTGCAACCCCAAAGCCCCCTCATTTATCGTGAGGTGCCAACCAAAAATAAAGCAGTAACTTATTGCTCCCTGTTCTTAAACAACATTCAATCATACTGGCCTCCTGAGGACACCAACACAGTAGAAAAAAAAAGATGGAAAATTTGCGTAATTTTAGCTTTATTCCAGTGTCCCTCTGTACACAGAGAATCATGGGGCCAGCCGGAGATCCTCCAAAGATAATTTGGCCCTGTCTACACATTCCCCTCTTCCTACAGTCCCATGTACGTATCACTTTAAAACATGACTGAAGGCAGCATCTTTTAAGTTGTTTGGAACTGCAGGAAAATTCTTTGAGTCCTGTCTGGAGTGCTTGGGCGATGGCCCGGGTGCCCACAGAAAGAGCTTGGAGTGCCCCGTGCCATAGGTTCGCCACCACTGCTATAGACGGATAAAGGGAAATAAAAAGGTTGATCCTGATCTTTATTTTAATTTTCATATTTACTCCTGAGAAGTACAGTAGCACCAATTCCTTTCACATCAGATGTCATTTATGTTATTCACTTCATAAAACATAAAACAATGCATCTTCCCGATTAGTACAACTAAGGGGTGTGACCTCTGAAAACAGTCTTGTTTGTAAGTCAGTGTGCTAAAAAAATTAAGACAGTGCACCCCATTTTGCTACAGAAACTAGACCAAATAAAAGATGGTGCAAAGCAGGACATGCCACTCTTATACTGAGCCAGGTTTATTGATACAGTGATAAATCTGGTGCAGCAGAAAACTAACTCTGCTCTGGCGTACCATGCAACACATTGGGGCACATTGGGGCACCCCCTCCACGCCCCTGTCACTCGGTGACCTGTAATAATCGCCGGCATTAACATTGCAGAAAACTTGACCATGGCAAACTTTGAAGGCAGGTTGTCTTGCCAAAAAAAGGTCACAAAAGAGCATGTGGTTTGCAAAAAATTGCAAATAAATAAATTAGATACATTTCCTCCAAAAAAAAAATACTAGAAAAACAATAACAAAAAATTATGTTAGATATTAGTCTATACAAAGCAGTTCCTGCGCATAATTTACCACAGATAAATTTGTCAAAAGCAATGGAATGTGGTCTGCAAAAAATGTTTTACAAATACTGCAGAACCAGCTTCGTTCTGAAAGTTGGACAATTAACCCCTTCCCGACATTTGACGTAATAGTACTGCATCGCGGGAGGTGCGTTCCCGCAAAATGCAGTACTATTACGTCATGCTTCTGGCACCGGCTCCTGAATGGAGCCGGCGCCAGAAGCTGCAGGTGTCAGCTATATATTATAGCCGACACCTGCCTCTAACACCCGCGATCGGAGATTTCTCCGATCGCGGGTGTTAACCCCTGACACGCCGTGGTCGCGCTGACCGCGGCGTGCAAGGGGCATTTCAGAAGAATCGGACCCCCCCCCCGCGGCGCTTACTTGGGGGGGGGGTCCGCTGCTCCGATCGTAGCCCCGGGACTGCCGGTGCCCGGGGCTGCTCGATCCTCCTGCCGGGAGCCGGGTCCTGCCTTCTGACAGGACCCGGCTGTAACACACTGAGCATGCGCAGCATGCTCAGTGTGTTACATTACACAGTGTAATACATCTGTATTACACTGTGTAATGTGAAGAAGAGCTTGAACAAGTGATCAGTGGATCACTTGTTCAAGCTAACCTGTAAAAGTTAATAAAAATGTTAAAAACACTACATAAAATAATTTTTTAATAAAAATAATTAATTAAATAAAGTTAGAGTCCCCTAAACACAAATATTCCCTATACACATGCAATAAAGTGAAAAAAACATAAAATCGCCAAAAAACCCCACATATTTGGTATCGCCGCGTCCGTAACAATCCGTACAATAACTCAGAAACATTATTGGACCCGCTCGGTGAACGCCGTAAAAACAAAACCCGAAAAACACGCCAAAAATGTACATTTTTCATAAAATCTCTACACAAAAATGTTCTAAAAAGTGATCAAAAAAAGTTATGTGCGCAAAAATGGTACCACTGAAAAGAACAACTCAACACGTAAAAAATAAGCCCTAAACTAGCTCTGTCAACCAAAAAATATTAAAGTTACGTCTCCGAAAAGATGGCAATACAAAAACAAATGAGATTTCCTCTATATTAGTTTTTATCCAGTAAAATTGTAAAAATAAATGAAAAACTATATAAATGAGGTATCACCGTAATCGTAGTGACCTATAGAATGAAGATAATATAATATTTTTAGTGTACGACCCCCAAAAAATATGAAAAGAAAGTAAACCAAAATTGACAATTTTCTTTTCACCCATACATTCAAGAGTTAATAAAATCTCATCAATAAGCTAATGACCCACTAACATGAAGTATTTGTAAAGTGCATCTCATGTCGCAAAAAATAAGCCCTTATATGTCCAAATTGCCAAAAAAATAAAGATTGTATAGCCAATAAAAATTGACAATGCATAATCTGCTCTGAATGGCGCAGCTCCCTTCGATGCCCTGGCGTGTGCCCATACAGCAGGTTACCACCACATATGGGGTATTATTATACACGGAAGAGATTGGGTATCAAATTTTGTGGAGCGTTTTGGTATTTTATCCACTGAGAATTTGTACATTTTTTGAAAAACATATTAATCTAGCCAAAAAAAATTTACTTTCAAAATTGCATCCGATTTTGTTTTAACCCCTGTAAAACAATTAAAGGGTTAACAAACTTCATAAAAGTTGTTTCACGTACGTTGAGGGCGTAGTTTCTATAATGGGGTAATTTATGGGGTTTACTTTTATTTAGGTCTCTCAAAGTGACTTGAAACCTGAGAGGGTCCCTCAATAGCAGGATTTTGCGTTTTTTATGAAAATGTGAAAAATCGCACCTAATGTTCAAAGCCCCATAACATCCTACAAAAATAAGCGTATGCATAAAAAACCATGTCCACATAAATTAGACATTTAGTGAATGTTAGTTATTACGTTTTTTTGCGGTTATGACTATGTATGGAAAAAGTAGAACATTTTGAAGTTCAAAAATCAAAAATTTTTCCAAATTTTCACCAAATATCTGATTTTCTCATAAATAAATGCAAAACATAACACCAAAATTTTTCAAATAACCTGAAGTACGATGTGTCACGAGAAAACAATTTTAAAATCAATTGGATATGTTAAAGCGTTCCGAAGTTATAACCACTTAGTGACACAGGGCAGATTTTAAAAAATGGGCCGTGTCAGGAAGGTGAAAAGTGGCTTCAGCGTTAAGGGGTTAAGATAATGAAGAACTTCAGTAACTAGAAGGGTTGGAATACTTAAAATTAGTTTGGCTTTTAAACATGTTTAAACAAAATTAAGAAAAGTTTTGATGAGGATTTGTAAGGCGCTATGGAATAGGATGGTGCTATATAAATAAAGATTATTATTATTATAGGTTATCTTTAAAAATATATAAAGAAAGTAAACCATTGGCTGCACCATCACTGCGGGAAGATGCTGTTTTGTGGTACGGTTTCTGCTTCTCCTCAATCTTTTGGAAATCCTTGAGAGCCCTTTAATCTTTGTTACACCTTTGTACTATACAAAATTTGGCTGATAAGATCTGCTGAGTAATTCTGGACACTTACACCTGCATAGTTTCCCTTTGGCCGTGGAAACCAGAAATTTGCAATGTTAACTGCCTACAACAAAGGTTGCACTGTTTTGGCCTTTAACACCTATTATCCAAGTATGCAAACACTATTCCACACACATAAGGTCAAAGGCTAAGTGGCTGAAAGAAAGAAGACAACAACACGTTTTACTTTCACCTACAGTATGTGTTCTTTTGGAGTCCCAATTTGGCTACAAGAATATGGAACATATGGGTTGGCTCAGTGACAGGATTTTAATAAACTGAACATTTGAACATATCCATTTATCTATTATGAAAAACATAAAAACCTCATCCTCCATGTTCATTGAATTATGATTGCATTTGAAATAAGAGGCTGTGTACATAGCACAAACACAAGTGGAAATGTGGATGAAAAACATTCTTTCCATACATGATCATTTTTCCTATTTGGTTTGAAAATGGCTTTCTGCATGACTATTTAGGTCATTGATATTCCGGTTAGAAATTTCTGCCATGTGTGAATATAGGTTTAGGGAATTTAAAACTTTGACTAGTAGAAGTCTCTGCTGGCATAGTTTACAAAGGGTGAAATATAGCAATGATCTAGCGATGTTATGGAATTAGAGAGTGAAACACTGTCTTAGATACTGTTGTTGAAAGAGAATCCTTGCTTGAGCATTTGTGGTTCTAAAGTGTGTCACCAAAGAAACAATCTACGTAAGAAGCGCACTTTTGGTTGGATTACACGGATCAAAGTAACCAGCATTGAACATACACCAAATCTATTAAGCATTGACATAATTGAACTACAGCACAAAATGTGTGAACTCAGAGTTACAGAAGTAAATATGGAAAGTCTGCAGATACAATGCTACATTTACTTTCTAAGGGTGACAATGGTCCGGTTTTGAACTAGGCAAATCTGCTGTTCAATTTTAGTTCAATTACATATAAATCTATATATCCTTGAGACTTTGAGACACATAAGGGACACATGTATCATAGTTTTTCGGCTGCCACTTTTTCAGGTTTCCTGAAATTAGCCTACTTAATCATTGCAATGTATCTTATGTTTTTCCTCTTTGTGATACATGTGATCAGTTGCCTGTTTAGTCTCACTTTTGAGACTTTTTGTGGTGTGCAAATAGTAGTTTACCAAAAGGAAGTCTGGGTCTAGCATGCTCTGTTTTGCAATTTATTAGGCCCAAGAATGGGACAATTCCAAGCCCAAAAGTCTCACAAGTTGCACAAACATCTGGGTTACAAAGATAAATCCGGACACTGCATTAAATCCTAGAGACTGCTAACTTTGGTACGCTGCTTGATTCTGCACCTAAAAAGTTGCACAAAAAAAGAAAAATGAAGCAATAGGAGTAACGCATGTCCCTCTTAAAGTGGTTACATTACTCATATGCAAATGTGTTGTCCTGTGTTTTTTATGTTTGAGTTATTATTGCGCCCTGTTAGTATGTTGTTATTTAACAAAGAGGTACAAGTACAATAAATAGAGAAATCATTTGAAAAGACGCAGTTCTTTCACACATTTTATTAGCTTTTTTGTGACTCGGAGTTGGATGTTTTAATGCAAAATGCTCAGTCTGTAAACGGTAAATGAGGAATAAGGAATATATCCCTTCAATAAACTGTGAAGCAGGCTTCCAGCAGTTAAGGGGTTTCCCTGCCACATAGGAAATCCTGCAGCAGCCAAAATGCTGAATAAATGCTAAATGCTAAATGCTACAGACTAAGTTGACTTGTAAGTTATGAAGCCACCTTGTGCCAGCCATACTCTTTAGTCATGCTCAGCTTAGAACTACACCCGGTGCTGTTACTGCATCCAGTGGCCTATCTACTATGATTTTCAGAGGGGTATGTCACATGTTTCCAACTCCAGGGTTTCTGATAAAATTATGGACTTTTTTCCGAAAAAAGCCATATGTATTTTTTCCTACATGTAAGAAAGCCAGGGGCCGAGAAGAGAAAAAGCTTTCAGAAGTATAATTTTATTTTGTGCACGATGGATCCTGTTACATGACTGCTCTCCTGACCACAAGCCTGCAGGCTGAACTCACACTGCCTATTTTGCTGCACTTCAAGCTATTATTACTCCAACCTCTGAAACTAAAGGAAGCCAGGAAAAGTCACAGAAGCCATTTTAGGATACTTAAATGTTTGTAAGCGTGAATCACGCTTGTTTCCTTGCCCACCACAATTCACAATGGTAAAATGTAGCTAAAAAATAGATTCTACATTACTGAGGTTCCCATGAAGGGTGAAAAAATTTCAAAGCAGCAATAAACTGCTGATAAAAAACAACTTCCATTCTGAAATAGTGATTTATTTCCTTTTTGGACACTTGTTTATTTTTTAATTGTCAAAGATCTTTTAGTTGACCTATTCTTGGGATATTTAATTAAAATCAGAATAGTGGATATGAATGCATACTGTATCTGTGAAGCACCGTACATTGTATAGATACTGAGCTTCCATGTTTGTCTGGGTTTCCTCCAGGGGCTCCGGTTTCATCCCACTCTCCAAAAAAAAACATACTGGTAGATTGATTAGTTTGTGAGCCCCCTGTCCCGATTTGGCAATCTCTGTGCAGTGCTGCATTATCTGTGGGTGCTATATATATATATATATATATATATATATATATGGCATTATTTTAATTATTGGCATTGGAGCTCAGCACCATAGGACTGAAACAGGTCATGTGACCGATCCATGGCATGACTGGCATGTGAAGCAGCAGTGGCTTTTGCTCACGTCGGCAAGTACTTAAAACAACTGATTGGTGGTGGTGTCAGGAGTCAGACCCTGCTATTCCAGTACTGACCACCTTTCCTAAGGATAGATGATACAAAAAAAGTTCTGTAATACCCTTTTAAATATCCAATATCGATGAGCCATGTTAGCGATAGGTGACCAATATTAGTAACCCAGATAACCCCTATATAAACCCATAACAAAATATTTATATGGCTCCAAATTGTTGCTATCCCTTTGTATATGCATAGAAAGAAAAATCTTATAAAATACTTATAAATGGCAAATGTGTCGCAGCATTGCTGGCTCATTGATTTAAAACATAAACACACAGATGGGATAAAGCTCTATCACCATTTATAATCAGTGTCCATCTAAGAATGGAAGAATCTGTGGGGTATCCAGGGTCTAGTTATAAAATTGGTGGTGCTCAGTCAAAGAAACATTGCATATAAAATGGAGTCTGCAAAGTTCACATGAATAATTGTACCGGTGATCATTATCTATCCTAAAGGCAAAACAAACCCTATGGGTGCCCTACTGGGTGATCCCCACAAATGTTACACTTACTGTACCGATGATAAATGTAACTATTTATAAATTAAACAATTTTCACTGTAATGAGATTGGGTTACGTTACCAGACTTGGCCCATATTTTAAAGTGGGGCCTTTTTCTAGAAAGAAATAAAAAGCATTATTTTCTAATCATGGTCAAATCTCCTACCTAGAGATTTATTTATCCACAATTTAGTTCAAAAGTTCCTTAAACTTACTTGACATGCAACTGATACTGTCTATTACTGGACCCAGCATTATTATTCCCCTAAAATAAAACTTGATGATGAAATCTAAAAAGGCCCCAGTACCTAGATATAGCATTATACCTCCTGGACTACAATAAATGTAAGGAAGATGTCCATTTTGAGAACAGTTGGAGGACCTGCACAATGGTTACTCTGATAGGAAGACTTGAGACATTCCATCCATACCACTCTGTCATCTGCAGTAATTAGCCCAAATCCTGGAAACATTCCCCAATAGGAGGATCCATTATTACAGAATGCATGCATAATGTCTCTGTAACTGGTTCATTACTAAGTGGTTTTCACAGATCTAAAACAAAATTAATATGGGCAATGAGACCGGGGAAATGAGACTAGCAAATTTCTGCTTCTTTGTGGAATTTATGCAGCTTTTGTTTAGATAACTAGAACAAAATTAGTATAAAACACACGAACACAGGAATAACTACATTGAAATATAATAGTTGTCTATATTTTGCAAGTTATTGGTGCAGATAAGCTGCCACAAAACAACTCCATTTTGGATGTAAGAGAAAACTTGAACTAGACTCATCAAAAATATAGCAACTCAACTAGTGCTAGTTTGGTCATTTATATAGCTCACTAATAATTTGACCAAAAAGTGATGTAACACTTACAAAGAATAAATGTAAAAAATTACCATCTTTATTAGTAGCATACAAATAATCAAGACAATAATCAAGGCAACTTCCCATGTGTGATCTGATTTGGTATGGTATTTGTTTTCCACTTTCCTTTTGTCATTCTTTCCTGCAGGATTATCTGTGCATCTATTTTAACCCCATTGTCTTATGCATGTTTACTTGGGGCTATGCTATATGACAAACTTATTACCTACCCATATACATGGATATAATTATTTATTGTACCACACATGGCTTTTAACCCATTGTAGTTCACCCATTGTGTGTCTTGATTATTTGTATGCTACTAATAAAGATGGTAATTTTTTACATTTATTCTTTGTAAGTGTTACATCACTTTTTGGTCAAATTATTAGTGTTTTGTATTGGGACCCGAGTGTGGCCGACAGTATTGTCCACATATATCGGGTCTATCAAATTCTGTTGGTTATTTATATAGCTGTAAGGTTGACAATAATTCCATCAAGTCCAGCCTATAATTCAGCCATGCTTATCTATCTGAAGACAATGGGGGGGGGGGGGTCATTTATCTTTAGTCAGGACATCTGTGTACCATATTTTTAGGACTATAAGGCGCACCTGATTATAAGGCGCACCATCAATAAATGCCTGCTAAAACGTCTAGGTTTATATATAAGGCACCCCGCATTATACGGATGAATGGCCAGCAGGTGGCAGTCCTGTGCACAGTTCAAGGCAGCTGTTGTCTGTAAGTACGGTTCATATATAAGGCGCACTGGATTATAAGGCGCACCTTTGATTTCTGAGAAAATCAAAGGATTTTTTGTGCGCCTTATAGTCTGAAAAATATGGTATGTCTTTTCTTGTTACTTATCTTAGAGGCTAACATATCAGGCATCTGAGTCTATGGGTTTTATTTTAAAAAGTCTCTTACTGTCCTGCAACTTCTTCTAAAGTTTTTCCTATGCCTGGTCAGGACTGGAGTTTATTTGCAACTTTTTAAAAAAAATTTGCGGCCAAATTTTGACTTTTTCATTTGTTCACATCTGGATTTTAAAGATATACCAGACGCAATACTGAAAAATCATTGCATGGCTAACTTTGCTTGGAGAGTGGAAAAGTTGCAAATTTAGGCGCAAATATATTCAATGTGCCAAAAAAGTTGCAAAAATACGAGAAAAAAACCCAGAAAATTTTAAGATAAATGACTCCTGATAACACGGAAAGGACGAACAGCATTTAAACCAAATAAACAATGAGTACAATTCTTTGATCAAACTATATTGTTCTTTAGCCTGTTTCCCACAATGTTGGACCAAACTTACAACAAGGGCATCAGGCTCAAGAATCATAAGTTGCCCACATGACACAGCAAATGCAGAAAACAAATATTAAATTTATTCTTCATACCAAATATCAAAATCTTTTTAATACCTTTGTCCCGTTCTTTTGACCTCTATATAACAGGACCTAAACCTGTGGTCTCTATTATCATATTGGTATGGGATATAGAGCTGTAGGCTTTGGCAATAAGATCAAAGCGATTGATACATACCTCACTTCAAATGCATCTCATTTCAGCGGAAATCAAGAAAGAGAAATATTTTATATTCAGGTCTGAGAATTAAAATTCTGGAGATGCTCAACCTACCGTACTTAGTAAAGCTGAAATACTTTCGTTCCCCTTTAGTTAATGTAACCATAGACTGAGAAATACCGCTTTTTCTCTTTTGCAAAATATGACATTTTAATTTGTGCCAATATTGAAAACTTCAACAGAAACCCAATCCATTTGTCATCATTAACCATGAAATCTGCCGCCTATTCAGGGCTGCCTTTTACAAGAGTGGACAGCATCTCCTGGAAATGTAATTACTTAGCAGTCTCAAATGACAGCATCAAGAAGCTTGTGTCATGTAAGATCGCACTAATCCTTTTGTGACAAAAGAGGGACTATTATTTGTAGGGCATCGGAAGCAGAAATTAACCCTTAAATGAGAGATAAAACATAGAAATTGTGTCATTTGACTCAACCCTTCAGCTTCTTCTCAACCTTTTTGTAACATTTTACTTCAATACAAAAAGAATTAGCTTGTAACAATGGCAGCATGCTACCATAGTCAAAAGACATGAATTGTGTTGACATATATTTTTAATATATATAAATAGAAGATTGCAGAGGTGGGATTAATAAAATAAAGCCAATAAACGAATAATCACCAATTTAGTTTCAATGGTGCCTTGCTTCCCAAAAGATTCCTCTCCTCAAACAGGAAGCGTCTGATGAGCCAGTAATTGGCTGAAGTGGGTGTACTGTGCACCCAATGAGTGGCTGAATCGGCATTTTAATGTATTTCCTGTGGGAACAGGAAGTAGATACCAATGGGAAACCAGGCAATGTTAAAATGGGATTGGCAAGAGATCAGTGATGTTAGTATCAGTTTCTTTATTCCACTTGCTGCCACCAATTGTGTTCTTACTACACATTGACTAATATTTACACGATTTTAAACAATTTAAATTTAGTAGGAGAATCCATTAAAACAATGTAGCAGATCTGTTGGGGCTCAGTTTAGGGTTCATTGTCCTGTCTGTCCCCTCTGTGCCCCTTGCCACCCTCCTTACACTCAGTCTGGGAAATTCCACAAGCGCCTGGAGCGAGATTGACAGGCACAACTTGTCAACTCTGTAACTTTTAGGCAGTTTTAGTAAATCTTGGCAAACTTTGTTAATAATAAATAATACTAATCTTTATTTATATAGTGCCATCATATTCAGTAGCGCTTTCTTCTGGCCTGTCTGCACTGGCCACATATCAGAAAAATTAGCTTCTTTCTGATTTGTTGTAGCTATAATAGTCCACTGGGAAAGCAGAATGGATAGACCATAAAACTATTTCAACAGAATAATTCTGACCGCTCTGATAAAAAAAGACAAAAGTGTAATTCTTTCCACAAATAAAACAGACCATGCAGAGCCATTGTGGCTTTCTTCTTTGATATAATATTGCAGATATGAGATGATGCAGCCGCCATTCCTGGCAATATCCAGTTTAATGCTCTGCTTTTCGTGAGCCAGCATGCCTTCTTCTCCCACATAAGACAACATTCCAAAAAATGACAGAAGGCAGCATTGTCAGAGTGTGAGCTCCAGCCAACAGCCTTCTCATTCTACATATTGACCAGTGCTCTTCCAGCTGTTCTAATATTTTACATATAATAAGCCAGTGAATCCCTTAAAAGCTAGTTAGCATGTGTTTTCTTTGCAACAATCCATATCTCATGACAGTTTTCAAAAACATATTGCTCTTAAGAATAATTTATATAACAAAATATTACAAAGCCAAAGGACCTTACAGCAATTTTACTGCTAGTAATAAAAAGTTAATTGATATCTATATTTACTTACATGCAAACCCATTTCCTTCTCTTCATTTTTCTAAACTTTTGGCTTAAGTTATTGGCGGAATCAGGGCCAGATTAAGACTGCCATGGACCCTGGGCTGTATGAATATTATAGCCCCTACAAGACTGGAATCACTTCCTACATATAGTACTATAATCAAGCTTCTTGGGGAATGGAGGATGAATCCAATCTGCGTTTTCAGTATATTTTGAGGACCACCAAGTTTCTGTAATGCCTCTTGTGTACAAGTTTATTGAGAGCAGGAACAGATGTACAAGGATTTCATTGGTGATAATCTTTCTAGTATAAAATTTGGCAGGTGGTTTGGGTGGCCATGGGGTCCCTAGAACACTTTGGCCCTGGGCCACTGCCCAAACCGCCTATATTATAACCCACTACAGGGCTAGATTCATCGGCACAAATAGTACTAGTAAGCAAATTATGAAATAAATTATGAAAGCACACCATCTTTCTCTCTCTTTACAGGTTAGGGGATAATAAGCTGATTCTTGGCGTCCCTTTCTTACTTATTGGTGGAGCATTGGTGGTGTATGGGAGTGTCGGAAATTGAGCACCATATTCCTTGGCTCCCTCTTTTACTCCCATTCACTGTGTAAGTGTCAGAGATAGACAATAGATTTGAAACGGGACCTTGATTCTCCCTATTCCTGGGGGCCCGTTCTCATGATTGCTGGGGGTCTCAGCAGGCGGAACACCACCAATCAGCTTGTTATCCTCTAATTCCTTTTAAGTTACTGCTGAATCCCTATAGAGGAACTTGTAAATCAATAGAGGAACTTGTGATCACTGGGGGACCTGGAATGTATCAGAACCCCGGAAGGACTGGTGAGAAGAGTAAGCCACTGTAGTAATGACAAACAGCCAGTGTCTCAAAAGTTGATAGTTGAGTAGCTTTTAGGGCTTGTTACATGCAGTAAAGGCCAGGCTTAAAGGGGAAATTTTGAAGAAATTGATCTAAGGTGAAGAGAGGATTGGATTTATGAGTATGAGGGAGAAGCAAGTTGTTTTATCTTTACCACAGGGGAAAAAGGAGGCAAGAGCTACCATGTATTTTGTAGAAATAAATGAACAATGGCATTTAATTTATGCAAAAATGTGGTAAGATGTAATTTATAATCCAGATGGAACTTAGCAAATGCCAAGTAAATTGGACAAAGTGTAGAGCAAGCTGTTAGAACTTGCTTTTTGATTTCCAGAGTTGAAGCATAATGTTTCACTAATGATACAGTCAATTTAGCACCATGCTGAACGTCTGTCATGATGTCTGTGTATTTTGGAGATGTGCAATGTTATTATACTATGCTCATTATGTGGATTTATCGGGAGCCCTGGCATTATTCAGTCTAAGTTCTTTTGCAATGTAAATTGCAGCGCCTAATTTTAATTAAAAATAGAATGAGTATTTAATGTGAATATTTTGGGCTATAGATCTTACATTTCCGTGTAATGAATTTAAGTTATGCTTATACAGTGGGTCCATACTGTATGTGTGCATGTGTAAGGAATGTGGTGCCTGGGACTAATGCACACCCTACACAGGGCAGTATTGATGCACAGAACCGTAAGAGTTGTCCTCTATACACCTTAGATCTACAAGGCCACATGATTTAAAAGGGTAAACATGTCTGTTTTCTTCTAAAAACAGCGACACACCTGACCATGGGTATCATGTGGTATTGCAACTAAGCTATATTCATGTCTATACAGAGGAGCTGCCATACATGCACTAACCATGGTCAAGTGCTGTTTTGGAAGAAAACAGTCGTGTTTTTCAAACTCGTAAGAACCCCTTTGCCATAATTTAAATGATTGTTTAACATATTCACAGTCAAATCGCCATTCACTCTCTACAAGGGTGCAGGTATTGCTCACCCCCCCCCCCCTGATGGAATGAGCTCTGGGTACTTTTGGCATGGACGTAGGTGCAAAGTCCCATTTGTAACGCTTGGATCTACAATATTAGAAATTTAGATGAAAGAAATCTTCTTCTTTGATAAAAAATATTTTTATTTCAAATACCATTAAAAATAGCAAGGCTACATCAAGCTGTAAAGCTAAGAAAATAAGTAGCGCCTTCACCTGTGACTAATTGGTCTCTCCAAGGTAAGAATCCAAGGTAAGAATCCGATTTTTTTAAAAACTTATATATTCATGAAAAATTTAGCGTATACCCCTATAAATATGGCAATTCTTAGATAATATGCATAAGCATATCTTTAGGTAAAGATATCTACTCTGCTCTGATCAGCTGTTATACCAGTGGGTCTAAAAAAAAACAGCTTCCTCACAATTTGTTAAATATGCCAATATTTTATGCGTGACTTAATGTAAGTCATTTCAAGCAACTAGCTCATGGGAGTATTGCAAGTGCTCCACCCGAACAAAGAAGGATTTAGACACAGTATAAATCATCTCATCTGGGAGGTCTGCTCGTAGGATATGGATTATGACGGAGGACTACAAGACGAGTGTTGGGAAAAGTACAAGGCAACCTAATCAGGAGGTAGTGCACATCTATACCATACCTACATTCTCTGCCAAGTATTTTGCTAGACAAATATTGATATTTCAACCACAGCTCAAGTGCTCTCAGTGCAGTAAATATGCCTTGTAGCAAATTGTTATTTCTGGCTCATTGCCAATACAGGCAATTACCTTATTATGGTAAAAATAGTACTTGTCCATGTCAGGGTGAATGGCTGCAAATGATATCCTTCTCATATAATGTTCCTGGTCAAGTGCTTTAGCAAGAACATTAAGAGGACCAGACTAAGCGTAAGTATCTCATTGAAATCAGCATGTAAGTATGGTACTAAACAAACTCCCAGGGTGTTTTATTGTTGACCCCTCTCTAGATCACCACATGACTGAGTGTTTGTGATTACCTAAAGGAATTAGATTGTGGGCCTAGTGTACAATAGAAATATAGAAAAGACTAGAGCTGCTCACCCAGTGCTATCCTGCTGCTGCTATTCACATACAGAAGAGTTACTGGACAATGTACATCATTAAATAGGTAGGTGGGAAGAAGATTTAAAGAGAAGGTGGCCAGATGCTCATATCTTTGTCTTATATACCATAAAGACTTATTGTTATATAATTATGGGTGTTTAGAAATCTAGATCAGAAAATTCTGAGTTCTTCCCTTAGAAACACAATCTTAGAAGGTGCAAGTAACATTATTAGCAATTATCCTGCAACTCCTTTTTTTTGTGTTCTGGCGTAGGCTACTAGGATTGCAATGGTTGCAAAAAAACACCAGCTACTTAAGTTTAAGCAAGCTTAAACACAAGCGAAGGTTCACATCACATTATTTATCAGGGGAATCCAAGGTGTCCTTAGAATGTATGGCACATTCCTCTGTCATACGTCACTCGGGGACCCTTCCCCCTGATTGTGGGAGGAGAAGTGCACATCAGCAGCAGCCGGCTATTGGAAAGCTGGAGAATTTGGAGCTCTTGAGGCTTGGAGAATTATAATAATTCTTTATTTATATAGCGCACATAAATTACGCAGCGCTGTACAAAGCATGCCAAATTGGTCCCTGTCCCCACGGGGTTCACAATCTAAACAACCTACCAGTATGTTTTTTGGAGGAAATCGGAGGACCTGGAGGAAACCCATGCAAACACGGAGAGAACATACAAAATCTTTGAAGATGTTGACCTGGGTGGGAATTGAACCCATGACCCCCACGCTGCAGAATTATGAATGCAGCTCTAAACATACAGGCCGTAATACTTGGAAAGCCTGCTCCTATTTTATATATACTATTTAGTTAGACTACTGTTTGTAAACTATATAAAAGGGGTTGACCTGTAAACAATGCTTTAATGCTTTTCACAAGCATGAAAGAACACAAACTACTGTATGTGGAGGAGCCAGGAAGAACACATTGTGCAATGTCTGGACACACCTGTTCACATGCAATGTTCGAGAACAATACAACTATAGTGTCTCTATCTAAACAGAATTATTTATATCAACCGCAAATTGACAGAGCATTCCCAACAGGTTGTGGCGAGTTAAGCGTTACTGTTTTATGGTAAGCATACATGAGTATCTCACATTTAATATTTGGAAGGAAAGTAGAGAAAGCGGCAATCCCCCTTTAGAACTTTTCCATGACTTTATTCAAACCCAGGGTGGGTGGGAGCAGGGGAGCAGATGGGACCACCGAGAGCTAGATAAAGTGCTTGCATAGTCTCCTGCTCCTATCTGCCCTGGCTGCCGGCATACATTCAATAACATGATTGAATAAAAAGCCTTGGACATGTTTTAAAGGGTGATTGCTGCTGCCTCTGCTTTCCTCACAAAAATTGTATGTGTATCTGTTCTCCCCATTTTCGGCTGTGCACCACCACTATTATATAGACTGTCAATCCTGCACAGCAACTGGTAGTTATTTAGTAGTAAAAGGGATGGTGGCCCCTTTTTCTCATTTGGAGCTAAGTCTAATGTATACATAAGTTCTTTCTAAGACTATTACAGCTATTCTACTCACCGATTACATTTATACAAACATTTGTTACATTTTATACATACATTAATACATTTGTGTTGTAAAGAGAATCACCATATCACCAGGCTACAGACATTCACAGCTTTCGTAGTAGTAGTCTATGTTCCAGCCAACAGGGTTAGAAAGCAATGGTTTGCATCATTAACCATCAGATATTTGCTCAAAGATATCACATTCTGTAAAAAATTATCTATTTTTTATAATTCTTTTTACTTAAAGGGGTATTCTCATCTGGGCATTCACATTCAGTTTCATTAATCTGCCATATGTAAACATTTCTTCAATTAGATGTTATTAAAAAAAATGTTCCTGTGTGAAGATAATTTCTCATAAATGTAGTGATATGGTCCCTTAGATACGAGATAGCTTTCTCAGATACAACCACCTCTGATGGATTGAGTGCACAAACTAAACAAAAAGCTATTGTATATAAAATGTCCAGGAGTTACTACATGTCGCAACAGCCACTCTGTGGTAATGATTGCTGAATCCTGGTGGTCCGGCAGGACTCTATAGCGCAAGTCTGACCACCGCTGCCAGAGTGTGACGTGGTCGTATCCGAGGAAGCTCTCTGGTTTCTAAGGGACCAACATGATTACATTTATTTTCACACAGGAACATTTTTTTAATTAACATCCAATTGAAGAAATGTTTACAGATGGCAAATGAATTTAATTAAATGTAAATGCCCAGATGGGAATACCCCTTTAATCTTATGGGATCTACTTCTAGCCTTCACTACATACAAATTGCAAAAAAATGTGTATTCCAGTAATAACAAGTTAGCCATTCTCGAATAGATAGGTGATCACTGCTAGATTGGTGGCATCTGACCACTAGGACCTTGTAACAAACCTTCTGTATGAATGGATCAGAGAACTGGGCCACTTGCATTTTCACAAAACGACAACTATGTAAGTATTACCATGGATTGATGTAGGGGGTCCCTACAGTGTATAATTGGTTTCCTTTAAAGGAAATCTATCATGGTAAATCAGCCCCCTCACCAAAAACATACCTCTTTGTAGGGCTTCACCTCACTAAGCCAGACATGATTTTTACATTCCTGCCCCTGATGTAATACAAAAAACAACATTAAAAACTAAAACTGTAAAATTCTGGAAAGTGCATAAGGGGAGCTGACGAGAGTGACTTCAGCGATAGCAGGCAATCCGGATGGACCAGTGGACATATCTGTATTGCAGTGGGCACTGTTTATGCCCCGAAAGCCCTTCAGACTAATTACAATCATTTAAAATGCTCAGCAGTTTTTATACTACTTAATCTATCAACCGGTAAAATGTCTTTTGTGTCTTACATATATGTTATTATATGTCTATTTATCTTCTATTTCATTGTCACATCATCTATTCTATTTTAAAGGCCAAAGAGATTTCTATGTTGTAACACAGAAACAAGCACTTCTAAATGATGGTTCAATAAAGTTTATTGCGTGGAAACACAAGGAAAGCATCTTCAAAATGTAAAAGGCTCCATGAAAACAGACAGAATATATTACAGAATGGTTTGTAAACTAGTATTACAAGTGCATCAGAAAAAGCCATCATTACTGGTAAAAACATTTTCTGTCATTAGCTAAAAGTGCTATCAATAGACTTTGATGAATTGGTAAATGACGGCTTCTTGTCGATAAGATACAATTATAGCTTATCCACAGGGCAATCTGTATTTAATTACTTGTAATGAAGGGCCCTACAATTACAAAGTCTGCTTAGAGCTGCTAAAAAGGGAAACTATCTGTCTGGTCTTCAGAAATGTTACCGAGAATTACCGTATATTCCGGCGTATAAGACGACCTGGTGTATAAGACGACCCCCCCTACTTTCCTGTTTAAAATATAGAGTTTAAGATATATTCGCTGTATAAGACTACCCCTTTTCCAATGCATACAAAACACCGGTAAAATTTTTAAAAAAAAACAGATTTGAATTTAACATGGTCCTTTTTTTAATGTAAATTCTTATGACATGCAGGTATATAGCAGGAAAACTGTCGCTCATAAACATAAGGCATACAACAACAACATTACCATTACAGCACAGCCCCCAGTAGTATGCAGCACAGCCCCCAGTAGTATACAGCACAGCCCCCAGTAGTATACAGCACAGCCCCCAGTAGTATACAGCACAGCCCCCAGTAGTATACAGCACTGCCCCCAGTAGTATACAGCCTGCCCCCAGTAGTATACAGCCTGCCCCCAGTAGTATACAGCACTGCCGCCAGTAGTATACAGCACAGCCCCCAGTAGTATACAGCACAGCCCCCAGTAGTATACAGCACAGCCCCCAGTAGTATACAGCACTGCCGCCAGTAGTATACAGCACAGCCCCCAGTGGTATACAGCACAGCCCCCAGTGGTATACAGCACAGCCCCCAGTGGTATACAGCACAGCCCCCAGTGGTATACAGCACAGCCCCCAGTAGTATGCAGCACAGCCCCCAGTAGTATACAGCACAGCCCCCAGTAGTATACAGCACAGCCCCCAGTAGTATACAGCACAGCCCCCAGTAGTATACAGCACTGCCCCCAGTAGTATACAGCCTGCCCCCAGTAGTATACAGCCTGCCCCCAGTAGTATACAGCACTGCCGCCAGTAGTATACAGCACAGCCCCCAGTAGTATACAGCACAGCCCCCAGTAGTATACAGCACAGCCCCCAGTAGTATACAGCACAGCCCCCAGTAGTATACAGCACTGCCGCCAGTAGTATACAGCACAGCCCCCAGTGGTATACAGCACAGCCCCCAGTGGTATACAGCACAGCCCCCAGTGGTATACAGCACAGCCCCCAGTGGTATACAGCACAGCCCCCAGTGGTATACAGCACAGCCCCCAGTGGTATACAGCACTGCCCCCAGTAGTATACAGCACTGCCCCCAGTGGTATACAGCACAGCCCCCAGTGGTATACAGCACAGCCCCCAGTGGTATACAGCACTGCCCCCAGTAGTATACAGCACAGCATTAAAAAATAAATAAACTTATATACTCACCCTCCGGTGGCCCCGATGTTCGCGCGGCTCGTCTTCAGTGTTCCGCTCCTCCATTGATCTTCCCCGGCAGGCGCCTAGTATGACGCGCCGCTGCTGACGTCATACTAGGCGCCGCCCCGGGGAAAAACATGGCGGCGCCTAGCAGAAGAAAGAAGACGGCGCGGTGAGTATGTCCCATGCGCATCTTTTTGAGGCTGCCGGCAGCTTTGCCGGCAGCCATCGCTGTGAAAACACCCGCGATCGGTGCTAGCACCGATCGCGGGTGTTACCGGTAAGCCTTTGCTGCAATATGCAGCAAAGACTTACCGGCTATGGAGAGGGCTCAGCCCGTAAGCCCTCTCCATGCAGCGCGATCCGACCGCGATCGTCTTATACGCCGTCATTACCGGCGTATAAGACGATTACCGGCGTATAAGACGACCCCAGAGAAGACAGAAGATTTTTCTGTCTTCAAAAGTCGTCTTATACGCCGGTATATACGGTATATTCTATAACAATATTAGTTTACAATCTTCATCATTTGACACAGTAGTACTGATTCTATATCAAGATACAACATACGTCTGCTCATCTACTAGAGATCACTAAAACTCCTGGAATACAGTATCTGACACTGCACACTGATATCAGAAGGAACATTTCAAGAAAGGGTGGACTGGATTACCAAGGCATTATTAAACTTGGGGAGGGTGACTCAATTTGGAGAGAAAGTACAGCTTATCACAATATACAAACATATGGATAGAAGGTGGAGTGACCTGTTTAATGTTCTTTAATTATGACAAGGGAGAATCCTCTGTGTCTGGAGGGAAAGTTTCACAACCAGACAAGGATTGATTCTTTACTTTAAGAGACATAGGAATACAGAATCTGCCACATAATGGGGAGACTTCACTAAGACTGGCATTTTGAATGAAAGTTCTTCCCGCTACCAGTATGGTGCTCATATCCACTAAGAGGCTCCATCCTTTTAGAAAATTTGTGTGCAAACTCAAGTTCTGACCTCTAGACCAGGTGTGAAGTGATGGAGTTTTTATTGCTATAGCTTATGGAGCGTAGACTACAGTAAATGTGGTGGGCCGGGTTTTCAAGCACCTGCCCATCCTGTGCCTGCTCTGCTCCCTGCCGTGACATGTCCAAAATAGTGTGCGGTTGGAAAAGCCTGAAAACTGGCGGATACAATTATGTGCTTTCTCTACCAGAAAACTGAATCTTCCCCAATGTTTTGATGATTAATTTATTACTTTAGTTCAAGACACAGGACTAATAGGATTCAGATTTATATAGCTTATTCATATTGTATTAATTTTTTACATATTTAACTCATTTTTTGCTTCTTCGGGAGATATTGAAGCTAATTTCTATTTCTGTAGTCCCTACTGGATAGATTTTCAATTCTTGACTGTAAATCTTGATATATAACTGGGAACATGTTTTGCTCACTCTCAAGTTTCTTTCTTTCAACAGATAGCTATAGTCTTAGGAAAAGTGTTGTGAAAGAAACCTAATAACAAATGTCTGGTAAAAAATAATAATTATTTGTGTCATTATGTCAGAATCCTCTTGGATATACCATAAAAGGGTGTTCTTGACTTACAAGTACAAGGTAAGTTTAAAATTGAGGTCAGGGGAAAGCTGAAAAAGCAATTCAAGGACACTGAAGTCTGAATCAGCAATGAGCTTGGGGACCGGCGGAGCACACACTACACACAAGGTGCAGACAGAAAAAGAAAAGCAAAACAGAAACTCAAACTTTGCACAGTTGCACGAGCCAAGAGTTAAAGTCTACCACACACTTATGTAAAACTAGCAACATTGGGTACTGAGAGACTGTAATACTAACAGATGACCGGATTAATTTCCAGACAATTACAACTTACAAAAAGTGGAGATTTTTTTGGTGGTGCTCTTGTCATCTACACAGAAATTTTTACGTTATACAGGGAAATGAGGATACTACCAAAGATGTCTTCAAACTCCTGACATCTCCATTCTCAGTAGAAGCCTTTGATGACACCTATCTGATATGTGAATCTTCAGAAGGATGAGAGTCTGGAATGACATTATACTATTTCTGTACAATTTAAGAATCAGAGCAGCGTAACCAGGGAGTGGTCTGAAGATTAAAGGGATCAAGCTCAGAAGTCTGCTTCTACTGGACAACATCACTATCACTTAAGTGACTTCAAATTATTACCAGATTTAACCTTGGCAAAAGCTTCAGTTTTTGGAAAGAAACAGAGTCTGACAATTGCGTATGTTTTATAAAACAGAAGACTAAAAATGGAGTAACAAGATGTGTATATACTAATAATTACAAGTTCGTGTAATTTAATAGTTATACCGCAATTAGACCAGTTGTTCCTCAGAGTATATAAATTGAAGGCTAAGCAAGACTGGACATCATCATGATACAATGACAATATGTTGTAAATAATACAGGTGGAATATCATTCTCCAAACTTTGGCCCCTATAGTAGTTGGTCAGGGTGCAGAGCAAAACATTTAATATGTAACCATTGTAGAATTAGAATTCTGGGGTTCTGAGTGCCGGAACCCCAAGTAATTGTTATGTATGTATCCTGCAGCACAATTCAAAGGAGGGGATATCATGGCCCCTGGGAGTGGACCAGGCCATGGACCTGGAGCCTCTTAGTATATTGGGTGCATCATGCGCCAGCTGGAAGAGTATCAGAATTGGTGCGATATGTGCCCACTCATGATAAATCCCACCTATTGACTTTAACTCCTTCTACTAACAGTTCTACGGATAATGAGGCAGCTGACCTGGGTTACCTCTATTCAAGATTGATTGGACCCAAGTAATCAGACCCCACACGGTAAACATTATTTTTAACCCTCACACATCGGCTGCGGTTATATGGAGAGGGCTCATGGGCTAAGGTGGGTGTTTGCTCTATATTGCACTGGTACATTTTAATAGATCATGTGTAAAATTACCATATACTCCCAAACTGTTGTAAGGCAGTATATGGTAGACTCAATGACAACCTAGTGTTAAAGTACCCTAGGGGGATTGAAAAAAAAAATTAAAAAATGTAATTTAAAATCCCTAATAATTCAAAATAAACTGTAAAACAAGTTAGGTATCCCCTTGTCCCAAAATGCCTGCTCTATCAAAATATAGCAACGGTTATTCCCGGCATCAAACCCCATAACGGAAAATAGCACCCAAATGGCCCAAAATACCACTTTACCATTTTGCAAGATAAAAATGTTTTTTTTACAAAACATTATCAAAACATTTTTCAGTCCCCAAATGTTAGCAAAGAAAACGACAGCTCATCCCGCAAAAAATGACACCTCACACAGCTCTGACACCGATGTATGAAAAAGTTATTAGTGCTCATTTCAATGGATTTGGAATTTTTTTCCCACTTCCCAGTACAGGCAGTCCCCGGGTTACATACAAGATAGGGTCTGTAGGTTTGTTCTTAAGTTGAGTTTGTATGTAAGTCGGAACTGTATACTTTATCATTGTAACCCCAGCCAGAACTTTTTTGGTCTCTGTGACAATTGGATTTTAAAAATGTTGGGTTGCAATAAGAATCAGGATTAACACTAAAGTTTCATTACAGACGCCTGTGATAACTGTTACAGCGGATTATTGTAGCCTAGGACTAAAGTACAGTAAATTACCAATATCCAGAGGTCCGTTTGTAACTATGGGTCGTATGTAAGTCGAGTGTTCTTAAGTAGGGGACCGCCTGTATACATCATGGAATATATACCCTGACTATGAAGTGCAATTTGTTATGCAGAAAACAACCCCACACATGGCTCTTTACATGGAAAAATAAAAAGTTACAGGTTTTTAAAGGTGGGGTGTGAAGAATGGAACTGCCAAAACAAAAAAGAGCCTGGTCATTAAGAAGTTAAAGATTACTTTTTTTAGCTGTGTTAGTGAACAAAATCACGTTTCCAAAAAACATTGTGGGGAATGCACGTGTGAAATAGCCACAAACGCTAACACTGATTTCATTCTAATATTAGGGTCTGATCAATGCATCACCTTTTTTGTGTAATAACTCTACTACTTCCCATATTTATCTTATGGAACTGGGGATCTAGATCTTCTAATTGTTTGCTCTAGATGCTTTTTCTCGTCTTTCTCCAAACGTCACACAAAACAACTATTCTATTGTTTCATGCAACCATGTTATTGCTCCCCATGAGTGTTGCAGCATATAATAGCACTAGATAAAGATTCATTTTATTTATTGCTATAGGACTTTTACCTAGAACCACTAAAGATCATGACAAATACCTCATCAATGAATCTCTACGATTGATGGACTTTAAACGGAGCAGTAGTCTCACTTGTACACACTGCTCTCTTAACGAAGAGGTGAAATGGTTCCATGTTTCCAATGTCTTTATATGTATTCTCAATGCAGTAGGCAGAAGATATATATATAATTTTTTTTTTTTTCCTTCTAGGAAATATCCCATTTGAACAGCAAGATTCAAAGTAAAAAGAGCAACATAAAACTTTGCTGTATCCTGACCTCGCAGCCAATCTAGCCGGTTCAAGTAAGAACCCTTCTATATTGTTATACATACACACATTTTTTGAGAAAAAGTATGCCTTAAAAATCAAACCAGTATCCCCAATGACAAAATGTGGCTCCCTATTCACCAGGCAATTTCACCATTATCACACATAATGATGTGAATTAACTAAGGGTTGTGAATGTTTTGCTTCAGGTACAAATCCCTCAAAGATGTTGCAGAATATCGAATAACACTATTCGAGTGTTATCCATCATTTTAACACAACATAATTTCACCAAATGACTCAGAAACACATACTAATTGACTGGTCCATATCAAAACACATTAAATAAATAGAGCATCAAATTACTAGCCGAAACTATAGCAACTCAGATTAAGTGATGGAACCTTGGTGCACAAGTACTTTTCTATAGTTCGTTTGGATCACAATTGTGCATTTAAGAAAATAGAATCAATACAAAAAAGAAGAATAACAGCATTGATTTATCATAGGATATGTCAAGGATAAAGTGTCAAGTAGTTTTATATAGCTATTGTCCAGACATACTACCGTAGTATTTATAATGTTGGACAGTTAGATGAAGATCAATAGAATGCAATAAACCTTTGCTTTAAAGAACAATACAATATGGCAACAATTTGGCATAACACCAAAGGTTTGCTCTCCTGAACCCTGGCATTGACTCAGGGGATTTGCACTCTGCTGCTATAATCAAATCCTCGGCTACAGCCATTTCCCATGACATAGCTGGAATTCTCCTACTACTCACCCTCTTGGCTTTAGTTACCAGCCATGCTGAAGCTATTTGCTCTGTCTCTTAACTGTCCATCAGCTTATCTTTTATAAAGACACTTCCCGGCCATCCCCTGCTCTCATAAATGCCACACTGGGGGTCCCTTGTCCTTACATACTTTTATTGCTAATTTACGGGCTGTAGAGAAACTCTCAAAACCAAGCATATAGAATAATAACTCACAAAGCCAATGAAAATACAGCTTTCTGGATGGGAACTTTCAGGGGAAATTGCAGAAGAACAATTTGGAAACTAAACACGCCCCTTTAGGAAGCTACTAAAGGGGTTGCCCACCAGTGAAAGAATTCTTCTTTTTGTACAGGCTCAGAATGGGTTAAAAACATATTGTTTATCTTAGGCTTTTTCCTTTTTTCTCAATATTTTTCTATTTCTTTCTGATATTTGCACCAAAAATATGCAACTTTCATTATTTGCATATTATGCTGCACATTGTACGGCATAATATGTATATAACAGTGCACATTCTCCACAGTGTACAGCATAAATCGGCAGTTCAGATAAGAAGTGTAGGTGGAGAGGGAGGTGACAGCAAAACAACAGGACTAGGAATATTTCATCTCTATTTCCTAAAATCTACTTCCCCAAAGTCGTTATCATCTGCTGGGACAGATCTGTGTAAGTGTGTATAATTTTGTTAGTATTCAAATATGTATAATATTTTCTGAGGAGATAGGGGACCCCATTCAGAAGTCTTCTATAAGACCCTGCCTCTGATAGTTACGCCCCGGTGTAGGCAAATGTTTAGAAGGGGATTGCAGAAGAAATTGTGACTTTTGTGCAACTTTAAAAAAAAAAAATGTGCAAAAAATAATAATAATGCCTGATATTTCCAAAACCCACAAAAAGCAAAAAAAGACATGCTCAACTGTCCTAACATGTCCTGATTAAAGATAAATGACCCCCATAATTATCTGTACCAACATCACGGATCCCTAGTCACTTCCCTGTACAATAGCCTGTCCCAAGACCACCACTGACCAATCACAGTTGACTAGAGATGACTAGAGTATGTCTAGAGAGAACCAGGCAATACTGACTAGGAGAGACCTGGTGGGTTTTTGGAAGGGAGAGTAAATGGTGGGTGGAGTTCTTCTTCTAAAGTTTCCAAAACTTATTAGGATCCTGTTAATTTTTCTTGTAGGACAACCCTGCAACCTAAAGTACTTTTAAGTGTAAATGTAATGATTGTACTAAATATTATTTTATTTTATGAACATGATTACAGAAGAGCATAGTTTGTCCTAATATATTGTAGAGAGGTCTAATATTCATACTCTAATAATGAAAGGGTGGTGCTCCTGCACTTCACATATAATAATGCTAGTCTCAAGATCACATTACAGATTTGAAGCACTCGAAAAATTATTATTAATATGTATATTGTGATTCCTGTCTGGAATGTTAACATGTACAATATCTAACAAACTTCAAATAGAAACCTGGTCTAATATGTGCCATGAAGGCAAGAAAAGCTTTCCAGTCCATTAAAAAAAGGTTCTAAGAAGCTCCAGTCATTTCTTAACAAGTGAAAGGCCTCTCCATAGGACATTTCCCTTTCTCAGCGGCCAGATGAATAAGTGCATATGTTATCATGTGTACTCTTGCGCTGACCCTATTAAGCATAGTGCGGCTGCTTCCTGCAGTGCTCAAGTATTTGCCGACTGAGCCACTGGAAAAGAGGCTCCATACTTCTAACAAAACAATTTCCTCTTTTTAAGAACAGTTTAAGCCATTGGTGTAGAGTTAAGCCTGCTCACACAGAGCACCAAACATTTATGAACTGAGCTCTTTTCATACAAAGTAGACTCCCTTTCCCACCCTGCTCCTACTTGTACTGTCTCCCTGGACTATGGCCATAAGGATTATAAATTCTTGCTTTTAAGACTTTACCATGCAAAGGCTGGAGTAAGTAGATGGTAACATTTATATGACATTCTTCATGCAGAATAGATTTAGACTGGAGCAATCAATCACGCTTCGAGAAATGTATAATATAGTTGTCACAGTAAATTCGGTGGACAAGGAACCTTGAAGCTGGGGCGTTTTACGGTAAGTTATGTGACAGTCCGGTAACAGAAGTTACGGGCAGACAAATGACTAGAAAACAAATCTTTTAGCAACACAAAAGGAAAAAGCAAAAACAAATAATATTTATACACAGTGGCCCACATTTACTGAAACACGGCAAACTGAACTATGTGTAGTGCCTGTGTAGTGTGCAGGGGGCAACGGATTCACGATTTGTGGCGCTCTTTTCATGAATCTGGCGCCCCCTGAACTGCACCGACAGAGTGCAGCAACTTTTTAATGGTGCATCTTTAACATAGGGCGTGCAATACATTTCTGTCAGACTTTGCATGCTAACTGTGGCACCCCCTTTTCAGTTCAGAAATTTCAGTCATGAATAGTGCTCCCATGACACAAAACAGTTGCGTGCGCCATATATGTTGGGCTGACACTTCCTAAATTTTCTTTCAATTTTGAACTGAAAAGAATGTGCAAAGTCCAACAGAAAACTGGTGCAAGGACCTTGGTAAATGTGATATAGAGGACACAGAATTAGGCAATAAATACAGAGGATAAAATGTTTGCATAATTCTTAGGGGTTGTCCAGGTTATCTTAATGAACAGTGTAGGTCCCAGCAGTGGAACCTGCATGGATCACAAGAAAGGGGGTCCATTCTACCCCAAATGAATGGAGCGTTTATGGCACTGACAGAATTATTTGAGTACTGCAAGAGGATATCTTAATCAGCATCACAGAGATGAATATAGTAGCAGGTGCATGGGCGACTAGCTGCTCGGTTCATTTGGGGTACATTGAACCCCTGTTTTCATTATCGATAGAAGCCCACCACTGAAAACCCAGCCGATAAGTGAGTTACCCTCTATTCTGTGCAAAACTTGATATGGCTGCACAGCCCCTTAAAGTGCAGGACATATTTACACAGGGCACATCAAGACAGACCAACCAAAATTGGGAGGTCCTTGAAAAGGGGGGACTTAAAAATTTAAGAATTACAAATAAGGAGAGCCATTGTGCATTGGAAATAAAACTATATCATAGAATATTACAAAAATTAGAGGTTAACATTTTGACAGTTTTTTATTTATTTTAATAAAAACCTACTAAATTAACTTTTCATCTTTCCTGGACAGCTATGGTAAATTGTGATGAATAAAACTTCACTTCTACAGAATGACTTTATGATTTAACTTATTAATAAGGTGCAAGATACATGGGATAGTTACAGATGCAGTAGAAAAGCTTTCTCCATACTGAACTTATTAGCATTTTGGTGTGATGTGACGCCATTTTGGTGATGACATTTATTATACAGGAAGTTCCAAGCTTTATAGACCATGAGGCAATACTAAATAACTTTCAGCTGTACTTTAGAAGTTGAAATGCATTAAGATGATCTTACTTTGGAGATAAGTCTAATATTGATGATACCTTTCAGTAAAAGGACTGGAGCAACCCCACTTAGATATAGTTCTTGAAGCCAAACATCTGTTCATCTGTTACCAAAAAATGTATTTGGCACAAACATAACATAAAAATACAAAAATAAGTCAATTGGGAAGAACAAGCAAAAAAATAATAAATCGAATCTGTAACCTGACCTGCACTCTGGACTACAACTTTACTAAGATACTGTTTGGTGATGGGATCTAAGGGAGGGGGCATCAAAGAACAGAAGTAAATGGTAATACATATACCAGAGCTGTCCTTTATCAGAAAAACCAGAGCTCACACATTTCGTAGATGTTACAATTTAAAATATACGTGAGGTGAAAGTGATGATGATTTTTAATTTTTTTTTCCTTCCTTCCTGTTGACAAATATGCTTAATATGATTTAATATCCTAAATATTTTTGGGGGGCTTTACGAATGCCCTATGATTCCAGTAGTTACGATTGTGTGCTACAGAGATATTGGAGAGCCAAATCACCTATCCTCTTCCGATGCTGGGTAGGGCATATCATAGGAGCTAAACTCCGCCTCCCAGCTAAGGGACAACAGAGCATTAGAAATAATGGGGCAGATTTATCAAGTTTCTGAAAGTCAGAATATTTCTAGTTGCCCATGGCAACCAATCACAGCTCAGCTTTCATTTTACCAGTGCTCATGAATATTTTAAAGGGGAGCTGTGATTGGTTGCCATGGGCAACTAGAAATATTCTGACTTTCAGACACTTGATACATCTGCCCCATAGTCTTCAGAGGGGAAAACATCTGAAATGAAGATAACAAGTTGTGTTATTACTTATTGTGTATATACATATACTGTATGACAGCCAATCCTGGACCTAATCTAAAATTTAGGGCTGTTTTAAGTATATCATGCATTTTTAACCAAATTCTCTGCAGCACAACATCGAGTCACAGAAGGAAATTATATAGTCTAGTTACATTTTATAGAAATATTTTATTAGTCAAACGTGAAATTTTAAGATTTATTGACTGGGAAATACTTGTCTCTAATGAAAAATAAAACTTTCTTATAAGATATGTTAATTTGCACCTGTTGGATGATGGTGTCAGTACATGTGAAAATAAAAATGATCACAAAGGATTAACCTAACACATGAAACAACAACCAAAGCAAGTACTATTCATGGATTTTCAAGGTAAAAACTTAGGGCCTTAAGGCTTTTATTATCCTCTTGTTACTATCCGAGATTGTCTTGTTTAAAAGATAAAGAGGGGAAATTGTTTAAAACAAAACAAAAAGAACATATAATTATCAATTTTCTCCCATTCTGCTAATTGTTAAGCTGCACCTGCACTTAAAATGATGAAAAGTCCAGGTGCACTAGTAATCCATGTGGCTCCTTCAACTTGGTCAAAAGTATATAAAAGTGTAGCAAGCCTCATTCATAACAGCTAAATTGTAGATTTCTAACAATATAACATGCAACAGAACATCCACTCTCTTTGTTACACATACATCGTAGATATTCTTTGTGAACTAAAAGGTTGCGTCTCGGTAACAGATTCTACTTTGGGGCCCAGGAGCTTCAAGTTACGCCTCTGCCATGAGGTAACAAACCATAATAACCTATTATTAAATGATGTCTTAACTAAAGCTGTCACAAAAAGTAATATTCCTAATAGTAACCACATGGAATATTAAACATTAATCTAAATACAAGAAGGAAAATCATACCTATTAATTGTACAAGGAAACCAGAACTCTCCAGGGTGTCTTTTTTTGGTGCAGTATGATTTTATTATTTTATAAACACAAGAAAAAGAAAACATTTATGAGCTGATATTTCTCCCATAAACTGGCTTTACTGAATTACTGTTTTAATAATTATATGACTTCATGTAATTGACTGTTATGTGCAAAATATGAGCAGCTACAATAAGCAGTTTTCCAGTCCAAGTGGAGAGAATAAGGTATCAGCCCTGATAATCTCATCATCATCATGGAAAGATTCTGCACCTTGTCCATTTAAGAGATTAGCTTAAAAGTCCTGAAAAATCACAACACTCAAAAAAAATCAAAGTCTGGTATTACACAACACATACTGTGATATGGACTTTAAAAGCAGAGGCTAGCTTGAAAAAAGATCTTTCACTTATAACATCTCGAAACACTAGATCTTTCTGTTGCCCTTTCTTTACTTTCGGTATTATAACAGAAAGGGACACTGGGACACTTATCAAAACTAGGGCAATCTGTACTATGAGCAGTTTGCCTGTGGAGTGTGAAGAGTGCGACTTCATGAATGCGGATTCATGAATTGTGGTGCATGTTCTACATGAATCTTGCGCACCAGTTACATAAACTATTTTTTGGTGCACCTTTAACATAAAGCGTGCAACACAATTCTATTGGGCACTGCATGATAAATGTGACACACGGGCAAACTGTGTACCGGAAAACACTTTCAGTTCACAATTTTTTGTTGTGTCAGGTACAGTGCAGCTGCGACACATATGTGTGGCGGACACTTTATAAATAATTAAACTCGGCCATGCAGTAATACGCCAATCTCAATAAAATCCCCCCACTGTCTCTATACAAAGTATAATGCCATCCAAAGTACAGTGCCAGTAATTGGTATTGCAGCTGAGCCCCACAAACAAATGCAAGTGAGGTCGTTAGCCTGTGAAGCAGAAGCTATGCTCCACAGATATATATATACAAGACAATATTGTACATTCAATACACAGACCTAGCAAGAAAAATTCTTTCCACCTTTTGCATGATGTTATAGGTAAAGAATGTGCATAAACAGTGTGGAAATGCCGTTCATTCTTTATTATCCTGATAATGAAAGTGGGATGAGGAATGTGCATTTTATTTTATTCAACATCAAAGAGCATGAAAAAGTTTTACTCCAGATGTAAATTTACATGTTTAACAGCCTCATATTACACACGCACCAAACAGTGCAGAGGAATAATTATATGTACGCACCCACCAAAGAAAAACACAAACTAGAAACGTCAGTAGATCCTCATTAAGGTCACTTGATCACAATATTTCTTTGTTACCTTGAAGATAATACAGTCTTTTGTTTAAGTTGGGTGTCTCTTCCCCACACTAAGACACACACACTATAAACAATTCATTCTAGTTGGGACAAGAGCCCATAACTTTAAAGTCAACCTGACCCATTTAAAATCATTTCAGCAGAAAGTGTGATGGAAAATTTGACTTTTAATTATATTCATTAAAAATAATATCATTACATAATTGTCCTAAGATCCAAATACAAAATGCAATCACTTACTCTCATCTTAGGGCATCCTGTGTGCAACACTGAATATATTAATAATCATTTCTTTATTTATGTAGAACAGACTACGCAGCACTGCACAGACCTTGCCAGATTAGACATATTCTAAACAAGTAGCACATCTGACGCATTTGGTAAACTCAAAACAGCATACACATCAGAACATCTTCATAGACGTAAAAATGGAAAGGTCTTACCACATTTTCCAATTTGTCTCTGGCTACCATATTGGAGTGAAGGATGAGTTCTTTGGTAAATGATTATACACAAGTCCCTAAGTCTGACTCTGAACTCAAAAAAGTAAGCTCCCACCTATATGAGTGCATCCTAGAAATCACTGTGGCCCTTACGCGTTTCATCCGCTCAGAGTTCGAGGGATAACACTATTATCACTATGTAGCTGCCGTATCTAGATACTGCATTCAATTTTATGGTCCTCCTTTACATCTATTCCATAACGTCTCAGCACAGCATCACATGGGCAGCTAAAGTCAGGGCAGTATACACTAAGCTGTCTCACTATATTTTCCTTCAAAATGTAAGAGACCACAGGTATAGTCAGTCGATAACTAGAATTGCGTAACACTAGTTTGATTAATCATCAATATTTGATGATTAATAATCTTTAATAATCATTAATAATCAATAATCATTAATCATCTTTAGGATTATGTAAAATCACAGGGGCATCAATTGATCATTTTATAATTTAAATTTTTGAGGAGGTCTGTACAGTTATAAAGACACAGTAATAGCTGAATGTTCCTATGTTATACAAGGGAAGTTGCCAAAGAAATGCAAGATTCTTTTTTAGTGTTCTGCAAATTGGCTGGGAAGAAGTTGTGATCCAAAGCTTTAGCCAAGAGCTGCAGTGGGAGGAGTCTGTGCAGTGAAGTTTCAGCCATTAGCTGCAGACCAAGGAGTCTAAGTAGTGAAGCTTTAGCCAATAGCTGCATAGCAAGGAGTCTGAATAGTGAAGTTCAAGCCAATAGCTGCAGAGCAAGGAGTCTGAGTAGTGAAGCTTCAACCAATATCTGCAGACCATGGAGTAATTAGCAGTGAAACTTTAGCCAATAGCTGCAGACCAAGGAGTCTGAGTACTGAAGTTAAAGGGGTATTCTCGTCTGGGCATTAACATTCAGTTTGATTAATCTGCTATTAATAAACATTTCTTCAATTAGATGTTATTAAAAAAAATGTTCCTGTGTGAAGATAATTTTCCATAAATGTAGTCATGTGGTCCCTTAGAAACGAGATAACTTCCTCGGATATGGCCACCTCTGCTGGAGTGATTGCACAAATAAACAAAAGGTTATTGTATATAAAATGTCCTGGAGCTACTACATGTCCCACAACCACGCTGTGTTAATGATTGCTGAATCCTGGTGGTCCGGCAGGACCCTATACCGCAAGTCTGGCCACGTGGTCGTATCCGAGGAAGCTATCTGGTTTCTAAGGGACAACATGACTGCATTTCTGAGAAATTATACTCACACAGGAACATTTTTTTTAATAACATCCAATTGAAGAAATGTTTATATATGGCAGATTAATGAAACTGAATGTGAATGCCGAGACGAGAATACCCCTTTAAGCCAATAGCTGCAGACCAAGGAGTCTAAGTAGTGAAGCTTTAGCCAATAGCTGCACTCCATGAAGTCTAAATGGTGAAGCATAGGCCAAAAGATTTTAAACAAGAAATCTGAGTGGTGAGGTTTCAGTGAATAGCACTTTGTGATGTCAGAGAAGGCAGCAAATGTTTAGTTACTTTTCACATACAGCTTAAAATCATGAAACCATTTTCTGTTATATTTTAGACAACACAATGGAAAGTTGGAATTGGAGAACCCAGTGATAATACCAACATTTTCACCTTAAAGGGACAGGAACAACGACCATCTGTCTTATTAGTATTAAGTGACTTTAAACAATGCCTTAAAACATATTTTCCTTTTACAAATATAAGAAAAGTCATGCATTACCTATACTCAGTGAACAGAAGATTCAAGGTTATACAAAAACAAATTAAAAGAATCATAAAAATTCTGAGTTGGCATATTTATCTGAATAAGTGCCCAGTACTAAAATAACATGAAGTGTTTTAATAAGAGAAACTGGTATTGAAAAACTAAAATTTTCTTCTATACCCGGAAAAAAAGAAAATCACTTTTTGTCACTGAAAGGGTTAATGGCTAGTGTGAGCACCGATTGTTACAACAACAACACTAGTGTGGGACACGGCTTTGAGAGCATTCAACAAGTGTTGGCTTGTGTCTGTGGAAACATGACTAAAGACTCACTTGACCTGAATTCAGAAAAAAATGGTCCGCAATGAAGCCAGAATGCCCCAAGTCAGATGCAAGGTGGTCTGGATCTCACACAGTAAAACTAAGCTGAGCCAACCATGAGGCAGGGAAAGGCTTAACTTTAATACAAGCTGGTTTTCTTATAATGAAAAGAAATTCAAATAAATCTTTCAAATAGTTTCCAACAGCAGCGCAGCCGCCATTCTGCTCAATGAAATGCTCCAACTCACGTTGTATCATGTATTGTGCTCATACCTGGTGCCGACTGCTGAGAGTTTTAATACTCCAATTGTTTCCCGATGGTGGACCCTTACCTACTGTTATTTTTCACTATGGTCAACCAGAACACTCAATGCAATCTAAAAATCTTCAAGGAAGTCCTTGGAAGACAAACACATGTTGCAAAAAATTTATCTACAGTGAATTATTATATATTCAGTATGTCTACCTGTCCACAATGACCACGATATAAAAGAGAGTCCAGGGCTCATATAGAGCTCATATACAAGGTCAATCATTTATTCATTAGCAGATTGTATTCCAATTAGGTTCTCTTAATCAAACTACACAAATAATAATCAATTAAATCTATGTTTATAACGCCTTTAATAAAGGAATAAAATAATATCGGTCAAGAAGATATAATTGAATTGAAAATAGGAGTATAGGCATAAAAAGGCTGAGTAAATTCCTAACTGTATGAAAAGAAGCAAACATTAATAATATTGTGGCATCTAAGGAAAGTACAATACAATGGGGCAAATGAGCAAAGCAAAAACTACCAAGCTATGAATATCAAATTCAGGGGTTTTTCAGGGGGCATTATATAGAGTAGTTGAAGGGGTATTTCCAAGAAGACAAGATACTTAAATATACTCAGGATAACAAAATAACACATTCTATAATTCACTGTTATGAACAAAAATTTCACAGATTTCATTCCAACCTGTCTCTATCGGTCCTGATGTTAACTATTTTGTTTGTCCCTGGATATCACTGTAAACCTTCTGACTATGGGTAGATTCTTCTCATGAATAGCTTCTCTTGTCTGCACAATGCTATGCTCTCTGCCTCCTGCCCCTCCCCCTGCAAGACCAGCTCAGACACTTCCTTCTGGGAAGCAGTGTGCTGCAGCTGCAGACAGACAAGGTCTTTATCATGGGGGGGGGGGGGTGTCTTGAAGCAGAACTGACTATGCACTGTGACTTCTGCAAACAAGCAGCAGTGTGCAGCGACTTACTCTACTAGTTACAGGCAAGATTGGGTCTATATCTGGAGGGTGGCATGTACCAGAGCTGACTCTGTGTGTTATAGGTGGCCCACATCTATTAAAGTGTTCATGCCAGTTTTCTTTCTGACTTTGAACTGAAAAAAATGTGCCAGCCCCAGTTTAGTGTAGCAGCTACACTGTGTCTGACAAGACAGAAAAAGTTTGAGCCACACGTATTACTGACATTTGCCACAATTCTGCATGTATCACAATTCTGCAGCATGAACAAAGTGTACCAAAAAAAATATATGGTCCAAATATCCTGAGAAGGGCAGGGTGATTAATGAAGACCGTGCTCCAGTTTTGATGAATGTGACACACCCTGCACACTCCACAGTGAAATATGTGGGTAATTGTGTATTATATCCATCTCAGGGATCTCATTATCGTTGATCTGTCTCATCTCTATGTGTCAGGTGTGAGTAGAATGTACTAAATAAAAGTGTAGATAAACCATGTACCCTGATAATCTAAGCACATTGTCAGCCTACAGCATTTCATAGCACAGAGGAATCATTAAGCGTCTGCTTAGAGACTTACCCTCGCCATTTAACACCCGCACTTGGCCTGGCACGGCTATACAGACAGTGGGTTTGATCACACCGTCGCTCCTAAATGATGTCACAGGGAGCAAAAATCCCTGGAAAAATGTTGGCATGCAGGCGTCACCAGCCATTTAAATGCAACCAGCAGCTTTGCCACAGCATTTAAAGATTTAACACCCACAAATGGTGCCAACACACCGCATGTGTTAAATGGCGGGGGTTGGGGTTTGGTCCCCGCACTTGACCACAAAAATAATTTTGAAATTCAGACGCTCACTGGATCTGCTCATCACTAATGTTAACATCTGCAATAAAAGAGTTTGCCAATGTTATATCATATAAATATCTGCTTTTTTCTGTAGTTAACAATTAGCCAAAAAGGATCAATATTTGTAATTTTAAGATTTTTAATCTTAAAATGTTATATGAGCAATATTGTACAAATCAAAGTAAATTAATAGCTAACATTTTATAGATAAATATAACAAACTATGAAAAAAAATTAAAAGAAATCCAGAAACTACTTACAGCCTTGTCAGTTTTATATTGGTTTGGAACAACAGTTCAGGAAGGACTTGCAACTTATTCCTGTTAAGGCGCCTGAAACAAAAGGAAAAAGTTTTTGTTTTTGTTGAAAAAGTTCTATCAATGCAATTTTCCATACTACTACTCTATATAGCTATAATGGGAACTCTGTAAAAAAAAACATAACAATGAAGCCAGGGTGGATATATCTAGGATTAAAAAGAAAGTGAACTCTATTTTTGGAAGATATGTGTACTTTTGTCTGTGTATTTTCTTTTTCATAATAATAACATAGGACATCAATATAAATTAGTGGACCCCCCCTTTAACACCCAAGCCACTACCAATATCTTACTGATCTTACAGCAGTGTCCTAACAATTCTAAAGGAGTAACAGCATTTCCCAAAACATACTCCTGCTTGTTGCTGAAATTTGGTCCAGGAAAGGAAAGCTTTTGAAAGAAATCAAATGAAACGTAAAATCCCTTATGGCCAGTAAGTCCAATGACAGGGGAGGGCAGGGTGGGGGAAGGGGGTTTAAAAACATGACCTCCACTCATTTTTTACCCCCTTATACTAAAGAATCAAGGTAACTTAAGATATGCAACTTATTTTTCAGAAGGTGGTGGCAAGGCTCGTCCATTACAAGGACAACATTGGATAACACATACATTTCATTGGTACTGATGGTGATTCAACTCAATAGTTCAATAGTATCAATAGTTCATTTGAGGTGAATAATCCCAAAAGAATAGTCATGGTTTTCTAGTGAGTCACTTAAATCACTTCAAGTATTATGTATGTTAGCATCTATAGAAAAGTAGAGAGGGTTCAAATAAGCCACAAGAGCTTTTTTCCCATTACGAACAAGCAACATTATGGAAATCTGAGAATAATATACTATGCATTATATTTTATATACCAAGCAAACCGCAGTGACTAATCCACTGACTCACTTTTAGATTGTTTTGAAGTTAAAAGTTTCTGTGCTGAGGTTTAGTTTATGTTTTCAATAAACATCCAAAGTAAAAGTTAGAACTGGTCTATTGTACGACTGTGAGCTAGTCATTGAGAAACAAAAGATTTACTTTGGGTCACCATTCCATATAAATTGTATTCAGCCCACTAATTCTTGCAATGTCTCTATCAAGGAGGGGAAATAACAGCGTTGTAAAAAATATACAGAGATACATGTGAAACCACAAGAAACATACACATAAACATACATGATTGCATATGGTTTCCATTGACTTGTCTTCCGTGCTTTAAAGAATTCTTTCCACAACATATCTGTTTTCCATCATTCCTTCACAGCATGGAGTAGATGGCCAACAGTCTACTTACAGAATCTAACATCCTGAAATCATTTTCTGCATTCATCCTTGTGTGTGCATTAATATATGATTACAGGATTGTTGCCTTCAATCTAATGAAGACTAAAGAAGAAGGCTACATTTTTTATTGGACACATGGTGAACAATTGAGCAACAACTATTATGCTCACAATTATATTCACACTTTAATTAGATGAAATTATAGCTGTATAATCTTAAAATGGCCATTCGCAGCAGATTAATGTTATCCGAAGCAGCCAGGTTTGGCAGACCCAGATGACAATCAACTGTGTATGGAGGCCTCACAGCCCTCAATCAATGGCAGATGTCAGGGTAGAGAAGGGTAAGGATGAACAATCCTTTAGGTTTTTGGGTTAGAGGTGTCTAGCATGGCTTATCTTAAAGGGGTTGTATTTGTATAAGAAAACATGTCGGCTTCCTCTCATAATTCTAAAGCAGTAAGGTAATATTTCTAGGAGAAATTAAAAATAATATGCTGGAAAAACCTCTTTAAGATGGCCAAATTCAATGTATATTGACCAAACCTTCCAATTTACGCAGAACTGGCCATCTAATGTTAAAAGGTCTGATAATCTAAGCACATTGTCAGCACACAGCATCTCACAGCACAGAGGGATCACAACGTGTCTTAGAAAGTCCCCATCCACACAATGACCATCCAAGAGTTATAGGAGCTAAAACTGAGTAAAATTGTAAAGTAAGGGGGTTATTTGATCTTTTTTGTGTAAACATCACTTGAGGATTAATATTTGATAACTTTCTTGCATGGGCAAACCCCTTTAATGGCTGTATTGGATTTGAGACATAGTGGTGAAAGGTCGTATATTTTTCCTGCAAATACTTCCTACAACAGGAGGAGAGTGAATTTTTGCATAAATTTGTGACTTTTGGAAAATTTGCCCATTGTAAATCTGTCTACCATAGATACACTGGATAAATCTGGTATAAATAGGCTAAATGGAAAAGTGTAATGTGTAGGCATATACCACAAATGTTTGTGCAAATTAGCAATAGAGACGTTTGAAGGCCGGAAAGCTAACATAATGACAATGACAAATATCCCCTAATGTTCCTTTATGTTTGACTATTTCAATAACTTAAACAGGCAAATTTTAGCAACACAGTCCTTGGAATCTGAGACAAGCACAATGTTATGTTGTAGAGACCAATGGGTTAATAATTACAGTAATGTATGGCAAAAAAAGCCAATGGGTTTCAATACGCAACTGACAATTAATCATTAATTGGGGTTGAATATTCAGAAAGTAGTTGTTAAACATGTGCATGGACACATGTGGAAAATAAATGATTGATCATTTATCATAGCTATAAGAAAATATGTATTTCAAACCATCACCAAAAAGTGCAAAATAATGATAAATTTCTTTAGGCTGTAGGTCCTATTCCTGACCATTTTTGCAGTCTCTTGTACTGTAATAAGCGTTTGAGTGGACCTCACATTACCAATGACAAATGGGCCACAAACACATATCTACGAGTGCAGATTAAGGGTGGAGACAGATGTGGAGTAATTTTTATTTGTAGCATAGTTGATCCCGTCCCTTTGCTACAAAAAATCCTGCTACATAAAATGACCTATGCTTTGGATTTTAAACAATTGACATACTACTGATTCTTAGTGCGAAATTCGACCTTCTCTTCCCCTCCTGCCTCAGGTAAATCGCAGCTTAAAGTTACAGCAGAAACCTGCTCCAGCGATACGAATCGGTCTAAAATACCAAACATACTGCACAGTTACCCCCACTAAGCCATAATAACAAACACTATGCAAGATGAACTGGTCGAGATATAATTTCTCTGAAATGTATTTTAGCACGAGGAAAATATAATTTAAAGTTCTAAATCTCCAATTTACTATAAATCCGTAATTACTACTAATTAGTGAAAAAAGCTCTCTGATGATGTAGAATGCCATGCCAAATAATACACCACAAATAAGACCGAAGTCGAAACATTCTTGGAAATATTCACTTGGGGAGCAGCTGAATTCAATTAGAGAAAATCCATGCAGCCTGAAATACCATTATCACGGCTGGTGGCTCCTATCTATGATGGCACATTACATCTGTAGTTCCTGCTGCCACACAGCAATTAGGTGACAAAAGAGATAGTGTTAATGGGCAATCCCAGTAAGCAAACACTGGCAGGGGAATGTCACTGATGAGTCTGGCCCTGAGTGTTTGTTTTATGCAGACTATCACACCACTGCCGAGACAGAAATTTGCACTTTGGCTTTGGCTTCTTGTACTTTACACATTTCTTGATATTTTACGCAAAGGAAATGTAGCAGCTGAGCTGACATCTCTATTTACCAGGAAGATTTGTTTTCCCTTTTGTTGATTCACTCTGTTTGTTACCCTCTCCCATGTTGAATGTGTCTTCTAATCAGAGCTACATAACAATTGTTTCAGTAGGTTTCCTCTGGATCCTCCACTTGATGATAAATGATAAATTAATTGGCCTCTGAAGAAACAGCCTCTACTGTCTACCAGAGACTGTCTACCAGAGGACAATGATTACTATCTGTGTACAGAACTTCGGAATGTGGCGCTACTATATGAGGAACGAGACGGAAAATCAATTCTTACGCTTTTAATTTGCTTGCTGTCTAAGTGACATTTTTAAATCATTAGTTCCATATTATTTGCTCATTTGTAGATTAGAAGTGTTGTAGAGAAATTCAGAAAACTGGTGTACAAGCCCTGAAATAATTGCGATCACTTGTGAAATGGCAAGAATTACTATTACTATTTGAAAATGACTATTTTCCCCTTGGCGGCACCTCCATGCCAAAGGGCTGTGGAGAAGGTGTGAAGGGGCACAGCTGGCTGCGTAGTTGGCCAGGGACATTTCTATCCAAAACCTGCACACACTCGCCAAAGCCTGCAAACATTCAGCATTAAAAGTTTGCAGGTTTTTGTGCAAAACTACGCCATGGCCTTGGGTAGTTTTGCCCAATGGCACAGTTGCCCGCCAGACACATTAGGAGGTCTATGCCTTCTGATGTTTTCACCTGGGCTGGTGTGTGGGGCTTCCATCATGTGCTAGAATGTGTGCTGTCTGTAAAGACAAGATGTAATCATAGCTTTGCCTTTCTCATTATAATATAGTGGCATGTAGAAGGCTGTTAATACAGGAACACATTAGGTACATACTTTTTATATGTATATAGGCTACTATAATCCTTTAAAGATCCTTATGTGTATCCTTATTTTAAAATTAAGAAAAAAATTTTTTTTCGTGTTTGATTTTCTTAAATCAAAAGTTGGCATCATCTGGTGATATTTGACACAACAGTGTGTACTTTCTATGTTGTTAAAAGAAAGAACACATTTTTGATCAATTCAATTATCCTTTTATTATTCATTTTTAAGACATTCGTTTTTATTCTTGCCCTATTTTGTTCCCTTCACTTTATATACAACTTTACTTCTAGAAAATATTAAATGCTAAATTATACAACGTTCACAAACATGTGTTGCCAGGAAAAATAAAAAGATCAGAAACTGCCAAAACCCAAATGTTTTAACTTGTAATAAAGAGTTTCTGTTAGAAAGAGAATCACAGTGCAGGGAATGACTGTACAATGTAGCTTTACATCAGTTTTATGATCAATTAATGAATTATGGCAATTATAAGAACCCTCTATTGCTAAATATAACATCAACATGTTTAGGGCATGTGTATGGAGAGATGGAAAGGACAGTTGTTCAATAACCATTGATAATGTGGGTGGGTTGGGTATCTTAAGTTGGCATAAAAAGTTAAAGGCCTAAAACATTGGATTGATCCATACCGTACTACCCAAATGGGGAATAGGCAATGAATCTATCTTCCTTAGGACAAAATTGGCTTGTTGTCCCTCTCAACCCAATACCTACTTTTGAAATTTAAAAGGACCTTATACACATTGGGGCAGATTTATCAAGCTGTCTGAAAGTCAGAATATTCCTTGTTGCCCATTGGCAACCATTTACAGCTCAGCTTTCATTTTACCATTGCTTATGAATATTTTAAAGGGAAGCTGTGATTGGTTGCCATGGGCAACTAGGAATATTCTGACTTTCAGACAGCTTAATTAATCTGCCTTATTGGATGGTTGATTGATCTCACCAAAATGTTGGGGTTTGCTTCTCATATTCCAAGTACTCACAAACACATTCAATCAATATAAAGAGGTTTACCAGTACCGTGAAGTCAAGATTAAATTGGTTTTATCAACTTGGACATTTTAAAAATTGGCAAGAATTGTTGACATGTATATCAGTTGCGAAATTTTTATGGCAAATCTTGTCAATGCAGTCTCCAACAAAACTGACTTTAAAAATGATGATCTCAAATATATTTCTTAGTTTACGTGTTGTATTCCCATACCATCATATTCTTAAGATTGCTATCCAAAATAACAAGATATATTCCCGAATAAATCTGTTTTAGATATAAATTGCTCTAATTCAGCTATGACACAGTCAGTAGCTGGAATTTATTGCACAAATTTACACTGAAATGTGTATAAACGGTAAATAATTGATCATATTGGATTTCCAGTTCAATTTCTTGAAATAGACAAAAAAAAAAGAGTTTGCTTTTGCTTACTTGTCATTGAAAATACCTGGACAGATGTCATTATGTAGCCCTGTACATTTGTCATATCAAGAAGACAAATGCAACCATTGGTTTGTTTGGTAAAAACAACATCTGCATGTAATTCTTGGTGGACAGACTCAGTTTGGATAAGACCTGTGGGGCTTGTTTTTGTTTATATCTCACATTAAGTTACAGAAAGTGACTCTGAGAGTAAGAAATGCCTTTTGTAAACTGTTCTGGAACTACAGAGAAGTGGAGTAAGATAAAAATTTGGGGTTGGTGCCAGATGTCCCGTGAAAGGACACGGTGTGTAAGACTTCATATTACAAATGATACCCTGTGACTCTTTGCTTTAAAATTCTAAAGAATTTGTAAAATTTGTTCTTATTATATTTCCATTAACAATGAAGGGAAAGGTTATGAAAAATAAACAAACTCCACTCTCTTAAGATGTACAGGATATCCATATAAATGTTACTAGTAGTGATGAGAGGACATGTTCAAGTTCAGGTTCACTTAGTTTGGCTGAACCTCGAACAAAAGTTCGGTTTTTGCAACACTAAAAGCGGATGTTAGCCCTTTAAATGCCCCTAGTGATGGCTTTTCTTCCTTTGTTTCTTCCACACTTGTGTCTGTACATCGTATAATGCTTATCACCCAAACCGCCAGCCAGAAGGTCAATTTTGGCGTTCGGGCACATCTCCACTGGTAACACCCGATGGCGGGTGATAACTCTTTAAATGCCACTGGCAAAGCCACTATTTTTTATAGGATCCTCGCTCCATGTGGATTTGCCAGCACTATTTAAAGGATTAACAAACGCGATCGTGCTGTCACCTATCATAGTGGTTCGGTCCACTCTTCCCTAGTTACTAGTAAGGAACATTCCATAATGTACACACAAGTGAGGCAGGAGCAGCGTAACCAAATAGACTGATCCACCAAGAGTCTAAAAAAATGAATGTATCTACAGCAGGAAAGCCATGATGTTCTTATGTAAGTATATGTGCTTACATTTGTTTGTGGATATGTTGTGGTTGGTTTAAGTGGCCATGAGCCCCTGAGAAGTCATTGGCCTTAGGTGGCTGCCCAAATTGCCCATATTAAAATCTGCTACTGTGATTGTGTCTTGTACCTCCCAACATCACCAACATTTGTCATTTCTCCTAAGTTCCCAGCTGTCTATACTACAGGAACAGGATCTTTAAACTATATTTATGGTGCCAGTCCCTATCTATGCTATGAAATTTTAAAGTTTTATATATGGTTCTTATCACATGGGTTCTCCATAAAAAGCATGCAGTTTTGGCTTTGTAAAACATTGTTTGAATAAAACACAATTGGGGACATTAGCAAAGCATTCTGAAAGAGTTCTGGGGTAAAATGCTATGTGCTACATTTATTAAGTGTGTTAAGGGCATGGTAGACACTGGCCGCTCTACAACTGATGTGACAAACGCCTGCTCCATTTTTCATGCATAAACTAGGCCAACAAAAATGAGATGCAAAGCTAGAAACATATTTATTATCCAGTATCAGGCAGTATGATAAAGCTGGGGAAGTTTCTATTCTATCATTGCGCTGTCTCACAATAGGGCAGAACTAAAGAGGGCAGCAATCCCACACATATTATGGAATCTTTCTTCATATGACAAGATTCCTCACAGTTAAATTGCACATGTTACTTGGCCTTGGCTGCCTGTAGCTTCTCTTCATTTATGCATTTTCCTTCATTCAATCCTTCAAAGCTGAACTGTTGACAGAGCGGCTAATAGTTTCCTTTCCAGGGGTGGAAGCAAAGGACAGAGGGCAAGTCAGCAATACTTTACAAGGGAAATCCAGGCTCTAAAAAGTAAGAAACTCAACATTTGTATTCACCTTGACTGGAATATAAAATATTACTGGAAATGTTTGCAATTGTTTTTTTTTTTTAGAGATATTTTAGCAGAAGCGGCGATTGAATTAATTCTTAATGCTTCATTATGCAAATAAAACATGTTTAACTTATCCACTATCCACAGTACTGGTGTGATCACTGGGAGTATCATCTGTACAACCCGAATGATTAGGACAGCAGGGCAGAGGGTTGGATTGTGAAAGTCCCGTTAAAGGAGATCTGCCATCGGGAGCAAGGAGTGTAAACCAAGCAAACTTACAGTATTTTTCGGACTATAAGGCGCACAGGAGTCTAAGGCGCACCATCAATAAATGCCTGCTAAAACATCTAGGTTCATATATAAGGCGCACCTGATTATAAGGATGAATGACCAGCAGGTGGCAGACCTGTGCACAGTTCAAGGCAGCTGTTGTCTGTCAGTACGGTTCATGTATAAGGCGCACTGGACTATAAGGCGCATCTTTGATTTCTGAGAAAATCAAAGGATTTTTTGTGCACCTTATAGTCCGAAAAATACGGTACATGCTGGTGTGTGCCCCCTCTACCAGGATTCATTCTTCTTTTAGCTTCTTATGTACTTGTTTTTATCAAAAAGGCTTTAAAATTCAGAATTTTTAAGCATTTCCAGTGCTGTTAATTGAGCCTGCAGCCCCCAGGCTCATTTGCATAATTGTAAAGCGTTTTTTGGCGCAAGTGTGTTGATAAATTCCAGTGATAGTCTATAAGTGATAGTATTATAGAATAGTAATATCTTTATACTTTTAACAGATCGGTCCCATGGTCCATTAAAATGATGGCAGCCGAATGATGTCCGATCCAAATACAGATAGCACGCCTCTGGTTTTCATGTGCATGCATTTTTAGGCCAATAATTATCTGCAGAGGTTACTTGATAATAAAAGTAAGGGCAAGAAACATTAGATATTGAGCTGTAGTGATGTAATGGAGGTAATTTTTTTAGGTTAATATAATTTCCTGCCTACATTACATTTTATGAATGATCTGACAATCCATTTAAACTGTCTTCAGAGGTTTTGGAAATACAGGAACACAATGTGGTACTGTTCAATTCTGCCACCAGTTAAACATAAAGGCCACTTAACTCAAATTGAAGTCATAAGTCCATATTCAGCTACTGATTCTAAGATGCGAGGAAACAGAGCCTATTCACAGCCTGAGACGCACGACACAAGCCTGCTGCCATGAACAATTAAACACACACTGGATTAAACTTCTACACAAACGCTAAATGCTAATAGCTTACCAATTATTTCTTCACATCAGGCAAAAATTGTCATCACTTTGGTTGGTAAAGTTTGGGTCATAATTTAACAAAAATTACAAGAAGATCTAAAAGACCTCAATTAACATAGTAACTGTAGACATCATGACCCAAGACTTCACCCGGTCTACTTAACACTGCCACATTGTATGAGAACGTCTGAACTTCAACAAATTGAATTAACAGGATTATCATAAATAAACAGAAATGTCATTACCTCTGTAATAATTTTATACCAACTGCAGCTCGCAACTAAGAAGCCTTGTACTGAGAGTATAGCTGCATAGAGGGCTGTGAAGCAGAAACAGCTGTTGGTCTGATCTGACTATAGCAGTGGTTCTTAACCTTGTTTGAGGTACCAAACCCACCAGTTTCATATTCACATTCACTGAACCCTTCTTTAGTGATAAATAAAATACGAGTGTGTCTTGACCTCCGTGGCTGAGGCTCCGCTGAACCCCTGAGGCCGACTCACTGAACCCCTACGGTTCGATAGAACCCCGGTTAAGAACCACTGGACTATAGTCAATAAGATCAGTAGAAATATTACTTTATGATGGTCACAAGGCTCAAAATGACATAAAATAATGGTGTTCGATATGCTGCTAGGTATAAGTTGATATATATAAATATATATTGATAATATAAATATTATATAAGGAATGAAATGAAAACTGCTAAAACCCAGTTTACACCTTTGTGCATTGGGCTTTTCCAGGATGCTCTCCGTTTTAAGAAACTAAAGACGGAAGGTGAATGGAAGGTGTTTGATTCCCTTTTCATGACCAGTTAACTTCAATTTACATAAGGTTACCTTTGGTTATGTTTCCATTATCAACAGTGAGAAAAAGATGTGGGCTGTTTTTCCCACTATTTAATAACGTAAAGAGGAACAGAACCTGTGGAATGCAGGAGTGCACTTAGCTTAACATGTGATCCCACCTTCAAGGTAACCTAGGATAATTGAGATACTAAAATACCCCCAGTTCCTTATAGTGGCTTACTTTGGCTCTATCCTAACTACTACTATGGTGAGAAGAGAATATACCTTGAAAGCTGCAATCTCATTAAACATCTGATCAGTGGAGGTGCCAGAAGTTGGACCACCACCAATCGGATATTGATGACTTGAAGTTGAGTTCTATCACTTCTTAGGTTTTATCCAGGATGCATCATTAACATATGTGTGCCCCCCCCCCCCCCGTCTTATTTCCCACAACCAAACAAAAACATCAGTGAGAAAATAGATAACAAAGCAGATCCCATTGTTTTTAGGGGAAGGGGGTGAGACTTCTGACCTGAAGCCATCAATTTAGTCTGATGTATCTGCACTAGAGATGAGCGAGCACTAAAATGCTTGAGTGCTCGGTACTCAAGTCGAACTTTTCCCTATGCTCGTATCGAATGCTCGTATCGAATAACGAACCCCATTGAAGTCAATGGGAGACTCAAGCATTTTTCACTGAAAGAACACACTGAAAGAACACATTGAAAGAACACTGTAGAACGCATTGCAGATGTTGGCAGATGTTTTCACTGAAAGAACACATTGAAAGAACACTGAAGAACACATTGCAGATGTTTCCATACATCTGCAATGTGTTCTTCACACATATTGTTCTTCACATACTATTGTTCTGCACGCGTGTCTTCGGATAAGTTAGCAGATGTACGGAAATATCTGCAATGTGTTCTTCACTGTGTTCTTCACTTAAATTATCCTGTGTTCACTGTTTTCATTTTATTCCTCATTGTTCTTCACTGTGTTTTCTTGAGTAAATGCTCGATTTCGAGCAGGTGCAATACTCGTCCGAACAACGAGCCGTTTCAATATGCTGATACTCGAATGAGCATCAAGCTCGGAAGAGTATACTTGCTCATCTCTAATCTGCACCCCACAGAGATAAGAGTTGCATGCAATGATTCTTTGCCCAGCTCCGGATATCAGACAGGTGCACTTCTACAAGCACAAGCTGTCACCTTCAATCAGACATAATACAGCATAAGGAATGGCAATTCTGTGCCCTGCATCAATCCTCCTCTATTGTACCATATGCTCTGGATACAATGGCATTTCAATTCATACAAAATACCACATATAATTAAATTCTTTACATCGCCACAAGAGAGCAATGAAAAAAATGAAAAATGTAATTTTCTTTTGCCATTTGAATTAGTGGCTGTATTTGGATAACTGAATCATTGAACAAATGAAAACTAGAAAGCTTTTACTGTTCCATTTAGTAATAAAGAAAAGGCCATGCACAAAACTCCAGCTCAGATAAAAACTGCAATTTACCAGACATTTAGGTTTGTATCAGAAAAGCAGAACTGCCCATATTGCTTGCTATAAGGATTTCATAAATCTACCCTCTTTCCATCACATTCAGATCTGAACAACCATACAAATTCTGTCACTTTTATGTACCCTAGATGGGTAAAGTGAACTTGTCAGTCGAAGATTTCACACTGGTCATATATTAACTTTCTGCAACTGTTCCACATAAGAAAATGGGGATTAAAGATATTCGGGAACATTTACTAAGGGCTTTGCGCCACTTTTGTGGCGCAGCTGCGCCATCCACCATGCAACACAAATTAGGGGGCATGCCATTGGTTGGACAGACTGATTTGGACCAAGCGCTATATTTAACTTGAAAATTGTGTTGCACGCCGTATAGTAAAAGAGCACCACAAAAAAGATAGTGAACTCTGTTGGGCCAGTGCGGGGAAGCGACACATTCATGATTTCTAGTGAATCGCGGTAACCAGCAATATATATGGAAATAGCACTTTAAGTGCCGTTTCCTACTTTATAAGTAAATGTGCCCCATTTTCTAGTCATCAAACTAAACCCCTGAAATGAATGGAATATCCTAAGTGTATGCAACAATTGTAAGTGGTTATCCTACATGGTATCCATTAGTTGCCATAGTCAGGTGTATAATGGAAAATATATACATAAATCTATATTATGGTATACTGTATGAATTAAAATTAGGATCGAAAATGAAGGAAACAGGGGCTAAACAGATTACAAATAAAACATGTTCTCTACTAGTTGCGCCAAATTTGCAAATTTTGTGAGACTTTTTAAATTGTTAAAACTAAAAAGTTGCATGTCCATTGCAGACATTAACACCTCATGTGTGAAATTTATCAAACAGTCAAAGTCACTATGATAAGTGCAAAAGACACCAAGTCACTCCAAAAAAACTGGAATAAAAAACACCTAATAATAATCTGCCCCAATGCATCACTCATTCCACTGATATCAACAGAAAATACTGCCAGCGCCAGCCGTTGCCTGGCCTGTGGCACAGTGCCATGACGTTACCAATAGAGGCCGTGAGTAAAAAAATAACTCTTAGCTTGCGCCCCAAAGAATGCATCTGTGTGCACAAGGCCTAACATTTATTCACGTAAACCAGCCACTTTCTTCTAATAACTCACAATTTAAATACTACAACATCAAACAACTATTTGAGCTTTCCATCTAACACTACAATGGGGATGTTACCGGTTCCCAAAGATGACTTGTAGTATGTGCCTGATGGTCCCGTTAAATAAAAAAGTTGAGGATACGTGATGAGAGGGCAAGTAACATTGTTCAATAATGTAACCATGAGACTTCTGTCAGTTTGGGAACAATTCTCCCTTTATCTTCATACTAGAAAAGTCTAACTGCATTCTTTACATATTTTACACCAAGACAAATCAGATGTAATAATGTTCCACAGCAAACACGTGAAACACTGTTTTCCAAGCTTGGCTCCCTTACCAACACAGGATGCTGAATGCCTATGGAAATGATGCGTGATCCCGTTAATAACAGAATCAAGGCTAATAGCACAATCTACTTAACCACAGTGTTTATCTACGGGGGTAGCATTCTTTTCATTTTTTCCATTAGTAGAATTATCGGACGACAGGATTTTCGTGCGCTGACATATGGTACATTATATACATTTTAAAAATTATATCAGATTCTATAAAAAATAATGGAACTAGAATGTCAAAGGTTCTTGACAAGGGTTTGTTCCCACATTAGTCACATTTATCTACTGTACCTCACTTGTGTGGTTTCATTTTCATAACTATCCATTAAATATCCATGTACGGCACATGTGAATGTACTCCTGAAGGTTGTATTTCAGGAAGCATAGTCTTCTATAATCAGGTCAATACTGTTCCAAATGAAGCATTCTGAAATATCATCTCCAATGCTGTTGGGTTATCAAATTATTTTTCCTAATTCTACATAAGATGTGTCATACTTTATACAGAGTAAATATATGTAACAGGTGCAGATAAAATTCTACTAGCGTTCAACTGTTAAATTTAAATTTACAAAAAATATCATCTTGGATGGTATTTCACACCTTCCAGATTTCACCTCATTTTTCCCACCTCTTCACCAACGTGCTGGCATAACTTCGGTAAAGAGGGAGACTTATGGATGGCTAGCCACACCTATCAGCCATTAATATCTGGATAGCTTTTTCTACCACACAAAGTTCAACCTTCAAAACACAGGACCCCCCCCCTTCCCTATTTACCACTTATTACCCTTACTCTTTCCTCTTATATGACCTGTTATCATATATTACCTGGTTAGATATACTAGGATCATAGTCAATAGTAATAATGACTGCAGACATGTATGTATGTTATTGTTTATTATTGAAAACCAATAAAATGCTTGATGAAAAAAAAAAGCAACTTTTATGGGAAGTTACATCAAGAGGCTGGAATATCAAATTTCCTTCTGTACAACTATGTCTAGGGATGGCTGAAGGTTTTTCGAGTTCAAACATAATATTATAATATAAAAGAATTGTTATATAAATTCGCCCAAGGTATTCATCCAATGCTACATTGCTATAGCATCCAATAGCATGAAGCATCCAATGCTACAGTCAGAACAATCATTTTAGATATATTTTTATATAACACATAACATGCTTTTTCTTCTTTCCCCTTTTAGGCAGCTAGACTATGTCATTACAATTGTTTTCTTTTTTTCAGCCTCAACCTCTAAAATCCTTTATTTTTTTAGTAATTAGATTTGTAAGTACTTACATCCGTTCTAATTGCTTTAAGTCTTGAAATGCTCCCCGCTCAATGATACTGATTTGGTTATCCTCCAAATGCCTAAAACAAAAAAGCATTTCAGTCATCAAATAAATGAAATTCTTTTTTCTTCTCTTTTATATCTGAAGGCAAACTATGTAAGGAAACTTTTGGAACAATTGTTGCAGTTAAATAATTAAAATAAATATTTTAAAGGTGAACAGTACTAAAACTATTTGAGGAAACAGATCTGTTTTAATTAAAAATTATATTCTTCATAACATATTACAGCGGGCGCATTTTGTCTTTTCATTGTACCTTTCCTTAATAATTCCTTGTAGAAATGCATGCATATATAGTCAAATGTGAGTTGACCCTGTGAAAGCTATGTCTCGTTTCAGTGTCAGCACTAATAACACTAACTCGGTAACACCCAGTTGTTAATCGACTTTTCACCTTTTGGTAACATTACAATTTAACAACATAGTAACTACTCAACTTCCTTTATAACCATTTTTAAAAGTGAACTTGTCTAGGTAACCTTGAACACCCCATGGGGCCTGATCAAGTGTCATACCATTCTGTAGAAGCATCAGAGGTCATATAAACGCCAAGCTCTTACAACCACTAATCAGTGGCCTCATTGGTCATACAAGAAATAACACAAACACCACTGTAAACTTTGCATTGTCTCTTCTGTAAACGTCGAGGCTGCTGAGTGGTCTCTGCAGCTGTATGACCTCTGACACATGTGGCCTCATCAGGAGTGTCAACAGAGTTGTGGAGAGGTGCAACACAGGAACGGAGAGCCAAAGAAATGTGCACCCATGGTTCTTTCTGACATAGAATGGAAGACCACATTGGGGCAAGGGCCCCAATTTTTTACAAAATTAAAAACTAAAGTTTACTTTACAAGCCAGAAAATGTTGCCCTTGATAGATGGCAGACAAAATCACCAGTCCATAAATACATCCAAGAAATTCATAAAAGCCAAAGCAGGATGTCCAAATTGTTAAATAAAACTTTTTAATCATTAGCTATAAAACATGTTCATCACAAAGTGCAATATCGACCATCTAGTTGATAGGTGTCAAATGTTAAAACTTTGTCATCATATTTGTTTCATACCATTCAACAACTAAGATCTTTGATCTGACGCGGTCCCCACTAATACAGCACCGTATACTAGTATATCGCAATAGTAAATATAACGCAATGCATAGTCATATAACCCCAGAGAAAATATATCTAATTAGGGACAGTAGGGAAATAATCAGGTGGATCTCATCAGTTTTCAACATGTAGTCTCTTGATCCAGAAGGCATCGATCCAGGTGTGCAGGACCTATTATACCCTACGATCAGCTGATGTCCTAGCCCCACAAGTACTCCCGCCCTGACAAGGACGGTCTCAACAATGTCCCTGATAATCTCTGTTAGTCCCTAATGCTATTATCTAATCTCTATGCGTTTCATGCGTCATACATCATCAATCATCAAGTAATCATCAGGGGAAATATGAAGAGTTGCTGCCTTCACATCATGTGTGACTGTTCTAACTCCGCCTCACCGGGTTATAGCTAAAAAGAATGGCGCCCACATCAAGACATCTAGTCACCATGCTAGAGTAACTTGTACAATACGAGCCTCTGCTCGATTTTGTTAGAACAGCCGCACATAAAGTGACTATGCATTGTGTTATATTTACTAGTGCGATATACTAGTATACGGCTGTATTATTCGGGGTCGTGTCAGACCAAAGATCTTAGTGGTCGAATGGTATGAAACAAATATGATGACAAAGTTTTAACATTTAATACGGTAAACGCCCCCCCCCCCCTCTTTTTGCTATTTTGATATTGCACTTTGTGGTTCATGATGAACATGTTTTATAGGTTATAATTAAAAGTTAAGTTTTATTTAACAATTTGGACATCCTGCTTTGGCTTTGATTGGCAATGGCTACACATTAAAATGACAAAGGGTTCCTCACGAATCCCCCTCTGTAGGAGTAAGGTGGTGGGGATTGAGGAGAGCTCTATAGACTTGTGGTGGTAATGCCCCTATGTGTAGACCTTTCCAATCAATGCCAACCTTTAAGCATAAAATTAAACCTGGTAAACCTCTATCAGAATATGATAGAGGGAGAAAAACTCATATACAGGTTTGTGTGATTTAGAGCAGGATTTCTAAGCAAAAAAGCTAAATATATCCTGACAGCAGGATTTAGAGCAGGATTTGTGAGCAAACAACAAACTATATGCTGAAATTCTGCTCAAAATTACCTACAACTTGTATAGATATCCTGACAGTATAGAGCTAATTTATAACATCATTTTGGAAGCTGGGGGGGGGGTGTTAATGTTACTTTTTCTGTTGGTAAACATGGCACACATTTTATTAGATGCTTCATATCCTGAATAAATACCATCCAAATGTATAAAATGCCAGCACAATATAGTTGCATAGTGCAGTGAACAAGAAAGTAGCGAGTAGACAGGGGTCATTTATAACCAGATAAAGATTCCTAGCCAGCATATATGTACTGCAAAATGCATTTCTAAAACTAAGTTGGTGCTAAGAGGGCTCATTTATTGTAATAAAAATCTCCCCTGGTCATACCATGGGCACGGGATTTCATCTTATCATAGTATACATTCAATGAGGTAGCATACTGAGACTAGGAAGAATTCAATACACTTAGTAAACAGACTAGTAAACCTATAGTGGTTTTGCTTATGGTAACAGTTTGTGAAATGTCAAAGTAAACTGCAATGTCAGTTCTGTGACCTCCATACAATTATCACCGTTGTGAGGTTTGTAGGTGCAGAAGCAGTAATAATGATATTGTCAGCTTTAACATTTATATGAATAAGGTTTCTGTCTGTACAGTACACCTTGAACAAATAGGATCTTCTATCCAAAATCTTTATAATGTTTGTACTAAAAGGAAACCACTATTATAAGACGTGATAAAGGAGTATATAGCCTATCTAAGGAATTTCTAGGAACCTGGAATCTAGGTCCCTAGAAGTAAAGTTGTAGTATAGTATAGAGGTTATTTATTAGGATGCCCCCATACAAAAAGACAAATTATAGCACTAATATAGTATAGAGGTTATTTATTAGGATGCCCCCATATAAAAAGACAAATTATAGCACTTATATTATGTAAGGTTATTTGAAGCTTTTTAATTTTTTAAGGTGCAACCTACAGTACTCGAAGATTTTTCAGGCCAGCAAAATCCGTCTTGGTAATCCTTGTAATATTATTTTTATCCAAATCTCTGAAATAAGGAAAAAAAACAATAATATATTAATAAATGCATACAGCAAGTCAAAATGTAAAATTCTAAGCATAATAATAAATATTATTGAAATAATATTATAATATAATCATACATTTTATCATATAATAAATTGGTGCGGTTAGGAGTTGCAGAAGCACCAACTGAATTACAGGCAGTCCCCGGGTTATGTACATGATAGGTTCTGTAGGTTTGTTCTTAAGATGAACTTGTATGAAAGTCTGAACTGTTTATTGTATAATTGTAGCCCCAGCCAAAATTTTTTTGTCTCTGTGACGATTGGATTTTAAAGATGTTGGATTGTCATAAGAACCAGGATTAACTATAAAGCTTCATTACAGTCACCTTTTAGAGCTGCTATAAATATAAATATATATAGTTCCCAAAATCCAAGGGTCCGTTTGTAACTAGGGGTTGTAAATCGGGTGTTCTTAAGTAGGGAACAGCCTGTATATGGCTCAATGTGGATTATTTACAAAGGTTAATCCATTAGCTGGCTTCATTTACAGCAATAATTGGTGCTCATGTTTATCACAATGTATTATGAGTTCTAGACATGTAGACGGTGTGAAGATAATTAGATGTGAAGAGGATGGCAAACAATAGGAAGTCTTATGCAAAGAAATTGAGTCACCTAAAGAGTCACCAAAATGATCATCCAGCATAATCCACTTGGATACATTGGATGCATCCTTACTGGAAAATATTAAGGCCTGGAATGCCTTTAAGTTAAAATACATGTGTTTTTTGTTTTCTTGTTGTATAATTTTGTCACTTGTGAAATGTCTACAAGTAGTAAAATATCCTAATGTCATTTCCCCAATTCAGAGGGGACATGATATTACCAAAGCAGTGGCAGACTGAAAATGTTGCAGACTATCATGGAATGGTACCTTCAGAATAGCTCCAGTTTCACCAAAAATAACATATTATTATAAAAATTATTTTTACAGAACATAAGAAAAAAAAAAAATCAAAATTCATTAAAAATGCTAAAAGAAAGTGAAAAGTATTTTTTAAACTTCTGTCTGTACAATTCCACATTTGGAACTCATAGGGGTAAAAAGAGATAGGCTCCGGTAACATATAATGATCCAAAATGAAGAACGTAAAGCCCTAAAACCATGATTGCTGCCCACGGAGAAGTAGGCATCAGTCCAGTTCCCTCACTTGGCATCTGAAGTTTAGTTCAGGATGCAACTTTTCCAAAATTTGGAACACAACATTCCCACAAAATGAGCAGTGTGCAAAAGGATATGTATAGGATAACATGAGATCTGTACTTCCCATGTATACTTATGTTCATGATCCCCAAGCAAACAATTTTAAGGAAACATTTCCTTCTTACTTCAGAGTAAATAAAGTGTGGTCATATACTTAAAGGGAACCTGTTAGCAGAAATTGACCAAATAAACCTTTAAAAATTATACTAATGAGTCAGAAGTGTTACAGAAGCCCTTTGTGCTCTGGCTTCACAGGCTGTTGTAACACTGCAGCAGCACGTCTCGGTCTCACTCTCCCCTCATGTACGTCCTGTAATCTAGGCAGCTTTGGGTGAATTGGAGGATGTAACAGCCTGTGAATCTGCAGCACAGAGGACTTTTATAAATGTTTTATAAATGACTGAAATCATTCAGAATGCTAACAAAGGCATTTTTAAAATCAGCTGTAGGAACCTCGTGACAGGTTTGCTCCAAGATTTTCCGGATTTCAATGTGTGCCTCAAATGACATGTCTCCTTTATTCTTTGGGTCGGTGCGATCACGGGGATAACATATTTGTTTAGGTTTTACAATGTTTTCATACATTTACAGAAATTAAAACCTCCCGTACAAATTTTTTTTCTTATGGCGCTAATAACTTTTTCGTACTTCAGTGTACAAAGCTGTGGGAGGTGTAATTTTTTTGTGACGCTGATTTGTTGACCGTTTGTAGGAGTATACAACCTTTTGATCTCTTTTTATAGAATTTTTTGTATTTTTCAAAATGGCAAAATAGTGCCACTTTTGACTTTGGGCGCTATTTTCCCTTACAGGGTTAAGTGCAGTAAAAAAAAGGTTATATATTTTGATAGATTATACATTTTCAGATGTGGCAATACCTAATGGGGCAGATTTACTTACCCGGTCCATTCCCGATCCAGCAGCGCGTTCTCTGCGGTGGATTCGGGTCCACGCTGCTGCGCTGAAGAGCATCGGAACGCACTGGAATACACCGAGCCGGGCTGAGTGAAGGTAAGTGCAATTTTCGCGACACTTTTTTTTTTTTTAATTAGTTTTTTCCGAATCCATCGGGTTTTCGTTCGGCCACGCCCCCCGATTTCCGTTGCGTGCATGCCAGCGCCGATGCACCACAATCCGATCGCGTCTGCCAAAATCCCGGGGCAATTCAGGGAAATCGGCGCAAATCAGAAATATTCGGCTAATACGTCGGAAAAACGCCAATCGGGCCCTTAGTAAATTACCCCCAATGTGTTTATGATTTTTACTGTTTATTTATATTTATATTAGTTCTAGTAAAAGGGGGGTGATTTTATTTTTTTTTAATATAATTTTTTTATCCTTTTTTTTTTATTTTTACTATTTTTCAGACCCCCTAGGGTACTTTAACCCTAGGTTATCTGATTGATCCTTTTATATACTGCTATACTACAGTATGGCAGTATATGCGGATTTTCCTCATCATTCTTTACAATGTGCAAATCGTACATTGTAATGAATGGGTTAAAATGAGACAGTGCAGTTGTAACCATACGAAGCTGAAGACAGTGTAAGGAAACTTGGAAACTTCTATACCATGAGTGAAAACTACAAAAGCAGAATAGAAAAACTGATGACTCGTGTAAAAATAGGTAACTTTTTAATATCAAGACTCAAACATAGACTATGTAATACATTATACCTAATATGCTCAAAATCTACTTTTTGTTTGTTCCGGTTTATTGCCACACATTTAAAATACAGGCGGTCCCCTACTTAAGGACACCCGACTGACTGACAACCCATAGTTACAGACAGACCCCTCTGACCTCTGGTGAAGCTCTCTGGATGCTTTGCAATAGTCCCAGATTGCAATAATCAGCTGTAATGTGTCTGTAATGAAGCTTTAAAGATAATCCTTGGTCCCATTACAGCAAAAAATGTTTAAACTCCAATTGTCACTGGGGCCAAAAAAATTTTTTGTCTGGATCTACAATGATTAAATATACAGTTTCGACTTACATAAAATTCAACTTAAGAACAAACCTCCGGACCCTATCTTGTACGTAACCAGGGGACTGCCTGTACAATAATGTACTAGCAATTCTGTGTGTACACAATAAATACCAAACTGATTGTTCACCATGGAGATGTGACATACGGAAATAAACCTTTACTTGTATATCTAGAAGAAATGTCAGTCTTTTCTATACTGAGCCAATACAGCATTATACCACAGCAAATTCATGTCAATGCTATGAAAAACTACTGCGGTGAATCATAAGAATGGCAGGACTTAAAGGAGGTTTACACTGAGGAATGCAGCCTGAAAATCTCAGAGACTAGGTAGGATTAAGCACTCAAGATGCAAATATGACTCGGTCATTTCTAGCAAAGCAGCATATTGTCTTGTACCACACTCAATATTCTGTTCAGCGTGAAGTGTAACTTAACATGATATGAAACTGGTCAGATTACCCCGATGTCCTGGATAGATAGAACACTTGTGTATGTACCCAGCGTATCATATTATCTCCTCCTCCCATTGTCATCCAAAACTCATTTCTAGTCATATGCCAGACAAAGACACTTTGTCCTCTTTTTTACCAGGAGTCCCCAGTGGCCTAACAATGAGGAAATGACATAGGACACTACATGGATAATTGACAAGGACTCAGTATTTTGTTCATTAACCCATAAATCACAAAGGGCCACTCACAAATATGTCTTAAATTTTTATGCATATTATAGAAATGGTACCATATTTTTTTTGCTTCACTTAGGATGAATCTTTTAAACTGGCAGCTAGCTACTGCTATCATTCCAGCTTAAAGGAAATCTACCATTTGCTTTTTGCATTATGAACCAAATATACCTTGAGAATGCTGTAGCTACACTGATGCAGAAACATATCTTGTTCAATACCTGAATTGAGTGTTTTTTCTTTAAAAAAAACTATACTATTATGATAATGAGTCTCTTCGCTCCTCTGGCTGGCTTGGCATTTCTTCTCACTCTGATTATGCACTGCTCCAGAGAATGATGTAATTAATGTGTTGTCCCTGACAGGCAGAAGTAATCAATTGCTGTACCACCCCCAGGATCAGGAACTAAACAAGATATGTTTCTGCATCAGTGTAGCTACAGCATTCTCAAGGTATGTTTGGTTCAAAATGCATGAAAACAAATGGTACGGGCATGGAGAAATGAAAAAAAAGGAAAAATATTGAGGACAAATGGAGAAACATTGGTTAGGACTGAATAGATTCACACTCGGACCCATATAATTTGAAACATTCGGCAAACAGAATCTTAAAAGATTCAATCATCTATAAACAGGACGAATAAGAGTAATATGGACATCACAGTAATTAGTTAAACCAAGAAAGCAAAAATTCCACCTCGTTGAAGTCATGTAAAGGTTAAAAATCAATTTTATTGTAAATATATCTTAAAATCATTTTTACAATTAGACATATGCTCAGGGGACAATATCCCTGGCTAGAAACGGCGTGGGTACAAGTCAAAATCTGCTAACATGTAATTTTCAAGTGAAACAACATATATTTGAATGCTATATAAATATGGGAAGGAGAGGGGGAGTAAACCAGTGATCGATACTCATGTATAGGTAGAGAATGTTAAGTGTTGTTAATTAGCACATAGAACCTTACCCATGAGCGAACACCACACACCGACCCCGACGTACGTTTAAGCAGTCAAGCCTTCATCTGACCCCCAGATGAAGGCTTGACGGCTGGAGTGGTCACTCTGTTAATCCCACACCATGGTCTTATGTGTCAAGATCAGTGTTAGGCGATCCTCTGTACCACCGCAATCACACAGCCGACACCTGCGACCAGAGTCTAAGTGGTACCCGGTTTTCATCAGAGTCCTCTGCAAAGCATGTTGGACTTGTTGCAGCGTGGTACTACCAGGACGTTCCACAGGCGTTACTTTGGCTTGACTCAGGATCGGAGTCGGGGATGTAGCAGAAGGTCAGGACAGGCAGCATGGGATCACAGTCAAAAACAGAACTGGGGTCACAACGGGAAATTGGAAACACAGCAAATCAAATTAAATAGCTGTGAGAGGCCGGCTTTTATCAATTTCCTGGGAATGGCTAGCACCAATCAGCAGTGCGCTGTCCCTTTAATTCTCCGGGCTCCCGGAGCAGGAACGCGGGTAGGTAAGGCAAGAAGGGGAGCTGGGGCACATGTGTGCCTGCGACCCGGGATGTGGCACCCGAACGGTTTTTGTTGTAATGATAAATTTGTCTCCAAATCACATAAACTTAGAAATAACATGGCTCAGCTTCTTTCCCTTTGTCCCATCTTGCTCTCAGATAGGGCAGGAATATTATTTGACAGGTTCACTTTAATTACCTGAACAATTCTCTAAGGTATTGTTATCGAGAATTTTAATAGCAATTTATAATCCCAAATATTTCCAATGAATATAACAAACAAGAAAGTATATATTCATAAAAAAGGACCAGTCATACAATATGACTATTTTTTTTAGAGTGCAGGGTTATCCAGGAATCAAACTGAGCAGTTTCCATTGCTTTAATGAATCAAAAGACTAGTTTCAGGAACGCCCTTATATAAAAGTGAACTATAGCCTGCATAAAATTTAATGAAGTCGGATGATCTGCAGTTAATGCTGGTAAATGTCTGGCCATAATAACAGATGAATTAATAAGTTTGCCAAAGTAACTTAATAACTACAGTAGAAGAATGTTCTTGGCTCACTACAGTCAAATGACCCACATATTCTTGAGCCTAAATTAAATACATTGTATTTTGCAAACATACACATTACCTGCTGTCACATTTCATAAAATAATGCAGGAAATGTAAAACACTGTCCCCTACCTACATTCAATGTAAGCAGTCAGGCAGGAATTTCACATACATTTCTTACCACTCTTACACCTGTACTGATCTCTCAATCTAGATGTATCATCCATTACACACATTCAAATACATAGGTGTCATTGTAGAGCTATTCATTACTGCACATGGTATCATAAATGACTGTCCTCAGTACACACAAAAAAGACCTGAATTCAAGTGATAGATAGCTCATACACTAGATAACTATCATTATTGTAGTAATCTTATTGGTAACCAGAATACCTAGTTCCTTTGTTTTAATGCTGATTTTTTTTCTCTTCATTTAATACATATCACCACAGCCTCTACTTTAAGTTTTATCACCAGTAATTCTTATCTATTGTAACATTGGCCCTAAGGTATTGTCTGGCAACAACCTACACAATACATCTACAAGAGTTACAGGGTCCTTCAAACATGACCTACAAAACTACTACTCAAAATATGTAAAACATATAAATAATCTTTAATGAAGAATCACTAATATACATGAAGGAGTATTAAATAAAAATGCTACAGCATAATACAGGATAAAACAGATGGAAAGTCAGATGGAAAGTATATTGTAAAGCTGACGTCTATTGTAAGCATACCCTCCACGTCTATAGAAGACCTCCTGATGAGGCATTAGCAGGTGTCACATGCAATTCTGTTCTTTCCTGCCCTTGCTGTTTTTTATCCTGTTATTTTGATTTAGAGACTCTTTTCCGAGCACAGCGCTTAGGTACCTCAGGGCACTCCAAAAGTCAGTGAATGGAGTGCCGGATGCATGCTCTTTGTGTGCTCCGCCTATAAGTGAGAATGTTACCTCTTTCTCTGGAATGTTGGTGGTCCCATTCTTGTCACCCGTAGAGGTTCTAGCAGTCGGACCTGCACTAATCATCTATCCACAGGTTAGGCACAACTAAAATACTTGGAACAGTCCCTTTGAAGTCCCATTTATTTTAAGTAAAATAAATCATACAAATCTGGTGTCATCATGACTGTTTTGATCACACGGTGAAAGATACTAAAAACAAAGCCTATAAAGAAAATGGTGCAACTTCACAGCTGTAGGTAGGACGCACAGTGCACATTTCAGAAAAAGACTGCTATGATAACTAAGGAAAAACAGGATTAAATATAGCAAACGGACGATAGTTTTACTAGCAAAATGGATAATATTCTTATTGAAAACCATGCACGCATTTTCCTAGCTTATGTATAAACTCTGTTGTTCCTGCACATAATGTATCCCAATTCCTGACTGTACTTACATTTGGCAAAGGATGTTATTTTAACCAATGGCTTATGAATAAGAGTTCTTCAATTACTCTTTGTACTTCAGAAACGCCTCTGACAAGTCAACCAGAGAAATTCTCGAGAAAGTCAACTTTTGTTTAGAAGCAAATCAATGCATCAAAGAAAATCACTATAATCTGGGCACATTCAATAAACTCCTCGGCGCAACGTGAAGAGTGACAAAACAATGTTTATAAAATGCTCCTTAAATAAGATCGTTGTTCCTTGCGCAGATAAACATGGCCTTAATAAAATGCAGAACTTGCTTTCCGCCTGCCAGCTCCACATTAGGACACCTAATTTTACCGCTCTGTCTGTTTAGATGTCAAAGTTCTTTATGAAAGCTCATTCACTAAATGTATCATGTATGGCAGTAACTGAAGAAAAACGCTGTTTGTTAGATTTCCTTTCATATATAAAATAAATGTAATCATGTAATTGGTGTAATAAATTTGATTATATTTGTCTCTAAGCTACACAAAATAGACAAGAACTATTTTGAAAAGGCACTAAAGGCTGGGCCACACGGGTTGTAATTTACGCAGGTTAGATTTGTGCAATAGCGGTAATGTGCAGTAGGTACAGAAAGTATCCAGACCCCTTTAAATTTCTCCTTGCATCCAATTGGTAAGATCAAAAAAGTTATTTTCTTTGCTCATTAATGTACACTCTGAACCCCATCCTGACAAAAACAAACAGAAGAGATAGCGAACAAATATTGGGCGAGAGAGCGCCTATAGGGTAATATTACAGAGCTAAACAAATAGTACACAGTGTGTATACAGTATATAATTTGCTCACCTAGAGAAATTGTGCACAAATTAAGGCACAACTCTAGTGAAGGTGTGTTTAGGTATTTTCCGTGGGTGCAGCTGGCAACTTAAACCTCGAGTCTGGATTGCTGGAGTGTAGACAATTGGACGTAGAGAGGAAGCGGAAGAAGAGGACGTACCCCAAATTGGATTCCAAATCGCCAGTTACAAGTGTGTAATACCTTATTTAAAAAAAAATGCATAAGACAGAACCACAATACGTTTCGAGAATATACAATACTTCTTTTTCAAGTGGAAAGTTTTTTCCATAATAACAGATCATACAGTCCAAGACCGTCTCCAGTAGGAGCAAATAGGTGTTTACACTTGAAAAAAGGGGTATTGTATATCCCTGAAATGCGTTGGAGTTCTGTTTGATGCATTTTTTAAATAAAGTATTACACACTTGTAACTGCAATTTGGAATCTAACTTAGTGTGCACCCTCCTCTTCCACTGCCAAAACAGAAATGTAGATATTTTTGCTAATTTATTGAACAAAAATGAAATATAAAATGGTCATAAGTAGAGATGAGCGAACACTAAAATGCTCGGGTACTCGTTATTCGAGACGAACTTTTCCCGATGCTCGAGTGCTCGTCTCGAATAACGAACCCCATTGAAGTCAATGGGAGACTCGAGCATTTTTCAAGGGGACCAAGGCTCTGCACAGGGAAGCTTGGCCAAACACCTGGGAACCTCAGAAAAGGATGGAAACACCACGGAAATGGACAGGAAACAGCAGGGGCAGCATGCATGGATGCCTCTGAGGCTGCATAATCGCACCATTATGCCAAAATTATGGGCAACAGCATGGCCATGACAGAGTGACAGAATGAAGCTAGATAGCATCTAAAACATCCAATAATTGACCCTGACACTATAGGGGACGGCATGCAGAGGCAGCGGCAGCAGGCTAGAGAGTGTCATGGCGACATACCCTAAATGGACTCAGGCTTCAAACCAATGGGTGGCAGAGAGGAACCAAAGGAGGTGAGCAAGAAGCGCTCAAATAATATCGGTACATGATAAAAGTTTGCCAGTATATTTTGTGGATTACACAGCAGGGTGGCGACAAAGTTAACATGGAAGCCATGAAAACAACCCAAAATTCTGCCTGACACAGCTCGTTTGATAAGGGGACCATGTATGGAGGCAGTGAACTAGTAGTAGATTAAAGGTGCTGCAGTTAAAACTATGTTAGTTGGATCTTGGCATGGAGCTGGCGCTCCGCTGCCAGGCGAGCTTTCGCCAATCCAAGCCCCTGTCTATAGGCTACTCCCCAAACAGCACTTCTAAGAACCTTTTGTATAAGATCAAGTGTAGTAGCGTTCTTATAAGTTTAGGATATGGCGGGTGAGGGGAATGTAAACAGATGCGCAAGAAGCGCTGAAATAATATCCCTAAATGGTAAAAGTTTGCCAGTATATTTTGTGGATAACACAGCAGGGTGGCGACAAAGTTAACAACTTTGATGTGGAATCCATGAAAACAACCCAAATTTCTGCCTGACACACCTCGTTTGATAAAGGGACGATGTATGGAGGCAGCTATATGGACGACTTTTGGAGGTAGCAATGGAGACAACGTGTGGAGGCTGCTATGGAGACAATTTAATTTGGATAGTGCCTGTATGTGGCAGTCCCAAACATTTTTCAAACCAGAGGAGCAGGTAGGTGGCCCTCCAGTAAAATGGGATAGATTGAGTGCCTGTATGTGGCAGTCCCAAAAATGTTTCAAACCAGAGGAGCAGGTAGGTGGCCCTGCAGTAAAATGGAATAGATTGAGTGCCTGTATGTGGCAGTCCCAAAAATGTTTCAAACCAGAGGAGCAGGTAGGTGGCCCTGCAGTAAAATGGAATAGATTGAGTGCCTGTATGTGGCAGTCCCAAAAATTGTTCAAACCAGAGGAGCAGGTAGGTGGCCCTGCAGTAAAATGGAATAGATTGAGTGCCTGTATGTGGCAGTCCCAAAAATTGTTCAAACCAGAGGAGCAGGTAGGTGGCCCTGCAGTAAAATGGAATAGATTGAGTGCCTGTATGTGGCAGTCCCAAAAATTGTTCAAACCAGAGGAGCAGGTAGGTGGCCCTGCAGTAAAATGGAATAGATTGAGTGCCTGTATGTGGCACTCACAAAAATTGTTTCAAACAGAGGACCGGGTAGGTGGCCCTCCAGAAAAATTAAATGCATGAAGTACTATAGCAAGAGCCAGTGGGCCCTGTCAAAAAATAGCCAGTTTCCTCTGCTTTACTGTACAAAGAGGAGGAGAAGGAGGAAAATGAGGAGGAGGAGGAGGAGTGGATCAATTATTCAGGTTGAGCTTCCTTCACCTGGTGGAGATTGGAAATTCTGAGAAATCCAGCCTTTATTCATTTTAATAAGCGTCAGCCTGTCAGCGCTGTCAGTCGACAGGCGTGTACGCTTATCGGTGATGATGCCACCAGCTGCACTGAAAACCCGCTCGGACAAGACGCTAGCGGCAGGGCAGGCAAGAACCTCCAAGGCGTAGAGCGCCAGTTCGTGCCACATGTCCAGCTTTGAAACCCAGTAGTTGTAGGGAGCTGTGTGATCATTTAGGACGATGGTATGGTCAGCTACGTACTCCCTCACCATCTTTCTGTAAAGATCAGCCCTACTCTGCCGAGACTGGGGACAGGTGACAGTGTCTTGCTGGGGTGACATAAAGCTGGCAAAAGCCTTGTAAAGCGTACCCTTGCCAGTGCTGGACAAGCTGCCTGCTCGCCTACTCTCCCTCGCTACTTGTCCCGCAGAACTACGCACTCTGCCGCTAGCGCTGTCAGAAGGGAAATACTGTTTCAGCTTGTGCACCAGGGCCTGCTGGTATTCATGCATTCTCACACTCCTTTCCTCTCCAGGGATGAGAGTGGGAAGATTTTGCTTGTACCGTGGGTCCAGGAGAGTGAACACCCAGTAATCGGTGCTGGAATAAATTCTTTGAACGCGAGGGTCACGGGATAGGCAGCCTAGCATGAAATCTGCCATATGCGCCAGAGTACCAACGCGTAAGAATTCACTCCCCTCACTGGCCTGACTGTCCATTTCCTCCTCCTCCAACTCCTCCAACTCCTCTTCTTCTGCCCATACACGCTGAACAGTGAAGGACTCAACAATGGTCCCCTCTTGTGTCTCGCCAACATTCTCCTCCTCTTCCTCCTCATCCTCCTCCACCTCCACCTCCTCCGATATGCGCTGAGAAACAGACCTCAGGGTGCTTTGGCTATCAACAAGGGAATATTCTTCCCCCGTCTCTTGTGACGAGCGCAAAGCTTCCGACTTCATGCTGACCAGAGAGTTTTTCAACAGGCCAAGCAGCGGGATGGTGAGGCTGATGATGGCGGCATCGCCACTGACCATCTGTGTTGACTCCTCAAAGTTACTCAGCACCTGACAGATATCAGACATCCACGTCCACTCCTCATTGTAGACTTGAGGAAGCTGACTGACCTGACTACCAGTTCTGGTGGAAGTTGACATCTGGCAGTCTACAATCGCTCTGCGCTGCTGGTAAACTCTGGATAACATGGTCAGTGTTGAATTCCACCTCGTGGGCACGTCGCACAACAGTCGGTGAGCGGGCAGTTGGAGGCGGCGCTGCGCTGCCCTGAGAGTGGCAGCATCTGGGCTGGACTTCCTGAAATGCGCACAGATGCGGCGCACCTTCGTGAGCAAATCAGACAGATTGGGGTATGTCTTGAGGAAACGCTGCACTATCAGATTTAACACATGGGCCAGGCATGGCACATGTGTCAGTCTGCCGAGTTGCAGAGCCGCCACCAGGTTACGGCCGTTGTCACACACAACCATTCCCGGCTTGAGGTTCAGCGGTGCCAGCCACAGATCAGTCTGCGCCGTGATGCCCTGTAATAGCTCTTGGGCGGTGTGCCTTTTGTCGCCTAGGCTCAGCAGTTTGAGCACCGCCTGCTGTCGCTTAGCGACGGCACTGCTGCTGTGCCTAGAGCTACCGACTGATGGCGCCGTGCCCACGGATGGTAGTTCGGAGGAGGAGGTGGAGGAGGGGTGGGAGGAGGAGGAGGCATAGTAGGCCTGAAACACCTGGACCGAGGTAGGCCCCGCAATCCTCGGCGTCGGCAGTATATGAGCAGCCCCAGGGTCAGACTCGGTCCCAGCCTCCACCAAGTTAACCCAATGTGCCGTCAGCGATATATAGTGGCCCTGCCCGGCAGCACTCGTCCACGTGTCCGTGGTCAGGTGGACCTTGTCAGAAACGGCGTTGGTCAGGGCACGGATGATGTTGTCTGACACGTGCTGGTGCAGGGCTGGGACGGCACATCGGGAAAAGTAGTGGCGGCTGGGGACCGAATACCGAGGGGCGGCCGCCGCCATGAGGTTGCGAAAGGCCTCGGTCTCTACTAGCCTATAGGGCAGCATCTCCAGGCTAAGCAATCTGGAGATGTGCACATTAAGGGCTTGGGCGTGCGGGTGGGTTGCACTATATTTGCGTTTCCGCTCCAGCGTCTGGGGTATGGAGAGCTGAACGCTGGTGGATGCTGTGGAGGATCGTGGAGGCGACGATGGGGTTTTTGTGCCAGGGTCCTGGGCAGGGGGCTGACTAGCAGCTGACACAGGGGAAGGAGCAGTGGTGTGCACGGCCGGAGGTGAACGGGCTTGTTGCCACTGAGTGGGGTGCTTAGCATTCATATGCCTGCGCATACTGGTGGTAGTTAAGCTAGTAGTGGTGGAACCCCTGCTGAGCCTGGTTTGGCAAATGTTGCACACCACAGTCCGTCGGTCATCCGGTGTTTCCTTAAAGAACCTCCACACTTCTGAAGATCTAGCCCTCGCCGCAAGAGCCCTCACCACGGGAGCTTCACTAGTTGACAGTGGCGCTGATGCACCAGCTCTGGCCCTGCCTCTCCGTCTGGCCCCACCACTGCCTCTTCCAACCTGTTCAGGTCGAGGACTCTCCTCCGTCTCAGAAGCACTGTGTTCACCCGGCCTCTCAACCCAGCTTGGGTCTGTCACCTCATCATCCTCCGATCCCTCAGTCTGCTCCCCCCTCGGACTTCCTGCCCTGACAACAACTTCCCCACTGTCTGACAACCGTGTCTCCTCATCGTCGGACACCTCTTTACACACTTCCACTACGTCAAGAAGGTCATCATCACCCACAGACTGTGACTGGTGGAAAACCTGGGCATCGGAAAATTGCTCAGCAGCAACCGGACAAGTGGTTTGTGACTGTGGGAAGGGTCCAGAAAACAGTTCCTCAGAGTATGCCGGTTCAAATGCCAAATTTTCCTGGGAGGGGGCAGACTGGGGGGGAGGAGGCTGAGGTGCAGGAGCTGGAGGAGTGGGGATTTCGGTGACATGGGTGGACTGCGTGGAAGACTGACTGGTGGTGGACAAATTGCTCGAAGCATTGTCAGCAATCCACGACATCACCTGTTCGCACTGTTCTGGCCTCAACAGTGCTCTACCACGAGTCCCAGTAACTTCAGACATGAACCTAGGGAGTGTAGCTCTGCGGCGTTCCCCTGCTCCCTCATCAGCAGGTGGTGTCTCACCCCGCCCAGGACCACGGCCTCTGACCCCTGCAGTAGTTGGACGCCCACGTCCCCGCCCTCGTCCTCTACCCCTAGCCCTCGGGTTAAACATTTTTAAAATGAGAGTTATAACTTTTTTTTTTTTTTTACTTCTTTTTGTTTTTTTTGGTGTTTTTTTGTGTTTTTTTTTTTTTTTGTGTTTTTTTTTTTTTTTTGAGTTTTTAAAACCAAACAATCCTATCCTATTGCTATGGCTATTTTCTAGCCAAGTATCAAAGGAAGCACACTACTATGCCAGATGAGATGACACTGAGTTATTGCCTAATAGAAATCCAACCCCTACTGAATTTTGCCACTTCGGCCTTTGCTATGGATATGTGCGCCACTAAGCGCAGAACACAGCGGTCGCAAGTCTCACTACAAATTGCTCAGAATTGGCAAGTACATGCACTGCAGAAACTACAGCCACCAGCAGATCAACCAGAAATCAAATATATAGAACGCTACTGTAGGCTTCAAGAAGCTGTTTGTATTCTCCTATGGCTATTTTCTAGCCAAGTATCAAAGGAAGCACACTACTATGCCAGATGAGATGACACTGAGTTATTGCCTAATAGAAATCCAACCCCTACTGAATTTTGCCACTTCGGCCTTTGCTATGGATATGTGCGCCACTAAGCGCAGAACACAGCGGTCGCAAGTCTCACTACAAATTGCTCAGAATTGGCAAGTACATGCACTGCAGAAACTACAGCCACCAGCAGATCAACCAGAAATCAAATATATAGAACGCTACTGTAGGCTTCAAGAAGCTGTTTGTATTCTCCTATGGCTATTTTCTAGCCAAGTATCAAAGGAAGCACACTACTATGCCAGATGAGATGACACTGAGTTATTGCCTAATAGAAATCCAACCCCTACTGAATTTTGCCACTTCGGCCTTTGCTATGGATATGTGCGCCACTAAGCGCAGAACACAGCGGTCGCAAGTCTCACTACAAATTGCTCAGAATTGGCAAGTACATGCACTGCAGAAACTACAGCCACCAGCAGATCAACCAGAAATCAAATATATAGAACGCTACTGTAGGCTTCAAGAAGCTGTTTGTATTCTCCTATGGCTATTTTCTAGCCAAGTATCAAAGGAAGCACACTACTATGCCAGATGAGATGACACTGAGTTATTGCCTAATAGAAATCCAACCCCTACTGAATTTTGCCACTTCGGCCTTTGCTATGGATATGTGCGCCACTAAGTGCAGAACACAGCGGTCGCAAGTCTCACTACAAATTGCTCAGAATTGGCAAGTACATGCACTGCAGAAACTACAGCCACCAGCAGATCAACCAGAAATCAAATATATAGAACGCTACTGTAGGCTTCAAGAAGCTGTTTGTATTCTCCTATGGCTATTTTCTAGCCAAGTATCAAAGGAAGCACACTACTATGCCAGATGAGATGACACTGAGTTATTGCCTAATAGAAATCCAACCCCTACTGAATTTTGCCACTTCGGCCTTTGCTATGGATATGTGCGCCACTAAGCGCAGAACACAGCGGTCGCAAGTCTCACTACAAATTGCTCAGAATTGGCAAGTACATGCACTGCAGAAACTACAGCCACCAGCAGATCAACCAGAAATCAAATATATAGAACGCTACTGTAGGCTTCAAGAAGCTGTTTGTATTCTCCTATGGCTATTTTCTAGCCAAGTATCAAAGGAAGCACACTACTATGCCAGATGAGATGACACTGAGTTATTGCCTAATAGAAATCCAACCCCTACTGAATTTTGCCACTTCGGCCTTTGCTATGGATATGTGCGCCACTAAGCGCAGAACACAGCGGTCGCAAGTCTCACTACAAATTGCTCAGAATTGGCAAGTACATGCACTGCAGAAACTACAGCCACCAGCAGATCAACCAGAAATCAAATATATAGAACGCTACTGTAGGCTTCAAGAAGCTGTTTGTATTCTCCTATGGCTATTTTCTAGCCAAGTATCAAAGGAAGCACACTACTATGCCAGATGAGATGACACTGAGTTATTGCCTAATAGAAATCCAACCCCTACTGAATTTTGCCACTTCGGCCTTTGCTATGGATATGTGCGCCACTAAGTGCAGAACACAGCGGTCGCAAGTCTCACTACAAATTGCTCAGAATTGGCAAGTACATGCACTGCAGAAACTACAGCCACCAGCAGATCAACCAGAAATCAAATATATAGAACGCTACTGTAGGCTTCAAGAAGCTGTTTGTATTCTCCTATGGCTATTTTCTAGCCAAGTATCAAAGGAAGCACACTACTATGCCAGATGAGATGACACTGAGTTATTGCCTAATAGAAATCCAACCCCTACTGAATTTTGCCACTTCGGCCTTTGCTATGGATATGTGCGCCACTAAGCGCAGAACACAGCGGTCGCAAGTCTCACTACAAATTGCTCAGAATTGGCAAGTACATGCACTGCAGAAACTACAGCCACCAGCAGATCAACCAGAAATCAAATATATAGAACGCTACTGTAGGCTTCAAGAAGCTGTTTGTATTCTCCTATGGCTATTTTCTAGCCAAGTATCAAAGGAAGCACACTACTATGCCAGATGAGATGACACTGAGTTATTGCCTAATAGAAATCCAACCCCTACTGAATTTTGCCACTTCGGTCTTTGCTATGGATATGTGTGCCACTAAGAGCTAAACACAACGGTAGCAAGTCCCCCTGCTAATTCCTCACAAAATGGTAAAAGATGCAAATGAAAATAAAAAAAGTAGAACGTTATTGTAGCCCTAAGAAGGGCTGTTGGGTTCTTTGAGAATCACTCCTGCCTAACAGTAAGCTAATAGAACACCCTAACGCTTTCCCTGACCAGCAGCAGCTCTCTCCCTAGCGGCATCCAGAGACAGAATGATCCGAGCAGCGCGGCCAGCGGCTAGTCTATCCCAGGGTCACCTGATCTGGCCAGCCAACCACTGCTATCGACGTGTAAGGGTACCACGTCATGCTGGGTGGAGTGCAGAGTCTCCTGGCTTGTGATTGGCTCTGTTTCTGGCCGCCAAAAAGCAAAACGGCGGGAGCTGCCATTTTCTCGAGCGGGCGAAGTATTCGTCCGAGTAACGAGCAGTTTCGAGTACCCTAATGCTCGACCGAGCATCAAGCTCGGACGAGCATGTTCGCTCATCTCTAGTCATAAGTATTCAGCCCATTTGCTTAGTATTGAGGTGAAGCACCTTTTAAGTAAGTACAGCCATGAACCTTCTTGGGAATGATGCAAAAAGTTTTTCACACCTGGATTTGGGGGTCCTCTACCTTGCAGATCCTCTCCAGTTCCCCCAGGTTGGATGATGATGAACGTTGATGGACAGCCATTTTCAAGATTCTCCAGAGATGCTCAATTAGGTTTAAGTCGGGGCTCTGGCTGGGCGAGTCGAGAATTGTTACAGAGTTGTTCTGAAGCCACTGCTTTATTATTTTAGCTGTGTGCTTGGCCAGCCTTTGATCCAGAGCACTCTAGAGGAGGTTTTCATACAGAATATCATTGTACTTGGCCACATTTATCTTTCCTTCAATAGCAACTACTCATCCTGTCCCTGTAGCTAAAACAAAACACCCCCATAGCATGATGCTGTCACCAGCATATGTCACTGTTGGGATTGTATTTGGCAAGTGATTGATAGTGCCTGTTTTGTTTCTACACATAACACATAGAATTAACACTAAAAAGTTAAATGTTCGTCTCATCAGAACAGCGAATCTTATTTTTCCTATTCTGGGAGTCCTCCATGCAAATTGCAAACTATAAACGGCTTTTATATGTCTTACACTGTGGAGAGGTTTCCACCCGCACACTCTGCAATAAAACCCCAAATGGTGAAGGGCTATAGTGATGGCTGACTTTTTTGGAACTTTCTCCATTCTCCCTAATGCATCTCTGAAGATCAGCTACAGTAATCTTGGGGTTCTTCTTTACCTATTTCACTAAGGCTCTTCTCCCATGATTGCTTACTTTGACTGAAAGGCCAGGTTGAGGAAGAGTTGAGGATGTCCCAAACTTCTTCTATTTAAGGATTATGGAGGCCACTGTGCTCTTATGAACCTTGAGTGCTGCAGAAATTATTTTGTAGCCTTGGCCAGATCTGCGCCTTTCCACAAATCTCTATTTCCTTCATGGGCAGTCCTTAGACCTCACGATTCTCATATGTTCTGACATGCAATGTGAGTTCTTATATGGATAGATGTGTGCCATTCCTAATCAAGTGCAATTAGTTTAGGTAAATACAGATGGACTCCAATAATAATAATAATCATTATCTATATTTACATAGCTCCATTAAATTCCATAGCGCAAGTCCAATGAAGTAGTAGAACCATCTCAAGGAGGATCAGAAGGAAGATGACGGAATGTGAGTTAAATATGAGTGTTGCAGAAAAAAATGTCTACATTTCTGTTTTTTTTGTCAAGATGGTGTGCAGAGTATACCTTTTTTGATCTTACCAGTTGACTGCACAAAAAAGAGTGAAAAACTTAAAAAGAGTCTGAATACTTTCCGTACCCACTGTACAGTCAGACTATAGTGGATAGGATACAACTCAAAAAAAAAAAGAAAGAAAGCACACTGGCACTATCTACCTTTATCCCAAATGTCCAAGACCAGGCAGCACCAGGGGTGAATCCCAGGTGTAGTGTTATGTACGGTGGTGCTCAGCTCTGAATTAAGTCCTAATAATACGCTTAAGAAGAAGAAAGCATGAAGCGGCACTCACCAACAAACGTTTTCTTTATTGTAAGATGCAGCACATTGTGAGATACAGAGCAAGGTGCTTTCTCAAACCAATCTTGAGAAATTGCCGGTGCTCTGTATCTCATGATGTGCTGCATCTTACAATAAAGAAAAACGTTTCTTGGTGAGTGCTGCTTCATGATTTCTTCTTGTGGATCATATTCTGGATGGGATGTAGACATATCCCATCCACATTATATGTATCACCCCAATAACCCACCAGCACTCCCAGTTAGGGTATGATATAAAAATCTCCTATTAAATAATAAAATCACCTCCAATCATATGCAAGTGAGCTGAAGAAAAACTGATATGAGTCTCATGGAGAGGTTGAAAGGGGGAGTGTGACTTCAGAGCTACAACCCATTATACTCCTCATTAAATGCCTGAATCCTACTGAAAACAGTGGCTTTGGTTTTGGTTTGTCTATTACGTCCAATGGATATGTCATACCTTTTAGTTTAAAAACAATTTAAAGCATAAATGTCATTTAAAGGACTTTTTAATTTTCTTGATGGAGGTGTTGCCATTTTTCCAAATAACTTTGTTAAGAAATTCAGTTTAGTTTGTAAAGAAACAGGCAGTAAAAGGTCTCCTAGCTAAAGTGCAAGTGACTGTATCTATTAACCTGCATAGTGTATGTCTGGGTGTAAAGGTTACAGCCTCTGGTCAGCTCTCTCCTGACTTTACTGAGTTGTTTAGCACTTTTCTAACCTCACTACCAACTCTCACTTTCACTTTTGTGATAAGGAGAGATGCTGGGAGTAGGGAGATGTGATGCTATTAGCAGATAATGACATCTATAGACAGCAAGAGAGCAGAAAGGGTTAAAACACAATTAGAAGAAAAGCTTATGGATCTCGTGTAAAACACAATAGAGATTATGGAACACTTACAGCTGCAACCCTTATTCAGCCTTGATAGGCTGACATACACCACGGGAGAAGAAGGGACTCCTTGTATCAGAGATCACTATGATGCATGGACTCTATGGTCAGTCCAGCCATGATTTAGTCCGGCTCTATGATTTGCGGTTGTGTGTCACCGCCCTAAATGGAAGCCAGATTTGTTGATGCCGTGGGCCCTCTTTACCACAGCACAAGTGCAGCACGAGACACTTGTACAGGAATTACTCTGGCTGTGTTTAATAATTTACAATTGGGATACTGGATACAAACACAGTTTGTTGTAAATTATTTTTCCTCAGAAGGTGAAATGTCAGTGTAGCTATGCTACTTAACACAAGGAATGTAACTCGCAGACAGGATAGCGTGCCTGGCAGTCATGTTGTAGCCACTAAATGGACTACATAGCCCTGTCCTAACTGTGATGTCTACTAAAATTGTGCTGGTGCATAAATTATCTGCTGTAGAATATTCACAAACATATTCATCCTGTTCCTTCCAGACAGGGCTGAACGAGCCAAGATCACCCACTGTTTAATTTCTATGCAATTCCAAACGGCAACGGAAGACTTAAATCTGATTTAAAAGATTTGCAGCAGCTGGAGCACTAATCCATTAAATGTAACCTGTCAGACATAGAAATGGCGCAGAGTAATGTGTTTTATGCCGCAGGATATTTTTTTCAGTGACACAAACACCACAAAACATACACAAGTGACCGTACCCTTAGAAAACAGCAAGTTTGGGGCAAACAATTCAGCAACTAAATCTCAGTGCCTGCAATTTGTATAGAAAATTGATGCAGTGCCTAGCAGAATCAGCGTAGATAGACAGGCAGGTAGTGTTAAGCCAAGCCAAACCACATAGGGCTCAACCGTATGCTAGAAGCATGTAAAGAAACGCAGGCGATCACCGATCACGGGAGTTTCTGGTGGGGATTTTTCAGAATTTTAATGGGTCCACTCATCACTACTGACAGGTTGTAGAGCTGGATGGGCAATTTTTTCAATTACCTGTCTAGCTAGAAGTGTTGTAAATGTATTTTATAAATGAGACATACTCCGCGTGAAGCCCTGCCCACTTTTCTGACATTTATATACAATTTTATGTTGTGTCAAATAAAAGACACATATCCATTTATTACAACTTGTAAAACCCCAGTGGGTACAGGACTAGGTGTGAAAAAATCTTTAGAGAGATCTGTGTACTCTCAATTCATTTTTTATTAGAAAATGCCGAATTTTTTTTATTTTTCCAAATAAAGTAAACTCCAGCTTGATAACTGAAAGAATAAATATGCATTAAAAAAAAGTGGTGTAAGGGCTTCATAATAATTGTCCAAATGGCAAGCGAATATTTTGCAATAACGCTGACCCCATTGGGTTTTCATCTGTTGATGTTTGGCACATTTTACCAAAAACAATAAGATCCAAAAGATAATTTCTAAATGTAATTCATATGTAATTCCTCAGACCATAAAGAGAACAGCCAGAATAAGGGATTCTTAGAAATGAAAGCTACAGTCACAGAAATGTAGGGCAGGGGCTATAAAGCCTTATGAAGGAGGCTGATGCTATATCAAAAACTCTCGTAACATTATCAATGAATGCTACTCTTATTGAGGTTGTGGATTTGACACCGGTGTAGTATATGTTATAAATAGTCTATGATTAATGTATTACATGAAAATCTAGTGGCACATTACACCCTCAAAATCAAGAAGATTTGTGAAATTTACTATTTAAATATTTGGTATGTTCTATCAATTTAAGGCCACTATTTACCAAAAGAGTTATGATTCTTTATAGCTTAATTTGAATTTTATCTCCTAAAAAACCCTACATAGAAACTTGGTGATTTTCTAGGTGTATTGAGGCACATTTACTAAATGCAGTTTGCCTGTGTAGTATTCAGGGTGTCCTGGAACACCCCCTTATTTGTGTCGCATGAAGACTAGTGCAGCTGCGCCACAAAAGGGTCCCTTGCGACACAATTGTGGTGCAAAAACTTCTTAAATACCTGTACAAGCAGCACCTAAAAGAACATGCAAAGTCCAATGGAAAAGTAGTGCAAGTAAATGTGTCCCATTGTGCCTACAAGGGAGATTTTTAACACATTGGTACTCAGTGTGGCGAAATATTAAGAAGGCCCTGTCCCCCACCCCTCTTCCCGTAGTGACAGATACATCAGGAGGCCCTAATCTCCTGACGTATCCAGGGGGCAGCCTGTGCTTAAATTAAATAAATTTACACCAGGCTCTGAAAATTTTCAGGCAATAGTGATTGCGATTATTTAAGGGTTTGTACACCAAAACTGGCATACAAGCCCTGCTAAATTTCCCCATACAAGTCTATTTCTACATAGTACCTATATCAAAGTCTAGGTTTTCAAGGTCAAACAGCATGGTGCCTATCCCTGTCAATATTTTTTTTTGTTGGCCGTAGACTACTACCCAATCACTGTCCTGACTATGAGATTAGTGGATTACCTTAAATGTCTGCATGATGTAAAGATTTTCTGTGCAGTTTATTTTGGCCAATTAGTCCTAATCAAACTATAATCCTGTACTTTTTGCTGGAAATTCCTTCTTCACATTGGAATGTGGGAGTACAATTAACTGACCTATAAGCAGGATTATACAAGAGAGATATGCTGTATAGGGTTATTGCTGGATCTCTTTTAGCTCTCTGTGATTGGTTGCTTTAAGTGGCTGTGACTCAAATATTTCCTATTATCATAAACCATAGTTTATGTATAATGTTTGTGAGGCTTAAAAGATATATGTCCATCTAGTTCAGCTTATTATAGTGCAATTTTGATTTTAGAGAAAGGCACAAATCCCATGAGGTGGAAGCCAATTGTTGCCATCTTAGAGGAAAAGTTCCAGGATTTGGATGAGACTTATTTGTTATTATTTAGTATTCTCATCTCAACATTCACATTACATTTAATTCAGCTGCCATATATATATACATTTCTTCAATTGCTTGTTGTTAAAAAAACGTACCTGTGTGAAGATAATTTTCTATAATTGTACCCTTAGAAATAAAACTGTTGTCCTTGGATACAACCACTTCTGCACTCTTCCAGAAGTGGCCAGATATGACCTATAGAGGCACCCGACCATCTGAATTCAGGTTTCATTACCACAGGACGGCTGTGACATATGCAATAACTCCCAGCCATTTCAGATGCAAAAACAATTTCTTTGTGTCATCAATCCATGAGTGGTGGTCGTATCCAAAGACAACTATCTAGTTTTTAATGGACAACATGGCCATACATATGGGAAATTATCTTCACGCAGGTGCATTTTTTAAAAATAACATTCACTTGAAGAAATGTACAGTGGGTATGGAAAATATTTATCCCTTAATATTATTAACTCTTTGTTTCATTGCAGCCAATTTTCTCACAAACGTACACGCTGCACCCTATCTTGACAGAAAAAAATGTAGATATTTTTGCTAATACTGCAAGAAAAACTGAAATATCCCCTGGTCTTGAGTATTTAGACCCTTTGCAATGACACTTATATTTAACTCACATGCTGTCCATTTCCATGCTGTACATTTGAGCAGCAATCCAAAGCATGTGTAACATTAAGGTCTAAACATAGACCTTCATCAGACATGAATTGCAGGGCTTTATGGCAGTGTGTGCCCACAGAATCCTCTCCTCAGTGAAAGCCTGCATACAGTTTGCAAAAAAACACATGAAGGACTCCCAGACTAGGAGAAGTAAGATTCTCCAGTCTCATGAGATGAACACTGAACTTTTTGGTGTTAATTCTAAGCAGTACATGTGGGAAAAAATAGGCACTGCTCTTGACCTGCCAAATACAATCCCAACAGTGACACATGGTGGTGGCAGCATTATGCTATGGGAGTGTTTTTCGGCTGCAGGGACAGGTTGCAATTGAAGGAAATGCTGCCAAGTACAGAGATATCCTAGATGAAAACCTCTTCCAGACTGGCCTGGATCCTGGATCAAAGACTGGCATGAAGGTTCACCTTCCAACAAGACAATGACCCTAAGCACACAGCTAAAATAACAAAGCAGTGGCTTCAGAACAACTCTGTGACCAATCTCGACTGCCCGAGCCAGAGCGCTGCCCTAAACCCAATTGAGCATCTGTGGAGGGACTTGAAAATGGCTGTCAACTAGTGTTCATCATGCAACCTGAGGAAACTGGAGAGGATCTGCAAGGAAGAGGCAGAGGATCCCCAAATCCAGGTGTAAAAAACTTGTTGTGTCATTCCCAAGAAGACTCATGGCTGTACTAGCTCAAAAGCTGCTGCTACTCAATAAGCAGTAAAGGGGATGAATACTTATGACCAGTGATATTTCAGTTTTTTTTGTTTGTTAAATTATCAAAAATATCTACATTTCAGTTTTTTCTGTCAAGATGGGGTGCAGAGTGTACACTAATGAGCAGAAAAAGAACTTTTTTGATCTTACCAATTGTCTTCAATGAAACAAAAAGTGAAACATTTAAAGAGGTCTGAATACTTTCCATACCCACTATATGTACACGGCAGATGAATTAAATGTGAATGCCCTAATGAGAACAATCCCTTTAAAATCCATCCACTACAATGCACATGTAAATTATGGTAGGTTAGGCCCCAGTAAATCTCCCCAGCCTAAGATAACTTATTACTTTAGTGCAGATCTGTCGCATGACATATACAAGTATTCTCTGCTCCCCATAAATATATATTAAAATCAATAGTCTGTCTGCCTTTCCAGTCTGTGTATTTTTACTAGTCTTAATATTAAGATGAGCCAACCCAGAAGTTTATTTTTTTGTGGTCTTCCAGCTGACAAAGGGCACTGTTTATTCTATAGAGCACATCACCTCAGCGGGCATGACGTACTGTCAACACAGACAATGCAAACATGAACCGGCCTTCCTACAAACAAATGCTCATCTATTCTCACTTTGCATTCATTCATAATTCCTGGTATTACAGGAACAACAACCCCAGCCACTTTTAGCAGGCAGATTAATATGTGGCTGAGCAGAATGCTTTCTCAGCATTGTGTATTGTCTTCAGCGAACACAGATAATGTGCTGTTTGGCGACTAATAGTGGAGATGGAGCAACTTTTTTTCCCCAACAATTTCTAAACCGTAACAAAAATTGTGTCTAAATTTTGAAATCTGACCATGAAAATCCAGCATGTATAGGTCTTTTTTTAAAACTAGTTAATTAAAACATATGTGAAATTGAATTTACTGCAGCAATGAAGATAAGCACACAATGTAGAAATCCAAAAGGAATTAATGTAGGGCAGTTATTGTGCCGTGTACGCCACTTTTCTTTATACATTCCCCACAATATCGACAGAATATGTTTGTTTTAACAACTATTAAAGGAAACCCCCTGAAGAAGCGTGGGCGAAACGCGCGTTGGGGTGTCCGGGAGGCAGCCACAGACGACGTATAATGGGTAGGACACTTGTCTTTTTACTTAGTACTGAGGTGTGATTCATATTGAACTTGTATACCCTGTTGTACATCCATGTGGACATTTGTCTCTCCGGACCTTTTTTTGTTTTGGATTTTCTCTGCACAATCATATTGTTTTAATTTATGACAATACAATTTTGTGTTGTCTTTTGTGTATAATAAAGATTATATGTATTAATTTTATAAGAACGTTGTAACTCCGTTTCTTTGTGGTAGTATATTAAAGGAAACCTGTCATAAGGGGTCGTTTTCCTGGCTCCCCAATGTCCCCATAGATACTGTACACCTTGCCAAAGAGTTTCTATAATAAAACTGGCTTTTTCCATTAAAAAGAAAAGTTGGGGGAGCCAGAAAAAGGGCTCCTGAAGGCAGGTTCCCTTTAAATACAGACCCATCATGGCACAGTTTTATACAAAGGCATGCTATATGATCTATTCTTTGGATAAATATGCCTGTTTGAAGGTCCAATATTGCCAAAGCCCCAGCTTCCTTGCAGGAGACATGACATGGGCATCTCTAAAGGGGCACATGGGTGTGATAATGTTCTGTACGCTAAGGACCTCTGCCATTTGCATTAGTCTTAACAGACTCAACAGATTTTAACTTTCTAATCATAAAGTATGAACATCCAGCAGGAGAAAGTATTTGCAAGCTTATTCAGAAGGAGTATGTAAAATAAAAGAAATACTCATTTCACCAGTCCATTGCTGGTCTCTTCACATAGGAATGGGTGCAATGGTAACCAAAATTGACCTGTAATTGCTTCAATTGTCATTTCCTATGAGTCACAACACCAGAAAGTAGAGACCATTAAGGACCCCAGTAAATTTTGGAATGTGAGCGGTGGGGGATTGCTGAAATGAGTATCTTTATTTTTCTTTCGCAACCTACTCTGAGCTATTTTGCTATTATACCTCTCTCAACAACCCTTTATATGATGCCTTGAGAATGCAGATTTTAAGAAAGGCATCTTAATTAGTCTTTGCTTAAAGGACTGAATTAAGATTTCTCTTTCCATAGTGAGCTCTAGAAAATGAGACTGTCTCCATACTTTCTAAATTGATGAACAGGAAACTTTGTGGCTTTAGCAATTAAATGACTTGAAACATCTGGTATAGATGCTGGAACAATAAACACATGGCTCACCTTCAGACATATAATGATCATGTAATCTGTTTACGCTCAGCAATTCCAAAGAGCATTAACCACAGTGAACATTTTGCCCAAACCAGAGAAATCCAATTTCATCTTTGACCATTACCTAGTCATGAAATTACAGAAGTTTCACACCGCGTCTGTGCACAATCAGCATAAATGTCCCTCCATATCTAATGCTGCCATATATTTCAATAGCCGAATGGGAGGCCTGAAATAAAGTATTTTATTTGGAATAATTTTTTGTAGGAGTCACCGATAGACTATAGCATTTGATAGGTAGTCAATTGCACATTTCTTGGCCACATGTTTTTTAGACTTCCAAAATGTTAATGTGAAATACATTCCATAGACATGGCTGCCTCCATATTACTTTGTCACGCTATGTTTTATCTCTTTAAGCATAGATGTATGAAATCCACTGAAACAAGACATGCATGGAATAAATTAAAAAGGATTGTAAATGAAACCAACGAGAAGTAGGTATTGCATAAGAGATGTAATAAGTCACCCCGGGAAGCATGACGTATTCCATACTGGAGTGGTCATAAAAGATCTGACATCTCCTTTAGCAATTGATATATATCTTAAAGCCAGCAAATGCATTCCAGGAAGAATTTTTCTATCAATAAAGACTCCACCGCCTATCTTTGGGGGTCAGTTTCCAAAAAGTTAAAAGGAAAAACTAGTAAACTCTTGAGTTTCATCTCATTCAGCTATTAGAAGCCTTTGTTACTATCAGTTACATATGAGGTTGCTTCATGTCTGGCCATTGCTGGTATGCAGACAGTGGATCCATATAAATAATCCTCTAGCATTATAAACACAAAAAGTCCAAGTGTTTTAGATGTGTTTGCAACCACTGTATCTACCTTGTATGTAGGCTCCATTAACCATCCACAAAACATAGTCAGGTTTGACAACATACTGCTCACAGATGTATGTAGTAGTAATGTCAAATGTTTGTGTGTCAAAAAGGTAAAAACTATATAATATTGACCCAAATATTTGAGGTTCTTCACCATAAAAGTTTCCATTAAATTGACATCTATTCCATTTTCACTATTTTTATGATCAGTCAAGTGAAGACCCTAAACGATGCCTAATAGAACCTGTTTGCTGTACCCGGGTATGTCACTAAGTTGTCATTTAACTGCCCTATTTTTCTGAATCTGCTATTTGTGATATTCTCTCTTTTGTTTCATTATTTTTACCCTTGAGGGTGTTTTCATAACTTAGGGTTATTTAGGCAGGGAATTGTTGGCTGACCATATGATCTGGTTGTAGGACAGGAAGTGTTGATTTTGGTGGCCTCCCCCAATGACCACCTTACCTTTGATTTTTGATTTTGTACATTGCATTTTTTTAATAGTCAATAGTCAGTTGGGGTTTTTTATCATTAGGCAGGTTCCTCATGATAGTTCTGTGTATGTCTGTGGAGCTTCCTTGCCCTTTAATAAATCTCTCTTTTTTTAAATAATCGCAAAATAATCACAAGAAGAAAGAAAATAATTGCAGCAACATATACAGCAATACATGGGTAGTGGAGTGACCTTGTGATTATTTTTAGATTATTTAAAAAAAATTACAAATCATAAATAATAATTCCTTTCTTTATATAGCGCACACAGATTAGGCAGCGCTTTATATAGTTTGCCAAATCAGTCCCACGTAAACATGAGGAGAACTCTTTGCAGATGTTGTCCCTGGGTCTTGAAATACGGTCCCCAGCGCTGCAAGGCTGTAGTGCTAACCACTAAGCCACCGTGCTGGCTTTGCCTGGCATTGCACTAGCAGTGGTTCTATGTTTAAGCCACTATTTCTGTGTGGCACAAAAGGGCCTTTGCAATTTTTAGACTCCAAATAAATAATTTGAGGTTTTTTGGGGCCACTTTTTTACACCAAAAACTCAATAGTCTATGGAGAGTCATAGTCTATTTGCAGAAAACAAAAATTATTCCAAATTACTAAACTTATATGTGAAAAGCACAATATGGGATATTTAACAGGGGGAAATACTTCAAACAATGAAGTACAATGCATGCACAATGGGGCTGATATGTCATGCCTTACATGCTAGAGGACTACCCTACGAAGGGCAAAATAGGGCACTGCCAATATTTTGCGCTCACTTGGGTCAAAACTGAGTGAAATAATGCAATGTTACTCCAGCAGAGGAGTAGTGAAGCAAGTGGAATAGAATCCTGTGCTTTACAAATGTTTATATTTTTTAATGTTTTAATGGAAAAAATTGTTTCAAAATACACAAATGTACCCCTGTGATTAGCCAGCGCAAGGAAGAGAAATGCATCTATTATGTTATTTCGTCTGGAATTTTGCAATACATTTCTTATACAGGCAGTCCCCGGGTTACATACAAGATAGGGTCTATAGGTTTGTTCTTAAGTTGAATTTGTATGTAAGTCGGAACTGTATATTTTATCATTGTAATCCCAGCGAGAACTTTTTTGGTCTCTGTGACAATTGGATTTTAAAAATGTTGGGTTGTCATAATAACCAGGATTAGCAATAAAGCTTCATTACAGACGCCTGTGATAACTGTTATAGCTGATCATTGTAGCCTAGGACTAAAGTACAATAAATTACCAATATCCAGAGGTCCGTTTGTAACTAGGGGTCGTATGTAAGTCGAGTGTTCTTAAGTAGGAGACCGCCTGTACTGTCTTTTACAATCTGACAACCTTTGTAGCAACTCCTAAATGCATGCATAGTACACTGTTGGTAAATTCTCCCCCAAAGCTGGCAAAAATGAAATAGTACAATTTTTAGCAAACTTGTAAAGAATGCTGAAAGCTTAAAATTGCAGATGGGAAAACATAAAACATGTTCTCATGAAATGTGGCTCTGAGTGCAGTTTTAATGGAAAGACTGACTGTTCACTTATTGGGTTTTCCTTCAACTTCATGCTGATCATTACAAAAAGATTGCACAAGCTCCTGCTGCTTATATATCGGAAAAATAATACTACTGTGACTTTTTAGTGCGAAAAACGTTTATTTTATTGCACCGCAATCTGTGTCCGGCACGGCCTTTAGGATTGATGTGATGTTGCATAAAAGCCACAAGGAAATATTAGCTGTAATAAACATGCTTAACTTGCAGCTAAAGAGACATAATGATCATAAAGAGGTTGGCAGACTGAAACGGGCAGATTTATTCATCCTTCCTCACTCGTCAAGTGTCCAAAGTCATGAGGCACTACTTAAAAAGGCTGGGTTACTTAACCATAGCAGCTGCCATGTCACCAGACTGGCAGGCAGGAATACATCCCAATACTGCAGCATATTATTTAAGATATTGAATGCCCAAATCCTCCAGCAATAACAAAATTTTAATGAAAAACATTGAAAAATATACATATCCTGCTGTATAGTTTAAGAAATATCTTTTAAAATGCATACATAGTAAATGCCATAATATATATGCTAGAATTTCTGTTCTTTTTAACTAAAAATGCATAAAGGTTCAAAGTCAATTACCGTATATACTTGAGAATAAGAGGAGGCCCCTAATTTTACCACAAAAACCTGGTAAAACCTATATTTTTTTACTCGAGTATAAGCCAAGTTTGGGTTTTCAGCACATTTTTTTTGTGCTGAAAAACTAGGCTTATACTTGAGTATATATGGTATGTCAATTACTTAAAGCAAAAACTGTCCCTTATCAGACAAAAGCAAAGCCCTCTCATCAGGGGTGTAATTATGACATTCCTCGTATACCTTCCAGCACCTAAGGTAAATATATACTGTAGTCTAAAAAGAGCTCCAACATTGCCTTTAACAACCTGAATTATAAATCACTATATCATTTGTTCAATTATGTAAATGATTTGTTCCTGCCAACATATTTACAAATTGGGAAATTGTATATGGGTTGACATACTTAAAGAAGTTGTGCAATACTACCTAAAACTAGCCAGGTAGTCAGGGGTGAGCTGCATAAAAAAACCGCATACTTACCTCATCAACAGGATAGTAGGAGCACCAGACGAGGTAAGTACTAGTATTTTTTTTATGCAGTCCACCCCCGGCCACCTCGCTATTTATTTTTAAGTAGTCTCAAACATTCCCTTTAATTTACATTATATCAATATCAGGTCAGGGGGGCTCCAAATCCTAACACCTCTTCTAATCTGTTTACTGAAGGGGACATGTCAGTTCAGTCCAATGAGCCAAAAAAGGTAAAATAAGGTTTGAAAATCCAAGCCAAGCAATATACTACATCCTCAAATAACATCTTGCACATGGCACTAACTTCTCAATGTCTCAATATATATGTTGCACAGTAGAAGTAATTTTAAATGTATATAATGCACACAAAAGGTGTACATATTTTCATACGAGCCAAAGTCTTTTATTGTAGGGGGACCACATATCTCAACTGGAGGCTACTTGTGAGCTGTTAAAATAATTAAACTTACCACAAAACTATTACTCGTTGCCAGATCACAGAAAAAAGGCCATATCAGGTCAGTATGTGGCATAAATAATGTAATTGTTCATATGTCTGGAATCCCTTTCTCAGTAATTCAAGATGTCAAAATCATGCACTAACTTTGATGATCATGCTCTTTACATTTAGAATACATTTAGAATACATATTGCATTAAAATGAATTGTACAGACCATCTAACTCCTACATTAATTATTTTCCATCAAACTATATAAAAAAAGAATATACATGAAATATTACAAAAAAAAGGAATACACATAAAATCACCACCCCCTCCCCCCAAAAAAAATTGCCAATTGCTAAGTTGTGGATATTCCACATTTACCACATGTTGGAAATTGAAACATTAAAATGTACAAGTTTTTTCAAATTATGCTAGTTTTTTAAAACTTTGTAAATACCATCTTAAAAACACATAAAATAAAGCCAACAACTAAATGAGACTGATAACCCACCAAAAATTATCTTTTGAAAAATTGTGTCTGCTTCAAAAGCCTTAAAATACAGTGGATCTGGACCAGTTAAATAATTATGAAAAACAAATTCATAAGAAAATGAAGGCAAATCTAGGTTTTAATTAGAGGACAGATATCTGAAATAATCTGACATATTGTCTACCGTCTTCTCACACATTTGGTTTACTCAAACTAATTTTGAAAAACGATCCGGAACGGTTCGAGAATTCCTAACGTAAACATCTTCCTTTCATACTTAATGCGTAAAATGTATAAATTGCATGCACATAATTAACTAAAAAGTTAAAATTTTAACAAAGAAATCAAGCCCGCAATAATTTCATGCTAATTTAGTAAAAAGAAAAATACTTATAGTTCCGCAACAGCTGTAAAAGACAATGTAGGATTTTGACTTTTTTTTACTTTTAAACAAACAATGTTACAATTGTAAAAGCAAAAACCCAGAAGATATAATGTGATCTCATAGTACCTGTCTAACGGTGTGACTTGGCTTAAGCCCCTTCTACACTGGCGTTTTTCACGCGCGAGTTCTGCGCGTGCATTTGACGCGCAGAACTTGCATTGCACTCTGTCCCATTGTATTCAATGGCTCTTTCTTCATTAGCGTTGTTTTTCACGCGCGTGCTTGCGTTTGTTTGCACGCGCGTCAAAATCGCAGCATGCTCTATTTTTGCATTTCACGCGCGTTTTTCACGCCCCATTAAAGTCTATGGGGACGTATCAAAAACGCATTGCACTCGCAAACATTGCGAGTGCAATGCGTTTTAAACGTAAGGGTTGCTAGGTGACCAGAATAACAGTATTTCCCCTGCTCGCGAACGATCATTTAATTAAAAAAACACAATGAAGAACAGTGAAGAATAGAATAAAAACAGTGAACACAGTGAACACAGTGAACACAGGAACATTTAAGAGAAAAACACAGTGCAGAACACAGTGCAGAATAGATTACAGATGTTCGGCACATCTGCTTACTTGTCGGGAGATACGCGCGGAACGGTGCGCCCAAAATAGCATGTGAAGAACAATATATATGTGTGAAGAACACATTGCAGATGTATTTAAACATCTGCAATTTGTTCTTCACACACATATATATTGTTCTTCACATGCTATTTTGGGCGCACCGTTCCGCGCGTATCTCCCGACAAGTAAGATCCCGACAAAAACGCAAAAACGCTAATTACTCCAAGGAAAAATGGAACAAAAACACAGCCAAAACCGTCAGTTTTTCACGCATTGCACCCTGACGTGAAACGCAACGCTAGTGTGGAAGAGGCCTTACTATCCAACTAAGGTAACAACCCTAAAAAATACAGCTATAAAAACAAAACAAAAACAGCTATAGCGCAAGTAGAAAAAAAGTACTGTAACCTTTAGGTAAATGAGAAAGAGTTGGAAAAGGGTATTTTATTTAGGCCAATTGCCCACGCAAGATTAAGGTAGAAGAAGCTTTTTCTTTGCACTGGTAGGATTTCCAGGGTCACACCTAGAAACCATTGGACTGAACTGACATGCTGGGGCTTATTTACTAAGGGTCCGCGGATCGCACTTTCGTCCAATTTTCGAAATTTGCGCCACTGTGACAGGTATTCAACTGGGGATTGTGTTGCACAATTCGACTGATTCGGACTGAGTGCAGGATTTAACATTCAATTTGTGCCGCAGACAATACACTTACATGCACCAGGAAGAAGAAGGTGAACTCCAGTGGACAGCAACAGATGCAGGATATTGGGCGCACGATCTTCGTGAATCGTGGCAGATGTGCATTCCGGTCAGACGATGCACTTTTGGGGATCGCTCTGGACGGGTAAGTAAATGTGCCCCGCTGAGTTCAGTCCAGTGATACAAGGTTCGGTCCAGGAAACTCTACAAGTGCACAGAGTGAGTTTCTCGGACTGAACTTGCTTTTGGAGAAGAGATTGACAGTGTAGATTGGTGCTTTGGCCATGAAATATAGTCATGCTCCCAAATTTGTTATCCTCAAGAATTGGTTAGTGTGAACCGTGCCCTCCTGCCAGACAAATTATGAAAGACTTATAAGACATTCAATAAAATGACATGACAATGGAAAACAAAAGCATTGCTTATGACCAAGGTCATACCACATCTATAAACTGGAAAAAAAAAAATCCGGACTGCTTTTACTATCCGGAGGAGTGGCCAGTCTGCTGGAACACATGGAGAGGAGCACAACAGGTCCCAGAGGGTAACAAAGAATGGTCTACATGAGGACTACTGAAGATCACACAAACTGCAAAAAGACTCATCTATTTATTATTAGACAAACATTGAACAACAATTATGTTAGATTAGGCCTAGCACAAAGAAGGCCATTGTCTTCCATAACAAATACAGGCGGTCCCCTACTTAAGGACACCCGACTTACAGAAGACCCCTAGTTCAAAGACGGACCCCTCTTTTCCCTGTGACCTCTGGTGAAGCTCTCTGAATGCTGTAATATAGGCCTAGACTGCAATGATCAGCTGTAAAGTGTCTGTTATGAAGCTTTATTAATAATCCTTGGCCCCATTACAGCAAAAAAATTTGAAACTCCAATTGTCACTGGGACAAAAATTTTTTTTGTCTGTAACTACAATTGTAAAATATAAACTTTTGACTTACATATAAATTCAACTTAAGAACCAAGCCTCACTTGAATGTTCCAGATAAATACACAGAATGGGGACATTTACTAAGGGCCTTGCGCCAGTTTTCTGATGGACTTTGAACTTTCTTTTAGGTGTAAACTGCTTGCACAAGTATTTAAGAAGTGTCCGAGCCAGTATTGTGTCACACGCGACCGTTTTGTGGCGCAGCTGCACTAGCCTTCATGCACAAATTAGGGGCATTCCAGTGCTGAGTCGGACTGTGCACCAGATTTAACATACAAAGTCTGTCGTACGCCCTATGTTAAAGATGCACAAAAAAGTTGGTGATCTCTGTGGGGCTAATGCAGGGAAGCAACACATTCATGATTTCTGGCGCACGTTCTTGATGAATCTGGCGCACCGAGCATCATACACAGGCAGAGCACTTTTAGTGCAGTTTCCTGCAGTCTTAGGTTCTACATAACATTTTTGAAAGGTTTATCTAAACTTTTTGAAGAATGTAAGGGCAATGGCCAATCATAGTTGTGTGAGGGTTTTTTTTAGGTTATTTGTTGTCAGGATTTATTTTCTATTTATCGGGAAGGAGTGGAAAAATGCCGTTCTTTTTCTACACTGAGCTGTGTTGAGCTTGCTTTGTTATGGGACAATTGTCTTGGTAGTGTCTTTGGGACTACAGATGTATCCCATACTGCTTCTCTATTCATACCCTTCTGTACATACAGCCGCTATTTCTGAATCACAGATAGCTACTTCTGCCCGTTGACAAAACTTACTCCCTAATGTAGAATATATTATGACTCACAATTGTTTGACAAAGGCTATATGTCCTTCCATTCGGACCATGCTCAGACCCGATTTTATGTGGTAGATCATTTATTATTATTTTTTATTTTGTAAATATCCTTTCGATACAGACTTACCTCTCCGGCGTCCTGTTGACTCGCCTAGACGCGTGCACCGCGCCGTCTTCAGGGGGAGTGCACCCCACAAGGAAGCGTCTCCATGGCAACGCTGGCCTGATCATGTGACCGGTCCGGGCGCGTCATGGTGACGCACTTCCGGTGCGTGACCTCATGGAGCCGGCGTGTCACGTGATGGGTGCGTCTTCAAACAGATACGCCGTTTGAGCCTATTTAAGGTAAGCACAACATCTAGACATCACCTCCTGACGAAGCATCAGTGCGAAACGTGAGGCACACACAGGGTAGGGGGGCCATAGGTTCTTTGTGTCTGTCCCACCTCCACCTGGGACACTATTCTGTTCCCCCTATATTTCCGACTTTCAGGAATCCCTTCTGAAAGTGGTTTACATATATTGTATGTGGTATTTTTGAATAAAGTGAATTTGTTTTCTATATTTGCAAGCTCTCTTGGTTTTTGGTTTTTTGTCAGTTTTGGATTTTGGAGGGCGGTTTAAACTGCATATAGGGGCCCTTTTTTGGTGTTTTCCTTCTGTACATAACAACTACTTCCTCTATTATCTGCCACATATAAAAGGAGTTCTATAAGCAGAGCCCCAGTAGACTGTTCAAGCATGAAAAAATATCACACATTAATTTTTATAGTGGAATTCATTTCCCTACAATTGTCCAGTGAAAGGTCTTTCCACAAGTTATTGGTCTGGATAATGAAGAGTACACTTTGTGGAGCAGTGGGAATGTTTTTTTGCTATGTTATTTTATAGATTATAAAAAAACCTACATAAATAACAACTGCAATAGGCAAGCATGGGTACCAATTCATGTGGCAGCACTGGCAGCGAATGAAATTTGTACAGCCCTGCAAAAATTGTGATCATGACTGTGACGAGCACAAGATCCTTACATTTTACTTAACTCTTTTAACTTAAAGGAAATCTTCCATCAGAATCCATCATGATAAACCAGGGACACTTACTGCAGGTAAGATCCAGGCAGTGTGACTGTGGTAATCTTCTTATATTTGTTATCCATGGCTTCCTTTAGTATATTATGCTAATGAAGGTCTCCTGGGAGTGTTACCAGAGCCCCTCTGTGCTGCAGATTCACAGGCTGTTACAATATGCAGGTGCACGGTGTGTTCCAAGTTTCTGTGCTGCAGTGATATTACATTAGGCAGAGGGGTAAAATTCTGAGGAAGCAGAGGGGTGGGGGAGACAGTGTAACAGCCAGTGAATCTGCAGCACGGAGGGGTTAACACTCCCAGAGCTCTTCATCTATGAGCAGTTTTCCCCTCTGGAGATGCTTTAGGGGAGATTTACAATTACTCTTCTTTTAAATGTGTGTGCGAAAAAGTTACACAGTCTTTTGCTCATTTTTCTGCAACTTTTCCACATTTGCTCCCCATTTTGAGGTGCTCTGTTTTTTAATGGATTTGCTGTATTTATCTAACAAATACAGCTGTTTAGCTTTATTGGCCTTGATTGACTTTTTATGCAACTTTGCTTATCAAAAATGTGTGGGTTTTTTATGTTGCACCTCCACACCAGGCAGCAATGTTAGGCGGACACAGGTGCGATTTAACACAAGGAGAATCCATCTAAGACAATTTAGACTATGAAAAAATGGAACTAGAGCGAACAGGAAAACCAGAAAGGGAAAAGATAACTCTCCCCCTTCATGTACTTGGCCATTGTTACTGAGCTGTTGCAGTGCTCTATACCAGTGATGGCAAACCTTTTAGAGACCGAATGCCCAAACTACAACCGAAATCCACTTATTTACCCTGATGTGCCAACATGAAATTTTAAGCAGTAACTTACTGCTACCTGTTCTTTCACATCTTTCAATTATATTGGTGGTCTGAGGCCACCAGTTAAAAGAAGGAGGGCAAATTCAGATTATCATTGTAGCTTCTCTCCAGGGTCTCTCTGTAAAGGAAGAATGGTCGGGTCCAGCATGATGACCTCCAAAGATATTGCAGTTCTGTCAATACCTTTTAATTTTTCCCACAGTTCCAAAAAGCCAACGAAGTGTCGAACAGCACTGAGAGAAGCATCTCTTAATTTGCCTGGGACTGCAGGAAGAGTCAGTGTTTGGTGAACTCTGTCCTGGGGTGATGGCCTGAGTGCCCATAGAAAGGGCACTGAATGCCACCTCTGGCACCCGTGCCATAGGTTCGCCATCACTGCTCTATACTGTATAGGGATTACATGAAAATTTGCTTCTCTATTGCTCTCACATTTATTCAATAGCTTTAATGTGGCATTATAGGCCATTACACTTAGGTTCTGACACATATTGTAAAGAATAAAGTCCTTGAGCTGACTTTTTAGCTGCAGAAGTTCTCTCTCACTGAGCCTGCCCTTCCACACTTTGCAGAAGTGCTCACTCTTCCTTAGATCTCTTATATATACACAACAATGAAGAATGGCCAACTTGGTTTTATTTTGAACGGACGGCACGCTACTGCACTAAATGCAATATATTTTAATGAATCAGTGCCCACCAATGTAATTTTAACGGACCAAGCAACCAATCAGTTGAAAAGTACAACATGTCCTAGTCAGAACCATTTTTACCGCTCACTCGTAGACTATAGAGTAAATTCACAGGCTGTTACACTGTCTCCCCCTCTGCTCCCTCAGCACTTTCCCCTCCCTCTGCCTGATGTAATCTCATTGCAGCACAGTAAGTTCCAGAACACAGTGAGAGGGGGGAATTGCTCCTTGCACACTGTAGCAACCTGGGAATCTGCAGCACAGAGGGGCTCTGGGAACTGCCCCAATAGCCGTTCAGGCTCATTAACATAATTTTGATTTTAGAAGGAAGGAGGCCATGGATAACAAATAGAAGAAGCTTTCCACAGGCACAGTGCCTGGATAGTAGATTCCCTTTAAGAACGAATTGTTGCCTGATGAATTTACATCTCGCTAGCCACAAGGTTGGATCTGACTTTCTGGTCACAGACAATTGTTCTATGTCCATTTGTTTCGTCATAATAAATAAACAGCATTTAGAGTGATTATTTTTCTACAAAAATATAAAGCTTGTTTTCAGTGCTGTTTTGATTTGCTGTAACAATACTTCTTTCTACAAGCTGTAGTACTAGCTGTTTACTTAACCCTCTTACTCCCCTGTGAATGTATGGAGCCAGGTGCGAGAGCGCTATAGAGAGAGACAGTGACATTTCAAAGAACACATTTCTAAGTCTTTTAAACAACAGATATGGTCGGTGAGATCCTTTATGTCTATTGTACACAATGGGGGTCATTTATTAAGGGCCCGATTCGCGTTTTCCCGACGTGTTACCCGAATATTTCCGTTTTGCGCCGCTTGTACTTAAATTGCCCCGGGATTTTGGCGCACGCGATCGGATTGTGGCGCATCGGCGCTGGCATGCGCGCGACGGAAATCGGGGGGCGTGGCCGAACGAAAACCCGACGTATTCGGAAAAACCGCCGCATTTAAAAACCGAAAATGTGTCGCATAAGGACCGCTTACCTTCACCTGGTCCAGCTCGGTGCATTCCGGCGCGATGAGTTTACTTTCAGCGCAGCAGCGCCACCTGGTGGACGGCGGAAGAACTACCTTATTAAATCCCGGCCGGACCCGAATCCAGAGCGGAGAAGCCGCCGCTGGAACGCGAATGGACCGGGTAAGTAAATTTGCCCCAATGTGTATAAGAGTATTGTAAGTACTTTTCTATCCCTCTCTCTAAGTTATCAATGCCATACATCTAAGCAGATGATTACATAGTATTACATGCCAAATCTTCCCAGATAACTCTCTACACCATGCAGAGGTAACTTTCTCTGCACAACTAAAGGGGTTTTCAAAGACTAAGGGTGGTGACACACATGGCGTTTTTAGGCCGTTTTTAGTTTTCAGATCGTAAAAAATGCATACGTTTTTGACAGGTTTGACCAATTATCTTAGTTCAAACTGGTCAAAAAACGTATGCGTTTTTACGATCTGAAAACGCACTGAAAACTGAAAACGGCCCAAAAACATCCTAAAAACGCCATGTGTGTCACCACCCTAAGCTAAACTCAGGATAGATCAGTAGTGGCACTACCATCACTGCTCCCCAAGTAAAGCACCATACCCAGTACAGACACTGTGCTTGGTAGAGCAGCTGAGCCCCATTCTCATAAATTATAAGAATAGCCCCTGAAAGCTTTCCAGTGTACATTTATCATAGAAATGCACTAAGGGGATGCCAGTTGTGCTGCATCAGAAACCAGTTTATAATCCAATACTACACATATTGTAGAATAGATCTGTACAGTTATTTAATTACTGTGAATCATGGTGTGAAGATCGATAACAAAATTGCAGGATAAAACGCATCAGAAACAAAATTGTAGATTGGCTGTGGAATTACCACTGGGTTCAATTCCCCAACAAGTGAAGGCAGCCTAAGGCAGGATTCACACAAACGTATGCCCACTGGGCCATAGCTGGACGGGTATACATCCGCCCCGATGGAGAGGAGGAGGGTCAACGCCTCTCCATAGAGATAACCAGCGTACGGCCGTGTAAACAGGAAAAGATAGTACATGTTTAGAATATTATATTATCTATCCAACACGGTAGATCACAAAAAAAAATCACAAAATACCAACATTTTCTTTACCTTGTTTTCCCTAAAATGACATATCAAGGTGATCAAATTTTATGTTCCCCAAAATGGAACCATTAACTACAGCGGGAGCGGGGAGCACAGAGGGAGCAGGGATTGTGTGGATTAGCCAGAGAACACCGAAGGGCTCTGGTAATCCCCCCCCCCCCCTTTCCCGAAGCACTTGTACTTCATTTGCCTAAAAAAGGTTATGTTGTGACTAAAGTACTAGAGCAAAGCTCTAGATGAATATATGTCTGTATTAATGCCTCTTGTAGCTTACCCAGCAGCAATAATGGCTAATAAAGATGTTAATACATGATAGATTTCCTTTCAGGAACTCTCATATTTTTTGGGAGCATCCTGGACATTCTGGGAGAGTTGCCTAATAAACACCTCAGACTGTGGAAAGGACACTGCTTTTCGCCATTATAAATCATTATTATTTATTAGTGTTAAATTTTGGCTGTAAGCTCCAGCCGTCTGTATTATGCTAATTCAATCCTACTTCTCCAAACATTACAGTGGCATATCATTTATCTTTGCATTCACACAGTAATTAGATACAAAGGATGGCTATTATAAAACCAAACAAATATACATGATGGATTTCAGCATTTCAGATTACTTGTAGCTGTTTAACTTCCGATTACTACGTTTTCTTTTTTTTTTTTGTAAACATTTTGGTTCTGGTTTCCATAGACCATAAATGTTACACAGAGAGGAAACACAAATAAGCAAAGAACGCAGCCAGACATAAGTAACACTGCAAAGTCTCTTACATATCAAGCCCCTGGACAAAGCTAGCACTTGCAGAATGTAAAGGCTTTTTACATATGAAATGGACATTTCTATGTCCATCCCATTCCCAGTTTGAATGGACGGGTCTAGGAATCCATGTGTTTGCCACCAACACATCCACTTTATGATTAGCATAGCTAATTTTAGTCACAAATATTCCACATGTGTTTAGTGAAGCCGGCACTGCACATGCAGTTTATGGTGAAGTTCTTTGAGTGGATTTAGGGTTTGGATCAAAAACTGCAGCTATCTCTATGCCCTTAAAGGGGTTGTCTGGGATTTGCAGAAAACTTATAACCGGTCTGGGGGGCTTTATACACACAAAAAAAGAGTTATCCTCACCTCCTCCATCGCTCCCGTTGTCCTGTTGTGGTGTGCCCTCTGTACAGGAGAGCGCCCATATCTTTAAACAAACAGGGGCACGACACTGACGGGCGGTGGTGTGGGACAACAGGAGCAACTTTTTTGTTTTAACAGCTGCCCAGGCCAGTAATATAGTATCTAAAAAGTCCAGACAACCCCTTTAAAGGACATCTACCATCAGGAGTAAGGTTTGTAAACCAAGCACACTTACATGCTGGTGTGTGCCCCCTCTGTCAGCATCTGGCTTATCTTCTTAAGCCATTGTTTTTACTAAAAAAAAAGCATTTACTAATTATGCAAATGAGCCCGAGGGGCTCCAGACTCAATAGATGTCATATAGAACATATGCTAAGAGAGGGGGCACACATCAGCAGGTAAGTTTACAAACCTTCATCCTGGTGGTAGAAGTGTAAAGTATGGAAAAACTCCACTGCAAATTTTCCTACAAATTTTAGACTGACAGACAAAAGTGGATCTGTCACGAAGGAGGTATAAAACATATCCTTTAGGCCTATCGTCACAAATTCACAGGTTCTATCAAGTTGTGTTAACTTTTAGAACCTTTTTCATTTTCCATAGCCACCATCAAGCTCTGGGATGAATGACAGCAGTCTGAAGATTAATCTGAAGTGACACAAAAAAAGATTTGTAAACCAAAAAGTGCCAGATTTGTACAGAATCTATGAAACAAATAGATCAGCTCCTCTGTAAACGCCATAAAAATCAGACGCAAGGGAATGATTTCCTAAACTGTCACCAGCAATGGAGTATCAACAGCCATATTCACTGGTAATATGCGGTTTCCCAAAATATGTTTCATACACAAAAGCATGAATTTGGGGTACTTATATTTACACTAAGACTGTGAGAAAATATGAAACTATAGTTGCACACAGAAAAGAATAAGGCAGCAGTTTGCAATTCCGACTGTCCGAAAGTACACCACATGGAGTGACAGTGTGAACATACCTGGATGAACTATACAACAACTATACAGCAAGATATACAGGAGATTTAGAATTTATGATATACGAGGAAATTTAGAACTTATGCGTCATTAAGTCACATAAGTTGGCGACAGTCACACCTAATGTCAATGAATGGGATAGTTGACTATGTCACTCAAGCTAACTTCTACTTCACGTTAGATGCAATCGACAGGTGTGACATTGTGACCTGTATCTAGTGCCATTACTGTGTGATACGACAAACATACAAATATAGTGTCTCCATGATCAATTCTTCTACACTGAAAGAACTGATGTAGTGAATATTAGGATTTTTTATTCATGCCGATATCAATTTAATAAAAAGGAGACCCTTCCTTGGTCGGCGAAGCCTCTGTAGTGCTGGGTGTGTAACAGCTTGTTCAGTTCAGGAGAAGAATGCGGCTTTATTACGAGTTTCTTTGGAGATACGGAGCACATCTTCACATGATTTATTAAGTGTTTGAGTTCAACATGACTGAAGTGGAAGAGTCTGTATATTGCATTTCCACACTTCATCCAGTGCCTTTTATTACCTTAAGGCTGAGTGCTTCATTGCCCAAACTTCTGGCTCACAGTTAATGATAAAAAAGGGGAAAAAAAGTGTATAGATCACCTTCACCAGTATGAAAACATTTTAAAGTATTCCACATGGCGGTAAGACAGGAATCCGTCCAAAGATGACATAAGGACATTGGGAAATACAAGACTACAATTTTGCAAGAGTTATCTTTACGAAATGGAGAAATCCTTCTCCAGTGTGACATTTCCTGGAAAGATGCATCCTTGTCGGATGAGGGGATGGGAAGGGGGGGGGGGGGGGTGAATGAGCCTCGCCATGTATTTAAGGCATAAGGCACAGCCACTAATTACCAGTCCCCTTCCTACAATGTTCTTCTCCAGAGCCGTCCCCCGGACTGAACACAACACCAGCCAGTTACATCATATATAACCGAATTATGAAGGGAACTTGTGTTTCCAATAAGGTCTTGGATAATGGATGCAGAGCCATGCCATTAATGATGGAGACCAGTGACATGAAGTGATAAGAGGCTGGCAGACAAATGGCAGCCATCACTGACAGTACGATAACCTTTAATGCTTGGCTTACAGCATATTCACTCCTCTTATGACATTGAGGATTTATAGCTTTATCTGTTCCATATGAGTGTCTGGATCAGCTCTTCCACAACCAGATCCTGACGTTATATCAGTTTTATATCAATGCCCCCCACCGTCTCTCTATGAAAAACATTGCATTTTAATTGTATCCAGTTTGGTCTGGGTGCCATGTGATTCTATAAAGTGATCTGCCATGCCAAGCGTGGTGTCAGGGGGGGCAGTCCGTCAGATGGGAAGGTGTAGAAAGGGCTTTTAAGTCAGGGATCTAAGAAATCATGACAGTAAATGGTGCATGTATAGCAAGAATGGGTAACAATAACTTGCAGCGTGCAATAAAGTGGGAAATACAATTAACTTGTCATGGGTTATAACTAAGCTTCCATGTGACACACTAGGGTCCTTGGCATCAATCATCGCAGTAGTGTTTCTTATCTTTTCCCAGGGTTTACTTAGGTCTCCTTGCTGATCAGGTCATTTGGAATCTGAACTGTTAGTCCCAAGAGGTACAAGAGGTATCGGAACTGATGTGAGATGACAATCCCCCAGCACTATATATTTCAGTTCATTATGAAATATGGTTTAAAATTATATGCAACAATAGAAAAGGGGCAACAAATGCAAGAAAAAAAGAAGCATAAGTTAGCCTTACAAAACATATATTATGTGTGAAGCTGCAGAGCTGGCACTCAGGTCAGCCATTGCCTGAGGTCACTTACACTTTACAGGTCATATATTAACCTAAGATGTCCACCACACACATATATAATGATCTCTTCTAGTAGTGGAACAACACTGAAGTCCAGAAAAGGAAAGAATCGTTGTCATTATAACATTTAATGCAACTTATTCCTATCGTTACATATGACCATGTTATTACTCTGTAATTTGGTTTGTATCTGTACCCCAAGGTTTGTAGAATATGATGGCGCTATATAAAGATTTATTATTATTATTATTATTATTATTATGGCATCAGACATACTGACAGTAAAAGTTATGGGATGTCTTTTAGCAGGTACCACATTACATGTGAATGGGCAGGATACTTCTTCTCCTTCTCTCTTCTGAGAGTGGATCTACTGCATAGAGTACAATGATACAAAGTTTCAGTGATGTGCAGTATATGACATGCTCCATAGATACTCACAGCCTCTCTGCATTCCTGGGGACCCCTTTAGGTACAGCCTTCAGTCCCAGTCCATGACAATCCACATTGAGCCCGGAGCAGGTACACTTGCTAGGACAACTATCCACCAGGGTAAAAGTGATAAAACTCCAGACCCCCAGGAACAAGACCAGGGGCACATACCCTCCTCTGACCTGGGGCAGCAGCATGCTGGGAAGACTTCTCCACAAAGTATCCCGTCCTCTGAGGGAATCTGGATGAACTTGTCTGGACTCAGCACACTCCACACTCACCATCCAGTGAGGATGGCAAGTTCATCCTTGCACCTAGTGCAGCTTCACTTGTAAGATCCCAAAGCCAGGTGTGATTATGTCCCAAGACTGAGCCAAAAGCGCTGACAAAATGAGGTTGTCAAGTATTCCTTCCTTCCTGAAAAAAGTCAACGTGATTCTAAGGAGAACAGAAGGAAGTAATGCCTGAGAACCAAGACGGAGCTGTAAACTGATCTCCTGCAGCCAGCAAGTAACAGGCATTCTCCTCACGTCTGCTGCCCCCTGGCGGGGACTCACTGTAAGTGCGCAGGAGCTTTACTCAGGCTCCCGCCGTGCACAATCATTTACTGGTGTGGCGGGTCAATGCCCCGGGCGTGTGAGGGGACTCCACTACTCGCACACTGTAGCATAGCCCGTGCATATGAGGGACAGCAGCAGGGACTCTACTACTCACTGACTGTAGCATAGCCCGGAATGGCAACAGGAACTCCACTACTCACTGACTGTAGCATAGCCCCGGTGTGTGAGGAGATGGAAGGCAGCAGGGACTCCACTACTTACAAACTGTAGCATAGTCCGGGCATATGAGGGACAGCAGCAGGGACTCCACTACTCACTGACTGTAGCATAGCCTGGGCATATGAGGGACAGTAGCAGTGGCTCCACTACTTACTGACTGTAGCATAGCCTGGGCATATGAGGGAACACAGCAGGGACTCCACTACTTACTGACTGTAGCATAGCCCGGGCATATGAGGGAACGCAGCAGGGACTCCACTACTCCTTAACTGTAGCTTAGCCGGGGCGAGTGAGGGACAACAGCAGGGACTCCACTACTCACTGACTGTAACATAGCCGGGTGAGTGATGAGAGGGACAGCAGCAGGGACTCCACTACTCGCTGACTGTAGCATAGCCAGGCATATGAGGGACAGCAGCAGGGACTCCTCTACTCACTAACTGTAGCATATCCAGGCATATGAGGGACAGCAGCAAGGACTCCTCTACTCACTAATTGTAGCATGAGGTGAGGGACAGCAGTAGGGACCCAACTACTCACTGACTGTAGCATAGTTGGGGCATATGAGGGACAGCAGCAGGGACTCCACTACTCACTGACTGTAGCTAAGTCAGGGCAAGTGAGGTGAGGGGCAGCAGCAGGAACTCCACTACTGACTATCATGGCCAGGCATGTGAGGAGAGGGACAGCAGCAGGGGCTCCACTACTTACTAACTGTAGCATAGCCCGGGCATATGAAGGATAGCAGTAGGGACTCCACTATTCACTAACTGTAGCATAGCGCCGGCATATGAGGGACAGTGGCAAGGACTCCACGACTTAGTAACTGTAGCATAGCCTGGGCATATAAGGGACAGCAGTAGGGACTCCACTACTCACTGACTGTAGCATAGCCCGGGCATATAAGAGATAGCAGAAGGGACTCAACTACTCACACACTGTATTATAGCCTGAGCTATGAGGGACAGCAGCAGGGACTCTAATTCTCACTATCTGCAGTATAACCCGAGCTATGAGAGACAGCAGTAGGGACTGTAATTCTCACTAACTGCAGCATAGCCTGAGCTATTTATGACAGCAGTAGGGACTCTAATTCTCACTCACTAGACTAAGGTTTGCTACCTGTTGCAGTCTTTTGTCAGGGCTGCAGTTAATTATAATAAATCTTTATGTATATAGCGCCATCATATTCCGCAACCGTTTACAGATCATGGGGTATAGATATAAATAAAATGAGAAATTATAGAAACAATAGGAGTACATACCCTGCTCTCATGAGCTTACAGTCAAAGAAGTTAGTTTCTAATGTAGTAGTTTTTTGGATTGTAATAGAAAAGTTGTAAGCTATAATAAAATCTGTGTTTAAGTTGACCTAAGCAAAAAAACTAGCCTAAAAAAGGGCACAAAAGTGAGATGCAGTGAACACTTGTATTGTGCTTACAAATGCAAAACTAATGCCCTGGGGCAGGGCTCAGCCTGATCACATATGCATTTTCTTGGACCAGCACCTGGTGTTTTGTATTGTTTAACCCCTTCCCACAGATGCCCTTTTCAGATTTTGGGTTTCTGTTTTTTGGGCCCTTGTATAAAAATCTCTAACTTTTTAATTTTTTCAAGTACAGAGCTTTATAAGGGCTTGTTTTTCGTGTAACTTATTGTACTTGAGGTGTGACGTCAGCATCTCAATGACATTCTAGTGTGTGCGCCGCCATTGACACACACTATGATGTCAGCGAGCCGCTGACGTCACAGCTTGAGCGACGGCATCGGGTGGAGACAGGGAGCCGGAGCCAGAACATTGATGGACAGAAGAGGACTTGCCGGGGGGCGTCGGAAGGTGAGTAAACTTTTTTTTTTCTTATAGGCTGGGCATTCCTCGTGAGGGGCTGTATACTGGGGGCTACAGGCTGTATACTAGGGACCAGGTGCTGCACTGCAAGCTGTATACTAGGCACAGGGAGCTGCAGGCTATATACTAGGGACAGGGAGCTGCAGGCTGTATACTAGGGACAGGGGGCTGCTGGCTGTATACTAGGGACAGGGGGCTGCTGGCTGTATACTAAGGACAGGGGGCTGCTGGCTATATACTAAGGACAGGGGGCTGCTGGCTCTATACTGGGGACAGGGGCCTGCTGACTGGATACTGGTGGGCAGGGGCTGCAGGCTGTATACTGGGGGGGCAGGGGCTGCAGGCTGTATACTGGGGGGCAGGGGGTGCAGGCTGTATACTGGGAGGCAGGGGGTGCAGGCTGTATACTGGGAGCAGGGGCTGTATACTGGGGGGCAGGGGTTGCAGGCTGTATACTGTGGACGGGGCTAGGGGCTGCAAATTGTATACTGTGGATAGGGCTGCAGGCTGTATATTGTGGACGGGATTGCAGGCTGTATACTGTGGATAGGGGCCTGCAGGCTGTATACTGGGAGGGCAGGGGCTGCAGGCTGTATACTGGGAGGCAAGGGGTGCAGGCAGTATACTGGGGGCAGGAGGTGCAGGTTGTACACTGGGAGCAGGGGCTGTATACTGGGGGGCAGGGGTTGCAGGCTGTATACTGTGGACAGGGGGCGAGGGGCTGCAGATTGTATACTGTGGATAGGGCTGCAGGCTGTATATTGTGGACGGGATTGCAGGCTGTATACTGTGGATAGGGGCCTGCAGGCTGTATACTGGGGGCAGGGGCTGCAGGCTATATACTAGGGGGCAGGGGCTGCAGGCTGTATACTGGGGGTAGGCGCTGCAGATTATATATTCGGGGGCAGTGTTGCAGGCTTTATACTGTGGGGCATGCACTAGCAGGCTGTATAGTGTGGTCAGGCTGGGACCAATGCATTTCCTACCCTCGGCTTACCCTACGGTAGGTGTTATTTGGTTTTAATAGATTTTAAATAATGAAAATCTTGTCTATGAAAAAATTTTGGCCTGATAACTTTTTCATACTTTGAGGCATATGTGTAAGGTGTAATTTTTTGTTGTATATGATAACCTTTTCACTGCTACCATTTGCTATAGTAAAAGGGACTGTATGACCTTTTGATCACTTTTTATCCAATTTTTATGTGTTGCAAAATAACAAAAAAGTTTTCAGTTTCAGACATTTGGTAACTGTTCACCACCAGGAGTTTATTATATATGAGTTCTAGGAAAATGGGGGTGATTTAAACTTTTTTTTTTTTTACTTTTTAAAAAAAATGTATTGTATTTCTAGACTCCCAAGGGTACTTTAACCCTAGGGGATCTGATGACTTAACACTACAGTGTGGCAGTATATTGTAATTTCACTGGATCGGTAAAAGAGACTGCTTATAGAAGGCTTCTTTACAGATCCTGCTTTGACAGCTGTCATAGCATACTGCTGACGGTCACCGATAAAATCGGTTGGGCACCGACAAGATCCAAGATGGCACTGCTCATGTGGTGCCGTCTCTTTAAGTGCCGCATACTGCAGCTAACACCAGCTGTGTATGGAGTACAGTTATAACCAACAAGACATCAAGTGCTCTTTGTCTGCAGTCTGCCTCTGGAGTGTGCATTTCATTAAATGTGCTGCACGTTTGTCATGAATCTAGCGCCCCCTGCCCTGCTCCAACAGAATGCACCAGTTTTTTCTTGGTGCTACATTAACATAGAACGTGCAACACAGTTTTGTTGGACGCTGCTTGATAAATGTGTTGCACAGTCCAACTGTGCGCCAGAACATCCCTTTCAGTGCAGAATAGTGCAGCGCCAACACTTCTTAAATACATGTGCACTGCATTTGTAAGCCTAATAGAAATGCATGCTGAGGTGTAATACAACCCTGAGGAGAGGAGATTTGACTAATTACCTTGCTGTTAACCCAAATGTTATAGTGGTTTTAACGGATATGTTAAAATATTTTTCACATTGCATTTTGTAAACCCAAATGTTAACAGCAATGTTATAAGGCAAATCTTGCCCACAAGCCAGTGCAGTCAGGGAAAATTGCTCCATGTTCTGAAGGCAACTCCCAAGCTGAACCACTGATCACTAGAATAAACTGACATGCTGGGTTAATTCCTGTGATAAGAGGTTCGGATCGGGAGATCCCTTCAGCACACAATGGTCCACATATACTAAAGCGCTTGCGTCAGTTTTCTGTCTGTCTGCACGTTCTTTTAAACTGCTTGCACATGTATTTAAGAAGTGTCTGCACCGTATATTTGTCGCAGCTGCACTATTCCTCCCACAACACACATTTCTGCACTGAAATGGCCGTTCTGGTGCTCTGTCAGACCGTGCGCCACATTTAACATGCAAAGTCGATAGAAGTGTGTCGCACTCCCCATGTTACACTCTAGCGGAGTAGTGCAGAGGGTGTAAGATTCATGAAGAACGGGTGCCACAAATCACCCTGCACACTACGCTGACAAACTATGTGGTTTTCATTGACCGCACTCACTCGTGGGCAAGAGGCCCCTTGGTTACATTTTTTATAGAAATTACAGCCAGATAGTTCAGACATCTCAATACTACCACATCAGAATCAACAGTGATTTAACTATCTGTTTATTCCACCTGTTTATTCCACCTGTTTATTACACCTCAACTTAACCTTTCACATTGTATAAAGTGTCTGATTTGTAGGCATCAAGCTGTTTAGCAGGGTGAGCTGAGAGGATTGGACATAGTGGGGATCATTTACTAAGGGATTTTGGTGCACGCGATTGGATTTTGACGCATCGGGGGCCGGCTTGCACGCAAGACAAATCGGGGGACGGGCCTTGCAGTAAAATGGTTTTTACGCAATTTGTCCCACTGAAATTTACTGTGCAATTTAACAAACAAGTATTTGTGGAAATGCTGTCTGACATCAGCGTGTCTACTTCTCAACTTATAGGAAACCTGTCATGTTTTCTCCACCCTGTTCTGGCCCCAGCATGTACAGCATCTAGCAATGACCTTTACCAGTTACTAAGCTCTCTGCGGCTGAAAAGTAAAGTTGAAAGTTTACATAACCTTAGATTGGCATTTTAGCAAAGAGCAGAGAAGCCCAATACCTCAAATGCATCCATAGCTTCAGGGGCCCACAAACAATAACACATGTAGAGAGGTTAAACCATATGTACAACGTATCTTGTAAAGGTCACAAAGAAAACAACAGCAGATATGTAGATAAAAGCATGAAAAAAGATTATAAATTCTTCTACATTATAATAGATCCACACAGCATTTACCAGTGCAGATAATAAGAATGGATGTTACCAGACTAGAAGACCTAAAGTGATTTATGGAGTTTCCAGACATCAATCAGGATACGTATAGAGTAACCCTATACTGTCCCTAGACCCCAAGGTTTACATTTGACATTACAAGGTCAGTACTAGCCTTATCCTAATACCTCACAAATGGCATATACCCTTATTCTTTAATCCCGGTGTGTTTCTTGTGTCATGTAGTCACGATCCTCAGGGTGTTGAACAATTATGGTAACTAGAGGCAAAGTAATAACACTTAATATAGTGATAGTATCCAGCCATGCAATGGCCAGCGATATTAAAATCGCTTGCGCAGTGGCTCATAGTAATGTAACACATGATCGGAACACAAAACTAGCACCGTGGGTGCCTCATAGTCGCCTACATACCTCCTAGCTCCTCCCATTTAACACAATCTTCCAGGTTATATCCATGAAAACCTTCATATGATGTTATATAGAATAACAATGGGCTGTACACAACAAAGTTCAATGGACGTTTAACACATCATGCAGGGGCAGAGTGCATCACCTGGACAAGGTCATTTATATGAATCTGGAAAAATAATGAGATTGGTGGTTAAAACAGGAAGGGGAAGTGAATAAAGAAAGCCTACGGTTGATGGCTCACATGGCGTTTTGAACGCGTTTTTGGCCCATTTTTAAGCAGTCTATCAAAAAACGCATGCGTTCCACCATTATATAAAATGATACATCAAGGATATCCTACACTCCAGTCATCTATTCCACCCTGAAAGGACAGTAATGTAGATGTCCAAATGTAATCTACAATGTGGATTGTCTAGTGGAAAATGCACATCTCCAATAGTAGCAGGAAATGTAGTCAGGATACAATATGAAACCTGATTTTGTTGGCAGCCTTAAAGGGTTGGTAATATGCTTCTGGTACACATATATACCAGACATCACAGAAAAGCCTTACAAACCATAAAAATAGTTCCTATTTGTGGTGTGAAAATAATTACAAAGTGGAGCCATACATGTCACAATGCAGGGCCGCCACTAGGAATTTTGGGGCCCCTGACTGGAAGATCCTTGTGGACCCTGCCCCACCGGCGTCCATTCCCACATTAATACATAACATTCTATACACAATTTATTTTTGGACCAAAACATTTTTAAGGCATAACAGGCTAGACACTGCACATGTCCACTTAGTATATAGATAGCCCCTGCACATGCCCCTCAGTATATAGATAGCCCCTGCAAATTCCCACTCATTATATAAATAGCCCCTGCACATGCACACTCAGTATATAGATTGCCCCGGCTCAAGCCCACTCAGTATATAAACACCCCCAGCATTTGCCCACTCAGTATATAGATAGCCATAGCACATGCCGACTCAGTACATGCCCTCCTAGTCCGCAGTCAGCTTCCTCCAAGTTCATAGTCTCTCCCCCCAGTCCACAGTCAGTCACCAGGAGTCTACAGTCTGCCATCCCCAGCTTAAAGCAGATGTCCCCCTTTAATGAAATGTCCACCCCAGATGCCCCCTTTAATGACATGTCCACCCCAGATGTCCCCTGCTTTCAATGATGCTTTCAATACGGCGCTGGCATATTCCTAGTTCCCAGCATTGATGTGCTCTTTCTGCCAGGATCGGCCATGCGCACTTACTTTGTTGCTCTGTGTGCTGTCTTTCATGGGCCTGTCCATTTGCCTGTACTCTCGGCACATCGATGCATGCTTTCCCTTGGCGGTCATCTGGATGTATCACACAAATTGACTTGATCCCTGTTACTGTTTTCTGTGGTACTCCCTCTTCCCTTGTGTGCCTAGTGAATGAACGCATGCCCCATTACTAATACACCAGCTTCCTTATTAATAGGTATGGTGTGCCTACCTATTGGGTCATATTATTTTTATTATATTTAGTGTTACTTTCTCTTTAGCTGGCTGTTTATTCAAATAAAACAGATCATGCTGCTCAACGCCACCCCTAGAAAAAGGTTTTCTACTGAAACACGTGTTGGGGTGGACGCTGTGGTGGTCCCTATGCAGCATATTTGACTTATTTAACCCCTTAAGGACGCAGGGTTTTTCGGCTCATTTCTCGCTCTCCAACTTCAAAAATCCATAACTTTTTAATTTTTACGTGTATAGACCTGTGTGAGGGCTTATTTTGTGCGTAACAAATTTTACTTTCCCGTAATGTTATTTATTTTAACATGCCGTGTACTGCGAAGCTGAAAAAAAATTCCAAATGTGGAAAAATTGAAAAAACGTTCTTGTGGGCTCAGTTTTTACGACTTTCACTCTTTGCTCCAAATAACACGCCTACTTTATTCTTTGGTTCGGTGCGATCGCGGTGATACCAAATTTATATAGGTTTTATTGTGTTTTAATACATTTTCAAAAATTAAACGAATGTGTACAAAAAAGAAAAAAAATTTTTTGCCATCTTCTGACGCTAATAACTTTTTCATACTTTGGTGCACGGAGATGTGTGAGGGGTCATTTTTTGCGAAATGAGCCGACGTTTTCATTGCTACCATTTTGAGGTCTGTGCGACATTTTGATCATTTTTTATTTCATTTTTTATGTTATGTAGAAAGGTGTAAGTCGCATTTCAGACATTTGGGCGCCATTTCCCGCCTCGGAGGTCACCACCGCCCGGAACCGTTTTTATATTTTGATAGATCGGGCATTTTGGGACGCGGCGATACCTAATATGTTTGTGATTTTTACTGTTTATTATGTTTTATATCCGTTCTAGGGAAAGGGGGGTGGTTTGAACTTTTAATATTTTATTCATTTTTTTATTTTTTAAACTTTTTTTTTATTTTTTTTTTCACTATTTTTTAGACCATCTAGGGTACATTAACCCTAGATAGTCAGATCACTCCTACCATATACTGCAATACTTCTGACGCGCCGCCGTCTTTTAAACGCCGCCGGCGACTTTGCCGCCGGCGTTGAAAGGGTTAATAGCCGCGATCGGTGCAAGCACCGACCCCAGTTATTAGCGGTGGGGGTTTGCTGCAATATGCAACAACCCCCACCTCTGTATGAAGAGGACTCAGCCCGTGAGCCCTCTTCATACATCCCTTATACCTCTGCGCCGTAGATCTACGGCACAGAGCGTTAAGGGGTTAAATAAAGCCTGTATATCACTTATAATGTGCCACTCTTGAATTATTATTCATATCACTTTACATACAGTTGGGAAGAAAGTATTTAGTCAGTCACTAATTGTGCAAGTTCTTCCACTTTATCAAGTCCAGAAAATCACAATGGGGCACATCTACTGAAAAAAAGTGCAGTCTGTACTATATACAGTTGCCTGTGTAGTGTAAAGAGGGCTCCATATTCAAGATTTGTGGTGCTATATAAATAAAAGAGAAAAAAGACAGCAACCAATCTATTTAGCAAAAGCTGTTTGTTTGATGCACGCAGCCCAGGGTGCTAGTGTGCAGGATCCATAGTCCAAGACAAAAAAGGAAGAGAATGCCACAGCATCCAATATGATGAAAAAAGGTTACACCTTTATTCTCACAGGCATAGAAAAAAGTGCAACGTTTCGATTCACAATGAATAGACAAAGATTAATTGTGAATCGAAACATTGCACTTTTTTCTATGCCTCTGTGAATAAAGGTTTAACCTTTTTTCATCATATTGGATGCTGTGGCCCTCTCTTCCATTTTTATATAAATACAATAATTATTATGAATTAATCTGGCTGCCTCTGCACTGCCACAACAGAGTGCACCAACATTTTTGGTGCACCCTTAACATAGGGTGTGCTACATGTACATTCGGACAACATGTCACATGTGGCACATGGTCCGACTGTGCAGTGTAACACCCCCTTCAGTGACAAAGTTTGTGTTTTGTGTAGAATAGTGCAGCCGGAACAAAAAAAAAGGGTCGTGTGAGACAAATGTAGCGTGGACCCTTCTTAAATACATGGGCAAGCCTTTTGCACATAAAAGAATGTGCAAAGTCCACCAAAAATGGCACAAGGACCATAGTAAATGTGGGCCAAGATTTCTGGCTCTCACAGACCTGTAACTTCTTCTTTAGGAGGCTCCTCTGTCCTCCACTCATTACCTGCAGTAATGGCTCCTGTTTGAACCAGTATAAAACACCTGTCTACAAACTGAAACAGTCACACTCCAAACTCCACTACGATTAAGACCAGAGAGCTGTTGATGAACACCAGAAGCAAAATTGTAGACCTGCACCAGGCTGGGAAGACTGAAATCTGCAATAGGCAAGCAGCTTGGTATGAGGAAATCAACTATGGGAGCAATAATTAGATAATGGGAGACATACAAGACCACTGATAATCTCCCTCGATCAGGGTCTCCACGCAAGATCTCACCCCATGGAGTCAAAATGATCACAAGAACGGTGAGCAAAAATTCCAAAACTACACAGTAGGAACAAGTGAATGACCTGCAGAAAATAACATACTATGCTGCAAGTGACTAAAATCCTGCCATGCCAAACGTGTACCCCTGCTTAAAGAGGATCTGTCACCCCATTTATTGGCACTAGGAGCTGCTAACAAAAGTAAGCAGCTCCTAGTGCTTGAACAAACAGCGCATTGTTAGAGTGATAGCGTTACCGGAAACCTCCGGTAGCGCTATCTAACACTGCGGCAGGGTATAGTGTAATTGTCAGACAGCTCGCAAAGCTGTCAGACGTATTCATGAGGGGGCGGGGTTGGGGCGTTGCTAGGGGCGGTGACTGCCACCTAGCGCGCGGCAGTCAATGCCGGCCTATGGAGCTGTCATGAATACATCGGACAGCTTTGCAAGGTTTCCGGTAACGCTATCACTATAACACTGCGGCGTTTGATGAAGCACTAGGAGCTGCTTACTTTAGTAAGCAGCTCCTAGTGCCGATAAATGGCACTAGGTCCTCTTTAAGCTAGTACATATTCGACCATTTGGATGTTCCAGAAGAATATTGGGAGAATATCATAAGAATATCTTATGAAACCAAAGTAGAACTGTTTAGTAGAAACAGGAGGAAAGTGAATGCTGAATTGCAGCCAAAGAATACTTTACCTACAGTAAAGCATGGGGGTGGTAACATCATGGAAAGGGGCTTTTTCTCTACAAAGGAAACAATGAGCTATGTATTGTGCAGACCACCTTCCATCAGCAAGGGCATTGAAGATGAGTCTTTCGGCGTGACAATGGTCACAAGCACACCGCCAGGAAAATTAAGGAGTGGATTCATAAGAAGAATTTCAAGGTCCTGGAGTGCTAGCCAGTCTCCAGATCTCAACCCCATAGAACAACTTTTTTAAAGGAGTTGAAAGATCAGCTCTAGAGGAGATCTGCATGGAGGAATGGTCCAATATACCAGCAACAGTGTGTGCCAAACTTGTGAAGGCTTACAGAAAATGTTTGACCTCTGTCATTGCCAACAAAGAATATTTAGCAAACTACTAAGTTGAACTTTTGTTATTGACCAAATACTTATTTTACACCATAATTTGCAAAGAAATTCTTTAAAAATTTCACCTTTTGTCTCTCATAGTTGTCTACCTATGATGTCAATTACAGGCCTCTCATCTCTTTATATATGTTTTTTATATATGTATGGATATTTTGATGTATGTTTGTAACTGAATATTCTGTCCTGTGCGTTGTGCATATTTACCATAGCACTTTATCTGATGTTTATGGCCGAGCTGCCCACAGTTTTTGTTTAAATATATTTTTATGTTTAAATTACTTTGACTGAAGTTTGTATCCGGGTTTGAGGCCTGAACTCGCAAAATTAAGTTCGGACACAAATAGTTATATTAAGAACATTTAAATTTTCATAAAATTTGCTCATAACTATATAAAACAGAAAATGTAGGAATTCCACCTACCTTAATATATGAACTAGGAATATATACAGAGATAAAGTCTTTTATTAAGAACTATTGCATTATGTGTATATGCAGTAATGACCCACCTGTTACCTGGGAGGAGAGACAATTGTGTGGGTGATAGTGATGTAGGTGTATGCAGGGTGTTGTGGCACAATGACTGACAGGCAATGCCATTTTATTGTGATGATATAAGCTCATAAAAGCACTCCCAGCAGATTAGCCTACTAGTGACAATATATTAAAAAAACAACAACATGCTAAATAGTTATCAGCTCAAGTAGTTAAAATGTGAAGTATTTTTGAATGATAGAATTGTAAAGCTTAATGACACCAATGTATGCAATATAAACTTGAGAACATAACAGCTCTATCAATTATATATAATTCTTGAGTATTAAGGATTATTTACATTTATAGGCTAGGCTCTGTGAGAATCATGTATGTTTCCAGTCTATGTCATATTTTGGCTTCAGAAATAGCATTGTCTTAAAGATGCACTGCATCGCATGGGGTCTTTATCTATGTATGTATGTATGTATCCATCTCTATCTATCTATCTATCTATCTACCTATATGTGTGTTATCTACCTATATATATATATTCATAGGGTGACATTTATCAGGACCTGTACACAAGTTTTTGGGACTGGCGCAGAATTGTTGGAAGGCAGCAAGAATTAGATAAATTGTAAACTCTTGTGGAAAGGGCCATCACTCCTATTGATTGATATGACTAAGATTTCACTCTGTTATGTTTTTTATTGTTTGTATATGTACCCCATGAATTATAAAGCACTGCAAAATATGATGGTGCGATAGAAATAAAGATGCGTTATTATTTGTTATATTGAGGTTTATATATAAAGAATTTTGACTTTTATTAGATGTGCTCCCTCTGGTGTAAATGAACAGTAATGATACACAGAGAATTACAGTGGCTCTAAGATTATCCACTTACTAAAACACTAATAGCACTGGAAATTCTGATAATAATGATAATAAAAATTATTATGATCGTATATACTCAAGTATAAGCCAAGTTTTTCTGTACAAAAAAATATGCTGAAAAATGTCACCTCGGCTTATACTCGAGTCATGAGAAAAAACAAACACTATACTCACCTTCCGACACAGGTCCTCTTATATACCACGATGCTCCGGCATCGGCTCCGTGTCCCCACACTGTCCGTCACAGGGATCGTGACGTCAGCCACTCGGCACACACTATGATGTCAGCGAGCAGATCGCACGATCACTGCAAAGGAGTGCGCAGGGACACCGAGCCGATGCCAGAGCATTGCGGTATGGAAGAGGACCTGCCCGGAGGCGTGAGAACAGTGTTTTTTTTTTTTTCCTACAGGAATTATACAGGAATCCTACAGGAATTATATTGCATATATTATAGAAAGTAACAAATCCGCACAGTGAAGAAACACTCCTTTGTTAAGGAGGCATACAAAGCCTTCACAGGCCCAGGCAGGGTCCTTAGATAGCTGTGGCAATGGAAAAGATGCACACCTATCACTCCAACAATTCTAAGTTCAAATCAAGGTGTGATTTATTGTGGCAGAGTTTTGGTGTTGATCACCTTTTTCAAGCAACTAACAAGTGAACCCTGTTGGGTTTTTATAACAAGTGCTACATGCCAGGAAATGCATAAAAGCGGGCGTATACATAAAGTGCAAAATTTGCATAAATTGAGCGGAAATTCATATAAAGATATACATTCAAAAATATTTCATATCAATACATCATCATCCATATTCATATTGTGATATAGCAATGTGCAAAATAATGCATTTAATATATTTCTGAACATGTGAAGGTAATCGTAGTGCGAACGGGCGGTTAAAAACCTAAATAGAACTGGACATACCTCCCCACATGGATACATTTTAGAAAGAGGACAAACGCACATTGGCGTCCTCCATGCACAGTGGGCTCTGCGCAGTGGGGTCATATTGAAATATGCGACGCCATAGAGATGTCATATTAAAATAGGGCGAAAGGAAAATAACCTGTTAATGATGCCCATTACACTCAAAATAACTTGACCTGCTGGTCTCTAGACATTTCGTAGAAATGGGGCATACTGAAAGCCAACTAATGTTCATATTAATAGATCATATGCCACCCCTCAGACAGGGAGGCAATCGGGAGAACTTACTAAGATCCAAGGAATTAAAATGGATATATTCCAACTCAATACCTTACATCCCAATGGTCTAAATATAGAATTCAGAATATAGAATCTGGGGAGTAATTCTATAGAGGCACTGTACTATCCCTCAGTTGTTTTTCCCTTCCTCACTGTCTAATAAGTGATTTATGAAGTATATATAATGTTTATCGATTGTATTTTTACATATCCTTAACAGTTTCTTTACCTCGATAGATGGACTTTCACCCCCCCCCCCCCTCCCCATTGAGGAACCATCTCTTTGAGGGTTCACCCTCTGTCTATTCACCGTAAAGGGGCACACTCATTGGCCCCCTAGAAGTGGTCCTGCTGTCCTATGTAACACACCCATTCATAAGTGGTGTTCACATAAAGTGACACCGAGGTATTACTGGAATTATTTTTATTTGGTACGGTTTCTTTAAGAATTCAATCTGCATAGTGAGAATATAATTTTCTTAACTACTAACGTTCATGGCATTTAGACACCTTATCTTAGTGAAACAGGGCCACATTTGTTTTTGTGTAATGGGCATCATTAACAGGTTATTTTCCTGTTGCCCTGTTTCAATATGATGTCATGGTCAGCATCCGACCCCACTGCGCAGGAGCAGGTTCTCGTGCATGTGCAGTTGAGCAGGGAGGACGCCAAAGTCCTTTTGTCCTCTTTCTGAGATGTACCCACATAGGGAGGTATGTCCAGTTCTATTTAGGTATTTAACCACTTAGTCATGGGTGCTCCTGTGACCTATATCCCGGGTATTCCGGCTCCGGCAGCGGGGCGCGCGCGTTCCCGCCTCCTAGGATGCACGCGCGGCTTTCAGTAAAGGCCGACGCACCGTTAATTGGAGCTGGCCATTTTCAGCAATATTATTTAAGCCTGCCTCTTCCTGCACTCCCCACCGGATCTATGTGCCTATGCCTCAGAGAAAGCTCCCCAGCGATATTCCTCGGTTCCTGTGTGTTCCTGCTCCTGTGTTCCTGCGTTTCTGTGTTCCTTTGTCCTATGTTCCCATCCCCATCTGCCTGGACCTCCCGTTGCTGACCCCGCATTGGACTTGACCTTGCATCTCTGCCACCTGCCCTGACCCTGTGCCTGAACCTGACCACAAGACTGTCTCATGCTAAGGTACCTCGACCTCGGCTGCCACCACGGGCTAGTCGCACCCTGCTGCAGCAAGTCCGTCCCGCTTTGCAGCGGGACCTGGTGAAGACCAGGTGCCACTTAGACTGGTGTCGGCTAGCACCAACTCCGGCGGTGGTCCAGAGGATCCGCTGATCCCGAACCCTGACACACCTGTTCACACTACGATGACCTTCACATATTAGAAATATGTTAAATGCATTATTTTGCACATTGCTATATCACAATATTAATGATGGTGTATTGATATGACATTTTTTATCTATGTATGAAATTTGCTCATTTTATGCACATTTGGCACTTTAACCCTTATGTATACACCCACTTTTATGCATTTCCTGGCATGTAGCACTTGTTCTAAAAACCCAGCAGTCTTCACAGGTTAGTTGCTTGAAAAAGGTGATCAGAACCGAAACGTCGCCACAATAAATCACACCTTGATTTGCATTTTTCTGGATTGTTAGAGTGCTGCCTGTATCTTTTCCATTGCTACAAAACAGAGTAGATAAGTGGAAATTTCATATAAAGTCTACACCTACTAATACCTCACATATATTTCAGTTTCTGACGAACTTTTAAAATTTTTTATAGGGGTTTCTCTGGAAAATGAGAAAAAAATAAAGTAAAATTTGTGAAATCTCCTTGCACTACTTGTAAAACCTAGCATTAAATGAATAAATACATAATCGTGGCAAAGTACAGTATATAGGTGAGATAATAAAACTATAAATAAATGGATAAAATATTATTTAATATAAACATAGCCCAGCTGGGTGAATTGCTGCAAGGGGACAAATAAGATCACAAATACATGAAAAAATGTTACCGTCCAACAATAGAATAAACGTCCATTTTCGATATCACCCCCTGTATATACAGTCCTAGATCACAAATAGGATAGGTTGTATGCTGCTTAAAGGAAATCTAACATCACTATAAAACATGATAAACCAGAGACACTTACTCATACATCCAAGCACTACCACTGTGGTAATCTTCTTAAATTTGTTATCCACGGCCTCCTTCTTTCTAAATTGAACTTTTAATGCTAATGAACCTGAAAGGCTACTGAGGCAGTAACCAGACGCGCCTGTGCTGCAGATTCACAAGCTGTTACACTTTGCAGGAGCAATTATCCCTCCCACTGTGTGCTTAAATCAAGCAGAGGGAGGGGGGAGTGCTGAGGGAGCAGAAGGGAGACAGTGTAACAGCTCCTGAATCTGCAGCATGGAGGGGCTCTGGAAACCAGCCCAATAGCCTTTCAGAGTCCTTAATATAATTTTAAAAGTTGTTTTTAGAGGGAAGGAGTCCATGGATAACAAATATAAAAAATATCACATGGTGCCTGGATCTATGAGTAAGTATCCCTGGTTTATCATGATAGCTTTTTATCATAGATTTCCTTTAAACCCTACAGGGGCAGTGAAGGTGACTGGAGTCAGTGTTTGGGCTCATTACAGGTTCTGCTCAGACTCACTAGCATTCTGACAGGTAATTTGAGGCAGTCCATCTTTGTAAATTTACAAAATTTACAGGGCATGTGTTTAATTTATTAAAAGGTGTATTTGTATGACTTGCAAAACACGATGGAATATGATAAAATAAAAGAATTTATTATTATTAAGATGTATTATTAATTATTATTATGCCTAATAATGAATGAGGCACATCTAGATGATTGAGACTGGTGTATATAACCATTCTTCATAAGTGTCCTGCATTCTATGACCATTGTGTACAGATAAACCGTAATTGTAAATCACTACTGCTTGGTTCTCCTCTGGTAAAGATAAAGTACTTAAAGAGGACCTGTCGGCCATAATTTTGGCACAAGCAGCTTGAACAAACGCCGCAGTGTTAGAAGGATAGCGTTACCGGAAACCTCTGGTAAAGCTATCCAACACTGCGGCGCTGCCTCTTCGCTCCATGGGCTGGCGGTGACTGCCTGATGAATACATCGGACCGCTTTGCGAGTGATCCGACGATTACATTGTACCCTGGCGCAGTGTTAGATGGCGTTACCAGAGGTTTATGGTAAAGCTATCCTCCTAACACTGCGGTGTCTGTTCAAGCACTAGGAGACACCAATTATACAGCACTAATGGTTTCCATAAGGATGGGAGGTCCCCATTTTAAATTGGCATATGGCCATTAAAACATTGAAAACTAGATGTACTTTCCATAGATAAAGCTCATGGCCATTAGTCAAAAAACAATGATCTAGTATTTCATATAAAAGCTGATCACTATTTTGATATCAATGGCTTTAGAATAGCTTTAGATAAGGAAGGAAATGCAAATATCTTCATAAAAAGAAACACTCCATTTGTTTTTGTCTCACTGTCACATCCGCTTAGAACTTTTTCCAAAAACACCTGATTGCAAAATCTGTAAACTGTCTTCATTTTCAGAGAGCAGGATATTGCTACAACCAGAGGAACATCTGTGTTATAAGAAGCAGCTGTGAAACATATCAGGAATACTGGTACAGAATTTAAACTATTTTGCAATGTACATTAGGAAACAACATATTTATTATATTGTTTCAGGACAGATAACTCACACATAATTAAGGTTCAGTTAAATTGCAATAAAATGTTAGATCAAAAAGGTTATATTTCACCTTGTATAAGAATAGTCTCCAAGAAGAAGTGACCTTGTTACATATAGCAACCTGTGGTTGACAACCTGGAAATGGACAGATGCGGGTAGCTGCATTAAAAGTGCCAGACACAGAAGCTTACATACCACTGCCAGCTAATAGATGTCCTTAGAAGAGTCATCTACAGAGGCTTACCATTGCCAGCTAATAGATGTCCTTAGAAGAGTCATTTACAGAAGCTTGCCACTGCCAACTAATAGATGTCCTTAGAAGAGTCATTTACAGAAGCTTACCACTGCCAACTAATAGATGTCCTTAGACGAGTTATCTACTGAAGCTTAACACTGCCAGCTAATAGATGTCCATAGAAGAGTCATCTACTAAAGCTTACCACTGCCAGCTAATAAATGTCCTTAGAAGAGTAATCTACAGAAGCTTTCCACTGCCAGCTAATAGATGTCCCTATAAGAGCTATCTACAGAAGCTTTCCACTGCCAGCTAATATATGTCCCAAGAAGAGTCATCTACAGAGGCTTACCACTGCCAGCTAATGTCCTTAGAAGGGCCATCTACAGAAGCTTACCACTGCCAGCTAATAGATGTCCTTAGAAGAGCCATTTACAGAAGCTTACCACTGCCAGCTAATAGATGTCCTTAGAAGAGCCATTTACAGAAGCTTACCTCTGCCAGCTAATGTCCATAGAAGAGCCATCTTCAGAACCTTACCCCTGCCAGCTAATGTCCTTAGAAGAGTCATCTACAGATGCTTACCACTGCCAGCTAATAGATGTCCTTAGAAGAGCCATCTACAGAACCTTACATACATACATACCGCATATACTCGAGTGTAAGCCGACCCAAGTATAAGCCGAGGCCCCTCATTTTACCAGAAAAACCTGGGAAAACCTATTGACTCGAGTATAAGCCGAGGGTGGGAAATGCATTGGTCACAGCCTCCCCAGTATATAGCCTGCCGGACCCTTCCCCTTAGTATATAGCCAACACCTGCCCCCCAGTATATAGCCTGCCAGCCCATATCCCACAGATTATAGCCAGCCCCCTGCCCCAGTATATAGCCAGCAGCAGGGGAAGCCAGAAGGTGAGTTTTTATATATTTTTTACTCAAGTATAAGCCGAGTTTTCGTTTTCAGCAAATTTTTTTGTGCTGAACAACTAAGCTTATACTAGCACATTTATATAGCACATACAGATTATGCTGCACTGTACAGAGCTTGCCAAATCAATGATGTAAATTGGGGGATGGGATTATGACACAAAAAACAATGTAATGAGTATTAGGTGCTACACACATGAAAGAACAACTGAATGAAAAATACACAAAAAATCATGTGTAAGGTAGCCTAAAAATCTTTATTCATCACTATAAATACATAGAAGCAGACACTGATAGGACAAAACAAACAATAAAATCATTTAAAATGCAAGGGAATACAGCCTAGCTCAGTGGTGGCGAACCTATGGCACTCAGAGCTCTCTATATGGGCACCTTTGCCATCACCCCAGGGTAGAGTTTGCCAGAAAGGACTCAAAGCTTCTTGCAGTCCCAGGACCCCAGAAGGAAGCTACAATGATAATCCAAACTTCTCCTTCTTTCTACTGTAATGGTGTCCTCAGGTGCCTATATAATTGAAACCTGTGACACAGCATGTAGTAATAAGTTACTGCTTAAATTATTGCATTGGCACTTTGCGAAAAATACATGGGTTTTGGTTGTAGTTTGGGCACTCGGTGTCTAAAAGGTTTGCCATCACTGGCCTAGCTGTTCCCCAAAAATCCAGACACTAGGGGACAGTGGCATCTGATAATGCCAGAACCCTATCACCCTGTACGACCCTGCTCCGAACACTGTCCAGAAAAAATACAGATACAAATGCAAATACAATACATGTCATGCAAGAGCAGGTAACAGGCTAGTGGCGGCTGAAAAAGCACTAAAAAGTGAACTACCAATAATAATAGGTGCAGCCATCAGGCATGTATGGGTCTCGAAACCTATATGTTAGAATCCACAGTTTGCCAAGCGCCTGAATAATGTGGAAGTAGTGAAATCCACTATACTCCCCAGATGGGGGAACCCATAGTATTGGTGAACCTTCTGCAAAAGATAAAGAAAATAATAGTTACCATGAGGCCTGGAAAGTGAAACGAAACTGGAAAAAGAGCCCCATGCATATCACCGCGACTTCCTCAGGGGTGCCCAACCAGTGCAGTGTACACATGTACACAGCTGAGATGGTCCCGATATTCAAGATGGCGGCGCCCATGTTAGTATGTGGAAGTCACGATACGTCACTTCCGGGAATGACTAATCAGATGCGCGCTTAGAATGTCGGTGTGCCCACCGCAACTAGATGTGAGGGATCATACGGCAACTGGGACTTAATCTGACCAATCGGGATACAAAGTGCCATAAGTGCTAATGTATGGGGACCAAGCCAAGTAAAGTGCAAGTATGTAAAAAAAGAATGACCAGAAATGTATAAAAATATTTAAAAAGAAGGAATAAGGGTAAACTCTAGATAAATGACACTGATATGATAAGAAGAAGAGTGAAGAAACCGGGCGATACTTTTTTGAGGCTAACTGAGTATATTTGATGGTGAGCTTTCGAGAATAGTAGTTCTCTTCGTCAGACATGATGTTATGCATGAAACAGAAAATTCACAGCATTTTATACACACTAGGCAGTTATCATCAAAGGATATTTAAAAAAAAATCTAAAACAACAGTTTGATAGATACAGGGACATCTTACTTACGACAGGACGGCAATAAAAACATTAAAAACCTGTGAGGCGAGACACAAGAGCCCTGGCTCTTATCTGCTTGTGGCCTCCAGGTCAGAGGTAGGAGGTCATGAAGCTGGCATGATAAAAGAGACAAAGTTATAGATAAATTAAAATATATGTGCGATAATAGTGGATGATTTCATATAGTGACATAAGTGAAACGCTAAATAAAAAATCACAGTGAACATGTGATAGTGAAAGGGGCAGGACAGGTAAGGACAGGTGAGGGTACAGTATTTAAATAGGTACTGGCAAAGTGCAGGCCAGGAAGTTGCTAGCGAGGAACAAGCAACACCGATAGAAATGTTGCAGGCTTCATAGACTAGTCCGCCAGACCAGAACCGACTAGTCAGGGAGATTGGTAGGAAGTACCACAAAAAGAACTGCGTGCAAATAAGCAAACGGATCTGGGAACAATGAATAAATAAATCAATAAGTAATGGCTTCTAAAAAAACCCAACGTGTATTGGTATATCAGATGACCCAAAAGGCAAAAATCAACAGGGAGTGATAAAATAAGTGTTTGGACAGAGATCCAAATGTGACCCCCTACATTAGGGGTGGTCCCCAAGAGTTAAAAGAAAATGAAAAGCAAGGTGCGCAAAGAAACCAGAAAAAATAGACCAAAGATCCTTATGCCACTTATGTTTTGCCACTGTCGATAATTGCTTTTCATTCTTGGAGTTCTGCTCCACATTGTGTATGGTGGAAATGTGTTTTTGAATCCTTTTGCGTAACTCTTGTGTGGTTTGACCCACGTATATCTTAGGGCATGGGCATATCAGACTGTATATGACGTTTTGTGTGCGGAAGTTGACATAAGACCGGAGTGTAATGTTTTTCGAGTCTCCTGGATTTGAGAAATGGTCGCCTTTCAGTATTATTGGACAAACTGTACAGTTTCCGCATGGATACAAGCCAAGTAATCTCTGACCATGACCCGATGTGTAAACTGGTCGCTGAAAATGGCTTCTGGTTAAAGAATCAAGTTTCTGGCTCTGCAGCAATCATCCTGGGTTTTGGGGGGATATGTATGTGCAATCTTGGATTGCTCTTAAGGAAACCCCAGTTCTTGTGCAACAACTTATAGACGTCCGACCATTGGTTGTGAAATTCCGTAATAAGGCAAGGTTTCCCATGAGAGGATTTCTGTCTTGAAATGAAGGTATCGCTTCTGGTACAACCTTTTGCACATTATGTAGGCTCTGGAAATAACTCTCTTTGGGTAGGCAAGATCTCAAAACCTTTGTGTCAAGTCCCTAGAGCAGTGATGGCGAACCTTTTAGAGATCGAGTGCCCAAAATTAGACCCAAAACACACTAGCTTTTCCCAAAGTGCCAACACGGCAATTTAGGCAGTAACAAACTTATTGCTACCAGAATCTTTGAGCCCCAATCCAACTCTGTCCACACCTTCTGACTCTTCGGACAGGACCAAGCAGCACAGGTTGGGTCACTTTAAAATAGCAGAGCACTACGTGGACTCCCTGAGACTGCAGGAAGGTGCCATGTCTGGCAAACTCTGTGCCTGGGAGACAGCCCGCGTGCCTGCAGAGAGGCCTCCGAGTGCCACCTCTGGCACCAGTGCCATAGGTTCTCCACCACTGCCCTAGAGTGAAGGTTCTCTTCTCTGGTGATGACACCCAGTCTCCATGCTGCATCCACAAGTCGGTGCTTGCCAAATCGGTGATGTAAAGTATACCACCACCATCGAATGGAGAAGTAGAACATGTCATGGGGAGTGACTGTCCACACAATTCACATCCAACAGTCTGAGATTCAATGAATACCAGGCAAGCAATACCTGCTGCTATTGTGTCATTGTGTCTTCTTGCATCATATATCATTATGATGTTCCAGTCTTTGATCTGTGAAATCTTGCCAGCCCATGGTCTGGGACTCACAGAAAGGCCGTGGTCACCCTGCAGCATAGCAAAACTTTTCGGACAATTGTATGCTTCCAGCTTTGTGCATATTGTTTGGGGAAGGATCTTTTGGTGTTTCCGAGTGATTGTGTCCCCACAAAGCAAGGTATGGCTGGGAGAGTATGGAAGAAGCCCTGACCTCAATCCTATCAAGAACGCTTAGGATTAACTGGAACAGAAATTGTGAGGTAGGTCCTCTTGTTCAACATTCCTGCCAATTCATTGTTGATGAATGGGCAGAAATCTAACGGACACGGCACAAAAATGTTTTAAAAGATCGTTCTACAAAGGAGGACGCAAAACCATCGCCAAAAGAATGCTTGTGGATATTTGATCTTTGATAGCTATAATGTATGGGTTTCCATACATTACATATGATGCAGTGCAAATAACTCCTTCACCACTTCAATGTTTCAAGACTGGTATAACTACAGTATGTATTTAAAGGACATCTGACATCACATTAGTCAGATTCCGGTGGATACCGGTGGTACACTGCCCTAACTTGCTTGCTCATGTAGGTTTCTAAGGGTTGGCAGCAGTTTTCTAAATATATAGAGAGTGAGAGAAAGAGAGAGATTTATATTAATAATAATTATTCCCTTATTATTTCCCTTTTCCCTTATAAAAGGGCCTTAAATGGAACCTGTGCCCCAATGTGCACATTGCCAAAGTGTTTTTATAATAAAACTCTTTTTCCGATAAAGAGAGCAGTGTCCCGTGCCTCATGGGAGTGACCAATCCAAATCAGTCGGATCGTCCACCGGCACAATCCCCAGTTAAATACCTGTCACAGCAGCGTAAATACTGAAAACTTCTAAAATCTGTCGAAAGTGCGATCCGCAGACCTTTAGTAATAAGCCCCTATGACTATGATAATGTGCACACTATGATTGGGGAAATGGGGAAGCCAAAAAAGGGCAACTGATGACAGGTTCCCTTTAAGAGTTTATGGTATAGAAAACACATTTTAAAAATCTCAAAACATTTTTAAAACTTGTCTGGTGAAATAAAATGTGCTAGTGGACAAGATTTTTTTTATCCAACAAATGGACTAGATGTTATCACCAGGAAAACCGTACATACATAATGTATTCACTTTTATAACATTTCTCCTTAAAGGAAATGTACATTTGTTTTTATGCATTGTGAACCAAACATACCTTGAGAAAGCTGTTGCTACACTGATGCAGAAACATATCCTGTATAATCCCTGAGCCGAGTGGTTTTGCTGAAAAAACTATTATACAATTCAGGACCTTGGGAAAGCTCGGTTACTACATAAACACATAATACACGGAGGTTTCTGAACTGTGCAGACAGGACTAATCATCATGAACTGGATGACTCATATACAGCAGCAGGGGAATGGTGCAGCGATTGATTGCTCCTGCCTGTCAGGGACAACACAGTGATGATGTATTCTCGGTTTATGCTGGGTCCCACTGGAGCAGTGCATAAGGCTGGAGCAGTGCATAATTAAAGTGAGAAGAAGCACTGAGCCAGCCAAAGGAGCGAGAGAGCCTCATTATAATAATTTTATAATTGTTTTTTCAGCGAATCCACTCGGATCAGGGAATAAACAAGATATGTTTCTGCATCAGTGTAGCTACAGCATTCTCAAGGCATGTTTGGTTCCTAATGCATCAAATCAAATGGTAGGTTTCCTTTAAGAAAAAAGTCATTAACACTGAAGTTAACAATCCAATAGATTTTAAAGGCATTGAAGGGGTTATAACTTTAGAACAATTTAACAGATTTTGCTTTCTAGTCACACATTATACTTCATATTAGTTGAGAAATTTGGATGATATGGTTTGCATTTAGTGTGGAATCACTGAACTCATGTGCAAGATTTGAGTTTGTCAGAACTCAGCCATGTCTGAATAATATTCTCAATTCTGTTTGATTGTTGACTGTATACTCTTTTTTAAAGCTATCTAATAAAGAAGAAAAGTTTTTATTTAATTTATTTTACCACTGAAGATTGATATCCATTTTCTCATGTCTGCGCACTTTGTATCTGTGTCAAAGGTTTAACCATGCTTGGAGATTCCAGAGATTCCATGCTTGGAGAGTCATATTCTACCATCATCAGCACCAGGTGAACTGATCATCTCCTTCATTTTTGTGTGTCAACACAAACTCACTTATGGAAACAGGCTTCATATAGATATTATATAGGTCCCCCTTTGAGTCACTGACTCCACAAGACCCATTCTCCCACTTCTGGTAATTCCTAAAATAACCCAAAAATCATTCTGCTTTGCAAAACTTCCGACCCATATACTGCAGATTTTCTCTTGCAATATTGCAAAAATACACTAAAAAATGACATAAAAAAATCTGCAGGAAAAATGTACCTGCTGTGTTGTAAGGTTGGGGAGAATGAGGTACACAGTATGCAGCTGATTTTTCTGTGCCAAGTGGGCAAGGGTCAATCTTTGCAGTGCATCTGCTACACATGCCGTAGAGTCTAAACAGAATGCTGCAGGGTGGAAGTGGCCACATGGGAGCTTTTAGTGTAGACGTCCATTTTTGTACTGGAAATTCCACTATATGCCTTGTTGAGTTCATACTTTCGCACACATGCTTGTGATAATCTGTTTTTGTAAAAATATTATTAATAAATAACCTGAGGTTTGCTTTTGATTAAAAATCTACTAAGCAGAGTTTAGTCACTGTATTAAACATCATACTTGTTTCACTTAACATGTGACACTTTTTTGTGCTCTAGCCTTGAAGACTTTGCTAGATATCTTGGGGTGACTGGGAAAATGGTTTCATTATGTAGCTGTCTAGGAGCCAATGTTTGCTTTGGCTAGTTATATGTGTTTATTGAGAAAGAAATGCATTGCGGGATTGTTTAACAATTTCAAAACAACATCAAAAGTGACAAGCAAAAGCACTATATATGATAAGAGTGTCATTTATCAGATTGTTTTGGCTAGAAAAGCTAGATTTAAAGAACTGCGCCAAATTTAATATAATTGGAACAAAGTGTTTTAGAGTCACATTGTAAAATATCTTTATTTAAAACATACAGTAGATTCATTAGGCTGTAGAAACAGAAAACTTGCTTGTTCTAAATATTGTTCAGGACATCAATAAGGACTGTTCACATACTACAAAAATTGTACCAGACATAACTGGTGAAATAAGTATTATACATTTTTGAAGTAAGTATATCTAAAGGTGCTATTGACATGAAATCCTCACCAGGTTATAACTCATCCAATCTATATGACAAACATAATCGAACCATAGATGTCCAAGTTATGTGTAATAATATGAAATGAAACAGAGTATTGAAGACAGGAAGAAAGGGAAGTGCCATTAAACATGGAGTCATGACATCAACTGAAAGTCAGTAATTAGGAGTGGAAAGTATTGTCCAAGAGCAAAGAATTACCTGTGGACATTTATGGGCTTCAAAAGTAGGCAGAGTTATTTCCAAGATGGCCAACACTGGAAACTAGAAGTCCCATGATCCTTCATAATAACAGCTCCTACCTTTCAGGCTGTGGTCTCATTGATGATTTAACAGAAGGTCCTGCTCTGTTACCATAGTTATGATGTGTATAACTGCCATCACAATAATATATTCAAAAGGAGAAAGAAGTATGCTATAAGACCCAAATTCAAAGTATTGTGTTGTGTACACCACAACACAAAAACACATATAAAATCATTTAAAAAGTGTGGAAAACACACAAAAATAATACAGCAGGAAGACCTAGCATATGGTAATGCTGGTCCTCCCGTACACGTATCGCCAACCGACTGGCTTCCTCAGGGGTGCTGTGGTGTAAGTTAGTGTCCGCTTTATAGTCCGGCGTCCCTCCAAAAGCCGTCTAGTGCCGGAGCTTGTGACTTCCGGTTGCTAACCGGAAGTCCATTATGTAGCTAGTAACTGCCATCACTGCACATTACCTCACTGAGAAGACATCTCACCAAAACAATGGCCATACTGGATGCAACCGACCAACTGACTACAGCCAAACTTAGTCATGATCACATGACTGTCCAAGCAGATGCAGGACATGTGATGTGGATATTTGACCAATGGCCATCTTCGGCCCTGTGTCTCCTCCACTAGAGCAAGATCAAGGAACAGATTAAAGGGCCATTGTCACAAGTGCCCCGCGATCCACATCTCGGATCACAGGCACACCTTTGCACCTCTCCGTAACACCTCCCCTCCCGACCCCAGCACCAAACTCATTTCCCCACGCTCCTGGTCCAGTCCGGCAGCGCTGATTGTCGCTGGCACTCCCGGGTTTCCTTTAAGGCTGGCTGTTCCCAGGATTCCCTGCGGGATCTTTGCTCTCTTTGCCTTAGAGATAGCTTCCAGTGTGTTCCTGTGTTCCCTGTGCTGTTCCTGTTCCCTACTCTGCTGGATTCCTGTTGTGACCTCGGACCTGACCTCTAACCTCTACATCTCTGCCGCCTGCCTTGACTTGCCTGTTCCTGACCTTGAGCCTGGACTCAGTTTCTGTACCTTTACCTTGGTTGCCACCACGGGCTAGTTGCACCTGTGGAACGACCTGGTGGCACCCTGCCGCTTTGCGGCAGACTCTGGTGAAAACTGTCAGATTTCAGGATGCGTTGATCCACTGGACCACCGCGGGAGGTGGTACTAGCCGACACTTTGGAACGGAGTCTAAGTGGCACCTGATTGTCACCAGAGCCCACTGCAGGTTGGACTTGCTGCGGCAGAGTACCACCAGGTTGTTCCACAGGTGGGTCAAGGTACCTTAGAGGGAGACAGTCTCGTGGTCAGGTCCAGGCAGAAGGTCAGGGCAAGCCGAAGAAATAAAACGTCAAGGTCCAATCTGGGGTCAGCACTGGGAGGTCCAGGCAGATGGGATTGGGAACACAGGCACACGGGACACAGGACACAGGAACTCAGGAGCAGGAACACACGGGAGCAGGAACACAGGATACACAGGAACACACAGGAACGCTGGAGACACAGAAGGACAGGAGAATCGCAAGGAAGCTTTTTCTAAGACTATGAGGCACAAAGATCCGGCAGGGTGTGATGGGAGAGGCAGGTTTAAATAGCCTTCTCCCGCGGGGGTCCAGGGGTCCACTGACCCTGAATCCTGACAGCAAGTAGTATTTTACAATTCCAAATGCAGTGAAAGTGATGACAAACAGCTTTGTTTCATTTTCTTTTTGGCCCTGTTTTTACGCCTTTCAGTACGCACTCCAAATGACACCTCTCCTTTATTCTTTTGGTTGGTATGATCACAGAGACACCGAATTTTTATCAGTTTTTATTATTTATTATTAAATTATTATTTTTTAGTAGATTTAAAATATGAAAATCTTTTCTATGAAAACAATTCTTAATTTTACCACATTTTGACAGCAGGCTTTTATCACTAATTCCAAAATGGACCTAAGTACCTACAGGGGTTACTGAAAATATTCCCCTTTACATTTTTTATTATCTGTTTCATTGCAGCCAACTGGACAAAGGTTTTTTGCTCTTTAAATGTACACTCTGCACCACATCTTGACAGAAAAAAAAGAATTTTGATATCAAGGAAGAAAAACTGAAATATCACATGGTCATAAGTATTCAAACCCTTTGACACTCAAATTTAACTTGCATGTTGCCCATTTCCTATTCATCCTCCTTGAGATGGTCCTACTCCCTCATTGGAGTTCAGCTGTGTTTAATTAAACTGACTGGACTTGATTAGGAAAGGCACACACCGGTCTATATAAGACCTTACAGCTCACAGTGTATGTCAGAGCACATGAAAATAATGAAGTTTAAGGAACTGCCCAAGTAGCTCAGAGATATAATTGTGGAAAAGCACAGATATGGACAAGGTTACAAAAGAATTTCTGCAGAACTCAAGGTCCCTAAGAGCACAGTGGCCTCCATAATCTTTAAATGGAAGAAGTTTGGGATGAAATAACTGTTCTTCGACCTGGCTGTCCAGCAAAACTAAGCAATCGTGGCAGAAGAGCCTTGGTAAGAAAGGTAAAGAAGAACTGTGGCAGAGCTCCACAGATGCAGTAGGGAGATGCCAGAAAGTTCCACAAATTCAATGATCATTGCAGCCCTCCACAGTTGGGGCTTTATGGTAGAGTCTGCTGACATATGCCTCTCCTCAATGAAAGACTGCATACTGTTTGCAAAAAAACACTTGAAGGACTCCCACACTATGAGAAATAAGATTCTTTTGTCTGATGAGATGAAGATTGAACTGTATGTGAGGAGAAAACTAAGCATTGCTTATCACCTGCCAAATACAATACATTACTAGGAAAGAGGTACAGAATATTTAATGGCTGTATACACCTATCCGGCCTCCCACACTTACACACACATGACAAACAACATGAGGTAAAATGGCCAACCCCTTTAAAGCAGAAAACACAATCGCTTTAAAAGATATTGTGGTCATCTTAAATTTGTGATTTGTGTTCTAAAAGATTTCCCCTCCATTTATATAAGTTTCTATTACTTTATAGTATTTTAGACTGCAACACCTGAGAAGTCCCACATATGCCACACTGGATATGTTTCATTCTACTTTACTCATTTCTTTGGCCATTTGCTTGGATACAGCCTAATATGGATCTATACATTAACGCAAAAATAACATAGGAACACTTGGCATAATGCAAGTGAGCTCAAGATTGTAAAACTGTATATTTTAAGCGACAATTCGGACACTAAGTAAAGTGATAGTAAAACAGATAAAGGCCAGAGGTGACATGAGATTGTCCCATTATGTCTCTGGCTGTCTATGAGTACTGAGTGACTTTAATTGATTCATATATCAAGTTTCCCATGGAGAAGACTTAGTCTTATCACTGCTAGATTCCATAATGGGAAGATATGTTTGTCAGAAGACACATTACTCTGCATATTTGTAGTTCCTCCAGAATCCTAAAGATTAGAAGACAATGAAGTACAGCAGATGTGTGTTGCCACACAGCATTTCTCTGTGAAGGTGTGTGTTTTAGTAATGTCTTTCTTGCAGGTAGGTTCAAAATGATTGGAGAATATAAATAAAGGACTGATATGTATTCTTCCTGCTAATTTCACTCAGAAACTTTTTCACCAAATGAGCACATGACCTAATAATTTCTAAAAGATATCAGGGGGAGATGTATCAGAAGTGTCTGGGAGCAAAAATATTCTAGTTGCTCATAGCAACCAATCACATCACAGTTGAGCTTTCATTTTCCCACAGCAGTTCATACACTGAAAGCTAAGCTCTAATGGGTTACCATTAGCAACGAGAACAGTTTTGTTCCCAGACATTGCTAACTCTTCCCCAATAAACCCTGATACATAGGAGCACATTTACTAATGGCTTTTGCTGTTTTCTTTCTGACTTTGAAAGTTCTTTCTAGTGTAAACTGCTTGCACAGGTATTTAAGAAGTGTCTATACCACTAGCCAGCATGCGACACATGCAAAGTCTGTTGCACGCCATATTTTAAAGGTGCACCACAAAAAGCGACAGACAAATGCAGGGAAGCAACAGATTCATGATTTCTGATGCATGTTGTTAACCCCTTCATGCTCTGCAACGGATATATCCGCCGCAGAGCTATGAAGGGTGTATAAAGGGGGCTCACGGGCTGAGCACTCTTCAAACAGAGATGGGCTTTACTGTATTTTGCAGTAAAGACCTCTTGTCTGCCATCTTTCTTCAGATCATTGCTACTCTGCACGTCATTGGGGGAGGTGATCAGTTGCCATGACAGCCTTGGGTCTTCGTGAGACCCGAGGCTGCATGGTTACTGTAGATTCGTCACAATGAGCCCTGGCCTCATTGTAATGAATCCTATGCAAAAACGCCATATATTGCAATACAGTTGTATTGCAGTATATGGTAGGAACGATCACACCATCTAGGGTTAATGTACCATAGAGGGTCTAAGTTATAGTGAAAAAAAAGGGTAAAAAATTACTAAAGTATTAAAAATTCAAATAACCCTCCTTTCTCTAGAACTGATATAAAACATAATAAACAGTAAAAATCACAAACACATTAGGTATTGTCGTGTCTTTAAATGCCCAATCTATCAAAATCTAAAAACGGTTATTGCCAGCGGTCCGAGATGTCCAAAACGCGACTTTTCCACCTTTTTACATGAAATAAAAAATTTAATAAAAAGTGATCAAAATGTCACACAGTCCTCAAAATGGTAGCAATGAAAACGTCGGCTAATTTCTCAAAAAAAAATGGCAACATTTTTTTTTTCCTTTTTGTACACATTCGTTTAATTTTTGCAAATGTATTAAAATGCAATAAAACCTACAGAAATTTAGTATCACCGCAATCATACTGAACCAAAGAATAAAGTAGAGGTGTTATTTGGAGCGCAGAGTGAAAGTTGTAAAAACTGAGCCCACAAGAATGTGTTCAATTTTTCCAAATTTGGAATTTTTTCCTGCTTCCCAGTACATGTCATGGAATAATAAATAACATCAAAGTAAAATTTGTTATGCACAAAATAAGCCATCACACAGCTTTGTGTGAAAAGTTATGGAATTTTGAAGGTGAAGAGCAAGAAATGACCATTATCTGGTGCATCCAGCATTATACACAGGCAGAGCCCTTTTAGTGCAGTTTCCTACATTCTTAGTAAATATGCCTCATTGTGTACTCAACTACTCTATAATCCAAAATCAGTCACTTTGATAAATTGTGCGGTGTTTAAGGCTGACTGGTCTAACTCTGTTTAGATGCCTTAGTTAATGTGACATACTTTGGCACCCAGTCTTGCACCCTGTGTCAAGCAATGTCCTATTTTGGACTAGTCACAGGTTGGACAGTTTTTTGAATTCTGGCACATTTTTAATAGTAACTGTGTGCATGGTTTTTAGGGAAAACAACACATTTTTTGCAGGGTTTAATAAAGAAATTTAGCAGCAGGAAAGAAATTAGGACCATACATATACCCAACATATCCAAAGGGGGTTAAACAGTCAATAAGGGAAAAATGAGTTTTATTGCTAAAAGGGCTACCCTGCCGCTTTATGTGATTTGTTTGCAGGGGGCTGACTAAACGATTCTCTTCTACTTACACATTGGCTATACTTAAAAAGGAAACTGTCCTTATAAATATCCCAGTTGCACATTTCTCCAGAGAGGGCCACAATATGGAAGATTTGCAGATTACTATTTTAATGGGACATTTTAAGACACAGGGAAAGGAAAGAATGGGAGTATAAATGAATGCAGAGATTCAACACCTCACAAAGTGGTCTTAAGATTCATGCCAGGTTCATGTCTTCATATCTCTGACCTGGAGGCCACAAGCAGATATGATCCAGGGCTCTCTTGTCATGCCTCACAGGTTTTCAGTGTGTTTATTGCCGTCCCGTCGTAAATAAGATGCCCCTGTATTTATCCATCTGTTGTTTTAAAGTTTTTAAAAAATATCCTTTGATTATCACGGTAAAGGAACAAGCTATCTCAATGGAATAAAGCACCAAGATCTGGCAGGGGATACAAGGAGAAGCCGTGTTTTAAGCATTTCCTGAAAAATTCCAGCACCAATCAGCAGTGCACTGGCTCTTTAAATCCTCTGAAGCAAGCGTGTGCACCCTAGGACAGTGATGGCTAACCTATGGCACTGGTGCCAGAGGTGGCACTCAGAGCCCTTACTGTGGGCACTCAGGCCATCACCAGAGAAGACTCCAGGTATATTCCTGCAGTCCCAGACAGCCCAGGACTTGCTGTGCACAGAGCTATTTTAAAGTGACCGCTGTACCTGGGACTATTTTCTGCATTATTGCTGTTCCCAGAGTACTGGTATCAATGAAAACTGTGACAGAGAAGGGAGTATAAATCGCAAATTAAATTTCTGTGCTGGCACTTTGCGATAAATAAGGGGGTCTTTGTTGTAGGTTGGGCACTCGGCCTCTAAAAGGTTCGCCATCACTGCCCTAGGAGAAGGGGACACACGTGCACGGTCATCGGACAGGAGGCAGGAACGAGGACAGGTAAGCGACTGCTGCAGGGTGCTGGGGCACACGGAGGATCACGGGTGGGCCCGCGACCTGAGGCATGGGTCGCAGGAGCACCCGTGACACCTATCTTTCAGCAAATATAATTACATCCTCTCAGAGACATCCATGAAAATGAATTTAACGTATGTAAATTAGTTTTTTTTGTTTATTAAAAGATATATATATAAATTTGTTCAACAACATCATTTAAAAGAGACATACAAAGCTCTTACTATTACAGTATATCTTCTTAACAAACAGAATACTCAACCTATACTAACTAGTACCAATATTCCTTGTTTTTCTCCCTCTCCACCCTGCCCCCCAATCTAAGCAGCAGGAAAAAAAACTCCCCTATTTGCCAATATACATATATATATATATATATATATATATATACATACACACACACACATATATACCTTCACATAAACAAGTTTCCCTTTTTCATGGAATATCTTTGTTCTTGTTTCAAGATTTAGCCCAATTAATTAAGTTTGGAACTTTATTGGACATCCACATAGATGCAATTATTTTCCTAGCAATTAATAGCAACAATAAAATTTATTACGTATACATTCCCAATTCTTTTGGGACTACTACATACGCCAATATACACAAACTTGGTTCTAATGTAATTTTTACCTGAAATATATTTTAAATCATATTCCCAATTCCTCAATTCCCAATATCTAAATAATTTGAAGTCCTTCTGGCTCCCAATCTTTTACAATTTTTTAGGCGTCCAATACACTCTGTGAAATATTGTGTCTCCAAGAACCCGGGATTACATTCTATTTTAATCATGGTATCCCACTTCTCTTTTGTCATATTACCAATGTCCTGCGTTCATCTTTCCCTACATGTTATGGGATGTTTTTCTTCTTTTTTCTAAAGGATTCTATAAACAGATAAAATGATCCTCTTTATTGTTGTTCTATTTTTAAGTGCCTCATATACTAGCAAATCTCCTACCCCATATCTACTTCTTTTTTTAACTTCCATACAATTGCCTTCAGTTGTATTTACCTGAATTCATCTCCCATCCTCTTTCCAAGATCATTCTGGGTAGTATCTAACGTTTTCATTTCCTTGTCTACAAAAAAGGTCCTTGATTTTTTTATGACTCTATTTTCCCTCATTATTCACCTGGATCCCTTCCAAATATCTATGTGCCCATAATGGAGTAGACTGTAACATCCTATTTCATCCCTCTATTCTCTTTGTCATATTCCATACTTGTTTAATTGTTTTTAATGGGACCATCTTTCTATCAACCTCAAAAAGACCAGCCTCCAAGGATTGAAATACATCTTTATTCTTCATAGCTGGGTATAAGGATGTTATTGATACTGACATCTTTTGTCCCTGCCATTTTACTAATACAACTACTGTTGTAGTTGCGCCGAATAGTAATATAGTTTCATATTTGGTAATATATATTTTTGTTTAATCTTAGCTCTTTTACCTTGCCATACAAATTCTCCTATAATTTGTTCTAGTGTATTAAATATACCACCTTTAATCCATACTGGGCAGATAATAAAAAGATACATAGGTTTTGGTATCACCATGTTAACCAGGGCAATTCTTGCCGTGAGCTGAATCGGCAGTTTTTTCCATATTTTTAACTCTGCTCTTATTGTTTGGATTGCTGGCATCACATTAAGTTCCACATATTTATTCACATCGCAACCCAATCTGATACCCAAGTATTTAAAATCCACCAAACACAACATCTTTAGATCTAATTTTGGTATCCAATTTATGTCATCTAATGGTAGTATAATTGACTTAGACCAATTGATATTTAATCCTGAGAATGTACCAAACTGACGTAATATTTCCATCACTTCTAACAGGGGCTCTGAGACCTTAAAAGCATTCACAACATTCACAACACATCATTGGCGAAGAGCATTATTTCTTCTTTGTTATTCCCTATTTGTATACCTTTTACTCACGCAGTACATTTTATTATTGACGCCAGTGCTCTATCACCATCGAGAATAACATGAGGGATAGGGGACATCCAAGCCTTGTTCCCTATGTATATCAAAACATCTCATTGTTGACCTCAATTCTTTCCCTTGGCCTATTACACAAAATCTGAATCCATCTAATAAATCCCTGGCCAAATTCGAATGTATTCATAATTGCCCATAGGTATTGCCACTCGACGCTCTCAAGTGCTTTGACAACGTCGAGGGACACCACTGCTCTCTCCCATCTTTCCTCCTGCATACTTGTCTGGATGTTAAACATTAGTCTCCGCAAATTCATAGCTGTTGATTTTTCTGGCATAAAGCCATTTTGATCTTCTGAAATAATGCCTGTTATAATTTTTTTAAGGCGCTCAGCCAGAATGTCTAAGTTTATCAAAGAGATTGGGCATTATGACCCCGGATCTAATGGATCTGTATCCTGTTTTTTAATCAAAACTATCAGGGCCTCAGTATGTCAATTATTAATGTTGATTCTGGTGCTGTGTCAACCTCTGCAATACAGAAGATAAATTGGCAGCTGTACAGAAATCATAGCTTACAGCTGGATTGGGAACAAGATTAGAGGAAGATGCAGGTCCTCTATCAGTACAGTCATACTGTACTGTGAAGCTGGAACTCCATTATACTCTCTCTGTCTCACACCTGTTACATAGGCCGCTGTGATTTCCACAATAAAATAACTTGCATCAAAATGAATGCTTGACCTATAGACTGCATATCTACAGAGAAGAACCCTGGTTCTCCACCACCTACATTCTCTCTGCATTTTATTATTTTTGTAAGGCACTGAAATACTACCAGTAAAGTCTAGAATGGATAGAAACCTATACTGGTTAGAATATCTTCAATAACCAATAATTTATAAGTTTGCAATTCATTTACTTTTAGGATACTTCTTATTATTATTGTACTTGAGAAGTCTTCATTTATACGGGAAGGTCTTTATAAAAAGAATGAATGCTACATGGCAGTCTGGGCTGTCAAAACTTAGGAATTTTTCTTTCAATAGATTGACCTGACCTTCTACTTTAACAGCTTAACAGCTTTTACCTTCACGATTTTCTGAGGTTGACAGACACAGGGTCACTTTCTTCACTCTTACCTGTGCTTCAGCTGTTTTCTAGGATTTCATCATATTCATTGTCACCAAGTGTAATTTTCTGATTACTTTCCTGCACATTTTTCTCAGATCTGGATTGTGTGCTGTATTTTCATCACACACCTAACTTTTTCCATTTTAGGTTCTATTCACACTGTATCCACCATACCTAATGCAGGAAATGCTTCTGACCTATACACTGACATGGGGACATTTCAGGCAGGTCCGTGCAACAGTTTCATAAAATGTTGTTAAAAAAGTTGCCTGTGATTCACATACATCTTAGTAGACTGTAGTGAATTTACAACTTTTTAAAAAGTTGATATTCTTACATCTGGCCTAACAATGGCCAACAAATAAATCAGTTGTTAAGTGCTTCTAAATTCAAGTGGCAAGAATAGCCCCATGCGACTTCAAAAAGTTGCAAAAAAGCCAATACAATTAATGGTAAATGTCCCCTAATGTATTTATAGGCTAGAATCAGACTTGGATTACACTGGAATAAGAACGAGGACATATCTAATCCTAAGAGAGTTTACTGTGTAGTGTAAGGTTTTAGAAAGTCTATAGAATCCTCTTTTAAAAATGACTTGGCGATACCCTGCATAGTATATAGTAAGAGATGTTACCGATGAGGCTGTGATGGAATGAAAAAAGGGTCTAGCTACAAAATGAAAAATATTGGTGCAAAACATTAAAAGTTGACTCTTTGTGATTTATATTTACATTATCAGTAGCACTATGCCTGGTTTTACAGATTTTTTGAAACAGAACCTATACCTACCATCATGTACTTTTCCTATGACGCCTATTTTCTCTGTGTACACTATTATTTAGCCTACTAGTAATTTGAAGATTGATAAATGTATGATTATTTTTGTATATTTTTGTATATATTGTTTGGAAAAGGCCCTCCCTAATGTTGATTTATTGTTGATTCTTTACAGATTAGATCATACTTGACTAAGGTCGAGATGACCGAAACATTGTATATTTGATCATACTTATTTATTATGTTAAAATAACAAAGCTATTACAAGGTGAAGGCCGAATGTTATGAACTTTTTCTGTAAAAAATAAAAATTGACACAAGCAAAGAAATTATTGTGTGTGCCAAAAATTCATCTACCCTGTTTCCCCGAAAATAAGACAGTGTCTTATATTAATTTTTGCTCCTAAAGAGGCACCAGGTCTTATTTTCAGGGGATGTCTTATTTTTCCATGAACAAGAATTTACATTTATCGTTGAACAAAAAATCTACTTCTCCAACATCCTTATGACTCCCCAAACTCTGGATTGCATGCTGTATTTTTTGTGACTCAATTTCTATTAGAATCATTGGCCACAATCTCTTGAATCCATGAATTCTTCCCAATGTCACAACCTTCTGCAGCATATAAAAGATTTCCTAATACTAATGTATGGCATGCGGGGAGCTGCTGCAATGACTGCTGCTAGGTCTTATTTTCAGGGGAGGCCTTATATTTCTAAGCCTGAACAAAAATGTACTAGGTCTTATTTTCGAGGGATGTCCTATTTTAGGGGAAACAGGGTACTATTTATATTTACATTAGGCTTACAATTTTTTTTACAATTAAAACCATCCTGCTTTGCGGCGGGCTCTGTTGAAGACCGTGTGTCATTTGGATTCTGGTCCCAGGTGTCAGCTTGTGTCATCATCCACAGTGGTCCAGGGGGTTTACTGACCCTGAGTCCTGACACAGTATAACTGTAGTGAAGAACAAACAGGTATAAGAATAAAAACAAGCATTATAAAGGATACATTGCCCACATTTATTAAAGTGTTTTTTCTGTCTGACCTTACACTGAAAAGAAAAGGCAAACTGCTTGCAAATGTATTTATTAAGTGTTTGCATCAGCTGTTCACCGCACCACAATATTCTGCACCTAAAGGGGTGTTCCGATGCCAATTCAGATCATGCACCACATTTATTATAGCAAAAGAAACCTGTTGCACGCTGTATGTTAAAGGTGTACCAAAAAAATTAGGTGCACTTTTCCCAATACTCTGGCGCACTTTGCACATTAGTGAGGGAAACTCCACGTGGTGCACTACTTTTGATAATAACAAGAGAATAACAAGATAAATGAATTGCCAAATGACATGCTCAAGGAAAAATGTCTGTAGTAGTCCTGACTATACATATAATCTTTTTGTTAGATTAACTCTTTGTAAAATGTATTATTTTCCAAGAAAAAACTAAAATGCAAAAATGGCAAATTTGCAGAAAACACCACTGGCTATTACAGAATTATTATAGGATTTTCAGTAATACAGCTAGTGACAGGTTCCCTTAGAGTCCTGTTAACTAACAGACTCACTTGTTTTAGCTACTTCCTTACATCTCAATATATCAACGTTATCTTATCTTAAGTTACCTGGCATCAGAGGGGGTATGTCCTGCTAGGCTGACCCTCCCATCTCCTCCTCCTCGTGTCCCATGCCTCTTATCATGTCATGTGACTAGGGTGATGTCATCTAAGGTCCTGTTACATTTGCAACATCTACCCATGTATGTATCTGATCACATGAAATCACAGCATTCCTCCATGGACTTCTACTCCTCCCCACCCTTGCATGTTCTAACAACCTGACTTGAAACATTGTGAGGTCTGTCCTTTGTACAGGAGATTACATGCCATGCATTTGATGACAAAAATCATGTTAGTATAGTTACAATTATTGCAATCCTAATGGTGTACTCCTTGTTGTTTTGACAGTTTAAGTTTTTGGCTGTAACAGTAAAAGAACAAATTCTTCATTCCCATTCACTCTTGCATAGCTCCTGTTCTGTAATCTGTTACACATTGTATCACTCTCTTTCTTATAATCCATAAATTGTCTGGAATTTCTTTTAGACGTTGTGAGCTCCCCCACTGGGATCAATCTAACATGGATATGACATGGATGCTGACTAGATGCATGTAAAATTGTATTACCCGCTTTGGGCTTTCTATAAGTTCAAGTAGCGAGTCCTTAAAAAAAACTATGTTACAGACGTATGTGTAAATTGCAGATTACAATTGTCATTAAGATACTTCATGAAGAGTGGCACTACAGATACATTGTCTCTCCAGATGAGCGAAATATCATCTATATATCTTCCATAACACACTCCATGTTCCAGAAAAGGGTTATACATGGAAAAAATAGTATCATCCTTCCACCATGCAATTGTGAGATTGGCCAGAGATGAGGAAAATTTGACCCCCATAATCAGACCTTTGATTTGACGTACATGTTCCCATCAAACATGAAAACATTTGCCTATAGTGTACTGAACTGTGGCTTAAAGTGGTGTAGTAAACCTACATGGAAGGGTATAGAAGCTGTTAATAGGATTCTGCTTTTAATGTGTTGTGAGCAATTTAATATCACTACCTAATGCATTTCATACCCTCGGATTATACCCGAGTCAATAAGTTTTCCCATTTTTTGTGGCAATATTAGGGGCCTCGGCTTATATTCGGGTCGGCTTATACTCGAGTATATACGGTATGCATCAAAAACAATTGTGAAACTGGAAGGAAAAAAGTTCAAAAGCTATGCCTAATTTAAGCAACAAAACAAAAAGCTTTTGGAAAAGAAGCTAAATATGGAACACATGGCACAGCAAGAAGAGAATTAATGAAAAATGAATAAAAATAAATCCCCCCTACAGTGTGTACAATGGTCTGATTCCAGCACAATAAATAAACCAAGTTAGTAATCCTTTAGATTTGCAAATCTGTACTTTTCTTAATATAAGTATTTAAATAATATAAAAGAAATTTAAATTATATAATATAATGCAAATGACCATGTAACTTCCCACAGCACTCAGATTCAAACTTCCGAGCTAGGACTTCCAAAAGTGGCAACATCTTCCAACAACCCCCATTTCAGAATACTTGGAATGCAATATTTTACTGGTTATTCGCACAGTATATGGCTAGGGCCTCATGCACACGAACGTTGTTTCCTCAGGTGATAGGGTTGTAGTTTCTCCAACTGTCTCAAGCTCTATGTATTGCTATGGCCTCATTCACACAGCTGAAGATTCCTCAGCCCTGTGTCTGAACCTTGTGGCCCAGAGGAAAATCTCAGAGCAGGTCCTATTCTTGGTTGTTTTATGGCTCTGCTCTCCTATAGAAGTCTATAGGGTTGTGAAAAATATGGATGACCTGCGGTATGTTATTGGTTTATCATCATTAGGAGGCCTAAGGCTCTACTCTGCACACTCAAATGTGGGTGGTGCTCATGTGGCATTCTCACTCCAGCTGTATCAATTGAAGAGTATGGCACAAACCAATGAAAATCTTTTTCTTTATTTACATAGATGTAGAAGGTTTTTAGCCTTCACTGTTATATATGTACAATCGGTATCACATAGGAAACAGATAAAAAATGCACAACTTTTCGGTCCTCCCAACCTTTTTCAAATTAGATCTTAGATGTGGATAATAATAATAGTAATTCCTTTATTTATATAGCACACACAGATTACGCGGTGCTACACAGAGCTTGCCAGATCAGTCACTATCCCCATTGGGCTCACAATCTAATCAACCTACCAGTATGTTTTGGAGTGTGGAAGGAAACCAAAGCAAACTAACGCAAACACAAAGAGGACATAGAAATTCTTTGCAGATGTTGACCTTGATGGGACTTGAACTAAGGACCCCAGCGCTGCAAGGCTGTAGTGCTAACCACTGAGCCACCGGAGGGTGAAGCAATGCCTATTTGTTAAAGAAATCATTTCCAACCGCTTAATTATGTTGTGTGATGAACATTTCCTTTTACCGTTTACTCCAGTAGGCAAGAACATATGATCATGGACATATCATATATGCTTTTGTTACAATGGCTTTATCTCAGGTTAATTTATAACTAAAAGAATCTTGGCTTTCTAACAAGATCAGTATTGCAGCTGTTGCTGCTCTTCACTCTGAATGGACAATACGAGGAGAGAGGAGGCCAGGTGGAGCATACTGGAAGTGTGCAGGAAGAGAAGGATAATCTCTGATTTTGTTAACTTTTGGTTCAATTTGAAAAATTGATCACCTATACTTAGTACAGCTGGCACCTCTGGCATTTAGGCATTTGAAGTAGCAGCAATATTATGTGCTCACTTACACGTAAAAGGCCAGTGACGTCATGTTCAGTTGTCATCTAATAGCATAACAATTACTAGAAGGTTGGAAACTTAATAATTCTAATTCTGTCTTGTTGCACTCTGATATTAATACAGGGCCCCTTTGACATCACTTCTTTCAATGGCTTTGAGCGATTTTTATTGTGTTATCATGCTGCTGCATGTTTCAAGTTCAATAGGCTTTCTGGGACTTTAGATATTAATGACCTTTATGTAGTAGAAGTCATTAGTAGGTAATAGAAATAGTAGGAATATCTGCTGATAAGCTGCAGAATCCCCATTAAAAATCTATTACATCCCTATATTGATGTAACACTGCCCACCAGCCACCTGAGAATTTCCAAACTTAAGAAATGCAAACACATAGAAAATGTATAATACAATTAATTGACTTATTTGACCAACATTGCTCAAACCCAAAAAAGTGCTCGACTCACCTCCTAATAATGAGAAACATGTTTGCTGACTTATAATTCCTTCTTTTAAGCAATATAATGGAAAATTAATGTTTGCAGTAAAGCTCAAGCCACCCACAGTTAAGGAAACCTTGGGCATTATTTAGCACTATAAATAGATTAGTAAATATTACCCTTCTTACATCTATTTATGAATTACAATGTAGTAAAGATCACTGCTGCAATTAAATTGGTCTTAGACTGGACATTCATTGAGTCGCTTCATTTTCTGTGTTTACTTTGTCACAGCTAAATCAACAGCATAGTAACAGGAGTTAGCCGCCATCAGGTAATCCAAACAGCTGCATTCTTTGTCATACGATAAAATGTGAAATCTTCTGAATAACAGTTGGCTCACTGAGTAGAAGAGAAGAAGCACTGAATCATATATATTCACCCAGTAACATTTCTTCTTAACTATACTATACTGCACTTCTGCTGTACACTAGAGACATGGTACTTCTGTATACTACACCCAGTAGGATTCTGTGAGCTCCTTCCAAACAAGCTGTGGTCAGGATGGAAAATGTGGGCAACAAATCTTCATGGTCATTTGAAAAGCCTAAAGAACCATTATGGCAGACTTTGTGTGTTGATATCGCCAGTTGGACAAATTGACCAAGAAGCAAACAAAAAACATTAACAAAATAACCTGAAGAAGATCACCAAAAAGAGCATGATATCTTAAACCAGCATTGGTCCCTTAATGCTACAAGTAAATAAAAGTAAAGCTAAAAACTCACTTCCTTGTATCGTCTCTGGTCTGCATACATCATGCTAGATCTTAAAAACACAACAATAATCAGTTTACAGATATATAGTCTCACCGATCCGTTGAACTACTTGCTGTAATGTCACACGCAGGGCAGAACTTCACCTCTATGAGTACACCAAAGATGTTCCAGGTTCTTCAACACACAAGCACCTCCAAAGATGTTCTGTGTTCTTTATCCACTCGGCTTTCCAAAAGTACTCCCCTCGCAACCAGAGACAGACTCCGAAGGTTCCCCTCTGTTCATTGCGTCTTTGCACTTACTCACACAGCTGTAAACTAAGCTCACCAGAGAAAATAGTGCACCATTATTATCAAATGCTGATATAAAAATGTATTAAATATGCTCACAAAAATATCAATAAAAAGGTCTTATAAAACATCACACTCCACTTCAATGTGTGTGGGTAGTTAGCGTTCTGCCCAGCTCGGCTTCATTTGGGACGTAACCACAATCTTTCCTCTGTGCTTGTAGCCTTAGCGAATCTAAGTTTCTGAAGAGATTTACATTACTAGGTTTCTTATAAAATATCATATTTAGTTAATGTATGTTCTGTTTATTTACCAGCATGGATTTTCTGTGTGAATGAGGTGCCTTCGGCCTCCTTAGTATAAGTAAATTGTGGGTGGTGGCAAACTTTTGTGTGGGTGCTGGGAGTACTAGGGAGAAGATTTAGCGTAAATACGCCATTTTGGATAGTTGGGAAGGATTTATGTTGTAAATTGGGAGGTTCCCTATCGTAAGTGTACCCCGTGACTTGCGGTAGGGGGTTCATCAAAAGGCGGGGTAGCGTAACTGTATGCTGGAGCTCCCCCGCCTCCTTGACTGGATTTTTAGTAACAATGACTAATCCCATGATTATAGGCATCAGTGGAACATTTATGAAGGCAACTAAAAGGTATGGGGTCTGGTTTGGTAGGGGGATAGGTGGTGACAGGTTCCGTTTATTAATTGCACATAGATAGCATAGTGCCTATATAATGATGAGCCAAACTTCTGAGGTAACAGTATAGATTTGGCAGATTACTTACTGGTCCAAACCTGTAACATTATATATATACCAAATACATTTTTATTTTTTTAGACTGTTCTTGCATATTCTGCCATGTTTAGAGCTTTTTCATGTAGTACTGAAAATCTGGAATACATTATTTCATCTTGTTCTTCTAAACCTTCCACATTTTTAGCATTTCAGTAAGCTCAAGTTCAACAACATCCATCAGCACTAATTACATCTTAAATCACTTCTACTATTTAACATTTTTACCAAAAGTTTACAGTTTCTAGAGGTGATACAACAACCTAGTGCTCATGTTCTTCTGTAGTCTCAAGATTCAGAATCATTTTGTTCTTTTATGTTCTTCCATTATTGATCAACACATGAATATGGACATTGTACTTGTGTAAACTTTATTTATGTGTAGTAACTGATTGTAAGAGCATCCGGCCAAACACAGTCAAAAATAGGATAAACCAGAACATTACAAATAGAGATGAGCGAACATGCTCGTCCGAGCTTGATGCTCGGTCGAGCATTAGGGTACTCGAAACTGCTCGTTGCTCGGACGAATACTTCGCCCGCTCGAGAAAATGGCAGCTCCCGCCGTTTTGCTTTTTGGCGGCCAGAAACAGAGCCAATCACAAGCCAGGAGACTCTGCACTCCACCCAGCATGACGTGGTACCCTTACACGTCGATAGCAGTGGTTGGCTGGCCAGATCAGGTGACCCTGGGATAGACTAGCCGCTGCCCGCGCTGCTCGGATCATTCTGTGTCTGGATGCCGCTAGGGAGAGAGCTGCTGCTGGTCAGGGAAAGCGTTAGGGTGTTCTATTAGCTTACTGTTAGGCAGGAGTGATTCTCAAAGAACCCAACAGCCCTTCTTAGGGCTACAATAACGTTCTACTTTTTTTATTTTAATTTGCATCTAGTACCATTTTGTGAGGAATTAGCAGGGGGACTTGCTACCGTTGTGTTTAGCTCTTAGTGGCACACATATCCATAGCAAAGACCGAAGTGGGAAAATTTAGTAGGGGTTGGATTTCAATTAGGCACTAACTCAGTGTCATCTCATCTGACAGTAGTGTGCTTTGATACTTGGCTAGAAAATAGCCATAGGAGAATACAAAGAGCTTACTTACGCATACAGTAGCGTTCTATATATTTGATTTCTGGTTGATCTGCTGGTGGCTGTACTTTCTGCAGTGCATGTACTAGCCAATTCTGAGCAATTTGTAGTGAGACTTGCGACCGCTGTGTTCTGCGCTTAGTGACGCACATATCCATAGCAAAGACCGAAGTGGGAAAATTTAGTAGGGGTTGGATTTCAATTAGGCACTAACTCAGTGTCATCTCATCTGACAGTAGTGTGCTTTGATACTTGGCTAGAAAATAGCCATAGGAGAATACAAAGAGCTTACTTACGCATACAGTAGCGTTCTATATATTTGATTTCTGGTTGATCTGCTGGTGGCTGTACTTTCTGCAGTGCATGTACTAGCCAATTCTGAGCAATTTGTAGTGAGACTTGCGACCGCTGTGTTCTGCGCTTAGTGACGCACATATCCATAGCAAAGACCGAAGTGGGAAAATTTAGTAGGGGTTGGATTTCAATTAGGCACTAACTCAGTGTCATCTCATCTGACAGTAGTGTGCTTTGATACTTGGCTAGAAAATAGCCATAGGAGAATACAAAGAGCTTACTTACGCATACAGTAGCGTTCTATATATTTGATTTCTGGTTGATCTGCTGGTGGCTGTACATTCTGCAGTGCATGTACTAGCCAATTCTGAGCAATTTGTAGTGAGACTTGCGACCGCTGTGTTCTGCGCTTAGTGACGCACATATCCATAGCAAAGACCGAAGTGGGAAAATTTAGTAGGGGTTGGATTTCAATTAGGCACTAACTCAGTGTCATCTCATCTGACAGTAGTGTACTTTGATACTTGGCTAGAAAATAGCCATAGGAGAATACAAAGAGCTTACTTACGCATACAGTAGCGTTCTATATATTTGATTTCTGGTTGATCTGCTGGTGGCTGTACTTTCTGCAGTGCATGTACTAGCCAATTCTGAGCAATTTGTAGTGAGACTTGCGACCGCTGTGTTCTGCGCTTAGTGACGCACATATCCATAGCAAAGACCGAAGTGGGAAAATTTAGTAGGGGTTGGATTTCAATTAGGCACTAACTCAGTGTCATCTCATCTGACAGTAGTGTGCTTTGATACTTGGCTAGAAAATAGCCATAGGAGAATACAAAGAGCTTACTTACGCATACAGTAGCGTTCTATATATTTGATTTCTGGTTGATCTGCTGGTGGCTGTACTTTCTGCAGTGCATGTACTAGCCAATTCTGAGCAATTTGTAGTGAGACTTGCGACCGCTGTGTTCTGCGCTTAGTGACGCACATATCCATAGCAAAGACCGAAGTGGGAAAATTTAGTAGGGGTTGGATTTCAATTAGGCACTAACTCAGTGTCATCTCATCTGACAGTAGTGTGCTTTGATACTTGGCTAGAAAATAGCCATAGGAGAATACAAAGAGCTTACTTACGCATACAGTAGCGTTCTATATATTTGATTTCTGGTTGATCTGCTGGTGGCTGTACTTTCTGCAGTGCATGTACTAGCCAATTCTGAGCAATTTGTAGTGAGACTTGCGACCGCTGTGTTCTGCGCTTAGTGACGCACATATCCATAGCAAAGACCGAAGTGGGAAAATTTAGTAGGGGTTGGATTTCAATTAGGCACTAACTCAGTGTCATCTCATCTGACAGTAGTGTGCTTTGATACTTGGCTAGAAAATAGCCATAGGAGAATACAAAGAGCTTACTTACGCATACAGTAGCGTTCTATATATTTGATTTCTGGTTGATCTGCTGGTGGCTGTACTTTCTGCAGTGCATGTACTAGCCAATTCTGAGCAATTTGTAGTGAGACTTGCGACCGCTGTGTTCTGCGCTTAGTGACGCACATATCCATAGCAAAGACCGAAGTGGGAAAATTTAGTAGGGGTTGGATTTCAATTAGGCAACTCAGTGTCATCTCATCTGGCATAGTAGTGTGCTTTGATACTTGGCTAGAAAATAGCCATAGCAATAGGATAGCATTGTTTGGTTTTAAAAACTCAAAAAAAAACAAAAAACACAAAAAAAAAAAAACACACAAAAAAAAACAAAAAAAAGTAAAAAAAAAAATAAAGTTATAACTCTCATTTTAAAAATGTTTAACCCGAGGGCTAGGGGTAGAGGACGAGGGCGGGGACGTGGGCGTCCAACTACTGCAGGGGTCAGAGGCCGTGGTCCTGGGCGGGGTGAGACACCACCTGCTGATGAGGGAGCAGGGGAACGCCGCAGAGCTACACTCCCTAGGTTCATGTCTGAAGTTACTGGGACTCGTGGTAGAGCACTGTTGAGGCCAGAACAGTGCGAACAGGTGATGTCGTGGATTGCTGACAATGCTTCGAGCAATTTGTCCACCACCAGTCAGTCTTCCACGCAGTCCACCCATGTCACCGAAATCGCCACTCCTCCAGCTCCTGCACCTCAGCCTCCTCCCCCCCAGTCTGCCCCCTCCCAGGAAAATTTGGCATTTGAACCGGCATACTCTGAGGAACTGTTTTCTGGACCCTTCCCACAGTCACAAACCACTTGTCCGGTTGCTGCTGAGCAATTTTCCGATGCCCAGGTTTTCCAACAGTCACAGTCTGTGGGTGATGATGACCTTCTTGACGTAGTGGAAGTGTGTAAAGAGGTGTCCGACGATGAGGAGACACGGTTGTCAGACAGTGGGGAAGTTGTTGTCAGGGCAGGAAGTCCGAGGGGGGAGCAGACTGAGGGATCGGAGGATGATGAGGTGACAGACCCAAGCTGGGTTGAGAGGCCGGGTGAACACAGTGCTTCTGAGACGGAGGAGAGTCCTCGACCAGAACAGGTTGGAAGAGGCAGTGGTGGGGCCAGACGGAGAGGCAGGGCCAGAGCTGGTGCATCAGCGCCAAATGTGTCAACTAGTGAAGCTCCCGTGGCGAGGGCTCCTGCGGCGAGGGCTAGATCTTCAGAAGTCTGGAGGTTCTTTAAGGAAACACCGGATGACCGACGGACTGTGGTGTGCAACATTTGCCAAACCAGGCTCAGCAGGGGTTCCACCACTACTAGCTTAACTACCACCAGTATGCGCAGGCATATGAATGCTAAACACCCCACTCAGTGGCAACAAGCCCGTTCACCTCCGGCCGTGCACACCACTGCTCCTTCCCCTGTGTCAGCTGCTAGTCAGCCCCCTGCCCAGGACCCTGCCACAAAAACCCCATCGTCGCCTCCACGATCCTCCACAGCATCCACCAGCGTTCAGCTCTCCATACCCCAGACGCTGGAGCGGAAACGCAAATATAGTGCAACCCACCCGCACGCCCAAGCCCTTAATGTGCACATCTCCAGATTGCTTAGCCTGGAGATGCTGCCCTATAGGCTAGTAGAGACCGAGGCCTTTCGCAACCTCATGGCGGCGGCCGCCCCTCGGTATTCGGTCCCCAGCCGCCACTACTTTTCCCGATGTGCCGTCCCAGCCCTGCACCAGCACGTGTCAGACAACATCATCCGTGCCCTGACCAACGCCGTTTCTGACAAGGTCCACCTGACCACGGACACGTGGACGAGTGCTGCCGGGCAGGGCCACTATATATCGCTGACGGCACATTGGGTTAACTTGGTGGAGGCTGGGACCGAGCCTGACACTGGGGCTGCTCATATACTGCCGACGCCGAGGATTGCGGGGCCTACCTCGGTCCAGGTGTTTCAGGCCTACTATGCCTCCTCCTCCTCCCACCCCTCCTCCACCTCCTCCTCCGAACTACCATCCGTGGGCACGGCGCCATCAGTCGGTAGCTCTAGGCACAGCAGCAGTGCCGTCGCTAAGCGACAGCAGGCGGTGCTCAAACTGCTGAGCCTAGGCGACAAAAGGCACACCGCCCAAGAGCTATTACAGGGCATCACGGCGCAGACTGATCTGTGGCTGGCACCGCTGAACCTCAAGCCGGGAATGGTTGTGTGTGACAACGGCCGTAACCTGGTGGCGGCTCTGCAACTCGGCAGACTGACACATGTGCCATGCCTGGCCCATGTGTTAAATCTGATAGTTCAGCGTTTCCTCAAGACATACCCCAATCTGTCTGATTTGCTCACGAAGGTGCGCCGCATCTGTGCGCATTTCAGGAAGTCCAGCCCAGATGCTGCCACTCTCAGGGCAGCGCAGCGCCGCCTCCAACTGCCCGCTCACCGACTGTTGTGCGACGTGCCCACGAGGTGGAATTCAACACTGACCATGTTATCCAGAGTTTACCAGCAGCGCCGAGCGATTGTAGACTGCCAGATGTCAACTTCCACCAGAACTGGTAGTCAGGTCAGTCAGCTTCCTCAAGTCTACAATGAGGAGTGGACGTGGATGTCTGATATCTGTCAGGTGCTGAGTAACTTTGAGGAGTCAACACAGATGGTCAGTGGCGATGCCGCCATCATCAGCCTCACCATCCCGCTGCTTGGCCTGTTGAAAAACTCTCTGGTCAGCATGAAGTCGGAAGCTTTGCGCTCGTCACAAGAGACAGGGGAAGAATATTCCCTTGTTGATAGCCAAAGCACCCTCAGGTCTGTTTCTCAGCGCATATCGGAGGAGGTGGAGGTGGAGGAGGATGAGGAGGAAGAGGAGGAGAATGTTGGTGAGACACAAGAGGGGACCATTGTTGAGTCCTTTACTGTTCAGCGTGTATGGGCAGAAGAAGAGGAGTTGGAGGAGTTGGAGGAGGAGGAAATGGACAGTCAGGCCAGTGAGGGGAGTGAATTCTTACGCGTTGGTACTCTGGCGCATATGGCAGATTTCATGCTAGGCTGCCTATCCCGTGACCCTCGCGTTCAAAGAATTTATTCCAGCACCGATTACTGGGTGTTCACTCTCCTGGACCCACGGTACAAGCAAAATCTTTCCACTCTCATCCCTGCAGAGGAAAGGAGTGTGAGAATGCATGAATACCAGCAGGCCCTGGTGCACAAGCTGAAACAGTATTTCCCTTCTGACAGCGCTAGCGGCAGAGTGCGTAGTTCTGCGGGACAAGTAGCGAGGGAGAGTAGGCGAGCAGGCAGCTTGTCCAGCACTGGCAAGGGTACGCTTTACAAGGCTTTTGCCAGCTTTATGTCACCCCAGCAAGACACTGTCACCTGTCCCCAGTCTCGGCAGAGTAGGGCTGATCTTTACAGAAAGATGGTGAGGGAGTACGTAGCTGACCATACCATCGTCCTAAATGATCACACAGCTCCCTACAACTACTGGGTTTCAAAGCTGGACATGTGGCACGAACTGGCGCTGTACGCCTTGGAGGTTCTTGCCTGCCCTGCCGCTAGCGTCTTGTCCGAGCGGGTTTTCAGTGCAGCTGGTGGCATCATCACCGATAAGCGTACACGCCTGTCGACTGACAGCGCTGACAGGCTGACGCTTATTAAAATGAATAAAGGCTGGATTTCTCAGAATTTCCAATCTCCACCAGGTGAAGGAAGCTCAACCTGAATAATTGATCCACTCCTCCTCCTCCTCATTTTCCTCCTTCTCCTCCTCTTTGTACAGTAAAGCAGAGGAAAATGGCTATTTTTTGACAGGGCCCACTGGCTCTTGCTATAGTACTTCATGCATTTAATTTTTCTGGAGGGCCACCTACCCGGTCCTCTGTTTGAAACAATTTTTGTGAGTGCCACATACAGGCACTCAATCTATTCCATTTTACTGCAGGGCCACCTACCTGCTCCTCTGGTTTGAAACATTTTTGGGACTGCCACATACAGGCACTCAATCTATTCCATTTTACTGGAGGGCCACCTACCTGCTCCTCTGGTTTGAAAAATTTTTGGGACTGCCACATACAGGCACTCAATCTATTCCATTTTACTGCAGGGCCACCTACCTGCTCCTCTGGTTTGAAACATTTTTGGGACTGCCACATACAGGCACTCAATCTATTCCATTTTACTGGAGGGCCACCTACCTGCTCCTCTGGTTTGAAAAATTTTTGGGACTGCCACATACAGGCACTCAATCTATTCCATTTTACTGCAGGGCCACCTACCTGCTCCTCTGGTTTGAAACATTTTTGGGACTGCCACATACAGGCACTCAATCTATTCCATTTTACTGGAGGGCCACCTACCTGCTCCTCTGGTTTGAAAAATTTTTGGGACTGCCACATACAGGCACTCAATCTATTCCATTTTACTGCAGGGCCACCTACCTGCTCCTCTGGTTTGAAACATTTTTGGGACTGCCACATACAGGCACTCAATCTATTCCATTTTACTGGAGGGCCACCTACCTGCTCCTCTGGTTTGAAAAATGTTTGGGACTGCCACATACAGGCACTATCCAAATTAAATTGTCTCCATAGCAGCCTCCACACGTTGTCTCCATTGCTACCTCCAAAAGTCGTCCATATAGCTGCCTCCATACATCGTCCCTTTATCAAACGAGGTGTGTCAGGCAGAAATTTGGGTTGTTTTCATGGATTACACATCAAAGTTGTTAACTTTGTCGCCACCCTGCTGTGTTATCCACAAAATATACTGGCAAACTTTTACCATTTAGGGATATTATTTCAGCGCTTCTTGCGCATCTGTTTACATTCCCCTCACCCGCCATATCCTAAACTTATAAGAACGCTACTACACTTGATCTTATACAAAAGGTTCTTAGAAGTGCTGTTTGGGGAGTAGCCTAGAGACAGGGGCTTGGATTGGCAAAAGCTCGCCTGGCTGCAGAGCGCCAGCTCCATCCCAAGATCCAACTAACATAGTTGCAGCACCTTTAATCTACTACTAGTTCACTGCCTCCATAATAATAATAATAATAATCTTTATTTATATAGCGCCATCATATTCCGTAGCGCTTTACAAATCATAGGAAACAAATACAAATGTATTGTAACAGAGCACAACATTTGTATGGAACAACAGGAGTGAGGTCCCTGCTCGCCAGAGCTTACGGTTTATGAAGATGATGGGGTAACACGAGGTAAAAGAATATTTAACGGTCAAGCCATTCTTCTTAGGGAATAGAACAAAATATAATAAATGGAATTGCTGTCGCTTGAACCACTCAGCCGTCATCTTATATACCAGGTCCAGGGTGAATGGGACTGCAGAGAAGTCTGGTGCCTGTTGGTTGCTGGATAACAGATGGGAGGACGACACAGGACGGGTTAGTAGAAGAGTTAAAACTTCATGCAGTTAATGAGTGTTATAGGCTTGCCTAAAGAAATGGGTTTTAAGAGCACGTTTGAAACTTTGGAGGTTAGGTATTAGTCTGATAGTCCAGGGCAGAGCATTCCATAGAATTGGTGCAGCTCTAGAGAAGTCTTGGAGACGCGAGTGGGAGGTCCGCACTAGGGTAGAGGTTAATCTAAGATCACTGGCGGATCTAAGAGCACGGGTTGGGCGATAGACTGAGATAAGAGAGGAGAGGTAGGGGGGTGCAGCATTATACAGAGCTTTATGGATGAGGGTTATTATTATTTTAAACTGTATTCGAAAGGAGACTGGCAGCCAGTGCAGCGACTGGCATGAACTGTAAGCATACATGGTCCCCTTATCAAACGAGCTGTGTCAGGCAGAATTTTGGGTTGTTTTCATGGCTTCCATGTTAACTTTGTCGCCACCCTGCTGTGTAATCCACAAAATATACTGGCAAACTTTTATCATGTACCGATATTATTTGAGCGCTTCTTGCTCACCTCCTTTGGTTCCTCTCTGACACCCATTGGTTTGAAGCCTGAGTCCAATTAGGGTATGTCGCCATGCCACTCTCTAGCCTGCTGCCGCTGCCTCTGCCTCTGCATGCCGTCCCCTATAGTGTCAGGGTCAATTATTGGATGTTTTACATGCTATCTAGCTTCATTCTGTCACTCTGTCATGGCCATGCTGTTGCCCATAATTTCGGCATAATGGTGCGATTAAGCAGCCTCAGAGGCATCCATGCATGCTGCCCCTGCTGTTTCCTGTCCATTTCCGTGGTGTTTCCATCCTTTTCTGAGGTTCCCAGGTGTTTGGCCAAGCTTCCCTGTGCAGAGCCTTGGTCCCCTTGAAAAATGCTCGAGTCTCCCATTGACTTCAATGGGGTTCGTTATTCGAGACGAGCACTCGAGCATCGGGAAAAGTTCGTCTCGAATAACGAGTACCCGAGCATTTTAGTGTTCGCTCATCTCTAATTACAAAACTATGATTATAATCAAGCTAAGGACCTTTAAGGTTGCATTCACATACAGATGCGTTACTACTGACAAAGAAAAAAAACATCACAGATGCCTTTCTGTTGACTAAACTGAAACTTCCCTCTACTGTTGATGCCATTAGATGCTTAGATTAAACCTTACAGGATTTTGCCCTTTCACATTTTTATGTTTCTAGTTTTTCTCCACCCCTTTAAAAAGCCAACATTTTTTCCCCATGTATAGAGGGCATAGGGGAGTATAGGGAGTATGAGGGCATAGGGAATGAGGGTATAGAGGTGTATGAGGTGTGCATTTTAGTGAAGCCATTTAGAATTGCATTCTGTTTACTGTGAGTGTGACTATTGAGATTGTGGAAAGGTGTCATTTATACTAATAACAAGTTCAAACAGAAACCATTACTACAGGTAATAAATGGAGGAGAGGGGAGCTTCCTAAAGAAGAAGTTACAAGTCTGTGAGAGCCAGAAATCTGTTTGTAGGTGACCAAATACTCACTGTACATTATTTAGCATTGCAAATTAATTTAGTGTTTCCATTTTTCACTCTCTACCTTCAAAAATGTCTAATTTTAATTTTTTTCCATGTATAGAGATGTATGAAGGGGTTGTTTTCTGCAAAACAAATTGTACTTCCTAGAGACCGCATTTAATATTCCATGCAATGTACTGGGAAGCTTCTTGGTACTTGGAAAATTCTTAATTTTGCCATATTCTGACGCCAATAACATTTTCATACCTTTGTGTATGGAGCTGTGTGTAAGGTGTAATATTTTGTGGAATGAGCTGACATTTTATTACGACCATTTTTTGTATGACCTTTCAATCACTTTTTATCCAAATTTTTATGTGTTGCAAAATAGCAAGAAGTAGCGTTTCGGAAGTTTTTTCCCATTACAGGTTTCACCATTTTAATATTTTGATAGATCGAGAATTAGGCAATACCTGACATGTTTTGTGTTTATTCTTATTTGGGTTCTAGGGATAGGGGTGTTTTGAATTTTAAAAACGCTAAATATTTTTTTTTACTATAAGTTACTTAAACCCAAGGAGGTATATTCACTATTACAGTATATTGTAAAATTCCTCATCTGTAAAAGATCTTGCTATGACAGCAGTCATGGCAATTAGTCAGCACCCTCCGATGATGTTATGGGGGAACTGGCTCATTGGATCCACTTCTGTCAAGCTGTTTTCACATTTTATATAGCCGATTCCTTACTTTAAAAGAAAAAGCAAGAATTAAGTATAATCATATTATAGGCACATTATGATTCTCAGCTGGTGTAGTATACATTGGGTTATTTAGTATACCCATGTCAATTATGCATGTAAACATCTTGAAGCTATAATTTTTGTGAAACTGGACATTTTCAGAGTTTGCTTGACTAATGTACCACTGTCAAACAAAGATTTGATATTACCCTTTAAAGTTTTGGCAATTTGTGTCTGGAGAAACTGGCAGATATTGTGCATTAAGTAACAACCAAGTAACATATGCTGCCTAAATGGAATATCAATTATGTTTTATACATTCAAGAATGCAATAATAAATAAATCATCCACATCTCAACTTAATAGCTTGTCATGTATTATATTTAACAATATGTAGCTATAAGCACATTCATATGTGAATTCCTTCTGTGAGTGCTATTTTGCTGAAAAAAACTGTTGTGCTGGAAAATACATTAACTAAAAACTATGGGTCATTTTTTTTTTACAATAGCTTTATATTTTGCATTTGATTACCGTAATTCAATAGCAAATTATTTGCAGATAGTAATTTTTTTTAGTTTCAATGTGCACATATCTTTTCTATGGTACAACCATTTTAGCCATGTTTAAAACATCCATACGAGAGCTAAATAGGGCTAATCATGGAGATTTGTAACCTTTACACGTGTCATTGATATTTACATTTTCACATGCTGCAGTTCTCAGTTCTGTGATAAAATAAGAAAGTGCATCTCGACCATGAGTGAATTTTCATCGAAATTCTACCCTGCACTCCCTGTGCTGTCTTCTACCGTAATGATACAGACAACGTATGATTAACCAAGAAAAAAAGTAAGTGAAGACACATACAGTGAACCCTAACTTTAGACCAGCTGACCAGACCCTAGATTGTGCACACCATCTGGGTGATGTTCTCTTCTTGTACCAAGGTGAAACACAGAGACAACAGCAGGACAAACCAAAATACATGAGAAATGCCCAACAAATATGGGTGAAAACAAAGAAGATTATATTATGCAGAACATAAAAGGAGACAAACGGAATGTAAGGAGGAGAGTAGATACCACAAAAATGAAAATAAAGAAAGCTTGAGAGAAGAGTAATAGGCAAGTAATAAGCAAGTAATAGGAAGAGGGCAAATGATCTTCTTATGGGATATCACGTGATTGGAACAACCTTCCAATAGCTAACTTATGATTTGTATAGTGTTACAGAATTTAATGGCACTATATCGAGTTCTATCCATCTGTTCAACACGAATAAGGGGGCATAGATAGCTTTAATTAGCGAATAATTTCCGGGTTTCTTAGATCAGTAAATTTTGAGTTTGTTTTAATTATGTATATTTTAGTACTTTTTATTCAATACATGTTGCATGTCCACGGTATTTTGTAATGTATTTAAACTGTGTCTTATAGCCTTTTGTGACAACTTTCTTTTCCTCCGTTGGGGGATAATACATTGTTTATTATTATTATTATTATTATTATTATTATATAAATAAAGATTCTTATTATTAAAAAGAAAACAGTCCAACAGTGGATAAAGGTGACTGGAGAAAGCATCTGTCCATCACAACTAGCTTAACCGTCTACAGCCCAGAACAAAAGCAACAGGAAAACATTTAAAATCAACAGTAGACATACGGGTGTTATGGAACATAATAAAGACAGCTGGGTGTTGTTAAATTCCTTAAAGATGGCCAGTTGTGAAATAGTGTAGTGCCAGAAAGGGCGAGTAAAAAATCCAATTTCAGACAATTTTACTAATCCACATGTCACTTTGGGTTTGACAGACAAAAGAGGGGGGTGACCAGGGTGTGACCTGGCAGAGATTTCATTCCAGAGGGCTGTTGCCTCTTAGTATATCAGGAGTGCAGTATGCCTTCTTCCACTTGTATCCTGATCACTGTAGTTTTATATTTGTACTTGTATTTACTTTTGTCTTAATGTGATGTATGTGAACCCCTGTATGTGAACTGATTGTACAGCACCATGGAATTAATGGTGCTCTATAAATAAATAATAATAATAATAATAATTCTGGCGGGGTGAATAGGACTTTTAAATACTTAAATAAAATACGCACATGATACATGATAAATTATACTCTGATGAAAATAAATATCCATTCCTTTAAGGGATTTTTTGTATTTGCTATGAAAATGAGAATGGTGTGCAGAGAAATGCAATCCATAAAGAGACTGTAGTATACTGTATTTTGTATATATTTCAGATACAATATCTCATGTACAGTCATGGCCAAAAGTTTTGAGAATGAGACAAATATCATATTTTCACATGATCTGTTGCCCTCTGGTTTTTATGTGTGTTTGTCAGATGTTTTTATCACATACAGAAATACAAGTGCAATCATATTATGAGTAACAAAAGATTTTATTGACAGTTAGAATGAGTTAATGCAGCAAGTCAATATTTTAAGTGTTGACCCTTCTTCTTCAGGATCACTGCAATTCTCCCTGGCAGCTCTCAATCCACTTCTGGACCGAATCCTGACTAATAGCAGTCCATTCTTCCACACTCAATGCTTGCATTTTGTCACAATGTGTTGGTTTTTGTTTGTCCACCCGTCTCTGGATAACTGACCACAAGTTCTCAATGGGATTAAGATCTGGGGAGTTTCCAGGCCATGGACCCAAAATCCCAAAATGTTTTATTCCCTGGGCCATTTAGTTATCACCTTTGCTTTATGGCAAGGTGCTCCTTCATGCTGGAAAAGGCATTGTTGATCACCAAACTGCTCTTGGATGTTTGGGAGAAGTTGCTCTTGGAGGACTATGAGAGAGCCAATTCCCTTGCTGAGAAGCAACACCACACATGAATGGTGGCAGGATGCTTTACAGTTGGCATGAGACAAGACTGGTGGTATCGCTCACCTTGTCTTCTCCCAACAAGCTGTTTTCCAGATGTTCCAAACAATCGGAAAGGGGATTCATCAGAGGAAATGACTTTACCCCAGTCCTTAGCAGTCCACTCCCTGTACCTTTTGCAGAATATCAGTCTGTCCCTGATGTTTTTTCTGCCCTCCTTGACACCAGGCCTGGCTCCAAGAGTCTCCGCCTCACAGCGCGTGCAGATGCACTCACACCTGCCTGCTGCCATTCCTGAGCAAGCTCTGCACTGCTGGTAGCCCAATCCTGAAGCTGAAACACTTTTAAGAGATGGTCCTGGTGCTTGCTAATCCTTTTGGGCGCCATGGAGCCTTTTTGGCAACAATGGAACCTCTCTCCTTGAATTCTTGATGATGCGATAGATTGTTGACTGAGGTGCAATATTTCTAGCTGCGATACTCTTCCCTGTTAGGCCAATTTTGTGCAGTACAATGATGAATGCACATGTTTCTTTAGAGATAACCATGGTTCTTAGAAGAGAAACAATGATTCTCACTTAATCATAACATATTGATCTCTGGCCCTGTCTTCATCAACACCCACACCTGTGTTACTGGAGCAATCACTGAAACAATGATAGCTGCTCCTTTTAAGGCAGGCCTGCAATGAAGTTGAAATGTGTTTTGGTGGAAAAAGTTCATTTTCTAGGCAAATATTGACTTTGCAATTAATTGCTGTTAAGCTGATCACTCTTCATAACATTCTGGATTATATGCAAATTGCCATTATCAAACCTGATGCAGTAGACTTTGTAAAAATTAACATTTGTAGCATTCTCAAAACTTTTGGCCATGACTGTATACTTCTGAATCTTGTAGATATAATATCAGACTCCGAACCATAAAGTTGGATTAAACTGATAGAAATGCAAACATTTTCTCCAATTAAAAATATCCACTGAATAAATTGTGTTGATTAAATATATTACAGTTTATTTAGAAAAGCAGATTAAACATAGGCCATATTTTCCATAAATGAATAATGTAGAGTAATGTATTTTATCAATCAACAATTTCATCAATAATGTTTATTTTAGATTATCTCTATTCTGCTTCCCACATTACATTCCTCTGTAGTCAGCATCAATTAAATTGCAGTAGCAAGTCCTTCATTATATTTAAACATGGATTTCTGCCAGATATGTACTCTAATCCTTGTTATAGCATGCAGCCACACATTTCTTAATATTACTGGAACTACAAATCATAATACAATGGGATGTTTTAATGAGGTTTACCAGTTACCTAAAGGTTTTCTGCTTGCCAATTACATTAATAGGAGAAGATGTTTTTAGTTGTTGGATATTAGTGAACATCTAAGAGATCCCTGTCTTTCTGCTGCGAAGAGAATGAAAAGGGCAGTTTCCCCCCTTAATTCACAATGCAGATTTCTATATTGAATCACATTCCGCTACAGCAAATAGGATTAACATAAATCCTATTCACATGCTGTGGAAATTAGAGTACAGACCCTGTATGTTGTGGGATATTGTTGCAGATTTGATTTCACTCTATTTACATTTCTGATAGAGGTTTGAGAAGAACCCATGGACAAACCGACTGCAAGAACAATGGGACGTCAACATTTGTGGCTTTTTTACACCAGAGAACTTTCACTGTATACATGATACAATCTTTGGTTGTTATTGGTCACTTGGATTAAGCCCCTACAAATAGCCTAAATCACACCAGTTAAGTGACACAGTCTGTCCACATCCTTCTGTTTTTTATACCAAGTCCTAGAACACCAATTCCCTTTAACCCATTTTAAAGAACACCAATTCCCTTTAACCCCTTTTAATAAATGGGTAAGACTGCCATCCAACAGAATGCAATAACAAGACCCAGATCAGAAGCTGGCAAAAGACAGAAGAATTCAGGCAGATACAGATCCAATCGGGTCAAACAATATAGGTGGGAACAGAGCTATTTTTTTTTAACGCAGAATGCGATCTTTTAACATGAGAAAGGTGATACTTCACTCTTTTTCTCATACAATGGTTATGAGTGAATTATTGTTCGTTGCTGATGCTGAAACTGGATCTCCGTTAAAACAGTTAAAGATTGAATAGAATATTAAGAAAATAATCCTCAATTGTGGGTATGGGATTGGAAACTACACTGTAAAATCCTAGAGAAATTATTGGTAATGAAGATGGGTTAATTCGGACCCAGCAAAGTGGTTTTAGTACAAGGTTTTTATTAATGAGATGTCATACTGAGAGATATAGAAGATCATTTGTTCCCTCAGCTCTCGTTATGGCTAATGGAGTTTAATGAACATGAGCAGTAAGAGGAACGTATGCAGCTCAATAAGGCTACAGTCACTATGTAAGATGAATGTATCGGATGTTTTTATGTCTTTTTAAATCTGTGTGTAGTATTATCTGCTGTGTATGTAAATGTAAGTGTATTTAAATGTAGTGGAAGTGATACTTTAATTTCCCTTCGGGGACAAATAAAGTTCTATTATTATCATGTCAGGTCAAGCCGGTGTTATCAACAGAGGAGAATACAGAGTAATGGAACAGAAACTGAGAGAAGGAACAGAGCTGGGGTCTCAACTGAATTTCAGAATACAGCAGATACCTTTCCCCGGAACACTCAGTCATCTCCCATGGGTGAAGGGTACGTTATATCACCAGGGGTCTGAACAGGTAGACAGTGACATATTAGGACTGAGCCAACTGGTCCTTTAATCTCTTGATCACTTGATATGCCAGCTAGCCTTTTAGGACCCAGAAGGTAATAGCCAGCAGTAGCATGAAGCATGTGCCAGAACACTGAAGAACCCAGGAATCTGGCCAGGACACTCAAACGTTAGGTGAAAAATGCAGACCCTAGAAGAAATAATAGACTCAAATTAAGCACAGGCCCATAAAATATTAATTAATACCCCTGAAAATTACAGATATAAAATCCAAATAAATATAGAACCCCTAAAAAAACAGACCCTAAAGTAAGATCTCTCAGACAAAGGCCTTATAGTAAGTACAGGCAGTCCCCGGGTTGCATACAAGATAGGTTCCATAGGTTCGTTCTTAAGTTGAATTTATAGGTCGAAACTGTATATTTTATCATTGTAGATCCAGACAAAAAAAATTTTTGTGCCAGTGTCAATTGGAGTTTCACATTTTTTTGCTGTAATTAGACCAAGATTTATCAATAAAGCTTACAAACACCTTACAGCTGATTATTGTAGCCTGAGATTATAGTACAGCTTCCAGAGAGTCACAATGGGCAGAGGGTCTGTCTGTAACTAGGGGTTGTCTGTAAGTCGGGTGTCCTTAAGTAGGGGAACGCCTGTATAGACCCAAAAATTAATACAGATACTGGATACAAAAACAAAATAAGGACCAGGGAAACTAATATAAACACCCCAAATAAATGAAGTCCTCAGCATAAATTCATACCGCAGAATAACTACAGATTCCAAAATAGAAAGACCTGAAAAAACATAAAAATGTACAAAAACAAATAAAAGCAGATTAGATATCATCACATATAACATATTTTCCCCTAGTTCCAGCAGCCTCATTTTATATACCAGTGGTTTATGTGGTACAAATGCATTTAAATGCAAAGTTTAAGTATGCAACACCCAAAATCTTCAATTGGACATTTACACACACATTTACACAGCCAAAAAACTCTTTACATTTTCTTCATAGTTACATATCCATATGCCAAAAGCATTGTAATTCACTTCTTATTATTGCACACTGTCCATATTTAGTAAACATATGTTTGGGAAGGCAATAAATGTCTCAAAGTCTCCTACTTGTACTAGCGTCCAGCGTTCAGATGAGCGTTGCACAGGGACTGAATGCCGGTTGCGTTATAGTGTTTTGGTTTTGAATAAAGAAGCAGCGAATCACATTGGTGAGTGCTGCCGTCCTTTGTTCTTGTATCCCGCTTCATGTAAGTCTAGTGAGCTGAGCACCGGCAGACCACCGGGATTTATATCTTCTGACCTCTCCACCCTGCGAGCTAATGTGTGTTTATCTGTCCGTGCTTTTGGCAGTGCCCATGCATTTTCTACTTATACAGTGCACAGATTTATAGTCAATTGACTGATCTGACAAGCTCTGTGTAGTACTGTGTAATCTGTGAATGCTGTATAAATAAAGGAATTATTCATTATTATTACAATTGGTTCAATAATACATAGACAGCCTTCCTCGGGTCTAGTCTAGAACCTTGCTTCCTCATTGAATCCCTTAAAAACCCCTGCTGCTGTGTTATAAGGTCATTATCATTGAGATACTATGGGGTAATTTATCATAGTTTTGTTTTTGTCTACGTTTGGTGTTGTTTTGGCACAGCCGTGGTCCAAATGCTGTTTTGTGACTTTCTACTGCAACAAATGAACATAGGAAAGTGCAAAGTCACTTTGACATATACCTTGCTTGCACCACTGCTTGCGACTAAATTCATGATGTGTGATTTGCAAATTGGGGTTTATGAATTTTGAAGGTTTTTTTGCCACTTTTCATGCAACTATCGCAAACAACCCACACGGCATAAGACAATGCCAGTGGATTTATCAAGGTTCAAAGCAACTTTAATGAATCTGATAGCAGCGGAGCACTAAAGGCAGACATACAACTGTCATAAGGAGCCGCTCTAATGATAAATTACCCCCTATGAATTAGAGGCCCCATAAATATTTTACATACAGAAGATATTAAAATCTGTAGTTTCTGGGCTCCATTTTTATCTCTCCTTACTTTATCAACCCGAAATCTATGCTTAGCCCCTCTTGTAAGAAATTGTGGTTGCTGTCTTCCAAGGAAAGCAAGAAGTAATATATTTGGGTCAGTAGCTCTTGTGCCCAGCTGCTCCTCCTGCATTCGGCTCATACATTGAAGATCTAGGGCACGGTTGCAAAACCTGCGACTCGCACATCGCTACTGAAGAGACCAATTAAGACAGCCATCACTGAGCCATCGCTCATTGGTACCAGATGCGGGGCAGAGGGGATCACGTCAAACAAGTGTTCACCAATATCTCCTGCTCTGCCCTGGCTTCTGACGCTGTCTATAAGTGCCACAGTAGCATGGGTTAGCAGAGGTCATCTGTAATTTTTCAGTTTAGAGCAAAAAAAAGGATATTCAGAAGATCTGCAACTAATTTTGTCCTACAGTTTACATCTGTATGTAATCTAAAGCGAGAGGCAAAGATCAGAGAATAGACAGTCCAGTTCAAAGACCAGGGAATCCCACCAGGTGGTTTCATCTCTTTTCTTATCTTTGTTATATAAACATGTTGGTGTAGGTGGCTATATTTGGCAACTATTGATGCTCAATTTTCAATGTATGTACACTACACAGGATAATTATTACTATTATTATTGTTCTTAAAAGTTTACTATAGAGCATGTTTAAAGGAAACCTACCATGAGGAATATACTAACAGAAGTAGATCTGATGCTAGATTACTTCTGCCTGCCTCTGTCCTAATCTGTAGTTTAAAAATCTTTGAACCTAACCTAACTTGTTAAAAAAATGTTATTTTAGTAATATGTAAATTATCTGCAGAGGCTACTGGGGCATGGATTAGCTTTAGCTCCCTGTTCCCGGCCAGGCTAGTACACACCCCAGTAGCCTCTGCAGTTAATTTACATATTACTAAAATAAAGTTTTTTTTAACAAGTTAGGTCAGGTTCCAGATCTAGATCTACTTTTGATGGTAGATTCCTCATGGTAGGTTTCCTTTAACTGAAATTCCAAACTTTGCCATAACTTTCCCCACAGCTATGTCCTTGGATATCCTTATCTTCTACAAAACTGATCATTCCTATGGCTAATGTAATTTTTGGATATTTCTCCATTATAAAAGTTTGAATTTGTGAGAACTTTTTTTTCTGTTATCTACTTGCGAAACCTATACATTGCCTTTCTGGAACAACCAGATAAGGATATAGGAAATGCACTTAGATAAAGATATAATTGATGTAATTTTACTGACTGGTTTAGGGTTACTGCCTTATATCAGGTCCTATGCTTTCATGTTTACTCATTTAAATAACTATCTATGTTGTCTAGCCTTTGTAACATGGAAATCTTTTAGAAGTTCCAGAACTTCTAATCACATATACATTATTATCTGTGATCCCACTGAGAAATGCAAGGCACTATACATAAAACAGTACCTTCATTTGATAGTAAGTGAACACATCACTAATCTCTAATTCAGTGACATTAAACCTCTGTTTTATATTCAGATACACGGTGTACAATGACAATAGGTTAGCTGTTGATGACTACCAGACATCTAACAGATTTCTGTGTCTGCCACCCATCATTAGAGATTTCTCTATTCTCTGTGTTCTGCTGGAAGCAAAGTTTGTTCTCTCTCAGTACCTATTATATCCATCCAAAATGCCTGAGGATTTTTGTACAAACATTTTTTATACTTCAAATTCTGTTTAAGATTTAGATGTACAAATTAGATTAAAAGAGTAAATACATATCTTATGTTTTATCATAGTCCTTCAGAGTGGTTAAGGTGGCACCTCAGACTCATTACCATCATTTTTAAAACTTTATTTTAGAAGGAAGGAGGCCATAGATAACAAATATGAGAAGATTATCACAGTCACAGTGTCTGGATTTATCTATAAGTGCCCTTGTTTATTTTGCTTGCAGATTCCCTTTAAGGTGTGTTTGCAGGATTAACATAAAGGGGCAATATATGAATGATTCTTCTCATTAACGTGTGGCTGTTTTTTTTAATGTAATCTGCACGGTTGCAACCTACTGCACTCTGATGTTAAAACAGGGATTCCTGTTGTGTCTCTGCACACTATTCATTTATGTAGCATACATTGGAGACATTGATAACCCCAGCACTGATGTGCATAATCTACCCATAATCTAAACACGGTTGCAGATTTACCCATAATGCGATGCAAATCAACTGCTTGATGCCACTAATGCCAGTGGTACCTCACACAGCACTGAAATACAGTCAATTCTCCATGACCAGTTGTTAAAATAAGTGGAATGCTTACTATTATTAATCTTCTGTGCTGAACTGTGCATTAGAAAACTTTTCTTTCGGTCTTCATAAGTAGCAAATCTGCACTGTCGGTCCCTACCTATCTGGCTTTCTTCTACACCAGCTTTCTTTTAAATCCATTAGAGGCTAGTAGTCCCATCCACTACCTTTTCTCAACAAGCCTCCCCTTCATTACTTGGCAAGCGCAGTGAAAAAATCTCTATTTGTGCAAAAATTAGCTTTTTTTTAATTGACATGTCAGATATTTCCCCCACTGGTGTCAGGATTGGCCAATATTACTCTAGTTCACCAATTTAACAATGCTCTCTTGCAATTCAAGGTTTCAAAAAGGTCTATTAGACATGACCGAAATGCCAAGTTTGTGGATTGCACTTACATTTCCTCAACTAATCATTTTTTCGGACCCCATTTCGGATTTCTCAATTTCAAACAGTATGTTTATATAGGGAATCCATGAGAATGAGGGAGCGCTTATAAAAAAATAACCATGAAGGGGCTATTTGGTATGATAAACTAGGGAACAGGAGACTGTTATAGTTTCACTGCAAAGGGGCCCACTGGGGTTCTGTCGCCCAGAGGCCTACTGAAACCTGAAGCCAACCCTGTACAATGGGTCTGTTTAATTAAGAATTGTCAATACAATAGTATTAAAGCTACAGCTCAGATCAAATGATTAGCATTTTCCATTTTCATACAGTCAATTGTCCAGTGAAAACAAATAAAAATGCCATCGTAATGACGTATAATTATGATTCCACAATTTAGACTTGATTTGATTATAAATGACAAGCTTCTCCATAAATCCTTTTAGCAGGTTATCAGAAAACATTCCAAACCAATGGTTCTAGAGTAATAGTACACGGAGTGCCAGCTTGCACTGCCCTGTAGCAAATTGGCATAGACTAGATAAGCTGGCATTGGATCTTACCACGAACAATCAGCACATTGATACTCCTATGTTGGTTAAGTTTTAGTTCCCCTAAATTCTATATACTTTTAAAGTGTAACATATCTGTTTTGGCAAGTAATCTCTTTCAAAGCCACACACCGTTTGGATCCATTGTTGCCTACAGTATAATTTTCTTTAATTTTATATCCCAGTGCATTCTGGAATGCAAGTTCAGATTTCTGGTCTTGGAGCACACTGAATAATGGACTCTCTCCATAACCCTAAAGGAGGAAAGAAACCATTTAGTATCTGTTTACTGTTTCATTTGTTGCATATAAGATCTCAGATGAGATAGCGCTGGCCCCCTTTCTGCAAATATAAAATAAGGTTTTAGTCCATTGAGCCATCACATCAGATATCTAGTGAATAGAGTAACCATTCAATTTGTCGACATATTAGAGATAACACGGCATGCATTACTCTTATTAACTTTTTATTTCCCCTCTCACCCCCCGGTGTGACATTAGAAAGTGCTCAACATTTTATGCTAAAAGAAACATAATTTTAATTTATTTATTGATACTATCTTACATTTAGAAGTTATTCAATATTCCTAGCATATACCATGACCTCTTGGACCCCTAGTTATGGGTAGGTGCTATACCATTCGTCTGAGGTTTCCGTTATTTGTTAACTGATCTGCTCCTATGATGAAGCAATATAAAGTCCCTACAGGAGATCTGAACTTAGCCTTTCTTCTAATTCAACTCAAACAAACATTAATAACTACAAGTCCAACAAAATCGCATTAATTTTCCGTCCAGAATGTGGTCAATACACTTGTTTTCACTATTCATATTAGTAGCTAATTAAAAGAAACTTTAGATCTTAAAAACATAAATCCAACAAAAACAGTTATTTTGAATTGTTTCATTTCCAGCCAAAACCACTCAGAAATAAGGTTGTACAATTACATAAAGCAAGGAAGTCAGACATGAACAATACTCTGGGTCTTGTCGAAGAATATAATAATTAACAATGGAAAGAAATCGAAAAGTAGAATTCAGTGGAACAATTATTTGAGGCAAACAAAACATCTCAATGTAACAGAAAACCAGTAGCTTCAAGGAAATGTGTCAGTTCCCACGTCACATATAAACTAAACAGACCTGTTTAATGAAGAGCATAAAATAGAGCTCTGAATATGGTGCTACAGTTGGTGCTATTGCATTTGCTAAATAACTCCTTAACCTCCAAAATTTCCTTGCATGATTTGCATGATAAGTGGACAGGCACCAACACTACACTCGCCACTGTGTATTGCCTAATTTTTTTTTATCAGGCAGGGTAATCATTCTGAGACACAACAAGGTAAAACAAAATTAAAATCACTATGAATACACTTAGGAGGTCATTTATCGTATCTCTGTTTTGGCTTGTTTTTGCCTGTTGTTTTTCCATCTACTTCTTTCAATCAATCTCACTTTTTGCTTGTGTTAAATGGTTTTTTTTCCCGATCTCTTTTTGAGACATTTGTTACAAATGTCTCAAAAATGTCGCACAAATGTTTCAAGTCTCTTTTTTCCATATTCTAAGTTTTCCTTTTTTGCGCCTAAAAAATTCTTAAATTTTAGCCAATTTGAAATCATAAATGTCATTTGTAACATTTAGCACATCTGGAATAGAAGATAAATGTGTCTGACAAAAAACAAATGTCTGGTGGACATTTCAAAATGCGCGAAAACTGCAATGTGCCAAAAAATGTCTCAAAAAAGACAGAAAAAACAGGAAGAAAAATAAAGATAAATGTCCCCCTAATCTTTCAAAATCACATTAAATATCTCACAAAATTCAGTATACCCCTCAAGTTTTTAAAAATATTTTATTATTTTTTCATTGGACAACACTTTCATACAATGGTAGTGTTCATCCTGTTAAACAGTGAATTTGGTAAAACTACCACTGGAAACCTCTTCCACTCCTCCTCAACGGGACAAGCTAGTAGATGTTTTTGATTTTGTGCTCCACCCCCTTTTATTTGAGGATGCTCCACAGAAGCTCTATAGGGTCTGACGACACGATTGGCCGGTCTAGCGAGGCATTTGTTGTCAGCAGGTTTGTTTCCCCCTGTAACTGCAGCTGATTACATTGCAAACTTTAAAAAAAAATTGATAAAACCCCCATAAAAACAGAGACAATCTCCCTCCAGGGGTCTTTTATGACCTCATGGGTACATATAAAGCAAAAAATAACAAACACATATTATGTATATATATAAATAATAAATTATTAATAATAATAAAAACACACCAATACCATCTAGTAAATTTGTAAAAATTCTCCACCCACACTTAGGTAAGCACTGCCATTGTGATATGGCAGCACAATTTTTTGCATCCGGTCTATGGCATCTGGTCATGGTTCCATTAGCACACAGTGGGGCAGATTTATCAAGCTGTCTGAAAGTCAGAATATTCCTAGTTGCCCATCGCAACCAATCACAGATCCCCTTTAAAATATTCATGAACATTGATAAAATAATAGCTGAGCTGTAATTGGTTGCCATAGGCAACTAGGAATATTCTGACTTTCAGACAACGTGATAAATCTGCCCCAGTGTCTTACCACACAGTTACTGAGCCTGGCGGCCATGTCATAAAATATATGGCAGAATTAGAAATGTGAATCAAAAAACTTTCTGAAATGCCATGCACGACATTTATAGACACTTTCCCGACTGATATAACAAAAGGGGTGTGACCATGAAAAAGAGTTGTGGCACAATTTTTAACAAAATTGCTATCAATATCAAGGAAACTTCTGTGGATCCAGAGGAAACTATTGATCAGAAGGTAGACTATACGGTTTTGAAAATTGTAAAGGTTCCACAAAATCAGATCTGACCATTATGCCGTTATCATCATCTGACCATCCTCTGAAACCTTGGGAGAATATCATATAAATATGATAAGCTCAATGAGGTGTTAGATTATAGAAAAGTCTATGGAGAGGGGAGAGGCAGCAGGGTGTCACAGCAGCTAGGTCACCACCAACTCTAGTTTCCACTTAGAGATATGGACTGGACAGATAATCTGCTGGAAATTAGATTAAAAATTACATACAGTGAGTACATAAAGTATTCAGATGCCTTTAAATTTTTCACTCTTTCCAAGTTTACAAAAGAGGTTCTGTAGCACTCAATGTTCCTAACAGCACAGTCACCTCAGTAATCTTTAAATGGAAGAAGTTTGGGACGAACACAACTCTTCCTTGTTCTGACCGTCCAGCCAGTTGAGGGAGAAGAGCCTTGGTGAGAGAGGTAAAGAAGAACCCTAAGATCACTGTGGCTGAGCTCCAGAGATACAGTAGGGAAATGGGAGAAAGTTCCAAAAGGCCACTATCACTGCATCCTCCACCAGTACGGGCTTTATGGCAGTGTGTGCCAACGGAAGCCTCTCCTCTGTGTAAGACTTATGAAATATGCATACTATTTGCAAAAAACACATGAAGGACTCCCAGACAATGAGCAATAAGATTCTCCGGTCTGATGAGATGAATGTTGAACTTTTTGGTGTCAATTCTAAACGTTATGTGTTGAAGTAAACCAGGCACTGCTCATGACCTTCCAAATACAATCCCATTTACATTGACATCAGTTGTCTACCAGTTACCTTTGACTTAAATGATAAATTCCTATGATAGTCATATCTATCCCAATGATAAGGCATATCTATCCCATTATTATACAGTACACTCCTATTTTATCATTTTCTAAATTACAGTCTAATTTCATTGCTTATTCAATGAAATACAACTAATTCTTATCTCCTCCAATTTCCTCAGAGCTGCAATATTATTGAACTCTGAGGATTTGCCCATATGCATCCGACATATATATAGTGAGTTTTATGGCTTTGTAGCTTAAAAATTGCTTCATCTACAAAAATACATGAAAATATTTAAGGTGGGCGGATCAAATCTTTTTACAGCATAAATGATCATCTTATATATACAATGATTTGGTGTAGACAGTCAATGCACCTGAACTAGGCGATCATTTGGTGATTGATGCTCATTTTGACAGAGATCAACCAGTGTAAAAAGACCTTCATAACAGACCACCTTGCATTGTGAGCTCTGCATTTGGTAACTGCCTCACTCATATTTTGTATTCTTCTTGATCAACATGATGGGATTAATATGGGACTTGAAGAATTTTAGTTTTTTATAACCCTTTAAATCCTATGTGCACCACAACATTATAGTATGTCATGGTGTGGTAGGGTCTGTATAGAGAGAACACTCTTTGTACAAAGCTGGTTGTAGTTATATTACACTCTTTGTACACAGCTGACACATGCCCTTTCCTGACGCATTTGGTGCTGGCACCGATCATGGCAGTTAACCTCTGAACGCATAGTGAATGCTGTAAAAACAGAGCCCCCAAGAAAATGCTCACAATTATTATTTTTTTTGTTAATTCACTGAATTTGGATTTTTTTTTACTGCTTCCCAGTTAACTGCATGGAATATTAAATACTAAAAATATGAGGTATAATTTGTTATACAGAAAATAAGCTTTCAAACAACTCTGTTTACCAAAACACAATAACCAATGTACAGAAACAGAAATTGTGTGGCAACTATAATTTAAGAGCTAAAAACACATTTTTATAAGTTAATTTAATAAACTGGCGTACAAAAAAATGTACCTAGGTCAAAATGCGGAGTGGACTATTTATGATGTATATCGGATACAGATATCAGATAAAACGTAAAGAGAGTTGACAAAAGCAGAAGCCTCGGCAGCAGCAGTCACTAGTGTTAGCTGAGGTGTTAGATGCATAATGCAGCTCACACTCAAGGTGTATGGAGAGAGCTTAGCCCGTGAGCCTTCTTCATGAGTCATTCTGGTATCCTACAATGTATGAACTAGTAAAATATATAAAAATTTTGAATCTATACTGGTGATACAATAAAGGAAAATAAAAAATATCAAAATGACAAATAACTTCCCAGTACGTTTAACGTTTATTTGAAATTATATTTCCCTTAAAAAACTAATTTTAAGTGTCTATGCCCATAGAAAAAAGAAGCTACACCCATTATGTGCACAGAGCCTTAGACTGATATGAATAAGAAGATAATATAAAGCTTTGTCACTATATAACAGCTTCATCTTGAAGATCTGCAAATACTTGTAATATTACATGCCACAGTATTTGTAACATACACCATAGCAGAAGGCACATGTGGAATATGAATTTCACGACCACGTAAAAGTGATAATAATTGATTTAATTGTCATTTCAAAAGTATTAAGTTTCAAAGTAAAAAGGTGCCTTCTTTGACTTTGGGACATCTGCCCTCTTAGACCTGCATTGTAATTGCTTGCCTTGTATGTTTGCAATTTAGGTTTATTTTATTTTAATACATTGAGAGTATGCAGAGCACAACTCACAAAGCAAATATTGGGGCAGATGTATGAAAAGTGTTGTAAGGTAAGACAGTGCAGGGTTATACTAGACAGTCTTATACTGCACAAGATTCATTTAAAAGTTTGATGCTGGTAGATCAATCTGGTGCAGTATAAGATGGTCTTATAGTCGAGTTTTAACCCATGTATTACAATGTATCACAATGTATCACAATGTGACTTGTGGATTATAATAGATGATGTGTGTCCATATACTGCTATACTGTTGTATGACAGTAAATGGTAGGCTCAATCAGACAACCCAGGGTTAAAGTTATATATTTTTGAAGGTGGGGAGTAAAAAATGGAAACACAAAAACAAAAAAGGGCCTTGGCGTTAAGGGGTTAAAACAAATGTATCATTTTTCTTTATCTTGATAAAAAAACATACCATTTTAAATTTGCATCTCATGTTCAAGTAGACAAATTGTCTGACCCCATCTATCAGGTTGTCAGGTTAAACCCTGTAAGGCTTTAAAATGTGTGTCTACTACTAAAACAGAACACTGGGAAAGATGTATCAATTTTTCTACACAGAATTCTGCAGTAATTTGCACCTGAAATGCCATGTATCACATTTATCGAAGGTTTTGAGACCATTTCAGGCATGTTTCCGAAGCAATCGAAAAGGGGCAAGGTCTCGGTAAAAGGGGAAGGGACCAGATAAAAAAACAGCCAGAAAATTCTATATGTGTAGTAAACTAGACCAAATAATAAAGTATTATTATTTGGTATTAGCCAAATAAAGTATGACTAGCCAGTTTTATACTGCTCCATATTAGTCACCCACCATCAGGCACAATGGCCCACATTTAAAAAACTTTTCAAACTGCACCAAGTACAGTTTGCCTGTGTATTGTGCAGAGTGCTCCATATTCATGAAACTGGATCCCCCTGCACTGCTCCGACAGAGTGCACCAACTTTTATTTTTTTTGGTGCACCTTTATCATAGGGCGGGCAAGACAGCAGAGAAATATCTAGTTCCCTGCATCCTTCTTCCTATTCTCTTCCTGGATGTGCATCTATGGCCCCAGCACAGTGGAGTTAAATTATACTGTACAATTCAGAGTTCCAAAAAACAAGTTCTTTATGTATAAAAGTCTTTTTACACTGGCTGATCCCTGTCAAGATGATTATCAATCCCCAATAAATACTGATTGTCTCCACCAAATCATTGTATACAAATAATGATCACTTATGCTGTATGAAAGATGCGATCAGCCCACCTAAAGCATTTTCCTATTGGCTGGCTGATCATAAGACAAATATTGCGAGTCCGCATTCTGGAACTGTTGTTTTCATCATTTTTGCAGATATAAAAACAGAAACAAATACTTTTCTGTAATATCAGAGCAGATATAAAATGGCCTTGAGGCATTGAGGGCAATTTATCTGAAACTGTCTGAAAGCAAGACTGTTCTAGTTGTTCATGGTACCAATCAGATTGCATAAACTGCTGTGGGAAAATTCAATCTAAGCTGTGACTGGTTGCCATGAGCAACTAGAACAGTTTTGCTACTAAACACTAGAGGGCAGATTTATCAAGCTATCTAAAAGTAAGAATGTGCTTAGTTGCCCACAACAACCAATTATAGCTTCCCATTAAAGTATTAATGAGCACTGGTAAAATTAAAGCTGAGCTGTAATTGGTTGCTATGGACAACTAAGAACATTCTTTCTTTTAGACAGCATGATAAATCTGCAACTAGAAACCCCCCATTAGACCAGTTCATGCAAGTATGATTGCAAGTTCCACCAGAATTCTGTCACTGACAGCCTTATAAATCCCCACTATTGTTTGCACATTAGACCAGTTCCCAACACAACTGTACCAATGCCAGATGCATCACTATGGGCACATTTACTAACAACAGTGCAATGTGCACTAAATGCAGTGTGCAGGGTGCGCCAGATTCAGGATTTCTGGCACTTGTTCTTCATGCACAGCTCCAACAGAGTGCACCACTTTTTTTTTTTTTTGGTGCATCTATAACATGGGGCGTGCAACAGAATTCTGTCATGTCTTTTCAGGTTAAATCTGGTGCATGGTCCGACTGAGCACTGAACGCCCCCTTACTTTTGTTGCGTGATGGCTAGTGCAGCAGCGCCACAAAACGGTCGCTTGTGACACAAAGGACACTTCATACCTGTGCGAACAGTTTGCACTTAAAAAAAACCATGCAAATTCCAACAGAAAACTGGCGCATGGCCCTTAGTAAATGTGCCGCTATGTCTGATCTGGTGTAATATAATATTGCCGGGTTGTACTTTGCACCATGTATTATTTGGTTTACTTCACTGCACAATGCTTGACGTTTGTTGGGAAGCCATACCCTTTTTTCGTACTAGTCGGATGAGCACTAAAAAACTGTGGTGAATTTCAGATTTTTTGGGGCACATTTACTTACAGGGTCACCAGAGTTCACTGAAAGTGCATTGTCCGTGTATAATGCTGCGTGAGCCTGAAATCATGAATCTGTCGCTTCCCCGCAGTGGTCCGACAGAGTACAATATCTTTTTTGTGGTGCATCTTTAACATAGGGTATGCAACACAATTTGAAAGTTAAATATGGAGCTCAGTCCGAATCAGTCGGCCTGTCCGATGGCACCCCCTTAATGTGGTCCCAAGGAAGCCAGCGCAGCTGCGCCACAAAAGGCTCATGTGCAACATAATCGCAGCGCACGGACTTCTTAAATACCTGTGGATGCCGTTTTAGCAATGAAGAACGACAAAAGTGTGTATGTGTATTTATACTGTATTTCTCCAATTAACTTACTTGGGAGCTCAATAATGTATACTGAGTTTGCCTTGTGGTAGCTGGAAGCTACAAGAATTGTATTCCGTTCAATCACTGTATTTGATGAGACACCTTACTGTTACTATTATTTATTGGATTGCTCTGCTACCAGTATTATTTATTGAAGGCAATCTGCTACAGGATTAGATAAAGATATTTTTCTTCTTCCGTTGTCTTTGCTAGGTGTAATTGGTATAAACAAAGACAGTGCTATTAACCCCATATACTATGTGATATAGCTTTATAATGGCTCACTTTAGCTTTTAATGTAAAAATATGTATCTGATAGAGACTCAATACATGGCAAACCTTATTTTGTTTTGGTTTACCGTATTTTCCGGACTATAAGGCGCACATAAAAGCCTAGGATTTCCTTAGAAATCCAAAGTGCGCCTTATAGTCCGGTGCGCCCAATGTACAGAGGAGGGCAGCGGACCCTACTTACATAGGTCCCCGCTACCGGAGACAGCAAATCTCCAGTGGGAACTGCAGACAACGCGGCACGAACAACTTCTGTCGCGTTGGTCTGCAGTTCCCACTGGAGATCTGCTGTCTCCGGTAGCGGGGATCTATGTAAGAAGGGTCCGCTGCCCTCCTCCACCTGAACGGACCCCCTTCCCCGGAGACTGCTCACCTCTTGCCGCTCTCACCTCTGCTCCGTTTTCTGCCACGCCCCCGGACCTCCACCACGCCCCCGGCCACCCTGCGCCTTATAGTCTGGTGCGCCTTATATATGGAATTTTTCCATATATAAGGCGTTTTCTACTAATGCGCCTTATAGTCCGGTGCGCCTAATGGCCAGGAAAATACGGTACTTATCATTTTTGTTCACGTGTATATTTGTTTAATATCAGATCAAGCAGAGGGATGACGTTGACATTAGCAGGAAATTCTGATTAAAGAGGTTGTCCAAGACTAAACTAAATAAAATAAACGAGGTGGCCGGGTGTGGGCTGTATAAAGAAAAATAACTAGTTCTTACATTGTCCGGTGCTCCCAGTGTATGTTTACAGAGGCAAGGAAGCTTTGCTACGACTACTTATAGCTGGCCGGGCATAAACTGGTTCAAGTGGAGCTTTCCGGGGCACAGCATGGAAAGAGCACGGCACGAGACACCGGGAAGAACTAGTTAATTGCTTTTATACAGCCCACCCCAAGCCCCCTCGTTTAATTTAGTTAGTCTTGAATAACAACTTTAAGCCATGGGTATATCTGAAGTGCATTGGAAACATTGATTGTTCTTGTAGCTGGAGCCCAGAAGGGCAATTTTAAAACCACCAAAGAACTTCGGTGTTATTTGCATATTTTAAACGCCTATTTTCAGGGATATAATGAACAGGGAAAGCATTATAAATGGCATGCCTGGTTTAGTCAAGAGATGGTCTACAAGCAGATATTCTCAGTTTGGGTTGCTAGTTTTAATAGGAAATCTATAATAAATTCTTTCATGTGTATCTGTCTATACGTCTAAACGAGGGCAACTGTTATTGCTTGAAAGTTTTCTATAAAATATTACATATATACAGTTGGAACCAGAAGTTTACATACACTATATAAAACCCACATATACATGTTTGTCTCACTATCTGACATGAAATCAGAATAAACATGTCCAGTTTTAGGTCAAGTAGAACTACCAAAGTTGTTAATTGAATTTTGGGCCCTTTCCTTCTGACAAAACTGGTGTAACTGAGCCGTGTTTGTAGGACACCTTTCTTGTATCAACCTTTTCAGCTTTAACTATAAATTTTTAGTAGGGTTGATATAAGGGCTTTTTGAGGGCCCCTACAAAACATTGACTATGTTATCCTTAAGCAACTTTGTAAAAAGTTTAGCAGTGTTATTATTTATTTATAGAGCAATGCTTCCGGTCATTGCAGATTTGCAGACCCATTTGCCCCCAAGCTTGAACTTCCGGGCTGATGTTTTGAGATGTTGCTTCAGTTTTGCCACATACATTTCTTTCCTTGTGATGTCAGCTATTTTGTGAGGTGTACCAGTCCCTCGTGCAGCAAAACAATCACACATAATGCTGCAAGCTCCTCCTTTTTTCAATCAAATGTAACAATGGCGAAAGAGTTCAAATTTTGTTTCGTCTGACCACAGGGCATGTCTTCAAAAATTAAGGTCTTTGTTCTAGTGCGCATTTGCAAACATTACTCTGGCTTTATTTTGGAGTAATGGCTTCTTCCTGGTAGAGTGGCCAAAATTTTTTACAAGGTATTTTGCTTTTGTTCTTAGGTTGATTAGCACATTCATCTCTGGCACACAGAACCCGGTTTGGTGATTGGACATTCCTATCTTGTTTGTACTTGCGAATAATTGTTTGCGAATAATCATATGGTCTTTCCCATATTGTTTAGTCATAGTAAACTTAGTATATGCAAACTTTTGCAGAAAGTAAAAAATATGCCTTAAATTCTCTCTCTTATTATTATTGCATTTGGCAAATATAAATAATCTTGGCAAACCCTATTAACCTAAAATGGGAAAGGTTTATTCTGATTTCATGCATATGTGTAAATTTTGCACTTGTGACAGCATTGTGTCTAGGACATCATGTAACATATTATCGTCTACCACACACTCTATTTCAGTAATAATAATCTGGTTATGTTTTGTGTATTTTCCAGTAAAGTGCTCATGGCACTTTTGAATGAATACTGTTAAATAATTATTATACGTAATACATTTCTGCTACAATTGTGAATTTTGAGTTCTGGTAATATTATATTGCTGAGTATAATGCAGCAGAGTGACAGGTATAATAACAGTGCAAAATTCATTGCAACAAATCAAAACATAATATATTACTGTGCAGGTGCTCTAAGAGAAGCCACTTTTATCTCCTTTCACACACTCATACAAATTACTTTTTTAATCCTGAAAGTTAAAACCATGCTGAGATAAAAGTGTATTAAATGTTCTACAACAATGGGGCCTTGTGGAATGCAAGAAATTGGCTTATCGGCAAAAGTCAGAGTTATTTCAATGCATTCAACAAAGTAACATCTCCTGCATGGTTCTAAATCAGTTCCCTGATATCATCTCAACTAGGTGTTTTTGACATCTTTACTTTATCTTCTGGAAGAGCTAGTTAAAGCCAGATAACAGATTCTCTCTTGTGCATATTGCATTTTCCCCCTGTCGTGCCATAAGAACTATAAATTATTTCCTGTTTAAATCCTAATCCCTTCAAGGAAAATGCTAACAAATGGAGTTTCCTGCTGACCGATTTACCAATTTTAACAAGATCATCTTTTTTTTCTCACCGGCATGATGTTGAAGTGATATCCTTCTAGTTAATACAAAAGGTATGTTCAATTATATGACCATTTAATAACACACACATTGCATTATTTTTTACTTCATGATTTCTTCTGATCTTTGACATGCTCTTCAAGTCTTCTTTAGTTTGATTGGTTACATTGGTGACAGTTTAATAGAGCATTGGCAATTTCTAGATATTATTATAGAGGAGACACAGAGATTCTCCTTCATCTCTTTCTATTTCCTTAGAAATCTGTTTGAACCTTCTTTACTTTTGTCACATAATATCACTGAGAATTGAACAGATATTTACAGAAACACACACATATTGTATCTATTCAAAGCTACTATCCCGTTAACAACCTTTGCATACTTCTTTGGCAGACTGTGTGCACTATTTCTGTCCATTGTTTTACTTAGAATTAGTATTTTTAACATCTTTTTCCTCTAGAGACTCTATGGGGCTTATTTACTAAGGGTCCGTGGCCGCACTTTCATCAGATCTTCTGATGTTTACGGCGATTGCATGGCAGTGACAGGTATTTAACAGGGGATTGTGTTGCATGCGATTGGATTGTGGAGCAGCTGGGCTAGCTTTCATGCAACAGAAATTGAGGGGTCGAGCCATCGGATAATCTGACTGATTCGGACTGAGCGTGGAATTTAACATTCAATTTGTGCCGCAAGACAATGCACTTACATGCACCCGGAACTCCGTTGGACCTGAGCAGGGAAGTGACACATACAGGATATCGGGTGCATGATCTTAGTGAATCGAGTGCATTATCGTCGGAAAATGCACTTTAGGTGAACTCCTCCGGACAGATAAGTAAATGTGCCCCTATATCTTATTGTAAGTTGTGTCAGAGCTGGCAGAGGGAGACTATGTGCTATACTGTCTCCCATATACCGCATTAGAAAGTAGAGAAGAAGTAGAGAATAGCATCCAGTGATATGAATATTTCTCTAGGGACAAGACAAAAATTTACATTGTAGATTTAGGAGAGATTTTAAATGGAATGCAATATTAGTTTTACATTTTTGCTAGAATTTTTGATTTATGCAAACTTTGTTGTAAAAGTTAGTATTATACACTAAATATACTGGTACTGTTGGCTTTCACTTCCCAAGAAAAAAAAAGATGGGTCAAAATTAGAGATGAGCGAGCACTAAAATGCTCGGGTACTCGTTATTTGAGACAAACTTTTCCCGATGCTCGAGTGCTCGTCTCGAATAACGAGCCCCATTGAAGTCAATGGGAGACTCGAGCATTTTTCAAGGGGACCAAGGATCTGCACAGGGAAGCTTGGCCAAGCACCTGGGAACCTCAGAAAAGGATGGAAACACCAAGGAAATGGACAGGAAACAGCAGGGGCAGCATGCATGGATGCCTCTGAGGCTGCTTAATCGCACCATTATGCCAAAACTATGGGCAACAGCATGGCAATGGCAGAGTGACCGAATGAGGCTAGATAGCATCTAAAACATCCAATAATTGACCCTGACACTATAGGGGACTCCGCAGAGGCAGCGGCAGCAGCGGCAGGCTAGAGAGTGTCTTGGCAACATACCCCAAATGGACTCAGGCTTAAAACCTATGGGTGGCAGAGAGGAACCAAAGGAGGTGAGCAAGAAGCGCTCAAATAATATCGGTAAATGATAAATGTTTGCCAGTATATTTTGTGGATTACACAGCAGGGTGGCGACAAAGTTAACAAGTTTGATGAGGAAGCCATGAAAACAACCCAAAACTCTGCCTGACACAGCTCGTTTGATAAGGGGACCATGTATGGAGGCAGTGAACTAGTAGTAGATTAAAGGTGCTGCAGTTAAAACTATGTTAGTTGGATCTTGGGATGGAGCTGGCGCTCCGCTGCCAGGCGAGCTTTCGCCAATCCAAGCCCCTGTCTCTAGGCTACTCCCCAAACAGCACTTTTAAGAACCTTTTGTATAAGATCAAGTGTAGTAGCGTTCTTATAAGTTTAGGATATGGCGGGTGAGGGGAATGTAAACAGATGCGCAAGAAGCGCTGAAATAATATTGGTAAATGATAAAAGTTTGCCAGTATATTTTGTGCATTACACAGCAGGGTGGCGACAAAGTTAACAAGTTTGATGTGGAAGCCATGAAAACAACCCAAAATTCTGCCTGACACAGCTCGTTTGATAAGGGAACCATGTATGGAGGCAGTGAACTAGTAGTAGATTAAAGGTGCTGCAGTTAAAACTATGTTAGTTGGATCTTGGGATGGAGCTGGCGCTCTGCTGCCAGGCGAGCTTTCGCCAATCCAAGCCCCTGTCTCTAGGCTACTCCCCAAACAGCACTTCTAAGAACCTTTTGTATAAGATCAAGTGTAGTAGCGTTCTTATAAGTTTGGGTTCTGGCGGGTGAGGGGAATGTAAACAGATGCGCAAGAAGCGCTGAAATAATATTGGTAAATGATAAAAGTTTGCCAGTATATTTTGTGGATTACACAGCAGGGTGGCGACAAAGTTAACATGGAAGCCATGAAAACAATCCAAAATTCTGCCTGACACAGCTCATTTGATAAGGGGACCATGTATGGAGGCAGCTATATAGACTACTTTTGGAGGCAGCTATGGCGATGACGTGTGGAGGTAGCAATGGAGACAACGTGTGAAGGCAGCTAAAAAGACGACGTGTGGAGGCTGCTATGGAGAGAATTTAATTTGGATAGTGCCTGTATGTGGCAGTCCAAAAAGTTTTCAAACCAGAGGAGCAGGTAGCTGGTCCTCCAGAAAAATTACATAGATTGAGTGCCTGTATGTGGCAGTCCAAAAAAGTTTTCAAACCAGAGGAGCAGGTAGCTGGTCCTCCAAAAAGATTAAATAAATTGAGTGCCTGTATGTGGCAGTCCAAAAAAGTTTTCAAACCAGAGGAGCAGGTAGCTGGTCCTCCAGAAAAATTACATAGATTGAGTGCCTGTATGTGGCAGTCCAAAAAAGTTTTCAAAGCAGAGGAGCAGGTAGCTGGTCCTCCAAAAAGATTAAATAAATTGAGTGCCTGTATGTGGCAGTCCAAAAAAGTTTTCAAACCAGAGGAGCAGGTAGCTGGTCCTCCAGAAAAATTACATAGATTGAGTGCCTGTATGTGGCACTCCCAAAAATTGTTTAAAACAGAGGACAGGGTAGTTGGCCCTCCAGAAAAATTAAATACATAGAGTACTATAGCCAGAGCCAGTTGGCCCTGGCAAAAAAATAGCCAGTTTCCTCTGCTTTAGTGTACAAAGAGGAGGAGAAGGAGGACAATGAGGAGGAGGAGTGCATACATTATTCAGGTTAAGCTTCTTTCACCTGGTGGAGAATGGAAATGCGGAGAAATCCAGGCTTTATTCATCTTGATAAGCGTCAGCCTGTCAGTCGACAGGCGTGTACGCTTATCGGTGATGATGCCACCATCTGCACTGAAAACCGGCTCGGACAACACGCTAGCGGCAGGGCAGGCAAGAACCTCCAAGGCGTACAGCGCCAGTTCGTGCCACATGTCCAGCTTTGAAACCCAGTAGTTGTAGGGAGCTGTGTGATCATTTAGGACGATGGTATGGTCAGCTACGTACTCCCTCGCCATCTTTCTGTAAAGATCAGCCCTACTCTGCCGAGACTGGGGACAGGTGGCAGTGTCTTGCTGGGGTGACATAAAACTGGCAAAGGCCTTGTAAAGCGTACCCCTGCCAGTGCTGGACAAGCTGCCTGGTCGCCTACTCTCCCTCGCTACTTGTCCCGCAGAAGTACGCCCTCTGCCGCTAGCGCTGTCAGAAGGGAAATACTGTTTCAGCTTGTGCACCAGGGCCTGCTGGTATTCATGCATTCTCACACTCCTTTCCTCTCCAGGGATGAGAGTGGAAAGATTTTGCTTGTACCGTGGGTCCAGGAGAGTGAATACCCAATAATCGGTGCTGGAATAAATTCTTTGAACGCGAGGGTCACGGGATAGGCAGCTTAGCATGAAATCTGCCATATGCGCCAGAGTCCCAACGCGCAAGAATTCACTCCCCTCACTGGCCTGACTGTCCATTTCCTCCTCCTCCAACTCCTCCAACTCCTCTTCTTCTGCCCATACACGCTGAACAGTGAAGGACTGAACAATGGTCCCCTCTTCTGTCTCGCCAACATTCTCCTCCTCTTCCTCCTCATCCTCCTCCACCTCCACCTCCTCCGATATGCGCTGAGAAACAGACCTAAGGGTGCTTTGGCTATCAACAAGGGAATCTTCTTCCCCCGTCTCTTGTGACGAGCGCAAAGCTTCCGACTTCATGCTGACCAGAGAGTTTTTCAACAGGCCAAGCAGCGGGATGGTGAGGCTGATGATGGCGGCATCACCACTGGACAGACGTATTTGATAATAAGATACAGAGGTATTTTAGTGAGTCTTAGGTCTAGGGCTTCGGGGATCTCCTGGTCCACCAAATAAACGCATCTATGAATAGTGCCCTATAAATCAACCATTTGAAACCATTTTTTTGTTTCATCAAGTTTTACTTCTTTCAAATATATACATGTATTTACATCAATTCATTTTCATTTTCTTAAATCTTCTTATATATTACAACATTTTTTCGGCTAGTGTACGTACGTCCTAGTGAGTGTGCTATCACATGAATTTAAGAGATATAAAGAAATTCACCTCATTTGGCGTTCTAGTAGTTTTTTTCTTCGCAACATCACCACTGACCATCTGTGTTGACCCCTCAAAGTTACTCAGCACCTGACAGATATCAGACATCCACGTTCACTCCTCATTGTAGAATTGAGGAAGCTGACTGACCTGACTACCAGTTCTGGTGGAAGTTGACATCTGGCAGTCTACAATCGCTCTGCGCTGCTGGTAAACTCTGGATAACATGGTTAGTGTTGAATTCCACCTCGTGGGCCCGTCGCACAACAGTCGGTGAGCGGGCAGTTGTAGGCGGCGCTGCGCTGCCCTGAGAGTGGCAGCATCTGTGCTGGACTTCCTGAAATGCGCACAGATGCGGCGCACCTTCGTGAGCAAATCAGACAGATGGGGGTATGTCTTGAGGAAACGCTGAACTATGAGATTTAACACATGGGCCAGGCATGGCACATGTGTCAGTCTGCCGAGTTGCAGAGCTGCCACCAGGTTACGGCCGTTGTCACACACAACCATGCCTGGCTTCAGGTTCAGCGGTGCTAGCCACAGATCAGTCTGCGCCGTGATGCCCTGTAATAACTCTTGGGCGGTGTGCCTTTTATCGCCTAGGCTCAGCAGTTTGAGCACCGCCGCTGTCGCTTAGCGATGGCACTGCTGCTGTGCCTAGAGCTACCGACTGATGGCGCCATGCCCACGGATGGTAATTCAGAGGAGGAGGTGGAGGAGGGGTGGGAGGAGGAGGAGGCATAGTAGGCCTTTGAGACCTGGACCGAGGTAGGCCCCGCAATCCTTGGCGTCGGCAGTATATGACCAGCCCCAGGGTCAGACTCGGTCCCAGCCTCCACCAAGTTAACCCAATGTGCCATCAGCGATATATAGTGGCCCTGCCCGGCAGCACTCGTCCACGTGTCCGTGGTCAGGTGGACCTTGTCAGAAAAGGCGTTGGTCAGGGCACGGAGGATGTTCTCTGACACGTGCTTGTCCAGGGCTGGGACGGCACATCGGGAAAAGTAGTGGCGGCTGGGGATCGAAAACCGAGGGGCGGCCGCCGCCATGAGGTTTCGAAAGCCTCGGTCTCTACCAGCCTATAGGGCAGCATCTCCAGGCTAAGCAACTTGGAGATGTGGACGTTGAGGGCTTGGGCGTGTGGGTGGGTTGCGCTATACCTCCTTTTGCGCTCCAGCGTCTGGGGTATGGAGAGCTGAACGCTGGTGGATGCTGTGGAGGATCGTGGAGGCGAAGATGGGGTTTTCGCACGGGAGGTGTTTGGCCCGGGGTCCTGGGCAGGGGGCTGACTAGCAGATGACACAGGGGAAGGAGCAGTGGTGTGCCCGGCCGGAGGTGAACGGGCTTGGTGCCATTGAGTGGGGTGTTTAGCATTCAGATGCTTGCGCATACTGGTGGTAGTTAAGCTAGTAGTGGTGGAACCCCTGCTGATCCTGGTTTGGCAAAGGTTGCACACCACAGTCCGTCGGTCATCCGGTGTTTCTTTAAAGAACCTCCAGACTTCTGAAAATCTAGCCCTCGCCACGGGAGCTTGACTACGGGCAACATTTGGCGCTGATGCACCAGCTCTGGCCCTGCCTCTCCGTCTGGCCCCACCACTGCCTCTTCCAACCTGTTCTGCTATAGGACTCGCCTCCGTCTCAGAAGCACTGTGTTCACCCGGCCTATCAACCCAGCTTGGGTCTGTCACCTCATCATCCTCCGATCCCTCAGTCTGCTCCCCCCTCGGACTTCCTGCCCTGACAACAACTTCACCACTGTCTGACAACCGTGTCTCCTCATCGTCCGACACCTCTTTACACACTTCTTCCACTACGTGAATAATGTCATCATCACCCACAGACTGCGACTGGTGGAAAACCTGGGCATCGGAAAATAGCTCAGCAGCAGCAGGACAAGTGGTTTGTGACTGTGGGAAGGGTCCAGAGAACAGTTCCTCAGAGTATGCCGGTTCAAATGCCAAATTTTGGTGGGAGGGGGCAGCCTGGGGGGAAGGAGGCTGAGGTGGAGGAGCTGGAGGAGTGCCGATTTCGGTGACATGGGTGGACTGCGTGGAAGACTGACTGGTGGACAAATGGCTAGAAGCATTGTCCGCAATCCACAACATCACCTCTTCGCACTGTTCTGGCCTCAACAGTGCTCTACCACGAGTCCCAGTAACTTGAGACATGATGAACCTAGGGAGTGTACCTCTGCGGCGTTCCCCTGCTCCCCCATCAGCAGGTGGTGTCTCACCCCGCCCAGGACCACGGCCTCTGACCCCTGCAGTAGTTGGACGCCCACGTCCACGCCCTCGTCCTCTACCCCTAGCCCTCGGATTAAACATTTTCCAAATTAAAGTGTAAACTTGAAAAAAAAAAAAAAATTGTGTTTATTTTTTTTAATTTTTTTATTTTTTTTAACAAAACGATGCTATCCTATTGCTATGGCTAGTTTCTAACCTACACTGACAGCACACAACTGGATTTTGTGCTTTGCAAGATGAGTTTGAGCTATAAAATGAAATAAAGGTAAAAAAAAAAAAAAATCAGCAGACTCTGCCTAATTCTACTCAAACCCCTAATAAATTGTCCCACTTCGGTGTTTGAGGTGGATATGCGTGTCACTAAGAGCTAAACACAACGGTCGCAAGTCTCCCAGCAAATTCCTCACAGTATGGTACTAGCTGCACTACTAATGCCAGCAAGCCCAGCCACAAGCAAACCAAAAAAAGGAAAATATAACGCTATTGTAGGCCTTAGTAAGCCGTTGGGGTTCTCCTATGGCTATTTTGTAGCCTACAATGAGAGCACACTGCTTTGCAAGATGAGTTTGAGCTATAAAATGAAATACAGCTAAAAAAAAAAAATCAGCAGACTCTGCCTAATTCTACTCAAACCCCTAATAAATTGTCCCACTTCGGTGTTTGAGGTGGATATGCGTGTCACTAAGAGCTAAACACAACGGTCGCGGGTCTCCCAGCAAATTCCTCACAGTATGGTACTAGCTGCACTACTAATGCCAGCAAGCCCAGCCACAAGCAAACCAAAAAAAGGAAAATATAACGCTATTGTAGGCCTAAGTAAGCCGTTGGGGTTCTCCTATGGCTATTTTGTAGCCTACAATGAAAGCACACTGCTTTGCAAGATGAGTTTGAGTTTAAAATGAAATAAAGATAAAAAAAAAATATTAAATCAGCAGACTCTGCCTAATTCTACTCAAACCCCTAATAAATTGTCCCACTTCGGTGTTTGAGGTGGATATGCGTGTCACTAAGAGCTAAACACAACGGTCGCAAGTCTCCCAGCAAATTCCTCACAGTATGGTACTAGCTGCACTACTAGTGCCAGCAAGCCCAGCCACAAGCAAACCAAAAAAAGGAAAATATAACGCTATTGTAGGCCTAAGTAAGCCGTTGGGGTTCTCCTATGGCTATTTTGTAGCCTACAATGAGAGCACACTGCTTTGCAAGAGGAGTTTGAGCTATAAAATGAAATACAGCTAAAAAAAAAAAAAAATCAGCAGACTGCCTAATTCTACTCAAACCCCTAATAAATTGTCCCACTTCGGTGTTTGAGGTGGATATGTGTGTCACTAAGAGCTAAACACAACGGTAGCAAGTCCCCCTGCAAATTCCTCACAATATGGTACTAGCTGCACTACTAATACCAGCAAGCCCAGCCACAAGCAAATAATAAAAAAAAAAGTATAACGTTATTGTAGCCCTAAGAAGGGCTGTTGGGTTCTTGTAGAATCACTCCTGCCTAACACTATTCTAATAGAACAGCCTAACGCTTTCCCTGACCAGCAGCAGCTCTCTCCCTAGCGCCATCCAGACACAGAATGATCCGAGCAGCGCAGGCAGGGGCTAGTCTATTCCAGGGTCACCTGATCTGGCCAGCCAACCACTGCTATCAACGTGTAAGGGTACCACGTCATGCTGGGTGGAGTGCAGAGGCTCTTGGCTTGTGATTGGCTCTGTTTCTGGCCGCCAAAAAGCAAAACGGCGGGAGATGCCATTTTCTCGAGTGGGCAAAGTATTCGTCCGAGCAACGAGCAGTTTCGAGTACGCTAATGCTCGAACGAGCATCAAGCTCGGACGAGTATGTTCGCTCATCTCTAGTCAAAATATTTCCCAAAAAATGTATAATAATGTTAATAACAAAGTACAATGATCATACTGTTGACTAGTCTATAGAACCATATTGTCTCTATATGATATTCTAATACCCAAAACTATAGAATGCAAGGGTGTACTTTATTTTTTGTCATGACTGTATGTGACGCCCGAAGAGTCTGTTGTAGGTTTTAGGCTACATACACAGGACCACATGCTCACCAGGGCAGGAAACAGGGCATAGCACACGGCCTGATGAATAAAAGGAGGGTGAGCACTCCTCACCCCTTCCCTCTCCGTAGGACAAGTCATGCAGCTTACTGCACCGTGACCCGGTAACATTGAGCAGAATGGTGGCCATGATCTGGTTCCAGATGACGAGAATCCAACATTACGGTTGTTTCTATGGGGCCTTTCACTAACAGATGCTGTGCATGAGACTCGTTAGATATAGGATTATATTAGCCATTTTTTGTTTTAAATGAAGAACTGGAGCTTGGGTAAAGCAGATAATCCTTCTCCAAAGGGTAAGTTATTTTTAAATAGAATTGCCTGTTGCTAACAGAAAAAAAAATTACTACAAAAACAGGAAATCTGGTTAGCATCAATATGGGAGTGGAGGAGGATCAGCAAAACTTGCTAGAAAGGTTGGCCAGGGATAATGTGTTGGACAGTGTTAAGAGCAACATCTCTATATCTGAGGGGGAATAATTTAGGGGATTGCAAAAACCTCGCTCAGATATAGACATGTTCCTCTTAACATTGTCCAACACATTATCCCTGACTCAGACTTTTCCTCTTGGATACGAATCGGTTTAATGACTATAGAGGATCTTCATCAAGGATCAGTTATACTTCCCTATTTATATTCCCTAGTGAAATCACTTCCAAATTTAATATTTCAAATAAAGAATTCTTCAACTACCTTCAGATCATACATATCTCCTCAGGGTATGACGTGGGTGCAACCCATCATCCAACTCCCTTAGAATCCTTTTTCTATGACATTCTTAAAAAGCATAAAGGTATTGCAGTGATTTATGGAGCTCTCATACAGTCCGACAATGAAGGACCCATTTGCTTTGTTTTTAGGTGGTGTCTGGGGGTCTTTCCTCTGGAGATGTAATAGAGAGACCAGAGATCTTTTACATGTGTGGTGAAATTGTGGGAATATTGTTCACATTCCACATCTTGACAGTTACCAGAGTACACATAGCTATAAAATGGAACTCTAGCTCCCCCCATTACTCAGGGAGATTGTGCAGGATATGCAATTCAACACAACTATGGAAAAAATTCTAGCAACCAGAACGGGCTCATTAGAATCGTACATGGGCCAAATGGCATGCATACTACACATCCAACCCTCCCAGGTAGATCAAACCTTAAACTTCACAAACATCACTTAACTCGCTCTCTTACGTAATTTGGGGCTACACATAACTTATTTATTGAATCATACCCCAGGACAGACTCATCGAGTCCAACAGTGGCATAGCTAATGGGTATAAGCATACAGGGTGTAACCATACTGTTATGGTTATTGCTAACTGTTAATATTGTGGTTATCGCTACTGTTACCACCTCCGCTGATATGTACATGCTTCTCCTACCCTTCCCATCCCTCCCCTCTTCCTGTCCCCCCCCCCCCACACTTTTCCTCCCCTTCCACTTGAGATATGTTTTACTGCACTGTTATTTGCATCGCTGCAATCCGGTGCAAATACTCTGGGATTATGAACTCCCTATTCTGTATAATTCTGTTTAAAAAAAAACACTAAAAATTCATGTTAAAAAAGAAAGGTTGGCCAAATGTTATTGCCTGAATGCATCTTCAGTGAAAGGAGAAAGGGAACAAATTATTTGGCAATGGAATCCTTACTCGCCCAAGACATAACTTGACATTTGAAGTTGGAGAAGAGTTGGAGGAATCCCCGTAAAGATTAGATAGATGACCAAATCAAAATATAGAGATATGGATATTTATCTGATGTATACAGTAAGATTTGGGTTGAGTTACCATCTATTCCTCCAAACTGGAATACAATTAATATGAACAAGTGTTTTTTTCTTTGTGAGGAGAATGTGAGTTTACAACAGACAACACCGGTAGATGATTTTTCCCATAAAGACCAAGAGTCCAACATGCTTGCTACATCATTCTACTGAAAGTATTCAGACCCCTTTAAATGTTTCACTCTTTGTTTCTTTGCAGCCAATTGGTAAGATCAAAATACTTATTTTTTGCTCAATAATTTACACTCTGCACCCCATTTTGATAGAGAAAAACTGAAATAGCACCCTTTTGAGCTAGTACTGCCATGAGTCTTATTGGGAATGATGCAACAAGTTTTACACACCTGGATTTGGGGATCTTCTGCCATACTTTCATGTAGATCCTCTCCAGTTCTGTCTGGTTGGATGATGAATGTTTGGGGACAGCCATTTTCAAGTCTCTCCAGAGATGCTCAATTGGGACAAGGTCAAGCTCTGGCTAGACCAGTCATGAATGGTCACATAATTATTCTAAAGTCAATGCTTTGTTATTTTAGCTGCGTGCTTACGGTCATTGTCTTGTTGAAAGGTGAACCTTGGGGCTAGTCTGAGATCCCAAGCACTCTGGAAGAGGTTTTAACTCAGGATCTCTCTATACTTGGCGCAAGCTTTCAGGGCACACAGGCCCCTTCTTCAGGCATGCATACAAATGAAGCACTGAGAGAAAAACACAATATTTGAGGGATGTTACAACAAGATAATTAGTACATATGGTGAGACTCAATTAAGATAAGCTGGGGCAATAAAACTAGAGGTTATGTTACACAGAGAAGGGTGATGGGTAGGGGGTGGGGGGCTAGGATGGCAGGGGTCTGGAGTTAGTCTCTTGTGGGGATTGAAGCGAGTCCATGTAATGAGCCATAAATCCAGGTGCAATATTGAGGCCTTGTGTCAGTGACTGGAAGGTCATCATCAGTTTGAACTCCCAGGTTTTCCTTTCTCTGTTGTCCTTAAAGTCACCTTTCAGTATTAGGACCTTTAAATCCTTCTCGCTGTGGCCTGGCCCAGAAAAGTGTTTTCCCACAGGTGTGTCCATCCCCTCACTTATGGTGTGTCTGTGAGAATTCATCCTGCTCTGAAGTTTTTGTTGGGTCTCCCCAATGTATGTATTATTTGTGTGACACCTCATGCACAGTATCATGTACACAACATTGGAGGATCTACAGGAGAATGTGCCCGGGATTTTATACTCCTGTTGTGTGTTGGGGATGTGGACTGTGCTTGATGATAGAACATGGGCACATGTCTTGCATCTTTTGTTCTGGCAGGGAAAAGTGCCCGTCTGTGTTGGTGGTGAGAGGGCACTTCTTACCAGGAGATTCCTTATGTTTGGTGGCTGTTTGTAAGCAAGGAGGGGTAGGTCCGGGAATATGTCCTTTAGCCTGTTGTCCTTATGAAGAATGGCTTGGAGATCTTCTGCAATTTTCTTTAAAATCTTCATTTGTGGGTTGTACATGACCACCAGGGGTACTCTGCACTTGTCCTCTTTCTGTCGGTATTCCAGCAGGCTGCTCCTTGGAATCCTTCTAGCTCTGTGGATCTGTCTATCTACAACTAGGGGGTGAAGAATTTTTTTCGCAGATTACGACTGAAAGAATTCTTTTTTGACAAAAGTGAGACCGCATTACAGACTGACCCGGGACATGAAACATCAAGAAAGAGGAAAAAGTCTAATTGGACCCCTCAACCCGGATTTAATCAAACCTTGGATTACTACATAGACTGTTTCAGAAAAAAAGTGAAATCGGAATTGTTAGACAGAAATCACAACATCACGGACAACCTAAGCATACAAGAAAGAAAAGCCATACGGTCATTAAAATCCAACAAAGATATTGTCATCAAACCAGCAGATAAAGGTGGAGCTGTAGTAATTATCAACACTTCAGATTACATTCAGGAAGCTAACAGACAACTTTCTGATGAAAGATACTACACACCATTGAGGGAAGATCCCACTGTACAATATACAAGAGAACTTACTGAGATCATTAATGGCTTTGACCCAATATCTGACTCTCTACTGGATTTAATACCAAACACTCCCAGAATAGGTACATTCTACATGCTCCCAAAAATACATAAAGATGGAAATCCAGGGAGACCAATCATTTCTGGTGTTGGAACCCTAACTGAAGGTATCTCTGGCTGGGTGGAGAACATTTTAAAACCTTTAGTGAAGGAGACGCCTAGCTATGTCCAAGACACCACCGACATCCTCCGTAAACTTTCCAACCTGGGTCCACTACCAGATGGCACAATATTGGCAACTATGGATGTTGCATCCCTCTATTCCAACATCCCACATGAAGATGGTATAGCTGCTTGTAAATACTTTCTGCAGAAGAACAACATGGCCACAGAACCTGTCCTACAGCTCATCAGGTTTGTACTGCATCACAATTATTTCTCCTTTGGTGAGGACATTTACTTGCAGTGTATGGGAAGTGCCATGGGAAGCAGAATGTCACCACAGTATGCCAACCTGTTCATGGCAAAACTAGAGGAGGAGTTTCTTACAACCTGCGCCACTCAACCTCTAGCATACTTCCGCTATATTGATGACCTGCTTGTTATCTGGTCAGGATCTGAGGATGAACTGTTGTCTTTCCACAGAAGTTATAACAAATTTCATCCTACCATAAAACTCTCCCTGGACTACTCAAAATCTAAGGTACATTTCCTGGATACAACCATATACATTAGGGACAACAGCATACAGAGAGTGAGGATAGAGAACAACACCTTCTATCACTAAGAAGAACATTCTTACAACAGGGGTATCACCCCCTAGTTATAGATAGACAGATCCACAGAGCTAGAAGGATTCCAAGGAGCAGCCTGCTGGAATACCGACAGAAAGAGGACAAGTGCAGAGTACCCCTGGTGGTCATGTACAACCCACAAATGAAGATTTTAAAGAAAATTGCAGAAGATCTCCAAGCCATTCTTCATAAGGACAACAGGCTAAAGGACATATTCCCGGACCTACCCCTCCTTGCTTACAAACAGCCACCAAACATAAGGAATCTCCTGGTAAGAAGTTCCCTCTCACCACCAACACAGACGGGCACTTTTCCCTGCCAGAACAAAAGATGCAAGACATGTGCCCATGTTCTATCATCAAGCACAGTCCACATCCCCAACACACAACAGGAGTATAAAATCCCGGGCACATTCTCCTGTAGATCCTCCAATGTTGTGTACATGATACTGTGCATGAGGTGTCACACAAATAATACATACATTGGGGAGACCCAACAAAAACTTCAGAGCAGGATGAATTCTCACAGACACACCATAAGTGAGGGGATGGACACACCTGTGGGAAAACACTTTTCTGGGCCAGGCCACAGCGAGAAGGATACTAATACTGAATACTAATACTGAAAGGTGACTTTAAGGACAACAGAGAAAGGAAAACCTGGGAGTTCAAACTGATGATGACCTTCCAGTCACTGACACAAGGCCTCAATATTGCACCTGGATTTATGGCTCATTACATGGACTCGCTTCAATCCCCACAAGAGACTAACTCCAGACCCCTGCCATCCTAGCCCCCCACCCCCTGCCCATCACCCTTCTCTGTGTAACATAACCTCTAGTTTTATTGCCCCAGCTTATCTTAATTGAGTCTCACCATATGTACTAATTATCTTGTTGTAACATCCCTCAAATATTGTGTTTTTCTCTCAGTGCTTCATTTGTATCCATGCCTGAAGAAGGGGCCTGTGTGCCCTGAAAGCTTGCACCAAATATAATTTTTCTGGTTAGCCAATAAAGGTATCATTCCTTAAGCACTTTTGTAGTTTTTACACAAAAGTATTTACATCAGATTTTCTATACTTGGCCACATTTATCTTTACTTCAACTGAAACCAGTTGTCCTGTTCCTGTAGTTGAAAAACACCCCTACAGCATGATGCTGCCACAACCATGTTTCTCTGTTCATATTGTATTTGGCAGTTGATGAGCAGTACCTGCTAAACTCAAAAAAGTTCAATCTTCATCTCATCAGTCAGAGAATCCTATTTCTCATAGTCTGGGAGTCATTCACATGTTTTTTGTAAACTGTATGCAGGCTTTGATATGTCTTGCACTGAGGTGAGGCTTCAGTCGGCACTCTGCCATAAAGACATGACTGATGGAGTGATAGGTGACTTTGTGGAACATTCTACCATCTCCCTACTGCATCTCTGGAGCTCAGCCACAGTGACTTTGGGCTTCTTCTTTACCACTCACATCCTGGATGGCCAGGTTGAGGAAGAGTTGTGGTCACCCCAAACTTTTTCCAATCAAGAGTTATGGAGGCGACCTAAATGTTAACACCTAAAAATGGCTGTAAAATTGTAGTAGTAATGGGTAGAGGGCTGAAAAATTTTAGTAATAATAAGGCAGTTGCTAAAATTAAATTAAAATATTAACATAAAAATGTAGCCTTGTCCTGCATGTCCTGACCCAGTTATTTACAACAAAGATTTAAGTGGAAATGTTAAAAATCAGATACCCTTCCTCTCAGTGGGTATAAAATTCTGGTAATGCGGATTGTCAAAATTTCAATTTCAAGTACTGGGAATACGAATTGTAAAGAAATGTTCTATTTCAAGTTGTGGAAAGTAGCACCTTTTGTATATACATAGCACTGCAAAGTATTCACTGAGAGCATTTTTAAGATACTAGTAGTAGTGCAAAATACTGTATATACTCGAGTATAAGCAGACCAGAGTATAAACCGAGACCCCTAATTTTAACACAAAAAAATGGAAAAACCTAATGACTCGAGTATAAGCCGAGGGTGGAAAATGCATTGATCACAGCCTCCCCAGTATATAGCCAGTAAGCCCCCTGTAGTATATAGCCTGCCAGCCCCTATAGTGTATAGCCTGCCAGCCCCTGTAGTATATAGCCTGCCAGCCCCTCTAGTATATAGACTCCCCCTGCCCTCTAATATAAAGCCTACCAGCCCCCTAGTATATAGTCTGCAGCCCCTGCCCCCAGTACAATGCCTGTAGGAAAAAAAACTGTTTACTCAACTTCCGACGCCCCCCGGCAGGTCCTCTTCTATTCAGTGATGCTCCAGCATCAGCTTTATGTCCCTGCGCCGTCCATCGCCGGCACCATGACATCAGCCGCATGCTGACATCATAGTGTGTGCCGATGCCGATATAGTAGAATGTCAGCGAGCGGCTGACGGCACAATCCCCGTGATGGACAGCCGATACCGGAGCATCGCTGTATATAAAAGGACCTGCCAGGGGGCCGTCGTAAAGTGAGTACACGGTTTGATTTTTTTCATGACTCGACTATAAGCCGAGGAGAGGTTTTTTAGCACATTTTTGTGCATAATTCATGGTAATGTATTGTAACGGTCCGTGGGTGAAAACCAAATTTGTTACAGAAAAGAATATGTGGGTTCGGAGTCCCTCATCACTAATTAGGAAACATTATGATAAAAATCCACCTTTAAAGTAGAGGCTGATGCTTCCAATCAGAATGTGTAAAAATGTAATTTCCACTTACATGTAAGATAAATAATGTTTACATCCAAAAATAGTTTGGACATGACTGAATAATAAACTAATTTTTTCATTTACATTTTCCCAAAACATGCTTATACTTTTTTAAAAAAGAACTATACAGAAAGTATTTCTTAAATGCCAGATAGAAAAGAATAATTATAAGCATGCAAAATTAAAGAAAAGGAATATGCTGCAATCTAAGCACAATACATGCTGTATTTATTATATTTATACTGTGCTTGTCAGCTATGTGGACTGTTTATTGAAAAGTGATTGGAAATATAAAGGACAACAATCTTAAAGTACTTCATGACATCATAGCATGCCCTTTGTTTTCCATTTTTCATATATAACAGTAAACTTTCCAGTTTCCAACTCTGCTGCCATGAATCATGGGAATGCAGTAAGTCACACAAAGTATGTGATTACATTAAAAGCATTAAAAACTACAGTAGAATAAAGAACAAAGGGCCCAGTGTATAATAATTCACATGCCACTTTTTTGGTTGTTTTGCATCTGGGTATTGTTTGTTGTCGTTTTCTGCCTTCTTTCGCCGTTTTGTGCACCTATTTCAATTTCTCTATAATTTTCTGGGCGTGTTTAAAAACATTTTTTAGTTTGTGCCTAATTTATCTCTTGAAATTTTTTTAAAAATTGCAAAGAAGTCATTCTTTTATGTGCAAACTGCCTGCACATTTATTTAAAAAGGGTCCACGCCACGTATGTGTCACACGCAACCCCAGCAATTCTGGTCCCAGTTGCTGCTTTGTGTCATCATCCGTGGTGGTCCAGGTGGTTCACTGACCCCGAGCCTTGATACTACCTTGAAGGCAGCCCCTTAACATGAAGCATTATTTTCTAAGGAAGCCTAGTGACATTGTAAGGGATAATATAGGAAGAAGTGCCTGAAGGGAGCTACAGGGAAGTGGGAGCTGACAGAAGTACATGTACTCTCTGCAGATGAACCTGGGGCAGGATGACAGATTGATGCTTTACATATTGTTAGCATATTTTGATATACCTTATATACTCGAGTATAAGCCTAGTTTTTCAGCACAAAATTTGTGCTCAAAAACCCTAACTCGGCTTATACTCGAGTCAACTAAAAACATAAAGACAAAACTCACCTTTCTGACGTCACCCATAGGTCCTCTTCTGTCTGAGACAGAAGAGGACCTATGGGGGACGTCGGAAAGATGAGTACAGTGTTATTTTTTTTCCTACTACAGGGGCTGGGCAGGCTGTATGCTACAGGGGTTGGGCAGGCTGTATGCTACAGGGGCTGGCAGACTATATACTGGGAGGCTGTAACCAATGCATTTCCCACCCTCGGCTTATACTCGAGTCAATAGGTTTTCCCAGATTTTTTGTGTTGAAATTAGGGGTCTCGGCTTATACTCGGTCGGCTTATACTCGAGTATATACGGTAGGTTTATACAGTTCTACTTTAATTACCAGTGGTAATCATAAATGCATCAGAACCAAGCCACAAAATAACTAAATAATAAATGAGCTTGTTCAGTGTCGTAAGATCAAAAGTAAATAACTCGAAAACAAAGTTTAACAACAGCCATGTGAAATTTCGATAAAGGGGACAGCAAAAATGCAATCTAGCCAAAAACAAACACACCAGAAAAGTGTCTTTAAAAAGTCCCTCCATAATATCAGATCCACATTTCATTTAAAAAAAAAAAAAAAAAGAAACGTGCAAAATGGTCCATTTTAAAGTACTGCATTTACTGTAGCCCATGAGAGTAAGGCCTAAGAATACCTAACATGATCTCTACTTCTATGAGAGGTAAACTGAGGCATATGAAACCAATGTGTGTACAATGGGTGGAATGGTTTCTCATTGTTATTTAAAGGGTATCTACAAACAGTATTGGGTGGCAGACCTTGAGATTGTCAAAATATACCTTTATGTTGTTAGTAGCAGCAGGACTGTGAAAATGCATTTATATTCCAAGATTGCAGCTGGATTTGGAGCACTCAGGTGCACTAGTGTGTGAGAGGACCAGTGAGATATATACAATTGTATGTATACATTGCACTGTCTACTACACTGTGCCTCATCCTTGGTATCAACACCGCCCTGTTTCCACGGACCAAGCATGTTCATGTGCAAGTAGCCTCAGAAATAGATGTGGTTTCTTGCAATTGCATTTATTCTATGACCAGATAAACTTTCTGGAAACATACACACAGCCAAGTCATGTGGATAAACCCTGTATTCGTAGTCCAACGGAGTTGACCAAAATTTTTGTTGGGCCTGGGTGTATAACCCCTTTCCAGGATACACTAAAGTAGAGTAGAGATCCCCTGGCAGGCCTTACTTAGTTCCTGCCAATACAGACATGTGCAAGAGCCCTAAACCTTTCAGTAATGTACTGGACAACATTTCCCATGGATCTTTCTTCTTTTTTATCTGTTTGTAAAAATGTTTTAAAAATAAATATTTCTTCAAATGATCAACTTTGATGTTGTTTTACTAATTGTTATGTCTATTTAGGCTGTCTGACGGTGTTTTGTGGATTCCAAGGTCAACATTGTAAGATCATAGGGAATGGAGCGGTGGAGCGATGTCTATATACTCCATAATAATAAATCCACATCCTCTTCTTGCAATGACCTCAGCATGCACTGTTAGGAATGCTGATAAACAGAGAGGGAGACACAGTATCGGCCATGGCTCCCTGCTCAGTCTCCTGTGACTGCTTTCAATTAAGTGCTACAAACTAACTTTTAGTAACGACGATACAGAGTAAAAATCTTTAATGGGGATTTAGAGGATTTTGCACTTGGATCATGGAGCTTACCTGTATTCTGCGCTCTTAGCGACATTATGCTTCACTAACCTTCATTTTAATGAAAAATTAGCAGTACAGGACTTACTCTAAAATAAGCCTAAAAGGTATCCAGAGATATATTTGTTTACTACACACGGCAATGTCAGATTACTGCACTGCGCTATGAAGTTGTGGCATTTTAATGTTTCTTTAATTAAAAACAAAGGTTTATTTATGAAGCGCTGCACGATTACAGAAATAAATCTTCCAAAATTCCACTCGTATTTTCTTTAATACATGTCATAGTTCGAAGAAGCAAACTCATTACCATCCAATATGCATACACAGTACAATAAATATCCTTAAACTTTACTTTTTACTGTGTTTTTACTATGTCTGCTTCACAGGTCTAAGCTGACATTATAGCAGGATATACCACTAGAGGGCAGCATTTTAGTAGAGCATGTATACTCTAGTAGTGACTGAAATAAACAACATTGTAGGGATAAGCATCATTTTAATTAAAGTTCCCTAGTGGGACCCAATTGCTGAGCTACAAAAATCAGAGGAGGTCCTATTCTTGCCCATGTATGCCTACCTTTTAGAAGTCTAATAGAATGTCAAACATGGATGCCACACAGATGTCATCCGTGGGCCATTTATATTTGCAGATCAGAAGAAGAAGGGTCTAGGACAGTGGTGGCGAACCTATGGCACTGGTGCCAGAGGCGGCACTCAGAGTTCTTTCTGTGGGCACCCGGGCCATTGCCCCAGCACACAGACAAGACTCAAAGAATCTTCCTGAAGTTCCAAGAAACTTAAAAGATGCTGCTTTCGGTCCTATTTTTATACTTCTCTACTTGGGACTGTAGGAAGAGGGAGAATGAATTGACAGGGCCGAATTATCTTTGGAGGACCTCCTGCTGGCCCCATGATTCTCTGTGCACAGAGGGACACTGGAAAGAAGCTAAAATGTTCCATCTTTCTACTGTGTTGATGTCCTCGGGAGGCCAATATGGTTGAAAGTTGTTGAAGAACAGGGAGCAATAACTTACTGCTTTAATTTTTGGTTGGCACCTCACCATAAATAAGGGGGCATTTGAGTAGCTTTTTGGGCACTCGGCTGCTAAAAGGTTCGCCATCATTGGTCTAGGACATAGTCAATAAGGCCAATATACACTCCAGATCTCACATACTGGATACAACCATGTGATGCTGAACCTATGCCAAGGTATTGTCAAGTGCCTGGTTGGTAGCATTTTTGCCAGAATGTTTAAGCCACTGGTGGCAGTATTACTTTTTGCTACTGGGGGCACTGTTACTTCAGGGTAATAAGGGCACAGTAACTTCAGACAGCACTGTAACTTCAGGCTACTGGGGGCTCTATAACTATTGGCTATACTTTGACTATTTAATACTCTGGGGCAAAACGACTATTGGGTACTGTGGGGCACTGCAACTAATGGATAATGTGGGAAACTTTTACTATATTGCCCACTGTGGGGCATTGTTAATATATTGGCTACTTTGGAGCACTGTTACTATATTGGCCACGGTGGGGCACCACTACTATATAGGCTACTCTGGGGGCCCATTTAGTATATTGCTAACAGAGGTTACTGATTTGGTTACTGAGGGACTCCTGTTTTTATTTTGGTTACTGAGGGGTTTTGGCCTTGTTACTAAGTTGTCTAATAAGAGGGCACTGTTACTATATTGCCTACTGTGAGGCCGTGTTCCTATACTATATTGGCTACTATTTATATGTTTTTTTTTTAATTATAATTGTTTTTGTTGGCAGGTTTTAAACTGCACTGAACTGGTCTATAAATGATTGCATATAGATATAATGAATATAACAAAATAGTCTGTGCAGTTCAGAGGTCGCACTAACATTTTTCCAGAAGGGTAAAAATACTCCTCTCACCATTTTTGAGGAGTATTTTTACCCGAGGAGGAGTATGAAAATTTTGGTAAAACACAGCATGCACAACACTACACACAGCACGCACACCACTACACACAGCACGCACACCACTACACTACACTTACACAGCACGCACACCACTACAGAAAGCACTACACTCCACTCACACAGCACGCACACCACTACACTCCACTGGCACAGCACGCACACCACTACACTACACTCCACTCCACTCACACAGCACGCACACCACTACACTCCACTCGCACAGCACGCACACCACTACATTCCACTCACACAGCACGCACAACACTACACTACACTCACACAGCACGCACAACACTACACTACACTACACTCCACTCACACAGCACGCACAACACTACACTACACTCCACTCACACAGCACGCACACCACTACACTACACTCCACTCACACAGCACACACAACACACAACACTACACTACTCTCCACTCACACAGCACGCACTACACTACACTACACTCACACAGCACACACAACACTACACTACACTCCACTCACACAGCACACACAACACACAACACTACACTACTCTCCACTCACACAGCACGCACAACACTACACTACACTCACACAGCACACACAACACTACACTACACTCCACTCACACAGCACACACAACACTACACTACACTCCACTCACACAGCACGCACACAACACTACACTACACTCCACTCACACAGCACACACACCACTACACTCACACAGCACGCACAACACTACACTACACTCACACAGCACGCACAACACTACACTACACTACACTCCACTCACACAGCACGCACAACACTACACTACACTCCACTCACACAGCACGCACACCACTACACTACACTCCACTCACACAGCACACACAACACACAACACTACACTACACTCACACAGCACACACAACACACAACACTACACTACTCTCCACTCACACAGCACGCACAACACTACACTACACTCACACAGCACACACAACACTACACTACACTCCACTCCACTCACACAGCACACACAACACTACACTACACTCCACTCACACAGCACGCACACAACACTACACTACTCTCCACTCACACAGCACACACAACACTACACTACTCTCCACTCACACAGCACACACAACACTACACTACACTCCACTCACACAGCACGCACACAACACTACACTACACTCCACTCACACAGCACACACACCACTACACTACACTCCACTCACACAGCACGCACACCACTACACTCCACTCCACTCACACAGCACGCACACCACTACACTACACTCACACAGCACGCACACCACTACACTACACTCCACTCACACAGCACGCACACCACTACACTCCACTCCACTCACACAGCACGCACACCACTACACTCCACTCCACTCACACAGCACGCACACCACTACACTACACTCCACTCACACAGCACGCACACCACTACACTACACTCCACTCCACTCACACAGCACGCACACCACTACACTACACTCCACTCACACAGCACGCACTACACTACACTACACTCCACTCACACAGCACGCACTACACTACACTACACTCCACTCACACAGCACGCACACCACTACACTACACTACACTCACACAGCACGCACACCACTACACTACACTACACTCACACAGCACGCACACCACTACACTACACTCCACTCCACTCACACAGCACGCACACCACTACACTCCACTCCACTCACACAGCACGCACACCACTACACTACACTCCACTCACACAGCACGCACACCACTACACTACACTCCACTCACACAGCACGCACACCACTACACTACACTCCACTCACACAGCACGCACACCACTACACTACACTCCACTCCACTCACACAGCACGCACACCACTACACTACACTCCACTCCACTCACACAGCACGCACACCACTACACTACACTCCACTCACACAGCACGCACACCACTACACTACACTCCACTCCACTCACACAGCACGCACACCACTACACTACACTCCACTCACACAGCACGCACACCACTACACTACACTCCACTCACACAGCACGCACACCACTACACTCCACTCACACAGCACGCACTACACTACACTACACTCCACTCACACAGCACGCACTACACTACACTACACTACACTCCACTCACACAGCACGCACACCACTACACTACACTCCACTCACACAGCACGCACACCACTACACTACACTCCACTCACACAGCACGCACTACACTACACTACACTCCACTCACACAGCACGCACACCACTACACTACACTACACTCACACAGCACGCACACCACTACACTACACTACACTCACACAGCACGCACACCACTACACTACACTACACTACACTCACACAGCACGCACACCACTACACTACACTACACTCCACTCACACAGCACGCACACCACTACACTACACTCCACTCACACAGCACGCACACCACTACACTACACTACACTCCACTCACACAGCACGCACACCACTACACTACACTCCACTCACACAGCACGCACACCACTACACTACACTACACTCACACAGCACGCACACCACTACACTACACTCCACTCACACAGCACGCACACCACTACACTCCACTCCACTCCACTCACACCACTACACTCCACTCCACTCACACAGCACACACACCACTACACTACACTCCACTCACACAGCACACACACCACTACACTACACTCCACTCACACAGCACACACACCACTACACTACACTCCACTCACACAGCACACACACCACTACACTACACTACACTACACTCACACAGCACACACACCACTACACTACACTCCACTCACACAGCACACACACCACTACACTACACTCCACTCCACTCACACAGCACGCACACCACTACACTACACTCCACTCACACAGCACGCACACCACTACACTACACTCCACTCACACAGCACGCACACCACTACACTACACTCCACTCACACAGCACGCACACCACTACACTACACTCCACTCACACAGCACGCACACCACTACACTACACTCCACTCACACAGCACGCACACCACTACACTACACTCCACTCACACAGCACGCACACCACTACACTACACTCCACTCACACAGCACGCACACCACTACACTACACTCCACTCACACAGCACGCACACCACTACACTACACTCCACTCACACAGCACGCACACCACTACACTACACTCCACTCACACAGCACGCACACCACTACACTACACTCACACAGCACACACAGCACACACAAGACTACACTCACACAGCACGCACACAGCACACACAGCAGACTACACTCACCCGGCCTTGATCTTAAGTCCCGTCGCGGGGACAGCCCCTCTGTCCACATGTCTCCCCTGTGGCCGGTGCTCTCACTCCGGGTCTCTCCGGCACGCCCCTTAGTCACGTGCCCCGCTGAGCGGCCCGGAGCGCGCTGCGATCGCGCTAGTGACATTTCCCTCTTTTGCAGCGCGCGCCGGGCCGCTCAGCCTGTGCGCTACAGGGAATAATTGCCATGCGTTCTTTTACGCATGGCAATTATTTTGGGGGGTAATGGCGCCTCATCACGCGTCTATGACGCGTGGTGAGGCGTTAATGCGACCTCTGGTGCAGTTAGATTCCGCATGTAAACAATTTTACACCTAATAAATGCCACAGGTGCTATCACGACCCATATCGCGGGTCGCGGGCTAACCAGTGTCCCCCTGTGTTAGCATGCTCAGCACCTGCCCGTCTCACCTGTCCCCGTTCCTGCTTCTGGTCCGTCGGCTGTGTGTGCGCATCCCCGGCTCCTAGAGCGCAAGACGGCTTCAGCAGATTTATTGGCACTGGTAATTTCCCACAATGCTATTTAAATTGGTATCTTCCTGCACTCCCTGCCAGATCTTTGTGCTCTGTCTTTCGGCTCAAAACCTGGTCTATGATGTTCCATGAGTCACAAGCAACAACTGTGCAAAATTTGGTGATAACGCGATGGTAAAGATTCCTTTAGCGGACATACATGCTGCATACTATATTAGATATGCACACACATATATATACATACACCAAATACATACGCCCCTTACATGCAATTTATTTCATATTTGCATCCATATAAATTCAGTACCTGAATTACACAAATGCAATTTAAATATATTCTTGTTTAACACAAACTTACAATTTTGCAGGATGGTTGTGTGTAGCATCTTGAGCAAGGGTGGATTAGGACTGCCATGGGCCCTTGGTTATATGAATATTATAGCCTCTACAAGTCTGAAATCACTTTCTACATGTGATAATAGAATCACACTTCTTGGGGAATGGAGGATACGTCTTTTCTGCCTGCTTTCATTCTCTGCTTTAAGGACTTTAGGAGAACCATCAAAGAAATGTCTCTTGTGTACATGTCTATTGAGAGCGGGAACAGATGTACGAGAATTTTTTGGGTGTAGGCCTTTCTCAGTACAGGCAGTCCCCGGGTTACGTACAAGATAGGGTCCGTAGGTTTGTTCTTAAGTTGAATTTGTATGTAAGTCGAAACTGTATATTTTATAATTGTAGATCCAGACAAAAAAATTTTTGGCCCCAGTGACAATTGGAGTTTAAACATTTTTTGCTGTAATGGGACCAAGGATTATCAATAAAGCTTCATTACAGACACTTTACAGCTGATTATTGCAATCTGGGACTATAGTAAAGCATCCAGAAAGCTTCACCAGAGGTCAGAGGGGTCTGTCTGTAACTATGGGTTGTCTGTAAGTTGGGTGTCCTTAAGTAGGGGACCGCCTGTATAATGTTTGGGGGTGGTTTGGGTGGCCATGGGCTCAACTGGCCTCTACTGGATGGTATCAGAGCCCTTTTGCTGTAGCTTCACAGGCTATTAAACTTCTACACAATGCCTGTGAAGACAGAGCAGGGGGTGATCTGGTAGCACTTCAGGCTTATTAGAAGAAAAGATGCCATGGATAACAATATGAATATTACCTCATGTAAGGCTGCGTTTTATCATTTTTCTACTACCTGCAGGGCTGAAGCTTTCCCATGCCTGATGATTATCTACACAGCCAGGGGTGGAGCCAGCTTAGATACACCCCGTACACACTCCAGTACAGCCTACAGTACTAAATAATCAGTTAGTATAGAAGGAAACTATTCAGTGCAGCACTGCTCACACAATCTGCAGGGAGGAGGCCCGGGACTTGCAGGTGGGACTTCTGTTTAGAGCATAGGAAAATATTTCTTCCTGCTCCTACAAAGCTGGTAAATAAACACTGCGGCTCTGTGGAGCCCTCGGGGTTCTGCTATCTGCCACCTAAGGTAAAATACTCATTTTGCCTCATTGCCGATGCAGCCCTGAGTACATACCATATTTTTATACTGGTTAAACCTATGTAACAATTAAATTAAAAGCTTCATTTCCTAGAGAAATGCAGCCAAACAGCTTTGCTTTTTATTCAAAAGTTTATGAGGATTGTTACCCATGCATGGTTGAAGCAATGAATTAAGTTAATGTAGTGCTTCATACAGCACTTACCGTATATACTCGAGTAGAAGCCAAAAAATCCAAACTCAGCTTATACTGAGTTAAAAAAAAAGAAAGTCAATATTCACCTTTCCTACAACCCACGCAGGTCTTTGCGATCCGTCCAGCAGCAGGAGGGCCGTGTGATGCCCTGATGCACAAGCTGTGACTTGTGGAAAGGTGAATATTGACTTTCTTTTTTATGAACTGAGCAAACTGGGAATAATGAAAGGCTGGCTGGCTATATAATGGGCAGGGGGCTAGCTATATAATGGTGTAATGCTGGATGGCTATATACTAGGGCAAGGGCTGGCTACTGGGGGAATTCTGGCTGGCTATATACTGGGGTAGGGGGCTGGCTATATATTAGGGCAGGGGGTGGCTATATACTGAGGCAGGGGGCTGACCATATACTGGGGCAGGGGGCTGGCTATATACTTGGGCAGGGGGCTCACTATATAATGGGGTTGGCTATATACTGGAGCAGGGGACTGGCTATATACTGGGGCAGGGGGCTCTTTATGTACTGGGGCAGGGGGCTGCCTATATACTGGGGGAATGCTGGCTGGCTATATACTGGGGGCAAGGGGCTGAATGGCTATATTCTGGGGGGAATGGACTGGCACCAATGTATTTCCCACCCTAGGTTTATATTCAAGTCAATAGGTTTTCCCATTTTTTGTGATAAAAAAGTGTATATGGTATCTTATTGCTAGAGAATGCATATATAATTATATACAGAAGGATACACTGTTACCTATGATTTTCATGCAGTTTGTGTTTGTGTTGTGAGATTTTCAATTTCACAGCACAAAAGTCAAACAGAAGCACTTTTGCTGCTATATGTATCTCATGCACTGCAAATAAATACATTTCTGCTCCTTAACTGTTCCTTACACACAAGTAACACAGTACATTCAGAAGCAGCATCGCATACAGGTTATATTAGGTTATACATTATTGTAAAGTACTTCATTTATTAACTGCTGTAGCCTATTTGGGTGTATGAGAGTAATGGAGAAAAACACTTACTGGAGTATTAAGACTTCTTGTAGTAGCAGGACACAAACAAGGGCAGCTAGCTCTAAGGCTGCATGTACACGACTGTATGGGTAAACGTATGTACGACCGCCCCGCTCCGTACACGAGAAAAAGACAGGACATGTCCTATCTTTCCCCATGTTACGGCCCGTACTCCATGCATTGCTATTGAGAGGGGAGGGGCCACAAGGGGATATGTTCATGAGATTAAGGAGCTCTGATGTTAATGGCTCTGGAATACTCTTTTGGGTTTGACTTTTTCAATGGCTTTTCAAATGCCTTGAAATGGTTATTGCATGATTTAAAAGATAAATCTAAACACTATTCTATATTGGCAATATTAATAATTGTGAATTGCTTTCTTCTATTTTTGCCATTTTCTTATCTTTCCTCCTACAAATAATATTGTAGGTCATAAAAAACATTCTAACCCTTTACTTATATACTATACTAACTGGTACTAGAGTAACTATGTTTGTTTTGCAAAATTCCAGCATGTGACAGCCATATTTTCTTTAGAACAATGTGTCAAAATCTATTTAGATTTATTTCAAAATGAAAGGGAAGTCCGAGTTTCCTGCATTTTCATGTGGTTAAATTGTCCCTGACATCGCATTTTTTTAGATAGGAAGCTCATGATCACTTAGCATTCAGAAACAGTTTTGTAGATAGTCAAGTAAAAGGTCAGACTGAAAATGTTTTTTTGTAATTATAGGTAGAAGGGACTTTTAGCAATTTTGGATCTAGCGTAAGTTTAAGCAGGGGTTCTTTATCTTCAAGTTTCCGAAAAGAACACATTTCTTCCTGGACTGCCGGCCAGGAATTGTTAATGCACAACTGGACCTCTGAAGTATTTTTATTGTAATAATGAATAGTGCAGGGAAAAATAGTGGACTTTGTAAAAGTCTACCATTATTTAAAACTTAATTTTTTTCTCTTCATTCCCCTGCAGTAAGCAGTGTATCTAAAGGCCCCTATATAATGCAAAGAAATTACTAAAAATAATTTTATTACTTTGATTGCATTTATATATAAGGATTACTTCCCGTTTGTAGTGAGTTCATAAACTTTCTTGATCTAAGTAAGCTTAGCCTTTCTCTGACTTAAAGGACATCTACCATCTTATTCACTGATGGTGCATGATTACTACCTACCTCCCCCTCTCATCCCCATTTGCTGTAATCTGGGTCGTAATGTCCTGGCACGGCCGTATTTGGAGGAAAATTACTTTTTGAAATTATTCAAATTAGGCCTCGACACTTGGCAAAGCCTCTCTCAGCCAGGATTTCATTAGTGCAGAGAGTCAGCGTCTTGCATGCGCAAGATTTGCAGAGATCCGGTGATTAGCCTTATCCTGAAATTAATCATTTTAAAAAGTGGGTTTTTTCCAGTCACTTTAACATATAACAAGCAGAAATTACATTACAGCACAGGGGGATGAGACTGTAAAGTCTGTACTAATTATCAGTAAACCTGATGGTAGATGCCCTTTATATAAAAAATCAGTTCTCATTTTATTAGTACAGGTGGTCCCCTACTTAAGAACACTCGACTTACATACGACCCCTAGTTACAAACGGACCACTGGATATTGGTAATTTATTGTACTTTAGTCCTAGGCTACAATATACAGCTGTAACAGTTATCACATGTGTCTGTAATGAAGCTTTAGTGTCAATATTGATTCTTATGACATCCCAACATTTTTAAAATCCAATTGTCACAGAGACCAAAAAAGTTCTGTCTGGGATTACAATGATAAAATATACAGTTCTGACTTACATACAAATTCAACTTAAGAACAAACCTACAGACCCTATCTTGTATGTAACCCGGGGACTGCCTGTAATTGGTGCAGGTTATCCCAAAAGGTTTTACTTCATTTTTTGCAGTTGTTCATTTAAGAAGGAAACATTTAAAGGACATCTACCACCAGGATCAAGCACACTGACATATTGGTGTGTATCCTCACTGGCAGAAACTGCTGTTCTTTTAGCTTCTTCAGTTTTTTCTGGTTTTTAACAAAAAAATGCTTTTAAAATTATGCAAATGAGTCTTAGGGGCTCTGAGCTCCATAGATGTTAAAGGAGACTGGAGCCCGTAGGATCATTTGCATACATTTTAAAGCCTTTTCTTCTTTAAAACAAGGGCATATGAAGCTTAAAGAAGAGTAGATTCTGCCAGAGGGGACACACATTAGTATGTCAGTGTTCTTGGTTCACAATTAGAGATGAGTGAGCACTAAAATGCTAGAGTGCTCATTATTCAAGACAAACTTTTCTCGATGCTCGAGTGCTCGTCTCGAATAACGAACCCCATTGAAGTCAATGGGAGACTCGAGCATTTTTCACTGAAAGAACACATTGAAAAAAGAACACTGAAGAACACATTGCAGATGTTTGCAGTTGTTTTCACTGAAAGAAAACATTGAAAGAACACAGTGAAGAACACATTGCAGATGTTCGCATACATCTGCTAACTTATCCGAAGACACGCGTGCAGAACGATGTTCTTCACAATAGTGTGTGAAGAACACCTTGCAGATGTATGGAAACATCTGCAATGTGTTCTTCACATACTATTGTGACGAACACGCGTGTCTTCGGATAAGTTAGCAGATGTACGCGAACATCTGCAATGTGTTCTTCACTGTGTTCTTTCAATGTGTTCTTCACTTAAATGATCCTGTGTTCACTGTTTTCATTGTATTCTTCACTGTTCATCACTGTCTTTTCTTAATTAAATGCTCGATCTCGAGCAGGGGAAATACCCGTCCGAGCAACGAGCCATTCCAAGTATGCTAATACTGGAACGAGCATCAAGCTCGGACGAGTATACTCACTCATCTCTATTCACAATCCTTCATCCTGGTGCTAGATGCCCTTTAAGCTCACTATACTAAAATTAGAGATAATACATGTTACTCTCTCTATACCGAACATCGGATACTCAAGTAGGTTATAACACCATGCAGATAGTTTCAGAAAAACTTGGCACTCCTTATTAGATACATTTTCATAGTAGTATCCTTATTAGATACATTTTCATAGTAGTATATTTTATTAAAGTCAAAGTAGAATGGCAATCCAAATTTACATGCAATGTTCGGTGTATACATCAGACCTTCATCAGGCACAGATTGCAAGGTATATAGGTATAGTAATAAGAATGCGGCACTATGACCGCTCAGGCGCACAGGGTAGGGAGAATCAGCGGATTTGTCTGCTTAGGAGAAATGGCGCTACTCTACTTTCACTTGAAGAAAATATGAATCATATAAGGACTAAGGAACACATTTCAATTTACACACATCCAAAACTTCACCACAGTAAACTGTATTGTCCCACCAATCCAACTAAGCTGTCATTAATAGGAGTCTAGAAAGTCATTGGGAATTATGTGCTAGTGGTAGCTTGCTACAGGGCTACATTCCCTATTTTATACTAGGATTTAAGTGTCATCTACAAAGTATCGCTCACTGGCTCTGCTTGTGAAGTTCACTAAGAGACAGTGTCCTCAGGAAACACTTTAGCAGTGGATAATTGCTTATAACCACAAAGCTTTCAGAATCTTCTGGATTTTTTGTGGGTTGGACTTTCTAAAATGTAAATAATTTAGTTTTTATTGCCTAAAATCAAATACAGATTAAAATACTGGAAAAATGTTCCTTTTCTAAAAATTCTGTTTTGATTTTTGCTGAACTTTTAAAAAAACTGAATAGATAAGATAACATGATATAAAACAGATGCTTTATTATGTTCTTAGACTATAAGATCCAAGGTCAAGTTGATATTGCGTTATATATTTAATGTAATCTGTACAGTAATCCTTACATTTTTAGCAGCTAAATTCCATGATATGACACAGCCTTCTTTCTCTCTCCACAGATGTCAAAGTTTGACAAGAGTAAAAAAAGTTTAAAGAAAGTAAGTAAAAAGTTTAACAGAGTAAAAAAAGGGGTGAATACAAGGAGTAAAAATTCTCATAGGGGACAATTTCTCTGTAATTTAGCCTGACCTTCTGGGGCAGAAATATGGATTGAACATGCAATTTTCTCATTCTATTATCTATTGGAGAAATAATGTCTCATCTAGTATAAGAGAAAAATATCATGCAATAATACCCCATACCTTATACCTTATACCTCATATCCCGATCAAAACATCACACTGCGCCAGCACACTAGCTATAGACCGTGCTCGTTCCTGGCACAGTTCCTGGCAGGACCCAGCATAGAATTGTGTGGATGCCGGATATATCAAAAAGCCATAGTGATAAATCTCCTTCATTGTGTTTATTGCAAGTGGGTGGCAGCCAGAATCAGCAGATCACAGAGTAGAGACAAAAAAGACAACAGAGATGGGTGGCACCTCGTGTGACGCTTGGATAGAGAGTCAGGTGAGTGACAGAAAACTGCTCACCTGGTAGTTACTTGACTGAGAGCGGTATAAAATGGGATACGATCTCCTTAACGGTAAACATGGGTGGACATAGCAGCTCCCAAGCACTCCAGACCAGTATCCAAAAGGACCGTAAAAGCAAGTAGAATAGAGGCAATATGAGGCTTAGCGGGTGCGCTTGTGAACCACTAGTTAGACCAAGGAATGATGCAGTAGGATTTTCAAATAAAAACATCCAGAAGGTAGTGGAATCAGCAGATCGGTAGTGGTCCCAAGTATCATACTCTCATAGAGACTCTCGTTCATATATCATATGATAGGTCATCATTAGAAATAAAGAAAAAAACTCCTTAAAGTTCCTTTTGTGACTTCTTATCCGGTGCATGACAAATACAAGTCTCATCTACAATACTAAAAAATTGGGTGTGGGTTATTCCCCAGGCAGTTTATTTCAGATTTTTTAACTGCTCTTCTTTAAAATTGCACAAATAGAAAAGTAGACGCAAAAATGTGTGAAATCCAACTCTACACATTCACATATGACTTGCACAAAATTCAGAGCAATTGCTTTAAATGAAACATAGAAATAAAAATGTGCAAATGCCCACGTACTATTTCTACCACTTCTAATTTCAGAAATTTTTGTGCAAATATGAATTTGTCTACAGAAAAAAATATTTGTAAACCAAGCTTTTCTGTTAAACATATTTTTTTTAAGAATTTTTGAAAATATTTTCAATGGCACTATTTATAGTATTTTCACTTTGGCTTCTGGATCTAAATTAGACGGCTACTTGCTAATTATAGTATGTACTAATGTGTTTCATCCTCTCTGTCCCTCTTGTATGACATCATTGCCCTGGGATCTCACAATACTAACTATCAGTGAGTTGTGTCTTTCCTGGATCCATGTCCATTCATGTCTCATAAAGAAGATATGTTTGACTACAAAGTGAGGGGCTCTGTTTGGCAGTGTCAGTGGTCTATAAGTCGTGGCTGCAGTGTACTAGTTAGGGCTCCAGTACCTGAACTTTGAGGGAGATTTATCAGAAGTGTCTGAGAGAAACTGTTCTAGTTGCCATGGGCAACCAATCAGAGCTTGACGTCCATTTTCCGACAGCTGAGCTCTGATTGGTTTCCATAGGCAACTAGAGCAATTTTACCTCACACACTTCTGAGAAATATCCCTTATTGTCTTTGAAGGCATGCTACCTATTAATTCAACGGATAGCACAAAGTCAAATGCATTTCGATGGGCTTTCACAGATGTCCATGGTTTCCAAGGCACCCATGTGTGAGCCACCTACCCAAGCTGCAAAACTGAAAGCAGTTCCTATTTCTAAAAGGCACACAAGACATAGTAAAAAGGCACATGGTTTTCAAAGTTTTAGAAATGGTTAATTATGTTCTGGGGACATCAGCATGTGTTTGTATAGTTAAATAACTGCATGGGTTAAATACAAGAACATATTGACAGTAAGTTCTAATGTCAGTCAGCCCAAATGGAACTTTGATCTGTATGTAAATTTGCCATGGGAAATGATGGAATTCTGTTTGTTATATTTCCTGCACAATTTCCTACTTAATATAACACTGAAAATCTTACAAGTACTAAAATAGCAATTCAAATATTCCAAGTATTTATATTGCATGGTACGCCAAAGACATGGGCTAGAAAGGAAATATTTCATCCAACAATAATATATTTGATCTGAGCCATGCTACATTTTCCATACCGTAAATGACTGACAATTCCAAATATTATAATTGTGCCCATTGTTACTTGTTATTCAAACTTTCTACCATGAAAGTGTTAAATTACTTTCTAACAAAACCGAGGATGTGCTGCCTTATTACACATTCCAGCAATGTAATTAATGCTTTCCAAAGGTTTCAGCTTCAATGATGCCTCCTTCTACAATGTTCATATTCCAAACCATTACTTTTAATAAACTCTTGCGTTCCATCTAATCTGTGTTTTGATCTGTTAAGTCAACTACATCTGTGCCAAAAGATAAAACAGAGTAACCGAAAATCTGAAGCATAAAACATCTGGAAATCAATGCAGGTCAGGAGAATGTGCAATAACATTAATGAAAACCATATTTCCATAGTTTTTAGTCTGACACTGACTCAGGTGAGATGATAGTGCTGAGTATTCTGTGGGCTCATGTACTGTTAATGGAATTTAAATTGCAGTGAGATGGTCAGTATTAAAATCGTTTCAACGGTATAGCTTGGCAAGTTTTGTGAAATATTCCAGACCTATCCACAGCATTTGTTTTCAGAGGTATAGACAGGGGTAAGGTTAACTGTTCTTGGGCAGGAGGAAGGACGTGTTCAACTGAGTGATTCTGGCTTGTCTTGGATATTGCTATAGATAAAAACTAGGGCAAGTATCTTCTTTATTAAGGTAACAAACACTGACGGTATTTATATTCCCAAATACAATATGCTAAGATTGAAGGGGTTGTCCAAGTATAAATATATACTTACCTTTCTCCATGCTCTGTTCAGCTTTGGTACCGCCTGTCTGTGTTTGTATACACCAGACACCATGGCGTGGTTGGGATGTCATATAACCGTATATAAACAGAGACCCAGCAGTGACTGTCCATGTTGCAGCTGAAAGGGAGCACTCAGAAAAGCCCCCCACCACCCAACCATATACAGGCGGTCCCCTACTTAAGAACACTCGACTTACATACGACCCATATTTACAAACGGACCTCTGGATATTGGTAATTTATTGTACTTTTGTCCTAGGCTACAATAAACAGCTGTAACAGTTGTGTCTGTAATGAAGCTTAAGTGTTAATATTGATTCTTATGACAACCCAACATTTTTAAAATCCAATTGTCACAGAGACCAAAAATGTTCTGGCTGGGATTACAATGATAAAATATACAGTTCCGACTTACATACAAATTCAACTTAAGAACAAACCTACAGACCCTATCTTGTATGTAACCCGGGGACTGCCTGTATAGATAAATATATAAACCACTTTTAATGTGACGGATCCATAACTTTTTACTAGTACTCTCAGCTTAGAGCGCACATTTTTAGCATGATATATGGGATACTGACAATGGAAATCAATATGCAAAAAACACGGACATGTAGCTGGTAAGATTTTCTGCACACAGTTGAATTTTGATTCCTAGGAAGAAAAGATTTTGCAGCAGAAATATAAAACAATTTCACTAGTTAACATGTATTTACACCTATTATTTCTATTTTCAGTTGTCTCGAAGCTGCTGGATGGAGGCCTTGCTCCTATGACTCACCGCATCACCTTCCCCTCTGTACAGACCCTATGGAGAAGATTTATCAGCCATTTTTCAGCACTACATTTTGTGTGGGTTTTTCCCCATTAACTCTTACTAATCCTTTGTTTGGCAAGTAGTGAGTTAGTGTCAGGATTCAGAGGTGGTGGACCCCACAAACAATGACGTAAGCCTGGGAGTGGAGTCTAAGTAGCACCCGGTTTTCACCAGAGCCAGCTCCAAATCAGGTTGGACTTGCTGCAGCGTGGTACCACCAGGTCGCTCCACAGGCTCGAATTTGTCCGCGGTGGTGGCCAAGGCGAGGCACAAAGTCGTGAGACAGAATTGTGGTCAGGGACAGGCAGGAGGTCGAGACAAGCATTGCAGGATCGAGGTAAGAGGCAGAGCAGAAGGTCAGGACTGGCAGCAGAGAAGCGTATTCAGGAACATGACCTAGGTCACAATCAAAATACATTAAACAATTGCAAGGCATAGGGAACAAGCTTTTCACTAAGGCACAAGGCACAAAGATCTGGCAGGGCATGAGGGATGAGGGCTGGCTATTAAGTTACCAGATGGCCAGCGCCAATTATCGGCGCACTGGCCCTTTAAATCATGCAGAGCTGGCGCGTGTGCACACTAGGAGGCGAGGACGCATGCACCAGACTGCAGGAGCCGCCACTGGAACGTGGAGAGGTGAATGAGACTGCTGGCATGGAGGGGCACGCAGAGAAGCATGGGTGCACCTGGGACGTGAGACATGGGTCGCAGGGGCACCCGTGACAGTTAGCATGCAGCCATTTTAAAAGACAAATGATCGACAAGTTGCTGCAGATCTACAAAAACAACAATATACACCTGGGTGACCCAATTATGAATGTTTAACATACAATAACTTTATAGCTAACTTTGCTGCAGCTTTATTTCTCTACTCACTTGCTTTGATAAAAAATGTATTCAGAGTTGACTTGACTCAGTTGTCTCAAAGTATATATATATATGTCCTTCATTACTGACTATGGTCATTCTGAAACATTGATACTGAAGTAACAATTGATACTTGTCAATTAGGGCTTTGGTTCAATCAGAGCACAAATCTATTCTGAATTATCTGTGTTGTTTTTCTTATATACTTCCAATCATCATGCCAGGATTTCCTTTAGAGTCTAATTTTCAATACAGCCTACTTAGCATTGAGTGACCTTCACCTCGTGACAATTGTGGTTTCATGTAAGTGGTTACAGTCAGCAATAGGCCAGATAGACATACACTGGGGCCCATTCAATTTCATCAACTGCAACTGTGATCACATTACAAGCTCCATCTCCATAGATTGACAATTAAGGCCATAGACTTCCTTGGTTTTCCTCCTTCAATCAAGCTCCTGTAATCCCCTGAAACGATTATATGTTGAAGTGAATCAATTATAATGACGAATTCTTGTTAGAGAGAAGTAAAGCCAGAAGTTATACATGTAAAAATGGGGCTTGATGTCCTGATAGCAGGTTTTCCGGCTTCTGGTCTGTTGGTATACAATTGGAGAGGCCCAATAATGACATCTTTGGCTGCTTGATGAGGGTAAAGGAAGTCACTGGGAAATGATTCAAGAAAGACATCAGTAATTTTAACTCCATGCATAAGCATTAAAATTATGCATATGTGTTATTATATTCGTGGTCCATTCATGATCCTTAGGTCAGTGGTACAGTCTATAACCTATAAATGTATAATACCAATAGAGGTGTATAGGACCAAAATATTCCTAATCAATAAATCATACTTTTTACTTCAATGAAATCATTATACAAACTTTATTAACATTAAGTATGGCCATCAAAAAACTGTTAAAACATCTAATAAAATCCACAGGAACTAGAGTGTGGCGATGGTCACCAGTCTTACAATGCATAATAGGCATTATCAAATGCACAAATGTCAATGATCACAGTATGCCCAATTTCGGTTGTAGACAAGCATATTACCCACCCGGGTGTTGCATAGTACCAAAATTGTCAAAATCAATGATTCACGACCACCTCCACAGCAGCCCGACGTACATTTCGCCGTCACTTCCTCCAGGGGGTAACCTATAAATGACTGCTTTTATACATGCCTTGAAACATGACATCCAATGACTTAAACTGTATACTTTTTTAGAAAACAATCATGGTAACATAAATACCAGCAATACATAACGACAATTAAGGAGGGGGGCATAAGAGAAAAATAGGCATGTGGAATTCCTAGTCTCAAAATAATGATTTCAGGTCATAAAAAATAGATACACCTTTAATAATCTGTATATGTTACACAGAACCCCATATTACCTTACCAAATTTCTTACAGTCACATAATAGAGTTGAACTATTATAAGCCGAACACATGCTGACATGTAATGACAAGAATTTCCCACCACTTGCCTACAACCATCTCCCTTACACTGCCCAGTACCCAAAAGCATGTTCCTCACCCAGCTTTGTCAGGCCTGCTCATTTAAATGGTTACTACCTGTACATGCGCTATGGGTCTGAAGTCAATTTTAGATATGTGAAATGGGGTTATATTCCACCTACTAAGTATTTATTGTGATATTTCTCCATATTTAATGGGATTAAAAGCTTTGTGGTACAATCTAGTTCTATGTAGCTGAAGAACTAAATAGTAAATAATTGTTATTTTACAGTTTTTTTTACAGTTTTAAAACCTAAAGCATTTATAATTTGTATTTTTTAATACTAGATATTACACGTCATATACGTCTATAGTCTGCATATGATAATTCGTTTTTTGGGGGGATTTTTTGTGCTGCTGTGGTAAAAGTGTGGCACAAAAAGCAGACAGCACTATAGAACAGAAGCAAATTCAAGTAAGTTAACGTAAAATATTCCCTTTTACGCTACACTTATGTATTTTGTATTAAAATGTGCACCATGTCTAATGTATACAGAGTCAAAAAATATGGAGTCACAATTGCCTGACTTTTACTTACTATTCCCTAACAAATCCTATAACTAATCATATATCTTTTTTAATTCACTTTGAGAGAGTTCAGAAAATGTTTTAAGAAGAGCAGTTGAACATTCAAACACATTTTGGGTTACTGGAATTTAGCTTTTGGTCTCTCAGCAAACTATAATTTGTTGATCCACATTACTGTGAACTAATTCTGCACAGGAAAGAAAATCAAACAGTTTGGCTTCGGGGAGCGAATGTACATCTGGCTATTTCATCTACTAAAAGGGAGGCAGCAACATATTAATTTAAAAAATAAAGTTTATCCACATATGCAAGTATAAAAGATTCATAATTTAATGTCTAGTTTTAGAAATTGTTAATATAACTAAATATATCTATAAATATATAAAACTATGAAAGCCCATGGAGATATACAATATATCTGGGGTCCCAATTACCGGGAGAAAGTCGTTAAAAAAAACCTGTAACAAACTCTCAGGAGTCCCCCAGGAGTCTATTATAACCTCATGAGGGACATATAAAAGACACATACATACATAATATACTGTACAATAAAAATGAGTATTTCCCTGTCGCCCTGCTTACCCAAGACTATACACATAATACATTAAAACAACCATCACACAGTAGGGAATTAATGTCTAATGTTCATTTTAAGTTGATTTGAAAAATTTTAAACGTATTGTACATTACAAAAAAACCCACTTTAAAACTTCAACTCCCAATAAAACTAAACAATAAAAAAATGTTTTAATATTTGTTAACTTTAAACTAGAACTAAGGGTCGCAAAAAAAGTCAACACAACGTTTTTTAAAGTAGCTCACCAAAAAAAGTAGTAGTGCAAACTGCACTAAATGCGCTTTGCCTATGTATAGTGTAGGTTGCGTCAGAAATCACGAATCTGTCACTTTCCTGCACTGCCCGACAGAGTTCACTAACTACAGTTTTGCAATATATGGCATTTTTGCAGGTCATACATTACAATGAGCCATTGGCTCATTGTAACGAACCTGCATAAGCCATGTAGCCTCGTGTCAAAAGAAGACCCGAGGCTACCATGGTAACTGAACGCCGCCCCCGGATGACGTTCGGGGGCGCGGCGATCGGAAAAAAGATGGCGGCGCCCGCGCGCCGTCGTCTTTTAAACGCCGCCGGCGACTTTGCCGGCGGCGTTGAGAGGGTTAATAGCCGCGATCGGTGCAAGCACCGACCGCGGTTATTAGCGGTGGGGGTTTTGTGCAAAATGCAAAAACCCCCACCTCTGTATGAAGAGGACTCAGCCCGTGAGCCCTCTTCATACATCCCTTATACTTCTGCGCCGTAGAGCTATGGCGCAGAGCGTTAAGGGGTTAAGAGGTTAATTAAGAATAAACATTCAATGCCTACAAGTAAAAATAATCCTGATAACTGAGGTTTTATCTATGCTTGTGTTTAATCATGCTAAACTCAACAAGATCCTAATATTTTATGGACCTGTAGCAAATGTTGGGTCATCGCTGATATGTCAAAAATCTGAATATCTGCTGTTTTTGTGATGTGATTGTTACCAATCTAATCAATATCAGAATATGTTGATGTAGAGAAGAAAAGCTTCAAATCTGTTGGATCTCTTCCCAGTCAAAGTAATCATCTAAAAATATATGTTTGGAAAAAATGAAATCATAGTTACGTCCATAATTGCCAATAAGATATTGCTATGCCAACAAAAACCCATTACATTCATCAGTGTAATCTTGATGTTTGCGTGTGACACTTGGTATTCAGAAAGCACAGTCCATGGAAGTAATTATATGGAGCAGTAATTGCCCGTCCAGTCTCTAGCATGAATGACCTGATTCAAAACAAATGTTTTTCTTTACTCCTCATCTCCAAATTGCTATAAATATAGTACTGTATGTACATTAATGAGCAGGACTATTGCATCTTAATAAAGGTAGTAGATTAGATTTATCCAAAATAGTTCTTACTAGAAGACACATGATGTAAAATTGGTTAAAAAAGTTACCAAAGTACTGTACCCTGTGAACTTATAGCTCTATGTATTTTAGGAAAATAGAAATATCATGATGACTGCTGGACAAACTGTTTGTTTTGGGGTATTTTGCTTTTTTTTCTTTATTTTATAAAAATGTTGCACAGGTGGAGAAAAACACAAACAAGACCACACTGAACCAGGCAGATCACCAAACCTCATTTACTAACATAGTAGCGGGTAAGCATGGTTTTTGATGCTTGTGGGATGTCTGTGGAATTATTACTAGTAATGTCAGTAGTGTGCAGGCTTTAACTTAAAAGGATAGTTTTAGTAATTGCATTTTTTATATAATAAGTAGACAAATGAATACAAATTTAAAAAAAGAGAATAAACATATCACAAACTATGCTACAAATATGTTTGTGTCAATCCGTCAGACTGCCCCAGATTCAGCAGCAGATGCAGAGAATGCATGTACTTCTGCAAATTATTATCTGGTGAATTTCTTCTTTATTGTGTTATGACTATTGTTGCTTGATTACTTTATTAACTATTGTTGATAGAGTTGTATCTTTGCATTTTAGAAATATACTAGCTGTAGCTCCCGGCTTTGCCTGGGATAGTAAATAACTGCTCTTAGCTATAACAATATACAATGGGTTAACAAAAAATATTTTATTTGTATTTCTCTCTCTCTCTCTGACTGTCTCTGAATGTTTCTGCCTCTGACTGTCTCTGTCTCTGGAACTGCCCGTCTCTATCACTGACTTTCTTTTACTGTCTGACCATCTCTGTCTCTGACTGTGTCTGTCTCCGACTGTCTCTGACTGTGTTTGTCTCTGACCATTTCTGTCTCTGAGGAGCTGTCTCTGACATTGTCTGTTCCGACTGCCTTTGTCTGCCTCTGACTTTCTCTGACTGTCTGTCTGTCTCGTACTATCACTGGTTTTCTCTGTCTGTCTCTGACAGTGACTGTCTCTGACCATCTCTGTATTTGTCTCTGACTCTCATTTTGTCTATGGGGAGATTTATAAAAAGTGTCTTAGAGCAGAACTGCTCTAGTTGCCCACGGCAACCAATCAGAGCTCAAGTTTTATTTTCCCACAGCTGTTTATAAAATAGAATATCAGTAGAATAGCAAAACACACATTTTATATAGATATAATTTTTACAAAATTTACATTATTCTACTTCAGCATTAAGGATATCTCCTTGCACCCACTAATCTGATCCAATTTTATGTACAGTGGGCAACTATCTATCCTCCAATTTCTCAAAGCATAAACTGTGTCTCCCTGCAGGTCCCTTCTCCTTCTATGCGTTAGAAGTGGCTGCAAATGAAAATCTAATTCCTGAGTGTTTAACAGTGGATATCTGTGGTTCTGTCTCTACCTCAATTTTTTTGGTGCCACAGTTTAGAAGGCACAATCTTTCTGCTAAAAGGTGTTTTTTTTAAGCCAGTTTTAGGTGATTCACTTTTAGAACTTTTCATGCAAATTTTACATGCAAGGTCACGAGAGATTAGTTAGGCACAAATTAAAAATACGCTGTAAACCACTCCCTTAAACATCAAAAAAATTAAATAGGCGCACAAGGTGCAACACAATAAAATAAGGCACAAAAAATTATGCACATTAGCCCAAAAACGCCCAAGGATCACCCAGCACTCCAAAAAAGTGGAATTGGAGAAATAATATTGTTCATAATGTATGCAGGGCGGCAGAACTGCAAGCCTTGTTTTCATGACACTTCATTGCATACTATGGATAGGTCAATAGTTGTTTATATGCTTCTCAAATCTTTGTAAAAAAGGGTAGAAAACCCCTGTAACAATACCAAGGCACATTTACTAAGAACAGTGCAGTGTGTACTTTGCCCAGTTTGCCTGTGTATAATGCAGGGTGCGCCAGATTTAGGATTTCTTGCGCCCTTTATGAATCTGAAGCTCCCTGCACTGCTCTGACAGAGTGCACCACTTTTTTTGGTGCACCTTTAACATGGGAGGTGCAACATATTTCTGTCAGACTTTCCATGTTAGTGCAGACACTGGGTGAATATGTCCCACAGTGTTTTGTGAAAAGAGGCTTGTGAATTACTGTTCCATAGAGAATATAAATTTACTAAATCCAACATGTAAGGAGAAGGAGAGCCAATTTCTTTTGATATTCAGCCCTTTTTAGAAAACAATTTTTAAAGACAACAAAGATTCCGGAATAAACCAAATTAGCCATAATATTCAAAGGGCTGTTGGCAGATATGTAAGAAGATTAAGCTGCGTGGAAAACCAAAAATTGACTACATTGCAGGCTCTTGTGGAAATTCTTGCTTCAGAACATGTTGTAATCATGTGTCTACTTATTATGAATATAGAAAATGTGTGTTGAAAAAGATGCAGGTCCCATGAAGAATGTCCTGCCTATTATCCTATCTCATTGATCCAGTGGAAAGGTAAAAACACTACATGACTGATGCCAATTATCCACAGTGTGGAAAAAAAATCCTTCCTGATAACATTTCCCCATAGCCTTATCCTTATCTTCCCATCCTTATAAGTACCTCGGTCTGCCTCCTTTGCACTATATTAGGATTTTTTTTGACTATACTGTATACTGTAGGATGCCTTCTGAAATAACAATAAATAAAATAAATCGACTGTTGTATTAAGGCTGCTTTGTCAAATTGCAAAATCTACAAATATGTGTGTGTTCCAATCAGCATTTAAGATGTTAAATTTAGAAATCAGTTACACAACTCAGAACCCAACATCTTGTAGTCCTCATTTATTTCTCATCGAAAGATCATTATTTCACAACACATACATTACTCCAATAATAGGTTCATGTTGCAACTAAAAAATGTAGAGAACAAACAAAACCCTTTTGAAGTTTCTCTTTCTAATGCTGCCATTGAAGATTGTAATCAGTGCTGTTTTATGTAATATTCAGCATAAGAAAAATAGTTTGATCCCTTTAGTGTTTCTCCTAGAACATTGTTCATGTGGCTTATATGACACTAACATTGCATTCAAATCTCTGTCAGGGTCTTCCATTACTTCACTCCATTATAGGAGCAGAAGAAATAATAATGAAGCCCCCAACACATGGCATAACGGACATCCGCTGCTGCCCAAAACATGAATACAAGGGGAGGGAATTATTATGCCTTCTCCACCAGGCAGACCACAGTACTTATCTCCCATATGGTTATATGTGTTTTGGCTGGGATAATTATTTTATGGTATCACAACTGTTTCCTCAGTACTTCCTTAACTCTTTCATTATATGTGTGTGTATTTGGAGATATACATGTTTGCTGCCTACATTGGGCCCTTTATACTGGAGAATCTGGTAGCGAATTCTGACATAATAAGTCATGTCTGGAAGAAGTCATCATTTAGTTCTGTACATAATGTAAGATGCTCATGCCTGATCTGTACTTTTTTTTCTAAAACACTATTCCCCAGAGTAGTCTCTTATTACCATTTTGGTAAGTTTGCAGATGGGGGGGGGAGTAGAGAGGGGGTGCGATATTTATGTTTCTATTTTTGAAGAGCATGCAAAAAAAAATATTATTCTTGATGTCTGTCACATTAATTTTATTGCATGGCTAAATGATGCCCATGGAAGCCAAAGGATTTGGGGGAAACTGTAGGAAAGGGTCATAGGAGAAGGTGACATTGACTTCATCTATAAATTAGGATAGGGTTGGGATTGAAGGGGATTTCCAAGATCTAGCTAGAAGAAGTTTAACTATTGTAAAAAGTTTACATGTTAACATCTTCTTTCTATATGGAATGGAAGAACGATCTAATAATAACAGAGCTATTTTGGCGGATTTATTTATGGCGACATGAATGATTTCTGAAATTAGGTTGAAAATATTGGACCAGTAATGTTTCAATAGTTGACAGCTCCAGAAGATATGCATTAGTCCGATTAGTACTTTAATCACTGACTAACCTTCTAGTGTACTAGACAACTCTCAGCAAGTGCAGGGTCATTCATAGTGGGGCACATTTACTTACCCCGTCCTGCAGAGTTCAAGAAAGTGCATTGTCCGTGTATAATGCACTCTGCCACGATTCACTAAGATTGTGCGCCCAATATCCTGCATGTGTCGCTTCCCTGCTCAGATCCGACAGAGTTCACCTTATTCTTCCCAGTGCATGTAAGTGCTTGATCATGCGACACAATTTTAAATCCCACACTCAGTCCGATTCAGTCGGACCACCGATTTATGTTGCATGAAAGGCAGTGCAGCCGCGCCACTATCCGATCGCGTGCGTCACAATCCCCAGTTAAATATCTGTCCCAGTGGCGCAAATCCTGAAAACGTAAGAAAAAATGACGAAAGTGCGGCCACGGACGCTTAGTAAATAAGCCCCAGTATGTCAGTGAGGCAAATCTGCTTTCTGAATGCAGGGTGGCAGCGCCAGTTTGGTAGTTGTTATCAGTAATTGTTGTCAGCATTTTGTGATTTGGCTTGGAATTTCTTGTGGACAAATTATAACAGGAGCAAAAGGAAAAAAGTGCTGGTCAAGCAAAAATTTTATATAAGGCACGCTGAAGCACACAGCAATACCTCTGACCTCTAATATAACATGCATCTGCAATTTCTATTGCTAAAGTCAACCTAATACATAAAAATAAATATTAAATATATTATATTATATATGGGTTTCTTGTGACATCATCTGCAGTTTGATAAAGGTTGTAAGCAACTTTCACTACAAGTCATATAATTAATTTTCTGAATTTAAATGATCAGGAACCCTCTTTCCACATCATGCTTCAGCCCCAGGCACTCCGCACATTCAATGAGATTCTTCTGTTGAGGGCTCTATTGCTCTCTCTTTTAGCAACTTGCCAACAAGGTCAGTAGAAAGGTTGCTTCCTGCACTGACATGGGTACCACTACACTTGGGCATGACTGCAGCCCTTCATATCTGTGATTCTAGGTCTGCCATCTTGCCCAGCAATCTTGAAGGTTCCTTGGCAGAAGTGCCCCATTCCCTTTCAAGGTGTCTAGGTAGACAATGGAGTGCAGGCCATAAACTAATTAGCAATAGCAAGGGTTATGGACAGCAAGTGTCAGAGGACTGAAATTAACCAGCAACCTGTAAATGTACACTGCACCCAGCTGTTTTTTTTTATAAGTTAATTTTTATTTTCTTTTTTAAAGAAAAACTTGAGCTGATTAATCCATTTGACATCTTCAATCAAGGTGTATATATATATATATATATATATATATATATATATATATATATATATATATAGCAATGGGGAAAACGCACGCAGCAATCCAGAAGTTCACATCAGATTGTGGCAACGTTTTGGTGTTAACCACATTTTTCAAACAACAAACAAGTGGAGGCTTTTGCACCCAACCTTATTGAGGAGCTTGTTTTACACTAGGACTTTCTTATTCTTATCTATCTATCTATGTATATATATATATAAAAATCACATCTCTGTTTAAGGCTGATATCTCTTTAGTAAAAAAATTAAAAAAAAATAAGTGAATGCACATACTACAATTTTTCCGTCTTCATACAATACAGTGTACAGCTGTGTACAGTGTACAGTGATTAAATAGTTTTCTACTACAATACAGCACATGGGAATCCTGTAGTGGAATTCCAGCAGCAAAAAAATCTTTTCAATATAGAATGATATAATTACCCACAATTAAAGGGTGATTCATGCTTGGTCTGTTATTGGTCACCGGCGACAGAACCAAGTCCTGTTATATTTCCTAGTATCATGAGACTTGAAAGGATGACAGAGGTTACCGGTGTGTTCAGATGAAAATAAGTCATCAATAATAATTATCACCTGAGGTCAAAATAGTAATAATTGTTAAAAGGTGTGCATTCCACATATGTGCTAAAGTATAAGTTTGCTTTTTATGACAATAATGGGAAGCCTCCACTCCACATGATATTACAGAGACTTTTAAATGTCTAAAGAAAATATGTAATTGTTATTGACCTTTGTAGATCTTTTTATTTTTGCTGTAAGTTATAACTTCACTATAGTATATTGTCATTGACTTTTAAATATAGTTGGGTTACAGATGTAGCCTTATTCTCAGAATATTCTAGAACACATTTTTATTGTTTAATGCTATATTTCTAATGAGCCTTATGAAGAAGTGTCATGTAAAATTTAAAGTGATTTGGCGCATCTATAAAGACATATACCATGTATACTCGTGTATAAGCCTCACCTCGGCTTATACACGAGTCAATAAAAATAATAAACTTATATACTCTCTCTCTGGCGGCCCCGATGCGTAGCACTGCTTCCCGGTGTCGGCGTGACTCCTCTTCTGGCTTCCCCGCTGCTCCTCTTCTTTCTTCTGTCTTCTGTAACAGCCTGCAGGGTGCAGCCATGTTATCTACCGACCGGAGCATTCGATGACATCAGCAGCGGCCGCGTCATAGTATGTGCCTGCCGGCAGATAACATGGCCGCGCCCTTCAGGCTGTTACAAAGAGGAGCCGCGGGGAAGCCAGAAAAGGAGCCGCGCTGACATTGGGGAGCTGCGCTGCACATGAGGGCCGCCAGAGGGTGAGTATATGAGTTTATTATTTTTTTAAGTTCTGACTGGGCTGTATACTACAGGGGGCAGGCTGGGCTAGCTATATACTACTGGTGGCTGGGCTGGCTGTATACTACAGGGGGCAGGCTCGGCTGGCTGTATACTAAAGGGGGCAGGCTGGGCTGGCTGTATACTACGGGGGCAGGCTGGGCTGGCTGTATACTACAGGGTGCAGGCTGGGCTGGCTGTATACTACAGGGGGCTGGCTGGGCTGGCTGTATACGACTGGGGGCAGGCTGGGCTGGCTGTATACAACAGGGGGCAGGTTGGGCTGGCTGTATACTACTGGGGGCGTGCTGGGCTGGCTGTATACTACAGGGGGCAGGCTGGGTTGGCTGTATACTACTGGGGGAAGGCTGGGCTGGCTGTATACTACTGGGGGAAGGCTGGGCGGGCTATATACTACTGGGGTAAGGCTGGGCTGGCTGTATACTACAGGGGGCAGTCTGGCTGTATACTATAGGGAGCTGGCTTTATACTACAGGGGGCAGGCTGGCTGTATACTACAGGGGCCTGGCAGGCTGTATACTACTTGGGGCTGGCTTGACACGCGCTTAAATTCACCCAAGATAGGATGGTGAACTCTAGCAGACCGAGGCGCAGCAGCGACACCTGTTGGACATCGGGCGCACTACCTTAGTGAATCACCCGAATCCTTAACGGAGAACGTGCCGCTGGATAGCGACAGGCCCGGGTAAGTAAATGTGCCCCAATGTGTCTGATACGTACACTTCATCAGTTTCTAACATTAAGAATGACCACTATATTTTTTAGCAAATATTTCTTATCACATGACTAATTAGGTCACTTCAAATATGAAATTCACACAACTTATAAACTAAATGTAACTCATAGTTATTATATGAGAATACATTATTATAAACAATCAGATAAAACAATTATACAACTTTAATTAAAAATATGCAATATTAGCAATTCAGCCATGTGATCAAGGTCATATGACCATGGCTATTCTGATTGTGACTACGATCCATCACTTAACATTCAACAAGACACTCTAATCACAGAAGCAATAACCCACCGAAAGTACCGCTTATCACTCCCTTGCTCTGGGAGTTCCAACCCTGAGAGAGGAAGGCTAATTTCATTTACCCCATTTAAGTACAGTGTTTGTAATTTGTACATCCAAAATATTTCTCATCTACATAACGTTTCAAAGTGATTATGGAGGTATGCAATCAATGGGGGCAATTTTTTTAGGATTCATACTTTTATGATGAAAGATGCAGTGTCTAGATAAACTTTATTTTAAAAAAACATTTTTTTATATTTTCACAATATTTATTTAAACCTCTATGTAGTGGTTTTACGGTTCTCACTATTTTTCCCAAAATTGTGTCTTTTTGTAAGATATACCATCATTTCTGTACAATTTCTCTAATAGCTTTGTGTTTGACATTATATCGTGTAATAACATTCAATTTGAAATCATTTGTTGCTTTTTGTCTTTTCATGTCCTTTTGTTCTAGACATTGTTCCTGGGACATCATTTTCATTTTCTAATAAACATGATTTAATGTTTTTGGATAACCCTTCTCTAAAAATTTATTTTTCATGATTTGTGATTGTTTCTGAAAGGTTTTTGTTTTTGTACAGTTTTTTCGTACGCGCTTATATTCACTGTTCCAGATATTACAAATCCATTTATTATAATGACCTCTATTATAGGACAAATAATTGTTTGTGATCTTATCTTTCTTTGTTTCCATGGTGACAGATATCCCCCATGTATTATTATTTAGACAACAGTAAAAATCAAGGGCTTCCCTTTGAGAACACAACTTTATGAACACCAAATTATCAATATATCTGCAATACAAGAAGATATAGTTTTGGTAATTGTTGTTTTTACTGTTGTTTCAAATACGGTAAGTTTCTACAATTGCCCCCATAAATAAATTAGCAAATGAAAGTGCAACTCTTGTCGAGATGGGTGTGCCAAAATATATGCATCTAACCACTTTATACTTGTAATTTCTGTAATCAATTGACTAGAATCTTTTAGATTTAATACTTTTGACAAAAAAAAAAAAATAGGCAAATGTAGGAGAAAGAATAAAACCTTTTTTCTTCTTTATTTATAATGCCTTTCTTTTGTGCTGTAGATACTATATCTATGATTGTTTTTTTGATTTCTTGTGTAGGATGTTTCCTGATTATTTTATAGTATTTAGCGTCAGATAATATTAGTTTTGTTTCTTTCTTATAATTTAAAGTAAGAGAATAACTAGACCTCCCCCTTGTCTGCACGGTAAACAACGAGCTCTCGATTTTTACTTAATTTTACGGCTTTTTTGTGAGATTTTGTTTCCTCTTATATCCTTTCTTAGATTTCAGTAGATTTTGAATGTCCTCCATAACTAGATTGTAGAACATATTAATGTTGTGGCTCTGATCTTTTAGGGGATAAAATCTCCATTTATTTTTCACTACCAATTTATTCTTATCATTCAGATTTTTTGTTTCAATAATATTATTTTTCATGATTTTTCTCTTTCTGGAAATGTTGAGTGATTGTTAAGTTATGCATACAATGTATATCAGTCTAGAAATATCTTAAATGATTTTGGGGAATACAGTATAATGGACAAATGTCAAATCTTAATTTAAAAGGGATATCTCTTCTCTATTGAGAACATAGTTAGTGAGATTAAGTAATCTCCTGGAATCTTGTGGAATCTTCTGAGAGATTGTCTAGATTTTTATATCTCCTTGGTTGTCTAATTTTCCCCTTTTTACCTCCCCTTAGGCAGTACCTATGGAGACTGGTGGTATGTTTCACACCAAATGCATCAAACTATTACTGTCTGTGTTGACACTGTAAAGTGTTGCATGAGTGTTGTATTAAAAAGTTAGCACTAAACATGAAACACAATCAGTGCCTCATGCCCACAAATGTGTGCTAGCTGCATTTTTTGTATCTAACATAATGCCCATTTACTTTATATTACCTAATGCAAATCATAGGGCAGGTCCCATTCCTGCCCATCTTTGCGGTGCAGGAAGTAATTTTCTATTGATATGTCGCAAACAAGGTGTGTCAATAGACAATGACTGCCTGCACCGCAAAAATGGGCAGGAATAGTACCTGCCCTATAATTTGCATTAGGTTATAGAAAGTAACATGGTCCTTCGTTTGCGGCTTACAAAGTGCACAAGTTCATGTGCATAGGACCTAACATATTTTTTTAGAATGCCAATGTACATGTTCAGTCTCATCTTTCAAACATCCATCCTAAACAAAGAAAAAGTATTGGATGGCTAGTTCTACTGCTCCACTTAAGCACTATAAAACTAAAACTAAAAATGCAGCAGAAAATAATAAGTTGACCCAAGTTGTAGTAGAGTCTTACTTATTCTTTATCTTCTAGATTTCTTTCCAGTGTTACTATCAAAATAAGATTACTTAAGTTTTTATTACTTGTTATCTTTTGCATAGTTTTACATGTTCTAATGTTTTAATGTAATATATGAGAAATCCACGTGTTTGATAGCATACCCTGTGTTAATATACTATCAGATGTCTAAGACTACAATGCTTATTTAAAGACATTTTTAAGTATTTTGTTTCACCCCTGTATTTGGGGTGGAAAGGTGTTGAATGTGTTCCAATGTTAGGAAGTATTCACATATGTACATCATTTCACACCCTGTTTAAGAATAACATGTTGTCATTTTCTTTTATTAAGGACTAGAGCCAAGCACGTGTGCCTGCTATACATAATGAGCTATATTAACTGTCATGTGCAATGGATTTAGAGCATACTTATCACATAATTATTGACTTTCATTTTTGTTATCAGAGTAACAACCCCCATCCCTTTGTTTTGAGTCCAGTATATTGCTGTTAAATGACTTAGTATGACCATATGTGAAAACTGAGAGTGTATTTTCCTGTTGCAGATTAGAGTACATTTCCAGGGATCTCAAGAAAACAACATTCTTGGTTTTGAGGGTAAAATTACTGAATGAAATGTGCAGAATATTTGCAGTCTGATGCTATGGAACTTGGAAAGGGCACTCTATACACGCGGAATATGGGGAACAAAGTTTTGCAATTTATTTTCCTCAGATTTGCTGCCCAACCGCTTTTTAGTTTTGCTTTATTAGAGGAGAGTTGTTATATGTGGGTACAGCCCAGCTACAGTACCTTCAGGTAGTCTGAAACACAACTGCTCTTGCGTCATTGGTTCACACTTCAGCTTTACCTCCACCAATTGCATGTAGATTATTAGACTGGCTTCATATGATCGAGAAGGAGCACTGTTTGTTTTGCATGTAAAGAACAAAACATTATGGTGCCCACCCATTCCCGATTGCATGGGTTTCAAGGGAAAAGCATATGTTATTGGGTCATTAAGCTCATACATTTGAATTACATTTCAAAAAGCAATTCAAACACTGCATGTGAATGCAGCCTCAAAAGCTAAACTTAACATTAAAAGGGAACCTGTCATCACAAACCTCATTTTTCACCATGCACATGTTCCAAAAAGCCCATATCATGGCAACTGCATAGTTGCTTTTGTCATATGTGTGAGTAGTATAAGTTTGCTATAATCAAATAGTGTATTTAATAGTGTATCCATGAAAATATAAAAATAATTATCCTACATGGTGAAGTTTTAACATATGGTAACGGTAACATTCACACGTATGAATCACTGATTTTGTCACAAGTAAAAATTTTAATTAAAAAAATCAAATAGTTCCTATAATGGTATTAATAAAAATGTTAACTAGAGCCGATAAAAATTATGTCATACACAGCTTTGCATTTAGAAATGTTATTGGTGTCAGAATATGGAAATAAGTAAAGGAAATCTCCCACAAGGATCAAGCACACTGACATACTGGTGTATGCCCCTCTGGCAGGATCTGCTCTTCTTTAAGCTTCTTATGCCTAGGCTTTAACGGTTATGCAAATGACCCTGATGGATTTCAGACGCCTTTAACACCTTCATTTGCATAATTATAAAAGCGATTTTTGAAAAACATGGGCATAAGAAGCTAAATGAAGAGCAGATCCTATCAGAAGGGGCACACACCAGTATGCCAGTGTGCTTGGTTTACATTTCTTGATCCTGGTGGTAGATGTCCTTTAAATGTATGTTTTTGTTGACTTTGACCTCTGTTCTCTAATGTTTTACCAGCACTCAAAGTCTATCAAAGTCAGCTGATTGGTGGGGCTCAGTAATATTATTATTCTGGAAAACTTCTTAAATCATGGCCGGTATATGGTACTAATACTAACATCTCTAACTGAGAAAAAATCATTCCATTTCACACAGTATATTATGGAAATCTGTTTATTTTCGTTTTAGCTGTTTTACTACAATCCTTCTATAAGACATTTGGAAATGACATTGGCAAAGCTTCATACAGAATTGGATAAAGTGTGAAATAATTAGACTTTACTTTAAACTTTTCTGGCTCACATGGGAAAAAAATAGTCCTTTGTGAATATAGGAAAGCATCCTGTTTTAATAAACTTTAATAGTGTTTCCGAGCCATAATTTGTCATGCAAAATCGACTTAAAAAGTGAAAGAATAATGTTTAAAGGCAAAATGTTACGAGAGAAACAAAAATGTGAAGTTCGCTTGTAGTTCACAGATGCCAAAGCTCCAATCAAAATACCTATCAAAACAAATATACTGTCGCTAGATGAACTCGGTTCTCAGTTATCTCTTGGATCAAAAAATATATTGCTTGGATTCATTATAGGGGTGGTATTCAAAATCATGCACCTCATGGAAAAATTTAAGTACACGTATCCAAGGTTGTTTTAGATTTTATTATTGGTAGACATAAAGGAAAGAGATGCCTATTTTGACTACTGAAAGTATTGAACTGAAACTTTCCAATACTATTCTGTCCTCCTTACATCAAAACAAGAGATATGGCTATCTTATCTGGGCACTCATCCAACTCACTGGCTAATTGTTGGCCAATTCACAAATTTTCCACAAAATATGTCTTTATACACCCACAACAAGAATAGAAAAATCATCTGGGAACAGTTTTATTTAATTGTCTATTCTTTATAAACAGCTATATTCAACTGCTTGGGGGGTGGTTCATTTAGCTTCAACTGTGTCATGGGAATGCATGAACACCTTATACCAAGTTTTTTAGGAATTTTTCCTGAACTACCCAGCTGGATTCCAATCTCCTTTTTGGAACAAAACATAAGTAGAGCCAATAGCTTTTAGAAAAAGAACCTTAACTGAGATTGAAGGGAACCTATCAACAGAAATTGGCCTAATAAACCACTACCAGTGTCTTGTCACGCAGTTGCAGTTGATCAGCTTGTAGATGATGTTTCTTTCATAACCCAGCTTGGTGGCATCATCCAGAAAATCTAATTTTAAGTTAGATGTATAAAGTCAGGGAGGCGGAGAATTTAACATTGAAGTCAAGCTCTCCCTGCCATCAATTACTCTACCATCAATTACAGTGAAGGGGGTATTTTAAGGCAGGGAAAGTTTGACTTCAGTAAACCAATTTACATCTCACTTGAAAGTTGATTTTATGGATAATGCCACCACACCAGGCCATGGAAGAAACATCATCTAGAAGCTGTTCAGCTGTCACAAAACACACTGGTTTATTAGGTCCATTTCTGATGACAGGTTCCCTTTAAGATGAAATTGCACATATGAAAATGTAAAAAAAAACTGAAATTTACTTACCCACTTCTTAGACAAAATGGCCCAGATTTATTAAACACCAGTTTTGTGTTGTGGCTGCACATTTTCCACCGCAACACAGAACTCTTCACATAAAGGGGTGTTCCAGACAGAAATGTGTTTGAACGTGTTGAATGTACGAAGCAGCTAAATTAAAGTGTTATACCTATTATTATGTTCTGTGTTACCGCGCATTGCAGATGACTATTGCCTAGTTCAATTCTAGTTATGGGACTAACTGTAACACTTTCAAAAGTTGTTGGCTTGGCCCAGTAAATAAGAAGGGGGATGTGGTCATGGTCCAGTTTCAACAGCTGACTGGCAGTGGTGCTGACAAGAATGGGATATCCAAAGGTTAAATATCCACACTAAACCCCACCCCAGGACCACAAACAGTACCATCTTCTGAAATATGTATGTCCCATGGAGGTCTTTTTAGCTTATTTCTAGAATGTTGTAGGAATGAAAAATCTTTTATTCTCTTGTATTATGTAGTCAGGCAACTCTGCCTCCTGCAGTCAGTTTGCTTTTCCCACTCCATGCATCTGGCAACCCAGCTCTCTCTCCTAATTATGGCTATACAGAGATCTTCTGCAACTTCTAGCATTTGATGCAAAGCAGTGCATACGTGGTGTACCGGTATACCGGCACAGGTGCACTAAGCATGCATGAAATTTTTTTTTTCCTCCAGTTATTTTTTAGTTTTTTCCTCATTGAGTTAGGAATCTAGGAAGTTATGAATTTTTGCTAAAAAAGTACATAAAAATCTGCATCACAACTTTTTAAGGAAACCTACCACCAGGCTCAAGGATTGTAAACCACACATTCAGTACATGCTGGTGTGTGCCCATTAACACTGATGGAGCTTGGAACCCTTTGGGCACATTTGCATTATTTTTAAAGCCTTTTTTGGATTAAACAAGGGCATAAGAAGCTAAAATAAGAGAGAGTGGATCCTGATGGCTGGTAGCGATTAATGATTTATCCAAGATTTGATTTGTAGAAATGTTGTCAAATTTTTCAAAAGCTCTGGTTCAGGTCCAAATCAGCCAAACATGAAATTGGTATATTGGTCTCTAGTCCTCTGAAACACAATTTTATTTCATAAAAAGCTCTTGTTAAGTTAATCTTTTCTGATTTACAATCAGAAAAGATTAGGATTTGATCTGAGCTAAGTCTGTTTTCATAAATCTATGCATACTTCCTTTCCCACTGATTAACTCTCTAGAATCTGTGTATCTCTGTACTGCTATTTATGATTATTTTCTTCTTGTGACCCCACAATTTGTATATTTATTGTGTTCTTTGGACATTGTATTGTACTGATTACTACTGGGGGGTTGCACTTGTTTGTAAAATGTCCAATAAAATTACTCAGGATAACAAAATAACACGTTCTCTAATTCAATTTTATGAACAAAAACACAACATTTTACAGATATAATTCCAACCTGTCTTTATCAGTGCTGGTTTACACAATTTCGGTTGCCCCGGACCCGACTGTGAATCTTCTCACTTAAGGGTCAGGTAAACATATTGTTCTCCTGTCTGACGCTGCAATGAGCTGCTCTCTGCAGTGGCCCCCAACCTTGCATTTCAAGACAAGCTCACACACACATACAGACTTCCTGCTGGCAAGCAACACATCGTGAGGAGAGTAAAGCTACAAGCTACAGTCAGATAAGGTCTTTATCCAGGGAAGGGGGTCACAGCAGATGTTTTTATGAGGCAAGAGATTGAATATACAGTGCAAAGGAGAGGTGAGACAGTGGACCTGCTGCCTCAGTGCTATACTGATCCCACCAACCGCGATGAAGAAGTCATGGTTTGGTCAGTTAGTAGATGGTGGAAAGATAAGGAATTCAGTCTTAGCTTGATTAAGTTTCAAGAAGGGAGAGGACATGATGTAATAGACATCAGAGAGACATGTGTTCTGGTTTATTTCAGTGGTGATGTTACATGCAGAAGTATGTAGCTGGGCGTCATCAGCATAGAGATGATACTGGAAACCAAATCTGCTGATGGTTTGTCCGATGGGGGCGGTATAAAGGAAAAAGAGAAAAGGACCTAGGACTGAGGCTTGAGGAACCCCGACACTGATAGGAAGATGAGAAGAGAAAGATCCATTAGAGGAGACACTGAAAGTACAGTTAGAGATATAGAAAGAAAACCAAGAGAGTACAATGTCCTTTGGGCCTATGGAGAAAAGCATCTTCAGGAGAAGCTGGTGATCAAGCCAGGAGCCGGGATGGGTGAGATGCGCTGGCGGCGTGCTGGCGAGGGGCAGAGGAGCCCAGGTGAGCCCGCGACCCACATCGTGGACCACCCGTGACAGCACAGTTCCAGTAAATAAAAACTACACTATGTTTTCTATGGGCATCAATGTTTTTAATATGTAAGGTGAGTGCTTTTACAGTTTGGGCTTTAGATGCAACTTCAGAAATGTTTTAGATGGAAAAAATTATTTTCTCACATCAGTCTAAACTTAAATAACATAAACATTTTTCACCTCTCTGGGGGCAGCTTCACTTTAAAGATGACATGACAAATTTATTTGCTTTTGTGATGGTCTTGGCTCAAAACACAGATCTCGGCTAGCCATACAGCTGACAGGTGCTTAAAACTGACACATGGCTGTCACACTCACGCTGTCACACCGTCATTACTGGGCCTAGTTATGTTCCTAGAACCTGTTTGACTTGGCTTCATATAACAAACTTAATCAAAGATTGCATTGACTGTAATGAAAGCTTTCGCACCTGATTTCTATGGCAACTAATTACATCATTGTGATGTCACCAGAAGGCAAACTCATGAAATACATGACTTTTATCCAGAATTGTTTTATCCACATCATTCATAAAGAAATGCTGTGATATCTAGGTTTTGCTCATTTCCCAAGAGGCCAGATTTAATTAACAGTTAATGCTGTTATAGCTTGCTTTCCAATTCCTCATACGATTGGTCAACACTTGGCCGGTACACAATACAAAATCAAGTACAAGGAGCTTCTGACATTCTCCATCAGAAACCAGAGCTCCTCGTGGTTTACTGCCACTCAATTTTACTGGATTTCCTCTAGAGCTTCTCCAGTCTACAGAGAGCTCCTAGTGCAATCTATTGACTCCATAATAGTCCCACCTCATTACTATTCCTCAAGTTTGCACTTTCTTTTCTCTTCCTCCGTCTCTTTCCCTCTGCTTCCATGTTATCTGTATTTGGATCTCTAACTGCTCTCTACCTCTAACTCACTCACATGGTATGATTATACTATTCTCCTACTAATCTAATAATTCTATTTGCTATGTGAATATCACAGTCAATAATTTCCGGTAGTGGTTATATGCCAACACCACTCAGGTCATTGCTGTGGCCACTACTTTGCTTAAGTGATTGCATAAATATTTAGTCAACCTATTGCTGGGGCAAAAAACATTGGAATTGGAGGTTTGAGAGTTTGGTAAGGTGAGCATTAGGCTACATGCAAACAAAAGTTGTTTTAGTCACATGAATTGCCACATTCATTTTATTGGATTCATGAGAACAGCACAAGTTTGTATGCAGATAGCCTAGGTATTATTATTTTATAGTATGTTATATTTTTTTCCTTTTATTGATAACTTCAAAGCATTATACAATCCAATAAATATTAATAATTCTTATGACAAACTGTGCATTAATGAATTGATTTAAAGGGGTATTCCAGGAATCAGCATAATAAATGGGTACTCAAAATATGAGCTAATGTGTAATTAGTTGTTATTTAAAATTTTGCTCCCCTTAGCAGAAAAATGCTGATGACATAGACTGTAATGAAGAATTAAAATGCTACTGGCCCTTTAATCAGTCCGTTAATTTCCTCCGCGCGGTCCATCGCAGAACAGAAGATGGCCGCTGGTCACATGTCCACATCACATGTCCTGCACCTGCCTGGGCAGGTCATGTGATCACCACTATGTTTGGCTGTAGTCGGTTGGTTGCAGTGCATCCAGTATGGTCAGTGTTTTGGTGTGATGGCAGTTACACATCATTACTATGGTAACAGAGCAAGAAAACCTGTTACGTCATCACTGGGAGCAGAGCCTGAGAGGTAGGAGGAGTTACTGAGAACTAAAGGATCATGGGACTTGTATTTTCCAGTGGCGGCCATCTTGATGATAACTCCACCTACTTTAGAGAGGACATAAAATGTTGTGAATCATAAAATCAAACTATTTAAGCTCCGTTTTGTGACTAATGACATTGAGTATTGTTGTATTCATTTATTTATATCATCATGGGTTTTTGTGTCAGACATTCATATTCCTGGAATACATGACATATGTGGGAGATTTATCATTAGTCCTATGTAGCTTCTTGGCGTGTAATTGTTTTTTGCGTTTTTTTAGCGAGAAAACAACGCAACACTAAAGTCGCACAATGGCGGAAAAAAAACACCACAGATTGTGCAACACCACATTTATCAACTGAGAATTTTCAATAGAACGCAAATTTAATTATAAAACGACACCACATAGAAGGTGGTTATGTGGGTCCTTTGCTACTACAGGGGGACGTTTTTGGGGTATCTGAGAATTTCCTGTGCAAAAACATTGCAAAAAGGCAGAAATTGAGCAGATGTTAACCCCTTAAGGACACAGCCATTTTGTAGCTTAAGGCTCAGTCCCATTTTTTGGATTCTGACTTGCGTCGCTTTATATGGTTATAACTTTTGAACACTGTTACTTATCAAAACGATTCTGAGATTGTTTTTTCCCCACATGTTGTACTTCATTTTAGTGGTAAATTTTGGCAGATAAGTTTTGCGTTTATTTACAAAAAAAAAGAAAATATGATAAATTTTTTGAAAAATTTGCCATTTTCGAAATTCTAAATCATTGCGTTTTCAGACAGATAGATTTACCACCTAAATAACTTGCAGAATAACATTTCCCATTTGTCTACTTTACATTTTCATAATTTCTGAAATGTCTGGATAATTTATTTTGATGTCACGCGGCTTACAAATAGAATATCGCTTTTCCGGATTTTCAGAATTGACTATTTTGGGGATAAATACAGTTTTGAATGAAATTTTACATATTTAGCATCAAAACCCCCTATATAACCAACCCATTTTCAAATCTGCACCCCTCAAGCTATCAGAAACAGCTTTTACGAAGATTGTTAACCCCTTGAGATCTTCATAGTAATTGAATCAAAATGGGGGTGAAATTTAGAATGGTCATATTGTTCCCTTATACGTTCATTTAGCACTAAAATTTACACATTTCCAAAATATAAAAAGAGAAAACCCACCATAAAATTTGTTCTGCAATTTCTCCTGAGTACAAAGACCCCCCACATGTGGCCGTTACTTGTTTTATGGGGGCACAGCGAGGTGCAGAAGGGAAGGAGGGCGCTGCAGCTGCCAGGATTTTAGTTTCCTCATTGGCCCCTTTTGAAGGCTATAAAATTTTCGCTTTTTCGTTATTGGGGCCATGTGACGGCATTTTTTTTGCGGGATGAGATGCTTTTTCCATTGTTACCATTTTGGGGTTGGTATCACCTATTGTTGAAAATTTAGGAACTTTTTTGGAGGGCAGGAGTAGAAAAGCATCAATTCTGTACTGGATTTTTTACTTTTTTTTTTTTGGTGTTCACCGTATAGACTAATAATCATGTTATCTTTATTCTATGGGTTGATACGATTACGGGGATACCAGACATGAATATATTTTCTTACGTTTTACTAAATTTGTCAAACAAAACCCTAATGTGGGGAAAAATCTATCATTTATGTATTGCCGTCTTCCAAGTGGCATAACATTGTTACTTTTTTGGCTATGGAGCTGGTTGATGGCTTGTTTTTTGCGGGACATGTTGTATTTTGCACCAGTATCATGTCTGAGTACATATGGTTTTTTGATCGCATTTTATAGCATTTTTTGTGGGATTGAAAAGGTAAAAATCATAATTTTTGGAGGGTTTATAACAGTTATTTTTTACGGCGTTTATCGTGGGGGTTCAATAATGATTTACTTTTATTCTACGGGTTGTTACGGACGCGGTGATACTATATATGTGGGGTTTGTGTTATGATTTAGACTTTTTTTGAGTTATATGTCTCTTTATATGTTTTGGGAGTTTGGGGCATTTTTAGTGATTTATGACTTTATTTTTTTATTGAATAACTTTTTTTTTTTTACTTTTTCACTTTTATACCATGGGACATGAACAAGCAATCTTCTGATTGCTTCTTCATGATAATATTCTGCAATACTGATGTATTGCAGAGTATTATCAGTGTCAGCCTATACACTTGCATAGGCTGGCACTGTGCCAGTAAGATGACGTCACAGATCGGACCCCAGAGTTGCTATAGCAACGATCGGCGCCCCCCTGAAAACAGTTTGGGGGAGCCGATCGTGGGGGAAAGACACCCCAAATGCATGTTAGATGCCGCGGTCGCGCTGACCGCGGCATTTAACGGGTTAAGCACCCCCGATCGGAGACAACTCCGATCGCGGGTGTTACACTGGGGTGCCGGCTATTAGTTACAGCCGGCACCCCGTGTTTCCCGATGCCGGTTCGGCTCTGATCCAGAGCCGAGCCGGCATAAGCGCCGTGGCGGATATATCCGCCACTGAGCGCTAAGTCACTGCGCTCCGTGGCGGATATATCCGCCACGGAGCGTGAAGGGGTTAAACATACATGCGACTGGTGCAGTCTATTCGCATAGAGCACACACATCAGAAGGCATTTAACACTGCACATACACTATAAATCCGACTGTTGGAAACTTGCCAGTCTAACACATAGACAACTGCTCAAAATCCTGCTTAATGATAAATCTCCCCCATCAACTGCATCAATTCAAGTCGGTTGCATATTTGCTGGCACAGTGGTTGGGTGAGTAGCGCTTCAAAAAGAGTTTGTATGTTCTCTCCGTTTTTGCGCGGGTTTCCTCCGGGTACTCCGGTTTCCTCCCACACTCCAAAAACATACTGTTAGGTTGTTTAGATTGTGAGCTCCATGGGGACAGGGACCAATTTGACATGCTTTGTACAGCGCTGCGTAATCTGTGTGCCCTATATAAATAAAGAATTATTATAAGCATGCATCTGGATATCAAATAATCCCTTCCTCCCATACATATTAGTTATTTTATAATTGTTGGGGCTTTATAACACTTAATGATTCCTAATAGCTAACTAGCCTGTTCACCCTGGTCCATGAAACTAATGTTGACATGGATATATGACTCCTGTGATATGAGACTATTGTCTAATATTTTTACATTTGAATATCTTATTTTCGATGTCTGGGCTCATGGAGATTCACAGTCTCTGTTATTCCTGTTCCAGCAACACAACACCTTTAACCCCTTAACGCTCTGCGCCGTAGCTCTACGGCGCAGAGGTATAAGGGATGTATGAAGAGGGCTCACGGGCTGAGTCCTCTTCATACAGAGGTGGGGGTTTTTGCATATTGCACAAAACCCCCACCGCTAATAACCGCGGTCGGTGCTTGCACCGATCGCGGCTATTAACCCCTTCAACGCCGCCGGCAAAGTCGCCGGCGGCGTTTAAAAGACGGCGGCGCGTGGGCGCCGCCATCTTTTTTTCGATCGCCACGCCCCCGAACGTCATCGGGGGGCGGCGATCGGTTGCCATGGTAGCCTCGTGTCTTCTTTTGACACGAGGCTATCTGGCAGCTGCAGATTCGTTACAATGAGCCAGTGGCTCATTGTAATGAATGTGCTGCAAAAATGCCATATATTGCAATACAGAAGTATTGCAGTATATGGTAGCAGCGATCTGACCATCTAGGGTTAATGTACCCTAGATGGTCTAAAAGATAGTGAAAAAAAAAATTAAAAAAAAAGTTTAAAAAATAAAAAAAATTAATAAAATATTAAAAGTTCAAATCACCCCCCTTTCCCTAGAACGGATATAAAACATAATAAACAGTAAAAATCACAAACATATTAGGTATCACCGCGTCCCAAAATGCCCGATCTATCAAAATATAAAAACGGTTACAGGCGGCGGTGACCTCCGAGGCGGGAAATGGCGCCCAAATGTCCAAAATGCGACTTTTACACCTTTTTACATAACATAAAAAATGAAATAAAAAATGATCAAAATGTCGCACAGACCTCAAAAGCAATGAAAACGTCGCCTCATTTCGCAAAAAATGACCCCTCACACATCTCTGTGCGCCAAAGTATGAAAAAGTTATTAGCGTCAGAAGATGGCAAAATTTTTTTTTTCTTTTTTGTACACATTCGTTTAATTTTTGAAAATGTATTAAAACACAATAAAACCTATATAAATTTGGTATCACCACGATCGCACCGAACCAAAGAATAAAGTAGGCGTATTATTTGGAGCGAAGAGTGAAAGTCGTAAAAACTGAGCCCACAAGAACGTGACGCACGTGCGGTTTTTTTTCAATTTTTCCACATTTGGAATTTTTTTTCAGCTTCGCAGTACACGGCATGTTAAAATAAATAACATTACGGGAAAGTAAAATTTGTTACGCACAAAATAAGCCCTCACACAGGTCAGTACAAGGAAAAATGGAAAAGTTATGGATTTTTGAAGTTGGAGAGCGAGAAATGAGAGGAAAAACCCTGCGTCCTTAAGGGGTTAATGACTGCATATGATTGTTTGTTTTATTGTCGGCGTCGCCACAAACATGAAAATGTGGAAAATTGTTGGGGAGTGAAGGGGGGAGCTCATGTCATCATCATAATATTTTTGCTTCTCATCTGCATATTGTTAGTGCTTTTTTTGTTTTGTTTTTAGTTTTGCACTTTATTAGATGTTAATTAGTGGTTGGCTATTGTTCCAAGTAAAGAGGGTTCCACATTCCAAATTAAGGTCGCTGGTTTCCAGTCTCCAGACTGCAGTCTGCAACATCTCTAAATGGACACTCCATCTTGTGACCACATTTTGTTCCATTGCCACACTAATTTTGGAAGGGCTGCTATATACAGGCAGTCCCCGGGTTACGTACAAGATAGGGTCTGAAGGTTTGTTCTTAAGTTGAATTTGTATGTAAGTCGAAACTGTATATTTTGTAATTGTAGATCCAGACAAAAAAAATTTTGGCCCCAGTGACATTTGGAGTTTAAACATTTTTTGCTGTAATGGGACCAAGGATTATCAATAAAGCTTCATTACAGACACCTTACAGCTGATTATTGCAGTCTGGGAATATAGTAAAGCATTCAGAAAACTTCATCAGAGGTCAGAGGGGTTTGTCTGTAACTATGGGTTGTCTGTAAGTCGGGTGTCCTTAAGTAGGGGACCGCCTGTACTGGCTTTATACAATTATGGCATGACTATTAATACAACCCAGAGAGTCTTCACCTGTTATTGGACAATAGCTATGCAAACTACATATCTCTGGACAGTGACTTGTGCTTTTTTCATGTGCACTGCAACCTTTGGTTTATAATTGAAATTTAAAAAACAAAATTTGGAAAATGTAATTTCTATGGCTTGTTCAAGACCTATAATACTTTACTTTGCCACAGCCTTTGTTGTCACTGTTTCTTGCTTTCCTACTAATAAAAACATTGCAAGATACAATGAATTATTGAATGGGAATAATGCCTGTTACATTTTCCCAGATATTTAGGCAGATGAAAGGCAGCATATCTTAAAAGTAATTCTAAGCATAACATTGAAGTTAGGTATGAATACTACATTAGGTGCTTTTATTTATTAAAAAACAAGCATATAAAATAATAGTATATAAGAGTACAGTCATTTAATGACATCATCTACATTCCCTTTTTCTCAAACATAAGAAATAGGTTTTACTCGACCCATTAGCACTGGTAGATTTGTAGACAATCCATTTGTATTTTGAAGTTTTTCCTCCAAGAATTCGTTCTCATTTACCATTTTGTAAACTATTGTTAATCTCCTTGGCTTCACTTGAACCATGTAATGTACTAATACATTCTGCTAAATAACCCATGTCTTTTGTTTAATATAAATCCACCAAAAAAACTGTTTCAGAGATCTGTTTTTCATAAAACTAGGACAGAAAAAAACTGTGTGTTTAAATCATGTAATACTTTGTTCATAAAAGACACATACATATGTATGAAGCCAAAAATGTATTTAAACAATAAATCTGTTTTATAGTTTTTTCCTTTTTAATGACTGGCACTTATAATATAACTTTGGGAGGTCTGTTTGGAGGCATAACCAGTTAGTAACCAGAATTTTTAGATTGCTCTTTATATACTACTATTTATCAACCTTTGTTTCACTAAATAAAAGTACGTAATGGTGTGCTCAACAACAATGTTGCAAAGATACTTGAAAATAAACAAAAGTCTGATAAGGGGCCCTTTAAGGGCTTTGTACTAGTTTTATTGTTTCCTATCCGAAGAATAGGGGATAACAATCTTTTTTGACTCATGGGGTAGAATAGAAGTCCATTTCTAACTAATGAAGCATCATCCTGTTTCTGTTTTCACTACTCAGAAAAAAAAGCGTCAGAAATCGCTAAAGAAAGTGCTCTGCTATATGCAGCACTCTCATGTGCTGCTCCATTCAATGAATGTGCTCCTATAGCACTGAATGGAGCAGCAGGACACATGCTTTACCTACTGCATCATTCAGATAGTGAGAATGAAACTCCCGTTCTCACCATTGGTGGTGTCCAGCAGTAGGATGCTAGCCATTGAGATTGTTATTCTTTACTTTGTGGGTAATAATACAGGCGGTCCCCTACTTAAGAACACTCAACTTACGTACGACCCACTAGTTACAAACGGATCACGGGATATTGGTAATTTATTGTACTTTACTCCTAGGCTACAATGATCAGCTGTAACAGTTATCACAGGTGTCTGTAATGAAGCTTTAGTGTTAATATTGATTCTTATGACAACCCAACATTTTTAAAATCCAATTGTCGCAGAGACCAAAAAAGTTCTGGCTGGGATTACAATGATAAAATATACAGTTCCGACTTACATACAAACTCAACTTAAGAACAAACCTACAGACCCTATCTTGTATGTAACCCGGGGACTGCCTGTAATGCTTCTTACAACCCCTTAAAACTGTACATGCTTTTTCGTGTTTAACAAAATCTAGTGGGTGATTGGGGATCTTGGCTGTCACTGTAAATGTGTTAGGGTTCATACTGAATTTGATAACCCTGTAGTTTTCATTGCTTAGGATTGCACTATTGCTTTTAATGTACACATAGGTAACATTTATCAGGGTTTGTATGCCATTTTTCAGGGCGTACAAGCCCTGAAGTAATTGCAGTTCCTTGGGAACGCCATGTAGGGTTTGCCATAAAATCCCCCTCCAGTACAGCTGCCCACCGGATATATACCAGGAGGTTGAAGGCTTATGATATATCCAGCGCGGAGAAGGGCGGAGTTTATAATATGCTAGAATATTATTAATTCCCACTATGAGCCTTTCCTATGACTGATAATTTAAGAGGGTCCTGTGTCTATAAGAATTGCAAAGTGCTACTGCGTATTGAGAGATTTGAAGAGATTTTTAATGGTTTGCTAATTTTCTGTACCAATATTTTAAATACAAGAATATTTCCATATACACAGTACCAAATCATTTGATGATTCTTGTATCTTGCATTCAGAATTAAGCAAAAGAAATAACATAAAAGACTAAAACTGTACCACTGAAATATATTGTAGCACTTATAAGCAAGTTATCTTTCATCTACATTTTGTGAAGGGACCAATCTTTTAATGAAAACTCTAAAATAGATTCAGTAATGCAGAAAGATTTTTTTCAAGAAACAAATTCCTAAAAACATCAACCCTTGAGAAAAAAAAAAGTAACTTTTTACATCTCCCAAGTAATGTGATAGCTTTACATTCCAGGAGGCAGCAATCTCATCAACCGGGATTCTAACCTTCTTTACGTTTAAATTACTTTCATTTGGTAATTTCTGCCATGAAATTATGTGATATCAAATATCAACTTTTTAATTACAAACTTAGAATCATAATCAATCATTTTCTTTGTATTTATCTAGTGCCGCTTACAGTTCAGTTACAAATGTCCTTTTATATTATGCAAACTTTGTTACAGATTACCTGGTCACGAAAATGACCTCGTAAGTGAAGGGTCACCATTAACAGTGTAGTTAAAAGTCTGTGCTAGTTGTGTTTTTATCTTAACTTTATAGCAGTCACTGCAGAGAGTGCAAATCTCCTGCACAGACATAAGTTTTGATGACTCCCACCAGTATATATAAATGGATATTATGAGTTGATTTCTTTAATAAGTAGTTCCCAGAATTATGCTTTGCAACAATTTCAACAGGTTTTCCATTTAGAACTGTTGAGGGTGTTTAGTTGCCTCTGACATTGAAATCTTAGAATATCCCTTTAATTTTATATAAAAAAATCTTTAATGTGGCTTCTAGCAACCTGTCTGATCTTTACAATGAGACACAGGCTACTGTGTATAAAGGAGTGGAGGATGTTGGCCATTGACATGTAGAACGGTTGAGGTTCTGTCCTGAATGGCCAGATTCAGATCAGTTATTTTACTTATGACTTTGGTTATTTAATATTTACCCTTTGCCTTAGGAACAAGTATTTTTTCATTAATATTAAATGTGTTTTTGAATAGATGTAAGGGGTGGCTTGGGGTATAGCAGAGGATAGATGTGACAGTGAGACCTAAACTGCGCCCTTAAAGTTGTCACCTGCGTACTTCCCTTGTGTATCTTAGGTCGATACTGGACCACCACGTAGACAGTCCCTCCCTAAGCTACAGTACAGACACAAAACAAGACTTACAAACCAATAAGACAAAAAGCAAGGTCAGGGTCTGGCTCACAACAAAGATAGTGTATACAGCAGAATCAGAGTCCATGAGGGATTGTCGAAAGTACAATAGCAGAGATCAATAAACCGGAATAAACAATAGGATAGCAATTGCGCAGTTCCTGGAATCACCTGCAGGTGACTGGATCAGCTATCCAGCATACGAGAAACCCTAGCTGGACAGTGCTGAGCTGCAAAGAGCTAGGTGTGGCTCAATCAATCCAAACACAGCAGAGACCTTAGCCAAAGCTCAAACACAGAAAACATAACCAGGAATTAAAGCCACCTAATGTGCCATCCACGCACAGAGGGAGATCTTGGCACGAACATTAAAATTGGTTTATTTATTGATGCCTCCTTTGACCTGTTTTGCTGTATATGCAATAATTTTGCCAGTCTTGACTTCATATCTGTGTAACTACTGTATGCTTCTGTGTGCTAAAATTGACACCCATATTTAGAGAATCCATATCCATATCCACTCAGGTGTCCCTTGAGACACAACAAAAAGATTCAGCTCAGAAAATTCACGTTTGTGCTAGAGGTGTTTTAGGGTGACAAATTAACAATCCCGACCCAAAATCTTAAAGCAATAGCTCTGTCTGCTGGTCTCAGGTCCCCAATAGCTTTACAGGTTGTCTTCTTGGTTAGAATTTCACTGGCATACTCACTCATCCTGTCCCTGTTTTCTCAGTTGTTGGTGAGAGAGTGCACTGGTCCTCTTAAGATATGTTGATATCCTTTGAAAGTGCAGATGAGAGAATCTGCTTTGAATTGGAATTGGTTCATAGATGGGCACCCAACTTACATTACTATTGACTGGAAGTAAGCATCGAAGCTTTGCATAGCAGGACAACAATCAGAGATCTAGGAATCATTGAGAAATTGATACAGAAAGTACATACACGTATATACTCGTGTATAAGCCGAGTTTTTCAGCACAAAAAATGTGCTGAAAAACCTCACCGCGACGAACATCGGGGACATCGGAGGGTGAGTATTAAGTTTATTTTTTTATCTGTATGCTACACGGGGGCAGGCTGCATACTACATGGGAGTAGGCTGTATACTACATGGGGGCAGGCTGTATACTACATGGGGCAGGCTGTATACTGCAAGGGGGCAGGCTGTATACTGCAAGGGGTCAGGCTGTATACTGCAAGGGGGCAGGCTGTATACTACATGGGGGCAGGCTGTATACTACATGGGGGCAGGTTGTATGCTACATGGGGACAGGCTGTATACTACATGGGGGCAGGCTGTATACTACATGGAGGCAGGCTGTATACTACATGGGGGCTGGCTGTATGCTACGTGGGGCTGGCTGTAAACTACATGGGGGCTGGCTGTATACTATATGGGGACTGGCTGGCTGTATACTACACCCTCGGCTTATACTCAAGTCAATAGATTTTCCCAGTTTTCTGTGGTAAAATTAGGGGTCTCGGCTTAAACTCGGGTCGGCTTATACTCGAGTATATACGGTATATTGCAAAATTGTATAACTTTTCGTTACATAAAAATATCAATTATTTGTTGAAAGTGGACAACCCCTTAAACAGCCCAGAACTGTATCTGGCAAACATTAAATTCAATAAAGTCTTGTCGCTGTGTAATTTAGGGTAGAATCACAAAAATTGTTTTCAGTTTGTTTATTCTATTATCTTTAAATTTGAGTGTTTAATAGCTTTTCTTTTTTATCATAGAGATGTCTTTCTTCAGTTTTACAAAGCATAGTGAGAATTGAATCTGTGATTTAAGTTTTATATAAACGTGTATAAAATATCAAAAAATTCCCTAAATGTTATTTTTTATGACACTTTAGTTGCCTATTACATTTCCCAGGGCAGATATAGGCAGTTCCTGTCTTGTAATCCTAGTATATCTGATGGAATGTTCCAATATAACAAAGGAAATTATTATCGATCAGTTCAAGAAATACAAATACAGCTGGCAATCCGTTTTCTGGTTCTTAAGGAAAAGCCAAGGGGCAAAATAATGACCATCTAAAGGTAGACCGCCGCTTTTTTCTATTTTAATAATTTTATAGGATTTACCTGTAATCACCCAATGGCCATTGGCATCATAATAACAGTGAGGTAGATTTTCTTTTTCATTACACCCATCATCTGCTACCAATAAAAGTCAAAGTATTTTAAATAATATTGTATGTTATTTTGTGCAGTTTATGGTAAAGATATTCAAGTTAAATTCCACAAACTATCGTTCTAGGTTTCTCTGATTTATGTCCTCATGGTGTAGCGACATTAAACAACATTTTATTGAATTTTTTTTTAGAATTTTTGTTTTGGTATGAAAAGATGTCAAATATTTTTTTCAATAAATATTTATAACCCCCTTTCTCTTCTAAATAATAATAGCTAATAGATATGCAGTGTTTATAACTATAAAATCTATCATTCAATAAATAAATATTCAATGTGGCTACAGCAGATGATATATTGTGCCACTCCAACCTCGGGTGAAGGTGTAATATGCTCCATATACATTAAATCATGAGTGGATCCTAAACAAGTCAGCTGAATAAATTGACAAAATTGTAATGTCTGGGTATTTTTGGCAGCTATGAGGTGATGTGGAAACTATTTGTAGTTCCTGCACTATATACTGTACACGAACGTAAGACCAAACCCACAGGCAGAACCTTCTTCTCTAGTCTTTTTACTACTTTGCTACACTACAGAAGCAAAAGGCATGCAAATTGTACATCAGCAATTTCATTGAATTTTTTTTTAAATTGGATTTTTTTTCCACTTCCCAGTACAAGGCATGGAATATTAAATATTAAATAATAATATATAAAGTGCAATTTGTGATGCAGAAAAAAGCTCTCATACAGCTTATTGTGGAAAAATAAAAAAGTTATAGATATTTGAAGGTGGGGAGTAAAAAATGGAAACGCAAAAATGAAAAAGGGCCTCAGCATTAAGTTTACTGCTTACTTTAAAACTGTAAAAATAAAATGAAGCAAATCAGAATAACTTGTGTGGGCTTATTACTTCCTATATTCCCTGTTCCGCCCTTAAAACTGTAAAAATAAAATGAAGCAATTCAGAATAACTTGTGTGGGCATATTACTTCCCATATTCCATGTTCCACCTTTGTAGGTTTCCTTTCGAAGTAATTTTGTAAATGGCACCACATTTGCTGATATTTATAAGTTCATGTAAAATTTCCAGAAAAGGATTATTATAAAAGCATCACAATTTATATGAACGAAAATTATTTGAATAGTGGTTAAAAGTAAATGTATATAAACCTAAACTATCTTCTGCCTGAGGCAAGCTAGCAATAGGATGGCTCCCCCTCTGCACCACTTTTTTGTAATGAGTTCTCCATGCAGTGTCTCGCACCTATGATGACATCAGGTGTGAAGAGACACTGGGGGTCATTTACTAAGGGCCCGATTCGCGTTTTCCCGACGTGTTACCCGAATATTTCCGATTTGCGCCGATTTTCCCTGTATTGCCCCGGGATTTTGGCGCACGCGATCGGATTGTGGCGCATCGGTGCTGGCATGCAGGTGACGGAAATCGGGGGGCGTGGCTGAACGAAAACCCTACGGATTCGGAAAAACCGCCGCATTTAAAAAAAAAAAATAATCTGTTGCGGAGCTTGCACTTACCTTCACTCAGCCCAGCTCGGTGAACTCCAGCGCATTCCGATGCTTTTCAGTGCAGCAGCGCCACCTGGTGGACGTCGGAGGAACTACCTTAATAAATCCCGGCCGGACCCGAATCCAGCGCAGAGAACGCGCCGCTGGATCGCGAATGGACCGGGTAAGTAAATCTGCCCCACTGTTTTTAAGAGACAGGTCCAGCTTTGCAGTCCCTGATACTGTCCTCAATTTTGCTGCAAGGGCCCATTTTGCTGCCTGAGGCAAGAGGCTCAGCCCGCCAAGAGGCTCAGCTCACCTGAGTACATGCTTTGGTTACACTGTATATATACTATGATTGCCTTGATCTGCATTTCTCAGCAAGGTTGGGAACACACAAGGTGTATTTTGAGAATGATGCTGTGGGTACACTATGTCAAAAGCTATCGGGTTTGGAGGTAGCGTTCCCACACCATCAGTCTTATGTTATAACACAACACATTGTGACGTTAAGACTTCAACTTCTAATAAAAATTTCCTAATTTTGCACCAACCATGTCCACCTCTAATGTGTGCGTGTGCCATTCGAATAGACCACGTCCAAATTTAGATAAAGACCTAGTCCTGTCTGTGTAGTGACACAGGCAGTACTTTTCAAATGTCATTGCCATGTGAGAGGATATGCTTTTTGTGCCTTTTTAGTATATATTGTGAGACACTGAAGGGGTTAACTGTGGATGGGCGGTATGTTTCCCCTAGGTTTTGCTTCTATGCAAGGCCTTAGTGCTGAGGTGGGTTTGTCCAGCACCTTGGACACAGGTGATGGGAACAGCCTAATTAGCCTGGATAAAATGACTCAGCAGAGTTGAGTGGGTTGTCTCTCTGTGGAAGGAGGCTGAGAGGACACAGCTCTGACCTGTGTGTCTGGAGCAGCCACGTGAACTTTGTTTACTGTGAGCTAGTGGACTATTTGTATAGTTAGCACCCTGACGGGTAGGTTTTCTTTTGTTTATTCAAATACCTGAATGTAAAGGCTGGTTTTATTTTGCTGCAATAAACGCAGGCGAGACCTGTTTGGACTGTACCCTGGTGTCCCTGTCTTGAACTGCATCCCAGCACCCCGCTACCACGGTCTCTACTGGGCCAAATCCCCACATATGGTGGAGAATGCGGGCAGTTCAAAAAGACACACACCTGAAAGGCTCGCTACATCCTGCAACATTGCATGGCCTGGGTGAAAGCAGCAGGCAAATTGCAGGATACAGCCAAGATGGAGGACTTTATTAAATACCTGCAAGAGGAGGCCAGAGCTAATCGGCAGCAGCAGCAGGCCATGCTCCAGCAGCAGGAGGAGAGGTCCCGCCAGCAGCAGGAGGAGGCCAGAGCTAATCGGCAGCAGCAGCAGGAAGAGTCCCTGGCTAATCGGCAGCTGCAGCAAGCCATGCTCCAGCAGCAGGAGGAGAGGTCCCGACAGCAGCAAGCCATGCTCCAGCAACAGCAGGAGGAGTCCCGAGCCATGTTCCAGCTGATGATGGAGAAGTTTTCTGGCATTATGGCAGCACCGCAAGCGTCGGCTACTGAGGGGTCCCATACTGGTCTACAAGGGTACCCGGTTGTCCAGCATTCCGCACGGGCTGCAGTACAAAAGGCTTTACAAAAAATGGCGGCGACCGACGACGTGGAGGCGTATCTCACAGTGTTCGAGCGAGTAGCTGAGCGAGAGGAGTTACCGGCTGAGCAGTGGGCAGATGTCCTGGCACCGTTCCTGACCGGCGAGTCGCAGAAGGCTTACTACGACCTGAGTGAAACGGAGGCCCGTGAGTACCCCCAGCTAAAGGCGGAGATTCTGGCTCGTCTTGGGGTCACCGTTCAAGTTCGCTCCAGCCGGGTCCATCAGTGGGCTTACTCAGAAAAATTACCCCCACGCTCCCAAATGCATGACCTGATCCATCTTGTCCGGAAGTGGCTACAACCCGAGGACTGCACCCCAGCACAGATGGTAGAGAGAGTGGTCCTCGACAAGTTCACCCGTTCTCTGCCCTCTCGGCTCCAGCGGTGGGTTGGACAGGCCGGTCCCACAAAAGCTGAGGAGCTTGTGTCCCTTGTAGAGAGGTATCGGGCTACGGAGGACCTTCTACTTACCTCTCCCACACGAAGCAGTGCCAGTGACAGGGTCACCAAACCAGCTGGTAAGACTGCTACTGCGGAAAAGGGGAGACATGTCAGGTTGGGAGGGGGTTCATTGGGGGGCGTGGATACCCAGAAACCCAGTGAGGCTCGCGACAGAGGTCATGGCCGTATTCAGTGCTGGCGGTGCCATGAAATGGGCCATATTGCTGCCAACTGTCCACTGTCAGTGGAGCCAATGGACTGCAACCAGACCCGGCGAGTGTCACTGTTTGCCCGGCCAGTTCTGGCGGCAGAGTCAGTCACGGATGCAGAACCCCAAGTATGCATGGTCACAATCGGTGGTCACACAGTGGAAGCCTTGCTAGACTCAGGGAGTCTGGTAACCCTGGTGCGGGGAACTTTGGTTGATCCTGAACTATACAGTGGGCGGAGAGTGGGAGTGTTGTGTATACATGGGGACACTCGCGAATATCCCACTGCTGTCATCAACCTACATACCCCTTGTGGTACTGTTACACATGAAGTGGGGGTGGTGGGGACCCTTTTTCATGAGGCTATTATCGGCAGAGACTTACCGGTGTTTTGGGACCTCTGGAGACGAAGACCCACCTCAGGTGCTGTTGCAGATAATGGACATCAGGTATGTCCGGCCTTGGCCCCTGAACCCTTTGAGGCCGATGTACACACACCAGCAGTAGGGGTGACCCCATGTGATGAATTCTCTCCCCTAGAGGTCCTAGCTGGTGAGGTCGAGGGCCACGAGGAGGTGGCCGACATGCTGGACCTTGAGATTTCCCGTGAAAATTTTGGGGCTGCACAGCTACAGGACCCTACCTTGGTTAAAGCACGGGAGAACGTTAAGGTGATAAATGGGGTACTCCAAATACCAGGGGCTGATAAAATATACCCCCGAATGGTGATTATTGGGGAACTGTTGTACAGGGTCGACCAGATACGGGGTGAGGAGGTTGAGCAACTTGTAGTACCCCAATCTCACCGTAGGCTGGTGCTAGAGTTGGCACACAAACATGTGCTGGGAGGGCACTTAGGTGCTGAGAAGACCCGAGAAAGGATCCTGCAGAGATTTTTCTGGCCCGGGGTGTGGGAGGAGGTAAACCGGTATTGTAGCTCCTGCCCTGAGTGTCAACTTACTGCCCCGGTCTCCCACTTCAGGAGTCCTTTGGTCCCGCTACCAATCATAGAGGTGCCCTTTGAAAGGATTGCAATGGATCTGGTTGGCCCCATAGTCAAATCCTCCAGGGGGCACCAATACATCCTAGTTATCCTGGACTACGCTACGCGGTATCCCGAGGCGATTCCATTAAGGAACACCTCCTCCAAAAATATTGCTAGGGAGCTGTTCCAGGTGTTCTCACGCACAGGCCTCCCCAAGGAAATCTTGACTGACCAGGGTACCCCATTCATGTCTAGGGTAATGAAGGAGATGTGCAAGTTACTACAGGTAAAACAGCTCCGCACCTCTGTGTATCATCCTCAGACAGATGGCCTGGTCGAGAGGTTTAATAAGACCTTGAAGGGGATGCTTAAGAGGGTGGTCAGCAAAGATGGGAAGGACTGGGATTGTTTGTTGCCCTATTTGATGTTTGCCATACGTGAAGTTCCCCAGTCCTCCACGGGTTTCTCACCCTTTGAGCTGTTATATGGCCGTTCCCCACGTGGGCTTTTGGATGTAGCCAAGGAGACCTGGGAGCAGGAGAGGACCCCCCACCGTAGTGTGATAGAACACGTCTCCCTTATGCAGGACCGCATAGCGGCGGTAATGCCCCTTGTAAAGGAACACATGACAAGGGCACAAGAGGCCCAGTCTAGGGTCTACAATAGGTCAGCCAGACTCAGGACCTTTAACCCAGGCGACAGAGTGCTAGTTCTGGTGCCCACCGTGGAGAGCAAGTTCTTGGCCAAATGGCAAGGGCCATATGAGGTCATGGAGAGAGTGGGGGAGGTAACCTACAGGGTATCTCAGCCGGGGAGGAGGAAACCCGAACAGATATACCACGTGAACCTCCTAAAGCCATGGAGGGAAAGAGAGTCCCTGATGGCCATGGGAGTAGAGAAGGCGTCTGTCTCCAAGAAGGGGACACCGGAGGTAGGTGTACCCGATTCCAAGGTGCCTGAAGTACGGATCTCGGAGTCCCTCTCCAGGGCCCAGATTCAGGAAGCGAAGGAGTTTGTGCTCCGAAATATGGAGGTGTTCTCTAAGTTACCGGGACGTACTTCAGTCATCAAGCATGACATCATAACCGAACCCCACATCCGGGTACACCAAAAACCTTACCGGGTCCCTGAAGCGCGCCGGCTTGCCATATCCGAAGAAGTCAGGCAGATGTTAGACCTGGGGGTTATCGAGGAGTCTAAAAGTGACTGGTCGAGTCCTATTGTGTTGATTCCCAAACCTGATGGTTCCCTACGGTTCTGCAATGATTTTAGGAAGTTGAACGAGGTGTCCAAATTTGATTCCTATCCCATGCCCAGGGTTGACGAGTTGATAGAACGACTTGGACAGGCTAGGTTCTTCTCCACCCTTGACCTGACGAAAGGGTATTGGCAGGTACCCCTGACTGACAGGGCTAAAGAGAAGACCGCTTTTGTTACCCCTGATGGGCTTTTTCAGTACGTGGTACTCCCCTTTGGGCTACATGGGGCTCCCGCCACATTCCAGAGGTTAATGGATCTCGTGCTAAAACCTCACCGGAGTTATGCCTCGGCCTACTTAGATGACATTATAGTCTATAGTAACGACTGGGAGAGTCATCTAGCCAAAGTACAAGCAGTGGTAGACTCCCTGAGGGCAGCAGGGCTGACAGCGAACCCCCAAAAGTGTGCACTGGGTCTGGAAGAGGCCCGTTACCTGGGGTACCGTATTGGGCGAGGGGTCATCAAACCCCAAGTAAATAAAGTAGAGGCGATCCAGCAGTGGCCACGACCTTTGAGCAAGAAGCAAGTGAGGGCTTTTCTGGGCATAGTGGGCTATTATCGCCGATTTATCCCCGATTTTGCGACAATAGCGGCACCTCTGACTGACCTGACTAAGGGTAGCAGGGCGGTGATGGTAAAGTGGAGTGAAAAGGCTGAGGGGGCGTTTCAGCGACTTAAGACGGTTTTGTGTGAGGGACCGATACTGATCACCCCTAACTTCACCAAGACCTTTATTGTGCAGACTGACGCTTCGGACGTGGGCTTAGGGGCTGTCCTGTCCCAAGTAGTGGAGGGTGAGGAACATCCTGTAACATTCCTGAGCCGCAAGCTCACACCTCCTGAAAAGAACTATAGTATAGTTGAGAGGGAGTGCTTGGCGATCAAATGGGCTCTGGAATCCCTGAGGTATTATTTGGTAGGGCGGCAGTTTACACTGGTGACCGATCACTCTCCCCTAACCTGGATGAGTCAGGCCAAGGAGAGGAACGCCAGGGTCACAAGGTGGTTCCTAATGCTCCAGAATTTTAAATTCACGGTGGAACATCGAGCAGGAAAGCTGCATGGGAATGCCGATGCCCTATCCCGTACCCACTGTCTGATGGCCAAAAGTGTTCGTCCCCACAGGGTCAAACAGAGGGGGAGGGTATGTGAGACACTGAAGGGGTTAACTGTGGATGGGCGGTATGTTTCCCCTAGGTTTTGCTTCTATGCAAGGCCTTAGTGCTGAGGTGGGTTTGTCCAGCACCTTGGACACAGGTGATGGGAACAGCCTAATTAGCCTGGATAAAATGACTCAGCAGAGTTGAGTGGGTTGTCTCTCTGTGGAAGGAGGCTGAGAGGACACAGCTCTGACCTGTGTGTCTGGAGCAGCCACGTGAACTTTGTTTACTGTGAGCTAGTGGACTATTTGTATAGTTAGCACCCTGACGGGTAGGTTTTCTTTTGTTTATTCAAATACCTGAATGTAAAGGCTGGTTTTATTTTGCTGCAATAAACGCAGGCGAGACCTGTTTGGACTGTACCCTGGTGTCCCTGTCTTGAACTGCATCCCAGCACCCCGCTACCACGGTCTCTACTGGGCCAAATCCCCACAATATATATATATATATATATATGTATGTATATAAGTTGTTCTTATTTGCTGTTCTTTGAAATATTGGGAAAAAAATCTAAATATGAAGAAGTATGAACGTCAAGACAGTTCATCCATAAGTCATGGTACTGGCTTTTAAAGAGATAATCTCCACATAACAAATGCCTACCATGCATAGCAGCTGCGTGGTTGATTTGAACTCTTTCTCTACTGTTTTATAGATATGATTTTTTTTTGGAAGTTATAACAACTTGCCATATGGACAATACAAGTTTTAAGAATTCACGCACATCTTTTCTTAATTTACCATTATTTTCATGAGGTTTATCTTCACACTTACTGCTGCCTGAGATGAAGGAATCCAAGTGTTAAGGCATTCTGAAGTATGACAATAAATTTAAACAACCGTCTCCATGTACATTGCTGAAATCACCTCCATTATTCCGTTTTATGCTGTAGTTACAACCGCTCATGCTTAAAGCTGGGTTGTTGTACGAAAGCTGTAGGAATGGTACAGACACGAAGCAGAACATAAATAGTTTCATGTCATGCTGGTCTTCAAAATCTTCAGATTCTAATCTACTAGTTTTTAATAAGTTAGGAGAGAAATCATGACAGCAGGATGATGCTATTCGTTGTGATATGTGATTGATTTCAATCACTTGAATTTATTGTTTTATATAATATGTTTGTAAAGAAGTCAATAAAGGAGTATTAAGGTGACAGTAACTTACTTATACACTGATATTGATGTATTTAGACTAAGGTTTCACACAGAATCTCAAACAGCCCTCTCGTGAGCATGGATCAGATTGGCCCACCGGTGGGACCTGAAGGCTATTGGCCCCCACCCCCAATATCTGCTAACTCCGCCCCAAAACAGCTGACTCCGACCCCACCGGCCATGTCAGGACTTCAACTCTATCTGTGTTTGGAGAGGGGACAGATAGAGTTGCATAACCGGATGGTGCATAGAGCTGTTAGCTCTCTGCTTAATCACTGTTCCCCTGTAATTGTGATGCTGGCAGCCATGGTGTGATGGGCATTATCTGCAGCACGGAGGAACATAAGAAGAGGAGAGCTCCTGGGGAACAGGGACAGGTAAGTATGAGTTGTTTATTTTTTTTTAAATTCATTTTAAACTAGGAAAAGAGGACGAGTGGGTGGGCCACAATATGGGGGGTATGAGAGGGGGCCCACAATATGGGGGGTTATAAGAGTGGCCCCACAATATTTTGGGATATGAGAGGGGGCCCACAATATGGGAGGGTATGAGAGGGGGCCTACACAATGTGGGGATATGAGAGTGGGAAAAATATAGGGTGTACAAAGTACAAACATATTTCCAGCACAGGTTTTAAAAAAATTCTACATGATATGTTTTTCTATCATTTGCAAATTGTAGTGCCTTTGTTATTTGCGTTGTTTTAAATACATAAGACATGTCTATGTAGCAAGAGTATGTAGGACTCGGAAGTCAAGAGAACCCACCAGGATGGATAAAAAGCTGTTTTCTTTATTAGCGACTCAGGAACAATACAACTTATGTGCGAGGGAACAACGCATTGATGATCATGATTAAGACACACTGCGTTGAAATGCGCTGTTCACTCGCACATAAATTGTATTGTTCCGGAGGCGTTAACAAAGAAAACTGCTTTTTATCCATCCTAGTGGCTTCTCATTAGTGCTAAGTACTACATACTCTTAGGATCTTAGGGCTTAGATATCGCTTTGTGCATCAAGGCTGAGACCAGGGGAATTTAAATTATCTTTATCTGGGTGAGCAGGACTTTCCACCTATGGGTGTGCTTTTAATACATGTCCATGTAGCTGGTGTAAAGAAAAAAATCTCCAATTATTTCTATGTGAGAATCCAGCGAGAGCTGATTCACACAAAAAGAGGAAGAAAATAATGGGGAAGGTTACACCAGAATGACAAGACTATGGATCTCTCATTTCTGCCATGTACTTCCACCATGTGGTCAGCAGCTACTGGGACATATCTGTGTATGTGCATAAATGTATATGTCAGTACATAAATGTGTGTGCATAAGTGTATAAAAGTGTTAGTATGCAAATATGGATATTTTCTAACAGGGTAGGGGGCCCCATTCAGAAATCTGCCATGGGGCCCTGCCTCTCCTAGCTGCAGGTAACTATCCAGATCCTGCTTTTGTCTTTAATTGTATGCATCTCAGGCTCTGTAGCTCATCGAAACTACAGTCTGCAATTTGGAAGAAGAGATTTTTATCTTATATAAGAAACTACATGTATGTTTCTTCTAGGTACTGTAAAGCTGAAGTACACTAAAATTTTCATCCTCCTTTAAATGAGTATTTCCATCTGAGATACTTAAAGCATTTCTAGGGTATTAGTTATAAATGGCCACCTCTGGGATAGGCATTTAGCCTGAAAACGGAGTTCCTCCTCTTGAGTAGTGATGATCCTACACAAGAAATTATTTCCATTCACTTCTATTTGACTCTCTGCTGAAAGGGGTTTTCTTGACTGTGCATTCACATTTAATTTATTTAATCTTCCAAATACATACCGTACATAACAAAAATTTACCTGTGTGGAGATAATTTCTCATAAATGTAGTGATATGGTCCCTTAGAAAAAAGATTGTTGTCCTTGGATGAAATCACCACTGCTGGAGTGATTGCACAAAGAAACAAAGTGTGTGCATTTGTTTCTAAGGGACAACATGGCAAGTTTCCTGGAAACTATCTTTATGCAGGAATATTTTTTATAACATGGAATTGAATAAATATATGTATATGGAAGATAAATGAAATTATATGTGAAGGCAGAGATGGGAATACCACTTTTAATTTTTCTTGGAACTCTAATAGAACTGAAGGGAGCTGTGACTATACGGTCACCTCTCTATTCTGCATTGAGGGACATTCATTATTAAATATCCAGGAAGCCTCCATGGCCAGATTTTACTTTAGTGTGTGTGCAAAATATTGCAAACACTACATTTATTGTATCTTTGGTGTGTATGGTTTCTATCAAAATGCTACAAGCTTTACAAATCATTTTTTTCTTATGTTTTCAGAGCTTTATGGAAAAGCCTAACAAAAATATATAAAAAAATAATACAATGCAAAAAAAATCACCAACATTCTTGTAAAAACTACTATTAAAATGGTAGAAATACCTGTAGTTTTTATAGAAGCTTTAAAGATGCTAAAAATAAATTTGTGTAATGGCACCCTGAATGTTTGCAAAAGAGAAAATTATAGTAAATGTAGAAATATAAAGTAAATATGAGTTTCAATAATAATATTTTACAGAAATTAAGTCTTTACCACAAATGTGGCAGATGTTTTTTGCATTGTCTTCTTTGGTAAGAATCTTGTTATGTGGGAAATAGGATTTTACTGTCCCATTTTCACAGACTAGAATGACTAAGTCTACAAATGTGACACATCTGTTTTAAAGATGTCTCTTTATACTTTTAACAGTATTTGCAATAAAACTGAATGTAAGTGCTCCTCCTTGTGGAACCAACAACTTATTCAAATCATAAAGCAACACTCAACTACTAAACTGAAAAAAACATTTTACATACAGTGGGTACGGAAAGTATTCAGACCCCATTAAACTTTTCAATTTTTGAATCATTGTAGCCAATTGGTAAGTTCTTTTTTGCTCAATGTATACTTTGCACCCCATTGTGACAGAAAAAACAGAAATGTAGATATTTTTGCTAATTTATTAAAAAGAAAAACTAAAATATCACATGGTCGTAAGTCTTCAGATTCTTTGCTCAGTATTGAGTAAAAGCAGCTTTTGAGAGTCTTATTAGGAATGATGCATTAAGTTTTTTACACCTGGATTTGGGGATGTTCTGACATTCTTCCAGATCCTCTCCAGTTCCCTCAGGTTGGATGGTGAATGTTGGTGAAAGCCATATTCAAGTCTCTCCAGAGATTCTCCATTGGGTTTAGGTCAGGGCTCTGGCTGGGCCAGTCAAGAATGGTCACAGAGTTGTTCTGAAGCATCTGCTTTGTTATTTTAGCAGTGTGTTTACGGTCATTGTCTTGTTGGAAGGTTGAGATCCACAGCACTCTGGAAAAGGTACCAATTGTCTGCAATAAAACAAAGAGTGAAAAATTTAAAGGGATCTGAACACTTTCCGTACACACTGTATCTAGACTAAAGCTTCATAGTACTTTAGACATTTCAGATCAGGGTGACCGCAGTTACACTAATAGGTCAGTAGTCCATAATCAGTAACCTTGTGATGTATCTGGTGGAATGGAGGTGGGCATACAGCACAGCACCGCATGGGCCTAGTATCTGAAGTCACAGGTCCTTTACAAAGCATCTACTGATCCACCTAAGCCAGATTCCAAAAGAAGCAGCATTGCCCAGGCAAGATCAGACTAATTGGGAAACAGGTTTGGCACAATAAATTCACTTGTCTGTTACACTGGGAATTTGAATTTAGAAAGTTTCAGCGGAAAGCGAAAGGGGTTCTTGGCACCATATTTGTCTGATTTGCAAAATGTGTTTCAGCCCAATTTACAGTAAGCGTTATAAATCTTTGCTAAAATGACACCTCTCATTACAACTCTGTAACTCTGTCACCACTATCTGATGGAGCAGCTCACAAGGATTCCATCACACCCTTTATCTAGTCGATTCATACATTAATCATTATAAAATCATCTTTTCTTTATTATGTAAATGAGGTTGGGCACATGGAGAGCGAAAGTGATGTCACTGCTGTTAACCCTCCCCTCTCCTCCCCTTGCTAATGTCTGTGTGTAATGTATAGTAAAGTATTGTCAGTGCTTGTGCTTTATCTGCTGACATGCTGCCTCCTCCTAATACACAGACATCAGCTACACAAGTACCTGACATGTTCTGCTATACACATGGCTGCATCTCGGAGCAGTTGAACACACACACAGGCTGCAGGGGGCGCCAGTACCAGGAAGTATAGAGAGGAGCCATCACAAGGAGTCACATGATTATGAAGGCACTGGGGGTGGGACTGTGCCTCCCACTCATTAATAAGCTGGACAGCTGAATATGAATATATAATTATATAATATATAATTGTGGCAACCACAACCAGGCTTGGCACTAGCTGTCAGACTAGGTAAGTGGTGGCAAAATCACCCTGCAACATCACTACGGGCTAAAGCCCTGGCTAAACCGCCCTGGCAAGGGCGAACCCACTATCAGGAACCTAACTGACGGTCACTGAGCGACCCGACGACATAAAAGGGAAGACTTACTTGTCTGGCAGCTGTTGGATGGTGGAGCGGACAGGTAACCAGAATACAGATATAGGTCAGTGTTCACACTAGTAACAGAAACCAAAACTAGACTGAGACAGGAAATGGGGTCACACTAGGAGATAAACGATACTGAGGGACAAACAACAGATACCGACAGAAAAGCGGAGACAAACAAACCGGGTCAATACCAAGATGGCGGCAAATGTACAATATCGAAAAGCAATAGAATGATCAGTAGGCAAAGCCTAGGTCAATACTCAGAATAGCAAGAAATGCAAGAGCACTAGATACACAGATAGACTGCAATAACCCCCAAAATGCACCAAATGCAGGGCTGGGCAGAATATAAGGCAGTAATGGACACCACCTCCAGCACTGACTGGCTCAACCGTTCGTCACTCAAACCGCAGCTGCAGGCAAAACGAGTACACAGACACACCCAGCTTTCCCAGGATCAGAAATGGAGCTGTCAATCACAGGCAGCTCTGGGTGTGGTTTTCCAGCAAGAAGCCTGAAACCTGATCCCATCAGAACAATTTGCGAGGTCTGACAGATTGATTGGACATCTCTCAGGTCATTTGCATATAGATTTAGTACCTGATTGCTTATGATTACAGGCATGTAGAGGGACAATGATGGGAAAGGGGTAATGCTTTCTTAGGCAAGTTTATGAAAGTATATTTAGTTTGGGGGGTTAATTTGCCTCACGGGTACTCTTTGAGACCATCTCACATCATTGCTTATTACTTTACACTATGACCCTTTGTTAAAAAAGGGAACAAGTAAAAATCAGTTAAAGATTCTACTGACTTGGATTTTACTGATGCATTTTTCATTTCTTCTCCTTGCCCACCTGCCAATATTAGTTTGCTCCTTCAATGAAAAAAGGAAACACATGATTGTGTTTTGTTAGGTTTGGGGTTCTTTTTTTTAACAATAGAGTCTTCCCTTCAGTTACAATGTATGTTTTCGAAAACTAATTTTTAAAAACACTGAAACCCAAAAAATGGAAGATTAACAGATAACTGAAATAAATGAAATGTCAAGATTCTGGTATGTATTTAAACCAAAATTATTTGAATGAATGACATATTTTTTTAGGATAACAAATCTTTTGCCTAAATCTCAGAGGCAGCAAAGGGCAAAAACATGAAACCCTTTCCGAGGGGTAAATGAATTGTAAATGCCAGAAATGTTTGACACCTATTGTAAAACCACAATACAACATTATTATATTACATAATCGCTTCCTTTCTTTGTGACTCTGCAATTAATCAAATTGTTAACCTTCTCATTCAGTAACTAACTTCCCTCATAACTCACACAGGAAAAATCCATAAATAGGCTGACGCTGCGCCGTTCCCACTAATTATGCATCATGGTTAATGCAATCCAATTAACTTCTGACCTTACATTGCACTGAAGCTCGAAATTATCATCACATTCTGTGCCATCTTCTCAAATGTGAACTTGATTGACTGCAGGCTAAAGACCTGCTCAATGTAACTTACAAAATACTGATTGCTTAAACAGCCGCCATGCATTTTACAGCTCTTTGCAAACATTGGAGAAGCTTACTAAACACATACAACTGGGAGCATTGATGATCAGAAATGCTTCAGAAATCATATTTTTACAACAAGAGAGTAGAATCCGCTCCAATTTTTTCAAAATGTGTCAAATTTCTTGAAGAATTTGGCACAGTTCCACACCACTCCATCATCAGTAGTGGGAGGGTAAAATGATTTAGGTGCAATTTCTTAATATGTCAATAAAAATATTTGTAGAGGGATACACTAAATTCATAGGAAATTAGTGTTTTAGTAAACAAGTGATGTAAAGGCAAGTTGTTTCAACGCCATAGCGGCATTATAATCAGGACATATAATTTGATGCCTCAAACACTGATTGCAGGATCCTGTAGCCAGTGTTTGATCCTTTTTCTGGCTTGACTTAGATGCCACTCCTGATGGTTGCCTTTATATGACATAAAACACTACTATTTTCTGATGACCTTGATACCCTCCCACTACTGATGTTCCTTGCAGTTGCCTACCCCTAACCCATGAGGTAAGTATGTTACATGAGCTAAGCTGTATGATGCCATTTAAGTTTTATCTAGACTGTGAGGGACTGTGTTTTTCGCCCTTTCAGTAATAACACCACCATGACAGATATGCAGTTTGAATGTCAGTTGTCACACTGAAGATGTCTTGACTTTGCGCATGTTCACCAGTAAATTTTAACATACAAAAGTTGATTAATTTATTAGACAAATTTTAGTCAAAATGACTATATCAAGCTGTGGGTTATGGACCCATTGTGCTCTCTAACTGGTTTGACTTTGGGCCACTCACTTTTTACCCATATACAGAGATCTGGACTTCGCTGTGGAGAGATCGCAAAGCCCCTACCTCTTGTGGTGACTCCAGTATAGATAGCAGCTGGTCCAGGGGGCACAAAGGCAATGGTACATGGCAAAAAGGGGTCAGGCAAAGCCGGAAGTCCATCAAAGTCAAGGCAGATGCGTTCAATAAGAATTCAGAGTCGGGAAGAGGGTCATGGCAGATGGAATGGGTTCGAGATACAAGCCAGGGTCATATATCAGAGAGCGCAGATCAAAACCAAAGTTACAGAACAAGCCGGGGTCAAACCCCAGATGCAAATAGAAACAAGCACCATACAGCAGGTACTAGACTTTTGGCTGTTGGTGGACCCTGATTGGCTGCTACACATTGCTGAAACACACCCTGCTCCTTTATTAAGAGGAGAGAGCCACCCGGGCTGTAAGGGAGTTGGAGCATGGACGGACATGGCGGCTGAAGGCAAACTTGCAACAGGGAATGCGACCAGGGGTGGAAAATGTCCCCAGCGTTACAATTACACAGTTAGCATAGACAGCATAGTCACATAACATCCCCCAGGTCACAAATCATTTCACAATCCTGTTATAAATTTCTAATTCAGGAAATATATAATATCCCTTTGCTATTTTAAATCCATTTTTAATTGCTACTTACAGGACTCAAAGGTCCTGAAATACCTCTTGTGTATTGAGAGCAGGAACTGATATATAAGGATTTCAAGCATGAATGTCCTTTTCAGTATAAAATTTTGGTGTGGCTGTGGGCCCCCTAGAATGCTTGGGCCCCAGGCAACCGCCCAAACCACCTACATTATAATCCATTACTGGTAGGAAGTATAAATGTTTACTTTGTGTGATCAAAATTCTGCCCCTGGTCATGTGGTATCACGCAGGTGATCGGCTCGTTAATATTGAGAGTAATCAGAGCTGTTTGGCATGCTCTATCTTTTTGCCACCGGTCCACCATTGCCGTCTATGGGGACGTATATATGCGGCTTCAAATTTCTGGCCGCATGTACCTCCCCCGAGACGGCCGTGTGAATAAGCCCTTACCCTGTGCAGTGCTGAACTGGCTAGCAATTCCAGATGCAGCGTTGAAACGATTACCTATAGACTTTATCTGCATTATCCTGTCCTCTCTTTCAGTTGACTTTTGAGGGCAACCAACTTCTTGGGGAACATGAATAAGTTTGTGATGTTGTAAAGATTCAATTAGAAATTTTCCCTCCGTTCCTGACATATGAGCCCTGGTGCCTGACTATTCAATCTTCAGTATCATAATTTTTTGCTCATTAATGTACACTCTGCACAAGCTCCTGACAGAAAAAAAAACATAAATGTAAATACTGTTGCTAATTTATTAAACAAGAAAAACTAAAATATCACATGGTAATAAATATTCAGCCCTTTTGCTTAGTATTAAGTAGAAGCCCCTTTTCAGCCATGAGTCTTCATGAGAATAATGCAACAGGTTCTTTACACTGGGATTTGGGGATCCTTTGCCTTTCTACCTTGCAGATCCTGAAGGTGTGTGAATGCTTATTGTTCTTTACTTCTTCTCATTAGCTGTTCTAATGCTCTATTTATTTTCTTTGTTCTACTATTGCCACCAGAGAGCTGTGTACCAAAACTAGGGAAAGTGCTGCTACAATGAAAGATGTTGTATAAAGTTTGGTATCCTACTTGTGCTAATGAAACTTGAGCAGGAATAGTACATGCTCCATGATTTGGGGCGTGGGCAGTAGGACACATCGGGCAGTAGGCAGGGACGCACCTGTATCAGGCGGCAGATTGTGGACCCTTTTAGGGGGGGGTGTATCGTTGCCGATATTACAGACTTGAAAGAAAAATAATTTACAAAAGAGTTTTTTACATCAGCGCCTTTAAGAAAGAGAGGTGAAGCACACCCTGCTAGCGTGCACTGCTTTGCAAGGCACAGGCCAGTGTGACATTATCACGCACACAGCCTGTGTCTATACAGACAGAACGCGACTGCCGACGGGTCAGGACGAGGAGCTATTGGGAGCACCAGGGCTGGAGCCCAGAGGCAAGTACAACGTTTATTATTGTTTTGAGTGTCATGTCTGTATATACTATATATTACTGGTGGAGGCTGTATATTACTGGTGGAGGCTGTGTATTACTGGAGGAGGCTGTGTATACTGGAGAGGCTGTGTATAGTGAGGGGGGGCTATGTAAACTGGTGGAGGCTGTGTATTACTGGAGGAGGCTGTGTATTACTGGGGGAAGCTGTGTATACTGTGGGGAGGTTGTGTATACGGAGGAGGCTGTGTATACTGGAGAGGCTGTGCATATTGAGGGGGGGCTATGTAAACTGGTGGAGGCTGTGTATTACTGGAGGAGGCTGTGTATTACTGGGGGAAGCTGTGTATACTGTGGGGAGGTTGTGTTTACTGGGGGGCTGTTTATACGGAGGAGGCTGTTTATACAGGGGAGGCTGTATACAACTGGGGGAGGCTATATACTACTGGGGGAAGCGTGGATCTTTATAGTGTCTACAGAGGATCTGTATATATGGCTGGATATATCCAGCCATCTTATCTTTATATCTTTATATATTAAGCTGGGTGGCCTTATATGGAGTGCTATATATAATTTAATTTGGGAGTATGTATATGGGGGCTATTATAAATAAATTAGGGGAACTGTATATAGATAAAGAGGGTGTGTATATAAATTAGCAGGGTGCTGTAGTTCAGGGGGTCTGGTATATATAATAAATTTTGTGTGAGCTAGATACTATCATTTATTTGGGAGACTATATAAAGGATGTTTTACGTGGGGAATAGTGTGTTCAGTCATGTTGTGGATATAATATATATTTAGGAATCCATTATACTGAAAGTGACTGTGGTTTTTTAGGGGGCAGTGTGGAGTTGTGCTGCATGGAGCTGAAGACATTTGACTGTGAATAAACCATGGCTGGGAGAAATCGTAAAAAAAAGGCAACTTACTGATGGAGCAGATCTTCACCTGTAAGGCACTAGATGTCACTAATGTCTGTGTCATTGACTGAATACAGGCTGTCCCCTACTTAAGAACACCCGACTTACACACAACCCCTAGTTAAAAACGGACCCATGGATGATGGTAATTTACTGTACTTTAGCCCTTGGCCACAATAAACAGCGGCATTTAAGCTTTATTGTTAATCCTGGCTCTTATGACAACCCAACATTTTTAAAATCCAATTTGACAGTGACCAAAAAAAATTTGGTTGGGGTATCAATTATAAAATATACAGTTCCCACCTACATAAAAATTCAACTTAAGAACAAACCTACATAACCCATCTTGTGCGTAACCTGGGGACTGCCTGTACTAGTGTGTGAGGTAGCATTATCGGGTGTGCTGGCAGCATTTTCAAGTTTTGCCTCAGGCAGCATAAAAGACTTGAATCAACTGGTTGTAGGAACTGTGGAAATGCGTGTGAGCCCATAGAAAGATATGGGAATGTTTTCTAGCTGTTGAAACCTAATGAGAAAGGGTTGCATTGGTATTGTGCTGACATAATTAGAGCTCACAGTTAAGAACCCACTAATCAGACTTTGAGAGTGTATTTACTCAATATGTTAATAGTCTATTGTAAGAAAGCAATAATAAAAAAAATAATAAATCATAATTAAACTACTACTTGTGGTTTAAACATTATAATAATCAATTCCATTTTTCTTCATTCCCATTGACTGACCAACTTTAGAAAAACATTTTCTTTATTACAACCACATGCCATAGTCTTACTTTAATTTGCTCAAAGCCAAAAATATTGGAATAATATAAAACAATGCCACATGCAGGAGGTACTTTGTTTTACATCAAGCAGTTTCCAGATGCCACCTTGTGACCATAGAAAGAAACACAACAGGAACTCTTCACATGGTGCAAACTAAAGTAATGCAGGCGTAACTGGGACAAGCAATATGATTGGTCAGTCCGAATGCAAAAAATGCAGACTATGATCTTCCCTGATTTCAGTCATGTGGAAGAGACATTAAGACTGTGTATTCTGTGCCAGCATTAATCCCTGCACAGGTGCAGGACATGCCACAACCTATCAGTAATTCTGGTGCACAAGTGGTAGATTTTAGCTGTAACTTGTTTCAGTATTCTGGTGGAGGTTATGGTAAATTTAGGTTTTAAAAATCAAAATGTAATGAAGGTGTCATTTGGTATTTGACATAACAGCATCTAGACTAGGAGCAAAAGCTTTATTCGAGACACATCACACAGACTTTCAGTTAGATTGATCTTTGGGGAATTTGGATGCTTAAGTTCTTCGTCATGTTTCTCAGACTATTCTGAACATTTTTTTTTGTAGTGTGGCAGGTTGCATTATCTGGGTGTGAAAGACTAAAATACCTCTTATGTAAAAAGGAGGACCCCTAGCAAAGTAATCCTCGGCTGGGGGCCACTTGACCAATTGCTCATAGTTCAATAAGGTCACTCTGGAGCCATCCCAGTCCCAAAGAATGCAGGGAAGCTGTCAAGGAGAAAGGATGGATAATGAGGAGCAAGTGATCTACCAGACCCAAAGGTATCCCAAAGGGGAAATCGGATAAGGCTACACACACACGACACATAGTTTCTGAGAGGATGAAAATAACAGTATAATGGCGCCTGTGTGTCATCGGCAGGTGTGCACCACAGACGTCCATAAAAAAATGCAGTAGGTATGAGCCATAACAATTAAGACTGAACAAAGAGAATTAAGAAATATATATGTGTCATGTCTGCTTTATTATTATTTATAATTTCTCTGTTCTTTTCTACAAAATCTGCATTATTTTCAACTACTGGTGTCACAAAATGACAGCACACTAGTGCCGTTGTTTTTTTCATTGTTCATTCTTAATAAAACTAGCACTGACCAAAACATAATATAGCAATGCCTATATTACCAAACTATACTATATGATGGCTGTAATACCACCGTACTATTACAAAATAAAACCCACTGAACAAAAAACTGCACATTAACAGTACTCAACAGATAAAAGTTCCTCCTTTTCGTAAGCCCTACTAGATACAGGCTTCAGGAATGGTAAGTATTACACACCCTGATATAAACTGATATTGTTACAGTGTTTCAATAGGACATGGCACACCTAACGCATTTGCTCGCCTCTAGACTAGGCCATTCATCAGAGGTGCATGCTAATATTGCCCAAACAGTTGTAGTGAGCTGAAGGTATTATACAAACATTATCCATTTCATCACTAAAGTCTGCTGGATGCCGACTATGGTATAGCCATTTGTCATTTTTGTATCCATCCATTGATGGGGGAATGTGCTATATACAAATCAATCTCTGGCCAAGTAGCATCCCTTGCTCAACAAGGAGGGCAGATGAGCGATCAAGCAAAACTGCTGTATTCTCCATAGAGACATGCAGAGTGTGGTTAGGGATGGCTCACCAAGGTGAACAAACACCTCTCTTCGTGACTCAATAGTTGCCTAGTGCTGCATACTGGTACTGTACCCTGGGCATGCTCTTTGCGGATTCATCAGGCCGGTGAGTAAGCAGAAAAAGCTTTCTAACTTGACTTGAAAAGCTACTATCACTGGATTATGGAAAGTGTGTGGATTTCATTACTCATATGTTAGTTAAACTTGCCTTTGTGATGATCTAATCATGTATAGTCAGACAGACAAAGATACTTAATTATCTAATGGACTAGTAGAACTATACCTGTGAACCGGTTCTATCATTCACAGTATAATTATCAATTAGACAATTTTATGGAATATAAGAGAGGTAAGAATGTGATGGAAAAGTATGTGAAAAATTATATAGGAGAAGAATTAGTAGTATCAGAGGTAATTATATAAAGTAAGAGAATAAAATATGATCATTAAGACCTTCAGGATGTAGGATATAGAGTGCCTCCCGTTGTAGAATTCTCCTTTTGAAATCCTGTCCTTTAGGTGAAGGCTCCACCAGTTCAGTCACTTGGAATCTGAGAACTTTTTTGTCTCCATTATGTTGTTACCAGACGTGGCCAGCTATGGTTTAGTCTTCACCTTTTTTTTTGCGTCATTTATATGGTCACAAAACCTTCTGTGGGCTTTCCTGATGGTTTTGCCCACATATTATATCTCAAATCTACATGTCATCAGGTAGCCCTTTCCCGTAGTTTGCCATTTAGCAAAGTTCTTCATATAATATGTTTTTCCTGTTATGGCCCTCTGTAACGCAGGCCAGATTCAGGCCTTGCAACTACCGCATTTAGTACAACCCTTCAGTCTATTGGGAAACCAAGTTTCCTTCCTAATTGACTGAAGATGACTTTACTCCAAAGCATATTTTATATTTCTTCATCTCCCATTTGTAATTGCTTCATCATCTGATCTAGCCTGAGGATGTAATTAATCATATTTTCTGATATTCAAAGAAGGATGATGTTTAGAGATGAGCGAGCACTAAAATGCTCGGGTACTCGTTATTCGAGACGAACTTTGCCCGATGCTCGAGTGCTCGTCTCGAATAACGAGCCCCATTGAAGTCAATGGGAGACTCGAGCATTTTTCAAGGGGACCAAGGCTCTGCACAGGGAAGCTTGGCCAAACACCTGGGAACCTCAGAAAAGGATGGAAACACCACGGAAATTGACAGGAAACAGCAGGGGCAGCATGCATGGATGCCTCTGATTCTGCTTAAATGCACCATTATGCCAAAATTATGGGCAACAGCATGGCCATGACAGAGTGACAGAATGAAGCTAGATAGCATCTAAAACATCCAATAATTGACCCTGACACTATAGGGGACGGCATGCAGAGGCAGCGGCAGCAGCGGCAGGCTAGAGAGTGGTATGGCGACATACCCTAAATGGACTCAGGCTTCAAACCAATGGGTGGCAGAGAGGAACCAAAGGAGGTGAGCAAGAAGCGCTCAAATAATATCGGTACATGATAAAAGTTTGCCAGTATATTTTGTGGATTACACAGCAGGGTGGCGACAAAGTTAACAAGTTTGATGTGGAAGCCATGAAAACAACCCAAAATTCTGCCTGACACAGCTCGTTTGATAAGGGGACCATGTATGGAGGCAGTGAACTAGTAGTAGATTAAAGGTGCTGCAGTTAAAACTATGTTAGTTGGATCTTGGCATGGAGCTGGCGCTCCGCTGCCAGGCGAGCTTTCGCCAATCCAAGCCCCTGTCTCTACGCTACTCCCCAAACAGCACTTCTAAGAACCTTTTGTATAAGATCAAGTGTAGTAGCGTTCTTATAAGTTTAGGATATGGCGGGTGAGGGGAATGTAAACAGATGCGCAAGAAGCGCTGAAATAATATTGGTAAATGATAAAAGTTTGCCAGTATATTTTGTGGATTACACAGCAGGGTGGCGACAAAGTTAACAAGTTTGATGTGGAATGCCCTGTAATAGCTCTTGGGCGGTGTGCCTTTTATCGCCTAGGCTCAGCAGTTTGAGCACCGCCTGCTGTCGCTTAGCGACGGCACTGCTGCTGTGCCTAGAGCTACCGACTGATGGCGCCATGGCCACGGATGGTAATTCGGAGGAGGAGGAGGTGGAGGAGGGGTGGGAGGAGGAGGAGGTATAGTAGGCCTTTGAGACCTGGACCGAGGTAGGCCCCGCAATCCTCTGTGTCGGCAGTATATGACCAGCCCCAGCGTCAGACTCGGTCCCAGCCTGCACCAAGTTAAGTGTAGTAGCGTTCTTATAAGTTTGGGATATGGCGGGTGAGGGGAATGTAAACAGATGCGCAAGAAGCGCTGAAATAATATCCCTAAATGGTAAAAGTTTGCCAGTATATTTTGTGGATAACACAGCAGGGTGGCGACAAAGTTAACAACTTTGATGGGGAATCCATGAAAACAACCCAAATTTCTGCCTGACACACCTCGTTTGATAAGGGGACGATGTATGGAGGCAGCTATATGGACGACTTTTGGAGGTAGCAATGGAGACAACGTGTGGAGGCTGCTATGGAGACAATTTAATTTGGATAGTGCCTGTATGTGGCAGTCCAAAAAAGTTTTCAAACCAGAGGAGCAGGTAGGTTGCCCTCCAGAAAAATGAAATAGATTGAGTGCCTGTATGTGGCAGTCCAAAAAAGTTTTCAAACCAGAGGAGCAGGTAGGTGGCCCTCCAGAAAAATGGAATAGATTGAGTGCCTGTATGTGGCAGTCCAAAAAAGTTTTCAAACCAGAGGAGCAGGTAGGTGGCCCTCCAGAAAAATGAAATAGATTGAGTGCCTGTATGTGGCAGTCCAAAAAAGTTTTCAAACCAGAGGAGCAGGTAGGTGGCCCTCCAGAAAAATTGAATAGATTGAGTGCCTGTATGTGGCACTCCCAAAAATTGTTTAAAACAGAGGACCGGGTAGGTGGCCCTCCAGAAAAATTAAATGCATAAAGTACTATAGCTAGAGCCAGTGAGCCCTGTCAAAAAATAGCCAGTTTCCTCTGCTTTAGTGTACAAAGAGGAGGAGAAGGAGGAAAATGAGGAGAAGGAGGAGTGCATAAATTATTCAGGTTGAGCTTCCTTCACCTGGTGGAGATTGGAAATTATGAGAAATCCAGGCTTTATTCATCTTAATAAGCGTCAGCCTGTCAGCGCTGTCAGTCGACAGGCGTGTACGCTTATCGGTGATGATGCCACCAGCTGCACTGAAAACCCGCTCGGACAACACGCTAGCGGCAGGGCAGGCAAGAACCTCCAAGGCGTACAGCGCCAGTTCGTGCCACATGTCCAGCTTTGAAACCCAGTAGTTGTAGGGAGCTGTGTGATCATTTAGGACGATGGTATGGTCAGCTACGTACTCCCTCACCATCTTTCTGTAAAGATCAGCGCTACTCTGCCGAGACTGGGGACAGGTGACAGTGTCTTGCTGGGGTGACATAAAGCTGGCAAAAGCCTTGTAAAGCGTACCCTTGCCAGTGCTGGACAAGCTGCCTGCTCGCCTACTCTCCCTCGCTACTTGTCCCGCGAAACTACGCACTCTGCCGCTAGCGCTGTCAGAAGGGAAATAGTGTTTCATCTTGTGCACCAGGGCCTGCTGGTATTCATGCATTCTCACACTCCTTTCCTCTCCAGGGATGAGAGTGGAAAGATTTTGCTTGTACCGTGGGTCCAGGAGAGTGAACACCCAGTAATCGGTGCTGGAATAAATTCTTTGAACGCGAGGGTCACGGGATAGGCAGCCTAGCATGAAATCTGCCATATGCGCCAGAGTACCAACGCGTAAGAATTCACTCCCCTCACTGGCCTGACTGTCCATTTCCTCCTCCTCCAACTCCTCTTCTTCTGCCCATACACGCTGAACAGTGAAGGACTGAACAATGGTCCCCTCTTGTGTCTCGCCAACATTCTCCTCCTCTTCCTCCTCATCCTCCTCCACCTCCTCCGATATGCGCTGAGAAACAGACCTAAGGGTGCTTTGGCTATCAACAAGGGAATCTTCTTCCCCTGTCTCTTGTGACGAGCGCAAAGCTTCCGACTTCATGCTGATCAGAGAGTTTTTCAACAGGCCAAGCAGCGGGATGGTGAGGCTGATGATGGCGGCATCGCCACTGACCATCTGTGTTGACTCCTCAAAGTTACTCAGCACCTGACACATATCAGACATCCACGTCCACTCCTCATTGTAGACTTGAGGAAGCTGACTGACCTGACTACCAGTTCTGGTGGAAGTTGACATCTGGCAGTCTACAATCGCTCTGCGCTGCTGGTAAACTCTGGATAACATGGTTAATGTTGAATTCCACCTCGTGGGCACGTCGCACAACAGTCGGTGAGCGGGCAGTTGGAGGCGGCGCTGCGCTGCCCTGAGAGTGGCAGCATCTGTGCTTAACTTCCTGAAATGCGCACAGATGCGGCGCACAGATTGGGGTATGTCTTGAGGAAACGCTGAACTATCAGATTTAACACATGGGCCAGGCATGGCACATGTGTCAGTCTGCCGAGTTGCAGAGCCGCCACCAGGTTACGGCCGTTGTCACACACAACCATGCCTGGCTTCAGGTTCAGCGGTGCCAGCCACAGATCAGTCTGCCCCGTGATGCCCTGTAATAGTACTTGGGCGGTGTGCCTTTTATCGCCTAGGCTCAGCAGTTTGAGCACCGCCTGCTGTCGCTTAGCGACAGTACTGCTGCTGTGCCTAGAGCTACCGACTGATGGCGCCATGCCCACGGATGGTAATTCGGAGGAGGAGGAGGTGGAGGAGGGGTGGGAGGAGGAGGAGGTATAGTAGGCCTTTGAGACCTGGACCGAGGTAGGCCCCGCAATCCTCTGCGTCGGCAGTATATGACCAGCCCCAGGGTCAGACTCGGTCCCAGCCTGCACCAAGTTAAGTGTAGTAGCGTTCTTATAAGTTTGGGATATGGCGGGTGAGGGGAATGTAAACAGATGCGCAAGAAGCGCTGAAATAATATCCCTAAATGGTAAAAGTTTGCCAGTATATTTTGTGGATAACACAGCAGGGTGGCGACAAAGTTAACAACTTTGATGTGGAATCCATGAAAACAACCCAAATTTCTGCCTGACACACCTTGTTTGATAAGGGGATGATGTATGGAGGCAGCTATGGAGGGGTGGGAGGAGGAGGAGGTATAGTAGGCCTTTGAGACCTGGACCGAGGTAGGCAATCCTCGGCGTCGGCAGTATATGACCAGTCGCAGGGTCAGACTCGGTCCCAGCCTCCACCAAGTTAACCCAATGTGCCGTCAGCGATATATAGTGGCCCTGCCCGGCAGCACTCGTCCACGTGTCCGTGGTCAGGTGGACCTTGTCAGAAACGGCGTTGGTCAGGGCACGGATGATGTTGTCTGACACGTGCTGGTGCAGGGCTGGGACGGCACATCGGGAAAAGTAGTGGCGGCTGGGGACCGAATACCGAGTGGCGGCCACCGCCATGAGGTTGCGAAAGGCCTCGGTCTCTACTAGCCTATAGGGCAGCATCTCCAGGCTAAGCAATCTGGAGATGTGGACATTAAGGGCTTGGGCGTGTGGGTGGGTTGCACTATATTTCCGTTTCCGCTCCAGCGTCTGGGGTATGGAGAGCTGAACGCTGGTGGATGCTGTGGAGGATCGTGGAGACGACGATGGGGTTTTTGTGCTAGGGTCCTGGGCAGGGGGCTGACTATCAGCTGACACAGGGGAAGGAGCAGTGGTGTGCACGGCGGAGGTGAACGGGCTTGGTGCCACTGAGTGGGGTGTTTAGCATTCATATGCCTGCGCATACTGGTGGTAGTTAAGCTAGTAGTGGTGGAACCCCTGCTGATCCTGGTTTGGCAAAGGTTGCACACCACAGTTCGTCGGTCATCCGGTGTTTCCTTAAAGAACCTCCAGACTTCTGAAAATCTAGCCCTCGCCGCGGGAGCCCTCGCCACGGGAGCTTCACTACGTGACACATTTGGCGCTGATGCACCTGCTCTGGCCCTGCCTCTCCGTCTGGCCCCACCACTGCCTCTTCCAACCTGTTCTGGTCGAGGACTCTCCTCCGTCTCAGAAGCACTGTGTTCACCCGGCCTCTCAACCCAGCTTGGGTCTGTCACCTCATCATCCTCCGATCCCTCAGTCTGCTCCCCCCTCGGACTTCCTGCCCTGACAACAACTTCACCACTGTCTGACAACCGTGTCTCCTCATCGTCGGACACCTCTTTACACACTTCTTCCACTACGTCAAGAAGGTCATCATCACCCACAGACTGCGACTGGTGGAAAACCTGGGCATCGGAAAATTGCTCATCAGCAACCGGACAAGTGGTTTGTGACTGTGGGAAGGGTCCAGAAAACAGTTCCTCAGAGTATGCCGGTTCAAATGCCAAATTTTCCTGGGAGGGGGCAGACTGGGGGGGAGGAGGCTGAGGTGCAGGAGCTGGAGGAGTGCCGATGTCGGTGACATGGGTGGACTGCGTGGAAGACTGACTGGTGGACAAATTGCTCGAAGCATTGTCGGCAATCCACGACATCACCTGTTCGCACTGTTCTGGCCTCAACAGTGCTCTACCACGAGTCCCAGTAACTTCAGACATGAACCTAGGGAGTGTAGCTCTGCGGCGTTCCCCTGCTCCCTCATCAGCAGGTAGTGTCTCACCCCGCCCAGGACCACGGTCTCTGACCCCTGCAGTAGTTGGACGCCCACGTCCCCGCCCTCGTCCTCTACCCCTAGCCCTCGGGTTAAACATTTTGAAAATGAAAGTTATAACTTTAATTTTTTTGTAACTTTTTTTTGTGTTTTTTTGTGTTTTTTTTTTTTTTTGTGTTTTTTAGTTTTTAAAACCAAACGATGCTATCCTATTGCTATGGCTATTTTCTAGCCAAGTATGAAAGCACACTGCTATGCCAGATGAGATGACGCTGAGTTATGAAAAAAATAAACGTAAAATAAAAAGGAAATGGCAGACTGTGCCTAATTGAAATCCAACCCCTAATAAATTTTCCCACTTTGGTCTTTGCGATGGATATGTGCGTCACTAAGCGCTAAACACAACGGTCGCAAGTCTCACTACAAATTCCTCACAATTTGGTAGTAGATGCACTGCAGCAAGGACAGCCACCAGCAGATCAACCAGAAATAAAATATATATAACGCTATTGTAGGCGTAAGTAAGCCGTTTGGATTCTCCTATGGCTATTTTCTAGCCAAGTATGAAAGCACACTGCTATGCCAGATGAGATGACGCTGAGTTATTAAAAAAATAAACGTAAAATAAAAAGAAACTGGCAGACTGTGCCTAATTGAAATCAAACCCCTAATAAATTTTCCCACTTCGGTCTTTGCGATGGATATGTGCGTCACTAAGCGCTAAACACAAAGGTCGCAAGTCTCACTACAAATTCCTCACAATTTGGTAGTAGATGCACTGCAGCAAGGACAGCCACCAGCAGATCAACCAGAAATAAAATATATATAACGCTATTGTAGGCGTAAGTACTGTATATACTGGCGTATAAGACTACTTTTTAACCCCTTAAAATAATGGCTACAGTGGGGGGTCGTCTTATACGCCGGATATACGGGGGCCGCACTGTGTGAGGTGTTTTTTTTCCCCGTCAGCGCGCAGAGAGCCGCTTCCTGGGACCGCCGCGCTGTATGCTAATGCAGCCGCCCTGTCACAGCGGTCGGCGTCACAGAGCTGGGGGTCACAGGCGGCACTTACAGAAGCATGTCGGATCTTCATTAATATCGCAGCTTACAGTTATGATCACCAGGCACTTGCTCTCTTGTTTGTTTTGCAAAGTTTTAAGCAGACATTTTTTCATTTGGGAGAGGGGTAGTCTTATACAGTGAGTATATACCAAATTCTATATTTTTAGGGCAGAAGTTGGGGGTCGTCTTATACGCCCAGTCGTCTTATACGCCGGCATATACGGTAAGCCGGTTGGATTCTCCTATGGCTATTTTCTAGCCAAGTATGAAAGCACACTGCTATGCCAGATGAGATGACGCTGAGTTATGAAAAAATAAACGTAAAATAAAAAGTAAATGGCAGACTGTGCCTAATTGAAATCAAACCCCTAATAAATTTTCCCACTTTGGTGTTTGAGGTGGATATGTGTGTCACTAAGAGCTAAACACAACGGTAGCAAGTCCCCCTGCTAATTCCTCACAATATGGTACTAGCTGCAAATAAAAAAAAAAAAAAAGTATAACGTTATTGTAGCCCTAAGAAGGGCTGTTGGGTTCTTGTAGAATCACTCCTGCCTAACACTATTCTAATTGAACAGCCTAACGCTTTCCCTGACCAGCAGCAGCTCTCTCCCTAGCGGCATCCAGACACAGAATGATCCGAGCAGCGCAGGCAGGGGCTAGTCTATTCCAGGGTCACCTGATCTGGCCAGCCAACCACTGCTATCGACGTGTAAGGGTACCACGTCATGCTGGGTGGAGTGCAGAGTCTCCTGGCTTGTGATTGGCTCTGTTTCTGGCCGCCAAAAAGCAAAACGGCGGGAGCTGCCATTTTCTCGAGCGGGCGAAGTATTCGTCCGAGCAACGAGCAGTTTCGAGTACGCTAATGCTCGAACGAGCATCAAGCTCGGACGAGTATGTTTGCTCATCTCTAATGATGTTCCTTTTTCAAGATTTCTTTTGGATACCCTCTACTTAGAAATTATTGTTCAAATTCTTTTACTGCTCTGATGCTCACTGGTGGATGAGCAATTTCGGCACACATGTACATCGTTCCCTTTTTAGGAGGACCAGTTCTGCCACCGAAGTAAGTAATTAGTGGCTGTAGGTTTACAATGTAATTCAGTAATTCATTTACCGTCATCAGTAAGATCGTGTGGTCAAGAAATGTTATATTATGTTAGTGAGTTTCAAAGGTAAAAACCCACAAACCCAGTTTGTTATTAATCAATATCTCCACAAATTCTTGGTCTTTCGTGTCATTCCACAAAATCCAGATATCATTGATGAACCTGATATGAGCCAGATAAGAATGACCAGGGTCCATTGTTCGAGAGGTTCCTGGAAAACAGCTTGCCTCTCCTACCAGCCCAGATAGAGTTTGGCAAATGTGGGAGCATTGCCATCTCCCTGAGCAGGTGAAAGAACTCCGGTAGATGAGTAATTTTGAGTCCAGATTGTCACCTTGCTACACCTCTTATCTCCAAGAGTTTACTACTTAGCACTATCCCTGAAGCTTGTATCTAGTAGGGCTTACAAAACTGGTGGCCCATATTTTTTAATTCAATTTAAAATAAAAGAACCAGAGATATACCGGTATATCATTAAAGTTGCAGTAAAATGTAGATCTCATTTGTAACTTTTAAAGTGGATATCTCTGATTCTGCTACACCATGAAACACAATATTAACCCCTTCACGCTCCGTGGCGGATATATCCGCCACGGAGCGCAGTGACTTAGCGCTCAGTGGCGGATATATCCGCCACGGCGCTTATGCCGGCTCGGCTCTGGATCAGAGCCGAACCGGCATCGGGAAACACGGGGTGCCGGCTGTAACTAATAGCCGGCACCCCAGTGTAACACCCGCGATCGGAGTTGTCTCCGATCGCGGGTGCTTAACCCGTTAAATGCCGCGGTCAGCGCGACCGCGGCATCTAACATGCATCTGGGGGGTCTTTCCCCCACGATCGCCCCCCCGAACCGTTTTCGGGGGGCGCCGATCGTTGCTATAGCAACTCTGGGGTCCGATCTGGACCCCAGAGTTACTTGCAAGAATTGCCAGTAAGATTGCGTCTGTGACGTCATCTTACTGGCACAGTGCCAGCCTATGCAAGTGTATAGGCTGACACTGATAATACTCTGCAATACATCAGTATTGCAGAATATTATCATGAAGAAGCAATCAGAAGATTGCTTGTTCATGTCCCATGGTATAAAAGTGAAAAAGTAAAAAAAAAAAGTTATTCAATAAAAAAATAAAGTCATAAATCACTAAAAATGCCCCAAACTCCCAAAACATATAAAGAGACATATAACTCAAAAAAAGTCTAAATCATAACACAAACCCCACATATATAGTATCACCGCGTTCGTAACAACCTGTAGAATAAAAGTAAATCATTATTGAACCCCCACGATAAACGCCGTAAAAAAAAACTGGTATAAACCCTCCAAAAATTATGATTTTTACCTTTTCAATCCCACAAAAAATGCTATAAAATGCGATCAAAAAACCATATGTACTCAGACATGATACTGATGCGAAGTACAACATGTCCCGCAAAAAACAAGCCATCAACCAGCTCCGTAGCCAAAAAAGTAACAATGTTATGCCACTTGGAAGACGGCAATACATAAATGATAGATTTTTCCCCACATTAGGGTTTTGTTTGACAAATTTAGTAAAACGTAAGAAAATATATTCATGTCTGGTATCCCCGTAATCGTATCAACCCATAGAATAAAGATAACATGATTATTAGTCTATACGGTGAACACCAAAAGAAAAAAAAGTAAAAAATCCAGTACAGAATTGATGCTTTTCTACTCCTGCCCTCAAAAAAAGTTCCTAAATTTTCAACAATAGGTGATACCAACCCCAATATGGTAACAATGGAAAAAGCATCTCATCCCGCAAAAAAATGGCATCACATGGCCCCAATAACGAAAAAGCGAAAATTTTATAGCCTTCAAAAGGGGCCAATGAGGAAACTAAAATCCTGGCAGCTGCTGGGCTCTCCTTCCCTTCTGCGTCTCGCTGTGCCCCCATAAAACAAGTAACGGCCACATGTGGGGGGTCTTTGTACTCAGGAGAAATTGCAGAACAAATTGTATGGTGGGTTTTCTCTTTTTATATTTTGGAAATGTGTAAATTTTAGTGCTAAATGAACATATAAGGGAACAATATGACCATTCTAAATTTCACCCCCATTTTGATTCAATTACTATGAAGATCTCAAGGGGTTAACAATCTTCGTAAAAGCTGTTTCTGATAGCTTGAGGGGCAGATTTGAAAATGGGTTGGTTATATAGGGGGTTTTGATGCTAAATATGTAAAATTTCATTCAAAACTATATTTATCCCCAAAATAGTCAATTCTGAAAATCCGGAAAAGCGATATTCTATTTGTAAGCCGCGTAACATCAAAATAAATTATCCAGACATTCCAGAAATTATGAAAATGTAAAGTAGACAAATGGGAAATGTTATTCTGCAAGTTATTTAGGTGGTAAATCTATCTGCCTGAAAACGCAATGATTTAGAATTTCGAAAATTTTTGGCAATTTTTCAAAAAATTTATCATATTTTCTTTTTTTTGTAAATAAACGCAAAACTTATCTGCCAAAATTTACCACTAAAATGAAGTACAACATGTGGGGAAAAAACAATCTCAGAATCGCTTTGATAAGTAACAGTGTTCAAAAGTTATAACCATATAAAGCGACGCAGGTCCGAATCCAAAAAATCGGGCTGAGCCTTAAGCTACAAAATGGCTGCGTCCTTAAGGGGTTAAACAAGTATGGAACTTATTTTAATGGGGATACTCTCCTTTTTTAAAAAGACATCAGAACTGTGTTTCTAGATATATGTATATATATATATATATATATATATATATATATATATATATAAAATTCACATTTAATATATATATATATATACACTCACGGCCACTTTATTAGGTACACCTGTCCAACTGCTCGTTAACACTTAATTTCTAATCAGCCAATGACATGACGGCAACTCAGTGCATTTAGGCATGTAGACATGGTCAAGACAATCTCCTGCAGTTCAAACCGAGCATCAGTATGGGGAAGAAAGGTGATTTAAGTGCCTTTGAACGTGGCATGGTTGTTGGTGCCAGAAGGGCTGGTCTGAGTATTTCAGAAACTGCTGATCTACAGGGATTTTCACGCACAACCATCTCTAGGCTTTACAGAGAATGGTCCGAAAAAAGAAAAAACATCCAGAGAGCGGCAGTTCTGTGGGCGGAAATGCCTTGTTGATGCCAGAGGTCAGAGGAGAATGGGCAGACTGGTTCGAGCTGATAGAAAGGCAACAGTGACTCAAATCGCCACCCGTTACAACCAAGGTAGGCAGAAGAGCATCTCTGAACGCACAGTACGTCGAACTTTGAGGCAGATGGGCTACAGCAGCAGAAGACCACACCGGGTGCCACTCCTTTCAGCTAAGAACAGGAAACTGAGGCTACAATTTGCACAAGCTCATCGAAATTGGACAGTAGAAGATTGGAAAAACGTTGCCTGGTCTGATGAGTCTCGATTTCTGCTGCGACATTCGGATGGTAGGGTCAGAATTTGGCGTCAACAACATGAAAGCATGGATCCATCCTGCCTTGTATCAACGGTTCAGGCTGGTGGTGGTGGTGTTAAGGTGTGGGGAATATTTTCTTGGCACTCTTTGGGCCCCTTGGTACCAATTGAGCATCGTTGCAACGCCACAGCCTACCTGAGTATTGTTGCTGACCATGTCCATCCCTTTATGACCACAATGTATCCAACATCTGATGGCTGCTTTTAGCAGGATAATGCGCCATGTCATAAAGCTGGCATCATCTCAGACTGGTTTCTTGAACATGACAATGAGTTCACTGTACTCAAATGGCCTCCACAGTCACCAGACCTAAATCCAATAGAGCATCTTTGGGATGTGGTGGAATGGGAGATTCGCATCATGGATGTGCAGCCAACAAATCTGCGGCAACTGTGTGATGCTATCATGTCAATATGGACGAAAATCTCTGAGGAATGCTTCCAGCACCTTGTTGAATCTATGCCACGAAGAATTGAGGCAGTTCTGAAGGCAAAAGGGGGTCCAACCCGTTACTAGCATGGTGTACCTAATAAAGTGGCCGGTGAGTGTATATGGATATATATATATATATATATATATATATATATATATATATATATCCACATTTTTAGTTAATTGTCTATGAATCCTTTTTTTAAAATTCAGAACGAAATACGATAAAATTCAATCACAGTCTCAGGTGTCATGAGAAAAGCAAAGTAAAACTCATTATGATTTGTAAATCAGTTCCAAATTAAGAGCAGAACAGAACAGCAAAAATTGACCTGGACATTCAGGAACCATTGACCCTTTCTAGAGGACTTAGCCACACAGCATTAAGCACGTTGCACATTTCTATTTCAGTGTTAAAGGGGTTTCCACTATCATTGCGGAGATCACGCACGTGTCTGGTCCTACACATCGCGCCCGTGCCAAAAACAGCCACAATGCTGCCACACTTTTGGTGGCTCAACCGTCCCACTTCTAGCCAAGCATCATATCTCGGTGCATAATTGGAGACCGAACATGATGTCGGACATGAGAAGACAGAGGGTGTGATGGCTGTGAGTGTGAAAACAGTAAAAACCCCACAAATTCTACAAAAAAATACTAACAAATTCATATGTGTATAGTAAAATGATAGATTAATATACAAAAACCATACATACTAGTAAAAAAGTGAAAAATTCATGTGATATGTGTAGAGAAAAAATAATTACATATACAAAGCCATAAATACATACACAAAGCCAAACCCATGGATGTGGGAGGCACAATTATCCATGAGGAACAATCTCAAAAGAGTATCTCAATCTCCTAGCAAAACATGTCAGGAAGAGTATCTCAATCTCTTAAAAAAGTGTTTATCATAAAAGGACAGAGGATATATATTACAAGAATGGTGAAGAAGAGACAGTCTTGTTCAGACCATTCAGAGTTACTGTACCAAGTTTTACAATCCACCTGCATTATCTCTGTGCAAGTGATGTGTCTTGTAATGGCAGGGTATCATTTCCAACTGACCAATTTCTTTTGCCATAAAAGCCTTTTAAGCATTGATGCATAGTTTATGTCTGTAGTTCTCTAGCAGTCAATCCTATGTAGATCAGAAGGCACCCACAAGTTGCATAGTAAATTACATGTGTACTACTAAAAAAAATTTAGTTGTCAGGCTCCAGGGGCAGTGGACCCACTGTACCACCAAGGACCATGACATAAGCCGACACCTGGGACCGGAATCCAAGTGGTACCTGGTTTTCACCAGAGCCTGCCGTAAAGCAGGTTGGACTTGCTTCGGCGTGGTATCACCAGGCTGTTCCACAGGTGCTAATTTGTCTGCGGTGGCAGCCACCATGAGGTACAGAGATGATGAGCAGAATTGTAGTCAGGGACAAGCAGGAGGTCAGGGTGGGCAGCACGGGATCAGAGTCGGGGACGAAGCAATAGGTCAAGAAAGGCAGCAGAAGAGCGTAGTCAGGAACGGAACCAGGGTCTCAACAGTAAGTCATACTAACAGCATAGAGAATGGAACAAAGCTTTATCTTGGGCACAAGGCACGAAGATCCGGCAGTGTGTGTAGTGAGAGGCTGGATTATAAGGGATTCTTTGAAATGGCCAGCGCCAATTAACAGTGCACTGGCCCTTCAAATCTTCTGAAGCCTGTGCGCATACGCACTAGGAGACATGCACAGCTGACGGACCGGAGGCAGGAGCGAGGACGTGTAATTTAGAGCTGCAGGGTGCTAGGGCACAGAGAGGGACATGGGTGAGCCCGTGACCTGAGACTTGTGTCGCGGGAGCACTTGTGACAGTAGTCCCTAATTTTGAATGTTCTCGTTCCATCACCTGTAGTAAATTCCTGGATCCTCAGAATATTTTGGCAAGAAATACAGTCACTCCATGGGAAGCAACCGCTTCTCTGGGTACTATTACCAAAAAACATTCTATTTTCGGAACATGATGGCTCCTCACCAAAAAATCTTTCAAATTATCGTTGTATTTATTTTTAGGACTGGCCAGTATTTTGTCAAAATAGATCTCATAATCTCCCATTTATTGTTATAATGATAATAATAATAATCTTTATTTATATAGCGCCATCAAATTCTGTAGCGCTTTACAAATCATAATTGTTATATGTCAAGATAAATCTAGCACAGTTATCTTGATTTTGTCGCTTCTCCCTGACCACCAATAAATCACTCCTACATTTCTTTGTGCGATGTTGTAACCATGTTTTATATTTCTGTTACCATAGCTACGAACGTGAAAACGTTGTTTCAAATCCTGTGATTGTTTTTCAATATTCACTTTTGATGAACTTAAACGTCAATCTCTCAAAAACAGGCCTGTAGGAATCGCCCTGTCAGTGGACGTTGGATGGGCCAAGCAGCAGGGCATTAAGTGATGTAGATTTTCTATATACATCCGTGTGCAAAAGCCCACTCTCAGATGCCTCTATTTTAATATCCAAAAATATTGATTGATGATTGACTATATCTCTCTGTACATTTGCTGTTCTGATTATTTTAATTTAACTTCTGTATGAACCTGATCAGTCCATTGTTGGCCCCTGCTATATAAACAATACATTGTCTTTATGGCGCAATCAGCACTGGACCTTGTGGGCCAGATGCGCACCATTTTCGCCAAAATTCCCCTCTCCCAAAAACTGAGATAGAAGTTGGAGTATGATGGTGCGCAATGGCCGTGCAGTGATAAATAAAAGACATCCTAAAAAATAAAAAATTACGTGTCAAGACAAAATCAAGAAGTTCCAAAATTAGTTCACACAAATCGTGGTGGACAGAAGAAATCATACTGCGTTCAGATCATCAATCTGCTAAGACTTGACATCGGCTGTGACAAGACACATGTAGGATTCAGTGGAGATCCTGATGATCCTTGCCAGGACGTTCATAGTGTCCCTGAAATAGGAAAGCAAATATTCAACTAATGGCTTTAAATGAAAGTCTATAAATTTACAACATGGATCGCACATTCCATCTAACTCAGAGACATTTGGGCGCCAACAGGATCTTTGTGTACTTTTGGGGGGAGACAAAGCGTAGGAACTTTGGGATCACTCACTTTTAGGCCATCAAAGACCTTTTTCGGAATGACACCATCTTCCAACTGCACACCCAAATTTGACACTAATTGCTGATGAAAACTCTTCATAGGATTATAAGACAATTTCATATAAGCATCCCTATCTCGTTGTTGTCGAATAGCGTCTTTTTTCGTCTTTTTTTTTTTGGCCATATCACCAAATTTCCTGCATTGTTTTTGCCCCTTTAATGTTTTGCCCCTTTAATGTTGCGCTTTTGCTTGGTGACCGCAAACATTTTATGTTATGGCTGTATCTTTAAAAGGGTTATCCGGGTTTAAAAAATTTCTTATGGCCGGGCTGGGGAGGGCTATTTAAACACAATAAACATGTACTTACCTCGTCCGGTGCTGCCGATGTCCCGCGCCGCGGCCGGTCTTCTCTGTGCGCCGGTTTCATTACAAGTGCGCACAGGGAGCTTCCTGCCGGCCGGAAGCTCCCATCCAACACCATCTCCCAGCGCTTACAACGCTGAGAGATAGGGACGGATGGGAGGAGCCGGCCACATCGCGGACCGGAAGCTCCCTGTGCGCGGCTTCCGTGCCCCTGTAAACAAACGGGGGCACGAATCGAAGGGACCGCGGCGCGGGACATCAGCGGCGCCGGACGAGGTAAGTACAAGTTTATTATGTTTAACTAGCCCTCCCCAGCCCGGCCATGAGTAATTTTTAAAACCCGGATAACCCCTTTAATTAAATTTTCTTTAACAATATTGGACCACATTTATCAAAAGTAGTGCAAACTGCACCATTGGCAGTTTGAATGTGGAGTGAGCAGAGTGCGCCAGATCAAAAGGTTATACACTAACTTTTTACTGCAGCCGCAACACAATACTAGCCCAAACACTTCTTCTTAAACTACAGGTGTATTTAAGCAGTTTGCACTTTTTCAGTGCAAAATCAGACAGAAAACAGAAAACGCTTTAATAAATGTAGGCCATTGTTTAGTATAACGTTCAATTCTTAAAAGGCCACTAGATGGCATTTGCATCTGCAATGAGTTTCCTCTTCCACCAAAATAATTTTTTAAAAGAAAATTCTCATATCTCAATCCCCTAGTGATGTTAACACAGTAAAGATCATTTTAACCCCTTACTTTACAATTTTACTCCGTTTTATTGTGGTTTTAGCTGCTATCACTCTCTAGGCTGCCACGATTCACTAAGATCGTGCGCCCAATATCCTGCATGTGTCGCTTCCCCCTTCAGGTGCCCCGGAGTTCACCTTTTTCTTCCTGGTGCATGTAAGTGCATTGTCTTGCAACAAAATCCCGCGCTCAGTCCAAATCAGTCCGACGGCACGCCCCCCAATTTTTGTCCCATGAAAGCCGGCGCAGCTGTGCCAAAATCCGATTGCATGCGACACAATGCCAGCACAGACCCCTGTTAAATACCTGTCAAAGCCGAAAGTGCGATCTGCGACCCTTAGTAAATAAGCCCCAATGTGTGCACTGGTTGGTTAGGGACAGTTTAGCTGTGCACACACTGGTCCTTTAAATATAAGTGACAGCTTGGTGGCGAACTTTAGGTCCCAGGAAGTCAGAGCACATTGAGGAAAAAAGTGAAGAACATGAACAGAAACTTATAAGTTTATAAGCGCACCCATTCAGCCTCCATTTTTTTACTTTGTATACTTCGGTTTACGGTGCCTCTGGCTACCGGTTGTTTGGAGAGCTTAGGAGCTGCTGCATTAACCAACAAGATTCGTACCCATCGGTCAAAAGAGAATTGTCCCCGGAGTGGATTACTCTAATATCGCATACACACAAGTGTTGTTTTTTTGCTTTTTCTTCTTTTTAGTTGTACCGGCAGCTTGTTGCTGTTTGGGACTTTAGTCAACAGAAGAATTTACAGGCAGACTGCGTACCTGGGACTACCTGTTCCCAACATTCAAGCCTACATAAGATCTACTGAGACACCTGATCCGATCAATATGAGCCAAAAAGAAGCCAGGCTCCGAGAACGTGAACAGATATTCATGGACTATGCAGTATCCAACACAGATAAGCCTACTATTGTAAACTCTGTCAATACACCTACCATCTCTGATGAAAAGATAATTTCAGATCTCTTTTGTGATCTTGAAAGGTCTTGAAATCAGAATCACATCATCTGCTTTTAAAAATGACCTTGACTTTGTAAATTGTTGGGATTCATTACTCCATGACTGTTCCATAGCACTAATCAAATGTCTTTTTGAAAAAAGTGTTTCCCTTACCAATACTTCTACCTTCCAAATTAAAAACCTATGAACATCACCCACTATATTAGAAACTGAATAATAAACTAAATCTTGACATAGAATCTTTCGAGAGGGACATTCAAAATAATAAATCAGGGAAACTTGAGAGAGACCGCACAGACTACACCTCCAATAATGTGAAATATTGGACAAAAGTAAGCGAAGCTAACTCGAATGTGAATAGATTAGTAAAAGCCTACATTACACACCCTTCAGGTGATACATGCCTGCAACCCAATCAATCTCACACCTACACATATAATAATCAAACTGGGAGGAAGGGTACAAATAGTTTCCACCATAAGAAAACTATACCTAAAACTCTTCCCATCACCACCACGCATGGACGCACCTTCACAACGTCAAACAAAACGATTACAGGTCCTGGCCCTGCAGTCAGGACCGGTCTGTCTACTAGATCCAATACGTCCACTACCAGGATTTCATCAACAGGGCAGCCTCATAAACCGGTTCCTAACTCCCCCTCAAATAACTGCCTGTTTGACTTTGAGCTGCCAAAACTGATCTCGCCTTATGGCAAATATACCAAACCAAATGCTTCTATTTTAACTGTGCACGATACCAGTTTTGTGTCTGATAGCCCACAAGATGAGGCCTATGCATCAGAGAAACGGTGCACATGGCGGCCCCCATGGGCATGAAAAGAAAAGACTACATAAGAGAGGAAGTAGAGGAGGCAGACGTAGGTCCAAGCACCCCGTCCACACAGGAAGTAACTGAAGTAAGCCCTATACTTGATACTGTTACCCCTGCAGAATTGCAATTCTGTCAATCTAGTAAAAATATTTAACCTTTCCAATTATATACTTAACGAAATAGAAGTAATGGACCTAAATAGATTCATTTGTAAATTAACTTTGAGAAGACATTTCACCATGGTAAGCATAAACCATACCATAACTGAATATCTGACTAGTTCCATTGAACTGCTTACTCCCAACCCTACATCCATCATACACACAGACTTGAAACCCAGATCTACGTTTTACCCTACACATCATAAAGGAAACTACATAGAGACATTTTATACGCTAGCCTCATCTGAATTTCAGAACCTCAAATCTAACACTCAAAAGGGGAATACCTATAGAAACAACTAAAAAGCTAAAGAAAGGAAGGCCCTTAAAGTCTTGTCCTCCAATGACAAGGCGATTATAAAACCAGCCGACAAGGGGGGAGGGATTGTTATCTTTAACAAATCCGACTATGTTGCGGAAGCCTTACGCCTACTGTCCGACACTACTTTCTATTCAAAACTAGAAAAGTATTCCACAACTCAATTCAAACTGAAACTATACACTTTTTTGGACAAAGGTTTTAAACTAGGGATCCTCTCCAAAAAAGAACTCCAGTACCTTAGAATAGAGGAACCTGCAACGGCAACATTTTACTACCTGCCCAAGGTACATAAAAATGCCAGCAATCCACCCGTCTGATATTCTCAGGGATTAATTCTTCGAATGCTAATTTGTCCCATTATGTGGACTTGTTCCTACAGAAATATGTGAAAAGCTGGAGTCCCACACCCTTGATACCTCTGACTTGATCACACATATCCTTCCATTTCCTTAGGCAGACTCCTATCTCTTCACCACCACGGATATCTCTTCTATATATACGGTTATTCCCCATGATCTTGACGTCCATGCTACTTCACAATATCTCAGAAGAGACCCAGTATACAGAGCAACTTTATTCTGAGAGCAATGTTTTTTATCCTTAAACATAATTATTTCTCATTCTGTGATCAGATCTTTGTCCAAAGAAGAGGTACAGCTATGGGGAGTAAGTTTGCCCCTAGTTATGCTAATTTGTATATGGGACTATTTGAGGAACTTAACATCTACACTCATTCATCCTACAATAAGTGTCTGGTATATAAACGTTATATAGGTGATATTTTTATCATCTGGAAAGGGAGTGAAAAGGAGTGATTGTCTACCATGCCGACCAAAAAATCCACACCAAGACCTACTTCAAATCTGTTGATAGTAACAGCTACTTAGATTTTACAATCAACCATTTTAACCCTACGGCCAATTCAAAAGAATCAGGCGTAACTGTACCACTAATGAGGACTATAATATCCAGAGTAAAGGTTTGCTTGATAGATTTAAAGCTAAAGGTTAGCCATCACCCCTCATTACATCCCTTTGCGCAAAGGCAGGTGCCCTGAGCCAAGAAGAATGTTTAAAACCAGGTAAAAAAATTATACAGAATCCCTTGCAGATGCCAATTTTATTACCACATATTCGGATGATGGCAACAAAATTAAGAACATCCTAAGAAAGCATTGGAGTCTGCTACTTCATGATCCACACCTCAAAAATAGCATCTCATCTAACCCAAAAGTCAACTTTAGGAGATCACAGACACTTAAAAACTTCTTAGCACCTAGTCGTTTACGTGTCTCCAAAGAGAATAAACCTAATACACCCTTCTTCCCGAGAATTTTGGGCAGTTTTAGATGCGGACACCACCTCTGTAAATGCTGCGAATCCATCTGCCATAGAAAGTCCAGCTTCAATTCCAACACCACCGGAGAGTCATTTGAGATAAAGAGTTTCCTCATTTGCAGCTCCAGTTATATCATCTACCTAATCGAATGTACATGCGAGCTACAGCATATAGGTCGCACGATACAACCATTGTGGGAACACTTGAATAAGCATAGGAGCAACATCACTAACGGCTTCCTCCTACACAGTGTATAGCAGTGATGGCGAACCTTTTAGCGGCCGAGTGCCCAAAAAGACACCCAAACCCCCCCCCCCTTATTTATCGCAAGGTGCCAACCAAAAATTAAAGCAGTAACTTACTGCTCACTGTTCTTCAACAATCATATTGGCCTCCTGAGGACAGCAACACAGTAGAATGATGGAAAATTTGCATAATTTTAGCTTTTTCCCAGTGTCCCTTTGTAGACCTGTAGGGACCAGCATAAGGTCCTCCAGAGATAATTCGGCCCGGTCTATTCATTCTCCCTCTTCCTACAGTCCCAAGTAGCGAAGTAAGTATCAAAATATGACTGAAAGCAGCATCTTTTAAGTTGCTTGGAACTGCAGGAAGATTCTTTGAGACCCGTGCCATCGGTTCACCATCACTGGTGTATAGAGACATGCGGCACTACACCATAAACAAAACTACAGGGAATTTACCATCACACCCATTAAACACATAAGCCCCTCCACTCCCCAATGATTAAATTCTTAAAGATAAGGAAGATGTGAGGGGGGCGTGGCCTGATGCCGAACTAGGAGGACGTGCGCCGCGGAGCTCCCGGGACCCGGCACCCTATCACCCTTCCTAGGCAGCCATCCTCCACCTGTACCCCCTCCAGCCTGCTCCCCGGTGCCGCGGGTGCCTGCCCCCACACTCCGGTGCCGGTATCGCGGAGGTCTCCGGCTCCGTGCGGTCCCCCCGCACTCCATCTCCTGCAGCCTCCCACGTGCCCAGCGCGGCGGCGGGACCATAGCCGCCCGACATCACGGCTGCACACCGGAGCGGTGAGGGAAACCCCCCCCCGCCTCTGGACATACGGAGCCGCCGATCCACTGGTAGGATCGCGGCAGCGCTCCAGCCAGCCCTGCAGCTTGCCGGAGGCGCCATCATACTGGACTCCCCTGCGCTGCCTGAGGCCTAGGCGCGCAGGGTTAACCTCTCCCTTGCCGGACTGCAGCCAGGAGTAAGGTAGGGAAGTAATTCCCCTGCTGCTGCCCACTTCTCACCTGGGGACCCCAAGCTGTGCAGCCCAGTCCTCCATACTCCCAGTGACCCCCTGCCCGGGTTCTGTTTTATATTAACCCTTGCAGTGCCGCTGCAATTTCCCACGTGGGCCCTGATTCTATTTCTGCTAATTACTGGACGCTAGGCTCCTCGATTGTTTATCACTGGCCCCCTCTGCCCAGACGCCATGGGTAACCGGAGGAAGACGGCTAAATTGCTCAAAGCAGCGTCCGGGGTGTCTGCGCCTCCATCGGATGATGAATCTGTCCATGAAGATCCTCCATTCCAGTCCCTGGAACCCCTGGATGCGCAGGAATGCTCCACATCACAAGCCGTTCTTGCACAGATTCAGTCGAACGCTGCCAAAAAGTTGGGGAGATTCTCCCGCACACAGCCCTGCTCTCCTCAGGGGTCCCCAAACTCCTCTCCCTCCCTCTTTGAAGGCTCCCAGAGCCCGCCACAGCTTGTAAGCTATGAAGAGGGCGCTGATCCGCCTGACGTGGCCACTGAGCTGGACCGCAAATTTGCAGAGGTGCTGGCGGCCATTAACGGATGCCAATCCAAACTGGTCACCAAGGTGGATGAGCTGCGACAGGACTTTGTTCTTTTAAGACACGATGTCCATAAAGCTAAAGAGCGAATCACCGAAACTGAACGCAGAATATCTGAGGTGGAAGATGTCCAGAGGCCTATGCCGACACAGATCAGAGAACTTCAGCGCCAAATGTCTGCATCCATCGACAGAGCTGACGACCTCGAAAACCGCCTGCGACGGAACAACGTCAGAGTGGTCGGCCTCCCCGAAAAAGTAGAAGGGTCTGACCCTGTATCCTTTTTTGAAAATTGGCTCAAAAATTTGCTTCCTGCAGATACCTTCTCCCCGTTCTTCACAGTGGAAAGGGCCCATCGTGTGCCATCCCGCCCTGGCCCTCCAGGGGGCAATCCAAGACCCTTCCTGGCCCGGCTGCTGCACTTTAGGGATAGGGACTCTATCCTCAGGGCTGTCCGTACCAAGGGAGAAATTCTCTATGCCAACAGCAGAGTGTCCTTCTACCCTGATTTCTCTGCATCCGTCAGGAAACAACGCGCACAATTCACTGAGGTCCGTGCCCGTCTCCGTGACAAGGGGTATAAATACTCCATGATGTACCCTTCCAAGCTCCGAATTGTGGACGGACAGAAGACTCGATTCTTCACCTGCCCAACCGAAGCACTTCACTGGGCTGATGCAGCTCCACGGGCTCCCGCTGCAAGGCCCGCACCTCCTGAGTGACTGGACTCATATATCCTTTTATCTGATGAGGTATGACATTGCTGGACTTAGTCCTGTATTGATGCTTAGGGGTCCTAAATCATTGCTCTAATTTTCTAATATTGCTTTACATTGGGGCGCACGCCTCGTATATGGTGCCCCATAACTGATGTGCTATCTCTTTTGGTCAATTTGGCCTGTGCGCCACATATGGCACTTATTTCTCTTTCCCCTCCCCTTCCCCTTCTTTGTACCTACTCCCCCCCCCCTCCCCTATCCTCTTACCGCTCCCCTCTACATATTACTCTTCCCTTATCCCCTCCTTTGCTCTCTTTAAACATGGCTGCCTAAATACCTCCTGTTTATATATACTCTGAGGGTTAGGGGTCCCGGGACAAATGGTGTAAGTTTGTCTTGAGTTAGGGACCACTGTTCTATTCTTTGATTGTTATTGGGTATAGGTCTGCACTACTGCTGTTAGGGTGTTAGACAGGGGGTTTATATTCTTGGGATTGTTAGTACAGTTCTGGTTATATTTGTTATGCTCACTGTTGTCTGTCTGTCTATGTCTCTGTGGTATGAAAGGATGAATGCTTGGTTGCTCACGTCTCCTTCCCCACACCCCTTTCCCTTCCGCTAAGATGTCTTCACTTAGGGTAATGAGTTGGAATGTGAGGGGACTCAACTCCAAATTCAAGAGGGCTCTGATGTTAGACGTCATTAAGCGTCAGGCCCCTCATATTGTATGTATCCAAGAGACACACCTTACGGGTCAGAAGGTCCTCTCTCTGAAGCGGGCCTGGGTGGCTAGAGGTTATCATTCCTCCTACTCTGTCTACGCCAGGGGAGTATCCGTACTCATATCCAAAGCGCTTCCTATAGAGGTCATACAGGTAGCGCCGGACCACTTTGGCCGGTACGTAGTCATACATTGTGCCTTGTGGGGCTTTACTTTCACTATAGTGTCGGTCTATGTCCCACCTCCCTTTGACCCAGCTGTATTGCACCTAATCTCCAGTAAACTTGCTTCTATGCCTCCTAGTCCGATCCTCTGCATTGGTGACTTCAATGCAGTCCCTAATCCCTCCCTGGATCGCACAAGCGGCCTAGACACAGGCTCGGTCCGTCTGAATGAGTGGCTCACTTCTCTAGACCTCGCCGATGTTTGGCGTAGTAAACATCCTCAAGAGAGAGAATATTCATTCTATTCCTCTGTGCACAAGAGCTTGATCTGGCCTTTGTCTCCCCTGATATGATGCAGCACGTTGATCAAGTATCCTATTGCCCGCGCAGTGCATCAGACCACTCCGCCTTGCTCATCAGTCTCCTTATAGGCCCTCCCAGCGACTCCCGCTTATGGCGCCTGCACCCGGCCTGGCTCCTATCCCCAGCGGTCCAGAGTACTGTTAGGGCAGCGCACAGCGAGTTCTGGGATGTACACTCAACCCATCCTGATCCTCTTCTAGTCTGGGACTCGTACAAGTCCTCAGTGCGGGGAGCATTCATGTCGGGTGTAGCTGGCCATAGGAAGTCATTAAATGCGCAGGAGGAGAGGCTGACGGCTGCACTGGTGACCGCAGAAAAGGATTACCTAACTAAACCTACTCCGGGGAGTAAGAGGACTTGGGCTCAGGCGCAGAGGAACCATCTAGCGGTAGTGAAGGAGCGCACCAGCAAGCGCCTGCAAGCCAGGGAAGCGTCCATCTTTGAATTCGGAGATAAAAATGGGAAGCTGCTTGCATATCTCTCACGGGCTGAACGTCCGTGTGCTTCCGTTCCCTCTATCCTTGACAGTAGCGGAGCCTTGAACACAGAACCCCGGGCCATAAACATGGTTTTCCACGAATTCTACTCTTCTCTTTACAGCTCTAGATTGTCCGCCTCTTCCGTCGAGATTTCCAGATTCCTTGACAGTCTTCCACTTTGGAGGCTCACACCGGCACAGTCATCGGAGCTTGATGCCCCGCTCTCGGCGGAGGAGGTGGAACTGGCCATCCAATCGTTTCCCCCCGGTAAGACACCTGGACTTGATGGGCTGGGAGGTGAGTGGTATAGGGATAACTGTGAGACTCTGGTCCCCCTTCTCCTTAGCCTGTACTCCGATGCGCTCGACAGCGGTTCCCTCCCTGATTCTATGCGAGAGGCCCTTATTGTAGTTCTTCCCAAGCCTGGTAAGGACCCTCTGCATCCCGACTCATACCGTCCAATTTCCCTCCTAAACTCAGATGTTAAAATACTAGCAAAAATTCTGGCAACAAGGCTTAATAAAGTAATATTATCCTTGGTTCATCCGGACCAGACAGGCTTTATGCCTGGGAGGGGAACTGACATAAATATACAAAGACTGCACCTGAATATAGCAGAGGCAGAGAAGTCTTCAGACCCTGGGTTTATATTATCCTTAGATAATTGCAAGGCGTTTGATTCTGTGGAGTGGCCCTATTTGTGGACCCTCTTGCCCAGGCTGGGTATTGGCCCTCGCTTCACAGCACTGGTTAGGTTATTGTATAACGACCCTAGGGCTAGGGTAAGGACCAATCTCAATATCTCACCTACTCTCCCTATGGCCAGGGGCACTAGACAGGGTTGCCCACTATCTCCCCTCCTCTTCGCACTTGCCATTGAGCCCCTTGCTGTGGCGATCCGTCACTCTGATAGCATTAAGGGCATTGCTAGAGGTTCTATCATTGAAAAGGTATCTCTCTATGCTGATGATACACTTGTATACCTTGGGGATGTGGGCCCCTCTCTGGAATCCCTTCTGTCCCTGATAGAATGCTATGGGGGGTTCTCAGGTCTCCGGGTTAACTGGGACAAATCGGCCCTCTTTCCCTTATCAGATATAGGGGTACACTCCCTCCCCGTCCCAGTCCAGGTGGTGTCCACCTTTAAATATCTGGGAGTCCAGGTGTCACGCAAGGTCCAGGCATATACGGAGTTAAACATCACACCCCTGATAGCTGCAACGGAATCGCGCCTAAAAGCCTGGTCCACTCTCCCCTTGTCCCTATACGGGCGTATTAATATATTCAAAATGATCTTCCTCCCCAAATTTCTATACCTTTTCCATGCCTGTCCTATACTGCTTCCTAAGAGTCTGTTTAAACGCTTAGACGGCATTCTCAGGTCCTTCTACTGGCAGAGTAGCGCCCCGCGATTCAGTTTAGCGCTGCTTCGGGCTCCCAAGTCTAGGGGTGGACTGGCTGCCCCGGATCTGTATCTTTATTACCTGGCTTCCCAGCTAGTATATGCCCAGTGGTGGATAGATATAGACATGGGTAATGCAGCTACTGCACTGGCTGGTGCCCTGGTGGGTTCCTACGAGGCCCTTACAAACCTGCTGTACAGGTATAAGTCTCCATCTGATACCCCACTCCCCCTACGTACGGTAGCGGTGTGCTGGCGTAGGGCACAATCCCTGGTAGAGCTAAACAGCTCTCCCCCTCTCTCGCCTAGGACTCCATTGTGGCTCAATCCGTGGCTTTCTCACTTCCTCTCCCTCCCGGGCTGGACAATGTGGGGGGCGGCGGGGGTGAAATTTGTAGGTCAGCTCTTATCCCCGGAAGCAGAATTACTCAGCTTTAACGAGTTAAGAGAGAGACATACGGTACCCAATACGGCCAGCTTCCATTACACGCAACTGCGACACGCATTCAAAGCCCAATTCGGCTCCTTCAGCCTGACAGTGAAATTCTCCAAACTAGAGACTCTGATGAGTACCCCGGACCTCCCTAAGCCACTCACTCAGTGCTATGCTCTCCTACAAGAGCAAAAGTCCAGACCGTTTGATAGAGCCTGTGAACGCTGGAGACAGGATATCCCTGACCTGTCAGATGATGACTGGAGGGAGGTCGAACTGTCCTACTTCACATTGTAGTGAGTGCGAGGGACTTCCTGATCCAATCTAAATTCCTCCATCGAGTATACTTCACCCCTGCTAGACTATTCCGCATGGGAGCAATGCCCAATGATCTTTGCTTTCGCTGTCAGGCTGAAGTCGGATCCTTCCTGCATTGTGTCTGGTCCTGCCCTAGGGTCCATGTCTTCTGGTCCGAAGTGCTGGAGTTCCTAAATGTACACTTTGATTTCCCACGATTAATGTCTCCCTCTGTGTGTCTTCTCGGTATCATAAATGAAGTCATCAATGGCTACTATGACAAAATTTTCTTTAGGTTTGTCTTATACTACGCCCGAAAAGTGGTGGTGATGACCTGGAAGGACCAGGAGCCCCCTCCATTAAAAAGATGGATATTACTTATTAACAGCGTCATTCCCCACTACCGGTCCCTGTATGTCAACAGGAAGTGTCCCCAGAAGTTTGACCGCATCTGGTCCAGATGGTGCGAGACTCCCCATACTGCCCTATAATCACATGTGATATACACTCCTCTCCATGATGACGGAGACTGAGCGTGCTGGTGTGTGTGTGTGTGTGTGTGTGTGTGACTCCCCATACTGCCCTATAATCACATGTGATATATACTCCTCTCCATGATGAAGGAGACTGAGCGTGCTGGTATGTATGTGTGTGTGTGACTCCCCATACTGCCTTATAATCACATGTGATATATACTCCTCTCCATGATGAAGGAGACTGAGCGTGCTGGTGTGTGTGTTTGTGTGTGTGACTGATTGTCTATGTGTCAATAGTTATTTGTGTTGTATCAAGATGTCTGGTTACATTATCTGCTGTCACTTATCGCGATATATCCCTTAGTTAATATTGGAACGCAATAAGATCCTGTTCGTTACCACGGATGCTATTCAATTATTCTGTATTGTGGGGAAGAAAGTATGTAACAGACAATCTTGTTCTTTGGTTTTGTTTATTGTAATTGTTAAAAAATTTTCCAAAAATTTGCAAAAATAAATACTTTTAAAAAAAGATAAGGAAGATGTACTGGATATACAAGTTACAGTGCCTTATGCCAGCAGGTATTAATGAATCCCTGGGAAATATTTTCTAGCCGTTATATTTATATATATATTTTAGCTAAATATATTAATAATCTTTATGAAATAATTTCTTTTGGATACACTGTAATATATTATGTGGTCTCTATGTATTTACCATGTGATCTTTTTTATGTTACTGTTTCCATCCTTCTTCACTATATATTTTTACTTTTCACAAAAAATCTTTTACTTTTAGTATATATTTTCATTTTGGTAGCGGCACAGTTTTTTACTTTAATTTATTATATTATTTTATTATATATTTTGTCGTTGCATTATTTCCTCTGCATTTACATCTACTACTCTAATACTGCTGCTATACAGGCAGTTCACTACTTAAGAACACTTGACTTACATACGACCCCTAGTTACAAACGGACCTCTGGATTTTGGTAATTTACTGTACTTTAGTCCTAGGCTACAATAAACAGCTGTAACAGTTATCACAGGTGTCTGTAATTAAGATTTATTGTTACTCCTGGTTCTTGAGACAATCCAACATGTTTAAAATCCAATTGTCACAGAGACCAAAAAAATTTTGACTGGGGTTACAATAGTAAAGTATACGGTTCCGACTTGCATTCAAACTCAACTTAAGAACAAACCTACAGAACCTATCTTGTATGTAACCCAGGGACTGCCTGTATATTATTATTATTATTATTCATTATAAATACAGTATATTATATTTATAATATTTATTATATTCTTAAACCATTGCCTACATGATCTCAACTATAGTCAATGGCTTTGTTACAATTCTTCATTCGTTACAGTCATAGATTTCACTGCATTTATGCCTTTTATCTATTCTTCAATTCCCCCCACAATGTTCACAGGTCCGATGCGCCACAAAGTCCGTTCTTCACCTTCAGCGCGACAATATCCCTCGCTTTCTTCAGAGCTTTTAGCAACATCCTCTATGTTCAGGCGTCGGCGGCCGTTTCTCCATGCGCAAGGGCCGTGTCTACATAGATTTAACCTGCTCACTTCTCCGCGCGCTCGCACCAGCAGCTGACTCGGGCTGCCGCTCAGCGCTTCCATGTGAGTATTCCTCTTCTCATCTTCTCCTCCTTCCACCAGCCATCCTCTATCCTTTATGCATTGCTAATAATAAGATCTTCTACTTTCAGTGGCTCTTTGCCTGCACTCCTTCCACATCTATGAACTATAAATTTGTTTAATGTGTATATATATTTATTTTATTACTTTTTCATACAATTATCCATTTGTTTATTTATTTATCAACTTTTTATGTATTTGGATCAAATGTTGCACTTTTTCTCTTTGTGTCCTACTACCCTGTACCTTTGTACCTGTGTTATTTCTAGCATTCTAGAGAAGCTTGTCTGTATTCTGATTATTTATTTTTGAAACTTTGTACTTAATTATTTTTCCTCTCTATCTGTATAATTATCGGATAGCTCTATCAATTTATTTTATTATCATTTGATTTTATTTGTAGTTTTGGTCTGACAAAGGGTTAATCCCGAAACGCGTAACCATTGTATTTTATTTATTTATCACCATTAAATTTTGTTGATTCCTAAAAATCTATCTTGATCATTGATGAGGATTCCGCATACGACTTGGTTATAAGCGCACCCATTCAGCCTCCGTTTTTTTACTTTGTATACTATGAACATAAACTTGACGGTGGCAAGTAACAAGGCAGTGGGTACATTCTGCTACCATTACAATGTCATTGTGAAATTCTGCAAAAAATTATCTGTCCTAATTTTTTATTTTTGCGTATTTGTCACATTTAAATTTCTCAGATTATCTCTCTGGTAACTTGTTAGCAGAAATAGATGTAAAAAACACTTCCAGCTAAACACATCCCAGATCATGTTTTTTTCACAAATGCCTACAGCGCATGCGCGGCTTCCTGCTTCCGCACATGGCAGCCTTAGGTATATGTGTTATAATTCAGGTGACAGTCGGATGACGTAGGGAAAGGAGGTGTGAGCAAGCCGCGGGACTCGCACGTCTGTATCCGCCCACCTCGACTCGCCAGACCCTCTGCCTGGTTACCAGGCAGAGAATAAATGCTAATTTTTTCCTTTTCTGCGCAGCGATTTTATTACCTGAAGAAAGCTTGCCCTTATGCTATAAGGGAACCTGCCTGCAACTGAATTTTTTTCAAACAGCGGTGACAGGTTCCCTTTAAAGGGAACCTACCACCACAAATCTATCTATAAAGGTAGATCGGGTGGTAGGTGGATCAATGGGACGTGAGGATAGCCCTTTTAAGGGCTAATCCTCACGTCCCAACACTTCTTTGTTAACTTTTATTAGACTTTTATGCAAATTTACTTATGCGGCTACTGGGGCGTGAAGTAGCCGCATCTGAGGTTACACGAGGCGGCTACTCCACGCCCAGGTAGCCTCTTTTCCCCTCCTACTCACCATCTTCGGCGCGCAGCTCCGCATAGCCCTCGTCCGGCGATCCTGCTGTCTGCGCATGCGCAGAACAGCAGGCCCGCGCCTGTTTCGGAGCAGTGACCGCGCAGGCGCGGGCCTGCTCTTCTGCGCATGCCCAGAATCGCCGGACGAGGGCACGCAGCTACGCGGAGCTGCGCGGAGTTACGCAGAGCTGCATGCCGAAAATGGTGAGTAGGAGGGGAAAAGAGGCTACCGGGGTGTGGAGTAGCCGCCTCGTGTAACCTCAGATGCGGCTACTCCACGCCCCAGTAGCCGCATAAGTAAATTTGCATAAAAGTCTAATAAAAGTTAACAAAAAAGTGTGGGGACGTGCGGATTAGCCCTTAAAAGGGCTATCCTCACGTCCCATTGATCCACCTACCACCCAATCTACCTTTATAGGTAAAAAATAAAAAAGTTTAGCAGCACAGTCCTCCGAAGAAGTTGTAAAGGGTGCTATCCTACACTCTCACCATACAGAGTCCAGAGATATGTAAAAAATAGAAACCGGCAGCACTCCAATTTAGTGAAAAAAGGGTGTTTATTTCACCTCTTGCAACGTTTCAGCTGTATCCCAGCCTTTTTCAAGCCTTGAAAAAGGCTGGGATACAGCTGAAACATTGCAAGAGGTGAAATAAACACCCTTTTTTCACTAAATTGGAGTGCTGCCGGTTTCTAATTTTTACATACCTTTATAGGTAGATTTGTGGTGGTAGGTTCCCTTTAAAGTTGATTTTTCACACATTGAAGGGTGTAGTTTCTAAAATGGCATCATTTACAGGGTTTTACTGCTATTTCAACCTCTCAAAATCTCTCTTAAACATTTAGGTGCCTCTAAATTAGGGTTTTTGCGATTTTCATAAAAGTGAGAAAAATTGCACCCAAAATTCTGAACCTCCTAACATCCTAGAAAAGAGAGAGGATGCATAAAAAGCCAAGCAGATATAAAGCAGACATTCGGGAAATGTTAGTTATAAAGTTACTTGGGTGCTATGACTATCTGCCTGAAACGCATAAAATTTAGAACTTTGAAAATGAATAATTTTTAGAACTTTTTGCCAAATTTCCATTTTTTCATAACTAAACACAAAAGATATCATCAAAATGTTTCTATTACTTTGAAGTACAATGTGTGACGAGAAAACAATTTCAAAATACTATGGATATGTTAAAGCATTACAAAGTTATTACCTCCTATAATGACACAGGACACATTTAAAACATTAGGCCTGGTCCTAAAGCCCTAAAATGGCTTAGTCCAGAAGGGGTTGAAGCTCAGCTACGATAAATTTGTTAAAGCTGTCGTAAGATCTAGAGGGGTGTCATAAAAAGATTACATATCACCTTAAATTTCTACTTTGGCAGAAGAGAAAATACACTTAAATGTAAATAATAATGTAAGATGTGGCTATGTAGGTTTAGCAATATTGCATGATTAATATTCAGCCCCTTCATAAGTCTACTCTGAATATATACACAGATTAGTTAGTTATCTACAATGAAAAATGGGATAATAAACAGCACAAACTTCACCAGGCATAAAGAGTAGGTCTACACCTCCTTCTCTCTCCCTGACTATTACTTAGAGGGCTTGGGAATCACAAAACATTCATTCATTATTGTTCACTGTTCGTCGTTTTGCCTATTTAAGATGCACAACGTTCCTTCAGCTGGTCCGTTACCATAGTAAGGAAAGGCGACATGAGTGTCCTTTTGTTGGAAATGGTGAGTAAAGAAAATGTGTTTTTTTTTCTCATATACAACGTAGGTCTAGTAGATTGTTAGATAGCAGCTATTGAATTGTGCAATTAAGGATCTTATGTTACTATCACAAATGTATCGGTAGTATCACTGATTTGCATACCGTTTTATTATTTTATGAGGGCAAAGTGTTACACAACATTACTAGCCCTTTGCCATCTAACCGTTTGACACATTTCTAATGTAAGAGATAAATGGCTTCTTCATATATGCAATTCTATTAAAGCATCTAATTATCAGAATCTGTTCACATATCCCTTTTGCATGGTCCTTCTATGGTGCCACCTGAAATCGCATCAAGCTCGTAGGAACATATGGTTTCTTCATTGCTTCTAGAAGTACATGTCAGCAAAAGTTTGCTTTCACCCACTTTGTTCTGGTTTTCCCAAAAATTTTGTATGGAAAACTATTTAGGGTCTCATAGAGCAGTATTCACGTGATAGTATTTAGTCTGTTTTCACTGGGTAAATAAGATCTAAACATCATAGTTTTTTGACTAGTTCATTTTGTTATGCACAATATTATTTCTTCAGTGACTACATCTTCTAAATCCCAGCATTCCCTCAAATAGAAGTCAATAGGAAGAGTGTAAGGGCAGATGTATACAACAATGGGGCTTAGTTACTGAGGGTTGAGCACTGCACTTTTGTCGGACTGTGCACCTTTTTCGGGGCTAAAACGGCTTGCACAGGTATTTAAGAAGTGTGTGTGCTGTGATTGTGGCGCACGCAGCTGCACTGGCTTCCATACGGCACAAATTATAGGGGGAGTGCCGTCGGACTGTCCGACTGATTCGGACCCAGCGCCGTATTAACTATTAAATTGTGTCATAAGCCCTAGCCCTAAGATGCACCACTAAAAAGATGGTGAACTCAATCGGGCCTGAGTGGGGAAGGGGCACATGCAAGATATCAGGCGCACGATCTTGGTGAATCGGCGCACGCGGCATTATAGACGGACAATGCACTTTCTGTGAACTCCAGTGACCGGGTAAGTAAAGGTGCCCTTATGTTTTTTAGAATGGATGACACAAGGCTGCACTAAATGCTATATTTTTAAACCTCTTGGCGCTGAAGCCAGTTTTCACCTTCATGATCAGACACTAATTTTAGAAACTGCCATGTTTCACTATAAGTGGCTATAACTTTGTTTATATACACTTTCATTTAGCTTTTGAACATTCTACTAGTATCTAACATATAAAAAAGAGAGATGAGACAGATCAGTGATGAGAAATGATGACATTCATTAGATGAAAATAACACACAATGACACACTTTAGCTCTGCTATATTTATGCTATATTTGAGCTATAAAACACACAGTCCCCTGCTATAAAGATCTTATCTTGCCTGTAGCTTGTAGATTTAGTCTCGTCATGATACTTGCCCCAACAGGAAGCAGTGAGGCTTATTTACTAAGGGTTGTGCTACTCACTTTTGTTGAACTTCGCATCTTTTTCGGGGTTTGCATAGCTTGGACAGGCATTCAACAGGTGCCTGTCCTGGGATTGTGTCGCACATGATCGGATTTTGGCGCAGCTGCGCTGGTTTCCATGTGACACAAATTTGGGGGCATGCCGTCGGACGATCTGACTGATTTGGACTGAGCGCGGGATTTCACTTTCAAATTGTGTCGCAAGACAATGCACTTACATGCCCCAGGAAGAAGAAGGTGAACTCCGTCGGACCTTAGCGGGGAAGCGACACACACGATCTTAGTGAATCGCGGCAGAGTGCATTCTTGTCGGACAATACACTTTCAGTGAACTCCGCGGACCAGGTAAGTAAATGTGCCCATGTGTGTGTGAGCTTGTCCTGGAATGCAGGGGGGAGGGCTGGAGTGCGGAGAGAGACTGCAACAAGCAGGAGGGAGATTTTAATGAGAATAATCTGCCAGAAGACAGAATTTCTTCTGGCAGAATTTAAGGTCGAAACCTGGGGCAACCAAAACTGTATACACCAGGACTGATAAAGGTTGTAGTTATATCCATGAAATGCTGTTTTTTGTTAATAACAGTGAATTAGAGAGTGTGTTATTTTGTTATCATGAGTATATTCAAGAATTTTGTCTTTTCCAGAATGTCTGCTTTATACTGGCAAGGTTTTTATGCATCCACTAATTTTTCTTGGATGTTATCGGTGCGATTTTTCACATTTTCATGAAATTCAACAAATCTTATGTTTTGAGAAACAGTTCAGCTTTGAAGTGACTTTGAGAGCCCTAAATAATAGTAAAACAACATTCAAAAATAATAAAATATCCCCATTATAGAAACTACATCCCTCAACGAATGTAAAATAACTTTCTTTACCATTCAAGTGTTTCACAGCGGCTAAAACTAAATAGAGAACAGAGAATGAAAATTACACATTCACCATGGATAAAATGCCAAAACTCACTGCAAATATCTCCTGAGTATGCCAATACCCCATTTGTGGTGGGAAACTTCTGTATGGATAAAGAACTGGGAATTCACTTGCATTGTCACATTTTACCGGCAATATCATTTAAACATCTTTTGTAATATGGACATGTGAGAGCTTGTTCTTTGAAGGATGAGATGCACTTTACAGATACCTAATTTTACGGCATCTATCACTCATTGATGAGATATTATTAACTTTTTGGGTGGAGGAAAAGAAAATCATCAATTCTTGTTTTTTTTTTTTTTTTGCATTTTTAGCTTTTTTTTGTTAACCGGATCATAAAAATATGATGTTATCTATATTCTCTGGTCACTACAATTACAGCAATACCCCATTCATGTTGTTTTTTATGGCCCAATTGAAGGAGTAAAAACAATCGCCACATTAATTTATTTATTAAAAACAGTGCAAACTGTGTGCGCCAGATTCAGGAAATGTGGTGCATGTTTTACATGAATCTCGCGCCCCCTGAACTGCTCCGGTAGAGTGAACCAATTTTTTTTTTGGTGCACCTTTAAAGAACATCATCAGTTTGACTCATGGTAGATGTCCAGCGTGGCATGCTCATTTTTCGGCATCGCTGGATTATAAAGTATGCACGACCCCTCCCCAGCTATATCGGTACCTCCTGCTCCTGGCCAGGGTGTCATCAGAGGGCAGGGGCGTGGAAAGAGTGGGGCTGTGCTCTCTCCTAGCTCCCTAGCAGGAAGAAGGAGGTACTGTTACAGCGCAGGGCGCTCATACATCAAAATCTGGTGATGCCAGGAGGTGCTCAGGTGAAGTCAACCTTCCATAGGGCTTTGCACTCTTTGTGATCCCAAAATTACTACTGTGTACAATATATGATTGAGGTCTGTCACGGCTAGGATTACCCCATGTGGGCTTGTCTCATACAGGGTTTTATAGAAGTTCTAGAGTTTTTCCCTGAGTTCTGGACCGTTTATAGTGTCCTTAGTTTGGAGACAATGGGGCAGATTTACTTACCCGGTCCGTTCGCGATCCAGCGGCGCGTTCTCTGCGCTGGATTCGGGTCCGTCCGGGATTCATGAAGGCAGTTCCTTCGCCGTCCACCAGGTGGCGCTGCTGCGCTGAAAATCATCTGAACGCACTCAACTTCACTGAGCTGGACCAAGTGAAGGTAAGCGCGTCCCAAGCGACACATTTCTTTTTTTAAATGCGGCGGTTTTTCCGAATCCGTAGGGTTTTTGCTCGGTCACGTCCCCGATTTCCGTTGCGTGCATGCCGGTGCCGATGCGCCACAATCCGATCGCGTGCGCCAAAATCCCGGGGCAATACAGGGGAAATCGGCGCAAATCGGAAATATTCGGGTAACACGTCAGGAAAACGCGAATCGGGCCCTTAGTAAATGACCCCCAATGTTTTGGACCATTTGAAGGATGGCAAGAGACTGTTCTGCTTAGGTTTTATGTGCAGATGGTTTGTTGATAAACTTGATGTATAGAAGCAGCTGGTTGTGATCTGAGACATTGATTTCCGGGGCAACTATGAAGGCACTAATATTTGTAGAGTCCATATCAGTGATGGCGTAGACTACTAAAGTCTTCCTTTGTGTGGTCATTAATATGTGAATTGTGGGTCTAGTGATTTACAACCAAAGGCTGAGGGGTTAAGGTTCTGGATGTTCCAGCTACTGATAATAAGGGACATGGTTGTCGTGTCCATTTACCTTGTAATGAGCAGTACTGTTTAGGAGAATCTATAATTGAGACTGATTGGTTTTGTACAGTCAATGGGCATTGCAAGGGTCTTAAAAGATCTGGGGCACGGGCCCTCATGCATATTTATTGAATGTTCAGTAGTGTCCATTCGTCGTGTACCCTCAAATGAGCTTCCAAAACCAACTGAAAACACAGGAGAAATCCCTACCTATTCCATTCAGTAACTGTAGGTGACGTGTCTCTGGACTATAGTTGTTCTCTATCTTCTCCATTAGGTCCTGTATCACCATGTATCCACTCCGGACACATGTCTTCCCTGTCCAGTTCACCACGCAGACATCTTATGTTCTTCATTATTTCTACATCATGGTCCCTTAACACTGTCCACCAAATACTGAAATACGACCACACAGAAAATCCCTAAATGTTCCCTAAACATGGCATAACATGTAATAATGCACTCAATACCCGAGGCCTCTTCTAATGCCCCTTCAACGTGACCCTACACTCAATAATGCCTCCTTAACGTTCCTACACTTAAAGGAAATCTACCATTTTATTTCATGCATTATGAACCAAGCATACCTTGAGAATGCTGTAGCGACACTGATGCAGAATCATATCTTGTTTAATCAATGAACTGAGTGGTTTTGTTGAAAAAACAATTATAACATTCAGGATAATGAGTCTCTGTTGCTCCTTTGCCTGGCTCAGAGCTTCTTACACTTTTCAAGAGAATGACTGACAGGCAGAAGTAATCAATCACTGAACCATCTTCCAGCTGCTGTGTATGAGAGATCCAGCTAAGGTTGATTAGTCCTGTCTGGAAAGTTCAGGAAGCTCAGTGTAATGTGTTTATGTACTGCAAGAAGCATGCAATCCAGCTTTCCTAAGGTCCTGAATGTCATAATCGTTTTTTTCAGCAAAACCACTGAACTCAGGGATAAAAACAAGATAAACTACTTATTTAGTGTAGCTTCAGCATTCTCAAGGTATGTTTGGTTTATAGTGCATGAAAACAAAAGGTAGATTTCCTTTAATGGCCGACGATTGTGGCCCCTTTCTAATCATGTGCAGTGAAAGGAGCCATCTAATTCCAACACTAAATTATACCCCCTCCGCTGAATAATTCCACTATATACTGGTTTAGTTTTAACCCCGCATGAGGTCATAAGGCTTCCTGCAGTTCATGCTGGATGTCAAGGTAGGTACCTTACAAGGTAGCTAAAAGAGGCATAAGGTTTTCCTTATCTTATTCTGGAAAACTTTGCATATTTTCTCTACAATAAATAAGCTTCATCAGTAAGTGATGTCCCCACCGACCCTAATATATAATGTCCCCAACAGCCCCTGGTAATGTCCCCCACAGCCCCCAGTATATTATGTAGCCACAGCCACCAGTATATAGTGTCCCCAAAGACCCCAGTATATTATGTCCCCCAAAGATCTCAGTTAAAGGACATCTACCTACCAGTAGTCTCACTGATGGTAGATGTGTAGCACTTACGTGCACGTTTCTTTATGCAGTAAGTGGAACTGTTTTTAGTGCATAAAGAAACGGCACACTTATAAAGTAAAAGCATTAACAAATATGTAAATTAGCTGGAGGAGATAATAATATAATAATAATAATCTTTATTTATATAGCACCATCAAATTCCGTAGCGCTTTACAAATCATAGGGGACATATACAACTATATTACATTACAAAGAACAAACAGTCATATGGAACAATAGGAGTGAGGGCCCTGCTCACAAGAGCTAACAGTCCATGAGGATGAGGGGGTGACACAATAGGTTGTATAATGGTCCAGCCATTCTTTATAAGGGAACAATATAAAATAATTTAATAAATAATTTAATAAATGAAAATTCTGCTGCTTGAACCAGCCATCAGCCGCCATCTTATTTACAGGGTCCTAGGTGAAAAAGACTGCAGAGAAGCCTGGAGCCTGGAATATATCTGCTGTTTGGCGAATAACACACAGGAGATAGGACATAGGATGGATTAGTAAAGGGAGAGTTGCCATTTCATGCAGTTAGCGAGTGTGATGGGCTGCCTAAAGAGATGGGTTTTAAGAGCACGCTTGAAACTTTGGAGGCTGGGTATTAGTCTGAGAGTCCGGGGAAGGGCATTCCAGAGAATTGGTGCAACTCGGGAGAAGTCCTAGAGATGTGCATGAGAGGTTTCGAATTAGGGTAGAGATTAGTCTAATGTCACTGGCAGATCGAAGAGCACGGGAAGGAGCGCATTGCGGTTTTTTAAATTTATTCTGCTCCACAATGTAATTGTACCTCCTGCACCCGTCTCGCTCCCCGTGCCCTGCTCTCTGACGTCACCAGCCAATTCCTAGATCGGCGGGCGGGAGCAGGAGCTACAATTACATTGCAGCTCTGTTTCGCCACACAAGTCTATAGGCTGTAAAATATCCTCAGATGGCGATGTATTTCCTCCTTCTACTGCCTGTTTAGTGCTCCTCACCCCTCCCCTCTCCATTAATAGACACACCACTGCAGCACAAATCTGCCCGCATATAGTAGATGTCCAATACTGTGCTTGGCTCAGTGGTTGTACCGTGTACCGGGTGCTATAGACCTCAATGGGGCTGTGATCTGAATGCATATTGTGCAACCAGATCATGGGCCAGATTACTGCCATGTGAACGAGGCTTTATAAAAAAAAACGGCAATAAAACGTGGTACATACAGGTGACACAAATTCTTTCAAAGGGATGAAAAATGTGTAATTGTAACACCCGGATCAAAAATACAGACAAGGGACAGCAGATGAATATGTGCAGCGTGACCGTGCGCATTTCCCATGGACATCAGTAGGGGGCGCTGCGTACACTGCCGCCGATGCCGTTCAACAACGACGGCCAATCGTTCGTGTGCATGAGGCCTAAGGAACAGATGTGTAGCCCCCGACACGCGGGATCGTGAAGTATGTGTGGCAGGTGTATAGGTTTCTTATAGGGGTTTAGTAGTAGGTGAGGCTGAGGAGATCCCCGGGCTGACACTTTGCTGTAGCAGCCGCTCCGGGAGCCTTGTACGTGATGTACGGGTGTCAGTCGGTAGTAACGGCCGGCACACGCTACACACCGTCCTGATACAAGCCGCTGACAGCTGCAGCCACGCCCTTATCACTAGTGAGCCAATCAGGCTCTGCTCTGCGCAGTGGCCGTCTTCTCTCGCGAGATTGTGCCGAGCAGAAGCCCGATTCAAACTGAGCAGCAATAACGTGCGGGCGGAGGAGCGAGCGGCGGAGCGGTATGTGTTCTGTACACACTGGGGGCTGTGTGCCTGGTGCGGTTTTTTACGTGAAGACCATGACGGGCAGGTTTTATCACAGAGACATTATGAGGGGCGGCCAGCGAGGACATGGCACAGGCTGCTGCCTGCCTGCTCCCATTAGCTGTGCAGGGCGTTCATGTGTATTACACGCAGAGGGTCACAGGGCGGAGGTCTCGTAGCTGGGGGATTCCCTGTAATGTGTATCTATAGCAGACCAGCTCACATAATAACAGCAGGCGGTGTCCTGGCTGCATTTTATTGGAAGATTTTGTGCAGTTTTTTTCAGTGTTGTGTCCGAATGTTTTCCTTCTGTCCAGTGTTATTGTCCGAGTGTGATCCGTATTGTCCAGGTTTTCACTGGTCTGAGCTGCTTCCTTCTTCATAGAAAATTACAAAAGGATTGGACTCAAGTCCCAGAACACAAAGCTGATGACCTGTGTCCTGCCATGAGTCTTTTATAGCAAACGCCTATATTCTATGTTATATTTCTGTGCGGACACATGTTCTCTCTGTGTTTGCGTGGGTTTCTTCCGGGTCCTCCGGTTTCCTCCCATGCTCCAAAACATACTGGTAGGTGATTAGATTGTGACCCCCATTGGGGACAGGAACTGATTTGGCAAGCTCTGTGCAGCGCTGCGTAATCGGTGTGCACCATATAAATAAAGGATTTATTATTATTGTATTATTATTATTATCCTATACGTATAGCTGTGCTGCTGGCACTGTGGCTTCATGTTCCTGTCAATCTATTTTAGGTTCATCTCCGTTTCTGTGACGGGCAGTATCTTCCTTTATCATATATAACTATGATGAATGTCCCCAAGGTAATGCTTGCTCTGTTGAATATGACACATGCGGTGTCCCTGCTCCAGCATATGATGAAATCTGCGCCCCTCTAGCGTTGGTGGATAAATCAAGAGGCTTAATCCTCCAAATGTATCCCGCGGGCCGGCAGACCATGTCTCCTTTGCGTGTCGCTGGCATAAAGGGGATAATAATGACAATGTCATGCAGCTCTCAAGGCAGTGCGATTATTTCAGGGCTCCTACAGCAGTTTTGTGGGGTAGAACCCCTGATAAATGTCTCCCAAGGTTATTGTTTGCTTTCTCATGGCATTTTATCCCTCTGTTGTAAGGATACGTGAGGAGGATCCGTAGAATAGAGGGCAACAGTGTATCCCACTATACAGTGGGATATGTCGTCCGTTTCAGCTTCTCCCCTGTGAAAATCGGCAGCAGGTAGTGATTTTCTGATGTTCCAGGTATCTCCCTAGTGATGAAGGAAACGAGGGAAACGCCCACAGCGGATACTCAGTGGAGGCCAGGGATGGATGCTGTACTGTTTTGTCTGTCCTCCTTAGTCTCTAATGGCTTCTGCTTTTTCCAGCTGTGCTGCGATTTTTCTTTGTGTTTCCTGCTGGATGTGACATATACGGAGGCTGTGTTCACACTTTGCTTTTTTTTGTTGTTGTGTTTTTGACTCTATGCAGCCGAAGACCAATTTGCAAATGCGTTTCATTATCCTAATCCACTTAAAGCAATTGTCTTCTCCCCCCTTGAAAAAATGCATTAAAAGTTGGGACGCAAATGTTAAAACATTTAGATGTTCATGTGCTTTTCAAAAAAGCAAAACAAAAGCATAACGCAGATTTAAATGGAATCTTTACCAACGCGTTGAAAAACACAATTTATGAACGCTGCCTTGACAGAGGCATGGTGGCTTCCTATATTGTTTTTCTGATGTAGTTTTTGAAGCTACTAGCAGGTGTGTATCAAAAAATTTTTTTTTACGCCACTTGTGGTTTGGACATCAAAAACTGCATCTGAAAAACTGAACACAGAGGCAAAAAGCACACTAGTACAGTATATGTCTATGGACACATTCAGCTTTCCTGGCGTACATGCTGATCGTGTCCAAAAAGCATAATTTGGACACAGCTTTACAATAACTTTTGTGGAAAATCTCAGTCAAATTCCGTGATGCAATTCAAGGTCAAATTTACACAAACGCATGCCCGCCGGGCCATAGCTGGACGGGCGTACGTCCAGCACGATGGAGAGGAGGATGGGTGACCCATAGAAATGGGTTTCTTTTCCATGTCTTATCTTTTTCTCATGTACAGAGCGGTACATTACTCCGTTCCGTCTGACGTCGTCGTTTATATAATGTCTGCATCGGAATAAATATGTTTATATTTTGTTATAGAATATCTTCTAGGAAAAAATGGGAAGTCTAGTAAATGGTATAGAAGATGGCATAAAAACTAATATATATATTTGAGTGTCACTGTCCGGTATTATGACTGCCATATTGTAGAACAGATGGTAAGTTAGCACTTTAAACTGGATTTTACCATGTTAAGAGATTACCAGGTAATCTCATGTAATGGTCCTAGCAAACAGGAGCATTTCGTATTAGTAAGTTTCCTAAGTAGGTCATTCCTTGCCCTGATTTTCACGTATTACTGGTGATAATTTTAAGGTGGAGTAAAAATCCAATGCACATGTTACTAAATGGTCATGTAGGACAATATGTAATGAAAATTCTAATCTTCTGTAGTCACAGCAGGACCACTCTTTTATGGTTCAATAAACTTTATTGCTAGCGAGCAAGAAGCCTACAAGTCAGGCACATGTTCGGGTCGCAGAGGACCACTCTTTTAGATATAATTGGGGAGATGTATTAAAGAAGACCAGTCAGGTCGATTATGGACCTCTGGTTTAGGGTCCAAAATGTAACTTTTTGAGGTTTTTAAATGGAAGAAAAATAAATAAACTTAAATACTTTCCTTTATGCAAGTCCAGCGAAGCACATTGGTCTTGCATCAGGAGATACATGGTGGCGCCTTATCTAGCTATGAGGGAAGTGAAGCGGGAAAACATGCAGGCATCGAAGTGAGTGTTAAAATGCTTAAAAATTATATAGGGCAATTTTGGACACTAAACCACCGGTCCATTAGTGTCCCAAATTGCTATAACAGGTTCCCTTTAATGTGTCAGTCTTTAGACCAGTGCAGAGTAGAACTACACAGTTCTCTGCAGCGCCAGTTTTATTACGGTGTCTGATAAATAGGGTGTAGTATAAAACTGGGGAGTCGTACTTTGCACTTCCTATTAGTTGGTGTACATTGCTGCACCACAATACTGAATTTCCTATCACATTCACTATGTTCGATGAGGCCATGGCCCTTTTTTGGAAAATTTGGGAAATCAACCCTGAATTTAAGGGTCCTTCTAGACTGGTAGTTTAGTGTTACCCACCCAAACTGCCCTTCCCTAAAGGTTTTTTTATGGATCTGTAGATATTTTTCATCTCCAATACGTGGTTCCCATACAGATCACCCGTTTCAGGGTATGGAAACTGTATTGACAGAAGCAAAATTTTTAGGTTTTATTGCCAGGGTCTGGGCAACTGACTGATCCTTACTGGTGGGAACCAGAAAACCTCATCATGAAAACATTGTTTAAGTTGTATTTGTATTTAATTATGTTAGAAATAATTATGAATATTACTTTTATTTTATTAGGGATCTGACACAATGGACCAATCAGATGTTATCTTAAAACTGCGGCGTCAGTTAAAGGAGGCAGAAGAGGAGAGGGATCGGGCCGCGCAGTACGGGCTTCAACTGCTGGAAAGTCAAAGTGATCTTCAAAATCAATTGGAGGAGCAGCGGAATGAAATGACTGTCACTATTGAGGTACATAATGAAGAAAACCTGCATGTAACATGTACATGAACCAAGTGTTGTGTTTTATTCTTTAAATCTTGATTTGCAGAACTTGGAACAAGAAAAGTATTCATTACAGCGTGAGGTGGAACTGAAAAATCGGATGCTTGAGAGCGTTTCTTCAGAATGTGACAATATAAAGCATCAGCAGAAGGCTGGTCTGGAACAGCTACAGGAACAACTAGACAGGAACCACAATCGGGAAATGAGCGAACTCAAAGATAAGGTATTTTATCACTTTGTTACTGTTTTTTAGTCTGGCCCAAAGATAACAATAAAACAAACTATAGTAGTAATAGCAATGATATGTGAGTTTTTGGCTTAACACCCCAGTGACCCGCAGTATATGTGTTCACCTTTTCATTATGATCTCTGTTGTACCCAGATGGAGAAGCTAAAGGCTGAACTAGATGAAGCAAGATTAAGTGAAAAACAACTAAAACACAAACTTGACCATCAGACTGAGCTGCTAGCTAACAAATCTGAGGAGCTGCGTGTGATATCGGAGCGAGCTCATGAGACTATGTCTTCAGAAATGATCACCCTCCAGCTTGAAATCAATGAACTGGAAAGTGCAAAGGTGAGTGATTTCTGGAGTTCATTTGTTTTGTCTAAGAACCCTTTTTTTTTTTTTTTTAAATAATTGTGTCTAGGTCCGCTATTGTACTATGATCTACATTATATAATCACACTGCATATATACACACTGATCAGTCCTAGTATTTAACGATTTGTCATCTGGTCGTCTTGTTAAAATTACATCTGTCAACGGGTAAGATAAATTAGGAACAAAAGGCAAATGCAAAGATGTGAGCGACTTTAAGTACCTTCACATGTAGCAGAATAACTGCAGTATTTACCCCAGTAGTAATAGTCAATAGCCGTTTTGCAAGCATTGGAAAGCCGTGAGCAATGAAATATATCACTGGGTGCTCTTTTCCATATTTAGCTGGATCAGTTGTCAGAGGCACAGCTCTGTTTATAAAGGACATTGTGCTGCTGTTAGTCTTGCACATTATATGCCACAAACTGACATCTGCTAATTATTTGGAATAAGTGTGAGTTCCCATCAATGCTTGTTACTCATCTATATAGCTCTCCTGTCTCTTTCGCCAAACCTGTGCTCTTCGATCTGCCAGTTATCTTCGATTATTCTATTTCTTCTCCCTCACGTCTCCAGGACTTCTCCTGAGCTGCACCAACTCTTAGGAATGCTGAACCCTAGTCTATTAGACTAATACTGAACCTACAAGACGTTACACTTGTTTTAAACCCATCTCCTAAGGCAGGCCTATCACATTCCCTAACCACATTTAATTTCAATTCTCTTTTTACTAACCCATTCTGTGACCTACTATCTGGAAAAAACCAGGTACCAAGCTCCAGGCTTCTTTGCAGTCCCATTGACCTTGCACTTTGTATATAAGATGGTAGCTGCATTTTTATTTATGTCTATTCTAATAAATGAGTTTAAATGGGATTTATACTCTGCGCTCCACGTGGGTTTGAGGGTATGGGGGTTGTAGGGTTCCAAGTGAACTAGCAACCATATATATAACTTAAGCAGAAACAAACCCTTTTACAAAGGTAAATAATATGAGTAAAAGCGGCTGCAGAGCCTGGTATTCAGGAGCTAGCTCCTGATAATAATCATAGAAAAAACGGGTGCGGTTTTACCAGATATGGTTCTGCGCTGCTGGTCGAGTTAAACTGAATTTCAAAGTTCATATATAATATTATACATAATCAAATGCATATCAGTACATAAAAAACAGATTTTTGTCAAACATTTATTGCATTTGTTAGGTACAGGTCAGCAAATTAGGGACAAAATAATATTCTGAAAGTACGTAAGAATGATGTGTCAATACCTCATATTTTGGACCTGAAGAAGGGGAAATCCTCCCTATTTTGCTGACCTGTACCTAACAAATGCACTGATCAATAAATGTTTGACAAAAATCTGTTTTTTATGTACTGATCTGCATTTGATTATGTATAATATTATATATGAACTTTGAAATTCAGTTTAACTAGACCAGCAGCGCAGAACCATATCTGGTAAAACCGCACCCGTTTTTTCTGGTATTCTAATAAATGGCTGGACCATTATACAAGCTCTTATACCGCTTGTGTCACCCCCTGTGTCAACCTCTTGTGTCAATCTATTGTCATAGATTGTAAGGTGTTGTGTGCAGGGCACTCACTCCTTTTCTTTTATATGACAATGTAATTACTCTGTAATGTGTTATTTTATTTGTACATGTTCCCCATAAACTGTAAAATGATACAGAATATAATGGCGCTATATATATATAAAGATTATTATTGTGCCCTAGACTAGGCCTTTACTGAGATCACCAGCACTTTTTAAAAGTGCTCCAAGGAAGAACCACATGTTCATGTATTATTGTTCTCTTATAGGCACAGTTAGAAGAAGACATGAATGAATTACAGTATCGCCAACAGCAGCTAGTTCTGACTAATGGAAACCAAAGCCGCCAACTTGAACGTCTTCAGTCTGAAAAGGAAGAAAGAGAAAAAGAGGCTGTTAGTTATTTCAATGCTTTGGAGGTATTTTTTAATTTTATTTTATTATTAAAGTTAACCTTGAAAATGTATTGGTGGCTATTAAATGATCTTGTCCACTGCTAGTCTGGAGAAGACATGTGCTTTTGACAGCTGTCAGGCAAGATGATGTCATTATGAGGATACTGTGTACCAGCACGTACAATCCCAGATATACAGTATACAGCAGCAAGCGCGGGCTTTCTTTGTCTGTCTTCCCTATCTCTCCATTGTGCCCGTGATGTGTCTGTGATAGAAATGTACTATCTCCTGATAAGAATCGAAGGCAGAAGGAAAGGTCTGCAGAGCACAGGCTCATGGCTTTACAGCTTTATAGCCTTTGTCACTCGCATTCTGCTTTTCTGCCCTTTTTCCTTCAGGCACTTGATGGAAAGAGCTGGGTATTTGCTCCCTCTGTGTCACTCATTCTACCTGTTCATGAACAAGGGGAGGCAAGAGCTGTACATCCCTCAAGAAATGTGTATTACCCTGTAGCTTTAATGTCACTTTTACAGCCGTATTTATAAGCTTAACAGGATGAAAAGGTAGTTCTCTGGTTAATCCAATCCACTTAGGTGATTCCCATTGACATGAAAGGTATTATTTTAGACACTACAGCACTTAGAGAACAGCAACCTTTCTCTATATGCAAGGGGTAACATCTTTTTATTATGTGAAACTTTTTTTTTTTTTTTTTTAGCTCAAACCACATTGGTGCATAACATGTAATTTCAATATTTATTTTGTAGGGCAATTGATAAATCAACCAAATAAGCTTCACAATCTGCATCCAGCAGAGCCAGGTGTATAGTTACTAACTATAGAACCCTGCGCACACTATGGGCCATCCTGTAGATCTCTGTAGGGACCATAAAACAAATTAAAGCTCCCTCAGACATTGTAAGGAGCCATAGGGGGACATTTATCAGAAGTGTCTGTAAAACTATTCTGGTGGCTCGTCAAAACCCATCATAGATCAGATTTAATTTTATAAACTGCTGTGGGAGAATGAAAGCTGAGGTTCGATTGGGCAACTAGAAAATACACGTGTGTGTGTCTGTGTCCTAAAAGTCTTATTTTTTGTGTGCTGATTAAGGCCCCTTGCACATGTGCGAATAGGGGGAAGTTACTATTACTGCACAATTTGACTGCATCACGGCCTCCATAGTTGTGTATGGCATCGGGTAATAGTACGGAAAGCACATGGAGCTGGACGGCTGCGCTGAAAAACATGGGTCGTGTCCTGTATTTTGCTGTTTTCACAGCGCAGCCACTAAGCGTTGAATGGAGAGGGGGGGGGTGAGGAGAACTTGCCCCGCCTCTCTCCTGCACGTGACTGTATGCTCACCCAGGTGGGCATAGGTTTATGTGCAAGGGGCCTAATAGGTACGTATTCAATAAAATTATGTATTGGTAATTGGCAAATGTTCAGCCAACATTTTCGTTGTCACCACATTGTTGTCACTCTTAAGTAAACCACATATGCAGTTAAAATATTTTCTTAATGCCATTCTTGTATCTTGTGGAACCAAATCTAGAAAGCACGTGAAGCAAACCAGGACTTACAGATTCAGCTGGACAGTGCGTTACAGAAGGCACAGGACCCCAACAGTAAAGGCAATTCCTTGTTTGCGGAGGTATGTATTGTCAGCCGTGGCCAATAAATAGTGTCACTGGCAATCCTTTGTATTTACTCTATTTGTATCTAGAATCTACTACAATACAAGTATAAAGAACAGCAAAGATTGCATTTATCTTAGTTAATTACGTTATATATGTACTTTTTTTTCCTGTCATCTCTGTATGGTCATTACAGCAGGATTTTTGCTTTATGGCAGCTGAAATTACTGGAAACCAGTTGTCTCGGCATCTTTTATAGTGTCCAGGCAGTGATGTAGTATCGCTTCCTCCCCTGAGACAATTAGACTATGTCAGTCATGGCCATGTTTACGGCATCTTTCAGGTGGAAGACCGAAGAGCAGAAATGGAGCGTCAGCTGATAAGTATGAAGGTCCAGTACCAGTCTCTGCAGAAGCAACATGCATTTTCCAGACAACAAATGCACCGAATGAAGGTATGGCTGCAACATGAATGCTGTAACCAAACCTGCCCCTGCTCACTTCTCTTTTCCAGGTTTCCATGTATAGATCTGGAGAACTGCTGAGCATCCTTGGGAAATCGCTGTAGTTATAGAATGGTTTTGCTGTTCCTTTCCTACAAATGCATTTTGTTGGGGATCACATATCCTGCTTAAATATTGTCCGGCTGTACAGCTCATGTACAGATTTTGGAATTGATTGAGATTGAGCCCTCTGATCACCGTTATCAATTAAGAGTATATATCTAAAAATATAAGGATAAATATCTTTACGACATAAAGCTAATATAAAAATGACATAATCAAGGAGCTGATTATTTGTTTAAAGACCAGTAAATGTATAGGCCTTCGGGTAAGTCTTTCATGTGAATGCTATAGTTGATGTGGCATTTAGAATTTCTACTTCCCATTTTAAATGTGCCCTTAATGTTTCACATGACCTATCTGGATTGCTGGAGACAATTACTCTGCATCCTATCAATATTCAGCACAGAACTTTGACACAAATCAGTGTATTCCTATCATTTCATCTTGTCAGGTCTTTCATGCAAAATGGGAGCTACATCTTACAGAAGTAAGGCAAATAACTGTGTGTAGGACTCAGTCCTGTGGTCCATCTTTTTAGGCCCAACAGTCATAATATAGACTGCCCAAGCAGTAAACTTTTCCAGCACCAGCAGTCTGGTCCTACACAGGGCTGTACATGGCCCCGTGCAATAGCCCATAGAAAAGACTCTGGACAGCTGTGTGAGGCTGACCTAAGTCGGAGAATTTTCCTTTTTTCGACTGCATACTAAGGAGGATGGTCTTGTCAGGAGCATTTTTTCCATGTAGTAGTACATGTCATCATGTTGTTCACCGGTAGTCAGCTACACAAGATAGATTGACATCCTGTCTACACGGGAGGGCGAGCTCTGGTCTCTCGATTAGGAAACAGATCTTGACATCTGATCGTGGGGCTCCGTTGAGTCGTGCTGGATGTCTCCTAGCATAGTCTATGGAGCATGTACACCTCAGTTTACCAATAAGTCACAGGATGTTATAATTCTTTTTCTTTTATTTCACTGGCTCAGCCACTTCAAATGATTCCAGCAAATTCCATCAACAAACCAATAAATGAACTTGAAATTAACAAATATTTCTTTGTACAAGTATATATTTATTTAGTCAGAAATGGTGGGATATCAGTTCTTTACCTCAGTCACACATCTGTATTTTTCAGCTGATATCTCTAGCAATGTTTGCTGTAACCTTTGGTTCACTTTACTTCAGTCTTGTCTGACTTTTACCTCATAATTGTCCTGTATCTCAAGTTGGCTTCACTGACTGACTCCTCCTTTACTCTCCTCTCATCTTTCATTTTAAGAGATTTCTTCACTAATTTATTTTTTATTCTTTTCTAGTAGAGGAAACTCTTCTTGCAGGCCTGTAGGCCTTGTTCTTATTTTCCTCTCCAACTTTTACCTCGGGACCATCGTCTTTCCCTTCTCTCTCACCATCTCTCTGATTCCCCTCTATTTCTCAATTCTCTTCTACTTTATCAGTTATTACAGATGGAGAAGTAAGGAGCGTGACCTAACGAGAATGGCCGCTCTCCTATCTGAACTAGTTGTGATACAATCCACTAAACCGTATACAAAGATGAACAAAATCTACACACGGGTACACAGGCTATAAACACATGCAAAGTACAAACCGTTCAGATTAGAAAAAGCATTACTTTGTAAAAAGACGACCAACTCCTTGGAAGCGCATCAAGGCTATACATACTAAGGATACATTCACACAGCCATTGTGGGAAGGTATACGTCCCCATAGACGGCTATGGAGACCCGTCGGCGGTACGTTGCCTCACACGTGTGGTACTGTACTGTACCATACACTGAGAAAAGCTAAAGCATGCTCCATCTTTCCCGGTTTGTTAGGCCAGGCAGTGCTATTTCTTATGGTCCTCTCCAGCGCATGCTCCTAATGCAGCCTTTGAGGTATTTCGCAAGTGCTAAATTTCTAATATGAAATATTTTAATATTACATTAATTTACATTTCCAGGTGCAAATAGCAACTCTCTTGCAACTAAAAGGTTCGCAGACTGACCCTGAACAGCTGGAAAGGTTGCAGTCTATGATCGCACAAAAGAACAATGAAGTGGAGAAGCTGCTAGTAAAAGTGCGCCAGCTTGAGAAATGTCAGGTATGGGAAATCCTTATCTCACTGTTTATTTGACTTATTTATAATAGATGACCATATTTAAAAGAACTCTATAAACCCAGAATAATTTTCACAATTAATTTCTTTCATTTATTTTCATGTTTTTTTTTTTTGTTTGTTTTTTTAAAGATCAGTTATAACCTCATACCAATATTAAAGGGTTTTTTATTAAAAATAGTTCTTAAATTTGAATCCCCTACTGATGTTTGCACAATAAAGTTATTTTTTAACCCCTTAGTTTACAATTTTACTGCTGCTATGGCTCCTGGTCAGTGTAAAATTCCAGCGTGTGGGTGGGGACTCTCTAAGCAGACACCTTTATGATCCCTCCTAGTGCTGTGAGATGCTGTATGCCGACAAAGTGTTTAGGTTATCGGGGTACAGGTTTACCTACACTTTTATTTAGCTTCTGAACATTCTACTAGCATCTGTCACAGAGAAAAAGAGAGATGAGAAAGATCAGAAATTAGAGATGCTAAGATTCATGATATGTATATTACACACAATGGGGGTCATTTACTAAGGGCCCGATTCGCGTTTTCCCGACGTGTTACCCGAATATTTCCGATTTGCGCCGCTTGTACATGAATTGCCCCGGGTTTTTGGCGCACGCGATCGGATTGTGGCGCATCGGGGCCGGCATGCGCGCGACAGAAATTGGGGGGGCGTGGCCGAACGAAAACCCGACGTATTCGGAAAAACCGCCGCATTTAAAAACCGGAAATGTGTCGCTTGGGGAGCGCTCACCTTCACCTTCTATGGGATGGTGCATTCCGGGGCGTTAAGATTATTTTCGGCGCTGCAGCGCCACCTGGTGGACGGCGGAGGAACTACCATCTTAAATCCCAGCCGGACCCGAATCCTGTGCAGAGAACGCGCCGCTGGATCGCGAATGGGCCGGGTAAGTAAATGTGCCCCAATGACACACTTCAGCTCTGCTACATCTAAGGTATAACACACACACAGTGCTTCCCCTTATTTTATCTGTACTTGCTGCTGCTTGTCTTGTAATGGATAGGGAAGTGGCTTGAGGCAGAGAGGAGAAGCTATTCATGAGAAGAACCTGCCATGCCCGACCATAATCAGAATCTTATCTTTGTACGAATACCCTTTTAATATTGACCAACTTGTGTTTGCACATACCAATGTACAGTCTTGAATTGCAGAGTTGCTTATTTCCATATCGTTCCCTTCAGTTCATATATTTACAAAAGTTAAAAATGAATCCTACCAATATAAATGAGGACAGTGCACATGGTGGAAATACCTCTCAGTACATGGCATAGCATAGCATAAATGCCAAAACACATATTTCGTAGTTTATATTTTTTACCATAATTTTATCCAAGTAGAGCCTGAAACCAGATCACCTGGTTACTGATGACCTATACAGCCTTTTAAGAGAAACTCTATGTAACATAAAACATAATTAAAATATTTAATGTTTAAAAAGCTAACATATAGGTAATGCTCTGAAGCATCTATGTTCTCTGTTGGAAATGCTTTTCATTTCACATTTTATTTCTCTTTCATCTTTTTGTGGTGGTAAAGGTCAGTGTATCAGTGTTCACTAGAGCTCTTCTGTGCTGTAGCTTCACAGGCTGTTTCACTGTGCAGGAGAATGTGTCCCCCCCCCCCTCCCTATAGCACGGAAGTGCTCTGGTAACAACCCACCACAGTGCTCTGGCTCATTTGCTTAATTTTAGAAGGAACGAGTCCATGGATAATAAATATAAGATGATTACCACAGTCATGGACTTGGTTCTGTGGGTAGGTGTCCCTGGTTTATCATGATTTTGTTAGTGGATGACCATTAAATATAACATTTTACATGTATGTAAAAGTTAATACAAGGATTTGTGTTCCTGGGACAGAACGGAGGATACTGAGCCTTTACAGTTCAAGGTGCAATTTATCACTGGAACATTTTTGCACTGTCGAAATTACAAAGTTTTCGTAGTGGCTTACAAAGGATTTGTTTGGTCTTGGTGGAAAGACATTTTTTTGATTGTCTTCCTTGTAGAACACCGAATATGGTGCTATTGGTGTTAATGCGGTATTTTAGAGATCTGTATTGCTTACAGGGGTCAGTAGGCATTGGGTGTCTGTTATTAAAGGGAACCTGTCACCAGGGACCTCATTTTCACTAAAGACGGGTTGCAGAAGCCCATCACACCTGCAGTGTAAATCTGCCTTTTCTAAGTCCAGGGTCTGGACTTTGGCTTGGATGCATTTCAAAAAACATGTGCCTTGTCTGTGTTACACACTCCTCAGAGCTTGGCCCCCACCTTTGTGCTCCTGTACAGCTCCTTCTCAGATATCATAGCCTGTTCAGCCAGACATCAGTGGGGGAGGGACAAGCTGTACAGGAGCACAAAGATGGAGGCAGCCTGCAGCTCGGACATGTCACATGTTGTTTGTTTGAAATGCATCCAAACCAAAGTCCAGCCAGTTTGACTACCCCAGGATTTTGTCAGGATGCAAAAGTAAGTTAAAGCACACAATTATATTGTAATGCAAATGCTTAGAAAAGGCAGAGAGGCATTATTGCACTGCAGGTGTCATGGGCTTTTACAATCTGTCTGTAGTGAAAATGAGGTTCCATTTAACAAAGTGTTTGGGTCACTTGGGTTTCCAAGTATAAAACTGTTGAAGGTCTTCTATTGTAGTTGGACATTGTGACCTATGCATTTCCCAACCCTTTTGTTAAAATACAAACAACAAAGTTCCAAACATTAAAATACCACAAACTTAAAACTGAAGACTAGAGAACTTATCTTAATGTTTTCATCTTTGTTAGCAAAACTATGAAAATGGTCCATCAAAGATGAATACTGATCCTTTGGTACAAGGGGATGAGGTCTATTATGTGGATTTACTGAAAATGAAACTGGAGAATTCAAGGTTTGTAAGATTTGTAATTAAAGGTTGTGTAGATTTTATTACTTTTTTTTATACATTTCTACTGGTGTAGACTTTGACTAGACAGTCTTCACATGCACCAGCTATATCACAATAACTGATGTTGGACAATAAAGCTAGCACTAGGGTTGCACCGTGTATTGAAACCTTGGTACTTTTAACATTGGAGCGGTTTAACATTGGATTTCGGACATTTTCTGTACTGAATCCATTCAACAGACTCCTATTCAAAGGGAATACATTGAATAGATGTGTGGGGGGCAGCAACCACATCATAAGGGAAATATAAGGGAGATATGGAGATGCAGATCCACTAGACCAGTGATGGCGAACCTTTTAGAGACCGAGTGCCCAAACTATAACCAAAATCCACTTATTTACTGTGAAGCAGTAACTTATTGCTACCTGTTCTTCAACATCATCCAATTGTATTGGCTCTCCTAAGGCCACCAATACAGTTGAAAGAAAGTGGGCAAATTCAGACCATCATTGTAGCTTCTCTCCAGGAAGAATGGTGGGTCCAGCAGGATGACCTCCAAAGACAATGCAGTTTAGTCAACACCTTCTTACTTCTCCTGCAGTGAAGTGTTGCTTTAAAATAGCGCTTAGAGCAGCATCTCTTAAGTTGCTCGGGACAGCAGGAAGATTTGATGGATGTGGTCCTGTTTGGTGAAGTTGGGGTGATGGCCTGAGTGCCCACAGAAAGGGCTCTGAGTGCCACCTCCGGCACCCGTGCCATAGGTTTGCCACCACTGCACTAGACTATGGACTTACCGGTTGCCAGTGATCTGACATTACCAGGACAAGCATTACCATACATATAATAAACTGTAATAAAATGACAAAACCTCTGCTCTCAAAATGCTGGTTACTGATCAAATGTGTTTCAATGGAAAGGCATTTGCGATCGGGCTGAGCCCCCAGAAGTTTGTATTGAGTTTCTAAATGCAATAACTGCATTCTAAACATTTTGAATTTAGATAATATTTTCAAGAAAGGAGAAAAAAGTATATCCGTATTGAGCGTTACTTCTCAAGATCTTATTGCAATCAAAATCTGGTATTGGTGCAACCCTAGCCGATACATGTTTAGACTGTGTAGTTGGAGTTTACCCCCACAGTCATAGGAAAACTACCATCAGAATTGTACCTGATAAACCAGCATCACACAGATCCAGTATGTGGGCCCATTTATCGGATCTTTTTTTTTTCCCCAACAACAAACTTTTAAACATTTGAAAATTATGGAGAAATGCTTCAGGGATGTCACCAGAACCCCGCCAGACTCTGGCTTCACATGCTATTACACGTCCAACACACCCACCACTGATTCTGTGCAGCCCCCTCCTGCCATGCTCCACATCCCCTTGTAACATTTGTACCTGGGCTGTAGCTATCTCTCTGGCGGCTTCCGATGACTTCCCACAGCCACAAAGCACTTCCCTCTCATTTGCGCACTTTGTTCTTTTCCGGGAAAAGGAGTCCATAAAAAAGAAATATTATCACACCTTGTAAGGAGATGTGGAGTGACGTTCTCTCTATTAAAAAAAAATAGGGCAACATTTGGCATTATGTAAGTATAGTCCTTATAAGCCTCAATGCTGTCAATAGAGCATTACATCCTGTAATGTTATAGACAAATGTTGCAAAATTGATTTTTATAGGGCATATAATAGGCAAATCAGTACATGGATCTCTTTTCATTTGTATAATGGCTTTAGTTGTTATGGAGGACATGATGGATCCATTATATATCATTACTCTTTTTTTGTACCTCTCACTGTTTGTGCACTTGGCTTAATGGTTATGCGTAGGTCCTATTTGTATAGTTGTTACCTCTCTCCTTTCTGTACAGTAAGGAGATGGAGAAGATAAAAGATGAGTTATCTCTCCAGCGAATGAAGGCTCTAGCAGAAAGCCAGCGCGTCCTGGAGCTGGAGCGGAAGCTTTTTACTACTGATAGACATCTTAAACTCTCCCAGAGCGAAAACATGAAGCTACGCGTCAGCCTGGATGAACTCAAAATGAAATATGAGCCTGATGGTAAGAGGGAAGTAATACTCTATCTGATTACACAGATGAATAAGATTCTGCACGTACCAAATCCCCACATGGATTTTTGTAGGTTAAATGTAGTAGTCTGTATAGCCAGATCAGTGTCTTGTGTTCTTGTGTGGCCTTTAGCAAAAAATGGTGAAACTGAAAATAACTTAATACACAATATATACATAATATTACTTGATTCTTGTTTCACTATGTTTTAAATGTTTATTGTACTTAAAGCAAACCTTTCAAAAATCTATCCTAAAAATTATATTTGTTTTAATACACTCTCAAAGAAAATGTCTCTGAAATTATGGGGTTACTCCTCTACCTCCGCACCTAAAACTGATAAATTAAGAAAAAAAAAATGAGAAAAGATGGACTATAAGCTCTGGGAGCAAATAGATGACTTGCTACCCATAGGAGTACATACCCATATATACTACAGTATGTGCAATGATACAGTGTTTTTGTTAGAATTGTCTGTTTTGTATTTTACTAGTTGATCAAAAAAATCTGAAACTTTTTGTGTGATCAGTTTTGGGTTTGTCTACTATGTAAACCTTTGATCCTCCGGATTGACGTTGTGTGTTTTTTTTTTTTTTTTTTTTTTTTTATATATTTTTAGAAATTATTAAATTACGAACTCAGAGACGTAGACGAGAACAGCTTCCACTTGACTGTCCTGCTGAAGAGGTAGCTGCTGGTAAAGATCTCCCTGTCACTGCTATTGAATCTTTAACCAGCAGTCATCTGGAAGAAAAAGAAAATGTAGTCTTACTGTCCGAAGAAAACCCCAGCTCTACTGAAGAGAAGACTGCACCCTCAGCCGAACCGGATACGCCCATTGTTCCCATGAGTGAGGAGAAACCCAGCAGTACTCACCCTGTGAAAGAGCGGAAGAGAGTAAGGATAGCGGAGGATATAAATGACACCCAGACATTAAGTAAAAAGGACTGCACCATAAGGTCTACATCCCCCAGGTCAGTGTCCGCTCCAGTTCTTGAGCAGAGCGTTCAGGAAAGACCTAGGTCTTTTTTCTGTCGCCTTGTGAACTACGCTGTCCGTATTTTTCTGTTTTTCTTCAGCTTTGCATGGTGTCTCTTTCCTCTTTCTCGGCTTCCTCGACTTAAATTTTTCAGTCCTTTCAAAAAATCATAATCAGTGTTTTTTTCTTTTTTTTTAAATGATTATTTTACCCTTTTTTAAATGTGACTTGTAATTTATTTAATGTATGCACTAGTGTATGTATGTTCAGCACTGGAATTTCAGTATTACTAATACCTCTTCAGGCTTTTACTTCCTTGTAAGATGCACTAACTTTAATAAGCTTGTTTTATATATGCACTTTTTTTCTCTTATTCAAGTATTATATGTTTGTTAATGTCAAGAGATTTACTCTGGTGAGCACAAAGTGTAACTAGAATACGCTGGCTTGTGTGTGTTTACTACATGAAAGAGAGCAGTATCTCTTTATCACCGCTTCCCCCCTCTGCTGGTTGCACTTCCTACGGCTAGACCTCCACTACAGCTTGTTTACTATCGATGCAGTGGTTGGATAGGATGTTCCAGGGTAATGAGAGCGCCAATAACTCGTAGTGAGGAAGGTTGCTTTAAAATCGTATGGTATTTATTCCAGAAGGCTTTAAAAAGGCTTTAAAAAGACGCGTTTCGAGCCCGGACCGGGCTCTTCATCAGTTAAAATAAAGCTTGGTATACAGAGAGCTCATGGGTTTAAATAGTAATTTTTGGCGCGAGTTTCCAGCATTAGTGTGACGTCAAGGTAAACAAAAACATATAGTAAAACATATAGTAGAAGTAGGTCCATTCATAAAATTCATAAAGTGACTGTAGCATAGTCTAAATAAACGATTAAATACATAGATAATTGAATGACAGCCGTTTAGAGACAATTAGAAGAAAAATGGTTAATAAATTCATTGAGTATAAAATATAATTATAAATATAGATATTTGGTTATATAAAAACATAAATATAATCTCACATGCTGAGGGTTTATGTTTTTTAAAATTGATGGATAGTGTTACCGTTTTAGGGATATGTATCGGATCTGTAGCAGGATGGAAAGAATGTGGCCTGGTATAGCGGAGATCGAGTATATGACGATTTGGAAGCTACGGAAGCCGCTATAGGTCAGAATTCTCAGAGGGCGAAGGTGGGAGCATCGCCCTGTTAGGGGAGGGTAAGGACGAAAATGCATCTGGTGGCAAGTAGTAGGGAGTGTTGTTTTAGGTGAGTATGGTTTCTGTAATTTCATTTAAACCGGCCGGTTTGAGTGTATTTAATCGATATATCCAATATATTTCTTTCTTTTTCAGTTGTTCGAATCTATTATTCGCTTCAATATTTATGTGATCAATAGGGGTGATTGTGATGGTGCCCTCGCCCTTGTGTTTAAGGGCACAATGTCTTGATAGGCCGTGTTTAAGGATTTTATGTTTGATATTATAACGGTGTTGATTGATCCTGCAATGTAGGGGTTGGGTTGTTCGCCCTACATACTGCATGCTGCATTGGCATTCAATAAGGTATATGACATACCTGCTGCCGCAGTTTAATTGGTGATTGATTTTGAATGTTTCTTTTGTGCTATAGGATTGAAAAGTATCTCCTGTTTTTATTATGTTACAACATAGGCAGAGTGGTTTATTACATTTGGATATTCCTTTCAGGTTGGTCGCTCTGGTTGCAGAAAGTTTATATTGTTTGGGGATACTTGGAGCTAGAAGATTTTTAATTGTGGGTGCTCTTCTGTAGATACATGAAACATTGCTTGGCACGATTTTCTTTAGTATGGGGTCAGATTTGATGATTTTCCAGTGGTTCTGTAGGATTTTTAGGATGTTTGGGCTGTCTTTGCTAAAGGTAGTGACAAATGCTAAATCGTGATTGGATGCTGTTTTATTTTTATCTTCATCCCTATTTCTAGGTTGTAAGCTCTCAGTTTGGTTATATTGACTAGCTTTTTTTATTGCATCTTTGACAATTTTCTTGGGGTAATGTTTTTCCTTAAATCTTTTTTCTAATATCTGACATTGCTGGTTGTATGTATGTGTGCTGGTGCAGTTCCTTCTGAGACGTCTAAACTGGCTATATGGTATATTATTAAGCCATTTTTTAAGGTGGTTACTCCTATAATCTAGATAGCTATTGACGTCTACATTCTTGAAGAATGTTTTGGTGGTGAATTGGTTTTTGGTGTGACCCACCTCTAGGTCGAGGAATTCTATTTTTGTATTACTGAAATTGAGGGTAAAAGTTAGTCCCCAATCGTTTTCGTTGATCTTTGCACAGAATTCAAGGAGGGAGTTTTGATCTCCTTGCCATATCACGAACAGGTCATCGATGTATCTTTTATACAGTTTCAGACGGCCTGCGTGCGCTGTATATGGGGTGATGAAAGAGTCTTCGAATATTTGCATAAACAGATTTGCATAAGAGGGGGCTACTTTTGTCCCCATGGCTGTGCCTTTAGTTTGATGGAAAATTCTCTTGCCATGGGTGAAGAAATTATTTTGAAGTATAAAGGATAATCCATCTAATAAGAATTGTCGTTGGATGTCTAGAATTCCTTGATCTTCTAGAAGGATGAATTCAATACATATAAGACCAATTCTGTGCTCGATATTGGTATACAGTGCTGTAACATCGAGGGTGGCTAGGATATAGTCATCTTCCCACGGTGTTTGATCTAGAATTTGGATTAACTGTGATGAATCTCTAAGGAAGCTTTTCATTTTCATTACGTATTTCTGGAGGAAGATATCAAGGTAATGTGATAAGTTGCTGGTGAGGCAATTAGTGTTGGATATGATTGGGCGACCTGGGGGGTTAGTGAGACTTTTATGAATTTTTGGCAGGTAGTAGAAATAGGGTCTGCTAGGGTTTTCTATGAGGAGAAATTTTTTCTCCTTTTTGGTTAGTAGGCCTTTCTTGGCATGTTCTTTGATGAATTCCTGATACTTTTTCTCAACTATTGGGAATGGGTCTTCTTTTAGTTCATCATAGTATGATTTATCAGATAGAATACGACTAGCTTCCAGTTCGTAGTCTGAGAAATCTTGTATGACCGTACCACCTCCCTTATCGGCTGGTCTGAATACTATACGCATATTCTCCGATAATTGTTTAAGGGCAAAGGTTTCATTTTTATTTAAGTTGGTGGTTTGGAGTGTTCTGTGTTTATGTGTTTTAGTTTTTGTTTTGTCAAGTTTTTGAAAATCATGAAGAACCAAATCATTAAAAGTTTTTATGAAATGGCTTTGACTCTGAACAGGATAGAAGGTGCTGGGAGGCTGAACTTCTAGATGAATGTATGGATCTGATGTAATATTTTCTATGGCTTTGGTCGTTGGTTTATTTAGTTCAATAGCAAAATGTCTTTTAATTGTAAGTTTTCGGATGAATTTCTGGAGGTCTAGAAATGTGTCAAACCCGTTCATGCGGTTAGTGGGGCAGAAGGAGAGTCCTCTCTCGAGGAGGGTAGTTTCATGGGAACTTAACCGGTGGGAGGAAAGATTGAACATTTTTATAGGTTGTTTTGTTGGTGATTGGGAGTTTCTATTGAGGAGTTTATTCTTTTGCCTCTTTTTGCCTCCCCTTTTTCCCCTTCTTCTAATTTTCTTTTTGTGCTGGTGAAATATGAATTGATGGGTTTCATCGGTGTGAGAGTCTTTAATTTGACAGATATTGGTGGGGTGTTGACTAAAAAATCCTTTAGCGGGATAGGGGATGAGTTCGGTTGGATTATGGTATTTGTACATAGGGGCTTTAAGAAAGGTACTGATACCAGTGGGCCGCTGGAGGAGTGGTCTAAGATAACAGATTGATCCACAGGATGAATAGTAATATTGGAAAGGGATTCTATGTCATTTTGAGTACTTATGGTTCTGGGGGACAAGGAAAGTGTGTAACTGTTATTGAGAGCGGCATCGCATTTTTTTGTAAATTCTGCATTTCTCTCTCTAATGTTTTTAATTCTATCAAGTAGATCTTGATGTTTCTGAGCGTAATCGGCTGTGGAGTTTGGGGATTTTTGTGTGGAGTTACTGGGCGTGGGGTTTGTGGCTTGGAGCGAGGTAGTTTTTGTTTCTAGTGGAATGGTGCAATTTATGGTTGATGGAGATGGGTTTATCGTAGGAATATTGGTATTAAGGTGCTTTCCTTTATTGGTGTTACTGATCGTGTGGACGGGGGTTGTAGTAGGTTTTCTGTTTGTACAAGTGGGGTTAGTGTTATGGACGTTCCTATTGCTGTCATTACCAGTTTTATCTATCTTGGGTTTGTGATGTGGTCCGTTCTTCTTTGAGATGAATGATCTACTATAATAACGTGAGGGTTGCTGTCTGGTTATGTCTTTACGGAGGCGAATGGGTAGGTCTTGGTTTTCATTTTGTATTGGTGGTGATCTATTTCTTCCCCTGTAGTTATCCCCTTTATGATCCGTTCTGTCTCTATTGAGTTTGTTACTCTTTTTGATTATAATGTCATTTTCCATCTTCTGAATTCTGTTGGCTATATTCTGACATATATTGGTATAATCTATGTGAGTGTCAAATATGGATAGTTGTTGTTGTAAAAAGGAGTTCCTATGTTTTGCTGCTGTGTATAGTAAGTTTCTTTTGTCACAGATAATTTGTATCAAGGTGTTGGAACAGTGGTCTAATGCTTTTTCCCAGTCCTGAGTAAAGACTGGATCATTGGGAAAGGTGCATGGAAGGTTTAGCCTAAGACCCCTAGGTGCAATGTTTTCATTGACATAAATCTCAAGAAACATAATATCAAGTTCGTGTATAAGTTCATCTTTCATTGAATTTTCTAGTTCATTAAACAAGTCATTCATTCTTCTGGTTTCGTCTATTTCAATAGACGAAACCAGAAGAATGAATGACTTGTTTAATGAACTAGAAAATTCAATGAAAGATGAACTTATACACGAACTTGATATTATGTTTCTTGAGATTTATGTCAATGAAAACATTGCACCTAGGGGTCTTAGGCTAAACCTTCCATGCACCTTTCCCAATGATCCAGTCTTTACTCAGGACTGGGAAAAAGCATTAGACCACTGTTCCAACACCTTGATACAAATTATCTGTGACAAAAGAAACTTACTATACACAGCAGCAAAACATAGGAACTCCTTTTTACAACAACAACTATCCATATTTGACACTCACATAGATTATACCAATATATGTCAGAATATAGCCAACAGAATTCAGAAGATGGAAAATGACATTATAATCAAAAAGAGTAACAAACTCAATAGAGACAGAACGGATCATAAAGGGGATAACTACAGGGGAAGAAATAGATCACCACCAATACAAAATGAAAACCAAGACCTACCCATTCGCCTCCGTAAAGACATAACCAGACAGCAACCCTCACGTTATTATAGTAGATCATTCATCTCAAAGAAGAACGGACCACATCACAAACCCAAGATAGATAAAACTGGTAATGACAGCAATAGGAACGTCCATAACACTAACCCCACTTGTACAAACAGAAAACCTACTACAACCCCCGTCCACACGATCAGTAACACCAATAAAGGAAAGCACCTTAATACCAATATTCCTACGATAAACCCATCTCCATCAACCATAAATTGCACCATTCCACTAGAAACAAAAACTACCTCGCTCCAAGCCACAAACCCCACGCCCAGTAACTCCACACAAAAATCCCCAAACTCCACAGCCGATTACGCTCAGAAACATCAAGATCTACTTGATAGAATTAAAAACATTAGAGAGAGAAATGCAGAATTTACAAAAAAATGCGATGCCGCTCTCAATAACAGTTACACACTTTCCTTGTCCCCCAGAACCATAAGTACTCAAAATGACATAGAATCCCTTTCCAATATTACTATTCATCCTGTGGATCAATCTGTTATCTTAGACCACTCCTCCAGCGGCCCACTGGTATCAGTACCTTTCTTAAAGCCCCTATGTACAAATACCATAATCCAACCGAACTCATCCCCTATCCCGCTAAAGGATTTTTTAGTCAACACCCCACCAATATCTGTCAAATTAAAGACTCTCACACCGATGAAACCCATCAATTCATATTTCACCAGCACAAAAAGAAAATTAGAAGAAGGGGAAAAAGGGGAGGCAAAAAGAGGCAAAAGAATAAACTCCTCAATAGAAACTCCCAATCACCAACAAAACAACCTATAAAAATGTTCAATCTTTCCTCCCACCGGTTAAGTTCCCATGAAACTACCCTCCTCGAGAGAGGACTCTCCTTCTGCCCCACTAACCGCATGAACGGGTTTGACACATTTCTAGACCTCCAGAAATTCATCCGAAAACTTACAATTAAAAGACATTTTGCTATTGAACTAAATAAACCAACGACCAAAGCCATAGAAAATATTACATCAGATCCATACATTCATCTAGAAGTTCAGCCTCCCAGCACCTTCTATCCTGTTCAGAGTCAAAGCCATTTCATAAAAACTTTTAATGATTTGGTTCTTCATGATTTTCAAAAACTTGACAAAACAAAAACTAAAACACATAAACACAGAACACTCCAAACCACCAACTTAAATAAAAATGAAACCTTTGCCCTTAAACAATTATCGGAGAATATGCGTATAGTATTCAGACCAGCCGATAAGGGAGGTGGTACGGTCATACAAGATTTCTCAGACTACGAACTGGAAGCTAGTCGTATTCTATCTGATAAATCATACTATGATGAACTAAAAGAAGACCCATTCCCAATAGTTGAGAAAAAGTATCAGGAATTCATCAAAGAACATGCCAAGAAAGGCCTACTAACCAAAAAGGAGAAAAAATTTCTCCTCATAGAAAACCCTAGCAGACCCTATTTCTACTACCTGCCAAAAATTCATAAAAGTCTCACTAACCCCCCAGGTCGCCCAATCATATCCAACACTAATTGCCTCACCAGCAACTTATCACATTACCTTGATATCTTCCTCCAGAAATACGTAATGAAAATGAAAAGCTTCCTTAGAGATTCATCACAGTTAATCCAAATTCTAGATCAAACACCGTGGGAAGATGACTATATCCTAGCCACCCTCGATGTTACAGCACTGTATACCAATATCGAGCACAGAATTGGTCTTATATGTATTGAATTCATCCTTCTAGAAGATCAAGGAATTCTAGACATCCAACGACAATTCTTATTAGATGGATTATCCTTTATACTTCAAAATAATTTCTTCACCCATGGCAAGAGAATTTTCCATCAAACTAAAGGCACAGCCATGGGGACAAAAGTAGCCCCCTCTTATGCAAATCTGTTTATGCAAATATTCGAAGACTCTTTCATCACCCCATATACAGCGCACGCAGGCCGTCTGAAACTGTATAAAAGATACATCGATGACCTGTTCGTGATATGGCAAGGAGATCAAAACTCCCTCCTTGAATTCTGTGCAAAGATCAACGAAAACGATTGGGGACTAACTTTTACCCTCAATTTCAGTAATACAAAAATAGAATTCCTCGACCTAGAGGTGGGTCACACCAAAAACCAATTCACCACCAAAACATTCTTCAAGAATGTAGACGTCAATAGCTATCTAGATTATAGGAGTAACCACCTTAAAAAATGGCTTAATAATATACCATATAGCCAGTTTAGACGTCTCAGAAGGAACTGCACCAGCACACATACATACAACCAGCAATGTCAGATATTAGAAAAAAGATTTAAGGAAAAACATTACCCCAAGAAAATTGTCAAAGATGCAATAAAAAAAGCTAGTCAATATAACCAAACTGAGAGCTTACAACCTAGAAATAGGGATGAAGATAAAAATAAAACAGCATCCAATCACGATTTAGCATTTGTCACTACCTTTAGCAAAGACAGCCCAAACATCCTAAAAATCCTACAGAACCACTGGAAAATCATCAAATCTGACCCCATACTAAAGAAAATCGTGCCAAGCAATGTTTCATGTATCTACAGAAGAGCACCCACAATTAAAAATCTTCTAGCTCCAAGTATCCCCAAACAATATAAACTTTCTGCAACCAGAGCGACCAACCTGAAAGGAATATCCAAATGTAATAAACCACTCTGCCTATGTTGTAACATAATAAAAACAGGAGATACTTTTCAATCCTATAGCACAAAAGAAACATTCAAAATCAATCACCAATTAAACTGCGGCAGCAGGTATGTCATATACCTTATTGAATGCCAATGCAGCATGCAGTATGTAGGGCGAACAACCCAACCCCTACATTGCAGGATCAATCAACACCGTTATAATATCAAACATAAAATCCTTAAACACGGCCTATCAAGACATTGTGCCCTTAAACACAAGGGCGAGGGCACCATCACAATCACCCCTATTGATCACATAAATATTGAAGCGAATAATAGATTCGAACAACTGAAAAAGAAAGAAATATATTGGATATATCGATTAAATACACTCAAACCGGCCGGTTTAAATGAAATTACAGAAACCATACTCACCTAAAACAACACTCCCTACTACTTGCCACCAGATGCATTTTCGTCCTTACCCTCCCCTAACAGGGCGATGCTCCCACCTTCGCCCTCTGAGAATTCTGACCTATAGCGGCTTCCGTAGCTTCCAAATCGTCATATACTCGATCTCCGCTATACCAGGCCACATTCTTTCCATCCTGCTACAGATCCGATACATATCCCTAAAACGGTAACACTATCCATCAATTTTAAAAAACATAAACCCTCAGCATGTGAGATTATATTTATGTTTTTATATAACCAAATATCTATATTTATAATTATATTTTATACTCAATGAATTTATTAACCATTTTTCTTCTAATTGTCTCTAAACGGCTGTCATTCAATTATCTATGTATTTAATCGTTTATTTAGACTATGCTACAGTCACTTTATGAATTTTATGAATGGACCTACTTCTACTATATGTTTTACTATATGTTTTTGTTTACCTTGACGTCACACTAATGCTGGAAACTCGCGCCAAAAATTACTATTTAAACCCATGAGCTCTCTGTATACCAAGCTTTATTTTAACTGATGAAGAGCCCGGTCCGGGCTCGAAACGCGTCTTTTTAAAGCCTTTTTAAAGCCTTCTGGAATAAATACCATACGATTTTAAAGCAACCTTCCTCACTACGAGTTATTGGCGCTCTCATTACCCTGGAACATCCTATCCAACCACTGCATCCCTTTCATGAAGACAACCCGTCCAAATGACAACCAGGTGAGCTGCCTAATACAACTCTGGATATAACCTCAAACGCTTCTCTCGTGTTGTACCGGCTGTACAACCACAATAGGTGAGCATAATTCCATTTCTAATACAACTCATCGCAACTATTTAAACCAGATTTACACATGTGGCGCTTCCATTGTGTCTTCTATTTCTTTCTTTGATCTATTGTTTACTATCGAGCCACAGCTCAATGTAGATGTATATAATCAAGCAGTCTACAGATGTCACACACTAGTGGAAACTTCTTCCCTGTCTGTTTCCATGAGCTGGTGGGTGGAGTCTAGCTATTTTGGCTATTAAGCTGGGAAAAAGGCATCGCGATTATTGCACAGGTTTCGTGTTTAAGCCAGGAAAGCACCTTCCGTACACGCTAAATGTGTCCATAGACTATACTTGTACGCATAGGCATCCTTTTTGCCTCTGAACAATAAACCTCATATCCAGAAAGAAACGCTGAATGATAAAACACAGCAATCTGCATCTTTCCATTTTGCTTCTTGCTGGAGAGAGCAGTATATGCTCATTGGAGACCATAGTAGCGTAAAGGGAAATGGATAAAACTATTGCATCCGTCCCAGCCTCCGCTGAGAGTAAACTCTGGGAGTCCCCAGTGACCTAAGAGTCCGTAGAATGAGGGAGCTGAACCAGATGAGAAGTTCCAGAGAATGAGCATACAGTGGGATACTTTGTATTTTTCCATCATAAGAAAATGTACTTACTATGAAGGGAAATAAATGGGGTGTGAACCTAGGTTAAGTGGGTAGTGATTGATGTTTGTTTGGCAACAGATATTCCAAAATTTGTAGATTTTACTGTTAAAATTTGCAAATAAGAGCTTCTTATTACAATCAGTTTTTGCTTAAAAAGACACATTAAAAATGTAACATTCCTTTCTGTGTTCCGGGTATGGGAGACATTATAGCAGCTAGTCTCCGTCCATCAGCTCTTTGGTAACTAAGAATTAAAAAGAGCCTGCAAAGGGGAAAACTGATAAAAAGAAAATGCAGAAATCCTGTTATTCCTCATGTACACACATGATTTTTGCAAAGTTTGTTGGAAGGTTAGGTATACTTTACAGCATGATCACATGTTTGTTTTTTATTGCTTATACTATAGATATGAAAAGTTTTTTTAATTAGGAATTGAGGGAAATGTATTAATTTTATGCACAACTGCTTTTTTATTTTAACACTTATTAAAAGTTTGTTACGTGCCCATGCAAAATCAAACAAATTTAGCTCATAACGCATATGCTTTCCGCTGCATAAAACGGAAAATGTATTCATTATTTGTCGTCTTCCACCGAATTTCCAATTCACAATATTTTTTCTTACATAGTGGGACATCTATCAGGGCTTCAATGCCAGAACCGAGATGAGCAGATCCGACGAACGACAAATTCAACTGGTCATGTCTGGCCACGGGGGTCTTCGACAATTGTTGGATCTGCTTATCTCTACTCCTGATATAATTGCTATTGCTAACGAATGGGGGGGGGGGGCTTGGGGCTTGAAGGGGGCGTGGCATGCTGCACAATATTTGTGGGCCAGGTAGCACAAGTGCCGGCGTATGACTGGTCTCCCCCATAGTGTTTCAGTTCCTCCCCATTTTCACCATATTGATACATGATCTGAATAAACCAAAAGAATGTAAATTACTGTAAATGCATCTTTTCTACATAATAGCCAAATATAGGACAATCCTTATTGTCACTGGTTGCTCAGTAATATGGTGACACATAAGGCAGATATAGTTGTACTTAACTCGGTTGCAGTGGAGCCAGGGATGTCCCCTTTGCACTACCAAAATCTTCCTCTGGATTTTCTCTAAGATTGTGTGAATGTATGTTACTTTGTGGCAGTATTAATATAGTGGAGCACCAATACCTGTAAAGGAAAGATCACTTTAGGAAGATGTAGGTCACCCATGTAATGGCAGACCACTATAGAGCATGACAAGCATGTACATTCACCTTCTATCTGCATGGGACACTTCAGTTTACAGAATTTTCACTTGTGGTGAATTCTGCACCAATATCTGTCTGAAGGTATAGTAGAAGGCATGTAAAGGGTGTTTAGAGAACCCCACCCCGCATAGCATGTAAAACTGATCATGCTGAAGTTTTTGTTGCAGATCTTTTACTATAGACTGCACATGAGGTAAAATGTATACAGCTGATTTCCTAAAGGGATTGTGGATCATCCCAGTTGCTCAGTATTTCCTTGTGTTTGTGGTACATGTGTTCTGGTTTATCTTGTATTCCACTTGTTTGAAGGATAGAAAATGGTGACGTGTATGTGATGATGGTAAAGAAGGTGCAGCAGCAAAATAATTGTGTTTACGTTAATAAGAAGGCAGCAGTATGTTTAGTGTTTGCCGCCATACATAAATCGGTCTTCAAAAGCTGAAACGGCTTCTTGGATCGAGGAACCGTTTTTGGTGAAAAATGGCTAATAATCTGCATTCACACCAGCATCTGCGGGGCCCATTCCTGTATGGAAGTAGATGTTGGATAATGACCTGTGGCTAGTCATTCTTCATCTTCTAGGGTTAAAGGGAGAAACATGCAGTGTGTTGTGATGAGAGGTTGGGTTCTTGGTGATGGGCTGAGATGGAAAATGCAAGTGCTGTAGGATAAGGGAATGAGTTGGTGAAGGGCTTGCATAATATGTGATGCTCTAGTTGCTGTGTGATATAGGTTAAACCAATTCTTCAAAATAAAACTTTTGTTAAACACTACATGTGCAGATATTCTAACACCTTGGCTATTAACAGAAATACATATTGTAAAAACGTTACGTTGTAGAACTAATGAATTGATGCGTGATATTGGCAAAGCTACAACTTATAGATTTTAGTATAAACGTGTATGATTTTTAATTGTTTTTCTATGACTATATTCGTGTTTTACGCTCTATGCCAGCGTTCTCCCTCTTTTATACCAGAATCAGGGAGGGGTGATATCAGCCGATTTTCTGCTCTGCCCCAGAATCTCTTACCATACCTTTTATTTTCCATGCAATGAGAATGACTGTTTACCTGTAGGTCGTCCGATGGAGATCCGAGCTATGAACCTACTAAAGCTGAGGACCAGAAAGACTTGCGAAAGTGTGAGAGAAAATCAAGACATAGAGCTCAACCTGTTTTTCATGTGTCCTCAAAACCCGCCTCAGGGACACAATGTCCGCAGCAGTGATACACCTCCAATTACCAGACCACAGAGTTATTTTTATATATGTACAGTGTAAGTCTCCTGGGTTTATAAAGTGGGGGCGGTAGAGGATGATTTATTTTAGGGTTAGATATAAAGTCTAAATTCTAGTCATCAAAATTTGTAGGTTGCACTTTGGTTCATGTAGCAATTTAGTCACTTCTACTAAGCAAATGTGGAACTGATTGTTCATTATTGAAGTCTTTTTTTATCACATTGTTTTGTAACTACAGTCGTATTCACTCAATGAACTGTACAGAAGGTTCCTATATACATTGTTTTAGGTTTTTCAACACTCAAAAAGATCAGTTTGTCAGGGAATGGAAATGGATTTTGTTTGTATGAAGACGATGATATGTGCTCTTCATATCCACATGATGAAGTTTGGTAGCTCCCTATAGGCTATCTAAAGATTTTTTTAAATTTTCATCTGCATGCAGAATGTGACAAACATGTGATGGGCGTCCAACCAATGGAATCGGCCCAGATAACACAAACCAAGATCCCCTTCATTGGATTGGTGAACATGTCCTACTACTATAATTCTCCCTACCTGATTATCAAGTAGGGAGTTGCAGAACCTCCTATATTATACTTTATGTTCTAAATCTAGATCTTCGATTAACTTTCATCAATTGGATAAAGCAAATAGCTTTTCCTCTACTGTATCTAAGCCAATAATACAAAAACTTGTAAAATGTCCTCAAAGTTTGAAATGTTATGTGAAATCTACTACCAGGACAGGGTATTGTAAACCAAGCACATGTACATGCTGTGGTGTAGCCCCTCTGTCAGGATCTGCTCTTAACTTCTTAAGCCCTTTTTTTTATGGAAAAAAAGCTCCATTGGCATTAATGTAACCCGGAGCCCCTTAGCCTCATTTGAATAATTTTTAAAACCTTTTTTTCTAAGAAGCTAAAAGAAGAGCAAATCCTGACAGCGGGGGGTTCACACACACTAGCATGCAAGTGTGCTTGGTTTACAATCCTTCATCCTGGTGGTAGATGTCAATAACTTCTTCAAAATTCTTAAATATAAACATCCTTATGTTACTGTCTAGCCTTTGGTTACTCAACAATGAGGAGGCTCTTTTTGTGTTGGATTTACTATGTATATTATGTTCTAAAGTATTCATTCATTCATTTTTTTACTTTACTGCTCTGTTAACCTTTGTACATATTTATTTGTATGCAGTGGTATATTAACAAATATAGAGACCCTTTTCTCAATTTGTTTATGATTTTTCTGATGTTATGCATTATTCATATTGACCCATGGGATTGTAGGAGTTTTAAGTCTTTGAAAGTTTTATTTATTGCCTCTTTCCATCTTTCCGCTGCTTTATTATACAAAGTTTTACTGTTTTCTACAGAGGAAAGAAAGGTGAATTGTACTGTATGTTTCAATAAAATATAGAATTCAATCAATTGCTTAATTTTTCAATTATGTTTTTCAAAAATGTGATCTTTTGACTACTCCCCCCCCCCTTCTGGAAACTATCATACCTACTATAGCTATGAGTTGGCTCAGGTTAATTGTCCACTTTTAAGTTGTACGACAGTGATGCATCAGCCACCAATTGTAAGGCCAATTGTGCAAGTTCCCCTACTTAAAAAGATGAGGCCTGTAGTTGACATCATAGGTAGACCTCAACTATGAGAGACAAAATGTGAAAACCATCACCTTCTGATTTTTAAATGTATTATTATTTTTTTTTAAATAAAATTGTCACAGGGACAACACTTTTTTTTCTTGAGTTATAATTCTAAAATATTCTTGTTCCGACTTCTCTTATACATAACCCGGGGACTGCCTGTACTGCAAGGTTTACAATTGTCACCTATACTACACCTATTGAAACTGCACTACCGTGATGGGTTTATTGTCCTGCTCAGCAGCTGTTGCCTAGGATCTGTGGATCCTATGATGCTATGAGTGACAAATTCCACAACAGACATGATTGTACTGATGCCGCTTTAAAAGATGGTCTGGACGTATGCAGAGGATAGGTTACACTGTGAGTAAGCTTGATATATATTTATATCGTATAGTGTAGATTTTCTTATGCAGCTAATTTTTGTTTTATACTTCACCCTTTGTTCTTTTTAATATTGATTTATTTCAACCTTCTCTGTAATGAATCCAATTTTTCATCGAAGTGGTAAAATATATAAGGCTGTAAAACAACATAACTGGACATTTATGGTCCTTGTTATAGATATTAGCTCTGGTTTACACAGTAAAGTTTTTGATTTGTTTTGGTCACTACTGATTTTTTGAAAATAGCTGCAACATTTACTACCTGCTTATGATGGGAAGCTAGATGGATAAAAGTCTTGTAGACCCATGAAAAACAGATGATTATTGATGCCAGCACAACCATGGTACTGCCTGCCCTGGGTTTTTACTGAATCAGCAAAACCTGTCCTTTTAGAAATAACTTTTATTTTTGTAAGATAAACATTTGCTAATATTTGAAATCCAATATTTTAAACAAAAAAATGTTTACAAACTACATTTTATGGCAGTCAGTCTAACATTTGGTTGAATTTGTCTTGTAGAGAATGACCTGACATGACCTTACTTGGTGTTCTTTAACCCCTTAACGCTCTGTGCCGTAGCTCTACGGCGCAGAGGTATAAGGGATGTATGAAGAGGGCTCACGGGCTGAGTCCTCTTCATACAGAGGTGGGGGTTGTTGCATATTGCAGCAAACCCCCACCGCTAATAACCGCGGTCGGTGCTTGCACCGATCGCGGCTATTAACCCTTTCAACGCTGCCGGGGGGGGGGCGATCGGTTGCCATGGTAGCCTCGGGTCTTCGTTTGACCCGAGACTATCTGGCATCTGCAGATTCGTTACAATGAGCCAGTGGCTCATTGTAATGAATGTACTGCAAAAATGCCATATATTGCAATACAGAAGTATTGCAGTATATGGTAGGAGCGATCTGACTATCTAGGGTTAATGTACCCTAGATGGTCTAAAAAATAGTGAAAAATTTTTTTTTAAAAAATAAAAAAATTAAATAAAATATTAAAAGTTCAAATCACCCCCCTTTCCCTAGAACGGATATAAAACATAATAAACAGTAAAAAGCACAAACATATTAGGTATTGCCGCGTCCCAAAATGCCCGATCTATCAAAATATAAAAACTGTTACGGCCGGCGGTGACCTCCGAGGCGGGAAATGGCGCCCAAATGTCCGAAATGCGACTTTTACACCTTTTTACATAACATAAAAAATGAAATAAAAAATGATCAAAATGTCGCACAGACCTCAAAATGGTAGCAATGAGAACGTCTGCTCATTTCGCAAAAAATGACCCCTCACACATCTCCGTGCGCCAAAGTATGAAAAAGTTATTAGCGTCAGAAGATGGCAAAACATTTTTTTTCTTTTTTATACACATTCGTTTAATTTTTGAAAATGTATTAAATCACAATAAAACCTGTATAAATTTGGTATCACCGCGATCGCACCGAACCAAAGAATAAAGTAGGTGTGTTATTTGGAGCGAAGAGTCAAAGTCGTAAAAACTGAGCCCACAAGAACGTGACCACGTGCGTTTTTTTTTTTCAATTTTTCCACATTTGGAATTTTTTTTTCAGCTTTGCAGTACACGGCATGTTAATATAAATAACATTACGGGAAAGTAAAATTTGTTACGCACAAAATAAGCCCTCACACAGGTCTGTACACGTAAAAATGAAAAAGTTATGGATTTTTGAAGTTGGAGAGCGTCCCCTGCGTCCTTAAGGGGTTAAGGTTGTGTAAATTAAGGAAATTATTTAGGGAACTTTCCAAAATAGAATGATATTTGATATATCAGTATAAAATTTGATTTTAGATAAAAATGTGTACCATGCACTACTTACTGTTTTTACTCAACATGTGCTATTTTATGCAATAAACACATCACTATTCTGCATATCATAAAATGAACCATAAAATTGAACATAAAATCATATTGTTATGTATGATATCAGTGGGACATCACCATAGATAGTATTGGGTAAGTAATATGAGACCTTGCTTTGTATTGTTATAGTATTGGAGTCAAATGGCACCTATGGCAGAGTGCCTGGTTGCAACCTGCACCGCTACTAGTGTGAACTAGCAGTACATAAAACAGTTGGTGTCACCAAATAAAACCAAATAGATAAAACTGTGCATGCACAAAACAAAAAGTCACTGCATGACACACAATACAAACGCCACGTGACCGCACCCTCACTGCAGATTTTCATTGAAATGCATGTGTTCTGGAATGAGCACAAGGTGTTTCCCATGGAAATAATGCAAAATTACCTGGTGCTCATTCCATAACAGGTGCATTCCTAGAACACGTCACTAGGAATTTCATTTCTAGCTGGTGACAGGTTCCAATAGTCCCAGCTATGCTGATAATAACGTGTTTTTGTCAGCATTCTGAATCATTTTAGTAGTTTTAGATAAGTTTATTTTACATTGCCTGGCTCCTACCAGCAGCATGTGGCAAATCCGTGGGAATGGGCAACTGCAGCCTGTGTGACCTGTGTCAGTCTCCTCTTGTCACTCATGCAGCTCCCTCCCCACTTCCTGTCATGTGCACTGGGCAGGCGAGGAGGGCGGGGGATGATGTGGAGTAGAGGAAGAGTGCATGCTGAAGCTGCCCCTCCCTGGGACTCTCCTCATGCTGCTGGCGAGTAACCAGGTAATGTAAATCAAACTATTATTAACTACTGAAAAGATTCAGAATGCATTTTTAAAATTAGTGTAGCATACGCTGTTGAAACCTGTCACGTATATGCAAAACATGTATGCATTCTGGCATAGCCAGGAGGAGTTGGATGTGCACTGTCTGGCAGACAACCACATCCTATAGCAGAGTAAGGGCACATTCACACAGCCGTTGCCTGCACCTGGGAGAGGAGGAGAAGGTGAGCGCGTTTCACCCTCGCCCCCTCTCCATAGAGATATATAGCGCACGGCACCATATGCTGAGAAAAGATAGGACATGTCCTATCTTTTCATGGCTATGGAACGGTACTGTGCAGCACCATATCGCTCCCGTACGGCAACGCACGCCCATTGCCGGCCTATGGGGGATGTATATGCGACGTATATATGTCTCCTGAACTGCTGTGTGAATGAGGCATAAGGAATACTTACTGCCGCAGATCAACACCTACATTTACTTTGTATCCAGCAAGTAACTTTACCACTTTAATGCATATAAGAATATAAGAAAAAGCCATACTCATCCCTTTGGACAGCAAACCTGCCTCTTGCAGCAATAGTCAGGGCAGTGTGCATGTGTCCTGTGCCAATACCAACCATGAGCGATGGGGCCAGGAATTGGCACAGATATTGACATTGTAGATAAGATTATTGCATCCAGGACAGCGTGCTAAAAGCAGGGAATGGATGGTAAATGCTGGAGCCAGGGAGGCGTTCTCATTTGATTAAAGGGGTTTTCTGACCCCTGATCAATTATACTAATGACCTATTGAATACAGCTTTTTATAGACTGCAGAATATATATGAAGACTCTCCCCACTCTGTATATATCTTCACTGCTTTCCCAATGCTTTTGAAGACAGAAACAATGCCAGAACTTAGGCCCCATTCATACAACTGTAATTGTGACTGTGATCTGTTCTTTCAAATTGCAGCCAGTTCACAGCCACAATAGTAATTTATGCTACACGGGTAGGGTGTGGTAAGCACATATTACATATTAGTGCATTCATTTGAATACAAGACTTGGATACAAAATATATGACCTGTCTTTCAGGTGTGAAGCCCTAAGCTGTAGACAGCCTCAGGCCGTGTTCACACATTGTGTTTTTTGATGCTTTTGTGTAGCATAATTGATTTTTGCCTTGTTGCCAACTGTTTTTCTGGCCTTACAAAAATGTGCATGGCTTATTACCAGGACAGTTTCTTAGACAAATTTATCATCACTGTGTTACCTCCTCCGTTGCTCATTTTGAAAACACAGAAACCTAAATAAAGTTGCAAATAATACATTCCTCCCACTTAGGCTTCATGCACATGAGCGGATGCTCAGCCTGGGTGCTGTAGAGAGGATGGGTGAGAGCTACTCACTCCCGACCCTCCCTCCCCCTTTCCATTGATAGCCAAGGTCGGAACCGTAATACAGGTATTGGACATATTTTATTTTTTTTATTATATTTTTCTGTGGTGTGACTGAATGCCATGGACGGCCCCACTTTAATTTGTGTGCATGAGTCCACAAAAAATATTTAATCGTATAATTTCTTGGGCTTTTGGACTAAAATGCCTAAAGTTTGTCTTGTCTTCTAGTGACATCTAGTGGACAATTTTTAGTATGCAATCAAACCTTTATTAAAGTGTCTTTTACTGAAAAATAAATCCTGGTGTTGGTTAAGATTGTCTAGACTAAACTTTTGTAGTTTTAGTTGTTGAAATGTCTTTAACCCCTTATCACCGACACTAGTTTTCAGCTCAATGACCAGACTCGATTTTTCAAATCTGACATGTCTCACTTCGGAACGCTTTAACATATCCTGGTGATTTTGAGAATGTTTTCTCGTGACACATTGTACTTCATGCTAGTTATAAAATTTAAGTGATAAGTTTTGCGTTTCGTTCTGAAAAAAAGTGAAAATTTGGCAAAAGTTTGTAAAAATTCTTCATTTTCCAAGTTTGAAATGTTCTGGTTTCCAGATAGGAAGTAAAACTACCCAAAAAGTTTGATAATTAACATTTACAGAATATCTGCTTTATGTTGGGATGATATTTTATGCTTCCGGTCACTTTTCTAGGATGTTATGAGGTGCAGAACTTTAGGTGCGATTTTTCTTATTTTCATGAAAATTGCCAAAACTCACATTTTGAGGGACAACTCAGCTTTCAAGTGACTTTGTAAGGCCTAAATAATAGTAAAACCCCATAAATTACCCCACTATAGAAAGTTCACCCCTCAACATATGTAAAACAACTTCTATTAAGTCCATTAACCCTTTAAGTGTTTCACATGGGTTAAAAAATATGGACCTGCGATTTAGAAACTATGGAATTTTTTTGGAAAATACATTCATTTAGGCCAAAACTGACATTTTCAGAATAAATTAAATGATGAAACGCACTGCAACGCTTGATGCCCAATTCCTCCCGAGTTTACTGATACCCCATATGTGGTGGTAAACTGCTGTACGGGCGCACGGCCGAGTATAGAATGAATGGAGGCGCCATCCACAGCAGATTTGTATTGTCACATTGTACAACCTATACATTTTTATTTTTTTTGGTAATGCGATCATATGAGGGCTTATTTTTTATGGGATGAGATACAATGTATAAATAATTTATTTTGGGAGTCTAAAGCTTATTCATGAGATTTTATTAACTATTTCAAGGGGGACACAAACAAAATCATCAATTTTTATTTTGGATTGTTAGCATTTTTTTCCCCCCGCTCACCGTAACGTAAAAATAATATTTTATCTTTATTCTCTGGTTCACTACGATTGCGGTGATACCTCATTTATATAGTTTTTCTTATTTTTGCTCAATTTTCCTGAGCAAAACCAATATTGGAGAAAATCGCATTGTTTTTACTATTGACAAATTTTCAGGGCCATAACTTCTGTATTTTTCTGTTGTCAGATCTGGTTGAGGGCTTATTTTTTGCGAAAACAGTTGTTCTTTTCAGTCGTATCATATTAGGGAACGTAACTTTTTTTGATCACTTTTTAGAACATTTTTTGTGATGGTGTTTGATGAAAAATTGTATATTATGGGAAGTTTTTCGAGTTTTTTTTTACGTAGTTCAACGAGCGGGTTCAATATTGATTTAGATTTATTGTACAGATTAATACGGACACGGTGATACCAAATATGTACGTGTTTTTGTGTTTTATTTACTTTATTTGCATTTTATGTGTTACTGGGGAGATTATGGGACTTTTTTATTTTATTTATTTATTTAATTCTATTATAAAAAGATTTAATTTTTTTTTTTTTTTTACTTTTTTACATTTTCTACTTCTTGGCTTGAATAAGCGATCATCCGCTCGATTATTCAAGCCTTTACACTGCAATACACTTGTATTGCAGTGTATAGTGAAAGTAACTGAGCATGCTGCGCATGCTCAGTTACTTACAGCCGGGTCCTGCCAGGAAGGCAGGACCCGGTGAGAAGAGGAGCCGACAGCCCCGGGTCACTCGTCGGAACCTGGGGCAGCGGCAGGAGGGATCGGATCCCCCGGTAAGCACACCGGGGGGGTCCGATCCACGGGGGACACACTTGCACGCCGCGGTCATGCTTGACCGCGGCGTGCAAGGGGTTAAACACCCGGGATCGGAGTTTTTCCAATCCCGGGTGTTAGTGCCGGGTCTGGGCTGTGATATCACAGCCCGACACTGGCACCAGCGAGACCCGGTGTCCCGAAAACTTCTTCTGATGCGCCGCCGTAGAAAGGCGTCGCATCAGAAGAAGTACCCTTAATGACCGCCGTAAAAACCCGATAGGGCGGTCATTAAGGGGTTAAACTATCTTTAACCCCAATTGTAATATGTAGTAAACATCTTGATGTACATTCTGCACCCTATTTTGACAGAAATAAACGGAGATATTTTTGCTAATTTATTAAACAAAAAAAAATAAAATCACATGGTTGTAAATAATCAGACCCTTTGCTTTGAAACTCCTATTTAACTCACATTCTGATCCTCACTGAGATGGTTCTTCTTCCACCTTTATTTAATTAAGCTCATTTGGATTTTGTTAGGAAAGGTGCACACCTGTCTATATAAAACATAACAGTTCACAGTGCATGTCAGATCACATGAGAATCATGAGGTCTAAGAAACTTCCCAAGGAGACAGAATTGTGGCAAGGCACAAATATGGCCACGTTACAAAATCATTTCTTCAGCTCTCAAGGTTCCTAAGAGCACAGTCTTCAAATGGAAGAAGTTTGGGATGACCAAAAGTCTTCCTCGACCTGGCTGTCCAGACTAAGCAATCATGGGAGAAGAGACTTGGTGAGAGAGGTTAAGAAGAACTGGGGCTGAGCTCCAAAGATGCAGTAGTAACAGTCATATATCATTACGGCCCTCCACCAGTCAGGGCTTTATGGCAGAGTGTGTCAACAGAAGCCTCTCCTTAGGGCAATATATATAATAGCCTGCATACAGTTTGAAAAAAAAAAAAAAACCACAAACACTTGAGTGACTCGCAGTCTATGAGAAATAAGGTTCTCTGGACTGATGAGATGAAGATGTAAATTGTACACGGTATGTGTGGAGAAAAACAGGCACTGCTCATCACCTACAAAATACAATCCCAACAGTGAAACATGGTGGCAGCATCATGCTATAGGGACGTTTTTCTGCTTCAGGAAAAGGACGACTGGTTGCAATTGAAGGAAAAATGTATGCGGCCAAGTACCGAGAAATCCTGGATGAAAACCTCTTCCAAAGAGATCTGGACCTTGGACTTGGTGGGAGATTCATCTTCCGACAAGAAAAATGACCCTTAGCACACAGCTAAAATAACAAAACAGTGGCTTCAGAACAATTCTGTGACTATTCTTGACTGGCCCAGCCGAAGCCCTGACCTAAACCCAATTAAGCACCTCTGTAGAGACTTGAAAAAGGCCTCCGCCAACATTCACCATCCAACCTGAGGAAACTGGGGAGGATCAGCAAGGAAGAAGGATCCCCAAATTCAGGTGGGCAAAACTTGTTGCGTCATTCCCAAGAAGACTCATGGCTGAACTAGCACAAAATGTGCTTCTACTCAATACTGAGTAAAGGGACTGAATACTTATGACCACGTGGTCTTTCAGTGTTTCTTGTTTAACCCCTTCCCGCTCAGTGTCCGCTATATCGGACGCTGAGTGCAGCAACTTAGCGCTCAGCGTCCGATATATCGGATGCAAAGCCGATGCCGGTTCAGCTCAAGATATGAGCCGAACCGGCATTGTGAAACATGGCGTGCCAGCTGTAACGTATAGCCGGCACCCCACTGTAACACCCGCGGTCAGAGTGGGCTCCGATCGCGGGTGTTTAACTGTGCAACTGAGGCATTTAACTTTATCTTTCCCCCATGATGGCCCCCCCCCCAAACTGTTTTCAGGGAGGCGCCGATCGTTGCTATAGCAACTCTGGGGTCTGATCTGGACCCAAGAGTTGCCTGCAGGCAGTGCCATTAAGATGGCGTCTGTGACATCATCTTACAGGCACAGAGTTAGCCTATGCAAGTAAGAAATCAATAAAAATGCCCACAAGCCCCATAACATATAACACAAAAAAAAAATCTAAATCATTGTCAGTAACAACCCATAGAATAAAACTACCGTAAATAATTATTAAACCCATACGATGAACGCCGTTTAAAAAAAAAAACAGTTATAAACCCTCCAAAAATTATGATTTTTCCCTATTCAATCCCACAAAAAATGCAATAAAAAGTGATCAAAAAAACATATGTACTCAAGAATGATACTGGTGCAAAGTACAACATGTCACACAAAAAAACAAGCCATCAACCAGCTCCGTAGCCAAAAACTTAAAAATTTTATGCCACTCGAAAGACGGCAATGCAAAAATGATAGATCTTTCCCCACATTAGGGTTTTATTTGAGAAATTTGGTAAAACGTAAGAAAAAATATTCATGTCTGGTATCCCCGTAATCGTATTGACCCATAGAATAAAGATAACATGATTATTAGTCTATACGGTGAACACCAAAAAAAAAGTTAAAAATCCAGTACAGAACTGATGCTTTTCTACCCATGCCCCCCAAAAAAGTTCCTAAATTTTCTCATCCTGCAAAAAAATGCTGTCACATGGCTCCAATAACGAAAAAGCGAAAATGTTATAGCATACAAAAGGAACCAATGAGAAAACTAAAATCCTGGCAGCTGCAGGGTGCTCCTTCCCTTCTGTGCCTTGCTGTGCCCCCATAAAACAAGTAACGGCAACATGTTGGGGGTCTCTGTACTCGGGAGAAATTGTAGAACAAATTGTAAGATGAGTTTTCTCTTTTTGTCTTTTGGAAATGTGTAAATTTTAGGGCTAAATGAACGTATAACTGTCAAAAATTTTACCATTCAAATTTCACCTCCATTTTGATTCAATTACTATGAAGATCTCAAGGGGTTAACAATCTTCCTAAAAGCTGTTTCTGATAGTTTGAGGGGGTGCAGATTTGAAAATGGGTTGATTATATAGGGGGTTATGATTCTAGATATGTAAAATTTCATTCAAAACTGTATTTATCCCCAAAGTAGTCAATTCTGAAAATCCGGAAAAGCGATATTTGATTTTTAAGCCGCATGACATCAAAACAAATGGGAAATGTTATTCAGCAACTTATTTAGGTGGTAAATCTATCGAGCTGAAAACGCACTGATTTCGCAAATGTCAAATTTTTCAAGAAATTCATTTTTTTTTGTAAATAAATACAAAACTTATCGGCCAAAATTTACCACTAAAATGAAGCACAACATGTGGTGAAAAACAATCACAGAATCGTTTAGATAAGTAACAGTGTTCAAAAGTTATAACCATATAAAGCGACGCAAGTCAGAATCCAAAAAAATGGCTCTGAGCCTTAAGCTACAAAATGGCTGCGTCCTTAAGGGGTTAATAAATTAGCAAAAAGTCTGCATTTCTTTTTGTTTTTTTCTGTCAGGATGGAAAGCAGAGTCTACATTAATGAGCTTAAAAATTGGCTACAATGAAACAGAGTAAAACCTTTAAAGGAGTCTGAATACTTTCCATACCCACTGTATATTGTATGAGCAATCAGAACCCCTATTAGGCCTAAAATAATAAAACATTTTAGAAAAACCACTTCCCTTTCCCTAGAGCATATAAAAATAAACAAAATCATAAATATGTTACGTAAAATGCCAAATATTTCAAAATATTTAAAAAAAACAATTATCCCGTGGTGTGAACACTGTAGTGAAAAATAGCATCCAAATGTATAAATCTCTGCTCTTTCACTATATGAATGTTAATAAAAAGTGATCAAAAGGTCATATATATGTCACAAATTGATATAAATTAAAATGTAAATCCTTCAAAGGATTACACCTTATATCCCCCTAGTGCAGGGGTGGCGAACCTATGGCACGGGTGCCTGAGGTGGCACTCTGAGACCTTTCTGTGGGCACCCAGGCCATCACCCCAGAATGAAGTTCACCAGACAGTACTCAATGAATTTGCCTGCATTACCTTCCTACAATGATGATGAATTTGCCCTCCTCCTTTCAAATGCCTTGGTGTCTTTAGGAGGCTGAACGATTGAAAGTTGTCAATGAACAAAGAGAAATACATTGCTACTTAAATTGCTGCGCTGGCACTGTGCAATAAATAAGTGTCTTTTGGTTGAAGTTTGGGCACTGAGGTTCTAAAAGGTTCGCCATCACTGCCCTAGTGGAACATCCATGGCTAAAAGACTCCACACACCTCTATGGTGGCCTTAATTGGCAGTCTCTGTAAGGAGAACTCTTACTTCCCGACCCTAGTCACAAGCCTCTCACCCAGCCAAACCAGTTTCCCTATGCTGTACTGAGGAGACCCAATCAGGTCAAAGCACTGCTGTCTGTAGTTGGGAGTCTGTTCCTTCTGGAATAGATATACTGGTTGGGTTTTAATCCCACATCGTGTCATAAGGCCTCTTGTAGGTCATGCTTGATGTCAAGGGAGCTGCCTTACAAGGTAGCTAAAAGAGGCATGGATTTCCTTATGTGATCCTGGAAAAGTTTGCATATTTTCCCAGTACTCCCTCGTGAAGCATCCATGGCTATAAGTCTCCACACGCCTACATGGTGGCCTTAATTGGCAGTCTCTGTAAGGAGAACTCTTACTTCCCGACACAGGTCCATAGACCGCAGTAAGAAACCGTTATGGGTTTTGGAATTTGCTAAAACACAAAATTTATACAACTTTTATTATATCTCATGATCAAACAAACCCAAAGAATCATGGGGAAGTCTAATTTATAGTGCACAGTGAAAGTTGTAAAAACAGAACCTAACAAAATATGCTGAAAATGCGTTTCTTTGTCAATTTCACAGCGATTTGGAATTTTGTTTTCCAGCTTCCCTGTATATATTAAATGCAGACACTACGAAGTACAAAGTGTTATGCAGAACACAAGCCCTGATACATTTAGCTATATAGAAAAATTAAAAAGTTAAACCTTTTTGACGATGAGGAGTTAAAATTTCAAAAATCAAAAACAGAAAAAAGGCCCATAAGGTTTTAGAAGCCCTCCTACTCTGCACTCATTACCTGTACAACAGACACATGTCCGCCAGGAACAAAATTGGGGACCTAAACATGGTTGGATCAACAAGCAGCTTTGTGAGAAGGCAACTACTGCTTGCACATTTATTGATGGATAGAAAGAAACAGGAAATGACTTTGAATCTTTTTCAGTTTATGACTCCTTGCATGATCTCACTTTCTGGACTAAGGATTATTCTGAGAAAGTTCCCATGCATCATGAGATTTTGTCCAACAGCCTCTTTATTTAGAGTATTGAAGACGGGTCATGACGGAATCTTTCAGCGTGACAATGACTTGCAGCACACAGGTAAGGAGCATTTCAGGGTCATGGCATGGCCTATCCAGTCTCCAGTGTCCAATCAAAAATCTTTGGAGGGTGTTCTTAAACTCGAAAGATCTGGAGAAGATCTATATTAAGTTCTGTTTTTCCATTGTATCAAATACTTATTTCATGCAATAAAATGCAAATTAATTATATAAAATAATAAAATGTGAATTTTTTGAGATTGTCACAATTGAAATGTACCTCAAATAAAAAACACAGACCTCTCAATTGTGAAAACCTGTAAAATTGGCATCAAATATCCCTACTTATTTCTCTACTGTATGTGTTGCCATACAACAGGGACATAGGAAGTGCAGCGACTTGTCGTGGGGGGAGCAGGAAGGGTTGATCAAAAGAAGTAAAGTTACCACATATCATATGCATAGCAAATGGTTGTCCCAGGAGCACATACTCTGGTTCACTGAGCAACATTGAGAGAAATGCGGTTGCAACTCAAAAACAGCTGATAACATTCTCCTTTTATAGTCTCTTAAATGGGGGCCACAAGCTCCATTAACACCTATAGAGCCGAGAGTCCCTCAGTCCTATTTGCATAATTTTGATAGCCTTTTTATTTATTTTTAAACAGGGAATTGTCAAGGGTGCTCCCGCGGTCCGCTGTCTGCCGGTCCCTGTCCTTTTACCCGCACTTACCTCTCCCAGCGTGTAGGCCGCACGGCTCCTTGCCTGCAGTTGCGTGCTCTCGTATATAATCCGGCACCTCCCTTCCTTCCTGGCCAGATCTTCAGCATTCTAATGGAACTTCCAAGGTTTCCACACCTCGCTTTCTTCCCACAGCGGTTCCTGTTGAAGTGATTGCCCATCAGCGTTTCCAGACGCCTCCACGTTCCTCCAGCGTTTCCAGACGCCTTTGTGTCTCCTATCTCCAGCCTTCCCATATGGTCCTGGTGTGTCCTTTCCTCCAGCGTTTCCAGACGCCTCCGTGTCTCCAGTCGCCAGTCCAGCGGTGTCTCCAGTCCATGCCAGTGTCACCATTGTTCCTCTGTGTTGCTGCTGTCATCTCTGGTTTGGACTGTTTCCTGCACATCCCTGTACCTTGGCTGCCACCGTAGGCCTCATACCATCTCCCGCGGTGGTCCACTGGTCCACAGACTCCTCCCTCCGGACTCTTCCCAGAGAGACTTTTCGTTCTGTTGTCTGTCTGTGTGACCCGTTACAGGCATAAGAAGCTAAAAGAAGAGCACACCTGGATGTCAGATGGCAAATATTGTGTACATTTTTTTTACACGGTTCCTTGTGTTACTTGTGTACACCATGTATGTGATTACATGAAATTACAGCAGCTTCCATGGAGGCTGCTGTGACTTCATGTGGTCAGATACATGCATGGGGTACAGTTTGTTATTGTTAAGAGGCTAAAGTATATGAGATTGTCACTCTGATCACATGACATGAACTGTGACTGGTTTGGAGGCATAAGGCATGGGGAGGATTAGATGGGAGGGGCCAGCCGAGCAGGACATGCCCCCTCTGATGTCAGGTAATATAAGATAAAAGGTGATTTATGTGGATGTAAGGGAAACAAAGGGAACCTGTCACTGACTGACACCCTTCTAAAAAATTAAGGTCTGCAGTGTTCTTGCCACATTTTTCGGAAAGTCGCACAAAAGTCGGCACATTTATCAAGCTGTCAAAGTCATGATAAATTATATATCTGACCTGCTAAAGACATCTAAAGAGAGCTCATATGTCACTCTAACTGAATGCTTGCCTAATGATTTACCCCCCACATTGAAACTCAAGGCACAATTAAGACGCTCTTGAGACAAATGTATAATCACAAACTCCTACATTTGCTTATCTGCTTCTTTTTTACGCAGCTCTATTGCCAAATAAGCTGCTCATGCAACTGCAAGTTAGTCGTCTGGCTGCAAAATCCTCTGAGTGTTTCTCCGAGAAGAGGAAATTCAGTATTTCATACAGAAGAAGAAGGAAGTGCTGAGTAGGAGTGTCTCAGGGAGGGTTCATCTCAATCTGCTGCCTAAAGCTACACAAACTCAACTCTGCCAGGTCTACCTGGTCCTCCAAGGCTCTTTAGTGACACTTGAAAGCCCGGTGTTGTGCAGCAGCTGTGCCTCCAGACCCAGCTGCTCTGGTCAGCATGTCTCCCTGGCAGAGGACTGTCAAAGAGAGATATGGAGTTGGTGAGTTTTAATGGATTTGTAAAAGCTTGTGCATTTAGTTTTTTTTTACTGTCAGAACAGGAAGGATGTGGCAGGTGCAGTCACAGTCATGATGGGAGCAGTGATCAGACGGTGATGTGTAGAGTAAAGGACTCATGATATTCACACTTTAGCCATTTTCGTCAGATACATGAAATATTGTATTAATGAATAGGGGTTACTATTTCCATGACATGTTTTTGAAATGAAAGATTATCATTCATAAGAGAAAAGCAAACAACAGCTTTCTCCTTTCACGTAAGGCGGGGAGTGTAAAAGTAGTTCTTCTTTCTTCTGAAAGTGTCACCGCACTGTATATTTGGGCTCCAAACTAGCTGCTATGTAGATGGTTTTAGGAGGTGCATGCTGACCATGTGCATTCATGTGCAGCGACTGTGTCATGGATTGCTAGCTTGTAGACAAGGCATAGGATATTGTAAACATGTGCTCCACTTTATGATGTGAATACTCTTTGTGTGTACATGTCTTCTCTGGTTAATAGGTCAGGCTGAAACTATTAGTCCAACATATGCCTGCCATAGAAATGTTGCTGATACAGTAAGTTACACTATCCCACATCTGACTCTGCAGATAATACTTATTTTTATTCCGTTAGCACAGGACTTTCTTATCTTGGTTATCAAGATAACAAAGTTTTTTTTTATACTTTTGCTATCCACTTAGTGAAATGATTTGTAACGATCTTTTTAAAAGTGTATTTTAAGTATATTACTTTTTGTGTTTAGGGTTTATTAAAATAAAAAAAGTTCCACCCTAAAGACTATGTATAATAATGCAAATTATCTTCATTAAAAAATTGGGCTGAGAAGTCCTTTAGACATCAATGAAAGGTTTACTTTATAGCAATACATTCCAAACGCCTTTGCTAGTGTTACCTGGCCGTATTTATTTTCTGTGTTAGAGGGGTTTGGTATCAAGGGCCTTTTCCTCCGACCTTATTAAATGATTTGGTGGATGGTAAACTTAATTTTAGTGGCCAGAGCCAGGCGGCTGCTGCTAAAGCAAATAAAATAATGGGATGTATCAAGAGAGGAATAGATTCTCATGATAAAGACATAGTTTTGCCCTTATACAAATCCCTGGTCAGACCACACATGGAATATTGTGTACAGTTTTGGGCACCAGTGTATAAAAAGGATATAGTAGAGCTGGAACGGGTGCAAAGGAGAGCAACCAGGATTATTAGGGGAATGGGGGGACTAGAATACAATGACAGATTACAAAATTTGGGATTATTCAGTTTAGAAAAAAGACGACTGAGGGGAGACCTCATTACAATGTACAAATACCTGAACGGGCAGTACAAGGATCTCTCCAAAGATCTTTTTATACCTCGGCCTGTGACCAGGACAAGGGGGCATCCTCTACGCCTAGAGGAGAGGCGATTCTACCATCACCATAGACATAGGTTCTTTACTGTAAGAGCAGTGAGACTATGGAACTCTCTGCCGCAGGAGGTTGTTATGGCGGACTCTATGTACATGTTCAAGAGAGGCCTGGATGCCTTTCTGGAGAGCAAAAATATCACGGGTTATGGGGATAAAACATTTAATTCTTAAAGGTTGGACTTGATGGACTTGAGTCTCCTTCCAGCCTTATATACTATGATACTATGATACTATGAATTTACTCCTCCCCTTTGGCCACTTTGAAGCTTCTGTCTGTCACTAGGCTTCCTATTAAGATTGCAAGGGGCACCAGGCAAGGCTGTCCCCTATCTCCGGCTTTATTTGCCTTGGCATTGCAGGATTGGAATTGGGAGGCAGCCACTACAAGGTTAATCTATTTGCAAATGATCTGATTTTGACTATAACTGTTAACATCACTGCCCAATCTCTCTGCGCTGATGGAAAGGTTTGCACGAGCCTCTGGCCCACGTGTGAATTTTGACAAAACGGAGGGATTCTTCTGCAATATCGTATCCTGTACTAGTAAGTTGATACGATATGTTGCCTCGGATCAAGACTCGTTTCATCCATTTACATAAGGGAGTTGGGGGTATGTCAGTTCACCACATTATCAGGCTCAAATAACTCCTATACATGGTGGGACTGCAGCTCCATTGTGGGTTACATTGGAATCTTCTCTATTGAATCCTTTGTCCTTACTGGGTGCCTTTTGGGATCCAGGCCCCCTATCACCTAAACTATCAATGATAGTCCCAGATATGAGGTATTATTATTTGATTATTATGAGATTATTGTATATATTCAAGTATAAGCTGTAACGGGTGTCCCTCGGTCCCTGCCGCACTCACCCCTCCACGCTCCTGCCCCCATTCCAGCTGGGCAGCGCGGAGACACCCGCTTCCGGGTTTTCTTTAAAAGCCGGTTTCTCTCATTAACCCCTGCCGGATCTTTGCAATCATATGCCTCAGAGAAAGCTCTCCCTGCGATTCCCCAGTGTTCTCTGCGTTCCAGCTCTGACCTCCCATTGTGACCCTGGATCTGACCCTGACCTGTTCCTGACTCAGATACTGTATTGTGTTCCTTGGCTGCCACCACGGACAAGTCGCACGTGTGTAACTACCTGGTGGCACCACGCCGCAGCAAGACCATCCTGCTTTGCGGTGGGCTCTGGTGAAGACCGGGTTTCACTTAGATTCCGGTCCCAGGTGCTGGCTTGTAGCATCGTCCACGGTGGTTCAGGGGGTTCACTGACCCGAGCCCTGACATAAGCAGAGTTTTTCAGCACAATTTTTGTACTGTAAACTCCCCTCTGGCTTATACACAGATATATAAAAAAATATACGGAGTACTCACCATTCCGACGCCCCAGGCAGCTCCTCTTCTGTCTTCTTGTGCGCAGGTGCCAGGTCTGCGACAGCTTCATGCGCACGGCCCATCCAGTGCACAATTGTGATAATCATGAAGACAGAAGAGGAGCTGTCGGAATGGTGAGTACTCCTTTATTTTTTTTTTTATGTGCAGGCCATACTGGGAACTGGCAGGCTATATACTGCACGGGGCTGGCTGGCAGGCTATTCACTACACAGGGCTGGCTGGCTATATACTAAAGAGGGCTGGCTATATACTACAGGGGGCTGGCTATATTCTACAGGGGGGATAGCTAAACACTACAGGGGGCTGGCTATATACTACAGAGGGCTGGTTATATACTACAGCGGGCTGGCTGTATACTACAGGGGGCTGGCTTTATACTACAGGGAGCTAGCTATATACTAAAGGGGGCTGATTATATACTGGGGGCATGACAGGTTGGCTGGCTATATTCTGTCTGTGACCAATCCATTTCCCACCCTAGGCTTATACTAGAGTCAATAGGTTTTCCCAGTTTTTTGTGTTAAAATTAGGTACCTCGGATTATACTTGGGTCGGCTTATACTTGAGCATATACAATATTAGCAAAAAATGACTCTAAATATTCGATATAGAATGATCCTAAAGATCAGAAATTGCCCCTCATGAGACAATGGGAGTTAGATTTAAATGTTATCTGACAGGACCAGGGGAAAAGTGTTAAATAGTGTGTATGTTTCCCCTAGGTTTCTTTCATACACTATCTAGGAAACCAAATCCTGGTGTGGAAGACCTGGCTGCTGCAGTTTGGAGTGTTGGGCTTGGTCCCTACTCTGCTCAGCTACTGTTTGAGATGGTTAGGGCTAATAAACCAGCAGTTCTGAGATGTTGCTTTAAAAGTAAGAAGCTGCACAAGAGGAGTCTCTCTCTGCTCCTGGGAAACCTTATGTGAGTTGCCAATGGCTGTATGCTGTGGTTAGGGAAGCTGTACAGTAGGTACAGTTTCTTGGTAGTGAGGAAACTACTGTATTGTATAGTTAGTGGCCAGACAGCCAGTTGCACCCAACTTGTCTGGAGTGCACTGTGACTGTGATGTGCCAAAAAGTGCTCCTCTATCCCAGGAGATCCCAGGAGCTAATCCTGTTAACTGTGATTATATGACACTACCTGTAACATGTGACAATTCTGCAATGCCGATAACATCTGATAGCGTTACAATGTCTGTTCAGAATTATGCAGAGTGTGAACTAGGTGCAGCCCTAGATACTGAGAGAGTTAGCTCAGAGGTGCCCCTAGAGGTTGTGAGTTGTAATGACACAGGTAGCGAGCCTGAGATGTGTAATGTAGCTAATGGCAGTTCAGATAGGGATACCGCCATAGCAAGGGCAGGTGAAGATAATGAGATCCTGATTGTTAGTGGTTTCCCTTCAGCCCAGAGTTACACAAACAGTGAGTGTGAACAGAGCCCTAGAGAAGCAGCTTCTCGCTCAGAACCTGCGGGAGGTGAGGATAGCCTGTGTCAGTCACCTGTGGAGGAGTCTCACATCAGTGTTCAGGAAATGTCAGGGGGAAACCAGGCATCTGATACACCTGAGGCTTCTGAGGAGATTGATGTACTGAGTTCGTGTGTGAACAAGGCCAGAAGAAGCATCAATAAACTGAAGCGTCATGTGAATACTGGTTTGCGGAATAACTGGTATAAATGCTACAATTGTCACGTGTCTTATAAAAGAAAAGATGACCTAAAGAGACATATATTACAGAAACATGAGTTGAAGATTGATATCTCGTACTGTCCTTTCTGTGATACAGTGTTTGCAAAGAAAAGTGAATGGGAGGTTCACATGTGTACGTGTTCGGGGAACAAAAGAAAGTGCCAAAATGGTGATGCCGACCTCCAGGTGTGTTCTGTCGTGATGTGGCACCAGAAGTGTCCTAGGAAGGAGACCAGGCGTAAACCAGACCCCTGTACACCTGCTGATGAACCGCAGAATACGCATGATGGCGTGATTGTGTGTGAACAGGGTGGAAGCGCCACTCTTAATCATACACCTACGGATGAGGGGACCCCAGATCCCCAGAAGGTGGTGGAACATGTGATGCACCAGCCCTTTGGTAGTTCTGCCTGCAGTGTAGTGAGTGCAGTCTACAACTCTGTGAGGGAAGGTCGCCCATGCATCCGCAGTGATCGTGATGTTGCTGAGAAGGAGGAGAAGCCCTTGACTGACGTAACAGTGACTGGATCAAGGCTTCTCATAGGCATTCTGGAGCCACCGGTTGCCACAAGTAATGACTTTGCTTGCAAAGGTTTGGGGAAACAGGAGTCCAACCTGGCTTTTCTTCAGCAGCCAACTGGAAAAGCCGTATTGAAGACAAATACAGTGACTGGTGCCCGAGACACTGTTACAGGTGCGACGTCCGATATATTGGGCTGGGAAGCTGGTGCAGTACAAGGCGGTGTGGGTGTGACTAAGTCTGTAGCCTCAACCGTGATGGCCACCCAAGTGGGATCGCTTATAACCAGTAGTCTGAATACAGTCTTGGGAAAATCCAAAGAATGGGTTAATGGTTACCCCCCAAAGACAGGTGAAGAGCTGTCTCAGCCTGCTGAACCTGTGGAGAAGGTTGAAGTGGCGCCAAGTCTACAACAAAGGGACCAGCCGAGTTGCTGTGTACGTGTGGAAGCTCTGTCGTCTCGTCTCTGTCATAGTGCATGCCAGCATTCTCTGGGCAAGTGGAGGAATACCCAGATGGGCCCTACAGAGACTCCAGCACAGCTGCACCCAACGGTAGATCTGCCTGATCATCTGAAGAGCGAAAGTGAAGATGGTCCGGATGGTGAGAAGTGCCTTGAAGATATACCAGGTGATGACTGCAGTGGAGGAGACGGTGTCTGATATAATGTCAACAGAGCCCTCGAAATTCCTACACAGGAAAGACTCGGTGAAGACTGAGGTGTTGGCCAGCAAGGCGTATGAAGGACTGACCGAGGAAGAGGTCAGCCAGGAACCTAGTGCAAGCCATGAAGAGCTTAAGGCTGCCATTGTGGAAAGTCCATGCCAGGACTTGGGTCCGAAGTGTTAGCTGGAGGTGATGAGGATGATGCTGATGTTGAGATGAGTTTCACCTACACCGAGAGCGGAGGTTGTGACCTCAGAGGTAGCAAGCGCACAGCTTTGCAGACATGTGACCAGAAGCTCACCAATGTGAATCGTGCCCTGGTTCTGAACGGTAATGCCCCCTTCAATGACAAAGAAGGTGCCGAAGCTGAAGACTGGAAAACGGGCAAACCCGTGCGTGTCGTGTGCAATGCTAAGGGGAATAAGCACAGTGCATATGCCTCAGTGGATGGTAACCGGTGTGACGGCATCCACAAGGTGATGAAGAGATGGGGCCTAACCATGCCAAGCCCTGAGGGGTATGTGGAGTCTCCAGTAAAAGGCAAGAGAAAGAGGAGAAGAAAATCTATCATTGTTAATAGAGACATGATTGAAGATGATCAGTTGTGTGAAGGAAGAGATGCTGGGACTAATTTTGAGCTGTCTGTGTCTCCTGCAGTTAAGGAAAAAAGCTGTCATTTTCCAGGTATAGAAGATGTAGTAGATAGTAGGGTCTCTGCAATGCTTTTAGGAACCGTAGGGATTAGACCCCAATATAGGAGCTTTGACCCCGGAGGGAGAATTAAGCTTATTGATCAGGCCTACGGCCTTGATCACAGGGGGAGGATATGTGGCAGGGTGGCTGCCACTAGAGAAGCTTTTGGGCGTAAAATGTGCATTTTGCCTTATGAAAAGCTGAGTAGAAGACAGACCTGGAAAAGTTGGGTCTGTCTAATTAAGTTGATTAGTTTTCAGCTGGAGGGGCTTCACTAATACATGGGGCAGACTTCACACTGGGCTCCACCCTGGGGAAGAGACAGGCTACGGCAAAGGCCTGTGGAGCGGTGGCAGTGAACTGTTACTGTGTTTTTGGGGTGGCTGGCAGTAGGCCAGCACCTGGTGAGGTAGGGAACCTCGATGTGTAGTTAGTGCCGGAGAGGCTTAGGTGTTATTTTTATGTTTTGAGTTTGTGTACTGCCAAATAAAGCTGGCTGAGGCCAGTTTTAACCTTACTCACATTGTGTGAATTCCCTGTGTGTGCTGGTCGTCTGCTTAGGAGACGACGATCCCCGGAGCTAATCCCTTACAGTATGTATAGATTTGTCTGTGTGTATTTGTATGTATATGTGTATGTATATATGTAAATATACATATATATATGTATGTCTGTATATTTCCTGTATATACTGTATATATGTATATATATATATATATATATCTCTGTATGTATGTGTGTACATTCAGCGTGCCACCATTTAAAATATACTATATGGGGGCATGCTGTATGTATTATATGGTATATGGTGGCACACTTTATGTATTATATGGTATATGGCGGCACGCTGTATGTATTATATGGTATATGGCGGCACGCTGTATGTATTATATGGTATATGGCGGCACGCTGTATGTATTATATGGTATATGGCGGCACGCTGTATGTATTATATGGTATATGGGGGCACGCTGTATGTATTATATGGTATATGGCGGCACGCTGTATGTATTATATGGTATATGGCGGCACGCTCTATGTATTATATGGTATATGGCGGCACGCTGTATGTATTATATGGTATATGGCGGCACGCTGTATGTATTATATGGTATATGGCTGCACGCTGTATGTATTATATGGTATATGGCTGCACGCTGTATGTATTATATGGTATATGGCTGCACGCTGTATGTATTATATGGTATATGGCGGCACGCTGTATGTATTATATGGTATATGGGGGCACGCTGTATGTATTATATGGTATATGGCGGCACGCTGTATGTATTATATGGTATATGGCGGCACGCTGTATGTATTATATGGTATATGGCGGCACGCTGTATTGATTTTTATATTATATGGCGGATTGTTTTATGTATATTGTTCTTTGTAGTAGCTCGCTGTGTGTATTATATAGTTATGTATTTTGCATTGCTTTATTTTCACATTTTTCACATTGGGTCTGGTCCTGACACTCCTTGATATTTTACATGTATAGGGGGGGGGGCGTTTTTCTATAGTTCACCTCAGGCAGCAGAAAGGCTAGGTGCACCCCTGGAGGTCACTGTGCACTCAAGGAGCCGTGCGTGCTAAAGAAATTCATGATTCTCATCTTCGCGGAAGAGCGCTGTGAGGTCTTATACATAACAGGTGTGTGCCTTTCCTATATATATCGGACGCTGAGCTCAGTGACTTAGCGCTCAGCGTCCGATATATCGGACCCTGAGCTGATGCCGGTTAGGCTCAAGATCTGAGCCGAACCAGCTTCAGGAAAGACGGGGTGCCGGCTGTGACTGATAGCCGGCACCCCAGTGTAACACCCGCGATCGGAGTTGTCTCCGATCGCGGGTGCTTAACCCGTTAAATGACGCGGTCAGCGCGACCGCGGCATCTAACATGCATCTGGGGGGACTTTCCCCCACAATCGCCCCCCCCAAACCGTTTTCGGGGGGCGCCGATTGTTGCTATAGCAAGAATTACTTGCAAGAATTGCCGGTAAGATGGCGTCTGTGACGTCATCTTACTGGCACAGTGCCAGCCTATGCAAGTGTAATATTTTGCTGATAATATTCAGCAATACATGAGTATTGCAGAATATTATCATGAACAAGCAATCAGATGATTGCTTGTTCATGTCCCATGGTATAAAAGTGAAAAAGTAAAAAAAAAAAAGTTATTCAATAAAAAAATAAAGTCATAAATCACTAAAAATGCCCCAAACCCCCAAAACATATAAAGAGACATATAACTCAAAAAAAAGTCTAAATCATAACACAAACCCCACATATATAGTATCACCGCGTCCGTAACAACCCGTAGAATAAAAGTAAATTATTATTGAACCCCCACGATAAACACCGTAAAAAAAAACTGTTATAAACCCTCCAAAAATTATGATTTTTACCTTTTCAATCCCACAAAAAATGCTATAAAATGTGATCAAAAAAACCATCTGTACTCCGACATGATACTGGTGCAAAGTACAACATGTCCCGCAAAAAACAAGCCATCAACCAGCTCCGTAGCCAAAAAAGTAACAATGTTATGCCACTTGGAAGACGGCAATGCAAAAATGATAGATTTTTCCCCACATTAGGGTTTTGTTTGACAAATTTAGTAAAACGTAAGAAAATATATTCATGTCTGGTATCCCCGTAATCGTATCAACCCATAGAATAAAGATAACATGATTATTAGTCTATACGGTGAACACCAAAAAAAAAAAAGTTAAAAATCCAGTACAGAATTGATGCTTTTCTACTCCTGCCCTCAAAAAAAGTTCCTAAATTTTCAACAATAGGTTATACCAACCCCAAAATGGTAACAATGGAAAAATCATCTCATCCCACAAAAGAAATGGCATCACATGGCCCCAATAACGAAAAAGCGAAAATTTTATAGCCTTCAAAAGGGGCCAATGAGGAAACTAAAATCCTGGCAGCTGCAGGGCCCTCCTTCCCTTCTGCACCTCGCTGTGCGCCCATAAAACAAGTCACAGCCACATGTGGGGGGTCTTTGTACTCAGGAGAAATTGCAGAACAAATTGTATGGTGTGTTTTCTCTTTTTATATTTTGGAAATGTGTAAATTTTAGGGCTAAATGAACGTATAAGGGAACAATATGACCATTCTAAATTTCACCTCCATTTTGATTCAATTACTATGAAGATCTCAAGGGGTTAACAATCTTCGTAAAAGCGGTTTCTGATAGCTTGAGGGGTGCAGATTTGAAAATGGGTTGGTTATGATGGGTTTTGATGCTAAATATGTAAAATTTCATTCAAAACTGTATTTATCCCCAAAATAGTCAATTCTGAAAATCCGGAAAAGCCATATTCTATTTGTAAGCCGCATGACGTCAAAATAAATTATCCAAACATTTCAGAAATTATGAAAATGTAAAGTAGACATATGGGAAATGTTATTCAGCAACTTATTTAGGTGGTAAATCTATCTGCCTGAAAACGCAATGATTTTGAATTTCGAAAATGGCAAATTTTTCAAAAAATGTATCATATTTTCTTTTTTTTTTGTAAATAAATGCAAAACTTATCTGCCAAAATTTACCACTAAAATGAAGTACAACATGTGGGGAAAAAACAATCTCAGAATCGTTTTGATAAGTAACAGTGTTCAAAAGTTATAACCATATAAAGCAAAGCAAGTCAGAATCCAAAAAATCGGGCTGAGCCTTAAGCTGTAAAATGGCTGCGTCCTTAAGGAGTTTAAGTTTGGCATTGTTGAGCTTTCTGCAGTGTTCCCTGAGGTTTCACATAATTCCAGATGTGTAGTAAAAAGTAGCAAATTTTGGCAAACAATGCACCTGCCCCCTATCAGGCATAGGGAAAAGCTTAGAGCTGTTTGCAAGTTTTTGGAGACCTATTTTTTCCGACCTGTGTTTAAAATAAAGTTGCTAATTAACTTTAAAGGGAACCCATCTCCAAGTTATACCCCACTAAACTCCTAGTCTCCCTATTTAGAGTATGAGTGTTTTCTAAATCTCTACATCAAGTTAACCATATTTGCCTGAATTTGGGGGAGATTATTTATGGGTAAAATAGACAAATAGTTTTTGCATATGAAATGGCCAGTAGTTACTGCATGTCCCACCGCTGTCCTGCGTTAATGAACGCTATATCCAGGTAGTTAACCAGGACTCAATAGTGCATGTGGTGCCACTGCTGCAAGAGTGTAGGAGTGGTCGTATCCAAGGGCAGCTATTTCATTTGTAGGGGACAATATGGCTATATGTATGAGAAATTATCTTCACAAATTTTTTTTAGTAACAACCAACTGAAGAAATGTATATATATGGCAGTGCAGGGAGTGCCAGATTCATAAAGAACTTGTGCCATGAAACAATGCAAAAAACTGTTTGTAACCGATCGTACCAAGCTATACAAATAATACATCAATACCATGTTCCATCACATTGCAGACAATCTGTCTTGTGGTTAAGATGTTAAATGGTTGGGGTTTCATTCCTCATGTAGGCTTGCCAAGTAAACAATATAAATTCCATATTTAAGATCATGTTCCCATGGCAATGAGCATACTCACTACAATGATGCTTTCATACTCTTGTCATGTTTATAGAAAATCTGTTGTTATTTGTTCTGCACTGGAGATCAAAATTAGAAAACAACACACAATTTCCTAAAAGTCAAGGTTGTTGGGAAGTCCTTTATGAATATGTCCTAATATGAGTAAAATAGCAGTATTTTAGCTTATTTCATAAATGTTATATATTTTAGCACAGAATGAAAATGTAAAATAGATTTTTGTAAAAGAACTCTGATCAAAATTAGAGAACACTTTTAGGGTGCATTCACACGTTGCAGTTAACCCCTTCCCGACATTTGACGTAATAATACTGCATGGCGGGAGGTGCGTTCCCGCAAAATGCAGTATTATTACGTCATGCTTCTGGCGCGGGCTCCTGAACGGAGCCGGCGCCAGAAGCTGCGGGTGTCGGCTATATATTATAGCCGACACCTGCCTCTAACAACCGGGATCGGAGATTTCTCCGATCGCGGGTGTTAACCCCTAACACGCCGCGGTCGCGCTGACCGCGGCGTGTCAGAGGCATTTAAATGCAATCTTAAGGGAATCGGACCCCCCCGCGGCGCTTACCGGGGGGGTCCGCTGCTCCGATCGCAGCCCCGGGACTGCCGATGCCCGGGGCTGCGAGATCTTCATCCGGAAGCCGGGTCCTGCCTTCTGGCAGGACCCGGCTGTAAGACACTGGGCATGCGCAGCATGCTCAGTGTCTTACATTACACAGTGCAATACTTCTGTATTGCACTGTGTAACCTGTAAAATAGCTTGAACAAGTGATCAGAAGATCACTTGTTCAAGCTTAGATGTCATTACCTGTAAAAAAAAGTTAAAACAATAAATAAAGGTTTTTTAAAATAAAAATAAATAATAAAAGAAAGTGAAAGTCCCCCCAAACACCACATTTCCCTTTACACAAGTAATAAAGTATAAAATACACTAAATCACAAAAAAACCCACTTATTTGGTATCGCCGCGTCCGTAACAATCTGTACAATAAATCCTAATCATAATTGGACCCGCTCGGTGAACGTGGTAAAAAAAAAAAACCAAAAACTTGCCAAAAATTAAAACTTTTTATCAAATTGCTTTACAAAAAATGTTCTAAAAAGTGATCCGAAAAAGTTACAAGCGCCAAAATGATACCACTGAAAAGAACAACTTGTCACGCAAAAAATAAGCTCACAACCAGCTCCGTCAACCAAAAAATACTATAGTTATGCAATACTAAAACAAATTCAATTTTTTCTATTCTAGTTTTCCTTTAATAAAATTGGACAAATATAAATAAAACTATATAAATGAGATATCACCGTAATCGTATTGATCCGTAGAATAAAGATAATATATTATTGTTATGCTACAGCGAACCCCCCCCCTCAAAAATGCTAAAAATCCAAAACAAGAATTGATGATTTTATTTTCCTCCACACGAAAAAAGTTAATAAAATTGCTTCAATAAGCTAAACACCCTCTAAAATAAAGGTTTTTTTACAGTGCATCGCGTCTCGCAAAAAAATAAGCCCTTATTTGTCTAAATTGCTTAAAAAATAAAGATTGTATAGCCTATTCCCAACGCGCGTTGTAATAGAACGGTGCGGCGGGTAGTGACTTGCCAACACGGTTCAGACACAGTGATCGGGGCAAGATGGCAGCTGATCCTAACAGCCATCCATCCTGCCCCATGGACCAGAAGGGTTATGTCCCCCCCACACACCCCCAGTTTATTATCGCTGCTATTGGCTCATCAATTCAGACGAGCCAATAGCAGCGAATTTACTTATGACGTCAGTAATACCGGTCACCATGTCTGTAGACACGGTGATCGGGGCAGAGTGGCGGCTGTTCCTGACAGCCACCAATTGTGCCTTGTGGTTCAGAGGGGTTTTGTTGCCCCCCTCTGTACATGTTTGCCGCTATTGGCTGGTCGATTTGGTCCAGCTAAAAGCAGCAATATTCGTCACAATGGGCATCGCTAGGGTGAATAAGAGCAACACTTGGCGATAATTTCCCTACTAAAACGAAGATATGGTACAAAAGCGCTGGCCGTGTACATTGTACAGATTACACTGTACAACTCTTACGAGCTGTTCCAATGTGCAGGTCCTGCCGTATCATTTCTCCGTTTTCAAGAGGAAGATATTAGGAAACTAATATTGGGACAAGAAGGACGGGGCCCCTGTACCTCTGGTTTAGATGTTCCTGTGTTTTGTCAGGGCAGCATTTTCACGGTAAATTCTGCTGCTTCTAAAGGTAGGACTCAATAAAGAGTCTGTTCCAAAAGAGGAGTTAGGATGGACACTATATACTAAGGATGGACACTATATACTAAGGATGGACACTATATACTACTAAGAGACCTGCGACAACTCCAAGTGTGACAAAAGTTTAGATGGTCCCCTGGTCTATTCTACCTCCTTATACGCAACACATTCAAAATTCACGCCCAACCTGTTGTGAATTCAGTAAAATGAATAATTGTAACAACTGGTAGGTCACGTTGCTCCCTATACCCCTCCACATTATTTCATATGGGGCGCCACATAACGGGCACTGAACGTTCCAGAAATAATTGCAATTTCCATCTTGGACTCCATCGCACATCGTATTTGGAAACCACCTGTATGTTCAAATGCTCATTTCATCACGTGTATTACACTACACCACATATTACACCTTGCTAAATTCCCCAAGGGGTGTACATTCAACAATTAGGGTCACTTTTCGGGTTTTCCTCCGCTTTGGTACCACTACGGTTCTCCAAATGTATCCTGACACATGTGAAGGATTTCTTGCAAATTTGGCCTCTAAAAGACAAACACCCCTCTTTTCCTCTACTGTGCGCCCATAAAGCATTTTATATGCACATGTGGGGTACTTCTACACTCAGGAGAAATAGTTTTTAACACCTTTTTCGGGGTTATTTAATATATTATCCCTTGTGGCTTACATAAATTAGGGGTAAAGTGACATTTATAGGAAAATTTTCACCTTTTTAATGTTTAGGGCCTAATTGGATCATTCACCTGTAGGGGCAAATACATATATTACACATTGCAAAATTCTCTAAGGGGTGTGTGTTCAAAAATTAGGGTCACTTTTTGGATTCTTATCTGTTTTATACCACTAGGGCTCTCCAAATGCATGTCAAACATTTCTGTCAAATTTGGCTTCTAAAAGGCAAACCTCCCCCTTTCCTTTTACTGTGCGCCCATACAACATTTTATATACACATGTGGGGTACTTCTACACTCAAGAGAAATAGGTTTACACATTTTGGGGGGTTATTAAATTTTTTTTATCCCTTGTGGCTACAAAAAATTAGGGGTACAATGACCTTTATAAGAAAATGTTCACCTTTGTCCTATTTAAGCCCTAATTAAATCAAACACCTATATGGACAAATACTCATATTACACCTTACTAAATTCTCTAAGGGGTGTGCTTTCCAAAATGGTGTCACTTGTTGGGGTTCCGCTCTGTTTTGGTACCACTACGGCTCTCCAAATGCATCCTGACACATGTAAAGGATGTTTGTCAAATTTGGCTTCTAAAAGGCCAACGCCCCTCTTTCCCTTCTGAGCTTCACTGCGTACCCATACAACATTTTATTTGCATGTGTGGGGCAATTTTATACTCGGGAGAAATGCTAGTACACATTTTTTGGGGTTGTTTCATCTTTAATGCCTTATGGGATACAAAAATTAGCTGTAAAAGTGACTTTTTTGGGAAAATGTCCATCTTTTTCCTTTTAGGGACCTAATTGAAGCAAACACCTGTGGGGGAAAATACACATATTACACCTTGCTAAATTCTCCAAAGGGTGCACTTTCCAAAATGGTGACACTTGTTGGGGTTCCCCTCTGTTTTGGTACCACTAGGGCTCTCCAAATGCATCCTGACACATGTAATGGATGATTGTCAAATCTGGCTTCTAAAAGGCCAAAGCTCCTCCTTCCCTTCTGAGCCCTACTGTGTACCCATACAACACTTTATATGCAAAAGTGGTGCAGTTCTGTGCTTAGGAGAAATAGTTTTACACATTTATGGGAGTTGTTTCATCTTTTATCCCTTGTGGCTTACAAAAATTTGGGGTAAAAGTGACTTTTTTGAGAACATTTTCACCTTTTTTCCCTTTTGGGGCCTAATTGAATCAAACACCTGTTTGGGCAAATACACAAATTACACCTTGCTAAACTCTCCAAGGGGTGTACTTTCCAGAATGGTGTCTCTTGTTGGGGCTTTCCTCTGTTTTGGTACTATTATGGCTCTCCAAATGCATCCTGACACATGAAAACTTTTTCAGCCATATTTGCCCTGCAAAAACGAAACAACGCTCTTTCCCTTCCAGGTGCCCCACTGTGCCCGTACAGAAGGGTACAGTGACAAAATGGGCATTGGCATGCTCAGGAGGAATTGCCTTAAACATGGTAAAATGCATTTTCCTTTTTAACCCATTGTGAAGGTGCAAATTTTAGTGTTCAATGAATCTATTGTAAGATAAAATTACATTTCTGTAATTTCACTTTCATTTATCTTTCACCCTCATGAAACGCTCAAAGGGTTAACAAAATTCCCAAAGGTTGTTATGAATATTTTGAGGGGTGTAGTTTCTAAAATGGTGTCATTTGTGGGGGTTTTCTATCATGTAGGCCTTATAAAGTCACTTCTAACTAAACTGACCCTCCAAAAGTAGGTTTTGATGATTTTCGTGAAAATCAGAAAAATTGCACCTAAAGTTATAAGCCTCCTAACATCCTAAAAAAAAGGAAAAGATGTTTGAAAAATGATGCCAAGTTAAAGCAGACATATGGAAAATGTTAGTTATCAAGTTATTTTAGTGATATGACTAACTTTCCAAAAAGTAGAAAATTTTGAATTTTGAAAACATTGTTTTTTTCAAAATTTTTGGCAAATTTCCATTTATTTCATAAATAAATACCAAACATATTGATTAAATTTCTCGACCAACATGAAGTACAATGTGTCACGAAAAAACAATCTCAAAATCAACTGGATATGTTAAAGTGTTCCAAAGTTATAACCACTTAAATAGACACATGTCAGATTTTAAAAAATGGGCCGTGTCAGGAAGGTGAAAAGTGGCTTCAGCGTTAAGGGGTTAAAACTGCATCGCAATCAGATTTGAGGTGGTTTCAGGTGCAGTTTTGTCAATTGAACAGGTGAAGGACGTGAACTGAACGAGTGAATTTGATTTTGAAGGGGAAATCGGCTTCTCAAATGTCATTCACCCGTTCAGTTCATGTCTTTCACCTGTGAAATTGACAAAACTGCACCTAAAACCACCTCAAAGCTGATTGCATTGCAGTTTTAACTGCAACGTGTGACCGCACCCTCAGATGCCTGCAAGTTATTGGTGTTAATTTGCCACCTGGTGCTAAATTCCTTAATAATCTTACCCCATTTAACTGGCAGCCTTACTTTCCTGTTTACAAAAATGGTGTGCCGCTCCAAAGTGACTGAAACCCTCTGCTAATCAGGGCTACCATGTGGAAAACTAAGCTGTGATTTGGTTATAATCCTTTCTTTGGTATTTTTGGTATTCACTGTATTGTCACTGTATTTGCTGATTATTTTAAAATTGTGATAGATTTTGGACAAAACAGCATTAATGGTGGTGCGGCCTGTGTCTCACTGTGATTAATTTATACTCCCATATACTTGGTCCTAGCTTCAAGATCCCATGAGATCAGATGAAAAAAGAGAATTGTTAGCTTCATAGCTGTCAATACAACTGTCAATTGTAACAGAAACAAGGAGATATTAGGCCCTTCCCACTGCTATGGACCGTAGTGTTGAAGTCATGCGCTCCATTACATTTCCTCTTGGCTGGGCATGTAGCTACAAAGTGAGATAATCACACACTGCTATCTAATCTTTATGTGTTTCTGTGTAGCCACCCAGTACTCATCTTGGGAAATGCTGCCTTTCAAAGCTTTTGATAGCATGATGCAACGTTGTATTGAATTGGTATGGTGTATCCTACATAGTTGGAACTTCAACTACATTGATACATACATACATGATATATTTACAGTATTAGCCGAGGTACCTAATTTGCCACAAAAAACTGGGAAAACGTATTGACTCAAGTATAAGCCTAGGGCGGAAATGCAGAAACTACTCTGTAATGAAAAGTAACAGAGCCCCTTATTAATTAAATGTCCAGCAGCAGAGCCCCCCTTAGTAATTAAATGTCCAGCAGCAGAGCACCCCTTCACAATAATAAACGTACTACTTACCTACTCCTCTTCTCCTTGTGCCTTGTTTTCTCCCTGCCTCTCTGGTCTCACTGGTGTGGGTGGCAACATGCCAGATCATAGTGTGTGTGAGCAGATAGTATAGACATGCCTCTGCCCGCATTGCTGGAAAGCTGGAGAAGCAGGGAAAGCGTAAAATATACAAGTTAATTTTTTTATACATGTGAGTATAAGCCAATTGGGTCTTTTCGGCACATATACTCAATTATATACAGTGTATCACAGTGCACCTTACAAGATATTTAGAATTGATTGCTGTAATGCAGTTTATTACTGTAGTTTGAAGTTATTTTCTATTTTTAGTTTACAGAGAAAATGTTTCCATGGGGTTTTATTCCACATGCTGTATAGATAAATTTTCAATGTTTTTGCAGATAACATTGTTAGAGTGCAGCAGGTGGAATGGCTTAGTTAGTGTAACATTATGTTAGCACCACACCTCTTTGACACAGGAAGCACCACAGAACATCTCAAATATCTCTTCTCACTTTACTAACTCCATTAATATCTGCTGCGTCTTGAAAAATTGGCTGCGCTTTAAAAGGGCTTCACAATATTAGAGAAAAATCATCACTATTACATTACAAGCATTTCTGTTAAAGAAGATTAAACCGCAATCTATACTGACCTTCCTCGTTACACTGATAGGTCTTTTAGTTTCCCATTTTTTTTTTTAAATCCAGAAATGGACATCATGTACATCCACCATGTGTGTGACAGATGTGCCAATCATCAGCCTCTGCTGTCTCTTGCCTAATGAATGTGACACAATTTTGGTCATTAAACTACCTTCCTCTACAGCTCAGGGGTAGTGATGTTGCCGCAAGAATCTGTCTCTAGCAATCAGAGGACTGTCTGCTTCAGTCAGAAGGGAAATGGGAGCATGTGAAAGGTCAGACAGGTACTAAGACTCCATTGTTAGGGGCAAGGCCAGTGGGGGGCCCATTGAATGTAGTCCAGACGGAACAACAATCGCCATATACAGCCCCCCAGCAATCACTTTATACAGCCCCCTAGAAATCACTATATACAGCACCCCCAGCAATCACTATATACAGCTCCCCCCAGCAATCACTATATACAGCTCCCCCCAGCAATCACTATATACAGCTCCCCCCAGCAATCACTATATACAGCTCCCCCAGAAATCACTATATACAGCTCCCCCCAGCAATCACTATATACAGCTCCCCTCAGCAATCACTATATACAGCTCCCCCCAGCAATCACTATATACAGCTCCCCCAGCAATCACTATATACAGCTCCCCCCAGCAATCACTATATACAGCTCCCCCCAGCAATCACTATATACAGCTCCCCCAGCAATCACTATATACAGCTCCCCCCAGCAATCACTATATACAGCTCCCCCCAGCAATCACTATATACAGCTCCCCCCAGCAATCACTATATACAGCTCCCCCCAGCAATCACTATATACAGCTCCCCCAGCAATCACTATATACAGCTCCCCTAGAAATCACTATATACAGCTCCCCTAGCAATCACTATATACAGCTCCCCTAGCAATCACTATATACAGCTCCCCTAGCAATCACTATATACAGCTCCCCCAGCAATCACTATATACAGCCCCAGTATACATTCCCCTATAACTATATACTGCCCTCCTATTATAACTATATACAGCCTCCCTATAACTAAATACAGCCCTAGGTAAATAATAAAATTGTACTCGCCTTACCCCGTTCCCCTGATGTGCGACCTCTTCCCTTGCAGTTTCAGGATACTGCTCTCGGGCTACGGCAAGATGGCGGCGCCAATAGTGGCATGGCGCCGCCATCTTGTCATAGTACGATCGTCTATAGCAAAGCAGGGAACTGCTCCCTTGCTCTGCTATATATCAGCTCGAGATCTACACGGGGTGCCGGCTGTAACTAAGTGAAGGATTTTGGTCAATAATTCCTACTCAGAATGGTCATTTAGCAAAATAAAAAAGGGAAAAGCACTAATATTGTGCAGTTATTTCTATTTATCCACTTAGAGTGCATGTTGTATAGTATTGCACTCACCTTCTTCGGTTGTGTTCCAGGCCACAACCACTTTGTATAGCTTTACAACGAAGGGATTTTAATCCATGGGGCAGCCTCAGATAACTCATAGTGAAACAATGGGTCTGTAAAACAGGCAAAAGCATTCGGTGCTATAAAATAGCTAAAAAAATTCCATTTGGGCCCTCAAATTAAAAAATTACAAGCCTTCTATTCAAAATAAGTATTAAAAAACATACATTAAAAATCATTTCAGGATCCAAAGTGGACTCAACCTAAGGACTCATTCACATGGCCGTCTGCGGGGACGTACATGCGGCCGCACACCGATCCGGGCCACACACCGCAAAAAGATAGAGCATGCTCTATCTTTCGGCGTGTGTGCACCCGTGCGCTGCTATTCTCTATGGAGGGAGGAGGGGTCACCTCCTCCTCCTCTCCAGCACACGGCGGAATGCCCGAATGGCCGGCATAATGCGTGTGAATGGACCCTCAGTCAAATTTGACTGTGGACGAGCCTAGTTCATCTCTTGTGTATGAAAGAGTATATCATTTTAACATTATCTATATAGGATTTTTATGTATGTTTTTTAATACTTATTTTGAATAAAAGACTTGTAATTTGTCCATGAATTGGGGCTCTCAAATGGAATTTTTGGAGCTATTCCATAGCACTGAACGCTTTTGCCCGTACTCAGAATGGTCACCAGTTCTAAGTTTGAACTTATTTATTAATTACATAGAGGTCAGAATAAATAGTACTGTGTGTACTTTTGCAGATAACACCAAACTGTGTAGTGTAATTGGGTCTATAGACGATGCTCATAGGCTGCAGGGTTATGCACCTTGGGGCTAATATGCAACATATGTCCTTGGGGGAGTAAATCTGGGAGAACCTTGTTGTGAAGGACCTGGGTGTACAAGTAGATCATAAATTAAATAACAGCATGCAATGTCAATCAGCTGCCTCTAAAGCCAGCAAGATCTTGTCATGTATCAAAAGTGGTATGGGCTCTCGGGATTGGGATGTAATGTTACCAATGTACACTAGTTTCTAAAAAATAAACACTGGAGCTTGAGAGGGTACAACAAAGAGCCACAAAAATGATTAGGGGTATGGAGGGGTATTAAGCCTGGAGGTTTCACTATGGGAAAATATGGAAAGAATTACTGTAGATTTATTCTAGATGAGAGACGACTAAAAGGGGGCATAATTTATTTAAGTATATAAATGGCCTATACAAAACATATGGTGGAAATCTAAATATAAATGTATTTAAAATGCTCCAGATATAATTAGCAGTTGGCAACCCACGCCTTTCATTGTAAAAAGGTATAACCCGTGGATCTGTGTGATGCATTCTAGCTGAATAGGGGCAAAAATATGGGGAGATTTATCAGAAATTTCAGAGATAAAACTGTTCTAGTTGATCATGGCAACCAATAAGAGCTCAGCTTTTATTTTATAAACTCCTGTGGGAAAATGAAAGCTGAACTCTGATTTGTTTCCCTGAGTAACTAGAATAGTTTTGCTCTTAGACACATATGATAAATCTCTCCCTATTATAGTGTCAGTCATGTTACCCTCTTGTATACACAAGCACACATGCACTCCCGCCTCGTCCTTATCTTCATCAGGGGCGCAGTGACCAGGCCTGCGAATGGAGGAGGCCCGCAGTCTGCTGCATTCTGTGGGTCCATAACCGGGGAAGATAATAAATGACATGTGTGTAAGACATGCATACAATTGATTAAACAGCGACATGTCTGTGCATTCTGCCTGCACACATACTATGATGCGGTGGTGGCGCCACCTGATGACATGTCGAGCTGTGATTGGCTGCCATGAGCAACTAGAAGAGTGTTGCTCTCAGACACTTTTGGTAAATCTCCCCCAGTATCTTATAAAGGAGGCTGCTGTTGGACAGTATATTTCTGGTTTATGACTATGGTTCTGTGAGTATATGTCTGTGTAGCATGTATCTATATATTCTTAAGTGTAATATCCTGATCACTAGTGTTAGAAATGGTCTATTCTGATGAGTATTTCTTATGGGAAGTTCATCAATCTGTTCATCAACCACAGTAAGACACTACATCTCTTCCTGTATGTTTCTTAATGAAGCGTTGGTTGCTGTGGTAATATGGTGCGTGCAGACTTCACGTGTCGGGTGAATATAGGGCCGCAGCATTTGTATTCTGAGTGTTGGTCCTAGAAATGGAACAGTTGCTAAATTTTGTAAATGCGCGAGCTGAAATACTTCTTAATTCAGTGGAAAACTGTATAGAAGGATGATACGAGTAATATATTTTGCTACCGTGCTTTTACAATAAAATATCATGTTTATGCCAGCGTGACATAATGTGTGGTATTCTAATGCCCCTAAGCCTCACCTATATGATCATTGTGATATCTTTCTATATTCTGGGATATTCAGCATAACATAGAAAAATAACCTTGAAAGCTACTGTACATACAACAATCTCATTTTGACTTTTTGCAGTGGCCGTTTAGTGTAAATATTCTACTGTGCTAGTTTTCTACAGTGGTGCATCAGAAAACCAGAAAAACTCCAATCCCCGGTGTTTAACCCCTTAATCTAAGTGGGTATAGAGGGAGCAAACAAGAAAAATGTGCGTGATAGTACTTAGTTGAACCGTGCGCCACAATTGTGTCTGCACCACAATTCTGTCCGCTGAACAAAGTGCACAAAAAAATGGGTCACTTCCAGAGCAGTACAAGGGGCACCAGATTCATAAAGAATGTGCATCACAATAAATTAACCTGCGCACCCTGCACACTTCACAGGCAAACTGCACACAGTGCAGTTTGTACTTTTATTAATAAATGTGGGTTAATTTTTATTACAAAAGGCACACACTCTACCTATTTCTACACCCGTACCAACCAAGCCTAAACAGTATAATTTACATAAATCATAATCTACCATGAAAATCCATCGTGCTAAACCAGGGATATCATAGAACTAGGCACAAAGGCTGTGGAAATCTTTTTATATTTGTTATCCATGGCCTCCTTCTTTCTAAAATGAACTAAACTTTGCTAATGCTAATTATACAAGGGCCTTTAGGAGTGTTACCAAAACACCTTAATGCTGTAGCTTCATGGGCTGTTACACTATCTCACTCTCGGGGCTCTCTTAGCACTTCCCTTTGCCCTCTGCTCAATGTAATCGCACTGCAGCAGAGGATGTTTCAGCACACAGTGGGGGGGAGGAGGGGTCTTGCACAGTGTAACAACTGTGAAGCATGGAGGGACTCGCGTAATGCCCCCAGAGCCCTTCTGACTCATTAGCATAATTATACAGGTTGATTTTAGGAGGCTGTGAATAACTAATATAAGAAGAGATTCTCACAGTCACATGCCACTGTTTTATCATACTTTATTTAGATGATACATTTCCTTTAAATAAAGGCAAAACAATTCCAAAATTTACATTTTTAAATCATCCATCAAATAAAAAATTATTTTAAATGTGGTAATGATGTTTTAAGAAATGTACAGGTCTTTACACAAGAAACAAACCTTCGCACAGCTACACTGACAAAATTTTTTGTGATTTATGCATTCTTCATACAGTATTCATATTAAATAATAAGAGAAGAAAGGTTTCATGTTATTTAGCGTCTGTAATAAGTGCATAAATTAGAAAAAATCTTTGTGTTCTTTTTTTTAAATATTCAGATGTAGCAATAGTTAACATTACTGAAAATTATATTCACTCAGACCGCAGACTGTGTTATTACGCCTGGTTAACGGGTTAAGCCAATATTGTTTACTGGTGCTATGTCTGTACTGTACAGAAAAGGTTAGTAAATGTTTGCCAGGAGAATATGTGAAACACAAAATTGTGCCATTAAAAACTCCATTCCATCCTGCAAAAAAACAAGACCCCATACAACTATAGTGAATTGAAGCTCATCTAACTTCTGTGGTCTCTTCTTCTCTGAAAAGTTTGCAATAAGCGACACCGCTCATAAAAAAGGGCACAACTATAAGTTATTGCCCTTCATCTACTATATTTTTTGCATAAAGCTGGTAATGCTCTTCTGTCATGTAGCACATGCAACATCCCCACTGGGGGCTGACAGTATTTGGGGACAGCTGAAGGCTGGGACCAGAGTGGCTTGATAGATGCGAGGCCGCAGGTTTCACAGAAGCCTTTGGTCCTTGGATAAGCCTCATTCACAACCATCTGGGCCTGTAAGGTGAAGCAAGTAGAGGGGTAGGCTGTATGACAATGAAGATACCCCCTGGGGCACTCCTGGTGTAGACATCAAATCTCTGGCATATGATAGTAAGGGTGGCCCATGATGGAAGCAGCAGGCCAGGTGCACACATAGCAAATGGAGATCTTGAAAACAACTCACAGCTGTTTATAAAATGAAAGCTGAGCTCTAATTGGTTTCCATTGGCAACTAGAACACTTTTACCTCAGACACTTCTGATAAATCTCCCCCACAGTTCCTTTTTTAGTGGAACTGTACAGCAGCAGATGGTAACTCCTTCCATCAGAGGGCGAGCAGGGCTGGAGGTGGCAGTAGGAAAAGTCCTTGTCTAGCAGAAACCTCAGTCTGGATTGGTACTGGTAGTCAACCAGGCTGGAAAGAATCTCTGGTGAACCAGGCTGGCTCTGCTGCATCAGCAGCATGATGGCAATACAGCAGTCAGTAGCAAGTCTCAGGAGTGGGACACTAAATAAAAAATGACAAGCCCAGAGCTCAAGACAGAGCCTATATTTATAGGTTTGCTCTGTCTAGACGATCTTGGTTGGTAACCAATGAGCTGCCTATTCAATTAGTGAATCGTGAAGGTTACAATTAGTACTGATATAATGTAAATATAACTTTTAACTCTGGGTTAACAGACATACAAATAATGCACATATTGGGGCTTATTTACTAAGCGTCCCGTGGACTGCACTTTTGTTGATATTACAACGTTTTCAGATTAGCGCTGCTGGCACAGGTATTTAGAAGGGGATTTTGGCACATGTGAACGGATTTTGGCGCATCGGCGCTGGCTGTCATGCGACATAAATCGTGGGGGCGGGCCAACGGTTGATCTGACTGATTCGGACAAAGCAGGGGATTTAACTTTAAAATTGTGTTGCAACCAATACATACACCGGGAAGAAGATGGTGAACTCCAGTGGACCTGAGCGGGGAAGTGACACATGCAGGAAATCGGGGGCACAATCTTTGTGAATCGCACCGGAGTGCATGATCGTCGGACACTCCGCATCTCGGGAACTCCGTCGGCAAGGTAAGTAAATGTGCCCCATAATTTCCATTTCCCACCACTTGGTAGCAGTGTTATGCCATGCAACCTTACCAGGAGATTTAATATACAATTAATGGGATCCTGAGTGCTAATGAGGCGCTACGTACTTGGATTACCTGAGTTGGGAAAGCTAATGGGGTGATCAGTCTCACTAGATCACTTGAGAAATAATTCAAGAGTTGTATTTAGTAATGGCCCAGCTCCAGAACATTACACAAACCCAACATGATCGTAATGATAGTTCAGAGTGTTTCACGCCAATCTTGTTGTGAGACATTTTGTGGGCAAAATAAACTTATGGCAAACAGCTCTTAAATTAGAGGTAGACTCCTTGTGGTTATGAATATAACTGAGTCAAAGTATTGCTTGCTATATGTATCTGTAGTCCAATGTATTGGATATTGGAGATAGCTCTACTAGAACTTATAAAATATCCACTCTTGAGGCGCTTCCTCTGGATCTATCTTTTCTTTATTTTTATATAAAATGTTTAAAAATACACAGGCTCATGTACTAATCCATATAAATGTTAAGTGTACTTCAAACCTTGTGAACAACAACAATATACCATAGGTGCAAAGATTTTAAACTAGTGCAGTGAATGCAAACCAGTGTTTTGGGCCTGGTCATTCTCTATGATACAAGGTCTGTTCTTATGCTTCCCCTTTAGCGTGTCATGAAGTTTCTAGGTTTTCCAAAGTTATCTTGTATCATCTTTACAGCAGTATTCCTATGGTGTAGTCCTCGATGCTTTAATACAGCCCTTCATTGATCCAGTCTGTAGATTAGGTAATGATTTCCATTTCCAAGAAGAAATACTTTTCTGTTCATCTCTTGTACTTCTCTGGTCCGCTGGCTTGGGATGATGTAAGACTGATGCTGACCTCCCCCTCTCTAGCATGGAAAGCAAATTGGTTTGCATCAAACTGTTGAAACAAAGCTAATATTATGTTTAGCAGAGATCAGCTTGTACTTCCCCATTTTAAGTCACATGATTTTGTTTCGCATAACTGAGTCATTGAACGCCTCACAAGAAGTCTTTCTTTCAGCAGAAAAGTCAATGGTACTGGCATATCTTTTTCTTTTAACAATATTATAATGTAACATCTACCACAGAGGACTCTTCTTGTTGTGATGTATACTACTGCAGAATATTTTGGTATGATAGGATTCTGGTACTCCTGTCTTCTACAGTATTTTCTTTTATAATACTTGAAAGTTTTCTGAACAGTCTTTGTTCTGCTTACATAGCTACACATTCGTACAGAGTTTCCTTTTAGGAGCTCTTCCGGACACTTTCTCTTAATTGTGCAGCAATCACCTCTTTTACATTACAAACAGGATTACAGTATAAGATGTAAACTTTCTTCCTGCACATAGGGTCTATGAGAGCGTTTTTACCAACACGCTAAGAGGCATATTTATCTTGGCGCTCGTGCACCAGCACATGATTGCCCCGCTGCTGCATTTTCGCTGTGGTATACATCAACAGGCTGTAAATTACAGAAACAAGACAGGATGTATATGAATTGTAACAAATCCTTTATTGAATCAAAAAAATATATACATAAAAACACTTAAAAGGCACTAAGTGTGCTGTGGTCCAGCAACCAACCCTGATCTCAATGCAAAATGAGAAGTGAATATGATGTACATATCAGGCCATGAAACCTGGTTTGGCACAAGACTAACAACAGTCAAAGATAACCTAAATAAATGTGCAGACATATGAATATAAGTAGCTTGGCCATGAAGAGAATATTAAGAATATTTACCTAAAGTGCATAGTGCAGTCAGGGAGGGTGCTGGAGGAAAGATGCCCAGCACCCTCCCTGTGCTGGGCATCTTTCCTCCAGCACCCTCCCTGACTGCACTATGCACTTTAGGTAAATATTCTTACTATTCTCTTCATTCCTCAGCATTCCTCAGAGATTTTGGTCCATATTGACATGATGGCATCACACAGTTGCCGCTGATTTGTCGGCTGCACATCCATGATGCGAATCTCCCGTTCCACCACATCCCAAAGATGCTCTATTGGATTGAGATCTGGTGACTGTGGAGGCCATTTGAGTACAGTGAACTCATTGTCATGTTCAAGAAACCAGTCTGAGATGATTCCAGCTTTATGACATGGCGCATTATCCTGCTGAAAGTAGCCATCAGATGTTGGGTACACTGTGGTCTTAAAGGGATGGACATGGTCAGCAACAATACTCAGGTAGGCTGTGGCATTGCAACGATGCTCAATTGGTACCAAGGGGCCCAAAGAGTGCCAAGAAAATATTCCCCACACCATGACACCACCACCACCAGCCTGAACCGTTGATACAAGGCAGGATGGATCCATGCTTTCATGTTGTTGACGCCAAATTCTGACCCTACCATCCGAATGTCGCAGCAGAAATCGAGACTCATCAGACCAGGCAATGTTTTTCCAATCTTCTACTGTCCAATTTCAATGAGCTTGTGCAAATTGTAGCCTCAGTTTCCTGTTCTTAGCTGAAAGGAGTGGCACCCGGTGTGGTCTTCTGCTGCTGTAACCCATCTGCCTCAAAGTTTGACGTACTGTGCATTCAGAGATGCTCTTCTGCCTACCTTGGTTGTAACGGGTGGCGATTTGAGTCACTGTTGCCTTTCTATCAGCTCGAACCAGTTTGCCCATTCTCCTCTGGCATCAACAAGGCATTTCCGCCCACAGAACTGCCGCTCACTGGATGTTTTTTCTTTTTCGGACCATTCTCTGTAAACCCTAGAGATGGTTGTGCGTGAAAATCCCAGTAGATCAGCAGTTTCTGAAATACTCAGACCAGCCCTTCTAGCACCAACAACCATGCCATGTTCAAAGGCACTCAAATCACCTTTCTTCCCCATACTGATGCTCGGTTTGAACTCCAGGAGATTGTCTTGACCATGTCTACATGCCTAAATGCACTGAGTTGCCGCCATGTGATTGGCTGATTAGAAATTAAGTGTTAACGAGCAGTTGGACAGGTGTACCTAATAAATTGGCCGGTGAGTGTACACCTATGTAGATATTGCATTAAAAAACAGATGTTTGCCGCTAGAATAGTCATTTACCACATTAACAATGTAGAGAATGTAGTTATGATTCATGTGATGTTAGCTTCATTGAAAGAAAATGTGCTTTTCTTTCAAAAATAAGGAATATATTTTGTATTTTTTAAGATATTAATTGTGGGAAAGTGCTCACTTATTATAGTACACTACATAAACTCCTAGTTAAAGAACTTTATGAGTTGTAAAGTTGTTTTTCCTATTTTAATGTAAAATTATTCCCATGGCCTCATATCTTCAATGTTAACAATAGCCACTAGATGGCAGTGCCAGCTAACAATAGCAACGCAGAAGAATTTGGATAGACTATATATATATTATAACACCTTTGTGTAGTTTATTTTGTAAACTTTTTCTTTTTTTCTTACAGCAATTTGTAATTTTACAAGCCCAGGATCCCCACAAATTTCCCTTCAAATTGGAGATGTGGTCCACATAATAGAGTGTTATGAAGGTAAGGATCACTTTGTTCTATTGCTTCATTTATAAAATGTTGGACAAGTTAAATATGTTTGTATGATATATAGTGGGTACAGAAAATATTCAAACCCCTTTACATTTTTCACTCTTCATTGCATTGAAGCTAATTGGTAAGTAAGTTAAGTTATTTTCCCTCATTAATCTTCACTCTGCTCCCCATTTTGACAAAAAAACCCAAAAATGTAGATTTTTGCAAAATTATTAAACAAGAAAAACTAAAATAACACATGGTCATAAGTATTCAGACAATGAAAAAGATTCAAAAGATCCAGCACTTTTTATATGAAAAATTCTTGCTTCTTTATTAAATCATCATATAAAATCAATTAGCACATAGCGGTATCCACAAACAGATACGCGTTTCGAGTAAAAAAAACTGTTTTGTGGATACCGCAATGTGCTGATCGATTTTATATGATGATTTAATAAAAAAGCAAGAATTTTTCATATAAAAAGTGCTGGATCATTTGAATCTTTTTCATTGTCTGCAAAAACCTGCAACCAGAGGGTGTATCCTTTTGCACTTTCAAGAGGACGGGGAGGATCACCAAATGCTCACAGGTGTAAGGATTTCCTTCAAAACACACTTGCCGCATGGACTTTTCATAAGTATTCAGACCAGTATTGGGTAGAAGCACCTTTTCAGCTAGTAGAAGCTAGTATAGCCATGAGTCTCTTGGGAATTATGTGGACTTGGGGATCCTCTGCCATTCATCCTTGCAGATCCCCTCAGTTCCCTCAAGTTGTATGGTCCATGTTGGTGGAAGCCATTTTCAAGTCTCCGCAGAAATCCTCAATAGGGTTCAGGTCAGGGCTCTGACTGGGCTAGTCACAGAATAGTCAAAGAGTTGTTATGAAGCCACTGCTTTGTAATTTTTTTATTTGTGCTTAGGGTCATTGTCTTGTTGGAAGGTGAAGAGGTCCAGAACACGCTGTAAGAGGTTAGCATCCATGATATCTCTGTACTTGACCAAATTTCTCTTTCCTTCAATTGCAACCACTCATCCTGTCCCTGTAGCTCAAAAACACCCCCATAGCATGATGCTGTCACCAGCATGTGTCACTGGTAGGATTGTATTTGGAAGGTCATGAGCAGTGCCTGGTTTTCTCCACACATACCACTTAGAATTAACACCAAAAAGTTCCTTCTTCATCTCATCAGACCAGAGAATCTTATTTCTCATAGTCTGGGAGTCCTTCATGTGTTTTTTTTGGAAACTGCATGCAGTTTTTTATATGTCTTGCACCAAGGAGAGGCTTCCGTTGGCACACTCTGCTATAAAGCCCCGAGTGGTGGAGGCTGCAGTGATAGCTGACTTTGTTGAACTTTCTCCCCTCTACCTACTGCATCTCTGGAGCTCAGCCTTAGTGGTTTTGGGGCTCTTCTTTACTTCTCTCACCAAGGCTCTTCTCTCATGATTGCTTAGTTTGGCTAAATGGCAAAGTTGCGGAAGAGTTGTGGTCTTCCCAAACTTCTTCCATTTAAGGATTATGGAGGCCAATGTACTCTAAGAAACCTTGAGTTCTGAAGAAATTCTTTTGTAACCTTGGCCAGACCTCATGATTGCTCTCACATGCACTGTGAGCTGTGTGGTGCCATATAGACGTGTGTGTCTTTCCTAATGAAGTCCAATCAGTTTAATTAAACACAGCTGGACTCCAATGAGGATCAGAAGCAAATGGACAGCATGTGAGTTAAATATGAGTGGCACAGCAAAGGGTCTGAATACTTATGACCATGTGATATTTCAGACCATGTGATATTTCAGTTTTTCTTGTTTAATAAATTAGCAAAAATAATTAGCAAAAATATCTCCATTTGTTTTTTTTTAATATGGGGCGAAGAGTGTGCGTTAATGAGCAAAATTAGAACTTTTTTGATCATAGCAATTGGCAGCAATGAAACAAACAGTGAAACATTTAAAGGGGCCTGAATACTTTCCATACCCACTGTATGTGAGGCTATTCCTGAACCTTTGTAGACAAAAAAAATCACCTACCAAAAATTTAGAGGCCTTCCTTAAGTAGATTAATCACCATGATATAATGTGTGTTTGGGAATGATATAGAGTTTCAGTCTCACTGGTGGAGAAAACACTGAACAGTCTCACATGCTTTAATGAAAGGTGACTTTCCACTTTACTGCATTGACAAATCTTATAAATTGTTATGAGCTGTTGGTATTGTTTTATAACAAACAGCAGCAACTGAATAGTGTCACAATGGGGAAGGCAAGATTGAAATTTAACATCAGGTTTAATCACGTAATGCCCTTTTTGGCTAAGTATGCCACGCTGTTATTAATTCTCTATGGCAAATTACTCTTAAGTGGCATTAAATGGAAGGTTTCATCGTGGGGATATTTTATCAGGGATTTTTTATTCTCCAGGTTTTAAAAGGCACTTGCATAATGTTATTTAAAGGGGTTATCCGGGTTTAATTTTTTTTTTATGGCCGGGGTGGGGAGGGATAATTAAACATAATAAACATGGACTTACCTCCTCCGGCGCCGCTGATGTCCCGCGCCGCGGTCACTTCGATCCGTGCCCCTGTAAACAAACGGGCACGGAAGCCGCGCACAGGGAGCTTCCGGTCCACGATGTGGACGGCTCCTCCCATGCGTCCCTATCTCTCAGCGTTGTAAGCGCTGAGAGATGGTGCGCATGGGAGCTTCCAGCCGGCCGGAAGCTCCCTGTGCGCCGGTGTAATGAAACCGGCGCACAGAGAAGACGGGCCGCGGCGCGGGACATCGGCAGCACCGGAGGAGGTAAGTACATGTTTATTATGTTTAATTATCCCTCCCCACCCCGGCCATAAAAAAAAATTAAACCCGGATAACCCCTTTAAAGGACGCTTGCATGAGAATATTTAAAGGAATTGTCCAGTTTTAGAGCATTTTGGCTGGTACATGCAACTTAAACAACCCACATTTATCAAAAAACAGAGCAAACTGCATTATGTGCAGGTTGCCCGTGAAGTGTGCAGATTCAGGAATTGTTCTTCATGAATCTGGCACCCCCTGCACTGCTCAGGAACATTGAACCTTTTTTTTTTTTTGGCAAACTTTGTTCATGCTGCAGAATTGTAGCGCATGGTCGGACTAAGCAGTACTTAGCTCCTTTTGGTGAACATTTTTTCTGTCTTGTCAGAAACAGAACTGGCGCAGTTATAAACACATGTTTCATGTTCTTTCTAGTTCAAAGTTACACAGAAAACACTTTCATAAAATGTAACTATTCTTTAGGCATTATTCAACATACCTGGCCTCTGTTTAACTCCTGGTGACCCTTTTCTCTTATAGGTCCCATAATCAAGTTTGTGTTAAAATAGCTGCAAGGTATTTAGGGAAGCAGACAATTTTCCCTCCAGTGTCTTGGTCTAGAGTAGTGGTGGCGAATCCTTGACACTGGCGCCAGAAGTAGCATCGTGAGCCTTCTTTTTGGCCATGCGGGCCAGACAGGACTCCAGTTCTCCTTCTGCAGCCCCATGTGCCCAGGACATGCTGTGTTTAGCGCTAAATTAAAGTGACACATCCTGGGAAAGTGACACATCCCACAGCCTGGGACTGGGAACGAGGAGGTAGTAATCTGTGGCAAGGAAGGGAGCAAGTTACCCATAAATTGCCTTAAACTGCTGTATTGGCATTATGCGATAAATAAGTGGTGTTTGAGTTGCAGTTTTGGTTCTCGGAAAAAAAAAAATCAAAATAGAGTAGTCAATTTACAAACAATGAATAACATTCACTGAACCTAAAATCACTTTCATTTTTGTTTTTTTATAAAAATAGTTGATGCTCAGATATTTTGAGAAATGAAAAATGATCCTGCAAACAATAGAATAAATTGGAATGTGAATATTATATTTATAGGACTATGAAATCTTGTTCACCTAAGACACAAGCGCCCTGACCCTCCCGTTTTATTGCTGTGGTTATTGGATAGTTGTTTGTTTTCTCTTATTTTCTAGGTAATATCCCAAGGGCTGTTTTCTATTGAGCCTTGTGGTATTACTTAGAAAACGGTACGTGGGGATTTTACAAGCAGTTCCTTGTTGGATTTCCTTATAGAAAGCAAGGTCATTTTTTGAGAAAGCAGATTATCTGTTGTGATATGTTCATAGATATGTGGAAATTCTCAGTTTTGAAGAAGCATTGTTCTTGTTTCACTTTTGATCTGGTAGTTAATAACAGTTACAGAAGAGGTAGAAGAAAAGGGCATTTGCTGTATTTATGGTCCTGTAAAACCATCATTTTGTGGATAATTTCTATTCACATTCTTTTGGGATTTGTCATTTTTGACAGCAAGCAGCAGCTTTATTGTATCCAAATGATGGAAACCTTAAAGGAAAGCTCATACGTCCCCTACTATAGTTCACTGAAGTCCATTGGCCATTAGAGTCTCAGACAGACGCGTCAGCTCTTCTTTTCTTACTGGAATGGCAATTGTAGACATTAATGTCACAAGAATATTCATAGCTGCTTGTGGTGGATGGATGGTTGTATTTTTGATGTGACAGTTCCCCTATTCATTTCTTGTGCCAGAATAAATACAGCCTGGCACAGAGATTTTTATTGTTTTTCTGACATACCAGTTTGAAACTCCAGAATTCTAATATCTACTAAGATCATAAGGGCATGACTGCTCATGAGAATGAAGTGGCTTATTCACGGGGTTTTCCTGCATTGCTGTGCCCTGGCCAGGTGAATGGTGGTGGCTTCTGTTTCCTGCACAGTTGTGTGGGAGAGAAAACGGTGAAGGGGTCGGAGCACAGATTATGAGGATAGGTGGGGCTCCTGGATTCAGAAATGTAGTGTAATAATAATAATAGTTATAAAAATAATATTATTGATAATCTATAAGTAGGGTACAACCGTTTTTTACCATTGAATTCTAAAAGCTGTAGCTTTTTCTTTTTCCACGTTGTTCCATGTTGCCGGTTGTTTTACAAATTAAGTTGTATTATTTGCTGCTGTACCTATAATTTATTGATTCAATTTCAATTTTCAGGAGAGGATGAAAAAAAAAATCTAACATTTATTGTTTAATTAAAAATCTTTGCACCATTTACAGTCTAGCAATCTATATTGTGTTACATTTATTCTACAGGTCACTGTATATAGTGTTATATAATTCTTTTCATTGCTACAAATCAGGGTCTGTACCAATAAGCAACTTTTACAATCACTTTTGTAATTTTTTTATTTTTTTTTGCAAACTAGGTAACAAAAACAAAGCAAAGCAAAAACATGTGCCATTTGTTGGGTATTTGCTCTCACTAACCTGGTTAAATAAAATATTGTATTCATAGATGTGGGCATTATGAATGCAGCAATACCAAATTTTGGAGGTTGTTATTAATTTTGTTATTATAGTTAAATTGTTTGAATGGAGTGAAGTGGGGGGGGGGGCTCGTTTTTTTTTTAACTTTTATATTGCTTTTTTTTTTATTTTGTCCTAGGAGAGGACTAGATGTTTCAGCACCTTGACAGAATTTCTAATGCTTCAATGCATCAGAACCCTTTGATATTTGCACAGGGGTGCTGATATCGGAGGAATTGGGGCTGATTGCAGCGCAGCGTTTATCCCACGCCAGGCAGGGCCTGGTGTAGAAAAAGACGCAGCCGGCGACTTTTCACGTAAGTGCGCAGGCGCAGGGACAGTAACGCCCCACGCCGGCCCACTCCTGTCCGGCCGCACCCTCCGCTCGGTCGGCCGTGCCCCCCCTTCACGCCCCTTCACGCCCCTTCACGCCCCACTGGCGTGAAGGTGGCGCATCAGGGCAAATAATTGCAAAAGCTAGCAATAAGCTAGCATTTGTGATTATTTCAGGGCCTCTGCGCCACTGGCGTTGCGCAGAGGTCCTGATAAATACCCCCCATTGAGTGTGTATACCACCCATAGATTTAAATAATCTGAAATTGCCAAATACATGCAAAAATGTGTAGGGATCATAATATACATATAGAGTGCTCCTTTGTGCGAAAAATGCTTCACAGAAATATTGAAAGAGAATCAGTCCTCCTGACCTGTCTGTTGTAGTAAATTCTTGTTTCTCCCCTATAAAAATGATCTTTTAATCTCTGTGTTGTAGCATATTTCTGTTTTCCTCATAGAAGCTGAAGAATCAATTGAAAACTGGGTTTAAAATTTCTTTTTCAATGTGGCAATGTCCCTAATGGGATAGAGTTAGACTTTTTAGAGACACATCCTCCTCTTCCCAAGTATTAACACATATCAATAAGAGTTTAAAGGGATAAGGCTAATCTTTAAATGGGTTGCTTTTATTTAGTTTTTTCCCTCTTATTATTCTAGAGATCATATAGAGCAGTGATGGCGAACCTTTTAGAGCCTGAGTGCCCAAACGTCAACCAAAAGCCACTTATTTATTGCACAGTGCCAGCGCAGCACTTTAAGCAGTAATTTTTTTCTCCTTGTTCTTTGACAACTTTCAATCCTTCAGCCTCCTAAAGATACCAACCCAGTTGAAAGGAGGAGGGCAAATTCATCTATCATTGTAGGAAGTTTCTGTAGGAAGATTCTTTGAGTTCTGCCTGGTGAACTTCATTCTGGGGTGATGGCCTGGGTGCCCACAGAGAGGGCTCAGAGTGCCGCCTCTGGCACCAGTGCCATAGGTTCGCCACCCCTGATATAGAGTATTACCTCTTGTAGGCCATAAAAATTCATCCCGGAGTACTGTAATTGTTAAGCGACTAAGCCACATTATTACAGTGATGGATAAGGTATCCTATCAGATATTTATGACATATCCTCACATAGGCGGCGGAAGCACCCCATTCAAACATTTATGGCATATCCATATAGCCATAGAGGTGGATCCACAACAATCAGACAGCTGTGACACTCTTCCGCATAGCCATATAAGTGGATCATCACTTATCAGTCACTTATGACATATCCTCATAGCCATATAGGAGGAACCACAACTTTCACACATTTATGATATATCCACATAGCCATAGAGTTGGATCCACAGCTATCAGACAGTTATTACATTAGCCATAGAATTGGATCCAATCCTATCAGACGCTTATAACATATCTTCATAGTTTCAGAGTATTATATTATCATATATTTTTTAATATCTCTTGATTGAAATAAACCAGAAATTTTTTTTAAACGGGACCAGCCAGCGCCATTTTTTCAGAGTTCGAGAAAAAAACTGACTCCATCTCCTGGAGGAAAAAGATATTTATCAGAGGGACCGTGTCCTACTCGGCTGGCCCCTCCCTTCTACTCCTCCCCATGTCCCATGCCTCTTCTAAGCATGTCAAGTGACCAGGGTCATCTAAGGTCCTTTTTCCAACTTGTTTGCAACGTCTACATCAAGTATGTATCTGATCACATGGCAGTATTGTGGCATGATCACAGCTTGCCTCCATGGACATCTACTCCTCCCATGCCTCTATGGAGGAAGCTATGATTCTGTGGGACCAGGTGCATACATGGGGTATGTAACAGGAACAGGTTACAGTATGGAACAGTGTTTTAAAGGTATTACATGAATGTCAAATAAAACCACTCTCATGTGTTCAACAAATATTATATTAGTGTAAAAAAAATGCATTGTCAAATGAGAAAGAGCTTTGAATTTGAGAGTGCATTCACGCGTTCATTTTTCAGATGCAGTTTTCAATGTCCAAACCAGGAGTGGAGTGAAAAAAGAGGAGGAATATCTATTAGGGTAAATTTAGACGGGAAAGAATAAAGCATGCTCTATCTTTCCCCGTGTGTGCGGCTGTGCGCCTCTTTACTCTATGGAGGAGGGGGTCATCTCCTCCTCCTCTCCAGCGCACAGCAGTATGCCCACCCGGCCCGGTGGGCATATGGCTGTGTAACTGTACCTTAAATTATATGTTCTCACCCATTATAATCCACCTCTATTTTTGGCTTTGTAAACTGCATCTGAAAAAACTGAACATATCCTGATTTAAAAGCTTAGCTTCCTGACTTGAAGTGACATAAATACTCGAATGTGTCCCTTCCCATAAATCTATATCATAGCCAAGTCACAGAGCACATACAAGCACATGAAATCAGGTCTGCAACAGCAGAGCATAATTCACCCCTGTATTCTTGTGAACTGCATTATTTATAATTGGGTAAAACAGTGTTTCTAGCTGTGAGTGGTTCTTATTACTGATCTTGTCTTCTGCTTTCAATGGTTAAGGAATTTTTTTGCTCAAAGCTTATAATTTCATTGTGAAGAGGGTGAATAGGAAACTACACATATTACTGGAGGACTCATTCCCTTAGCAATGTGAGCAATGGTTTAATTGCAGAAGGAAGAAAGAAAAGCCATGTGGACCAATCTCAGAAAAGTATAGTAGTGTAAAATTAGATAACTGTATCAACCATAGCCAAGTGTTTATTAAATTTAGGCTTTGTCTGCAGCATATATTTTAAGTCCCATCTGTTTCATCATACCTACCAACCATCATCAACGGAGCCTGGTTAAGCCTCTGGGGAGCATGAGAGCGGGGTGTTACAGGCGACTGTACCTACCATCTTTTTCTCCAGGCTCCTGAGCGTGTCATTTAAACATATAGAAATATGTTGTAGAGGATGGTTTATAGATCTATGGGACTTGTTGTGGCAGGGGCACCAAAGGTTTGAAAAGTCCTCACTGACGACTGTATATGCAAAGTGGCTGTGTACAGATCTGAGTATAGACAGTATAGTATTTATCAAATCAATCAAGGGGTCCATAGATTGCAGCATTGAGAGAAGATGGGGGAGAGCCTTCAGACTCCAGCAGGGAGCGAGCTGGCAGACAGGACACAGCCCCGTCTACGATCATATGTAGGAGCAAAAGAAGACAGACTGGTTCTCGGTTCACAGATTTCACCGAGATGCAGCTGGGATTGGGATATTTCCAGGGTCAGAATCAGGAGCTCCCCGCCATGCATCCTAACACATCCCTGGTCAGGTCATACCCCTTTTTTTACATTTGCTTCAAATAGAGAGTTTGTAAGTTTATTTGGATGAAAGCCTATTGCTCACCACCATGTTCATAGTATCATAGTATCATAGTATATAAGGCTGGAAGGAGACGCAAGTCCATCAAGTCCAACCTTCAAGAATTAAATAAATGTTTTATCCCCATAACCCGTGATATTTTTTCTCTCCAGAAAGTCATCCAGGCCTCTCTTGAACATGTACATAGAGTCGGCCATAACAACCTCCTGCGGCAGAGAGTTCCACAGTCTCACTGCTCTTACAGTAAAGAACCTTTGTCTATGGTGATGGTAAAATCGCCTCTCCTCTAGGCGTAGAGGATGCCCCCTTGTCCTGGTCACAGGCCTAGGTATAAAAAGATCTTTGGAGAGATCCTTGTACTGTCCGTTCAGGTATTTGTACATTGTAATGAGGTCTCCCCTCAGTCGTCTTTTTTCTAAACTGAATAATCCCAAATTTTGTAATCTGTCAGTGTATTCTAATCCCCCCATTCCCCTAATAATCCTGGTTGCTCTCCTCTGCACCCGTTCCAGCTCTATTATATCCTTTTTATACACTGGTGCCCAAAACTGTACACAATATTCCATGTGTGGTCTGACCAGGGATTTGTATAAGGGCAGAACTATGTCTTTATCATGAGAATCTATTCCTCTCTTGATACATCCCATTATTTTATTTGCTTTAGCAGCAGCCGCCTGGCTCTGGTCACTAAAATTAAGTTTACCATCCACCAATACGCCCAAGTCCTTTTCAGCTTCAGTTTTACTAAGTAATTGACCGTTTAGAACATAATTATACTTTTTGTTTCCATGGCCCAAGTGCATAACTTTACATTTATCTACATTAAACCTCATCAACCATTTCTCTGCCCACTCCTCAAGTTTCCACAAATCCCTCTGTAATGCTAAACTATCGACCTCAGTATTTATTACTTTACACAGCTTAGTATCATCTGCAAATATTGAAACTTGACTGTGTAAACCCACTACAAGGTCATTAATAAAAATATTAAAAAGAAGTGGCCCCAATACTGACCCCTGTGGCACTCCACTGGTAACATCAACCCAATCTGAGAATGTGCCATTAATGACCACCCTCTGTTTTCTATCACTAAGCCAATTACTTACCCAGATACACAGATTTTCTCCTATTCCCAGCAGTCTCATTTTATATACCAACCTTTTATGTGGCACGGTGTCAAATGCCTTTGAGAAGTCCAGATATACAACATCCACAGCGTCCCCCAGATCCAGTCTTGAACTTACCTCCTCGTAGAAACCAATCAGATTAGTCTGACAGGACCGATCTCTCATAAACCCATGCTGACGCTGGGTTATAAGGTTGTGCACAGTGAGATACTCCAGGATAGCATCTCTAATAAACCCCTCAAATATTTTCCCCACCACAGCAGTTAGACTTACAGGTCTGTAGTTTCCAGGATCGCTATTTGATCCTTTTTTGTATATTGGTACCACATTTGCTATGCGCCATTCCTGTGGAACATAACCAGTCCTCAGTGAATCTTCAAATATTAAAAATAACGGTCTGTCTATCACCGTACATAATTCATGCAGAACCCGGGGGTGTATGCCATCTGGCCCCGGTGATTTATCTATCTTAGTGGTTGCGAGGCGGCGCCGTACCTCTTCCTGGGTTAAACTGTTGACATTATAAAAAGAATTAACATTATTCCTCATTGTGTCTTCCACCAGGGGATTTTCCTGGGTAAAGACAGTTGAGAAGGCGACATTCAGTAGATTGGCCCTTTCCTCGTCTCCTTCCACCATGACCCCCATGTTATTTCTAAGGGGACCCACACTCTCTGTTTTTAGTTTCTTATCATTTATATACTTGAAAAATAATTTGGGATTATTTTTGCTCTCCCTGGCAATATTTCTCTCAGTCTCTATTTTTGCGGCCTTTATCTGCTTTTTACAGGATTTATTTTTCTCTCTATAATCCTGTAATGCCTCATCGCTACCTTCACGTTTTAGCACCTTAAACGCTTTATCTTTCTCGCTTATTGCTTTCCTTACAAGACTAGTTAGCCACATAGGGTTTTTCTTGTTCCTTTTATGCTTTTTCCCATAAGGTATGTGTTTCTCACAGGACTTTTTCAGAATATATGTGAAAAAGTCCCATTTTTGGGGGGGGCTTTTGTCCTTGAGAGCATTATCCCAGTCTATGCCTTTAAGGTCTTCCCTTAGTTGCTGAAAATTTGCCCTCCTGAAGTTTAGAGTGTTGGTTGCCCCTTCACTAACGCTCTTAGTAAAGCGTAATACAAAATCAATGATATTATGATCACTATTCCCCAGGTTCCCCCCAACCTGTAGTTTTGATATCCTATCAGGTCTGTTGATAAGGATAAGGTCCAGCAGTGCCCCCCCTCTTGTTGGCTCCAGGACTAGTTGCGACAGGTAATTGTCTTTTGTTGTTGACAAGAACCTGCTACCTTTGAAGGACCTGCAGGTTTCTGCCCCCCAGTCAATATCTGGGTAATTGAAGTCCCCCATGATAAGTACTTCACCATGCTTTGAAGCCGCATCCATTTCACTTATCAGCATTTCCTCTGCTGCCTCCATTATATTTGGAGCCTTATAACAAACCCCTAGTAATATTTTATTTTTATTTTTCCCTCCTCTTATCTCCACCCATAGGGACTCCACATTTGCGTTACTGATGTCATCTCGCAGGATGGGCTTGAGGCAAGAATTCACATATAAACAAACCCCTCCCCCTTTTTTATTTATACGATCCTTTCTAAAAAGACTATAACCATCTATAGTAACAGCCCAGTCATAGCTACTGTCCAGCCATGTCTCGCTGATACCCACTATATCATATTTCCGTTCCAACATCAAGAGTTCCAGTTCCTCCATTTTGTTTGTGAGGCTTCTGGCATTTGTGTACATACACTTTATATGGTTTTCCCTGTCCGTATTCCTTTTGTCCTTATTCCCCAATCTCATTCCAGCCCCCCTTCCTCCCCCATGGACTATGACCCTTCCCAGCTCTCTATGTACACCGTCTATTTGCCCTGCACAAGTGTAATTGCCCTCCCCCCAGGTCTCTAGTTTAAACACTCCTCCAACCTTCTAGCCATTTTTTCCCCTAAAACAGCGGCCCCCTCCCCATTGAGGTGCAGCCCATCCCTACTGTAGAGCCTGTAGCCCACAGAAAAGTCATCCCAGTTCTCCATGAACCCAAACCCCTCCTTCCTACACCAACTTTTGAGCCACTTATTTACCTCCTTGATCTCCCGCTGCCTTTCTGGTGTGGCACGTGGTACAGGCAGTATTTCGGAGAAAATTACCTTTGAGGTCCTTGCCCTGAGCTTATGGCCTAAATCTCTGAAATCATTTTTAAGGACCTTCCACCTACCTGTTACTTTGTCATTAGTGCCAATGTGGACCATGACCGCTGGTTCCTCACCAGCCCCTCCCAGTAATCCGTCAACCCGATCCGCAACATGCCGAACCCGAGCACCCGGCAAACAACACACTGTTCGGTATGCACGGTCTTTGTGACAGATTGCCCTGTGTGTTCCCCTAATAATGGAATCTCCCACTACCAGCACCTGTCTGACCTTGCCTGTGCTCCCATTACCCTTCTTACTGGAGCAGACATTCCCCTGGTTGCTAGCGGCCATGTCTTTCTGCAGCATTGCTACCCCAGAGCTGATATCCCCCTCATCCGCCAGCCTGGCAAACTTATTGGGGTGCACCAGATCAGGACTAGACTCTCTACAACTCTTCCCTCTACCCCGCCTTCTACATGTTACCCAACTAGCTGCCCCCTCATTCTGCACCTCCATACTCCCCTCCCCACAACCATCTTCCCCAGAGAGTTTGTGCTCCAGGAGCAGCAAACTTCGTTCCATATTATCAATTGCCCGCAGCCTTGAAACTTGCTCATTTAGATCCAGAATCTGGGCTTCCAGATGAGCAATTTTCACACACCCCACACAGCAGTATTCCCCCTCGAACGGCTGTTCAAGGAAAGCATACATGGCACAGGATGTACACCGTGTAGCAATGCCACTTATGGAGTCCATTATTCTAATGGGGATTACAATATAAATATGCACAGAACGAATTTACAGTCAAAGTAACACAAAACACAGAAGTTACCTACTAAAGCCCCTCAAACTTAAGTCCCTTAAACCTAAGTCACACTTATGACACTGCACACACTTGGGATCAGTGCACACTCGCTGCCAAGCTCATACACTCGCTTTGCTAATGCTTTTTTTTAAAGTTATCGGCCACAAAAATCTGCAGAGCTCACTGCACAAGATCTGGCTGCAAACCACCAAACAAACTGACCACAGAAGTATATAAAGGCTGCTAATTAGATAGCCACACCCCAATATTAATTAGGCAGCACCTGTGACTATACTGTCTAGATAAGCAAGGTGAATGCCTCCCTATACCCCCCACACAATATACAGATTATGCAAGTAAAATACCTTTAGATCTACTTGGTTGCAATAAAAAACACACAATGAATATCAGGAAATAAAAATGTAGATGCACTTATCTATTTGTTGCAGGATCCAAAACGTACTCCTTCCCTTAAACCTAAGTCACACTTATGACACTGCACACACTTGGGATCAGTGCACACTCGCTGCCAAGCTCATACACTCGCTTTGCTAATGCTTTTTTTTAAAGTTATCGGCCACAAAAATCTGCAGAGCTCACTGCACAAGATCTGGCTGCAAACCACCAAACAAACTGACCACAGAAGTATATAAAGGCTGCTAATTAGATAGCCACACCCCAATATTAATTAGGCAGCACCTGTGACTATACTGTCTAGATAAGCAAGGTGAATGCCTCCCTATACCCCCCACACAATATACAGATTATGCAAGTAAAATACCTTTAGATCTACTTGGTTGCAATAAAAAACACACAATGAATATCAGGAAATAAAAATGTAGATGCACTTATCTATTTGTTGCAGGATCCAAAACGTACTCCTTCCCTTAAACCTAAGTCACACTTATGACACTGCACACACTTGGGATCAGTGCACACTCGCTGCCAAGCTCATACACTCGCTTTGCTAATGCTTTTTTTTAAAGTTATCGGCCACAAAAATCTGCAGAGCTCACTGCACAAGATCTGGCTGCAAACCACCAAACAAACTGACCACAGAAGTATATAAAGGCTGCTAATTAGATAGCCACACCCCAATATTAATTAGGCAGCACCTGTGACTATACTGTCTAGATAAGCAAGGTGAATGCCTCCCTATACCCCCCACACAATATACAGATTATGCAAGTAAAATACCTTTAGATCTACTTGGTTGCAATAAAAAACACACAATGAATATCAGGAAATAAAAATGTAGATGCACTTATCTATTTGTTGCAGGATCCAAAACGTACTCCTTCCCTTAAACCTAAGTCACACTTATGACACTGCACACACTTGGGATCAGTGCACACTCGCTGCCAAGCTCATACACTCGCTTTGCTAATGCTTTTTTTTAAAGTTATCGGCCACAAAAATCTGCAGAGCTCACTGCACAAGATCTGGCTGCAAACCACCAAACAAACTGACCACAGAAGTATATAAAGGCTGCTAATTAGATAGCCACACCCCAATATTAATTAGGCAGCACCTGTGACTATACTGTCTAGATAAGCAAGGTGAATGCCTCCCTATACCCCCCACACAATATACAGATTATGCAAGTAAAATACCTTTAGATCTACTTGGTTGCAATAAAAAACACACAATGAATATCAGGAAATAAAAATGTAGATGCACTTATCTATTTGTTGCAGGATCCAAAACGTACTCCTTCCCTTAAACCTAAGTCACACTTATGACACTGCACACACTTGGGATCAGTGCACACTCGCTGCCAAGCTCATACACTCGCTTTGCTAATGCTTTTTTTTAAAGTTATCGGCCACAAAAATCTGCAGAGCTCACTGCACAAGATCTGGCTGCAAACCGTTGAGGTAACAGAAGCTGCTAGTAAGTCAACTATGGATATTTGATATTGTCCTGTAGGTGTAGATAAATGTTCAGCAAACACTCCAAAAAGGAATAAAGAATTGTAAGGAAAAAATGGCAAACAATAAATTCAAAATTGGAGTGTGTATCTATATGGGATCTCTAATTGGAGCAAAGAGAGGTGGCCATTACGGTCGGAGAACACGGAGAGAGTTGCCAATAACTGGAGGTTTTCCTGAGCTGAAGAATTGAGACATAGAGACTACAAGAACACCTAGACTACAGAAGATAAAAGTAATTAAGATAATTCTAGAGTGTTTTTAATTTAATAAACTTTCTGGACAAACACTGTATAATTTACTACAGAAACCTTTTGAAAAATGTTGAATGGTTTCTGCTGAAGAAAGTCTTCAAGACATTCCATGGTAAATATGGCCCAAGAAAGCATTATACTGTTAACTAGCCTGTACCCTGTGCCTTAAGCTGCTTACTAGTCTATGCCAATTGTGCCAGTATTATATCTCTAGAATTCCAAATGCAGTGGAGGAAATGTTTCTATTACAGTAATATATTTAATATAATTTAGTCAACTGTTGCTAATGCTATCTCACTTAAGTCTAGTTTACAGTATTTCTTCGATTCTTTGTCCTTACTGAAATCTGCAATTTCATGCCTTTGGTAAGACCATACACAGCGTAGAATAACGACAGTTAAGGGCACATTGAAGAATAGAATTGATAAAAAGAAAATTGTTTTTTCATAGATCAAGAGATGTGTAGAAAACAAGACACTAAGGACAGCACACAGCTAATAAAATAGTGGTTATATTAAGTATATAAATCTTTAACAAAATACATTAAAATGTGTAGACTCTCAAATAAGGGAATAATGGCAAGAAAAAGAACAAAATTACCAGGCAAATTATCTCTAAGGGTCAAAGATCTTGATGATACTGATACAGAAGTATTTTTAATTGATTATAGGGCAGTCTCTTTGCCTGAGTTTTAGCAGTAATAAATTAGAAATAAAAAAAAAATTAGGTATTGAATTGTAATTTAGGATGCACTTGTGCAGATCCACCTCTACACTATTCCCTTGTGATAGACATGGCAGAGGTTTAATGATGTAATTTACAGAAAATATCTAGTAACAAAGCAATATCCAGCACTAACTATCTAGCAAATAACAGAAAGCACAGCTCCTGAACAATGTAAAAGCAGGGACCAAAGAGATGTTTTTAATTAGAATGTTACTTTAAATAATCATTTTCTAGTGAAACATTATTTTTACATTTTTTATCTATATGTTTTAACACTGACCAATAAACTGCATATTAGGCTGACACTTCCAGTTCTCTAAAGATCAGACCTAATTTAAACCACTCCAATCTTTTATTTTCCTTGGGGTTGTGTCTGTAATATATTGTGACTAGAGATGAGCGAACATACTCGTCCGAGCTTGATGCTCGTTCGAGCATTAGCGTACTCGAAACTGCTCGTTGCTCGGACGAATACTTCGCCCGCTCGAGAAAATGGCAGCTCCCGCCGTTTTGCTTTTTGGCGGCCAGAAACAGAGCCAATCACAAGCCAGGAGACTCTGCATTCCACCCAGCATGACGTGGTCCCTTACACGTCGATAGCAGTGGTTGGCTGGCCAGATCAGGTGACCCTGGGATAGACTAGCCGCTGCCCGCGCTGCTCGGATCATTCTGTGTCTGGATGCCGCTAGGGAGAGAGCTGCTGCTGGTCAGGGAAAGCGTTAGGGTGTTCTATTAGAATAGTGTTAGGCAGGAGTGATTCAACAAGAACCCAACAGCCCTTCTTAGGGCTACAATAACGTTATACTTTTTTTTTTTTTGTTTGCTTGTGGCTGGGCTTGCTGGCACTAGTAGTGCAGCTAGTACCATATTGTGAGGAATTTGCAGGGGGACTTGCTACCGTTGTGTTTAGCTCTTAGTGACACACATATCCACCTCAAACACCAAAGTGGGAAAATTTATTAGGGGTTTGATTTCAATTAGGCACAGTCTGCTGATTTATTTTTTATTTTACGTTTATTTTTTCATAACTCAGCGTCATCTCATCTGGCATAGCATTGTGCTTTCATACTTGGCTAGAAAATAGCCATAGGAGAATCAAAACGGCTTACTTACGCCTACAATAGCGTTATATATATTTTATTTCTGGTTGATCTGCTGGTGGCTGTCCTTGCTGCAGTGCATCTACTACCAAATTGTGAGGAATTTGTAGTGAGACTTGCGACCGTTGTGTTTAGCGCTTAGTGACGCACATATCCATCGCAAAGACCGAAGTGGGAAAATTTATTAGGGGTTGGATTTCAATTAGGCACAGTCTGGCAGTTTCTTTTTATTTTACGTTTATTTTTTCATAACTCAGCGTCATCTCATCAGTGTGCTTTCATACTTGGCTAGAAAATAGCCAAAGGAGAATCCAAACGGCTTACTTACGCCTACAATAGCGTGATATATATTTTATTTCTGGTTGATCTGCTGGTGGCTGTCCTTGCTGCAGTGCATCTACTAGCCAATTGTCAGGAATTTGGAGTGAGACTTGCGACCGCTGTGTTTAGCGCTTAGTGACGCACATATCCATCGCAAAGACCGAAGTGGGAAAATTTATTAGGGGTTGGATTTCAATTAGGCACAGTCTAGCAGTTTCTTTTTATTTTACGTTTATTTTTTCATAACTCAGCATCATCTCATCAGTGTGCTTTCATACTTGGCTAGAAAATAGCCAAAGGAGAATCCAAACGGCTTACTTATGCCTACAATAGCGTGATATATATTTTATTTCTGGTTGATCTGCTGGTGGCTGTCCTTGCTGCAGTGCATCTACAACTAACATAGTTTTAACTGCAGCACCTTTAATCTACTACTAGTTCACTGCCTCCATACATGGTCCCCTTATCAAACGAGCTGTGTCAGGCAGAATTTTGGGTTGTTTTCATGGCTTCCATGTTAACTTTGTCGCCACCCTGCTTTGTAATCCACAAAATATACTGGCAAACTTTTATCATGTACCGATATTATTTGAGCGCTTCTTGCTCACCTCCTTTGGTTCCTCTCTGCCACCCATTGGTTTGAAGCCTGAGTCCATTTAGGGTATGTCGCCATGCCACTCTCTAGCCTGCCGCTGCTGCCGCTGCCTCTGCATGCCATCCCCTATAGTGTCAGGGTCAATTATTGGATGTTTTAGATGCTATCTAGCTTCATTCTGTCACTCTGTCATGGCCATGCTGTTGCCCATAATTTTGGCATAATGGTGCGATTAAGCAGCCTCAGAGGCATCCATGCATGCTGCCCCTGCTGTTTCCTGTCCATTTCCGTGGTGTTTCCATCCTTTTCTGAGGTTCCCAGGTGTTTGGCCAAGCTTCCCTGTGCAGAGCCTTGGTCCCCTTGAAAAATGCTCGAGTCTCCCATTGACTTCAATGGGGCTCGTTATTCGAGACGAGCACTCGAGCATCGGGAAAAGTTCGTCTCGAATAACGAGTACCCGAGCATTTTAGTGCTCGCTCATCTCTAATTGTGACAGATATATAAAAATAAATGGTTACTACTAGAGATGAGCGAGCACTAAAATGCTCGGGTGCTTGTTATTCGAGGCGCACTTTTCCAGATGCTCTAGTGCTTGTCTCGAATAACGAGCCCCATTGAAGTCAATGGCAGACCCAAGCATTTTTTTGATAAAACAGAACAGTAAAAGAACAGTGCTTAATTAAATATTCCAGATGTTTCCTGATGTTTTGCTTGTTAGAACACATTGAAATAACACTATTCTTCACTTTGCAGGTGTTCGCGAGTGTCTCCCGCTAAGTTAGGAGATGTTCGGAACATCTGGAATGTGAAGAATATTATCTTCCAATGTGTTCTGCACTTAAATGGTCCTGTATTCACAGTTTTTAATGTTTTAATTCTATTCTTCACTTTGCAGATGTGCGCACGTATCTCCGATCGGAAGACACGCGCGAACACCTGCAATGTGAAGAATAAAATAAAAACAGTCAAAACAGTCAACACAGGACCATTTAAGTGCAGAACACATTGAAAGAACGCTATTCTTCACATTCCGGATGTTCCGAACAACTCCGAACCTAGCGGGAGACACGCGCGAACACCTGCAATGTGAAGAATGGTGTTATTTCAATGTGTTCTTACAAGCAAAACATCAGGAAACATCTGTAATATTTTATTAAACAATAAAAACACTGTTCTTCACAGTTCTCCACTTAATTTAATGCTTGATCGCGAGTAGGGGAAATACTCGTCCGAGTAACGAGCCGGTCCGAGTATGCGAATACTCGACCGAGCAGTATACTCGGACGATTATTCTCGCTCATCTCTAGTTACTACTCTAATTGCTAGTATGAGCTAATTCACATATATATTTCTAGGGCCTTATCTTGTAAATGTTGGTTGCTTTATATTTAACCTGGGGAAGAGGTTGTTTCCACTTGGAAACTGGTTGTCATGTTTTAAATACAAACAAAGCTTTGCCCATCATTCATCGATTCTACTTATTGCGGGTGATTCATTATGGTTTTTCTGCCAGTTTTCTGATAGTATAAGCACTTTAATTTCCCCCTCCTCAACAGTTTTTGTGCCAATTTCCAAGCCACTTTGGGTGTATTGGAACAGGGAGGGAGCGGTATGGGCAGCGGACAGAGGCCAGTTCAAAACACGTCTTAATGAAATCCCCACCATTGCAGACTTTTTTTCTTGTTCTTCTCCCGTGATTACCCTAACAAACTTGATCCAGTTGTGTCCTTCCTCTTTAAAGTTGAATTTCTACATACTCGGTGTGCACTTAGTACAAATATATGCATTAGCACTACTTAAATGTATAGAAGTTGTTATTCCCAATGAGCACATGTAACTCTTTTCTTCTCTTTTCCTTTTTAGTAGCTCTGTTCTCTTTTAAATAAACAAATAGATTTAACAGACTATTCAGTGGGACAGGAGTGACTAAATACATCATGGCATTCACATTGTGATAGCTTTCTTTTCTGCATAATTAACAAATATCCACATATATTTAGATGAGAGTAGGAACGTCTTCTGTTTATATAATACATATAATTTACAAACACTCATAGGAAATGCAAAAATGTGTGTTGGCAATTTATAGAATGCATTTTACTGATTACCAGTATAAATTCATATATTTTCACATTCGTAGCTACTTCCAAATGTCTGCTGGTTGCTGTTGGCAGTAGGCAACGCTGTACCACCAGTTTGCTTTCAGACATATGACCTAATAGTCTAGTTCTTATACTGTGATCCAATGTTGGATTTGCCAATACAATAATTAAATACAGAGACCAGATGTTCTCTAGTAGGGACTTGGATTTTGACCTAGGAGTGATCCTAAATTCAATTTTATAAATTATGTTTAAATAAAATAATATTGCATTTTTTATGGTACTATTATTTAAAATTATTAAGGGATACTATTTGGCATGCAAGTTATGCATGTAACACTAAAGGGGTTTTCTTGGTTCCTATGTTAATAATAATAATGTATCATGTTTCTACAGTAGGAGTGAAAAATAGAGCGTGGCCCATATTGGCCACCTTACTGGTCTGCAGAGAGATGTACCTGCAGTGTGATGGTTGGCTAACATACTACTGACTAAATTTCCTGCTTTCATAGTGCTTACCATAGTGTATCAGCTGTCTTTAAGCAGTATAGGTAGTGTTGAGGGGACCCGAAACACAAAGTTTGGGTCTGTCCCTTTGACCTGACCCCTAACTTAGAAAAATGAGTCCAGGATAAGCTCCTGCTCAAAGCACCAATGGTGCTGCCTGTGTTTGGTGTGGCACTGATTTCGGGCATTAACCAATTGCTGGGAAAGCAGTGTTGGCGCACACGGCTGCATCAGTTTAAATGCACTTAACCCCCCTTTGCGCACTACGATGTTATAGTATGTTATTGTGGGATGTATAGTACTTCTGGCACCGGCTCCGTTCATGATATATCATGGTATATTACAGCTGACATTGTGCCCCTTACATCCCTGTAGGGATCAGATTCTCTGTGCCGCTTACTGGGGGATCCAAAACTCTTCTGGGCAGCCATGAGGTATGCCGAGTGCCCCAGGGCTGCCCGATGTCCCTGGCAGTAAGATCCCTTCCGGTCTGACTGTAAACTGTCTTTATAATGAATTAGTATTGTAGAGCCGTATAATGGACTTGAACCAGCAATCAGAGCATTGCTGCTTCAAGTTCAAGTTTGTATAAATAAAAAAAGTAAAAGAAAAAAAAGTTTAAAACATTAAAATAAATAAAAAAATAAAAAAGTTAAAAATATAAGCCCCTAAAATGTCACTTTCTCATACAAACTGGTCTAATGTCTATTCTTTGTGTTCTTTAGCTCATACAAGTCTCTTCTGCTTGTTGCCTTTTTGTAGCAGTAGTTTCCTATCAGCTATTTTACCATGAAGGCTGCTGCACACAGTCTGTTGCTAGAACTCTGTGTGCCATTGACCTGGTATCTAATCTGAGTTGCTGTTAACCTGCGATTTCTGAGGTTGATTAATTTATCCTCCGCAGCAGAGGTGACTCTTGGTCTTACTTTCTTGGGGCAGTGCTCGTGTGGGCCAGTTTCTTTGTAGCACTTGATTGAGTTTTTGCAACTGCAGTTGGGGACACTTTCAGTTGAGTTTTCCCAATTTTATGACTCACTGACCATCATTTCTTAAAGTAATGACGGCCACTCGGCTTCTTTATAGCCATAATACAAATTCTAACAGTCTCTTCAGTAGTATCAGCTGTGTATCCACCTGACTTCTGCACAACACAACTTATGGTCCCAACCCCATTGATAAGGCAAAAAAAATCCCACTTATTAAATCTAACAGGGCACACCTGTGATGTGAAAATCTTTTCAGGTGACTACCTCTTGAAGCTCATCAAGAGAATGCCAAGAGTGTGCAAAGCAGTAATCAAAGCAAAAGGTAGGGTTACTTTGACGAACCTAGAATATGAGACATATTTTCAGTTGTTTCACACTATTATACAATTCCTATTATACAATTCCACGTGTTAATTCATAGTTTTGATGCCTTCAGTGTGAATCTAAAATTTTTATAGTCTTGAAAATACAGAAAACTTTTTGAGGTGTGTCTAAACTTTTGGTCTGTACTGTATATGCACATATATAGAGAATTAAATTAAATGTGAATGCCCAGATGGGAATACTGCCTGTACTAATTAATAACATAGAAAATTTTACGATCCAGTGACAGCCACTATTAACATTGTGCAATGTACACTACCAGTACACATATCCAAGATAACCTCTTAATCCCTTAATATTGGTAGGTTGGGAATCTTTTATTTCATGTATATGAGCAGCTTAAGACATTCAAATATTTTGGCAATTTGGTTGGTAATACAATCTGTGTGAACAAATTATACACCTTCATACAGCAGATTTCTGTTATGTGAAATAAGAGACAGTCTGCGAGCATATCCCAAACCAGTGTACCTGTAATATTGGCTTTTTTTTTAAAAGCTTTCTCATAGTATTTTAATCTAAATGTGACATGCTATGAATTTAGGTTCTATTACTGATTATTTTGCATTGCTGTATTTATGAAGACTCATGCAGTTATTTCATGTGACCTGCACCCCAAAAACTCACCTTTACATATGATAAGAAGTTGAACTTCACTGCATGGAAGATAATATCATTTACAGTCTGAAAATAATGTGCTTTTTCATTCTCAGGCTGGTACAGAGGATATCTGGTAAAACAGAGGATGCAAGTGGTAAGATTAAATTGCCTCCTATCTTTCATTTGATTTATCACTCTCCTTGTAGAGAACATGACTGAATGTCGCGAAATGATTGCAAGGATTTATTTTCATTCCCGCTTGTTAATAAAAGATAAATAAATGAATGCTGTTTGCAAAGTTTAATTATATTTTACCTACTGAAATAAATTATTCATTTTCTGTAATTATTTCCCATTTCTAATTAATAATACTTTATCTGTAAATTAAGAAAATCATTTTATAATTGATTTTAGAATTTATTACTTAATAGCACAATAGCAAGGGTGTAACGGGCTATCTCAGCTAGCACATTAATGTCAAAAGGGCTGAATGACTAATGAAAGATGCGTTAAATTGTAGTTTTTCGGCCTTAGAAGAGTGACGCTATCATCAAACCAATTATATTATGGTATTTTAGCTTCATCATCCACTCAGGATGCAAAACTAGTGAAAAGTGTAACTGGTCCAATTGCTGTGGACAAAGAAATGGAACATACAATACATAATAGTGAGTAAACGAAAGGTGATATCCCTGGTTTCTTAGGGTAGTGAATGACAAGCTAATACATGAATCAATGTTGGCCAACGGCAGTGAAAAGAGTAATGACAAAGCCATTGGAGGTCCAAGGCACTGAAGGAGCTGATGATGGTAACAATGGTGATCTAGAACAGGGAATTTCATTCTTTACAATCAGTGTTCACTGGACATGACTAGCAATATTCAGGCTATGACACTAGGCTGGACACAGATTATAATGCTCTTATTATACTGTAGATGAATACAAGGGACAGAGCGGCCTGTGCAGTGTAGCTCTAATTGATATTTTCATATGCAGTTTGGATACACATAGCCTTCATATATTTCTTTATTCTGGCACAGATCCCAAATACCCTAATGTGATTAAGACATTATTGTCATCTCCGATTATGAATTTTATCACCACTTGTCATCAGCTGAAAAATAATTTGCTAGGTCTACATCTACCTGCAGACAGTCAAATACAATGCTGATTAGTACATTAGGACAGTCATGGGTACTGATTCATTTAAAAGTATGGCACATAGACGTGTTGTCTGTTTTCTGCAACAGACTATTGTCTTTTCCGTGTGCATCTTCCCTAGTTTTCCACATACTTTTCCTATTAAAAGTTATGAAAATAGTGTATTTGTGCAATACTGTACAGTGTGACTTCCATTTCATATAGCGGTCACATAATTTATCTACTGTAGCCTATTGTTGCTCTGGGTCTGTGAGGTCTTTGAGGTACTCAAAGAAAAGTAACCTCCATCTCTCTCCTGCCACATGCAACAATACAATCTAGCCAACGAGCTCCACGTGCATAGGGCAAACACTGGGGTACATGTGCAGTTTGACTTTGTATAGTGCAGAGGGCACCAGATTCAGTATTTCTGGTGCACGGAGCTCCCTGCACTGCCCCGACAGAGTACACCAACTTCTTTTGGTGCACCTTTAACTTGGCAGCTTTCAACGCAATTCTGACGGACTTTGCACAATAAATGTGGTGCGCGGTCCGACTGACCATCTGAACGCCTACTAATTTGTGCATTTGTCGCATGATGCCTATTGGAGCTGCACCACAAAAGGGTTGCATGCAACATAAATGTGGTGTAGACACTTCTTAAATACCTGGCAAGCCATTTGCACATAAAAGAGTGTGCAAAGTCCAACAGAAAACTGGCGTAAGTCCCTTAGTAAACGCGCTCCACTGAATTAGTGTGTCCACTGATAATGAAAGAAGCATTAGTGGAGATCTTCGTAAAATCTTTTTTTTTTTTTTCTTTATTTCCTCATGTTAGCAGCCGTACAGATAAATGAATAAATCTTTTTGATGGGTTTTGGACAACAGTCATTAGTCAGGCTAATTGAGAACTATATAGTCTTAAAGGGCTCTTTCTTAAAGTTTTTTTCTATAAACAGAGTTTCAGAGGAGATCCAGACAACAGGGACAAATTAAAGGACATACTTTATGTTCTACTGGTGGGATTCCCCGTAATCACAGAAACAGTCCCCCCTCAGTTTCCCAGGAAAAGGAGCTTTGGCGCATATTGCCCATCTGCATTTGATTTAATGCATAACCTTAGATGAAACAGAACAGAAATGGCCTGATCAAACAGTTAATATTTCTTTAGTTAATCCATTCTGAAACCGTTGATCAAAATAGATTTTTTCACTACATTTCATTATGTAACATTATTAATGGTTTAATATTAGAGATGAGCGAGCACTAAAATGCTCGGGTGCTCGTTATTCGAGACAAATTTTCCAGATGCTCGAGTGCTCGTCTCGAATAACGAGCCCCATTGAAGTCAATGGGAGACTCGAGCATTTTTTTGCTTAAACAGAACAGTAAAAGAACAGCGCTTAATTAAATATTCCAGATGTTTCTTGATGTTTTGCTTGTTAGAACACATTGAAATAAGACTATTCTTCACTTTAATAATAAATTTAAATAATAATAATAACTCGGAGCCGGCCTGCATGCGACACAAATCGGGCGGTGGGGGGGGGGGTGTTCGTCGGACAACCCGACTTGTTCGGACAAACCGCGGAATTTAAAAATCAAATTCTGTTGCAAGATCAGCACTCACATACACTGGGAAGAAGAAGGTGAACTCCGGGGGACCTCAGCGGGGCAACGACCCATGCAGGAAATTGGACACATGATCTTAGTGAATTGCGGCAGCTCTGAATCCTCGTCGGACAGTCCGGATTGGTGCTGTCTACGGGACAGGTAAGTTAATGTGCCCCATTAGATCATTTCAGATTCAGGTACTTGCTTTGTTGAGCAGAATAACAAACTAACTAATTCCTACTGTAAATAAAGAAGTAAAAAAATTATTACACTGGCTAAAAGTAAAATATTTACAAGACTATATATAGAACTTTAAAACAATAAAAACCAATACTGAATTGATATCATTACATTTGTATGGATAAATACTTATAAAACTAATGCAATAATTGCTTTAAAAAAAGGCCTGAAATTCCTTGACCTTGACTATAAAAGATTGGAATCAAAAGTGTTTGAAGGTTCTATCTGTTCTCAACAAAAAACAAGCCCGATACTTGCCAGAAAATAATCAAGTTATGTCTTTTAGAAGATGGCAATGCAAAACAAATAAAACAATTTGATTGATTTATAGGCAAAATGACGCCACCAAAATTATTTATCTCTCATCTCTCAAAAATTTAACTCTAAAACTGCATCACAGAGAGTAAAATAACAAAATACATGTCTTACACAAAATAACAATTAAAAATAAATCACCTTTATTTAGGATAGATAATATTCTAATGTTTTTGGTCTTCATTTGCAGCAGATTTGTAGCAGTAATTTTAGTGAAAGTCTGTTCCATTCACTTGCATAGGATTGATTTCCTGGCATGATTATGGAAATCTATTCTTCAGGTGGTGTGTGTGTGTGTGTGTGTGTGTGTGTGTGTGGGGGGGGGGGGGGGTGAATAAACCCTTTAAACATGAATAACTAAATATGAGATCAGAGAGTTTACAGGACAATCATTTGAATCTTGTAAGTGTGTTACACACTTACTCAATGTTATGTATTGTATGACCCATTTACATATATTTCCAATTTGTCTGCACCGAATGTCTGTAGGATCAAAATCAAATCAAAATGAGCTGATTTCTCTGTTAGAAAACATATTGGGAGAACGTATTTAGCCTAAATTATACAGTAGGTTTTAATTAATGTTATTGTGTTCTGCAGATGTGTTGTAACATCTACCTGTTGTTCACATAATTCAGTGTTTCTCATATTTCCTATAGGGAATATTTCCTAAATCCTTCATCCACATCAAGGAAGTTACAATTCAGAAGCGGAGGTAAGATTGCTTTTACTTTTCGGAGATGAGACAAGATCAGAAATTAGTTTCAATTTACCGTAATAAAAATTTTCTGTAACAACTGTAAATATACATTATTTCTTCTTCAATTGTGATAAATAAGAGACCTAAAATGTAGGGCATTGTTCATAAACATCCTACGTACATTACCATTGTTGTTAAATTGATTCCACTGATCCGACTGCGTGTTATTCTATTTAAGACTGTCCATATAGGGCATTGACATAGAATGAAAGGTTTCTCTTCACTCTTTGATTCCCTGGTTCCCTGGTCCTCACTGCACAGTGCTCTGGGAATGAATGAGTTGTCCAATATTAGAAAAGCAGTTCTGTTGTCTTCCAAAAACAGAGCAACACCCGCCGATTCTGGGCTAATGCAGCTCTGTTGCATTGTTGTTAATTTTTGGTGATATTTTTCAAAGTTTTTTTTTACAATTTTGGTCCACCGTTAAATGACTATGATCTCCAATTCCATACACATTAGATTGTTAGGAAAACCAACCAATTTCAGTGATACTGACCAACAGTATAATGGCCCACATTTATCAAAACTAGTGCAAACTGTACTTTTTTTCTTAGGTGCACTTTCTTCATGCCGTAGAATTGTGGTGGAGACAAAATTGTGGCGCATGGTCCTACTGTGGACCGGAATGACCCTTTCGGTGCACATTTTTTCTGGCACAAGCACTTCTTAAATACATGTGCAAGCAGTTTGCATGTGCAAAGTCAGACAGAAAACTGGCACAAACACTTTAATAAATGTGGGACAATGTGTATTGCGGCCTTCTGACTCTGCCTGAAAAGCAGATGGATTTTACCACATTCCATCATTTTATTGTTAGGGGAGATAAGCTGCCACCAGGAGTCTCTGCCAGTGGGTCATCCTTTTTCCAATGTAAAACACATGTACAATTGAATGAGCTATAAGTGTGTGCATGACTATCTGCTATCTACTGTGGACTGCTCTCCAGTCAGCTGTGAAAATGAAGAGAGTAAATGTCTAAGATCTCGGGATCCATTAATACAATCTTTATAATATATGTTTATCTGAGATAGAGAGAAGAAATAAGATGGAGAAAAAGTAAGACATTACAAGAGGAGTTTGTAGATTGTGTAATTTCTACAGTAATCTTTGATACTCAGTAACACTCTTGCCTTTTATCTTGAAATACAATTTGTCATTATTTATGTTTATTTTCTGTTATTGTCTTTAAGAAATACAGAAAACATAGTTCCTGCCGAGATTCCTTTGGTGCGTGAAGTTACAACTACGCTACGAGAATGGGGAAACATTTGGAAACAGCTGTACACGGTAAGAAAAATTACTTGTTTCTTGGTACAAATGAAGTTCTGCATTTTGTATTTGGGTGAAGTATCCTCACCTGATTCCTTTTTCATTTTCTTGAATAATCTATCTAAATGTTTGTAAACTATATGAAATACAATAGCTGGCTATGTGCTCTGAAGACTGTGACTGTGTCTCAGGTGTCAGTCTCAGGTGTCAGTCTCAGGTGTCAGTCTCAGGTGTCAGTCTCAGGTGTCAAATATGCCATTATATGATTTATGACTTTGACTTCAGACCATGTCTTTAAATGGACAATGTACAAACAGTCAATATATTTACAACTACTGACATTTATATTATCGTGTAATCTTTGAGTTTTTTTCTACAAAACGTTAGGGCTTTTACATCATGCATTTTGTGTTTTTTTTTTGTGTACAAGGCACAAAAAGTTGCTACACACCATGACATTTGCAATTTTTTGGCTCTTTCTCACTTTACAAACTTACCATAAACTGTGCCTAACAACTGGCATAAATTTCAATTTCGGTGCACGAACGCTGCATCAGAATTATTGAGAGGTTGGGACATCTTCATAATTTTGGCATTAGATAAATTTATTTTGTTTTTTTTTTTATCTTAATACCTATTGGCAACCAATTGGAGCCCCACATAGATCCAAGCCAATATGATATTTTAGAATGCTAGGAGTTTACGGTAGGTGCTGCAAGTATCAAACTGTGTGGGAAAACAAGCATTTAACTAGGAGAATAATAAAATCTAGGTGGATTTTTATATAAAGAAATTTATGGGAAGCTCAGTGGTTAGCACTACAGTCACTACAGTTAGCACTGCAGTGCTGTGGTCCCATCAAGGTCCACAAAGAGTATGTATGTTTGCATGGGTTTTCTTCCGGGTCCTCCAGTTACTTCCTACACTCCAAAACATACTTGTGGGTAGATTAGATTGTGAGCCCTATGGGAGCAGGGACTGAATTGGCAAGCTCTGTATAGTGCTGTGTAATCTGTGTGCGCAATATATTTCAAGAATTATTATTAATAATAAAGAATTATTATTAAAGATTTTTCATAAATTCAGAGTATGAAAAACAGCATAACATGGAGTTCTAAGAGGGGATGCTGTTGTTCCTCCTTTCTTCTACAATCAACTTTAAAATTATGCTAATAAGCCTATAAGGCTGGTGGTATTACCAGAGACCCTCTGTGCAGCAGATTCACAGGCTGTTACAGTGTGAAACTTCCCTTGCTGAAGTGAGAATACATCAGTCAGAGGGAGGGGTGATGTGTTGAGGTAGAAGAAGGGGATGGTGCTGTGGAGCTGCAGCATGAAGGGTCTCTGCTAATACCCCCCAGATCCCCTTAGGATTAATAGGTACATTTTAAAAGTTGATTTTAGAAGGAAGGAGGATATGCCTCACAACTCTTCAGATGCAAAGGGTTAGGTAGGTGTCAGAAGCTGTAGCACTCAGTAATTACAGCCGAAGATACTGCCTGGAAAGGCAACAGTTAACTATGTGTAAGTAATTAACCAATGAGTTGTCTGTATTTTAAACTGGAGTGTGATTGGAGAGGTGCTACCACCTGACCAGGGGGAGTATAAAACCCCTGTGTAGGGGAAGCACATGGTCCAGTCAGAGGTCTTAGCTGGTCTTAGCTGGTCTTAGAGTCTTAGCTGGTCTGTCTGATCTCATGGTCTTTGCCTGTCAGCAGTCCAGACCACATGGTCTGAGTGAAGAGAGAGATAGAATGTGGAGCACACCTTCAGTGCTGCCACAGACACCAATCCCAGGAGACTCTAATCCAGAGCTGCAACTTCCACAGTTTGGACACAGCTCCATCTCAATTCTCCCAGCCTGCATCTACTACCAGGCTGGTGCTTTATTCCTGAGGATCACTCTCCACGAAAAACTCCAGTACCAGAAGCTGCAGTTTGACTGTTTAGGCTCGTTGTCTGCTACCCGTAGTTCAATAAAGAACCGTGAGTTGATTTGCACAACGTTGCCTCCTTCTGATCCCTGGATACGTCTGTCCACCACCACAGGCTTCCCCATCAATTTCCTAGGGTCCTATCCTACAGACATTCAAAGGTTGCCCCAGGGAAAAACAAGTACTTCAGCCTCTCCCTCTATATTTCTTGCACACACCACCTGCTGGAGACCTGCCAGGCTGTAGGACAGCCCTCCGGTCCCCATACCACACACCCTGACCACAGCGTGCCTAGGCCGCAACTGCCAGCCACTCCGGCATTCTGGGCCCCAGCTGCCTCCAAGCCACAAGAAAAGGCTAGGCCCCGGTGAGGGATGTTCCACAAATACAAAACTATTGCCACAGTCACGGTGCCTGCATCTATGAGTAAGTGTCCCTGGGGTGATGATCCTTTCTTATAAATAGACCCTCCAAAAAAACCCCAACAATACAAAACTGGGGGCTTTTAGCAAATAAATATATATAGTTATATGTTAATATTGGAAAACTTGAGCAGATTTCCAATTTATCTATTTCAATATTTCCTCATAAAATAGGAAGAAAATGTCTACTATACATGTACAATTCCAGTGTAATGGTTTAATGTTTAGAAAAAATTATACAGCTCACAGATTAGTGCATGGAAATCACCATACAAGTTCAGTAATGATTCTGTTGTAAACGGCCGTAGCAATACCCAATATGTGCTGCTTGTGTGGTGAATTTCACGTTTTATTGCGTTTGGGAGTTTTACACTATTTGTGGCATTTATGGGACTTTTATTTAGTATAATTTTTTTTAATAATAAATTTATAATTTTTTTCCTTTTTCTTACACTTTTTTTGTCTCTCACTGGGATTTGAACAAGTGATCATCTGATCACTTGTTCAAATTAATACTCTGCCATACTGATGTACAGAACAGTCAGCCCATGCAAATGCACAGGCTCTGCTTCTGAGCCTGTGTGATCCCTATAATGTTGGGGAGCGTCAATGTGGCGCAAACAGAAGCACACCATGACGTTCCCCAACGTCACGGTGGCTTAGGGGTTTAACATAATTTACAGAAACAGGTGCATACACAAAATGGACATAGACAATATAATTTTTACATAACTTTACATTTTTAGTCCATTGTGGGAATATATCTATTTTCTTTTTTTTTTTTTTTTTTTAATTTTATAAAATTTTATTGAACAGAACAAGAATAACATACATCACTTAGTAAGGAGATCATGTCCACCATTCTGTGACATGCTCATTTTAGTACAGTATCAATGTTGTCGAATTTACACTTTTCTCAAAATAATTTTCGCTTCCTTCTTAATCCTTCTCAGTCCTTTGTGAGAGGATGCATTTGTTATACTCTTGTGCAAACTGTTCTTTATGTCCTTTTATAATCCTCTTCTTCATTGTGATTTGCATCATAACATCATAATATGACTGTGATAATTCGGATTGAATTATCACAGTCATATTATGATGTTATGTTACTCTAAATTAAATAACTATTACATAACTACAATAACCTGTTAATATAGTTTAACACAAAATTATGGCATCAGTGTGTTTTTTACATTTACTTTTTTTTCTGCTTATGGCTAATCCTATTAGCTTAACAGTAGAGATGAGCGAACATGCTCGTCCGAGCTTGATGCTCGGTCGAGCATTAGGGTACTCGAAACTGCTCGTTACTCGGACGAATACTTCGCCCGCTCGAGAAAATGGCAGCTCCCGCCGTTTTGCTTTTTGGCGGCCAGAAACAGAGCCAATCACAAGCCAGGAGACTCTGCACTCCACCCAGCATGACGTGGTACCCTTACACGTCGATAGCAGTGGTTGGCTGGCCAGATCAGGTGACCCTGGGATAGACTAGCCGCTGGCCGCGCTGCTCGGATCATTCTGTCTCTGGATGCCGCTAGGGAGAGAGCTGCTGCTGGTCAGGGAAAGCGTTAGGGTGTTCTATTAGCTTACTGTTAGGCAGGAGTGATTCTCAAAGAACCCAACAGCCCTTCTTAGGGCTACAATAACGTTCTACTTTTTTTATTTTAATTTGCATCTTTTACCATTTTGTGAGGAATTAGCAGGGGGACTTGCTACCGTTGTGTTTAGCTCTTAGTGGCACACATATCCATAGCAAAGACCGAAGTGGCAAAATTCAGTAGGGGTTGGATTTCTATTAGGCAATAACTCAGTGTCATCTCATCTGGCATAGTAGTGTGCTTCCTTTGATACTTGGCTAGAAAATAGCCATAGGAGAATACAAACAGCTTCTTGAAGCCTACAGTAGCGTTCTATATATTTGATTTCTGGTTGATCTGCTGGTGGCTGTAGTTTCTGCAGTGCATGTACTTGCCAATTCTGAGCAATTTGTAGTGAGACTTGCGACCGCTGTGTTCTGCGCTTAGTGGCGCACATATCCATAGCAAAGGCCGAAGTGGCAAAATTCAGTAGGGGTTGGATTTCTATTAGGCAATAACTCAGTGTCATCTCATCTGGCATAGTAGTGTGCTTCCTTTGATACTTGGCTAGAAAATAGCCATAGGAGAATACAAACAGCTTCTTGAAGCCTACAGTAGCGTTCTATATATTTGATTTCTGGTTGATCTGCTGGTGGCTGTAGTTTCTGCAGTGCATGTACTTGCCAATTCTGAGCAATTTGTAGTGAGACTTGCGACCGCTGTGTTCTGCGCTTAGTGGCGCACATATCCATAGCAAAGGCCGAAGTGGCAAAATTCAGTAGGGGTTGGATTTCTATTAGGCAATAACTCAGTGTCATCTCATCTGGCATAGTAGTGTGCTTCCTTTGATACTTGGCTAGAAAATAGCCATAGGAGAATACAAACAGCTTCTTGAAGCCTACAGTAGCGTTCTATATATTTGATTTCTGGTTGATCTGCTGGTGGCTGTAGTTTCTGCAGTGCATGTACTTGCCAATTCTGAGCAATTTGTAGTGAGACTTGCGACCGCTGTGTTCTGCGCTTAGTGGCGCACATATCCATAGCAAAGGCCGAAGGGGCAAAATTCAGTAGGGGTTGGATTTCTATTAGGCAATAACTCAGTGTCATCTCATCTGGCATAGTAGTGTGCTTCCTTTGATACTTGGCTAGAAAATAGCCATAGGAGAATACAAACAGCTTCTTGAAGCCTACAGTAGCGTTCTATATATTTGATTTCTGGTTGATCTGCTGGTGGCTGTAGTTTCTGCAGTGCATGTACTTGCCAATTCTGAGCAATTTGTAGTGAGACTTGCGACCGCTGTGTTCTGCGCTTAGTGGCGCACATATCCATAGCAAAGGCCGAAGTGGCAAAATTCAGTAGGGGTTGGATTTCTATTAGGCAATAACTCAGTGTCATCTCATCTGGCATAGTAGTGTGCTTCCTTTGATACTTGGCTAGAAAATAGCCATAGCAATAGGATAGCATTGTTTGGTTTTAAAAACTAAAAAAAAAACAAAAAACACAAAAAAAAAAAAAAAACACAAAAAAAAACAAAAAAAAGTAAAAAAAAAAATAAAGTTATAACTCTCATTTTAAAAATGTTTAACCCGAGGGCTAGGGGTAGAGGACGAGGGCGGGGACGTGGGCGTCCAACTACTGCAGGGGTCAGAGGCCGTGGTCCTGGGCGGGGTGAGACACCACCTGCTGATGAGGGAGCAGGGGAACGCCGCAGAGCTACACTCCCTAGGTTCATGTCTGAAGTTACTGGGACTCGTGGTAGAGCACTGTTGAGGCCAGAACAGTGCGAACAGGTGATGTCGTGGATTGCTGACAATGCTTCGAGCAATTTGTCCACCACCAGTCAGTCTTCCACGCAGTCCACCCATGTCACCGAAATCGCCACTCCTCCAGCTCCTGCACCTCAGCCTCCTCCCCCCCAGTCTGCCCCCTCCCAGGAAAATTTGGCATTTGAACCGGCATACTCTGAGGAACTGTTTTCTGGACCCTTCCCACAGTCACAAACCACTTGTCCGGTTGCTGCTGAGCAATTTTCCGATGCCCAGGTTTTCCACCAGTCACAGTCTGTGGGTGATGATGACCTTCTTGACGTAGTGGAAGTGTGTAAAGAGGTGTCCGACGATGAGGAGACACGGTTGTCAGACAGTGGGGAAGTTGTTGTCAGGGCAGGAAGTCCGAGGGGGGAGCAGACTGAGGGATCGGAGGATGATGAGGTGACAGACCCAAGCTGGGTTGAGAGGCCGGGTGAACACAGTGCTTCTGAGACGGAGGAGAGTCCTCGACCTGAACAGGTTGGAAGAGGCAGTGGTGGGGCCAGACGGAGAGGCAGGGCCAGAGCTGGTGCATCAGCGCCACTGTCAACTAGTGAAGCTCCCGTGGTGAGGGCTCTTGCGGCGAGGGCTAGATCTTCAGAAGTGTGGAGGTTCTTTAAGGAAACACCGGATGACCGACGGACTGTGGTGTGCAACATTTGCCAAACCAGGCTCAGCAGGGGTTCCACCACTACTAGCTTAACTACCACCAGTATGCGCAGGCATATGAATGCTAAGCACCCCACTCAGTGGCAACAAGCCCGTTCACCTCCGGCCGTGCACACCACTGCTCCTTCCCCTGTGTCAGCTGATAGTCAGCCCCCTGCCCAGGACCCTGGCACAAAAACCCCATCGTCGCCTCCACGATCCTCCACAGCATCCACCAGCGTTCAGCTCTCCATACCCCAGACGCTGGAGCGGAAACGCAAATATAGTGCAACCCACCCGCACGCCCAAGCCCTTAATGTGCACATCTCCAGATTGCTTAGCCTGGAGATGCTGCCCTATAGGCTAGTAGAGACCGAGGCCTTTCGCAACCTCATGGCGGCGGCCGCCCCTCGGTATTCGGTCCCCAGCCGCCACTACTTTTCCCGATGTGCCGTCCCAGCCCTGCACCAGCACGTGTCAGACAACATCATCCGTGCCCTGACCAACGCCGTTTCTGACAAGGTCCACCTGACCACGGACACGTGGACGAGTGCTGCCGGGCAGGGCCACTATATATCGCTGACGGCACATTGGGTTAACTTGGTGGAGGCTGGGACCGAGTCTGACCCTGGGGCTGCTCATATACTGCCGACGCCGAGGATTGCGGGGCCTACCTCGGTCCAGGTGTTTCAGGCCTACTATGCCTCCTCCTCCTCCCACCCCTCCTCCACCTCCTCCTCCGAACTACCATCCGTGGGCACGGCGCCATCAGTCGGTAGCTCTAGGCACAGCAGCAGTGCCGTCGCTAAGCGACAGCAGGCGGTGCTCAAACTGCTGAGCCTAGGCGACAAAAGGCACACCGCCCAAGAGCTATTACAGGGCATCACGGCGCAGACTGATCTGTGGCTGGCACCGCTGAACCTCAAGCCGGGAATGGTTGTGTGTGACAACGGCCGTAACCTGGTGGCGGCTCTGCAACTCGGCAGACTGACACATGTGCCATGCCTGGCCCATGTGTTAAATCTGATAGTGCAGCGTTTCCTCAAGACATACCCCAATCTGTCTGATTTGCTCACGAAGGTGCGCCGCATCTGTGCGCATTTCAGGAAGTCCAGCCCAGATGCTGCCACTCTCAGGGCAGCGCAGCGCCGCCTCCAACTGCCCGCTCACCGACTGTTGTGCGACGTGCCCACGAGGTGGAATTCAACACTGACCATGTTATCCAGAGTTTACCAGCAGCGCAGAGCGATTGTAGACTGCCAGATGTCAACTTCCACCAGAACTGGTAGTCAGGTCAGTCAGCTTCCTCAAGTCTACAATGAGGAGTGGACGTGGATGTCTGATATCTGTCAGGTGCTGAGTAACTTTGAGGAGTCAACACAGATGGTCAGTGGCGATGCCGCCATCATCAGCCTCACCATCCCGCTGCTTGGCCTGTTGAAAAACTCTCTGGTCAGCATGAAGTCGGAAGCTTTGCGCTCGTCACAAGAGACGGGGGAAGAATATTCCCTTGTTGATAGCCAAAGCACCCTGAGGTCTGTTTCTCAGCGCATATCGGAGGAGGTGGAGGTGGAGGAGGATGAGGAGGAAGAGGAGGAGAATGTTGGCGAGACACAAGAGGGGACCATTGTTGAGTCCTTCACTGTTCAGCGTGTATGGGCAGAAGAAGAGGAGTTGGAGGAGTTGGAGGAGGAGGAAATGGACAGTCAGGCCAGTGAGGGGAGTGAATTCTTACGCGTTGGTACTCTGGCGCATATGGCAGATTTCATGCTAGGCTGCCTATCCCGTGACCCTCGCGTTCAAAGAATTTATTCCAGCACCGATTACTGGGTGTTCACTCTCCTGGACCCACGGTACAAGCAAAATCTTCCCACTCTCATCCCTGGAGAGGAAAGGAGTGTGAGAATGCATGAATACCAGCAGGCCCTGGTGCACAAGCTGAAACAGTATTTCCCTTCTGACAGCGCTAGCGGCAGAGTGCGTAGTTCTGCGGGACAAGTAGCGAGGGAGAGTAGGCGAGCAGGCAGCTTGTCCAGCACTGGCAAGGGTACGCTTTACAAGGCTTTTGCCAGCTTTATGTCACCCCAGCAAGACACTGTCACCTGTCCCCAGTCTCGGCAGAGTAGGGCTGATCTTTACAGAAAGATGGTGAGGGAGTACGTAGCTGACCATACCATCGTCCTAAATGATCACACAGCTCCCTACAACTACTGGGTTTCAAAGCTGGACATGTGGCACGAACTGGCGCTCTACGCCTTGGAGGTTCTTGCCTGCCCTGCCGCTAGCGTCTTGTCCGAGCGGGTTTTCAGTGCAGCTGGTGGCATCATCACCGATAAGCGTACACGCCTGTCGACTGACAGCGCTGACAGGCTGACGCTTATTAAAATGAATAAAGGCTGGATTTCTCAGAATTTCCAATCTCCACCAGGTGAAGGAAGCTCAACCTGAATAATTGATCCACTCCTCCTCCTCCTCCTCATTTTCCTCCTTCTCCTCCTCTTTGTACAGTAAAGCAGAGGAAACTGGCTATTTTTTGACAGGGCCCACTGGCTCTTGCTATAGTACTTCATGCATTTAATTTTTCTGGAGGGCCACCTACCCGGTCCTCTGTTTGAAACAATTTTTGTGAGTGCCACATACAGGCACTCAATCTATTCCATTTTACTGCAGGGCCACCTACCTGCTCCTCTGGTTTGAACAATTTTTGGGACTGCCACATACAGGCACTCAATCTATTCCATTTTACTGCAGGGCCACCTACCTGCTCCTCTGGTTTGAACAATTTTTGGGACTGCCACATACAGGCACTCAATCTATTCCATTTTACTGCAGGGCCACCTACCTGCTCCTCTGGTTTGAACAATTTTTGGGACTGCCACATACAGGCACTCAATCTATTCCATTTTACTGCAGGGCCACCTACCTGCTCCTCTGGTTTGAAACATTTTTGGGACTGCCACATACAGGCACTCAATCTATTCCATTTTACTGCAGGGCCACCTACCTGCTCCTCTGGTTTGAACAATTTTTGGGACTGCCACATACAGGCACTCAATCTATTCCATTTTACTGCAGGGCCACCTACCTGCTCCTCTGGTTTGAACAATTTTTGGGACTGCCACATACAGGCACTCAATCTATTCCATTTTACTGCAGGGCCACCTACCTGCTCCTCTGGTTTGAACAATTTTTGGGACTGCCACATACAGGCACTCAATCTATTCCATTTTACTGCAGGGCCACCTACCTGCTCCTCTGGTTTGAAACATTTTTGGGACTGCCACATACAGGCACTCAATCTATTCCATTTTACTGCAGGGCCACCTACCTGCTCCTCTGGTTTGAAACATTTTTGGGACTGCCACATACAGGCACTCAATCTATCCCATTTTACTGGAGGGCCACCTACCTGCTCCTCTGGTTTGAAAAATGTTTGGGACTGCCACATACAGGCACTATCCAAATTAAATTGTCTCCATAGCAGCCTCCACACGTTGTCTCCATTGCTACCTCCAAAAGTCGTCCATATAGCTGCCTCCATACATCGTCCCTTTATCAAACGAGGTGTGTCAGGCAGAAATTTGGGTTGTTTTCATGGATTCCACATCAAAGTTGTTAACTTTGTCGCCACCCTGCTGTGTTATCCACAAAATATACTGGCAAACTTTTACCATTTAGGGATATTATTTCAGCGCTTCTTGCGCATCTGTTTACATTCCCCTCACCCGGCATATCCTAAACTTATAAGAACGCTACTACACTTGATCTTATACAAAAGGTTCTTAGAAGTGCTGTTTGGGGAGTAGCCTAGAGACAGGGGCTTGGATTGGCGAAAGCTCGCCTGGCAGCGGAACGCCAGCTCCATGCGCATCATGCGCTTCTTGCGCATCTGTTTACATTCCCCTCACCCGCCATATCCCAAACTTATGAGAACGCTACTACACTTAACTTGGTGCAGGCTGGGACCGAGTCTGACCCTGGGGCTGGTCATATACTGCCGACGCAGAGAATTGCGGGGCCTACCTCGGTCCAGGTCTCAAAGGCCTACTATACCTCCTCCCACCCCTCCTCCACCTCCTCCTCCTCCGAATTACCATCCGTGGGCATGGCGCCAACAGTCGGTAGCTCTAGGCACAGCAGCAGTGCCGTCGCTAAGCGACAGCAGGCGGTGCTGAAACTGCTGAGCCTAGGCGATAAAAGGCACACCGCCCAAGAGCTATTACAGGGCATTCCACATCAAAGTTGTTAACTTTGTCGCCACCCTGCTGTGTAATCCCCAAAATATACTTGCAAACTTTTACCATTTAGGGATATTATTTCAGCGCTTCTTGCGCATCTGTTTACATTCCCCTCACCCGCCATATCCTAAACTTATAAGAACGCTACTACACTTGATCTTATACAAAAGGTTCTTAGAAGTGCTGTTTGGGGAGTAGCCTATAGACAGGGGCTTGGATTGGCGAAAGCTCGCCTGGCAGCGGAGCGCCAGCTCCATGCCAAGATCCAACTAACATAGTTTTAACTGCAGCACCTTTAATCTACTACTAGTTCACTGCCTCCATACATCGTCCCCTTATCAAACGAGCTGTGTCAGGCAGAATTTTGGGTTGTTTTCATGGCTTCCATGTTAACTTTGTCGCCACCCTGCTGTGTAATCCACAAAATATACTGGCAAACTTTTATCATGTACCGATATTATTTGAGCGCTTCTTGCTCACCTCCTTTGGTTCCTCTCTGCCACCCATTGGTTTGAAGCCTGAGTCCATTTAGGGTATGTCGCCATGACACTCTCTAGCCTGCTGCCGCTGCCTCTGCATGCCGTCCCCTATAGTGTCAGGGTCAATTATTGGATGTTTTAGATGCTATCTAGCTTCATTCTGTCACTCTGTCATGGCCATGCTGTTGCCCATAATTTTGGCATAATGGTGCGATTATGCAGCCTCAGAGGCATCCATGCATGCTGCCCCTGCTGTTTCCTGTCCATTTCCGTGGTGTTTCCATCCTTTTCTGAGGTTCCCAGGTGTTTGGCCAAGCTTCCCTGTGCAGAGCCTTGGTCCCCTTGAAAAATGCTCGAGTCTCCCATTGACTTCAATGGGGTTCGTTATTCGAGACGAGCACTCGAGCATCGGGAAAAGTTCGTCTCGAATAACGAGTACCCGAGCATTTTAGTGTTCGCTCATCTCTACTTAACAGTTATGATCTGTAATATTGGCTTTTTATCCAACAGTCCCAATAAGTTGTAAATTGAGGGAGGCGACCATTTTGCAATGCTATTGCTCTCTCATATGCACAGTTTGTATTGACCTGGTTTATGACCTCTTGTATATGTGGTGAATCGGGCGTTTTCCAAACTCTAGTTATTGTAAGCTTAGTGGCCATCAGGATGTGAATTACCACCGTTCTAAATTTAGTAGGGATGTCATCCATCTCCATTAGTAGTAGTGCTTGGGAGGCCCTTAGAATTAAGTGTTTATCTATTATCTTCCCTATTATACATTCACTAGCCTTCCATAATTGTTGAATTGATGGGCAAGACCACAGAGTATGCAGGAGAGTACCTTTGTTATTGCATTTACGCCAACAACTTGAGGTCACATTTGGGAAAATTCGTTTTAATTTTGAGGGGGTAAAGTACCATCTCATTCTAGTTTTCACCATTGTTTCTTGGTGTGATGTACATCTCAGGGCTTTCTGCGCTAATGAGAGAGCATTTTGCCATTGCTGTGTTGTGTATACTTTATTAAGGTCTTCCTCCCATTTACACATATGTGGAAGTTTTTTCATATATACTTTCTGGTTTAATTGGTTATAAAAGAAAGAAATTCCTTTGACTTTCTTATTGGTATTGTACAATTTCTTTTCCTACTTCCAATGAGTTACAGATACCTCCGTTCAAGAGGCTTCTTATTTGTAAGAACTTATAAAACTCTCTATGGGGAATATTGTACTTTTTTTGAATTTCAGAGAAGGGGTATACTCCATCTTGCTCCATTAAATGCTGCACATTAGTTATTCCGTTTGTTTTCCATATTCTCAGGTCTAATCCTTGAATTCTCTCCTCTAGGAAGTCCAAAGGGATGCAGTTCAAGGGGAGTTTGGTCTTATTACTTGGTTGACTAATTAGTCTTGACCAAGCCTGCAGGGTTGTATTTATTATAGGGGATTTTGTTGTTATCTTTTTATTGTCCGCTATTTGTTGCATTATAAGTGCTCTTAAGGATTTATTACCCTGTAACTGCTTTTCTATGTTGTGCCAAGTTTTATCTTCTGAGGAATCCCACCAGTGTAAAGAGCTATCTAGTTGAGCTGCTATATAATAATCTTTCATGTTTGGTAGGCCAAGGCCCCCCGTTGATTTTTGCTTTTGTAATATATCTATAGATATTCTTGGTTTTTTATTTGCCCACACAAACTTACTAATCATGCCCTGTAATTTTTGGAAATATTTTTTTGGTATATCTATTAGTAGAGTCCTAAATAAGTATAAAAATTTCGGTAGGACCATCATTTTAAATGTGGCAATACGTCCAAACCATGATAGGATATGATTGGAGTATTCTTTTAATTCTCTCTCTATTGTAGCTAATAAGGTAGGAAAGTTATTGTGGTAAGTATCTTTGAATGGGGATGAAATCTATACCCCTAGGTACTGTATTTTGGAGGTTTGCCAATCTAGAGTATATTTTTGTTTTAGGGAGTTAATTCTTCTTTCATTCATGTTCAATGACAGGACCTGAGATTTGTTATTATTAACTTTATAGTATGATATCTTACTAAATTCTTCAAATACTTCCATTAACGGTGGTACAGATGTTTCAGGGTTAGATAGGTTTATGAGGATATCATCCGCGAATAATGCAATTTTATACTCTTCCTCTCCTATTTGGATCCCTGTGATTTTTTCTTTTAATCTAATAGCTTGGGCCAAGGGCTCTATTGACAGGATAAAGAAAATTGGGGATAAGGGGCATCCCTGTCTCGTTCCATTGGTTAATGAAAACTCCTGTGAGAGAACACCATTTGTAAAGACTTTTGCATTTGGGGTGGGATATAGTGCTCTAATTGCTTGCAGTATTCTTCCTGTAATCCCAAATTTTTCTGAAACTGAAAAAGTGTATGTCCAATTTATCCTATCGAACGCCTTTTCGGCATCTATTGTAATAAATAATGATGAGAGTTTATTTGCTTCACAATGCTGTAGCAAATTCAATACTCTACGTGTATTGTCAGGGGCTTGTCTTCCTGGCGTAAATCCTGTTTGGTCTGCTTTGATTATTTCTGGTAACACTTCCTTAAGCCTATTGGCAATTATTGAGGCATACAGTTTAACGTCGCAATTTAGTAATGATATGGGTCTAAAGTTGGAGGGAACCGTAGGTGATTTCCCTGGTTTTGGTAGAGTTACAATGTGAGCAGTGAGCATTTCCTTAGGAAAGCTCCCTCTCTCATTTGCTGCTTTATATACTTTTAGGAGATATGGGGATAATATCTTCTTAAATTTTTTATAATAGCCTCCTGGTAGGCCGTCCGGACCTGGCGCTTTATCTTTAGGGGTTTTTTTTAATGCTATCTTCTACTTCTTCCAAAGTGATTTCTCTGTTTAAAATTGTTAGTTGGTTTTCTGAAATTCATGGCAGGGGGATATTGTCTAGGAATTTTAGTATTCCCTCGTTAGTGGGTTGTGGAGTGTTTCTGTCCTCCATTAAGTTATACAGCCTGGCATAATATTCTTTAAATTCATTTGCAATTCCTCGTGGTGTCATAATTTTTTCCCCAGTTGTAGGGTGTATGATGTAAGCTTTTTTGGATTTGTTCAATCTTTTTTTTAGCATATTTGCTAAAACGTAGCCGGCTTTTTGGCCTTGGGAATAATGTTTTATTTTAAGTTTCTGTAGTGAATATGCAAATTTATGCAGGAGTAGGTTGCGTAGACTATCGCTTTCTGACCTTAAAGCTTGTTGAGTAGCAGGTGTAGGATGCTTTTTATGCTGGTTTTCTAGATGATATATTTTGTTCATAACTTTGTTTACTTCTCTCTCTCTTTCCTTCTTGACCCGATTATTTATTCTCTTTAGCTCCTCCCTAACAAACATTTTATGACTTATCCAAGTGGAACAAATGTCAGCGCTCCCATTATCATTGTATTTAAAGAACTCAGTTAGTACATTTTCTATCTGCATAGTATATTTTTCCTGAGATAGGAGAGATAAATTAGCTCTCCAAATATAGTCGTTTTGGATCGCAAAGGAATCTTTAATAGTGATTGTGATCGGTGCGTGGTCGGACCACTGTATGGATCCTATTTCTGATGAGATCACGTTTTCTATGAGATTCCTATCAATTAGAAACATGTCGATTCTCGAGTATGAGTCATATCTAGCAGAGTGAAATGTGTAATCTTTTTCACAAGAATGTTGAATCCTCCATATGTCATACAGGTCTTCTTGCCATAAAAAGGAGTCAAGTGTAAAAGCTCTGTGTTTTGCCTTAGAGTTAGTATCTAATTGGGGGTGGCTTATTGTGTTGAAATCGCCACATATAATTAATGCCCCAGATTTGACTTTCCGTATCTTTCTCCATAGTTTCAGTGTGGATCCTCTTTGTTTACTATTGGGAGCATATAGATTTACTAATGTGTATTGCACATTGTTGAGTGTGCATACTACTATGATGAATCTGCTGTTTGGGTCTATTTCCTGGTAATTTATTGTCACCGCTAGTGTATTTTTAAAAGCGATCATTACCCCTCTTTTTTTTTTTGTTATATGTGGACAGTAAAACTGTGGGGAAGGCTGGGTGATTTATCTTAGGAGGGTTTTGTGCTCTGATATGTGTCTCTTGGGCACAAACAATATCAGCTTTATGTCTATTACCTTCTCTCCATAATAGAGATATCTTATACGGGCTATTCAAGCCTTTCACATTCATAGATAGGATTTTAGTCCCCATTTTTAAAAGTCATGGAGTGTTTGTAAATTACCTGATAATCGTCTACTTTCTGATATCTAATTGGGATTATCCATAGTCTGCTTAATATATCACTTAATGCCATTTTTAACATAACCAAATAACATAATAACAACATATAGAAAAAGATCTGTATGGATGTTCACTGGTACAAATATGATACCCGTGGAGATCCACACTTAGGATTTTAAACAGGGTAACCTCAAGTGGAAATATGGGATTGGAGACTCAGTTCCATCTCAAATACTACCACCCACTTATCCTTTTGATGATTTCTGCACAGTTCAGGTTTTCCTCTTTGTGCGCCATTCAGGGTCCATCTTTGATGGGTTTTTGTTTGGAGATGTGCGTGGGTCTTGATCCGTAGACATCCCCCAGGCCTCCAGTGTTCTCAAGCCTTCTTCCACTTCTGTGATAGACACAATGTTGTTCTGTCTCTTTATCAATATCTTTGTGGGGAAACCCCATCTATATTGGATCTCATTTTTTCTGAGTATGGAGGTGACTGGCATTAGTCTCCTTCTCATCTGTAAAGTAGCTGCTGATAAATCCACAAATAGTTTGATATCTGTATATGGCTCTGGTAGTTTCTGTAGCTTCCTCGCTTGATTCAGCAGATTTTCTTTGGTTTGAAAAAAAGTAAACCTTGCAAGTACATCCCTGGGTATGGTTTCAGATAATGATGAAGGTTTTGGTACTCTATGTACCCTATCAATCGACATTTCATATTCTGAAAGTTCTGGGATCAATGTTTTGGCCATTTGCTGGACATATTTGCGCAGATGTGTACCCAAAACCATCTCTGGAATGCCCCTTATTTTCAGATTATTCCGGCGGTCCCAACTCATTATGTGCAGAGGTGAAATCTGCCATTTTATTTTCAAGGTGCGACACTCTGTCACCTAAGTCATCTACTGTCGTTTGTAGTAGTTTGATGAGTGAGGCAAGGTCTTTTTGCAGTGAGTATTTAAATGCTTCCAACATTGCCTTTAATGTCGTTTCAGAGACTGTGTTATTCGTAGTCTGAAATTTGGCAAAAACGTCAGGTGGTCCCTGGTATATTAGGCTGTATTTGTTGTGAGTGTTCCTCAGTTTCTATGTCCCCAGTTTTAGCCTTTTGTTTAGCTGGGCTGCCTGTGGGGGACCTTAATCCCTCTTGGTACATTTGAGCTGAGGTGCCTGAGGCTTGTGAGCTCTCCGTGTCCTGCAGGGTTAATGGAAGCATGCTTGTGTCTTCCTCCGTTTGTGCTGGGGATAGTGAAAACGTGCTCCCCGGAGTTTTGGAGCCTATGCTCCATCTTTCTGGGACCTCAAAGCTTGAGGGAGACTTACTTGGTCTCGGTAGACGGGATGCCGGGCGGTGGAATGTGGTATCTTCCTCCATTGCGCTCAGCGCGGCAGCCGCCGCGTGTCTGTTTTTCCCGGCGCCATCGTTGCTGGTCCGCGGCTCTCTCGGGAAATACTGTCCTATTTGTCCGTGCAGCTTAAAGGTGGCCCTTGATGTTTTCCGGGCATTTTGGGTCGTCTACTGCTATTAATTGCCGTTGTTCAGTGGTAGTTGAGACGGAGCTCCTCACTCACACGGCCATTTCCTTCAGCAGCCAAGCTACGCCCCGGAATATATCTATTTTCAATGTGTTAAGATTTATCAGTAAAGTTAGACAGGCAGATAGAAGTGATACATTCTGGTTTGTTGTACATTCATATCCCAAGATAATTTAGATTGGTACATTTACTTTTACAGCGCAAGAGTATATTGTCAAATTTACAGGTTTCTTCTTCTTGTACATCTGTTTTGTTGTTATACAGAAGCACAAACACTATATAACCATAAAATATTTTGCTGAGTCTCAATCTCTTTGCCGAGTTGTCTGGAAAAATTATGGTTTCTAATGGAAGGATTTTCATTAAACAAGAACTGCTCAATAAAAGAAAAGAAAGAATTAAGAAAGTGTATTAGATATATATGTATCGAGCAGCAGAATCTACTTGACACATTATTCTACTTTGCTTTGTTTTTATGCCTCATGCAAAGTGATGCAGCTAAGAACAAGAACACTGATTGTAATAACTCATGTTCTAGCTCATTGTTAAAACGTGAATACAAAGTATAAAAGCTGCCATGTAAACTTATGTTCAGGTTGGAAACTCTGACACAAGTAACTAAATTAAAATCCAGCTCTAGTGATAAATCAATCACGCGTCTTAAGTTATGGCTTGTAACAGTAATGTAGGAACTAATTATAGTTGTCGTTTATTAGAAAAAAACCTGTAAATTATAAAATTGTAAATGTGAATCTAAAAAAAATAACTATATATATTCAATGACTTTATTTTACATGACTTGACAGGAATATTCATGTTTAGGGCAAGTGCTTAGGGCAGTGGTGGCAAACCTATGGCACGGGTGCCAGGTGGCACTCGGAGCCCTTTCTATGGACACCCAGGCCATCACCGCAGCACAGAGTTTGCCAGACAGGACTCAGGGCTTCCACCTACGGTCCAATACAGCCCAGGACGTGCAATTCTCAGCGCCATTTTAAGCAACATCCTTGGCTGCCAGGACTACAGGAGTAACAAGAAAGTGTCGACAGAGAATATTGCTGGAGCGCCTGCTCTGGGAACCGTGATTGTTCCTCTTCAGGAGATCCTGAATCCAAGTTCTTCATCATCTTTTTATTGTATTGGTGAACTCCAATACGGACACCAATACGATTGAAACCTGTGATACAGCAGGGTTCAATAAGTTACTGCTTACATTGTCATGTTGGCACTTTGCAACATATAAGTGGCTTTTAGTTGTACTTTGGACACTCCAAAAGGTTCACCATCACTGGCTTAGGGTGTCCATGTATTTTAAAGTACAATGGATTATAACAAAAGAAAGCTTTCATCCCATGTATTATTAGAAGTAATGTGGGTATAGTTAATGAACATTGATCACATGACATAAATTATAACATGCTTGTTTTCCATTAGTGATCCATGTTCGAATGGACTACAGGCAGTGTCTTCTGGCCTCGCACTACCTATAAACAAACCATAAACTGGAGTCATTGAACATATGCAGTTCAACTCAAGCTCATCCAAAGACAGAAATGCATTAAAATGTGTTATCTAATTTAGGACCCAGTTTGCATGACAATTAGTTGTACGGGCATTTTCTTCATGGTGGCCATCTTTTGGCTAGAAATTAGATTAGGCCACCTTGGAGAACTTGTCCTCTGTTACACGGAAATACAATCGGTAAAGATCTGTCCACTCTTGCTGTAGCTTCTATTTGTACACACCAAACGTACAAGCTGTGTGGTAGGGGACCGTAATTTACCAACAGCAACAATAAGTATTACCAAATACTTGGAGCAAAAGGAGGCAACACCCTCAGGGTATATTACAAATCGTATACTTTATTAAAGACATAAAAAACAATAAATGGACAGACTACAATGCTAAAATTAAAATACATGTGTCCAAGAATAACCGCCATCAAGGGCATAGAGGTAGGCAAAGCAAAGTCACTACAAAGTAATGATATCCCTTTTAAATATGGAAATGCAGAGTGGTGAATCACACTTAGTAGACACACAAATAATGAGACTGAGCTAAAGAGACCATACCAGACAGATAGGACCACATGCAGCTGCATGTGGTCCTATCTGTCTGGTATGGTCTCTTTAGCTCAGTCTCATTATTTGTGTGTCTACTAAGTGTCATTCACCACTCTGCATTTCCATATTTATATGGGATATCATTACTGTGTAGTGACTTTGCCTACCTCTATGCCCTTGATGGCGGTTATTCTTGGACACATGCGCACAAACGTATAGGGGTACATGGAGGAAAAAAAAGGGTAATGCGAGATTTGTGGCCAGTTCACAGCCCCCATAGACGACTATGGCACCTGTTAATGGTGCGGTGAGCAGACTCTGTCCCGCTATCACATGACCAAACTGAGTGTCCGCTGTGCAAAGTAAAGGACATATATTCTTTGCACATATTATATACATATATATGCTATATTATGCTGCATTACAACCGCAGCCGCTCAGCTTTCAATGGAGAGGGGCGACATGAGGAGGCCATAGGCTGGGCGAGCATACGTTTGTCTGAATGAGGCTTTAAGGGGGGAATGAATTGTTAAAAGCAAGTTGTTACCTGTTATTGAGTATCTTAATTTATCATTTCCTTTATTTTTAGGGGGAAAAAAATCACCTGACATTTTAATAATAGTCTTATTTTAGGGTGCAGAATTTGTATGGTAATTTTATATTGTGAACTCCCTATACATGGAAATAGATAACAAACCTTAAATAAAGAGCCAGACAACTAGGATCATTCTGTTCCATTAAATTTATAATGTAATTCAGCGAATCTATCGTATGACACATTCATTCTCTTTGTTCATCATAGAACCTTTCTGTACTTGCCAATCACCTTAAAATGAGATTCAGAATTAGACTTCATGTATATCAGACAGTATGTAAACTGATATTTAACAATTGCAATAATATAGCCTATTGTGAGAATAAATAACACTTTTAATAGGTGTTAATTATCAGAGCTTCTTCTTTCACTATACAAAAGTATCACTGAACACAAGAAAAGACTTGAAGGGTGAACATTTCTTGAGCTTTTAGAGAATGTATTACATAATATCTTTTATTGCCAAAGCGGCCACCAGTACCGTTCGTGGGTGTTAACCATCAAAGGCGTTTGCTATTTTACTTAAATTTATGATTGATGATACATGATAACCAAGCACACTGATATACTGGTGTGTGCACCCCCTGGCAGGATCCACTCTTCTTTTTGCTTCCACCCTTGTTCTTACATGAAATAGGCTTTAAAAACTATGCAAATGAGCCGGAGGGGCTCCCTACTCAATTAACATCTGGGGAACGCGGAACACTTCAGGCTCATTTGCATAATTTTTTGCAGCACAGCTACCAAGATTAAGGGAGCACCATGCAGAGACTCCCTAACTTCAGCCTCTCTGTACTACCTTTCAAAGTTGGCTACATTTGTGCAAATATTTGGGACATTGTTAATGCTCTTTATTATAGGGTGGGTTATAAGATCTCCAAAATATTTGAAATTCACTGTTTTAAAGTGAAAAGCCTGCAAAACTGTTGCTAATTTTCTTAGAGTAGGTGTCCCAAAAATGTATTATGTGCCTTTGCATTAAAAAAAAATTAAAGAAAAACTGTATGTCTTTCAATGAGGGATGGCAAACTATAAACATAATAAAACACTATACTTTTCATAGAAAAAAAAAAAGCAAGTTGGAAATTTTTGATCATCGTGTACTTAACCATGTTTCAGTAAGCTAAACATTGTATTCTACTAGACTTAGGCTAGTTGGGCTCCCCAGGATAGAGCAAAGCCACAAACAAAGAAAGCAACTCCAACACAATTCAGTCACAACAACATTTTATTTAAAGGGGTTGTTCGACACGTGAGAGGAGTCAAGTTTACTGGTCGCAGGGGTAGTGTCACCTCAGAATCCCCTGTCTTTAGCTCTATAGTACCTAGAAACATGCTTCTTAGGACAAAAATAAAAATGAGTGTCCCATTTTTCAGATCACGTCAGGCTTATGGGACTCCGAGTTACAGGTAGCTAAAAAATAGTTGGAAATGTATGCTAAAGATAAAGATTTTGTTCCTGCATATATGCCTGGTTCTGTAGCTGGTTCTTGTTGGTATCTAAAAGATTAGATTTTTATCTTTAATTTGACAAAACTTGTTCCTACGTGCTATATAATAGAATATAGGGGCTTCTTAAGTGACACTACCCCTGCTACTACTAAACTTGACTCCTCTCATGTGAAAATGAGATGAGAAGAGTCATATTTGCCTGACTTTGGAGAAGATTTTTTATAGGTAAACGGAGGAGATTTCACATAAAAGAGGGAATTCTAGAAAGGACATTCCATACCGTACCTGATTGGGCTAGTAGTTTAGTGAGGCAAAACCTGGTGGCAGGTTCCCTTTAACTCTACATATGATTTCAAACAATGCAGAAATTGTCCAAAATGTCACTGAACCTTGGAAACCCTTGGGAACAGCGATAATATAATTATTTTCCGGCATGGGCGCCACCATGACACTTGCCCAGTACACCGTCTCCACATTAGCTATCCATTTAGCAGATATTTATATGTGGGCACTGCATCTCTTGGGCACCCCTGAGGAAGCCGCGGTGCGCGGCAATACGTGTGGGGAGTTTCTTGGTCTCTCATCCCACAATACACATTATATATGAGCAGATATTTATTGTTTCCATGTTGGATAGCATTACCAGCAGGATTTTTGCTTGTGTAGACACATGCAGCAGACTGGGGTCTTACAGCTCAGTGCCAGTTTTGTCATTTCGCTTGGTGTATATTTGACTACACATATCTGATATTACATTACTCTGCATAGGTACACTTGCACTGTTCATACATCTGCCATACATTATTTATAACTGCTATATCCACACTAGGTAGTGTTTTGGGGGGCTCTATAGCAGGACTTCCTGACATTATCAGGTGCCAGGGTCTTGCTGCGATTTGGAATACGGGTGCAGTTGGTCTGTATCCCATTTTTAAATGTTTTTATATTTTCTTCTGTCCAATTGATGTTTTTATATACATACATGAATTCTAATAACGATTTATTTTTTGGTGCTACATGACACATGTCTCCTTTGCATTTCTCATGAATTTTTCTTGTGTGTGTAGCCTACAATTCGGTTTTCTGTATGTGACAGGGTCCCATTTCCTAGAATACATAATGGAGTATGTGACATCAAATTGCATAATAAGTGACAGCCAGCATGGGTTTACTAAGTATAGAAGTTGTCAGACTAACCTAATCTGCTTCTATGATGAGGTGGGCATTTTACACTGTGCCTGATGAGTAAAATAAGGTCTATTGGTTTGGAAGGAAACATTTGTAATTGGATTGAAATCTGGCTGAAGGATCGTATCCAGAGAGTTGTGGTCAATGATTCCTACTCGGAATGGTCACCAGTTATGAGTGGTGTACCCCAGGGTTCTGTGCTTGGCCCACTACTATTTAATTTATTTATTCATGATATATAGAGATAGGAATTAATTGCACTGTGTCTATTTTTGCAGATGACACCAAGCTGTGTAGTGTAATACAGTCTATGGAGGATGATCATAGGCTGTAGGTGCAATCTGAGTTCAATGTGGATAAATGTAAGGTTATGCACCTGGATGCTAATAATCCACAGGCAACATATGTCATTGGGGAGTAAATCTGGGAGATTCCATTGTTGAGAAGGACCTGGGGGTACTAGTAGATCATAAATAGCATCAAGCAATGTCAATTGGCTACCTCTAAAGCCAGTAGGATCTTGTAATGTATCAAAAGTGGTATGGGATAGGGATGTCATATTGCCAGCATTGGTTTGGCCTCACCTGGAATATGCTGTCCAGTTCTGGGCACCGGTCCATAAAAAGAATGCCCTGGAGCTGGAGAGGTTTCAACGAATAGAGCCACAAAAATGATAAAGGTTTTAGTTATGAGGAAAGAGTAAAACAACTAGATTTATTTAGTCTGGAAACGAGACAACTATGAGGCATGATTAATTTATATAAATATATGAATGGTCCATTCAAAAAAATAGGGTGGAAAGTTGTTCCAGATTAAATCAAATCAAAAGACGAGGGGGCACTGTCTCTGTCTGGAGAAAATAAGGTTTAATCACCAGAGGCGACAGGGCTTTTTTACTATGAGAACTGTCAATCTGTGGAATAGCCTGCCTCATGCGCTGGTCACAGCAGGGACCACAGAGAGCTTCAAGAAGGGTCTCGGATGCCTTTTTACACCTAAATAACATTGATGGTTATGTTATATAGAAGTGTTTCCCCTAAATCCCTTCCTCATCCAATCCCTTACCTTCTTGGCTGGACTTGATGGACATGTGTCTTTTTATACTGTATAGACTATGATACTATGGACATTGTTTTTGTCCAGTTTTGAAAAGTGGGAATGGAGGGGCATGGAGCAGAATGGGCTGTAAATGCACTAGCCAGCCAATGCTCTAGCCAGCCTGTGCAAGAATCCTGGCATAGGTTATAGCTGAATTTTGCGGCATCCCGCAAAGGTAAGAACCTTTTAGCACATCTTTTGCATTGTGGGTTGTTGGAGATGTGGGTGGGAATTACTAGTGCACAAAGCCTCAGCCTTAATAAATTCCCCGCACACTTGTTTATGTGTGTATAAATCCACATTCACTTATATGTAGGAATTTACTGTTTTCTTTGACTCCATGAACTTGTGTTAGGGTATACTAAATTAATTGTGTTATGATGTATCCTAATTACTAGCTTCACATACAGTCTAATTATACGATATCTTTTACATGAAGCATATACCCATTCTTTCATATTAAGAAAATGTTCATGTTCTGTAGCTATTAGGAAGCCATTAACCTTTGTGTGTTGTCTTGTTCCAGTCAAGCAAAAAGGAGAAATTCCAGCAGGTCCAGTCAATGATGTGTGATTTGATGGAGTGGCGATCACAGCTCCTTTCTGGTACTTTGCCAAAGGATGAATTAAAAGAGCTGAAGCAGAAAGTAACTTCAAAAATTGACTACGGCAACAAGTATGTTTTCCTCCTTGAGTTTACCCTTAGCTTTCATATTCAAAGGAGGAAGAAATATTCCATTTCTTCTTGTTTTACTATAGATGTTACTTTAGGCTTTATGGCTGGTGACCATGGTATACCATGCTGTAAGAGAGAATTCAGCCCATGTGATAAATAAGGTCCGAGGACTCTTTAAAGATTGATCAACATCATAAATCATAATGTAACTCATTAAGAAAAAGTATTATGACCACTACTAGGCTTGGGGCTACAGATGGAAATGTTGTAATGAGGCAACTTCTACCATAACAGCAACTGTTGATGTGATGACGACAGAAGCTCAAGACAATTCATTGATTTTCACTGATGTTACAAGCAGAAGCAGTTTTCATGAGCTTGAGTACTTGTACAGTATGTATTACTTTCTTACAAGAAAGCCTGTGTATAACTGTAAATGTCTGTAACATTTCTCAAGCTTAACCCCTTGCACAATGACCAACAGCTACATCATGGAATGTGCATAGTTTCTACACAAAGTGACAAACCTGCACGCCATGGATATTGCAGGGCTAAAAAAAAAAAAAGTTTAACTATTTAGGTGCTGTGGGCATGTTAGTTGAAGTTCAAACCCAGTGAAGTCTCAACAATCAGAAGATCCTGTATTCAAGGCACAAATGCATTATAAAAATGCCATACGCAGGCAGTTCCCAGGTTACATCCAAATAGGTTCTTTAGGTTTCTTCTTCAGTTAAATTTGTATGGGAGTTGAAACTGGAATATTTTATAGTTCCAGACAAATGTATTTTTGTCCCAGTGACAATTGGATTTTAAAAATCTTGTGCTGGGAATAAGGATTATTATTAAAACTACATAACATACACCTTAGAGCTGCTTACTGCAGCCTGTGGCTAAAGGAAAACATCCAGAGGGCCTTACTCCGTAACCCCATAGCTGCAAGGTGCACTAATTTTCATCACACCACATCTCTTGGTGTCACTTGTCCAACCAACATTTACCCATCTATTCATTTCAGTGTGGCACAATGAGACCTGCACATAGCTGAGATGGACCTAGCAACCATTGTAGCAATTGTAATCTCTTTGGTTGCAGGCTTTGAAAACATGAGGATGTGGTAAATGTCAACGCTCATGGGGTTATCTTCCCTACCCTTAGAGTCCACCAGTCATGGTGTCAGAAAGCCCAGATCTGGGTTGGGCACAACCTCTACCAGAGGTCAATTTGGGTGTCCTCAACCCAGAGACTGCCAGTATTATAATTAAGTAAAAATGAGCACACAAACACAATTACTGAAACCATACAATGAACACCAGAGAAAAACAGTTAAAAGAGAAAATGCAAACATTTTGTAATGTTGCACATTCAACAAATACACAAGATAAAATGTGATCAAAAATTGTCATTCACTACTACAGCATACCAAATTCAGAATACAACCCGCCCACAAAACTACAAACAAACCATAAAGTAGCTTTACACAAAAAATAAATATTTAATATTTTTTTCCCCCAAAATACATTTTATTCTGCAAAATTATTCTAACTTAAATAGCCACATTAATTGGAGATCTATGCTATACAGTGTTTAAAAGAAATACTTGATTTTACTTCTATCTCCTTTCCCAGAAAGAGCAAACTTAATTTAAATAATCGGTTATTGCCAGACCAAAATGGTGTTAGTATAAAATTCATCTAATCTTGAAAAAACAAAAACCTCATATGTTTTCACAAAAAAAAATATAGACTATAGACCATATAGTTCACCTACAAAATCCCCAAACATCCATACTCTCTTTTAGGGCAAAACTGGCTATAGAGGGGGAGGAATTTACTCCTCGATAAATTTCTTTCAGCAGTGTACTCTTTGGGGGTTTCCATTGTTCTGGTATCTCAGCGGCTCTAAAGTAGTGTCCTATACCTTCTGAGCCCATCCAATACTTTATGACAGTGTGGGGGTTATTTCAATATTCAAGATTGTGCCAACTAAATTCAATGATTTTACTGAAAACGTTGTATCCTATTGGGTCAAAATGTTCCTCATGCCACTCCATAAATTCCTTGAGGGAATGGGGAATTTCTTTGTTCTGGTATCTCAGAGGCTCTGCAAATGGAACACTTCACCTGAAATCTCTTCCAACGAGCCATCCAAAAGCAAATTGTGAACCATACTATGTTTCACTATAGCAGTTTCCGACTGTGTAGGGGATAATTCTATCTAAAATAATTGCATATGAAGTTTCCTTGAAAATTTGGAAAATTGACGATGAATTTGTAATCCTAAAAATACGAAATTCAAAAAATAATGCCAACATAAGGTACAAATATGGTAAATGTATTAAATATTTGAGTTTTCTTGGTCTTGGAAGAAGGGTCATGTGAATACCTGTTATAACTTGCAAGTATTAAAATACACAGCAGTAATATTTAAGTGACTGTCATGCATGGGGTGTTTGGCTTCCTGATCTATTTAATTGTATTTTCCTTTAATTGCAAATAATTTACAGACATTGTTGCTTTTATTACTAACTGTAGGTTAATTGATATTTTATAATTGCTAATAAGTAAAATTATAACTCACAAAAAGCTGATATAACATCATCAATGTATTATTCATAAAGTCCCTCATTATGTTCAATCCTCTAAACAGACGTAAGTTTAATTTACCGTAATATAAAGTCTTATATTTGCTTTTCTTACAGCAAGATATAATGTTGGAATGATGTGTATTTCATGATATTTGTTCTTACTGCAGAATTCTTGAGCTTGATTTAATTGTGCGAGATGAAGATGGGAATATCTTGGATCCTGACAAAACAAGTGTGATCAGCTTGTTTCATGCCCACAAAGAAGCCACCGAAAAAATCACAGAACGTATTAAAGAAGAAATGGTAAGTCATTATGCAATAAGTTAGGAATGTTTCAAAAGATTTCAGGTTTTTAGGAATATGAATTGATTTTTTAACTCTTGGAGCCTGAAGTAATTAATATTGAGGTTTATTCTGTGAACATTAGTGTTCAGTAAACAATTATTAAAAAATAATTCATATGAATGTGTATTTATATATTTAAATTTTGTTGAAGTCCTAAAAATCCTAAAATAAAAATAAAGCATAATTCACACAAAATCAAAATGACTTCTTAATTAGGGCTGGCAAATGATAGAAAGAGTAGATGGTACAGAAGGGAGCTAAAACGAGAAAGGAACCTATTTATAAAAAGAAATGACACTCTCCAAATGTCCCTGTTTTGTTAGTCCATCTGTCTTTAACCTCTGTTCAGTAAAGTTGTACTCACCATTTATCATGTACTATTTTGGTGGTTAAAGTGCCGCTTTGAAAAGAAAAATCAGTATAGCACCCTTAATGTGCGATGCCACAGCCCCTGATTCTGTTTAAAATGGGGGTTTTTAAGTCATACACATTTATGTATAAAAAAACACAATTATAAATTTAAAAAATTATTTTTTACATTTTCTAAATCTTCATCTTAAAGCATCTTTAAGCTGAGTATAAGCCAAGGGTGGGAAATGCATTGGTCACAGCCTTCCAGTATATAGCCAACAAGCCCACAGTAGTATACAGCAAGCCCCTTTAGTATAGAGCCAGCCAGCCCCCTTTAGTATATAGCCAGCCACCTGTAGTATACAGCCAGCCCCTTTTTGTAGCCAGCCAGCCCCCTTTTGTAGCCTGTCAACCCCATTTTGTAGTAAGTCATCCCCCTTTTGTAGCCAGACAGCCCCCTTTATTAGCCAGCCAGCCCCTTTAGCTTACAGCCAGCCCCCAGTTTGCCCAGCACTTAAAAAAAATAAACTTGTATTCTCACCTTCGGGCGGTCCCAATGTTTGGCACGGCTCCCCGATGCTCACTCATTTTAGCTCACCTGGCTTTTATACACGAGTATATGTGTTAATATCATTTGTAACAGCATAGATATGTACTTCTTGTGACCTTAAGATAAGTGTTCAGCACACCAAATTTGTGACCTACTGGGCTGCAGAGTATGCAATACTATAGCTTCCCTGGTATCTCCTTTATGTTCTCAAAGACAATTTGTCCTTATAAATAAACCCCTTCCAGTATGTTGTCAAGCTTTCGGGGCACAGGGGGATGGCATTTTCCAGAGAATCACCTTTGAAGTGAGATATAAAATGGTTGTGTAAAGTCAGGGAGGAGGAGTTTTACTGTTATTGAGACCACTGCATCCAAGAACCTAAGTAACTGATTCTCCAGAAGACTGATGAATGATGCTAATCACAGCAAAGCTGTGTTCAGAGCAGAGGAGAGCTTGACTTTAGTGCTTAACTATCCGCCTCTTCGACTTTATACAACCAATGAAATCTCAATTCAAAGAGGATTTTCTGATGGGCCATTAAAGAAACATGATTTTTAAGGTGTTTTATAAGGTACTGGTAGTAGTTTAGGAGGTAAATTTCTGCTGACAGGTTCCCTATGTAAAATATGTGGATAGAATTAAACAGAGGAGTATGAGTTATGTGCAGTAGCAACAAGCTACGCATGCAACAAGATGTTTCATGGAAAGAAGGAAAATGGACTAAGCAGAGTTCCAGAGTTCCTTAAAGGAAACCTACCAGTTCAAATGGTAGGGGTAAGCTGTAAATACCGAGCGCCAGCTCAGGGTGAGCTGGTGCCGGGGCTTACTTTCATTAGTGTTATTAACCGCTGTATTGCGGTTTTAACACTTTTTAAAGTTTATAGCTATAGCTGCTTCGGCGCTGCGTGCGCACGACTGTGCACGCACCTACATAGGAAATGGCAGAGACGGTCGCGCGCAGCACCGAATTGGCTTCAGCTATAAACTTTAAAAAGTGTTAAAAACGCGATACAACGGTTAATAACACTAACGAAAGTAAGCACCGGCACCAGCTCACCCTGAGCTGGTGCTCGGTATTTACAGCTTACCCCTACCATTTGAACTGGTAGGTTTCCTTTAATTCATTCTTACTTGTTGCTATTCAGTACTTGTTCATTTTAGCTCACCTGGCTTTTTTCTTTGAGATTTAAGAAGTTTATGTTGATTGGGAATGACAATGAGGACCGCCTTCTACCATAATAGATCTGACATATTTTCATATTCTCTGCATGGTTTTAGCCAATTGGTTTAAATTATTCATGTGATGAAACTTTCAAAGCATGCTAATAAATTAGTTTAGAAAACAAAGTAGCTCTTTTTAATAAACCCTCTCCGCTGTAGATTGGGACATTTATCATGCTGTAATTTGGATGTACTTTAAGCCATCATAACTTTATTTTGTTTTTCAGACCAAAGATCAAAATGACTTTGCAACGCACGGTCGTATAACTTCAGCTCCTACGCACAGTCTCTACGTCTTTGTAAGAAACTTTGTCTGCAGAATAGGGGAAGATGCTGAACTTTTTATGTCATTGTACGACCCTCAGAAACAAACAGTTATCAGGTAGGAATGGCGTTTTGTGTTGGGGACTATATCACTGTGTAGCCACTTGGCAATACCTTGGAAAGAAGTTTTACTTTTCTGCTGAAGACAACAAGGCAGATAAAGAAACCTATAATATTGTTAAGACATATTTATAGAAAATGTGTTTGCTGGAGGAAAGATTTGTGAAGGTATTCCATTGTTGGGCTGTTCTAGATATAAAATCTTGTAATAACTTGTAATATGACTTATAGAAGAGTGTTTTAACCCCTTTGTGATCAAGGGTCATTGGTAAGTTTTGCAGTTCTATTCTGTATGATGATATCTTTGGTACATACAACTTACACGTCAAAACGATTTTTTCAGGACATGGTAGATTTTAACTTAATAGGATATTTTTATTTATTATACTGAATGTAATTTGGTTGCAACAGACAGATAACTAAAAATGTAAATTATAGCATTTTTTTTTACATTTTTCCCATTAATTTGTACAAAAAAAAAAATCTTTACCAAAATATCTTCAAATTATGTACGGTTTCTGTCACTCTTTCCTGGGTTCACCGACTGATGCTGAGTGTGCATGCACTTCTGAGACTGTCAGGGCTGTCTCTTTGCAACTACTTCTCCATTCAGCCTTCACCTGAGATACTAGGGGGGAGGGGAACACTGCAATAGACTACCTCTTCTAGACTGTGGCACCTCGAAGGATAGATCTGGTGTTATTTTAAAAGCGATTGTTTTTCTAGGTAGCACAGGACAGGAAATATTCACTAATAAAGTTACAGATGGGAGTGGGATCTATACTTCTGACGTGTGGCTTAACTCAAAAACGATGTCTAAAAAAATTCCTCTTGTTAAATGTTTGCCAAAAAAAACACATGCAAATTTTGTACACTTTGGGGTGTTTAACACAATTCTAAAGTCCAGCCAGGCTTGGTAACAATATAGTTTCTTTATTCCTTGCCATAAATCAGCATAAAAACTGAAAGAAATTAACAGAACCAAAGATTTTTCCCCTGTGACTATTCTGTCACCAAGACTCTGTGATGCCACCCATTCTCTTTAATGCTGATCGAGTAGCAGAGCAGGCACCAATCCTTTTATTTTCAGTACATTACCTGCCAACTATTCAAGGCCAAACACTGACCCAATTGTTAGGACAAGGAGATATTTAGGTCATGTTTCACTTCACTGTAGCACTTTTAACAGTGACAACCACATATTACAAGTCATTTAAATGGCCCAATTTCTAACTTGATTGTCAAGAAGAAATACTGTATAGGAATATTGTCTATCTATCTATCTATCTATCTATCTATCTATCTATCTATGAAAGGATTTTCAAGGGCATCAAAAAAAGATGAAATATGGGAAACTTACAAATATATCACCTTTGTGCTGTGCCACAAGGACAGCAGATCAGTGCAGCTGCAGTAATATAAGACTCTGTTGTTATACAAAGGGATGTCGTGCTTAGTGATCCAAGATATTTATTTAGCATTTCATTTTTAGTTTTCTTTATCTATTTGTCTTGAAAGAGTAGCTGACTTTCCGGATATACTGGCAAGATACATGCCATTTACAGATTTTTCTAATTATTCTTGGGTAGAATTAAGTGGACCCGAAGAACTGAGCAAGGTCCCCTGAACCCAGAATTCAGCCAAAAGTTTGGGTTTGGGGGTTACATTTAGCTTTTCACCTAGATTTAAGGAGCCCTTTTCAAACACCCACCGCTAATATACAAGATTGCACCTGGCACGGATCGTGGGTGCTCACCCTTTAAATGCTGCGGCAGAAGCTGGCATGTATACTCTGCCACTTTCCCTAGGATTGTCACTCCCCTAATGATGTCACAGGAGCAATGATAAAAGGGAAAATGGCATTGTGCATGTGCTGCCAATGTCTTTGCCAGCGCCATTTAAAAGGTTAACGCCCACGAACGGTGCACCATTCATGTTTGTTGCCTTTGGGTTCTGGTACGCAAGCCAAACTGTTTAATGTTCAACCAAACTTTACAAAGCAGAACACAAATGGATCCACTCATCCGTGTTCCTGGTCCACCAACCTGGGGATCCCTTGAGTCCTTGGGAGGCCATCAGTGACCACATCGGTAGCCATCCAGGGATCCACAGTTTATCAGTGAGGTACTCATATTTTTGTTAGTGTAGGTGTCATGGTTAGCTACATGAACACTTTTGTTCTTATAAATGAAATAAATAATGAACCAGTATGTCGCATTTGCTTGACAATGCCAGATCAATACATCTACAGAGTGTACTTTTCTATTATCAGTTTGATGAATTATTAGATCAGGTGTAAGAAGGTGCATTAAACTTGGCTCAGTGACACTCCACATATCAAACGTAAAAGTTCTCTTTAATGGTTGCATAAGGGTCAGTAATTGCTTCCTCTGAGTGATGAATCGAATGCTTGCTCATGGATTGAGTTTTAATGGAAATGAGTGGACTACATAAGTGCAACTTATTGCAAAATTAAAAAATATTTTTTGCTTTACTTCGAGTATGACAGCTGCTTGGCTACCCTGCTGTTTCAGTACAGTTTCTGAAATGTAACCTACAGTACAAATGACATTGGATATACAAACTGACAGTAGGAACCATTAGTAGGAAAAAATGCATTGTTGTACTATTGAGTTTATTTAGAGTTTGTTTAGCAGCGCAATATCTTCAGTAAAAGTAACAACTAAGGCAGGAGATTTAATGACTCCCTAATGAGTAAAGTGTCTCGCTTGGCTGAGTTTTTGTTAGCTGAGGTATAGTGAACTGTTCTAGGGTGAAGTTTCCAGACTCGGCTCTCCAAGCCCATTTAGTATCCTTTATTCAACTCTGTGTTTCTTTCTGTTATAAGAAAAGGTAAAATAGGAGGAAAATAAAATTCATATTAGCATTTTTACAGTAGCAGAAACAGATATCAGAAGCTAATGTGTTGCCTTCCCTCTGTCTAATAAAGACAAAAGGAAGATATCACATGTATAAAGATTTTAGTTTCAGTTAAAACAGGAATTTATTTCAAGGAAATCTATCAACACAATCAAAATGATAAACCTGGGACACTAACTCATAGATTCAGACACTGTGGGGCACATTTACTAAGGGTCGTGCACCAGTTTTCTGTGGGACTTTGCTTGTTTTTTCTAGTGCAAACTGCTTGCACAGGTATTTAAAGGGCATCTACCACCAGGATGAAGGATTGTAAACTAAGCACACTGACATACTGGTGTATACCCCTTCTGGGAGAATATGCTCTTCTTTTAGCTTCTTATGCCCCATTTTTTTTTTTAAAAAAGGCTTTTTATAATTATGCAAACCTGCATAGGGGCTGCGGGCAACATAGGTATTAATGGAGGCTGGAGCCCCTCAGGCTCATTTGTATAATCTGCAAAGCCTTTTTTCTTAAAAACAAGGATGTAGGAAGCTTGAAGAAGAGTGGATCCTGCCAGTGGAAGCACATACCAGTATGTTAGTGTGCTTGGTTTACAATCCATGATTCTGGTGATAGTTGTCCTTTCAGAAGTGTCCAAGACACAATTGTGTAGCCGCTGCACTATTCTTCATGCAACACAAATTTCTGCAGTGAAGGGGGCGTTCCGGTGCTCAGTCAGACCGTGCACTAGATTTAACATACAAAGTCCGACAGAAGTGTGTTGCACACCCTATGTTAAAGTTGCACCAAAAAAAAACAAAACTGGTCCATTCTGTCAGTGAAGTGAAGAGGGCGTCAGATTCATGAAGAATGAGCGCCAGAAATCCAGAATCTTGCGCACGTTACACAAGCAAACTGGGCATAGTACAGTTTGAACAGTTTTTTGTTAAAGGAAACCTACCACCACGGATCTACCTATTAAGGTAGATCGGGTGTCGGTGCCTCTATTGTACATGAGGGCTATCCTCACGTCCCCTGTATCTTTTAAAAACTTTAATTGTGGTAATATTCAAATTTCTCAAGAGGCTACTGGGGCATGGAGTAGACGGAGCTGAGGCTGCATGGAGGAAGCTGGAGTACTGCGCATGTGCAGAACACGGCTTTGCAGACATGTAGCCTCAGCTCTGGCTACTCCACGCCCTAGTAGCCTCTTTAGGTAATTGGAATATTGCCACAATTAAAGTTTTAAAAAGATACGGGGGACGTGGCGATTAACCCTTAAAAAGGCTATCCTCACGTACCTTAATCGGTAGATCCGTGGTGGTAGGTTTCCTTTAATGTGCATCTGTGGTAATCTTCCTATATTTGTTTTCCATGGCCTACTGCCACCTAAAATCAACTTTTAAAATTCCTCTTTTTTATCTTATCCCCTATGTAATGCAGATCCATAGTCTGTTACAGTGTGCAGGGAGTGCTACCCCTTCCACTGTGTGCTGAAACGTTCTATTCTGCAGTGAGATTAAATATTGCAGAGAGGGGAACTGCTGAGGGAGCATGGTTGGGAGGTGGGGGAGTCTAACAGACAGTGAAGCTGCAGTTGCAATGAAGCTATCATAGCACAATTTTTAAAGGAAGAAGGTCTTAACAAATCTAAATGCGTTGAAACAAAGTAGCAAAATTGTCATGAAAGTTTTTGTAGTATGTGTCATATCTCCTGTTGGAAGTTTTAGGTGGTGTCTGTTTAGTTGCTTCTCAGTGAGCCCATTAAGTAGCTATAGGGGCAGATGCACATAACAGTGAACAATGTTGGTTATTTTAAGAGACCATGCATTCCGTTATGGAGTAGAGCATGTCCTAGTCAAAGCTGTCTTCACTGACCTGTCGTACAATAGAAGTCAAGGGGTCTGTAAGAACCTAATAGGTTTTCCCACATTATACTTACCCTGTTAAAGTTTGTCTGTTCTCAGCAGGAGTTGTGGCCGTGGGTCACATGACCCTCAGGCAGTGGGACTCAGGACTTCCTGTGCCCTGCTGGCTTCAAGGTGGATGGAAGCTACCATGCAGTTGTTGTCTGCAGATGTCCATGGCTCCTCCAACCACCGATATGGGAGTGTTTCTGACAGAGGGGGCATGCAGAAAGTTATGATTGCACAGCCTACTCCATACATCAAAAAACAGCTGGACATCACAGAAAGTGGATGGTAAATAAAAGTTTGTCAAGTGGCCAACCCTTTTAAGGTGTGCCAATTATATAATAAATATAACAGAAAATGCTTCTGTTTTCCTTCAAATACAATCTGCCAATGACAGTAGAAAATGATATAGTTCTAATCCAAACGATAAAAAGGACTATTTTCAGTTCCATATTTTATTTTTTTTAGTTAGTCCAAACATATTATAACAGACAGTGTTTTTTTAGTAAATTTGTCAAAATAAAAAATTAAGAAAGTGTATATGTAATATGTAAATTCTTACCAGTATTTTATTTTGCTTCTTTAATGTTGTCACACAAAATTCTGGTAAAATGGGTACATCGAATGTGAAGCTGTATTACATAAAAATCCAGGCTCAGCAAAATATTGACAAAATGATGAAAATATAGCGCATGCTGCAGCCGCAGATGCTGATGTGCTGCCTTTTTTTAGTCTCTTAGTTAAAACAAAGTCATGATGTCAGCTGTTTTACTCCGCTCAGCTCGACATTTCTGTGCTGGCAGCAATACATTTATCCAACATACTATTATGTTGTCACATAAAGGCTATAACAAATTTCTCCTTTAGACATTTTTAGTGGTGATATCTTACAAAACTGGCAAACAGGGTATGTTATCTTTTATCTTATGGAAAATGATACAGTGCAATTTAGACATCTTTACATAGCTGTTATAGATGCGACCAGGAAGGTAATGGAAAAGTTCTGGACCACAATTATTTCCATCCTTGATGGTCAACAAGCAGATTTACCAAGCTAAAGTATTGTTCCCAAAATATTCAGGCTTTTTTTTTTATTTTGGATTTTTATATTTCAGCTGTTTCTTTTCTTTTTCGGTCAGTTGTGTTACTATATTTCTAGGTTAAGGTTTTAAATTAACTTGTGTTTGCTCTTTCGATAAGTTTGAAATGAATACAAACTGACAGTAGGAACCATTAGAAAATCGGAACCTGACAGTAGGAACCATTAGAAATAGAAAATCGTTTTTGAGTTTTTGTTTTTCAATCCCTGCCTTCTGTTTACGGAACCATATAGATTTCCTGGTGGCAAAATTTATATTCTGTGCCAAATAACCATTATTCTTTCAGTCTGTATGATCACATTCATACCAAAATTAAACTGTAGAGAGAATATTTTATACATATATTCAGAAATCAGAATACAGAGTTTTAGGTTTTCCCATGAAAGAAAATTCTCAAATTTCAATCCCCTATATTTTCGGATTTATGGATTATTTCTGTGTTGCATCTGAAAATACTATCATCTTTGGTTTGTATGCACTGGGACAAGTGCCTCCTGCACGGAATGTGGAACTTACGCTATGGGGCCCTGACCCCAGATATTTTACAACCTTAGCAACGCCCCTGATAGATAGATTTATGATTAATTTAATGTTAGCTTCATTGGAAGAAAATGTTTTTTTTTTTTTTAAATAAGGGCATTTCTAAGTGACCCCAAACTTTTGAGCATTAGTGTATGTATTTTAATACAAATATTATTACAGAATATTATTCCAAAGTTCTTTGTTTGATGTAGCCTTGTTTTATAAAGACTGCAGATGGCACTATTTTAATAAAAAAAATTCATGTAGCAGTGTATTTACGGTATTTTATTCACTTTTTTCTTGTAACTGGTTTCATTTTTGATACCCTTTGTGACCACATTTATCTCTAGCAAGAAACAATAATACATGGCATAAATGCTAGATAATGTATATAGCCCTCTAAAGATAAAAACCATTGCCACTACATACACATAACGTTTTAAGTAAATGCTGTTTTAATATGGATTATAATAAAAATATGGCACATAAATATTTTCACAGTGAGAATTACTTGGTGAGATGGGGAAGTAAAGGATTTCCTAAAGAAATAGACATGCTGAATAATTTGAAGGTTGTTTTTACGGTGAGTACGATGACTCTTGCCATCAGAATACACCAAAATGTATTACAACTGTTTTGTTTATTGTGATTATCTGGATGTTTATAGATTATTTGGACATCAACAGGGTATCTGGTTCAGGGCCATATTAAGACTGCGGCTGGGTCCTGGGCTGTATAAATATTATAGCCCTTACAAGTCTGGAATCTGATAAATAGGAATCTGATAATAGGACCCAGATAAATATGTTCAAAGACATATGCAACAAAGGTACCCTCGAAATTGCCCTGAACAATACCCTTTATAGATGGGTATTCCTTACATATTTGTATTAGTAGAAATTGTAATTCACATGAGATAGCAATAATAGAGCACATCATAATTTATAAATATTTCTTTTCCGTTTCAAATTTCTCTAGTAAAATGAAGTATACCTTAAATATATTATTTGTTCAAACAAGTTGGCTCATCATTAACTGTTGGTTTGTGGTTAAATGAGTTGGCCACTTTTCAAGAAATCCCTTCCATTAGACATGTCTCTATATGTATATATAACTGTGTCTTTGCTGTGTTTGAAAGCTGCAGCCTTTCCCTGTTCTCAGCATGCTGCCCTGTGCATACATACTCAGCTGCCATCATTGTCTGTGTTCCAGACTGTCCATGTGAGGTCACCCCCTCTTTCTCCTCCAAGCTGACAGGGAATGGGAGGGGGGAGGGTGCTCCTAGCTGCAGGTTCCACCTATTTAGCAGAGCTCAGAGATGTTAGGAGGGTCTGCACACAATTGATAAAGTTACTAATGCAATAATTTAGGACTCCTTATTAACATCAAGAACATTCAGATATTATTTACAAAGTAGTAAAGGCACATGAGAAACATATGTAAAAGAGTGGTCAACCCTTTTAATAATGTATGGAGAAAGCTAACGGGCTGAGTGGTCAACCCTTTTAAGAATGTATGGGGAAAGCTAACGGGCTGAGCCCTCTCCATACAGGGCAGGTGTCTGTGCATGCAAAATGTACAAAATGAAAAACTTAAATGCTCCTCCTTAGTATTACATAATTACAGGTCCTTTAGCCTCTTAACATTAGCAAACTATACCCTATGCCTATGTATCTGATGGACCTGTGATATCAGCCCGAGGAAGCCACGCCCACCTTGACTTGCTATAGATATCCATGGATACCAGGTAAAATTATAAAATTGTTTATATGGGATTCTGAGGGAAACAATTTTAAGCCAAAAGAAGGTGGTCAATTAGTTATCGGGGTCTATGGGGGCCTGTCATTAGCTGAAGTCGTGAAGAATGTGGTGACAGGTTCCCTTTAAAGCCTGGAGGCATGCTTCAAAAGGCCAAGGAAAAAACCAACACATCTGATGTATTTTTCTGTATCTAATCATTTTCAAATTAATTTTTAGGTTTGTTTCACACAATTAACAGCTTGTGGATATGTGTTCTTTCTGTTATAAACTCTTGATGTGTTTTTCTTTTATCAAGGATCTTGGAAACAAAGATCTAAATAGAGACAGAATTTATTTAGTGTGCCAAATTGTCAGAATTGGAAGAATGGACCTAAAAGAAACAAATTTAAAGAAGTGCACACAGGGACTCAGGCGGCCCTTTGGAGTTGCAGGTATCATAAAAATATTAAATTACCATAACTATTATTTCTATGTTGGCACAGCATCAGGTGGAGTAACATTGTGAGCAGGATGGGGGAGCCTTACAGATGTATAAGATGGCCCATCAACTTCATGTGCGAGGGTCCTTGTAGGGTTTGGAGTCAGAGCTCCTATGAGTAAAAATGATGATTGACATCTCCTTCTTCTTAGAGTTTTTATAGATTTCTAAAAGCATATACAGTCTTGTGAAACTGAACCCAGTTCTTCATAACTTAGTTTAATGTTTCGGGTAGCACATAGAATTATGGACTTCTGATCTTATGAACTGTGGGCCCCATTGTCTTTTTCTACTTGTTCTTCATGGCGGGGTCTTGTCATTGAGAGCTTGATGCCCTTTGATACGTTATATCTATCTTTCTTTGTGAACCCTATGGCTAGAGGTTATGTTAGTGACCTCTCTTACATGGTTCTTAAAAAGTTTTTTTCAGTGTGTTGTATTGGAAGTGCATATAATGTTATAGTAGAACTATATTGTGGCTGTATGAGGCTGATGCTTTTAGAAGGCCAATCCGATTTATTTGACACCTTTACTTTCCCCATGCTTGAATTTCTCAGCATTTTAGCAGCACATTTCACAGCCATGTTTCATAAATACTATTAATATGTTCAGTCTTGACCTTGAAGTGTTTATTTTCAATAGTAATGGACATCACCGACGTGATGAAAGGGAAAGCTGAAGGCGATGAAGAAAAGCAGCATTTTATACCCTTCCATCCGTAAGTATTAAATGTGCCTAATTTGCATTTCCAGAATCTACAAATTAATTTAAGAATTAGCCATTTGTTTCTAGAGAAATGCAGATAGTTTTCCATTTATGTTTCATTATGCCTTATGTTACTAAGTGCATAAAAAGTCTCCTAAATTATTAATGAACAGATGCGGCAAGTGTCAAACTTTTGTAATATACAGCTTTGCTGTTTAATAGTCTATTTAATGTAAAGTACTATTTTAATCAATTTATTGAAACCAAGCAAAATACAGTTGACAAGAAGAACAGTGGACAGTATACAGGAAATACCCAATAAGATATTTTGTATATAAAGTTTAGTAGGCTTTGTAAACTCCTTTAATGGAAGTGAAATGAATGGATCCTTTTTTAGTGCGTTATACTTGTGCCCGCCATACATACAGCTGTACAGTATTAACTATGGTGTCATTAGCTGGATCACCCAACTCAACGTGTACTTCAAGGATTACTGATAAATGAGGCCCATTTATTCTTTCCTTTTGACAGTAGAAGGCTACTAACCCTCATATATAAACTTCAGAGCAAATGAGGTCGGTACTTTTTGATTCACCGGAAATCTTGAATCCTTTATTCATTTCATGGTAACACAGCACTTTACAGGTATTAAAGGAAACCTACCACTTGAAGTGGCAGGTATAAGACGGAAATACCGAGCACCAGCTCAGGGTGAGCTGGTGCCGGAGCTTATTTTTGTTAGTGTTTTAAACCGCTGTATCGCGGTTTAAAACACTTTTTAAACTTTATAGCCGAAGCTGCTTTGGCGCAGGGAGGTACGCGCTCGCCGCTTACCATATGCGCGGCTCTCCTTCACTCCCTATGTAGCCTCGCGCATGGTAAGCGCCGAGCGCGTACCTCCCTGCGCCGAAGCAGCTTCGGCTATAAAGTTTAAAAAGTGTTTTAAACCTCGATACAGCGGTTTAAAACACTAACAAAAATAAGCTCCGGCACCAGCTCACCCTGAGCTGGTGCTCGGTATTTCCGTCTTATACCTGCCACTTCAAGTGGTAGGTTTCCTTTAACACATTAGGGCGGCACGGTGGCTGAGTGAGTAGCACTTCTGCCTTGCAGCACTGGGGTCATGGGTTCGAATCCCACCCCGGTCAACATCTGCAAAGAGTTTGTATGTTCTCTCCGTGTTTGCGTGGGTTTTCTCCGGGTACTCCGGTTTCCTCCCACACTTCAAAAACATACTGTTAGGTTGTTTAGATTGTGAGCCCCATGGGGACAGGGACCAATTTGGCATGCTTTGTGCAGTGCTGCGTAATCTGTGTGCGCTATATAAATAAAGAATTATTATTATTACATAAGTGCACGAAAAGCATCATCTTACGCGTTTCTGACCGATAAGGTCCTTGTGGTTTGCTAGCTCAAAACTTCGGTACTTCAAGTAAAGATGGACTTTTACAAATACAGTGAAAGGCATACCTTACAAGGTACAGTAATGTTATTGTTCTGATAATTGCTAAATCATTAACATGTAGTGCTAGACATGCAACTAATTCTCCAATGGACCTTAGAGGGCCTTGCATCAGATAATATAATAATAACACTGGGGCACATTTACTAACAACAGAGCATCCTGCACTAAATGCAGTTTGCCTGTGTATAGGGCACCAAATTCAGGATTTCTGGCTCCTGTTCTTAATGAATCTGGCCCCCCCCTGCACTGTTCCGGCAGAGTGCACCACTTTGTTTTTGGTGCATCTTTAACATAAAGCGTGCAACACAATTCTGTTGCACTTTGCATTTTAAATCTGGTGCATGGTCTGACTAAGCACTGGAACGCCCCCTAATTTGTGTCGAATGATGCCTAGTGCAGGCGCTCCACAAAAGGGTCGCATACGACACAAATGTGGGGCAGGTACTTCTTGATTACCTGTGCAAGCAGTTTGCACTAAAAAGAATGTGCAACGTCGGACAGAAAACTTGCGCAAGGGCCTTAGTAAATGTGCCCCACTGATCCCAGCTTTTTAACCCCATAAGTGCTGCATCAATGGTAACAGTTCCATTTGCCACCAAGTATGTTCACTGAGTGCTGATGAGTTGCTAAGGTGGCCTAAAAAAGGCCCCAATGGGTGGCTTTTTAATTCACATATTAGGCCTTGCCAAAAGTTGGGTCTAATGTGTTGCCTAGCAAACACATTGGCCCACATTTATCAAAACTAGTGCTATGCAGCTTGCCTGTGGAGTGTGCAGAGTGAGCCAGATTCATCAAAACTGGTGCACAGTCTTCATTAATCTGGAGCCCCTGCACTGCTCGGGAAGTGGGCACTATTTTTATTTTTTGGTGCACTTTGTTCATGCTGCAGAATTGTGGCACAGACAGAATCGTACTGCACGTCAGTAATAAATGTGATGCAAACTACTACTTAGCACTAGCACGCTTCTTATGTGTACATTTTTTTCTGTCTTGTCGGACACAGTGCAGCTGCGACACAGAACGGGTGCAAATACTTTATAAATACATGTGCAAGCAGTTTGCTTGTTAGTTTCAGTGCAAAGTCAGACATAAAACTGGCGCAAATGCTTTAATAAATGTGGGCCATTGATGTAATAAACTGCAGTACAAATTATTGCAGTGTATTATTTTAGTGACTTGGTCCCTAGCGGTAAATTACCCAAGGTAATATTCAATGTTTAAAAATGTTGTAATAAAGTAAAAAAACAAAATGTTTTTTTACTTAAAACTCGAAGAAATGAGAATTAACCTGTACCAGTAATTTACTCAAAGTTTGTTGACATGATCATTTTAGGGGCAGCACGGTGGCTTAGTGGTTAGCGTTACAGCCTTGCAGCACAGGGTCAACATCTGCAAAGAGTTTGTATGTTCTCTCCATGTTTGTGTGGGTTTCCTCTGGGTCCCCCAGTTTCCTCCCACGCTCCACATCATACTGGTAGGTTGATTAGATTGTGAGCCCCATTGGGGACAGGGACTGATTTGGTAAGCTCTGTGCAGCGCTGCGTAATCTGTGTACGCTATATAAATAAAGGAATTATTGTTTTGAAATTATTTTTTTTTGGAATAGCCCTCCATCTACAATAGAACAACATGAAAACTTTTGCTGAGTATTACCAAACGTGTATTATAAGTATGAGTATTCTTAAATGTGTATTATAATTTAGGTTAATTGAGTCACAGTGGGAATTTATGAAGTCTGGGGGCATTGTTCACCAGTCTTGATATACCCCCCGCAGGCATACAATGCTTCAGATATTCTAAGAGGCTCTAGCCTAGTGCTCCCAGATGACAGAACCTGGCATAGAATTCTGCTTTAACCTGTACCAGGAAAAGTGCAAGGAATTGGGGTGTTTCATGCTTAATCTTTTTTCACGGTTAATAAAGCCCCCCTGGTAAATCTTAATTTTATCTCAAACTTAGATTTTTTTTTAACCAAGTCACTCTAGTCATAAAAAGAAAAAACACATTGAATATTGCTCTTAGAAGGGCTTTCAAATTACTAAACTTAAAAAGTTTCTCTAGTAGAACAAAGTGGTACTAAGAACAATATTAGAAACAGTATTACAAGGGCAAAATGTTTTATACCATAATTCGAAATCCAATAATTTTCATCCTGTAGCAACAATTACATTAGAGTTAAATTGCTTTTGTGAGGGGTATGAGCATTTAAAATAGCAATTGAACAATTCTGTACCCTGAAACCATATGATCAAAATTTTCATGTTCGTTAAAGTACAACTGTAAAGAATAAAAATGTTTGCCTAACTCTGCACTAAGCAAAAATAAGCAATTCTCTAACGTACTCTAATTAACTATCTGCAGCTGGTAGCAGAGATTTAACCTTGCTCCCCCTTCTTGCTGCTTTCCATTTGTGATGCTTTCTGGTAACCATGGGAAACTGTATAGGACGAGAGGGGGTTTTTTGAAAGGGGCAGTAGCAGAGAAGTGCAAGAAAACAGGACTGACCCACATGACTCATCACATGCTTCAGTTCGTCCAATTACAAACATGGTTCATGTGAATGTCCTCAGTGCTCTGGCTTCCCTGCCCTTAGCTGATGTCACAACCAGGAAGTGCCATCCACTTCAGGTATAACTGAATATGATTTTATAAGAAGGACTGATAGATATACCAGGCGGTATCTAAGGTTAAGAAGAAGTGAGCAGTATGATACAGGTATCATAGGAATTCTTGTCACATGCTCTCTCCAGCTGTGCAAAAACAATTTTTTTTGTCAGTAACTTTACAGTAACACTTTAAGAAACCATTATCAGTTCTAGATGGTATTAATATTATCTTGGTCTTTGCTGTCAAATTTGCACAGAAATCATAATGTAGAAACCTAAAAAGAACAGAACTAGCAATAAAGACATAAAAGTTTTCTGGTTTGCAAGCTATGAAAAATGCACAGGACCAGGAATTTTGACTTTTTATCTCCCTTGGCCACCCTCATGACAAGTGGACAGGGAGGGGAGTGGGTAAGACTAGCAGATTTTTACGCCAGGCTGGGGTGGTGGCACCGGTGGATCCACGACTGAAGTAAGATGTCCCAATGTCTTTCATTTACTTTGGGTTTTACTAAAATAATGGCATAAAATGCCTTCCATGCATCAATCATGTCTAGTGTCAGTTTGTTGGTTGCAAACAACTAAAAATCTATAAAAATCTATAATCTAATGAGATTTATAGAAAATGTGCAGCATGTATTTGGCAGACCATGTTCATGTTCAGGTTAAAATGGGAATTCAGGAGATAAGAGATGAATCGGACAGAAACCTGGATACCTTTGTAGGAAATTATATATTACAGGCTTTAATGCCCAGACACCATGTTGCTGGGAAAGGTGCCTTGTATAAACAAGATTTACTATAGATTGGCCTGGAACAGAAAACTAGACTGGATGCGCTGGTCCATCTAATTGCTAAAGGGAAGAGGACACACAGCACGCCAGGGAGTTACCCTAAAGCTGTGACTTGACCATCAGAGTCTTCCTGTAAAGTTATTAAACACTTATATAGAATTGATAAAAGAAGTGCCAACTCTGACCCATCTTACATCATTAGGAATAATTATGTAAATATGTATTCATATGTTGTATTAAATGACTAAGCAAATTTCTACCAAGATACAAATTTAGGAAGTGTTTTTCAGTTGCCTCGAAAGATTTCTCAACATTTGATGAACATGCAGTGGGTCATCTGAAATAGTTTTCAGGAGACACATTGATGAATTTGCCTCATTGTAATTCTACCCAGTCTGTTGTTAATACATAAACATCACTAAAGTAGGACTGTGGATTGGTAAAAAGAGAGGGGGAGAGGGTCTCATACAATTTCATACAGTGTTATTGAAGCCTCAACTATTCACTTTTTACCTTTTCAATGATATAATACTGCATATACTGGAAATAATTCTACCAAATATGCCATAAACTGTAATGCATATATTTGTATCATCATTGGACTCTCTATAGTTTCTGTAATAAATAATTGATTATTTTTACTGAATGGTTAAAAGGTATCAGAACCAGGGTGCATTAAGTTGCATTTTAGATTTGGCCATTTGACAGCTATTGCATCTTTTATGTGCTTATACAAGGCACTCAGCTAAGTTCATATTTACAACTTTACAAACATTAAGGTTGTTAACATTTTTTTGGTAGCAAGTCAACCCACTGTACGGAGTTTCTGCTTTGTACTTGAAATGAGAGGGCAAGAACTGATGGGAGGGATAGATATAGAGATACGTAGATGATATATTGGAATTGGAGTGTTTGATGACTGTGGCAGATCTATAAGTAAGAACTTACCAAATTGTCTTATACCAATTGTCCTATGAGAACAGATTAAAGTAACTGAGCTCCATACAATTACCAGTGTTTGTGTGTGATTACTTACATGTGAGATAAAAGCAGTGTGCTTGATTTTCTGTGCCTTTTGTATTGTGTATTGTTTTTAGTTCTTGTAATAGGAAAGCAGAGAACCAATATATATGTCACCTGATTACAGCAGAAGGAACATACTATAGCAGCAGCAAGTGCGGGACTTCAGTGCTTAGGTCTTTACCTGTGACTTTATACAACCAATTTACCTCTCTCAACAAATTCGATTACCTGGCTGATGCTTTTATGAATTATGAACCAAACATATGTTGAGAATGCTGTAGCGACACTGATGCAGAAACATATCTTGTTTAAACCCTGAACTGAGTGGTTTTGCTGGAAAAACAATTATGAAATTATGATAATGAGGCTTTGTCACTCCTGACTCGTTTCTACTCTTACCCTAATTATCCACTGGTCCAGCCTTGTCATGCCCAGCATAAGCTGAGAATATGTCATCGCTGTGTTATCTCTGACAGGCAGAAGTAATCAATCACTGCACCATCCCTCAGCTGCAGTGTATGAGTCATGCAGCTCATGTTGATTAGACCTGTCTTGTCAGTTAAAGAAGCTCTGTGTAATGTGTTTATGTATGGCAGCCTGCATGCAACGCCACGGCTTTCTCCAAGGTCCTGAATTTTATAATTGTTTTTTTGGGCAAAACCACTCTGATAAGGGATTAAACAAGATATGTTTCTGCACTAGTGTCACAACAGTATTCTCAAGGTATGTTTGGTTCACAATGCATAAAAGCAAATGGTAGATTTCCTTTAAGCTGCTTGACAATACTCTGATTATGGGGTTACAGTAAATAAACATCTATACTCAATATATATTTAGCCATTTAGTGTACTTTCAGACTAGAAATGGGACATTCTTTTCAATGGATACAATGAAGTGATCTGTAAGCTGCACTAGTAATGGTGTTATCCCAGGTACATTATTTATCTCAACAAAGAGTATATTGTATTCTGTTGATGGACTGATGCATTAATATCCACCATGAAAGGATGATGTATACGGTTTTGCTTCATCCCAAACCAAATAATCAAATCCATAATGAAGATGTAAAGAGCGCAGCAGCTCCATGTGCATAAGGCCAAGCAGGTTGCGTTCTTATGTGTTTGCTGCCAAATGTAGCCTTCTTTATTCTGGAGGGCATTGTGTAAGTGGCTTTACAGCCAGTTAATAGACGAGTTTTAATGTAACAATAAAGTAACAGTTGTCAAATTGCATCACCTTCTCTTTGTATTCCTCCAGGGTTGTAGCAGAGAATGATTTTTTGCACAGCCTGCTTAACAAAGTCACAGCACTAAAAGGAGACAGCGGTGGACAAGGTAAATGAATGTCATCCTGCTCTATAATGAAAACTAAAAGGATGGAAACAATGTCACATCTTCATTTCTGTAAACCTGCAAAAGTATAATTTTCTAACAAAATGTAACATTAAACATTAAAAAAATTAAGAATAAACAATCTGATATCAACGAATGATAAGTGATCACAACAATATCAGGTGGTCTTCAGTCATAATAATTTGATTTAACTTTTTGTAATCTGTAATTCTGTACATTCATTATATCAAGTTCTACGTATTTGTTACTTGCATCAACGTTTCATTTCGCTGTACAATTCACAGCTAATTCCTTGGTGATTGAATAGTACAGTGCCAAGTAACAACATGGCACAGCATCCAGTATTTGTTAAAGGGAACCTGTCACAATATATCTCCCCCAGAAACCTGCAGCAGTACCTTGTAGTGGAGTTTAATAGTGTTCCTCTGCTGAATTTACTTCTATTATTGCTGCCACAATTCCCAGCCAGAAATAGCCAGCCATGTTCCGGCATGCAGGTGCACGTCAGTGATGAGGATCTAACCAACTAGCTCATTCTCGCTCATGTGATGCACTCAAGCAGGATGGCACCAACCAGGGATATACAGGGCCTGTGCCAAGCCTGCTTAGCTTCAGAGTGAGAGTAGCTGAGAGGAGGCTCACCAACCAGACTGTATGCCCAAGCTGGTCTGCCTCTTTGACTATAACTACAAAAATGAAGGGGGCAGCAATGATAGAACTAAATTCAGCAATTAAACACTATTAAATGCCACTACAAGGTATTCTAGCAGTTTTCTGGGTGATATATGTGGTGACAGGTTCCCTTTAAGTCTAACAGCCTTGTCATAGTGATCAGTCTGCTATATAGTAGGGTCCCTCAACAATTCAGTTTTCAGCTTCCTCTTAAAAAACTAAGAAATTGAAATTGAGCAGATCCTTTATAAATCCCATTGAAATCAATGCAATTTTTATGTCATCCATAGTCATCTCTGTTTTTCAGTGTTTTGGACAAAAAAAAATGACAGTTTGAACTACTTTTTTTACATAAAAAAAAGTAATTCCTAAGGGATGACATAAAGTTATCTTTTACGGATAGTAAGTGTTAGTTTTTACAGTTTCTTTTAGATGAAGAAATAGACAGATATTGATAGACAGAAATTGGTAATATATCGATACAAAAAAAGATGATGGATAGATTAAAGATAAATGTGTGGTATAGAGAGAAAGATAGGTAGGAAGATAGTAATTAGAGATCAGTAGGTCGATAGATAGACTGATAGATAGGATTTGAAGGATTAATGGATAGATATACAGATAGAGATGCTATAGATCAATGTCTTGACATCTATGAGGGATAGAGAGATAGATTTGAGGGATGGATAGATACAGATATAGAAACTATAGATCAATGCCCTGAAAGTGAAAGTAAACTATTTGTTAACAGACACTGTCATCTGGGATGTTTATTTGCATTACCATTTATTAGCATCTGTTATCTTTTTGTAACGGAGGTAAATAAACGATAATCCTGACGGTAATGTGAACTTAGCCTTACATCAACTATTCCTGGTTGCCCATTTAGTTGATTTTTGGAAACTTTCTTAAAGTTTAAGTGATATCAATTTTCCACATTCAGCCAACAAATACACAGAGATTCAAAATATGAATGTGTTTTAATTTTGCATTTTTCTTTTGCAGGTCTTTGGGTTACAGTGAAAATGTTGGTTGGCGATTCTGTCCAGATCCGGAAAGATTACCCTCATCTTGTGGACAGAACTACTGTCATCGCAAGAAAACTAGGATTTCCTGAAATAATTATGCCAGGTACTGTGGACTACATAGAGAAATTTTACACATCATTTTTCCAAAAGATTTCTTCTGTTCATGATAAACATCAATTAGAACCTGATGAATGGGATTATTACTCCTTACAGAAGAAATATTAGCAATATATCTATACTGGCATTTGTAGAAAAAGAAAGGATCAGCTTACTGTATGTCCAGACTAACTAGAGTTTTCTGTCCCAGCATAAAACACATGCTAATTTTTGTTGCAGAGTTTACTGTACTTTGGATTTGCATTGCAAAACGATCAATGATGGCCTTACTATATGATAGTTATTCTGTAAGACTTTGATTATACTCTAAAGTTCTACAGCTTTATCTCCATGCAGATTCTTCATAAAAATCTGCAACACTGGAACCAAAAAAAAGAAACTTTAAAAGGATTTGAATGTTTTTTTAATAAGTTGGGCAAAGATAAATGTCCTGATTTAGTGAAATTGGTAAATTGTCCAATTTGTAGCGAAAATAAAGAACAGCAGCAATATCCACTTAGCCTTTAATGCATGGTGGATTATTTGACATTATCTAGGGAATAGGAAATGATAAAACACTTCACAAGATCATAGATCCAGGCTTCCGATGCCGTATACATGTGCAGTGTGTATGGGCATGTAGTCATTTGTTAATATATGTTGTGTGATTAGACATAACACCTTCTTACTTCTTTTCAATTGTTCTTTACTGATCCTAATATCTTTTGCCATTATTATTTTAGAAATGTAAGAGGCATTAAACCAAAGCTGGTGCATTTCTCTACTGCCCCTCTTTCATGAGTATCAAAGGATTGAGCCTATTGATCTTTTTTATATTTTACTTGCTCTTCTTGAGCAGTATCATGTTTAGCATTATGCTGTGAAGCCTTGGTTCAGATATGGAGTCACAGATTTGGGCTGAATTGTTTGGTCATAAGCAAAAGTTAAGAATTCTGTCTATGTTTAGCAGATACAGCAGAAAGTTTTATTCCATAGCAGCACATCCTTTAATGTTGCATAGACAATCATCTGGGGTTTTTCTTCCCATCAGCTTTTATTATAATCTTCTTTGCTGTCCGGTATTTTAAATATATTAGCATGGGAAGCAGTAGCATGATTTAATGTGTTGTGTTTAAACCTATGTTCGGGGATTACTAAAAGTGACTATTGCATTTCAAATAGTTGAAAAAGTAAAACCCATTTTCCCATGTAAGCCTTACTTTTACCTGCAGCTCTTCTCATTGCATATAAATTGCCCCTAATGTTCTAGGATAAAAGTTGTCGCTATCACATGTGGAATATAATTACAGATTTTATAGCCATTGTCAGGTGTGTGATCACACTGTATTATCACAGAATGACTACTTTTCCTCTTTTCCCTGTGTGTAAATAGCAGTCTCTGTGGATGCTGACATCAGGAGGTGATTTATTCAAGTTCTGTTAATGGCACCTTCATCAGAAGCTGTAAAAATGTGCTACCGGAACACAACAATTGTAGTATTTCCACAGCACAGGAATGATGAGTTGATGGCAACATGGGAGGTTCAGGTCCTGATGTCTGCACTAGTGATGAACAGACCCTAGTACAGTCCAAAGTTAAAACTCCCGACTGGGCCTGAGTACTGGACCTGAAGCCCAAACAGTAACACCTACAATGGGTGTTTGCACTAGTTGCGGGTGTTATGTATTTAAATGCCACTGCCAGAGAGGCTCTGGAAGTTAATGTTAGGCTTGAGCAAAGGCTCTTAGCTCTTAAATTTTCCCACAATACTATTTATCTGTCTGCCGATCTCACTGCATCATCATGGTGACTGGTTGACTTTATATCACTGTGTGAAACAATGATATACCTTATCAACAGTATAAACAAATCTAATAGGTCATTCATTTCTCCTTAAAGAGGACCTGTTACCAGATTTTGACCGACCTAACAATGTCTACTATTAAAAGGTTACAAGTCCTCCCCATATCACCTAAAATAAGTTGCCATTGAGGTTCTGTACCTTAATTACAGACATTTTTCTGATATGAAAATTAACTTTTGTGACTCATGTCTGGTCTTTGTGACGCTTGCTCTCTCAGGCTGGCAGTGAACCACTCCCCATTATTTTGAATGACAGCTCTGTGTCTATTCAAATTAGGGACTGTCTGCTAATATGCAACTACAGACACATAAAGCTCTATGTACAGATGGGAAATACTGTACCAATTTTTTTACATGGTGCCTTGTGTTACATTCCTGAAATGTGACCAGTGTGACATCATCGCAGGTCCTTTATCTTTCTAATAATAGCAAACTGTACATGGAGTATGGAGGAGAGTAGAATTCCATGGAGGCAGCTGTGACTTCATGTGGTCAGATGCATGCATGGGGTACAGTTTGTTATTGTTAAGAGGCTAAAGTACACATGAACTGTGACCAGTAAGCAGGCGTCTTTGATCGTCCTACCCAGACATTTTCAGCGTGCAGCTACAAGGAGCTGCGCATACTCGTCCACGAATCTGGAGTTCTGCACATGCGCAGAACACAGGCCGGATGCTGCACGATCTTGGCTCCAAAGCCAGAGCTACGGGGCATGCGCATGCGACTTCACGGATACAAGGAGCTGCGTGCTGAAGATGTCTTGGTAGGAGGATCAAAGAGGCTACTGGGGCGTGGAGTAACCGGGCCATATAGCCTCAGCTCCGGCTACTCCACGCCCAAGTAGCCTCTTTAGAAATTTGCATAATACCCTGATTAAAGATTTAAAAAGATAGAGGGGAGTAAAGGATTAGCCCTAAAAAGGGCTATCCTTACATACGTTAGATGCACCTACCTACCTTAATAGGTAGTTCCCTATTGGTAGGTTTCCTTTAACAAATGGGACAGGGCTTATTGTTCTTGTAGTCAATTGCATAAACTCTTGTTTGAATGTTTAAGTATTACAAAGTTTTACCGTTTTTTATACATTTCAAAAAAGCAAATAAGAACTGAAAAGTATATAAAAACTGCAAAAAAAAGCTTATTAAATACTGTATATTTGGAAGCTGTAGAATTATTAATATCCTATTCATCAAAGGCTCTCTACTATATACTATCTATATTATAGATCTGATTAACTAATTTTTATATTTGTGTTCTGCAGGAGATGTAAGGAATGACATTTACATTACATTATTAAGTGGAGATTTTGATAGAGCCACACAGAGGAATGTTGAAGTTATTATGTGTGTTTGTGATGAAGAAGGAAAAGTCCTGCCTGTAAGTATATATTTAAAGATCTTCATAAGATTCCAGGCAGGACACAGGAAACCTATGCCTTGAGTTGAAAATTAAGCAAGGCAGTTCCCTCTATATCAATGTTTGACTTTCGATGCTGTTGCAAAGTACAACATGTCCCACAAAAACCAAGCCATCAACCAGCTCCATAGCCAAAAAATTAAAAATGCTATGCCACTTGGAAGACGGCAATGCAAAAATGATAGATTTTTCCCATATTAGGGTTTTATTTGAAAAATTTAGTAAAACGTTAGAAAAATATTCATGTATGGTATCCCTGTAATCATATCGACCCATAGAATGAAGATAACATGATTATTGGGCTATATGGTAAACACACAAAAAAAAAAGTAAAAAATCCAGTACAGAACTGATGCTTTTCAACTCCTGCCCTCAAAAAAAAGGTTCCTAAATTTTCAACAATAGGGGATACCAACCCCAACATGGCAACACTGGAAAAAGAATCTCATCCCACAAAAAAAAATGTTATGCCTACAAAAGGGGCCAATGAGGAAACTAAAATCCTGGCAGCTGCTGGGCGCTCCTTCCCTTCATGTGCCACATGTTGGGGGTCTCTGTACTCAGGAGAAAATGCAGAATAAATTGTAAGATGGGTTTTCTCTTTTTATCTTTTGGATAATCTATAAACTGGCTGCTTCCTTAAGGGTTTAAAATGGTGTATGTATGCACGTTACATGGTATCAGACTTTCAAATTCCAGTGATGCAAATAATATGGACTAATAGTTGTACTGGTAGCCGAGTCTAAGTGGCACCTGGTCTTCACCAGAGGCCGCTGCAAAGCAGAATGGTCTTGCTGCGGGGGGTACCACCAGGTCGTTCCACAGGTGCGACTAGCCATCGGTGGCAGCCAAGGTAGCGATGCAGGAGACAGTAGGACTTACGTCAGGAAACTGGAGCTGGCACACGGGACAGGAACACAGGATACGCTGGAGACACAGGACTGCTGGAGACACAGGAACACGGAGGAACACAGGTAACGCTGGAGACACAGGAACACGGAGGAACACAGGTAACGCTGGAGACACAGGAACACGGAGGAACACAGGTAATGCTGGAGACACAGGAACATGGAGGAACACAGGTAATGCTGGAGACACAGGAACATGGAGGAACACAGGTAACACAGCAGACACAGGAACACGGAGGCTTTCTCTTCCCAGGGAATGATTGGAGCCGCTGGATTAAATGCATTCCAGCCCTGTGCGCTGGGCTTTAAATCTAGTCCGGGCAGGAGCGGGGTGAAGTAAGTCCACGGTAGCGTTGCCGGGACTGGGGCAGCGGAGAGAAGCACAGGAGAAGCGGATCGTGGGGGTGCCCGTGACATACTCAGACTCGCAAACTAGACTAAACAGACTTAAAATGTGGCAGATTTATCACAGTGGATGATGATGATGATATACAGTAGTTGGCTGAGCTTTAGACTATTTTTTGATGAAAATTAAACCAACTCTTACTTCACGAGCCACAACCTATCTTAACCCCACTATTTTGGTAAGTCCTAGCCCTTTTCGGGTGTGCCCTCAGTTCAGGAAAGTTGTAGAAACTAAAACTGTAGTGTCCAAAACAGCGAATACAATTTTTATTTATGTATTATTTATGTCTTTGCATTATCATTTTTATTTTGGACGGAAGGTCACTTAAAGTCATATTACCAACATTACTTTTTACTTAGCGATTTGTTTTTCTTATACATTGATACTGATTACTTCAAGTAAAATGTATTCTGGCTATAGATATGTATAATATTTTTCCTGTAATTATGTTTAAGTACTTTATTTTTTATAGTGTGCCTTTTTTTTATGTTCAGAATGCCATCTGCCTGGGAGCTGGGGACAAACCTGTGAGTGAATATAGGTCTGTTCTGTACTATCAGATCAAACAGCCACGCTGGATGGAAACCATAAAGGTATAAGAGACCATTTATCATATTCATTTTATCTGGGAAATTGCCACTTTCTCTGTATTTTATTGACAGCATCATTTAAAAGAGATCCATGAAGTTGTTTAATAGTGTATTGCCACAGGGTTCATTAATTCCAAGCGCCAAAATGGTCATAAAACACAGGTAAAAATAACATATAAAAAAAACACTCAAATAATATATTTATCAGCTGAGAGGATGGTTATGTGGTGGTCACACTGAAATACCAGTGTGATGCACTTTTATGCAGTTTATCTGGCCACTTCATAACAACTTATATAAGTAGAAATGATAAAAAAAGGTACATAGATATTTTCAAATATTTATGAACAGTAATAAAATCCAAAACTGCAGGAAAAAAAGATGAACTGTGAAGTAATGTACAGATGTGGAGAACAGCTGTAGGCACAAACACCTGAATGAAGACATCATCTTAAAGGGCACCTACCACCACAAATCTACCTATAAAGGTAGATCGGGTGGTAGGTGAATCAATGGGACGTGAGGATAGCCCTTTTAAGGGCTAATCCTCACGTCCCGCACTGTTTTGTAAACTTTTATTACCCTAATATGTTAATTTACTGATGCGGCTACTGGGGCATGGAGTAGCCGCATCTGAGGTTACACGAGGCGGCTACTCCACGCCCCGGTAGCCACTTTTCCCCTCCTACTCACCATGTTCGGCGCGCAGCTGCTCGTAGCTGCGCGCCCTCGTCCGCCGATCCTGCCGTCTGCGCATGCGCAGAACAGCAGGCCCGCGCCTGCGCAGCCCCGGCTTCGGAGCAGTGACCGCGCAGGCGCGGGCCTGCTGTTCTGCGCAGACGGCAGGATCGGCGGACGAGGGCGCGCAGCTACGAGCAGCTGCGCGCCGAACATGGTGAGTAGGAGGGGAAAAGTGGCTACCGGGGCGTGGAGTAGCCGCCTCGTGTAACCTCAGATGCGGCTACTCCACGCCCCAGTAGCCGCATAAGAAAATTAACATATTAGGGTAATAAAAGTTTACAAAACAGTGCGGGGACGTGAGGATTAGCCCTTAAAAGGGCTATCCTCACGTCCCATTGATTCACCTACCACCCGATCTACCTTTATAGGTAGATTTGTGGTGGTAGGTTTCCTTTAAGTATTGTACATTATTAGATCAGAATATTCTAGAGTGCGGTTTGGTTAATTGTTTTCATTGGTGGAAAAAAAAACATTATTAACTCCTTTTTGACCAGGCCTTAAAGGGGTTTTCCCATGAAAGAAAATTCTAAATTTTTAATCCCTAATGATGTTTACACAATAAATAATTTTTAACCCCTTTAAAATTTTACTCAGTTTTATAGTTGTTTTAGCTCCTATCACTCCCTAGGCTTCTCAGTGTAAGGTTCCTGGGTGTGGGCAAGGTGTCTCTAAGCAGACACTTCATGATCCCTCTAGTGCTGTGTGCTGACAATGTGGTTAGATTATCATAGTCCAGGTTTATATACTCTTCCATTTAGCTTCTGAACATTCAATAGTATCTAACACATAGAAAGAGAGATGAGACAGATCAGAGATGATGAGATACATAAGATATAACACACAATTACATTCTCAGCTCTGCTATATCTCACCTATAACACACACAGTCAGATCTGCTGTTCCTCTCCCCCCTTCCCTCGATAAAGACCTTCTTTATATGTAGCTTTACTCTCCTGACAATGTTGCTTGCTGGCAGGAAGTCTCTGTGTGAGCTTGTCTTGGAATGCAAGGGTGGGGGCTTCTGCAGAAAGTAGCTCACTGCAGCGGCAGATAGGAAAACTGGAGCAAAATAATTATTTTTTGTAATTTATTGGACATATATTTTTTTCACGTTTTTCCAAATGATCTCCAAATGACCATTATAAATCATTACCTACTGTGTTGGTGGTTTTGATATATAATATGTATTGTTTTGGACTAACGGGGTGAAAATGGTGATGTGGGGGCTGATGTCCATTCAGAGCTATACGATTATAAGGTGACCACCGGGTCTATAGATCCCTGAATACTACAAAATATTCCAATCAATCACACTCCTCAGACCAATGTGGGTGCACAGAATTTAAATCCTACTCCAATATGCAATAAAAATAAATTCTTTCAATGGTAGAATTAAACGCTGTTAAACAATAAGGAGTAGTTGAGGCGGTAAGTAGAAAGCACTTCCTGTGGAGGAGCCACAATAAAACCTATTCCCCTTGCATTCTACTATTGTTGTGCCAGAATTTATTTTTATTGCGCATACAGTCTATAGGACCGGCAACAGTGCTGCTATTCACTGCACAGAGCTACTACAGTGCTATGCAGTGAAAAAAGAAGAAGCTGCAATAAACCACTTCTTCCTTCTCCATAAGGTCTCCGACTGTGTCTGAAGTCAGAGACGCGGTCCTGCTCCTGTCTCTCTTGCCTACAGGCGGTCATGTTTGAGTTATAAAAACAGCTTTACCACATTTTGGTTTGGTTAGCTTCAAGGATACTAACAATAATTGGATGAAGACACTGTATTTTAGAATAAAATCTATCTTTGTTTACACATTTATATGCATCATTTCTCATTTCAAATAATTTGGGGATATATGAGTTGAATTTCAGCTCAAAACATATATAGGCTTGCTTTTTTTTAAGGTCCCTGCAAGGACCTTGATATTATATCCATGACTACTATAATACTTTACAAGAGTAAGATTGTTCATGGACAGATGGATATCACATGACCCTCCACCTGCGTATCCGATGGAGTACATCTTAGTAACATACATTACATACAAACAAAGTAGAAAAAATTATCAGCAAAAGCGCCTTACTACTGCAGATTTTTTATCTGAAGCAATAAGTGACATGTCATTAATGTGTACAAATCATTGCATTTTACACATTAGAAAACAACCGCATGCAGAATTCAAGCTTTGAAATTAAATTTTTTGAGCTCTTCCCAGTGCCACAACAAAATTGCAGCATAAAACTGCATCAGAAACCAGATAGATGTATTTATTATACATATGTAAACTTTTACAAACTTTCCTTGTGTATTGGTTGCACTCGTACATGTGCATAACACATAATCCTTGAAATTCAATGGGTGCATGAAAAAAATGGACAACACATGGTCCGTTTTTTATACATGTGTTGCAAGGAAATTGGATATGAATATCAAACACAACTCTGATGACACTCAGACTACAAGTCAGATAGCACATGAATAGGACAGTTTCCTAAATGAAATTAGTTACCTTGAGGGTGTTTCTAATGTTTTGGTGCATTACAACTTGGGAAATGGCGTAAAACCAACTATAGAAATAGCCTCCAAAATACATAATGCGCTTCAGTCATTTGCACCTTGTGTCGAGCCCAAACAAAATGTAAGCAGCACATATAGAGCATCCCTGAAAATGCTATGGGACCTTCTGGTAAGATGATGTTTTTTTTTCTAAGAGTACATATCAAAGGTAAAAAATGGCTTCAGAATCCAATTTAATGAAATTCAAAAAGTCAAAATTTTGCTTCAATGAATACCTTTTTAAATCTAGTTCCTTTGAGAGTGTTTCTAATGTTTTGCGGCCCTACAAATTGTGGTGCCGGAAAACTGCCAATAAGAAAAAAGGCCTCCAAAATCCATAATGTGCTCCAGTCATTTCATGTGCTGAGCCAAGCTCACAAATAAATTATACAAATAGCATATATCTGCACAGTGAAAATTTAAAGGGGCAGTTTCCAATACAATTTTGTCTCAGAATCTTTTTTTTTTACCACTTAAAAATAGTATATAATTACTTTACCTTTTTTTCTTCAATATAAAAAATATATTATGAAGGGGGTAAATACTCCAGTAATGAATTGGTTAATTAGATTACTTTTGCTGTGTAAAATTTTTATTGCCTCCAAGTTATTGACCTTGGAGTCTCCAATGATTGTACTATCTCCAGAGTGGATTTCTTAGATATTGTAGCAAGTCACAAAACCCTTTGATAAATTGAGTTTGAAGGTAATAAACTTGCACTTTCAAAGAAGTCTATCATTTTGCAACCTGAAATTGCCCTTCCATATTATATATCATATTATATCATGAGCATTATATTACGGACAAGGCTGTGCTATTTTTTATTGTGTATGATAAGTCCTCATCCAGGCTTTGAGCTTTTGTCCTGTTTCTCCAACATAAATGTCAGAAGCTCCCTACCACCAATGTTAGGAGCTGTTAAACTTGTCTTTAGATTTTGACTAGGGTCAGACAGTAGGTGTTCTCCTTAAGGAGACATTGCCAATTAAGGCCACCTTAAAGGCGTGTGGAGACTTAAAGCCATAGATGCTCCACTAGGGAATTCTGGGAATAATGCAAATAAGTTTTCCAAGGTGTTAAATGGAAAACAATACCTCCTTTTGCTACCTTGAAAGGCAGCCCCCTTAACACCAAGTATGACCTACAAGAATTCTAAAAACATGATGTAGTATTGAGACCCAACCAGGTCGAAACAGTGCTGTCTACAGTTCGGAGTCTGTTCCTTATGGAATAGATATACTGGTTTGGCTTACCCTCCTCAGTATTGATATGCCTCATTTAGAAGCCCTCCCCAGTGATGATATGCCCCATGTAGCAGCACTCCCCATTAATTTTATGTCCCATGTAGCAGCCCTCCCCAGTAATGATATGTCCCATGTAGCAGCCCTCCCCAGTAATGATATGTCCCATCCCATGCAGCAGAACCTCCACCCCGACTAATAAAATGCCCTGCAGACCCTCCTTGTATATAAAAAAGGTATATACAGGCGGTCCCCTACTTAAGGACACCCGACTTACAGACAACCCATAGTTACAGAAAGACCCCTCTGACTTCCGGTGAAGCTTTCTGAATGCTTTACTATAGTCCCAGACTGCAATGATCAGCTGTAAGGTGTCTGTAATGAAGCTTTATTGATAATCCTTGGTCCCACTACAGCAAAAAATATTTATACTCCAATTGTCACTGGGGCCAAATTTTTTTTGTCTGGATCTACAATTATAAAATATACAGTTTCGATTTACATATAAATTCAACTTAAGAACAAACCTCCGGACCCTATCTTGTACGTAACCCGGGGACTGCCTGTACTTACCTTCTGGCGCTCCCCGTGGCTCCTTTTCTCGTCTTCCTGTCTAACAGAGTGGGCAGAGGCGCGTCCATGCTCTCTGCCCACCATAGTGTCATATAGTGTGTGCAGGCAGAGAGCATGGACGTGTCTCTGCCCGCTCTGATATACATGAAGAGGAAAGGAGTTGCGGTGTGACATGGAAGATAAGTATGCAAGTTTATTTTTTAAAAACTTATGTATAAGCTAAGTTTACACATGTATATACGGTAGTTAATTTTTCAATGTATTTTATCCTATGAAAGGATGATTTTATTCTTACAAATAATGAATATTTAGAAGTGTGAATCATTATGTACATATCAGGCCCTTGAAACATGTCCTCCTTTCTTGTAAATGCTCCAAGAGTTATTTGTTATTTTCTGAAGTTTTTATTTAAATTGATCAGTCTTGAATCCTTACAAAATGACTAATAGAGAGAATAACTATTAGCTTCTGTAATCTGGGAAATCATCCAAAATCATGGCCTTATTTTTAGAACTAAGCTTGATAGATTCAAGCACAAAGCTTTGTTTTATGATCATGTTATGGGCTGTTATCACAAAATGTGAAAGTGTTTACCTGTTTTCATTCATTTATGAATTGTTTCATTGCTGAATTACTGTTGAAGATTATGGGGCTTAATTATCTGACTCACTGGCGGTAGATGTGCCCAAATTATTAAGACATTCCGACTTCGAACCAAAACTGAAATCCATGCTATTTCTGCAGACTATCAAAAAGCCACAATTTTTCATGATGTGTGAAATTTTTAATCTTTTGCACACCAGAAAAATGCACAACATGCTCCGATTCTAGCCTTTTCGCTAAAATTTTGAGATGAAAATTCAAATGCCACCCCTTCCCCACCAATCATAAGTATGAAATCCTAGCAGCTAATCTTGTAGATGACTGGATGATAATTAAAACATAATAAAACATTTACCACTTTGGTATCATCTTCGTGATCATTCTGACCTAACGAATACAGTGAAAGCAGTAACAACAAAACCTGTAAAATATCAGCATTTTTGTTGTCAATTCCACCTTCCCAATGCATTGCACAGAATGCTAAATGGTACCAGTATAAGGACTTGCTTCTCTACAGTCACTCATTGAGGACAAAAAAAGATTTATGCACAGTGAATGGTGGTTGGCAGAGGAGGACTGGGAAATAAGTGTCCTTGAGAAACAAGAGGGAGGAGTTACCAAACTCCTATCGTTGTCACATAGTAGGTGGATAGCCCACAGTAAACCAGATATGTACAAGAATATAAGTTCTATAATACTGTTCCCTATGTACAAGAATATAAGTTCTATAATAGTGCCCCCTATGTACAAGATTATAACTATAATAACTATAATACTTATTTTCTTTAGCGATAAAAAGAAAAATAATATAGCTGAAAAGGAAATATATATATATAATATTATAATGCTCACCCTATGATACTAAAATATTGGTAGAATCTGCACCTTCAATAAAGTCCACCCATCTTTTCCTGATTGGATCCTGGAGTGCTGCCTGCCTTTCTATTTTTATATACTATAATATAATATTGCTCCTATGTACAAAAATACAACTACTGTGGTACAAGAATATACTTACTATAATACTGCTCCTATGCATAAGAATATAATTACTATAATAATTCCCCCTATGTTCAAATCCCAAAAATATTGGTCTTGACACACCAGACAAAATGAAAAGACACTGTGCTCCAAATGGATGGGTGCTTTATTAGCCCAAGTGCAATGTTTCAGACCCTATTCAGGATCCTGCTGCTATGTAAAAGAACATAACTACTGTATATACTTGAGTATAAGCCGGCCAGAGTATAAGCCGGGGCACCTAATTTTACCACCAAAAGCTGTGAAAACCTATTGACTCGAGTATAAGCTTAGGGTGGGAAATGCATTGGTCACAGCCTCCCTTCTTCATGTGCACCAACTCCAGGTCCACAAAAGCTCTGTGTGCGCGGCCCGCTGCTGACATCCAAGTTGTGCACTGGGCCGTGCCATGGAGCTGTCGGCATCGGAATGGTGAGTACTCAGTTTATTTATTTAATTTTTATATACCCAAGTATAAGCCGAGTTGGGTATTTTCAGCACAAATATTGTGTACATACATAATTGAGTATATACTGTACTATAATACTGCCCCCTATGTACAAGAAAATAATTACCAAAATAGCTCCCCCTATGTACAAGAATATAACTACTATTATACTGCCCCCTATGAAAGATGTTCCTCAGGACTTTTTTTTAATTATACCTCTACATGCCGCGAGGGAGGCTCGTACTTTAATATATGCACTCCCACTTCCGTTGCACTAATGGCTCGACACTTATCTATGCACTGTGGGGGAGGGCAGGACAGCTAGTGCTACAGGGGGAGTTCATAAATTAAAATACGAGGCTACCTCAGGATCTTCTTATTAGGACACATCTACCATCAGTAAACTTTTAATAGATTGAAAGCATGAGAAAAGTGTCTGTGAGCAAAACTGTTCTAGTTGCTAATTGCAACCTATCATATCACAGCTTTGATTTTCTTACATCATTTTATAAAATGAAAGCTGATCTCTGATTGGTTGCCATGAGCAACTAGAACAGTTTTTCTCTGAGTCTTTTTTTATTTTATAGCTATATAGTAGTCTTATCTTGCAGGAAAAAAACCTAAATTTTAACTTTAAGGACAGCTACTTTTATTTTTGTGACATGAAAATGTATGCGTTTTTGCTGCAAATATGGTCATTGCAACAATTTTGTAGTAACTGGAGCAATTTAAAAGTCTAAAAACTTCTCATGTAAATGCAAACTCTTACCTCCCATGGATGAAGCAAACACTCTGCTATTAGAGTACACAAGCTTCTAAAAGTAATTGAAAAAAAGAATGACAATTGGGTTTACATTATTGGCCTAAAGCCCAGAGTCGCTTCCCTGGTCTTCATTGCCTGATATAATGATCAGTTTCAAGTGTGAACATATGTGTTTAGGATAAAAGTAATAGTGGAGTTGAGTAGACCAGTGAGTGAGTCATGCTGGGTAATTGTAGTATGCACCCTTTTAATAGAGGAGCAGAATTCAGTTATGTTCTTCCTCAGTGTCATTTTCACCCTGAATAGGTGTCCTGCTTTATTAATAGCATCCAAATGGAACAGTGCCATATATCTATTGGGCATAAATGACACTTGTATTATAACCATTACAGCCATGGCCATATGTTTTGAGAATGCTACAAATGTTAATTTTTACAAAGTCTACTGCATCAGGTTTTATAATGGCAATTTGCATGTACTCCAGAATGTTATAAAGATTGATTAGCTTAACAGTAATTAATTGCAAAGTCAATATTTGCCTAGAAAATTTACTTTTTCCCCTAAAACACATTTCAGCTTCATTGCAGGCCTGCCTTAAAAGGAGCAGCTAACATCTTTTCAGTGATTGCTTCATTAACACAGGTGTGGGTGTTGATGAGGACAGGGCTGGAGATCAATCTGTCATGATTAAGTAAGAATCACACCACTGGACACTTTAAAAGGAGGCCAGTGCTTGGCATCATTGTTTCTCTTCTGTTAACCATGGTTATCTCTAAAGAAACACGTGCAGTCATCATTGCACTGCACAAAACTGGCCTAACAGGGAAGAGTATCGCAGCTAGAAAGATTGCACCTCAGTCAACAATCTATCAAATCATCAAGGAATTTAAGAAGAGAGGTTCCATTGTTGGCAAAAAGGCTCTAGGGCGCCCAAGAAGTGTTTCAGCTTCGGCATCGGGCTACCAGCTGTGCAGAGCCTGCTCAGGAATGGCAGCAGGCAGGTGTGAGTGCATCTGCACGCGCAGTGAGGCGGCGACTCTTGGAGCAAGGCCTGGTGTCAAGGAGCCAAGGGAATCGCATCCATGAATAAAGAATGGTACCAGAATGTCCTCCAAGAGCAACTTCTCCCAGCCGTCCAAGAGCAGTTTGGTGATCAACAATGCCTTTTCCAGCATAAAGCAAAGGTGATAACTAAATGGCTCAGGGAACAAAACATAGAGATTTTGGGTCCATGGCCTAGAAACTCCCCAGATCTTAATCCCACTGAAAACTTGTGGTCAATCATCAAGAGACAGTTGGACAAACAAAAACCAACAAATTGTGACAAAATGCAAGCATTGCTTGCGCAAGAATGGACAGCTGTCAGTCAGGATTTGGTCCAGAAGTTGATTGAGAGCATGCCAGGGAGAATTGCAGAGGTCCTGAAGAAGAAGGGTCAACACTGCAAATACTGACTTGCTGCATTAACTCATTCTAACTGTTTTGTTTTTGTTACTCATAATATGATTGCACTTTCTGTATGTGGTAAAAACATCTGACAGACCAAAGGGCAACAGATCATGTGAAAATATGATATCTGTGTCATTCTCAAAACGTATGGCTATGACTGTATATATCAGATTATGATGTTGCTTTGTTGAAGACTTTGTGTACCTCAGAGCTAGCTGTGTAGTGTGTAATTGAGCTACCTAATAAGCTAAAAACATATAATTATGGAAAGACTCAGAACTATTAGTTCATTATATTATCCTAATTACAGTATATTTTTGGATAGTTGATGAGTTTTTATGTTCAAATTGTCTAGACATGAATTATAAATATTTTCATTTCATATGTTTTTGTTGACTAATAATACTGTAATATAACTGTTTAAATAATAATAGTTTATTCAGGGAACAGTAAATATATAACAGAACTGGCATTGCAAATATGCCTTTCTGACTTTTCTCATCATTTGCACTACAATATAAATGTGTGTTATAACTTACATTGCACCCTGGCAGAACCGTCTGGTTAGTGCCATGAGTTGGGCTTTGGTTAGAATGCATTTCAAAAAAACAATGTGTGTCGTGTCTGTGGTGCTCACTCCTCAGCTCTCAGCCCCCACCTTTCTGCTCCTTCACAGGAACAGAGCTCACAGCTGACATCAGTGGAGGAGGGAGGAGCTTTACAGAAGCACAAAGGTGGGGGCTGAGAGCTGAGGAGTGAGGAGCACAGACAATTCACGTGATGTTTTTTAAATGCATCCAAACCAAACCTCAACCCCTAAAACAGAGAAATCTGTCAGGAATCCAGGTATATTGTAATGTAAATGCTTAGAGAAGGCAGAAATGCATGTTTACACTGAAGGTGTGATGGGCTTCTGCAACCTGTCTTTAATAAAAATGAGGTCCCTGGTGACAGGTCCCCTTTAAGTTGGAGAAAAATCCCTTTCCTATTGAAATCAATTAGTGGCTGCTGAGTCTTTTTTTCCACAAGCAGACAGTGTCATTTGTAGAAAAAGACTCAAAATCCCACACATTCCATACAAAATCAGGGTTGATGCCCCTTGGTATTAAGGAAAATCCATGTCATAAAGGCAAACAGTGGATTTGGACCACGTGAAAATTTTTCATTTGGACTATCCCTAACTTGTACAGCTACCATAAACTGCAATCTCTTCTAGCAACATCAAATTCTCTCAACAGTTAAAAAGAAATCTGATAAAACATCCATCTGATAAAATAGCTCAACTCTTCACTAGTTGATAATCAATTAATGATGTTTCTGTACTCTGCGTATATTTGAAGAAGTAGTTTGCACTTACCACAAAATTCAATTTATATTGATGTAGTGAGCTAAATGCTTGTCTTAGCTTTGACAACATAGGGGAAAAAAGCGGAAAGAACAAAAACACTCAGCAGGCGGTTCATCTTGCTATTCATTTTCTGATATTCAAAGTGCAGTTTCTTCTTTGCTTTGCACAGGTACACAGCCATTAGCAATGCTATGTACATCATAAGACGCAGCTAGGGCTCTGCATATCATTTAAATATTTACTTTAATGTTTCTTCCCAAACACTGTTTGAAGAAAGTTTTTTAAACTTTGATTTACAACTTGTAATCTATAGTGTAAATTTCCTTAGGACTAGGAGAAATATTACATAACAGTAAGGGCAATTCAGCACAACTTCATACACACAGTTTGCGGCCCATGTGTCCGATAAGAGTAGTAACAGACTGCCCAAGACACAAACTCAAAACCTACTCTATTATTTATGCCATGGGCAGGTGGCTTGCTCATGGGACAAACACAGGCATGGGCATGCACCCTTAGAAAGACAAGGGGACCTGGCTAGCTCCAATGATGGATCTTCATATGGGGCCTACAGTGTCCAGGGGCCTAAGACCGTCCAAACTGGGGTGCCATATGAAGATCAAAGGACACGCTGTCTAAATAAGTCATTGATACCGCTGCTTCCTTTCTGCCCCCCCTGACCACTGTGACTGTTCGCTACCCTGGGGGCATCCGTGTGACTCCTCGCTACTCTGGGGGCATCCCTGTGACTCCTCGCTACTCTGGGGGCATCTCTGTAATGGCTGGTTCCAAAATCCGTATTCTAAAATTCATTAATTATTTTAATTTTTTCTGGTTATTGAGATGTTTGTGACCTTGTTATCTGCGGTAGTTTCCAGCGGCACCATTTAATGATTTAACTTGAGAAAAAGGTACAGTATTAAGGAAGGTACTTATGACATTTAATCCACCCCTGCTAGCCCATGTCCCCATACATTTATATATATATATGTGGTTGTGTGCATGTGGACTAAACAGTTTGCCCTGGGATGAGACGCTATGATGAGGAGGGTCACACAAAAGGTTATCACACTGTACAGATGATCTTAGGGAACTTTTACAATTAAAACGACTATTGTGAGGGAACCATGCATCTAATATAGTTATCTATTCTTTATGCAATGTTTTCCACAAAGATATAAGATATACACCAAATACAATTTGTAAAATTAAATATACACTTTCAAAAGGATTTTGATTCATAATGCATGGAGTTGGTACACTATAAAAATAGCATCCTGTCTGCAGGAAACATTTTAAAGAATAAGAGAAACTGCCCAGATTGTACAAAGTGTTATATCTGCATAGTTATAGACCAGGAGTAGCTAAGTGGATTGTACATGGTGTCCTATCTGCAGACAGGATGTTGGAGCAGGAATAGAAGAGCAGATTGTAAATAGTGTCCTATTTACACGTAGGTTGTTATAGAGCATGAGCAGTTGAGCGGATTGTGAATAGTGTCCTATCTACAGGCAGGATGTTATTGAGCAGGTGAAGCTGAGCAGAATGTATGTGTCCTACTTGCAGGCAGCATTTTATAGCGCAAGAGAAGCTGAACACAATGTCATACCTACAGGCAGCATGTTATAGAGCAGGATAATTCTATGTTCTTTAGTATAAAGGCATTCTCTATCCTTGTACTGAAAACATGTTCTGTTGCATAAAGCACATTTATGTCAAGTCATCAATTTAAAAGTAATATATTAAATGTATCAACTTTTTAATTAAATGCCTAAATCTTGCCGTTTACACATCATAACCAATGAAAAATAGATGCATTTGGCCTCAACGTTTGTGCTTATATAACAATAATTAAATAGATAAGGCTACTTAAATTATATAAAGCTTAACTTTCATGAGCTATTTTCTGTTTTTGCTGGAAATAGATAGACATCAAGACTTCACTTAAGATGTGAATCTAATCTCTAATTTATTGGCAATATTTAAATTCCGTTTGGTTTAAAGAAAAATATTTAGTGCCAAAAAGCCAAGAGTTTGCTGACCTATGACTAATTGTCTAGTTATTGCTTTGTATTTTATTATTCTTAAGTCTCTTGTACTTAAAGAGAACCTTTCATATGGAACATGTTTTTAAATTGCTGACAGGTTCCAGTAGCCTATGCTATACTGATTTTAAAAATGCCTTTGTCAGCATTCTGATTCATTTCAGTACTTTCTAAAACTTTATTTTCCATTACGTGGCAAGCAGTGTGTGGTAAATCCCAGTTGGGGAAAAGCTGCAGCAGCCTGAGTGCCTTTTCCTGTACTCCACAACATTACCCTCCCTCTCCTGCATGCTCATTGCACGTGACAGGAAGAGGGTAGGGGTGGGAGCTGAATGAGTGTGGAGGAGAGGAGACTGAGAAAAAGGCATACACACATTGCTGCAGCGGAACCCCCCTTTTGCCTCCCCCCGCCCCGCCGTTATTACAGGACTTGCCAAATGCTCCTGGCAGGAAGTCAGGTAATATGAAATAAAGTTTTTTAGAATACTGACAGAATGCTGACAAAGGCATTTTTAAAATCAGCATAGCATAGGTTATTGAAACATGTCACCAGATAGAAATTCATAGTTTCATAGTTTCATAGTTTCTACGGTTGAAAAAAGACACTTGTCCATCAAGTTCAACCAAGGATGGGTAGGGATTGGATGAGGAAGGGATTTAGGGGAAACAATTCTATATTACATAACTATCAATGTTATTTAGGTGTAAAAAGGCATCTAGACCCTTCTAGAAGCTCTCCGCTGTCCCTGCTGTGACCAGCGCCTGAGGCAGGCTATTCCACAGATTGACAGTTCTCATAGTAAAAAAGCCCTGTCGCCTCCGGTGATTAAACCTTGGTTTCTCCAAACGGAGACAGTGCTCCCTCGTCTTTTGATTTGATCTAATCTGAAACAACTTACCACCATATTTTTTGTATGGACCATTCATATATTTAAATAAATTAATCATGTCCCCTCGTAGTCGTCTCTTTTCCAGACTAAATAAATCTAGTTGTTTTAATCTTTCCTCATAACTGAGACCCTCCATACCCCTTATCATTTTTGTGGCTCTACGTTGAACCCTCTCCAGCTCCAGGGCATCCTTTTTATGGACCGGTGCCCAGAACTGGACAGCATATTCCAGGTGTGGCCGAACCAGTGCCTTGTATAGTGGTAATATTACATCCCTATCACGAGAGTCCATACCACTTTTGATACATGACAAGATCCTACTGGCTTTAGAGGCAGCTGATTGACATTGCATGCTGTTATTCAATTTATGATCTACTAGTACCCCCAGGTCCTTCTCAACAAGGGACTCTCCCAGATTTACTCCCCCAAGGACATATTTTGCCTTTGGATTATTGGCCCCCAGGTGCATAACCTTACATTTATCCACATTAAACCTCATTTGCCAAGTGGATGACCAAACATTCAGTTTGTCCAAGTCACCCTGCAGCCTATGAACATCCTCCATAGACTGTATTACACTACACAGTTTGGTGTCATCTGCAAAAATAGACACAGTGCTATTAATTCCTACCTCTATATCATTAATAAATATATTAAATAGTAGTGGGCCAAGCACAGAACCCTGGGGTACACCACTCATAACTGGTGACCATTCCGAGTAGGAATCATTGACCACAACTCTCTGGATACGAGCCTTCAGCCAGTTTTCAATCCAATTGCAAATGATTTCTGTCAAACCAACAGCCCTAATTTTACCCATCAGGCGTCTATGAGGGACTGTGTCAAATGCCTTTGCAAAGTCCAAGAACACAATATCCACAGCTGCTCCTCCATCCAGGCATCTGCTCACCTCTTCATAAAAGCAGATAAGGTTAGTTTGACAACTTCTATTCTTAGTAAACCCATGCTGGCTGTCACTTATTATACTTACATTCCTTCTGATAGGTTCGCTTTGACTACTGCTGATGCAGTTTTTTGGTCTACAGAAAAAACTTTCAGTCTCATTGATAAAATGTTGCAATGATTTCCAGGGCTCTTCTGCTTTAACAAAAAACAGCTGCTGTCCTTAGAGCATACTGCTGATCAGGGTCAGAGGTTGGCTTGCAACTTTAAGATGATCATCAACATGAATGCCCCACTTCATGTTACCAGTTTTTCAGTGACTCAATATAAAATTGAAAACCTCTTTGCAGTCAGACTTGGGAAGCTAGCAGCGACCACAGTAATGTGTGCTCACTAAGCCTGCTGTAAGGGCATAGTCAATTGGGGAAGTTATCAGACGTGTCTGGGGGAAAACTGTTCTAGTTGTTCAGGCATAAGAAGGGGGAGTGCCAAGCAGGAGCAGAGGAGGAGGGTGAGACAGTGTAACAGCCTGTGAAGCTTTTTAACCGTTGATTTTAGAAGGAAGGAGGCCATGAGTAACAAATATAAGATGAATACCATAGTCCTGGTGCCTGGACCTATGAGCAAGTTCCCCTGGTTTATCATGATGGATTTTGATTGTAAATTTCCTTTAAATGGATGACAACTGAATGCAACATGTTTCCTGCCAATTTCATTTTATGGAGATGTATAAACACATGAAATGTAGATTGCAGCATGTTTTCATTTCACTTATGCTTCATTTACTTGTTCTACACATCTATTTTTCATGTTTAATTAACTATGTGTTGCTTGTAACTGCGGACGGAAAGTTCCATTGTTGTATAATGTTTCCCACCTAATACAGTTCAGTGTGAGAGAGAAAGCAATGAACTAATTAGTATTTCTAATATTTGTAATATTGAGAACACTTAAAAGAATCAACTTCCATTTCTGTAATTTCACAGATCAATGAGCTGCTATGACAGCTTTAATAAGAAGAGTTTGGTTAATATGTTTCTGCTGAATTCATGGATCACACTTGTCAAAAAAGAGCACTTAATGTATTCCAGTTATATCTCATTAAACCAATGTAAGAGTTTAAAGGAGTATTTCCAATGCAAACATTTTTAATGAAAACAAAACAAATAATACTCTGGAAAGTCGTGTTATAGGTTTCCATGTAAAAAGTGCAAATCGATAGTAAAACTACCACTAAAAGGACAGATTTAGAAAGCTAGTCCATGCTCCGAATGGGGATTATATGGAATCTTAGTAACAAACTTGTCTAAAATATAATGAGTTAAAAGTTAATGAAGAAGTTGTCCCTGAAGCTGTTTTTTTTTGCAACATTGGGGCTCATTTACTAAGGGTCCGCGGACGCATTTTCGTCGGGTTTCCCGATGATTTCCGTTTTGTGCCGAATTGCCCCGTGCTTTTGGTGACGCGATCAGATTTTGGCGCATCGGCACCGGCTTGCATGCAACATAAATAGGGGGGCGGGCTGTCGGACAACCCGACGGATTCAGACAACGCGCGGGATTTAACAGTTAGAAATGTGTCGCACGACACGCACTTACAAGCGCCGGACCCAAATCTTCATCGGACAACTCATCCCGGGATCGCGTCAGGACCGGTTAAGTAAATCTGCCCCACTGTGTTAAAACTAGTTAGAATTTTGTTTTGAACTCTACTTCGATAAAATTATTATTTAAAGGCATTTTTTTAATAGACTTGAATGTACTTTTTTCTGAAAAAAAGAACAAAAGCAAAAAAAAATTATTTAATTTCATAGTCCAACTGCTCTTATTGTAAAGAATCCCATGTATGATAATGTGGGACCAACTGTCCTTTAGATATAGGGAAATACCCCCTTGTTTTCATTAAAGGCCCAGGTGTCAAAATATCCAAACATCTGTAAAGGCAGTCCCGGGTTATGTACAAGAAAGGTTCTGTAGGTTTGTTCTTAAGTTGAATTTGTATGTAAGTCAGAACTTATCATTGTAACCCCAGACAAATGTTTTTGGTCACTGTGACAATTGGATTTTAAAAATGTTGTGTTCATAAGAACCAGGATTAACAATAAAGCTTAATTACAGACACCTCAGATAACTGTTATAGATGTTTATTGTAGCCTAGGACTAAAGTACTAGTCTAAAATAGTCAAATATAGCAATGATTTTAATTTTACAAAAAGGGCTTATTTTTTAATAATAAAGTATCAATACTCTAGGGGGCCTCTCTTGTAACATCCCTTTATTTTATTTGTGAAGAAAACTGGGGCACTATCTGTCTATTATCAGGAATTCCAGAACATCCAGAATATCATTAATGCTAATGAGCTATTAGTAAAGTTTAATAAGTCTTCTCGCTTCAATGTAATGTTGGTGTTGCTTTAACCCTACAAATCTAAAGAAAGAAGAAATAAGGTAGCACTCACTATATATAAGTAATGTCTTTTATTTTTTTAGATTAAACCCAGCAGTAGACTTAGGTAGAGAGCAGGCGTGTGCAGGAGCTAATCGTTTTGTGCTATACTAGTGCTTTTTTAGCCTCATGAAGAGCTTGTGTAGCTTGAAATAATTTGTTCTTATATTCTCCTGCACTTTTCTCTTTCCCTAAGTCTACTTCCAGTAGTTCTAGGGGCCCATGGTCACCCAAACCACCCACCAAATTGTATGCTTAAAAAGGCCTTCAACCATTAAATTCTCATAATCTGTTCCTGCTTTCACTGCACATGTACTTAAGAGCCATTTTAGGACCTTTGCAGGTCCTCCAAAGGTCCTGAAACCTCAGATTCAAAACAGACAGAAGGGCCACATCCGCCATTTCACAGAAGCTGATTCTAGTACCACGTGTAGGAAGTGATTCCAGACTTGTATGGGCTAGAATATTCATACATCTCAGGGCCCATCTTAACCCACCCCCCTCTACTGCTGGTTTTATCTAACAAATAAAAAGGACATTTATTTTAGAAGGTGAGTCGTACTTTCATTTTTCTTTTTGTCATTTTACATTTGTCCGTTATTATATTTGCCTTGGCAGCAGCTGTCCGGCACTGGTTGCTAAAACTACTGTAAGTAAGGTGCTGTAGTTTTACCCATTGTTAAGCTGTTTAAGACAAGTGCGTGGCCTTAGATTTATCTACATAAAGCTTCATTATTTCTTTATTCTTCATGCTCTTTGAGATCATCTTAAAATGGAGCATCTAATGCTAACATTAGACTTTTCAATCTGGACTTGGCTTACCTATTGGGAACAGAGACCAACTGAGTTAACAAGAAAACGTACTGTGTAAAATGTCAAAAAAACTTTTAAATGATTAATTTTACATACATTTTCCGTTGTGTCTTCTGTTCTGTCTTATTATTAAAGGTTGCCGTTCCAATTGAGGAAATGCAGAGGATACACTTGCGATTCATGTTTAGACACAGATCATCGATGGAATGTGAGTAGCTTTTCATTTATTTGCAAAGTGATATGTTATCTTTTCCAACCATGTTGTTATTGTGCTTATGATCACTATTCTTATCCTGTGTATTTCTATCATTGTAATCAGCCAAAGACAAAGGAGAAAGGAACTTTGCAATGGCCTACGTGAAGCTGATGAAAGATGATGGAACAACACTTCATGATGGCAGCCATGACCTAGTAGTGTTAAAGGTACAATTCGACAATTGTGCCAATTATTGGCACTTTTTGCAGAATTTCAACTTAAGTAAAACTTAAGTAAAAGTTGTTTTTCATTGAATAGAGTAAATAAACAAGCTCCATTTTATATTTAGCTACTAGTGTGTGTAGCTTTGCCTGTGGTGTTTTTAATAAAAAGGGACTTTGGGGCTCTAAACCACCCATGGGTACTTATGGACAATTTGCAAATAGCCTTAAACAAACTATGTCCTTGAAAAATAATTAAACTTTTCCAGTTTTGTCATCATCTGTCCCCAGAGAGAATTAGAAAGGGCTATTTGGGACACTAAGCCACCATTTTATAAGGATCTGTGTGTGTCGATTTACAGACCCCGGTGTAAAATGTAATATGAAATAACATACCATTTGGGGTGTACTTCACATAAGACCATTGAGTAGATATGCATAGAAACATATTGCATAGACATCTACTGACAGAATAATGTTGTATAAATGGCGCTATATCCACTTGGGCTTAATGACCTTTGTTGATGTCTTATAATGGGACATCAGAGGTCCTCGGGGTCCAGGCTGTCTAAGAGCAGAGACTCTTAGACAGCCTGGAGAGACAAGAGGGTGCATGTTACGTGAGAATGAGAACAACAAAGGGGAGCAAGTCGGCTCCGGATCCCTAAATATACAATACAATAAAACTTTAATAATCCCCAAAGGGAAATTAAGATGAAATAGCATTACAAAAAACTTACAATAAAAAAATCAACATTACAACGAGACATATTAGTGCATTTAAATAAGGGAGGGGGCACAATTTTTCTTTCCTTTCTGATGCACTCAAATTCCTTGTCTCAGTCGAACTTTATGTTCGACTCATGACTCCTTATTGGACTCATGCACATAAATTATTTTGTGGCTTAAGAGTTAGGAATAACAAAGCATATTATTTTTGTCCTGGAGTGTTTCCTTAATACAGCTATTTTGGATATTCCTTGCCAATGTGACCTTTTTCAACTACTACAGCAGTTTGGGATTGTAAGCAGCTCATTGAACATGAAAGACTGTTTTGTACATGCACTTTCTCTCCGTACTTAATCCTCAGTCCGTGAATGGTCAGTTCAGAGGAAATTTATGTTTGCTAGCACTGATCCATGGTGTGATTATTTCTTGTTTTATTGTTCTACACAGCCTAAAAATCTTTTTTTTATTGCTACACATTTTTTATATGTTCTTTACTTTATGTTCCAAAGAGGTTTTACATTAGCAATCCCGGTTAATTAAATTACACCTCCAAGCCACTGATACTAGCGGCTGTATTGGTTTCAGGACAATGCACCCACACAGTGTCTGTTTGCTACCGGAGGTATAATACATCACACAACATTTCCCTTCCCCGAACAACAACATCTGATGTTTCTTTCACTAGAGTGTATATATTTTATCAGAAAAAACATACAATTTAATCCAGGCTATTATACTAAACACACGCACACACAAATATATACATATATTATATAATATATATTCTAGTTTTGATATTGGGCACTAGAGAAGACTGAATATTCTGACCTTCCTCACTATGGAAGCATAAGGAGACCATTTCTATTAAAGTTACTGGGTGATGGATATAAAGGGTTATTCAAGGCAAATTTTGATGACATGACTTTTTGATCAGCAGTAGTCCTTACTCTGGGACCTCCCATTGATTCTGAGATTAAAGGGTCTGCAAGGCTTATTCATCATATATAGACAGCTGCAGTTCCCTGAGCAGTCCCTTCAGAAAGCATTTACTGTCAAGGGAAATTATTTAAACGTTTGTATAATAAAAAGTTATACAATTTTCCAAAATAACTTTTGTATGAATTCCGTAATGCTGTCATTTTGTAAAAAGCTTCTATATGTACTTCCAGTGGCCAAAAATTTGTACATGACGATGTGATGTCATACAGGTGCACAGCTCGTTATATCACACAGCTATCTGTGACACTAACAAGCCATGTAACTGTGTGATCACATGACCATTGTTAGATTTCTGTCCACTGGTAGTAAACATAGAAGCTTTCTATAGAAAGACATCAAGCAGATAACTAGAAAACCCTGAGGAACTCATATTGAAAGTATGTTGGAAAATTGTATAACTTTTCATCATAGACACAACAACATTAATTTGCTGAAAAGGGAACAACCCTTTAAGAATGGTGGAAATGTAGAGGTTAGGCTCCATGCACATTAACTGTATTAGGGGTCGGAATCACACAAATTGCAGCCCCTATATAGGTCTATTACACCTAATCACAGTGCGGTGAGCAGAAACTGTCATACTGCACCATGACAGATCCAGGCGACCACAGCACAAAAGATAGAGCTGGAACTAATCCTACCCATTTGGCTACGCAGCCTCCCGTCTAACTATGGAGATGGGAGGGGCACTTGGGGTCCCAGAAATGGGTTGGATCAATTGTAGGACTTGAAAACTAAGTGTTGAGAGGATGATTATTATTAATTGATGATTAATTTTGTACAATATCAATAGTAGACATAGCCTTTAAAATTAAAAAAAAAAAACCTTTAATGAATTCTCCTGACACTTTTTTTTCAGGGTGATAGCAAGAAAATGGAAGATGCTAGCACTTACCTTTCTCTCCCCTCTACGCGTCAGCAAATGGACACGAAGAGTTCAGCTTTCAGCAGAAATAGCAGTAGTTCTGGTGGATTGTCAGTTAGTTCACGTGATGCTTTTTCCATTTCGACACTTGTCTGTTCAACCAAGTTGACCCAAAATGGTACAATCATCTTATTATTACTTTACTAATGCTGTTGAATTCTATATGTGTTTGTTCTGTGGCTGGATGGGATCTATCCATGTGAGATCATCGATGCAGTCTTCACAGTAAATAATGAAAGAATTAATCATTATTACCGTATATACTTGAGTATAAGACGAGACCCCTAATTTTACCACCAAAAACTGTGAAAACCTATTGACTCGAGTATAAGCCGAGGGTGGGAAATGCATTGGTCACAGACCCCCCCCCAGTATATAGCCAACAAGCCCCCTATAGTATACAGCCAGCCCAGCCTGCCCCCAGTAGTATACAGCCAGCCCAGCCTGCCCCCAGTAGTATACAGCCAGCCCAGCCTGCCCCCAGTAGTATACAGCTTTCCCCCAGTAGTATACAGCTTTCCCCCAGTAGTATACAGCCTGCCCCCAGTAGTATACAGCTTGCCCCCAGTAGTATACAGCCTGCCCCCAGTAGTATACAGCCTGCCCCCAGTAGTACACAGCCTGCCCCCAGTAGAATACAGCTTGCCCCCATTAGAACACAGCCTGCCCCCAGTAGAATACAGCTTGCCCCCAGCATTAAAAAAAAAATAAACTTATATACTCACCCTCCGGTGGCCCCGGTATGCAGCGCTGCTCCCCCGATGTCCTCGCGGCTCGTCTTCAGGCTTCCGCACCCATCTTCTTTCTTCTGCAGGGTGCCGCCATTGCATGGCGGCGCCCCGCAGAAGAAAGAAGATTGGCGCGGAAGCCTGAAGACGAGCCGCGCGGACATCGGGGGAGCAGCGCTGCATACCGGGGCCACCGGAGGGTGAGTATATAAGTTTATTATTTTTTTACTTATTTTTTACTTTATTGACTCGTGTATAAGCCGAGGGGATGTTTTTCAGCACATCCCCTAGCACAAGTATATACGGTAGTTCTTTACATATTAATAATTTCATAGTCAATTGTTTAATAATCTACATGTATATGAAATGCAGATTTCTTAAGAAAAATGTAAAGCATTTACCTTAATATAAATTATTTCTAATATTTTAGTTGGCCTCCTTGGACTTTTGAAGTGGCGCATGAAACCAGAACTTTTGCAAGAGAATTTGGAAAAACTCAAAATTGTGGATGGAGAAGAAGTAGTTAAGGTATTCATAACTATGACCAAATGAATCATTCTAAACTTGCATAAAATGCTCAAATTTCATTCCCGTAGTGTTACACAATTAGGATAATTTGTAACCCCTTACTTTACATCTTTATTGCAGTGTGTGTAGGCGGGGGGCGGGGCAGGCACATCATTTTTCCTCTGTGCTATGAGATGCTGTGTGCTGACAATGTGCTCAGATTATCAGAGTCCATGGTTATATACACTGTTATTTAGCTTCTGAACATTCACTAGTATCTGACACATAGAAAGAGAGATGCAACAGATCAGAGATGAGAGATAATGAGATCCATGAGATGCATATAACACACAATGACATTCTCAGCTCTGCTATCTCAGCCATAACAAGCACTGTGAGCACTGCTGTGTCTCCCTTCCCTGGGTAAAGATTTTATCTGTCTGTAGCTTATACATTTACCCCCCTCACACTGCTGTTTGCTGGCAGGAAGTCTGTGGAAGGAGGAAGTAGGAAGTAGTTTATGAAATAAAAATTTTAAACCCTGACCCACTTTATTGTAAAGCGTATTAATTTTGCTACAGTAATATTTGATCCTTTTTATTTGTTTTTACAAGAGTTATAGTAGTTTTACAAAGAAACCTAAAGAACACTTGAAAATGTTAGAGTAATATGTTACCAGTATTCTGCATTTTCCTGCATCTTTCTTCTCTGCAGTTTGCACTCATTATTTGCAATTGTCCCGAAATTGGTGTGATGTAGACATAACTACTTGTACATAAAGTAATATTTCAGTGAGCTTATGTTTGTTTTGCTAGCAAGATGGATATAACTGTAGAGTTTACTGTTAAAGTTATTTTATCAGAGAGGTACAGAGATGGTTTCCACTAGAGATGAGCGAACATACTCATCCGAGCTTGAAACTGCTCGTTGCTCGGACGAATACTTCGCCCGCTCGTGAAAATGGTATCTCCCGCCGTTTTGCTTTTTGGCGGCCAGAAACCGAGCCAATCACAAGCCAGGAGACTCTGCACTCCACCCAGCATGACGTGGTACCCTTACACGTCGATAGCAGTGGTTGGCTGGCCAGATCAGGTGACCCTGGAATAGACTAGCCCCTGCCCGCGCTGCTCGGATCATTCTGTGTCTGGATGCCGCTAGGGAGAGAGCTGCTGCTGGTCAGGGAAAGCGTTAGGGTGTTCTATTAGAATAGTGTTAGGCAGGAGTGATTCTACAAGAAGCCAACAGCCCTTCTTAGGGCTACAATAACGTTATACATTTTTTTTTTTATTTGCTTGTGGCTGGGCTTGCTGGCACTAGTAGTGCAGCTAGTACCATATTGTGAGGAATTTGCAGGGGGACTTGCTACCGTTGTGTTTAGCTCTTAGTGACACACATATCCACCTCAAACACCAAAGTGGGACAATTTATTAGGGGTTTGATTAGAATTAGGCAGAGTCTGCTGATTTTTTTTTTTTTTTACCTTTATTTCATTTTATAGCTCAAACTCATCTTGCAAAGCAGTGTGCTTTCAGTGTCGGCTACAAAATAGCCATAGGAGAACCCCAACGGCTTACTTAGGCCTACAATAGCGTTATATTTTCCTTTTTTTTGTTTGCTTGTGGCTGGGCTTGCTGGCATTAGTAGTGCAGCTAGTACCATACTGTGAGGAATTTGCTGGGAGACCTGCGACCGTTGTGTTTAGCTCTTAGTGACACGCATATCCACCTCAAACACCAAAGTGGGACAATTTATTAGGGATTTGATTAGAATTAGGCAGAGTCTGCTGATTTATTTTTTTTACCTTTATTTCATTTTATAGCTCAAACTCATCTTGCAAAGCAGTGTGCTTTCAGTGTAGGCTGCAAAATAGCCATAGGAGAACCCCAACGGCTTACTTAGGCCTACAATAGCGTTATATTTTCCTTTTTTTTGTTTGCTTGTGGCTGGGCTTGCCGGCATTAGTAGTGCAGCTAGTACCATATTGTGAGGAATTTGCTGGGAGACCTGCGACCGCTGTGTTTAGCTCTTAGTGACACGCATATCCACCTCAAACACCGAAGTGGGACAATTTATTAGGGGTTTGATTAGAATTAGGCAGAGTCTGCTGATTTATTTTTTTTTTTTACCTTTATTTCATTTTATAGCTCAAAGTCATCAGGGACAGCACAAAATCCAGTTGTGTGCTGTCAGTGTAGGTTAGAAACTAGCCATAGCAATAGGATAGCATCGTTTTGTTAAAAAAAAATAAAACTAAAAAAAAATAAACACAAAAAAAAAAAAAATTAAAAGTTTACACTTTAATTTGGAAAATGTTTAACCCGAGGGCTAGGGGTAGAGGACGAGGGCGTGGACGTGGGCGTCCAACTACTGCAGGGGTCAGAGGCCGTGGTCCTGGGCGGGGTGAGACACCACCTGCTGATGAGTGAGCAGGGAAACGCCGCAGAGCTACACTCCCTAGGTTCATCATGTCTCAAGTTACTGGGACTCATATAACCACCAAAAAGACAAAAAGGAGGATACCCACAATGGACTAAAGTAATATACAACAACTTTATTAAAGCAAGCATAAGTACAAAAGAATAACAACAACACGACCACAAACAGTTAAAAACACTAAAAAAGTGCACAGGGAAAAGTGCACTATACCTCCCAGGACCAGTGTGTCCTGGGCTCCCTAACCCACAACTGACCAAGTAGAACAATAGAGTACAGTACAGAGCAAACAAAAGGTGCTAAGTGTAACTGAATACCATCAGGCTGCAGCAGAAAGTATGCGCATACATAAAGTGACCAATGCAATAATGAGCAAAGCAGTCCTGAGTATAGTTGCCTAAATGCCTATAACATACAATACCCAATAAAAGTCCACATGATGCAGTGAGAAGGGCAGAAAGGCATGGTCAGAGTGGGGGGAGAAAGAGGAGCAAACCCAACCCTCTTTCTCCCCCCACTCTGACCATGCCTTTCTGCCCTTCTCACTGCATCATGTGGACTTTTATTGGGTATTGTATGTTATAGGCATTTAGGCAACTATACTCAGGACTGCTTTGCTCATTATTGCATTGGTCACTTTATGTATGCGCATACTTTCTGCTGCAGCCTGATGGTATTCAGTTACACTTAGCACCTTTTGTTTGCTCTGTACTGTACTCTATTATTCTACTTGGTCAGTTGTGGGTTAGGGAGCCCAGGACACACTGGTCCTGGGAGGTATAGTGCACTTTTCCCTGTGCACTTTTTTAGTGTTTTTAACTGTTTGTGGTCGTGTTGTCGTTATTCTTTTGTACTTATGCTTGCTTTAATAAAGTTGTTGTATATTACTTTAGTCCATTGTGCGTATCCTCCTTTTTGTCTTTTTGGTGGTTATATGTATTCCTTGGATACGTGGACTGCATTACTTGTCCTACCATTGGTAGTGCCTGTCCCATTTGCGATTTGAATAAGTTACTGGGACTCGTGGTAGAGCACTGTTGAGGCCAGAACAGTGCGAAGAGGTGATGTCGTGGATTGCGGACAATGCTTCTAGCCATTTGTCCACCAGTCAGTCTTCCACGCAGTCCACCCATGTCACCAAAATCAGCACTCCTCCAGCTCCTCCACCTCAGCCTCCTTCCCCTCAGTCTGCCCCCTCCCAGCAAAATTTGGCATTTGAACCGGCATACTCTGAGGAACTGTTTTCTGGACCCTTCCCACAGTCACAAACCACTTGTCCGGTTGCTGCGGAGCAATTTTCCGATGCCCAGGTTTTCCACCAGTCGCAGTCTGTGGGTGATGATGACATTATTGACGTAGTGGAAGAAGTGTGTAAAGAGGTGTCGGACGATGAGGAGACACGGTTGTCAGACAGTGGTGAAGTTGTTGTCAGGGCAGGAAGTCCGAGGGGGGAGCAGACTGAGGGATCGGAGGATGATGAGGTGACAGACCCAAGCTGGGTTGATAGGCCGGGTGAACACAGTGCTTCTGAGACGGAGGCGAGTCCTATAGCAGAACAGGTTGGAAGAGGCAGTGGTGGGGCCAGACGGAGAGGCAGGGCCAGAGCTGGTGCATCAGCGCCAAATGTTGCCAGTAGTCAAGCTCCTGTGGCGAGGGCTAGATTTTCAGAAGTCTGGAGGTTCTTTAAAGAAACACCGGATGACCGACGGACTGTGGTATGCAACCTTTGCCAAACCAGGATCAGCAGCGGTTCCACCACTACTAGCTTAACTACCACCAGTATGCGCAGGCATATGAATGCTAAACACCCCACTCAATGGCACCAAGCCCGTTCACCTCTGGCCGGGCACACCACTGCTCCTTCCCCTGTGTCATCTGCTAGTCAGCCCCCTGCCCAGGACCACGGCCCAAACACCTCCCGTGCGAAAACCCCATCTTCGCCTCCACGATCCTCCACAGCATCCACCAGCGTTCAGCTCTCCATACCCCAGACGCTGGAGCGCAAAAGGAAGTATAGCGCAACCCACCCACACGCCCAAGCCCTCAACGTCCACATCTCCAAGTTGCTTAGCCTGGAAATGCTGCCCTATAGGCTGGTAGAGACCAAGGCCTTTCGAAACCTCATGGCGGCGGCCGCCCCTCGGTATTCGGTCCCCAGCCGCCACTACTTTTCCTGATGTGCCGTCCCAGCCCTGCACAAGCACGTGTCAGAGAACATCATCCGTGCCCTGACCAACGCCGTTTCTGACAAGGTCCACCTGACCACGGACACGTGGATGAGTGCTGCTGGGCAGGGCCACTATATATCGCTGACGGCACATTGGGTTAACTTGGTGGAGGCTGGGACCGAGTCTGACCCTGGGGCTGCTCATATACTGCCGACGCCGAGGATTGCAGGGCCTACCTCGGTCCAGGTCTCAAAGGCCTACTATGCCTCCTCCTCCTCCCACCCCTCCTCCACCTCCTCCTCCTCCGAATTACCATCCGTGGGCATGGCGCCATCAGTCGGTAGCTCCAGGCACAGCAGCAGTGCCATCGCTAAGCGACAGCAGGCGGTGCTCAAACTGCTGAGCCTAGGCGATAAAAGGCACACCGCCCAAAAGCTATTACAGGACATCACGGCGCAGACTGATCTGTGGCTGGCACCGCTGAACCTGAAGCCAGGCATGTGTGACAATGGACAACGGTTGTGTGACAACGGCCGTAACCTGGTGGCGGCTCTGCAACTCGGCAGACTGACACATGTGCCATGCCTGGCCCATGTGTTAAATCTCATAGTTCAGCGTTTCCTCAAGACATACCCCAATCTGTCTGATTTGCTCACGAAGGTGCGCCGCATCTGTGCGCATTTCAGGAAGTCCAGCACAGATGCTGCCACTCTCAGGGCAGCGCAGCGCCGCCTCCAACTGCCCGCTCACCAACTGTTGTGCGACGTGCCCACGAGGTGGAATTCAACATTAACCATGTTATCCAGAGTTTACCAGCAGCGCAGAGCGATTGTAGACTGCCAGATGTCAACTTCCACCAGAACTGGTAGTCAGGTCAGTCAGCTTCCTCAAGTCTACAATGAGGAGTGGACGTGGATGTCTGATATCTGTCAGGTGCTGAGTAACTTTGAGGAGTCAACACAGATGGTCAGTGGCGATGCCGCCATCATCAGCCTCACCATCCCGCTGCTTGGCCTGTTGAAAAACTCTCTGGTCAGCATGAAGTCGGAAGCTTTGCGCTCGTCACAAGAGACGGGGGAAGAAGATTCCCTTGTTGATAGCCAAAGCACCCTTAGGTCCGTTTCTCAGCGCATATCGGAGGAGGATGAGGAGGAAGAGGAGGAGAATGTTGGCGAGACAGAAGAGGGGACCATTGTTCAGTCCTTCACTGTTCAGCGTGTATGGGCAGAAGAAGAGGAGTTGGAGGAGGAGGAAATGGGCAGTCAGGCCAGTGAGGGGAGTGAATTCTTGCGCGTTGGGACTCTGGCACATATGGCAGATTTCATGCTAGGCTGCCTATCCCGTGACCCTCGCGTTCAAAGAATTTATTCCAGCACCGATTACTGGGTATTCACTCTCCTGGAACCATGGTACAAGCAAAATCTTTCCACTCTCATCCCTGGAGAGGAAAGGAGTGTGAGAATGCATGAATACCAGCAGGCCCTGGTGCACAAGCTGAAACAGTATTTCCCTTCTGACAGTGCTAGCGGCAGAGGGCGTACTTCTGCGGGACAAGTAGCGAGGGAGAGTAGGCGAGCAGGCAGCTTTTCCAGCACTGGCAGGGGTACGCTTTACAAGGCCTTTGCCAGTTTTATGTCACCCCAGCAAGACACTGTCACCTGTCCCCAGTCTCGGCAGAATAGGGCTGATCTTTACAGAAAGATGGTGAGGGAGTACGTAGCTGACCATACCATCGTCCTAAATGATCACACAGCTCCCTACAACTACTGGGTTTCAAAGCTGGACATGTGGCACGAACTGACGCCTTGGAGGTTCTTGCCTGCCCTGCCGCTAGCGTGTTGTCCGAGCGGGTTTTCAGTGCAGCTGGTGGCATCATCACCGATAAGCGTACACGCCTGTCGACTGACAGCGCTGACAGGCTGACGCTTATCAAGATGAATAAAACCTGGATTTCTCCGGATTTTCATTCTCCACCAGGTGAAAGAAGCTCAATAATGTATGCACTCCTCCTCCTCATTGTCCTCCTTCTCCTCCTCTTTGTACACTAAAGCATAGGAAACTGGCTATTTTTTGCCAGGGCCAACTGGCTCTAGCTATAGTACTCTATGTATTTAATTTTTCTGAAGGGCCACCTACCCGGTCCTCTGTTTTAAGCAATTTTTGGGAGTGCCACATACAGGCACTCAATCTATTTAATTTTTCTGGAGGACCACCTACCTGCTCCTCTGGTTTGAAAACTTTTTTGGACTGCCACATACAGGCACTCAATTTATTTAATTTTTCTGGAGGACCACCTACCTGCTCCTCTGGTTTGAAAACTTTTTTGGACTGCCACATACAGGCACTATCCAAATTAAATTGTCGCCATAGCAGCCTCCACATGTCGTCTTTTTAGCTGGCTCCACACATTGTCTCCATTGCTACCTCCACACGTCATCGCCATAGCTGCCTCCAAAAGTCGTCCATATAGCTGCCTCCATACATTGTCTCGTTATCAAACGAACTGTGTCAGGCAGAATTTTGGGTTTTCATGGATTCAACATCAAACTTGTTAACTTTGTCGCCACCCTGCTGTGTAATCCACAAAATATACTGGCAAACTTTTATCATTTACCGATATTATTTCAGCGCTTCTTGCGCATCTGTTTACATTCCCCTCACCCGCCATATCCCAAACTTATAAGAACGCTACTACACTTGATCTTATACAAAAGGTTCTTAGAAGTGCTGTTTGGGGAGTAGCCTAGAGACAGGGGCTTGGAGTGGCGAAAGCTCGCCTGGCAGCGGAGCGCCAGCTCCATCTCAAGATCCAACTAACATAGTTTTAACTGCAGCACCTTTAACCCCTTAAGGACGCAGGGTTTTTCGCCTCATTTCTCGCTCTCCAACTTCAAAAATCCATAACTTTTTCATTTTTCCGTGTACAGACCTGTGTGAGGGCTTATTTTGTGCGTAACAAATTTTACTTTCCCGTAATGTTATTTATTTTAACATGCCGTGTACTGCGAAGCTGAAAAAAAATTCCAAATGTGGAAAAATTGAAAAAAAACCGCACGTGCGTCACGTTCTTGTGGGCTCAGTTTTTACGACTTTCACTCTTCGCTCCAAATAACACGCCTACTTTATTCTTTGGTTCGGTGCGATCGCGGTGATACCAAATTTATACAGGTTTTATTGTGTTTTAATACATTTTCAAAAATTAAACGAATGTGTACAAAAAAGAAAAAAATTTTTTTGCCATCTTCTGACGCTAATAACTTTTTCATACTTTGGCGCACGGAAATGTGTGAGGGGTCATTTTTTGCGAAATGAGGCGACGTTTTCATTGCTACCGTTTTGAGGTCTGTGCGACATTTTGATCATTTTTTATTTCATTTTTTATGTTATGTAAAAAGGTGTAAAAGTCGCATTTCGGACATTTGGGCGCCATTTCCCGCCTCGGAGGTCACCGCCGGCCGTAACCGTTTTTATATTTTGATAGATCGGGCATTTTGGGACGCGGCGATACCTAATATGTCTGTGATTTTTACTGTTTGTTATGTTTTATATCCGTTCTAGGGAAAGGGGGGTGATTTGAACTTTTAATATTTTATTAATTTTTTTTATTTTTTAAACTTTTTTTTTTCTTTTTTTTTTCACTATCTTTTAGACCATCTAGGGTACATTAACCCTAGATGGTCAGATCGCTGCTACCATATACTGCAATACTTCTGTATTGCAATATATGGCATTTTTGCAGCACATTCATTACAATGAGCCACTGGCTCATTGTAACGAATATGCAGCTGCCAGATAGCCTCGTGTCAAGAGAAGACACGAGGCTACCATGGCAACTGATCGCCACCCCCCGATGACGTTCGGGGGCGTGGCGATCAAAAAAAAGATGGCGGCGCCCACGCGCCGCCGTCTTTTAAACGCCGCCTGCGACTTTGCAGGCGGCGTTTAGGGGGTTAATAGCCGCGATCGGTGCAAGCACCGACCGCGGTTATTAGCGGTGGGGGTTTTATGCATTTTGCAAAAACCCCCACCTTTGTATGAAGAGGACTCAGCCCGTGAGCCCTCTTCATACACTCCTTATACCTCTGCGCCGTAGAGCTACGGCGCAGAGCGTTAAGGAGTTAATCTACTACTAGGTCACTGCCTCCATACATCGTCCCCTTATCAAACGAGCTGTGTCGGGCAGAATTTTGGGTTGTTTTCATGGCTTCCACATCAAACTTGTTAACTTTGTCGCCACCCTGCTGTGTAATCCACAAAATATACTGGCAAACTTTTATCATTTACCGATATTATTTCAGCACTTCTTGCGCATCTGTTTACATTCCCCTCACCCGCCATATCCTAAACTTATAAGAACGCTACTACACTTGATCTTATACAAAAGGTTTTAAGAAGTGCTGTTTGGGGAGTAGCCTAGAGACAGGGGCTTGGATTGGCGAAAGCTCGTCTGGCAGCAGAGCGCCAGCTCCATCTCAAGATCCAACTAACATAGTTTTAACTGCAGCACCTTTAGTCTACTACTAGTTTACTGCCTCCATACATCGTCCCCTTATCAAACGAGCTGTGTCAGGCAGAATTTTCAGGTGTTTCACCAGATACATAGTGGAACTCGGCCCATCTGTCGCAGCCATGCTGGAGACCTGAAGTTGCAATCATAGCAGCGCAATATGGATGCCCCATACTGTCGCTCTTAATCATGGAACCATTTCCGTAAAAACAATTAAAAATAGAACCACTATGCTATTCCATTATTCCTAGGTGAAATATTCAAACGACCCGGCCTGCTTTGAAAATTTTAATTTTTTCAAAGTAAACGCTTCTGGCCCCCAGGCCCATTTTGGGTGGGGAGGAGCCGAGAGACAGGGGCTTGGACAGGCGAAAGCTCGCCTGGCAGTGGACCGCCAGCTCCATCCCAAGATTAGGCAGCCTCAGAGGCATCCATGCATGCTGCCCCTGCTGTTTCCTGTCCATTTTGCCTCCATGATCCTCCACAGCATCCACCAATGTCTCATTTCAACTCTCTATACCCCAGACGCTGGAGCACGAGAGGATATGCAGCACATCATCCCCTTATCAAACGAGCTGTGTCAGGCAGAATTTTCAGGTGTTTCACCAGATACATAGTGGAACTCGGCCCATCTGTCGCCGCCATGCTGGAGACCTGAAGTTGCAATCATAGCAGCGCAATATGAATGCCCCATACTGTCGCTCTTAATCATGGAAGTTGTATCCATGGCTGCCTCCACATGTCGTCCCCTTATCAAAAGAGCTGTGTCAGGCTCATTTTTCGGGTGTTTCACCAGATATGTTATGGAACTTGGTCACTATGTCGCCACCATGCTGTGTTATCGACTAAATATACTGTCAACCTTTTGTTCACATAGGAAATCATTTAACCTCCTTTGGTGAAACCTGAGTCCATTTAGGGTATGTCGCCATGAGACTCTCTAGCCTGCCACTGCTGCCGCTGCCTCTGCATGCCTTCCCCTATAGTGTCAGGGTCAATTATTGGTTGTATTAGATGCTATCTAGCCTCATTCGGTCACTCTGTCATGGCCATGCTGTTGCCCATAATTTTGGCATAATGGTGCGATTAAGCAGCCTCAGAGGCATCCATGCATGCTGCCCCTGCTGTTTCCTGTCCATTTCCGTGGTGTTTCCATCCTTTTCTGAGGTTCCCAGGTGTTTGGCTAAGTTTCCCTGTGCAGAGCCTTGGTCCCCTTGAAAAATGCTCGAGTCTCCCATTGACTTCAATGGGGCTCGTTATTCGAGACGAGCACTCGAGCATCGGGAAAAGTTCGTCTCGAATAACGAGTACCCGAGCATTTTAGTGCTCGCTCATCTCTAGTTTCCACCCAATTCTCTTGGGCTCAAATGCGTCGGTTGTTAAAATTCTATTCTGCACATTGAGCTGAGGAGAAGCCTCACTGCCAACCTGCTCCCTCTCCCTGATGGGCCACAGAGATGGGAGACACAGGATTCCCATCGCAGAGGACACCGCAGGCCTGTGAGATGGGAAGCTGCCAGCTTCCCCCCTATGGGCCTAAATGGACCTGTGATGTGTTTGACAAGCCACAGGCGCACACAATGATCTCATCACAGCACTGCATGGGAAGGAGCAAGGCTGTTGAAAGCAAGGAAAGGTAAGTATTCAGTTTTATGAAACAGTGTGGGTAGGAAAGCTGGCTACTGGCGACAGGACTGCTGGAGGCACACCTATTGGCTACTTGGGCATGGCTACTGGGGGCATGCTTGCTGGCTACTGGAGGCATGGCTACTGGGGGCATGACTACTGGCTACAGAGGGTAGGAATACTGGCTACTGCCGACTGGCGACAGGACTGCTGGAGGCACACCTATTGGCTACTTGGGAATAATAGTGATTTCAAGGGGAACAACAGAACAAAGTATAAATGATGAAAGAAGCACTTAAATAAAGATACTCACCGTACACTGTTTTCTTTATTTGCGTGTTGATTTGTACACTTTATTGAAAATATATGAACCATTTAAGAAGAATATTTATCATGCAAGTATGGAACCTGTATATTACATTACATAGACATAAATATGTTTCTCTGGCCCTTAAATAAAATAATGGATAATTCACACATTACGTAGCTCTGAATGTACTTTTCTAATATTTGCACTTTTTTTACTTGCAGTTTCTTCAGGATACTCTTGATGCCCTCTTTAATATAATGATGGAGCATTCACATTCCAACAAGTATGATATACTTGTCTTTGATGCGTTGGTAAGAATGTCTCTCCCTTCCCTCTCATACCTTATGCATCTTTGAAGCCTGTAAAATGTGATGAGCTCATAGATGAAATACGCTACATGCAAAGACTACAAATTGTTTTTTGTTACATTCCAAATGTGTGCATCATTTATAAAGAATACAACCCCGCATCTGCAGTCTGCTGATAAAAGAATAAAAACTGGACATAATGTATTATGGTGGGAAATGACGTGTTTTTCTCATTGTGTTCAATGAATTTCATGTCTTTAGGACAGGCATCTAGATATTTATTTAAAAGGACACATAGCATAAATATTTCAGAATATAATACATTTCCATTTTTATATAACCAGTAAACATTGCAATGGTTCAATGTTCAGACTTAATAGAAAAAACTTTTGCTATAATTCCTGACACCACTGTTTTCTTCAATACAGCAGGATGGTGTTTTTTTTAACAGTTTCCTTTGGCACCATATTTTGGTGCATATACATGTTTTAATTATAATTGTAAATTTGTTATAAAGCGAATATCTGCGCATTACATTCAGTTTTGCCGAAAATATTTTTATTGCACACTTCCTGCACCTGCACTTCCAAGTGCTAAGGGAAAGATAAAGGGGGTGAGACAGTGTAGCAATCTGTAAAAGCAGATCACAGAGGGTCAAGGGTAGCTCCTCAGAATAATTTTTTTTTATTATTGAATTCAGCAAAAAAATTGTACTGTATAAACAACCAAATAAGGTGTAGAATTCAGCTTTTCCTTCTCTCTACTCTACTGTAGAAATGTTTAGGTATTTTTTACACTTATATATTCAAACTAGACCTACTTGTGTGTGGTTTTTAATGTTATTTAAATATTTTAATTGTTTGCTCATTTATGTTTCCTTTTCTTTCTTTCTTTTTTTCTTCAGATTTACATTATTGGTCTCATTGCTGATCGGAAATTCCAACATTTTAACACAGTTTTGGAAGCCTATATAAAGCAACATTTTAGTGCCACACTGGCTTATAAGTAGGTTTGGATAATATTCATTGTTATTTTATCTATAGAATGTTTTTGTTGTGATTTGTTGTGATTTTTAAATTTCAGTGACAGAATTTCATTTTGAGGTAGCCACTACTAAATTGCTGCCTAATTGCACATAAAAGTAACAGAAAAGTGGTTGGGTCTTAAATTAATCCCATCCACATGATGAGAAAAAGTCTGCAGCACTTTATAGCTGACCATGGCAGATTGGGACTAAAGTAAAGCATCCAGAGAGCTTCACCAGAGGTCACAGTGGGCAGAGAGGTCCGTCTGTAACCAGCGGTCATCTGTAAGTCGGTTGTCCAGAAGTCTGAGACCACATGTACAGTTTTTCCATAGTCCTAAGCAGCAATTTCCAAGACTTGAGGCAAGATTCTTTAGGAGAGATAAAACGGGTGATGATATGTCTACATTAATTAGCATTTGGTTTATATGGGCCAACAGAAAACAGAGGGGTGAAGTGAAAGATATTTGGTTAAGTGGTGTGGGAATAAGGTTATCCTTATTGCCCTGGAGGCCAGTATTTTTTATTCTTTTAATAATTTCCTTTTTTTTGTGATCAGTAGAAGTTCAAAAGGCGAGAACACAGTGTCTCACAGTGCAATAACAATACAGGCATGCAAAATCTATGTATAGTACAATGAAAGTTATTTTCATGGAGGCCATTATCTTGCCCACAGTAAATATCTGCATTTTCCTTGGAAGAATCATAACTCATAACACAAAGGTTTAAAGCAGATGGCTGCATCAGAATAGCAGAAACCAACCATTTTAACTAGTTTTCAACACTGCTGGGTCCGCTGTGGACTGTCCCCAATAGAAATTCCACAGTGGATTTGATCTGTGAGTTCCTGATATTAGGCTGGATCCATGCAATAGTGAAAATAAAAGCCAGGTGCCATTAGTCTTTTGAAAAGATGGCACAGGGCTGCACGAAATGCAATACTTTTCAAAAGACCAAAAGACCGATGCATTAAAAAGTGCATGTCCTAGTTGGAACCGTTTTTCTTGGGTCACTCATATTCTGTAGTTTCTGAAAATCTGTGACAGATTCCAGATTGATGCGAATTGTATGTTTATTATGTTTGTGTGCATCTAGCCTTTGGCTTTCTTCTCCTGTGAGTTTAGAACAGATACAGGGCTATAAGGAAAGGCGAGGTAGAATAGTTTCTCCATTCTAATTCTTTGCTCAGAATATTTTATACATATGAATGGTTCATTTACTGTATGGTCAGCAGAAAAGGCTAATCTTAATTTTAGATATTTATTATATTGCTATATGCTTAAAGCTCTAAGAAAATGATTTAGTTGGAATTTGGGGAACAGCTATTTCAATTAACATAAAATATTAGGCACTCTCATAACATACATTAGGACCCTGTGTACATTAGCATTACAATGTCATATGCTATTTTAATACTGGCAAATTGGATTAGTGGAGCACTGTCTGCATCAGCTATGCTTTCCAACCACCATGGAACGCTATAAAGAAGAACAAATTTCAGCATCCGACCTTATAGAAATCCATATACATACGTATGTGCAGAAACAAACCATATTTAAAATAAGGAAAGTTTTTTAACATATTTACTGTACACCCTCATGTGAACACCCTAGAAAAAGAGGGGGATGTTTGAAAAATATGTACATGGCCACAAATCACTAAGTACATCAAACCAAATAAAAGAAAAACGAGATGTGCTATATATATATGCAAAATAGAATAAATCTAAAACAAATGAAGAAATGAAGAAACGTGTGTGCCAAAAAATATAAACAGCTAAATATATATAATATATACAGACGGTCTCCTACTTAAAAACACCCGACTAACAGATGACCCCTAGTTAAAGATGGTCCTCTCTGAATGCTTTATTATAGTCCCAAACTGCAATGATCAGCTGTAAAGTGTCAGTAATAAATCTTTAATCCTTAAATTTTGAAACTCCACTTGTCACTGGGAAAAAATAATTGTCTGGATCTACAATCATAAAATATACAGTTTCGACTTCTACAAATTCTACTTGAGAACAAACCTATGGAACCTATCTTGTACGTTACATGGGGACTGCCTGTTTACTGTATCAATTAATTGTTAGGAACTGTAAGTTAATGTTCTATTTATATGAATCAGGTACAGGCAGTATGATATAGGGGCACATTTCTTTACAAAGTCACTCAAGTTCACTGAAAGTGCATTGTCCGTGTATAATGCTGAGTGCTGCAATTTACTAAGATTATGCGCCAGAAATCATGAATCTGTTGCTTCCCCGCACTAGTCTGGCAGAGTTCACCATCTTTTTTGTGGTGCATCTTTAACATAGGGCGTGCAAAACAATTTGATAGTTAAATATGGCGCTCGGCCAGAATCATTCGGACAATCCATAATCTCAGCGCAGACACTGAGACATACCTTTGCAAGCCGTTTTAGCCATGAAGAATCTGCACAGTTCGACAAAAGTGCACCGTGCGACCCTTTGTAAGTGTGCCCCATAATGTCTATACAAGAAGATAAGAGGTATCACAAACCAGACAAAGTGAACTAAAAATCAGACAAAATTACATTCCCCTATATAACAAAATGCTGTGAGTGGAGAAGAGTCCCCACGAGTATTGCCCATGAACTCGGGCTTCCTCATGTGAACACGCTTATAATAGCTCCTCATAATAACTAATGTGTTTGGGTAGTAGCATACTTTTATCACTATTTTTATATGTTAAATGTCTAGAACTATTGCTCTGATTTCTCATCGCTGACCACAACATCTTAGAGGTTAAATATAAGGAGGGTGCAGTAGAATTGTCATCATTGCACTTATGAAGAGATAAGTTGACATGTTGTTGATCTACAATATTCAAGTGACCCATACAGATGAATCACAGTGGGCTATCTGTTTATGACCGGCTTACCGACTGCAACTACCCCAGGTCTGGCCCTGGCTTTAAAGGGATTGTTTAAGATATAAAAATGGTTAGGCTTTTTTTCATAAATGGTATCACATTTGTTCATGGACTATCAGTGTTGTATCTTTACTGAGCATAGACTGCAAAATCCGATACAGACAACAGTGATACTTTTTTTGTCAAAAAATCCAGAACAATCCCTTTAATTGATTAATTTTAATAAGCCTCTGTGAATGAATAACACTTAAATCGCATGTTTACATTAAATAAATTATTCATTGAATATTCGGCAATAATTTGGTTTAATAGTTCAACAGTTTATGTAGCGCAGCAACTAAACAGTAATCGGTTTGGAAAATATTTTCTTGACAGGAAACTAATGACCGTTTTGAAGAAATATTTAGATATTTCCAGCAGAGGAGAGCAGTGTGAGCCAATTCTGAGGACTTTGAAAGCGTTGGAATATGTGTTCAAGTTCATTGTGCGGTCGAGGACATTATTTTCACAGTAAGCATCTTTTTTTGAAGTACCTTGTAATTGATTAGTACTGCTATACCACTGAGATGTAGTATTACTGCTACAAGACTTGCACAATTTATAGCTCTGTAATGATCTTGTTCTACTCTAGGATGCTAATGGGAAACTAGAGGGTGTAGACAAAGTTTGTCCCCATTTCTTTGTGAAATTCTGTTTCACAGTGTAAACATCTAACATCATGGGGTTCTCAGAATACATTTTCTAAACTTGTTTTGCCTGAACATCTGACCATCTAACATTTTATCTTTTTTTACTATAATAGGCTTATTGAATTACTTTGGAACAAATAATGACACATTCAGGCAGCACAGGGGCTTAAAAAAAAAGTCACATCCAAGTCAAGTTACCATTATTTAGATAGAGCCGTAAGCAACAACGTTCCTCAAATGTCGGCAGTCGGAACGTTCCCAGTGTGGTGAGGCATGGAGCCCCACATCGCAGGCACAGCACCATGAACTGCCCAATAGAAGGCTATGGGGCTTTGAATTAGTAGTAGTTTATGTGGCTAGCTCATGGCCAACACATTCATTTGTGTGCGTGAGACTTAAATCAAACATATACATATTCTCTAAAATTTGCATTTATACATAAGTTCATAAAGAATACTGCATCTGAACATCTGATCTATTGTGTTAATGTCTTCATGAAAGGTTTGACATTAAAGGATTTTGATATTGTTGATCTATTGTTTTGATGACCCTATGAAAGCCTGCCAATCAGTTGCTGTTTGATACCGACAACTCATCCATAGGAAATATTTCAGAACGACAGAATTAAAAAATATTGCACTTTCACTATTATGTATATCATTCTTTATTTAAGGTTACAAAAATTACAAACAGAGTGTGGGACACGCAGGTCCATCATAGTAAGTTAAAAAAAAGTAATATATCTCAAAAAGCATATAAACTATCAATTTGAAGGCACTCAAACATAGAGACATGATATGTGATATCACATGGTAAAGAAAAAAGTAAAGGGAAAAACGGGGAGCACATATCAAGTCAAGTAACATTAGATTTCTTAGTAAAATAAAGCCAGCAGGGGACAGAAGGAGGTTCATTTGAGAGGCACACTCTTCCGTCAAGTGTGCTCTGGCTAGAGGGACGACTGATAAAAGTCATTCAACCCGACGGTATAAACAGAAGGACAGAAGTGAGCTAGGAATAAGTTAAAGATGCAGGAGATTGTTTAAATGTCATCCACCTGCCCCAAATCATGGAGTGGGCCACACCGTTTTATGGGAATGTGCTGTAATCTGTGCAAAAGCATTGCTCTCTGAACCAGTCAGTTATCCGAGGATACACCGAAGGGTGTGTGCTGGTATTAGCACATATCCCATTAAGGACGCTTGGCTTTGGTAACTGAGATAGGGAGCAGAGACAACAGGAGAACAGCAGAATCATTCTCCAGACTATGGCCTGTCCAGTCTGCTAACATTTTATGTACTTGGGACCATATCGGCTGTAATATTGGGCAGCACCAGCATCTGAAATAGCAATATTTTTTGATGGATCATTGCCCATGTCCATTGTATTAACAGACCATGCAACCGATCCACTAAAAAGTATATAGACCAATGAAATTTATGACGAACGGTGAAAAAACAAATGCCATACTACTGCAAATCAGCCCTAAACAACTGACATGTGCCCATGTGTAACGTTTAGGTAGTCGGACTGCCCACGAGACTCAAGAACACAGAGTGAACATTTATTCAAATTAAAAATCACAATTGTACAGGATATTAGACATACTGGACCGTTGAGTTCTCCTGCTGTTTGACATGGCGTCATGAGAAAGGACCACACTCTGAAAGTGACAGAAGCCGCCAAAGGCTTGTCCAATAATATTTAGGCAAAAATGGTGTAGCTTGTGGTTGTCTAACCAGGCACCACAGAGCGGGACTTTATTTTGTTAATATTTTTTCAATGTTACATTTTAAAAATCATATTTTCTGTTTATTAGAAAATGCAAATTTGCACAAATGTGACATTATAAAGAAGTAAACAACCGAGGTTCATTTCAGGCATCCACCGTAATTGCTATCAAACTAATCTCATTCAAAGATAATAAGCAGAAACACCTAAATTGTTTAGTGCTGAACAGCCATCTGCCGTTCCAATAATTGAATCCTTAGCTATGAGAATTTTTTCTTCCCATCCTGTGCAGTCATTTTAAAAACTGCAGACACTTGCAAGAGTGTTTTCATGTACAATTAAAATAAGACAATCCCAAATCGATAAGCTATGTGAAGGTTGTAAAGAGGAGATAGTTGTCACATATAAAGTACTGAACATGAAAATGGGCACAACATTCCATTGAACTTCTTTTACTATGTTGTGCACTTATGTTACACACACATATATACACTCACCGGCCACTTTATTAGGTACACCTGTCCAACTGCTTGTTAACACTTAATTTCTAATCAGCCAATCACATGGCGGCAACTCAGTGCATTTAGGCATGTAGACATGGTCAAGACAATCTTCTGCAGTTCAAACTGAGCATCAGTATGGGAAAGAAAGGTGATTTGAGTGCCTTTGAACGTGGCATGGTTGTTGCTGCCAGAAGGGCTGGTCTGAGTATTTCAGAAACTGCTCATCTACTGGGATTCTCATGCACAACCATCTCTAGGGTTTACAGAGAATGGTCCGAAAAAGAAAAAACATCCAGTGAGCGGCAGTTCTGTGGGCGGAAATGCCTTGTTGATGCCAGAGGTCAGAGGAGAATGGGCAGACTGGTTCGAGCTGATAGAAAGGCAACAGTGACTCAAAATCGCCACCCGTTACAACCAAGGTAGGCAGAAGAGCATCTCTGAATGCACAGTACGTCGAACTTTGAGGCAGATGGGCTACAGCAGCAGAAGACCACACCGGGTGCCACTCCTTTCAGCTAAGAACAGGAAACTGAGGCTACAGTTTGCACAAGCTCATCGAAATTGGACATCAGAAGATTGGAAAGACGTTGCCTGGTCTGATGAGTCTCGATTTCTGCTGCGACATTCGGATGGTAGGGTCAGAATTTGGCGTCAACAACATGAAAGCATGGATCCATCCTGCCTTGTATCAACGGTTCAGGCTGGTGGTGGTGGTGTCATGGTGTGGGAAATATTTTTTTGGCACTCTTTGGGCCCCTTGGTACCAATTGAGCATCGTTGCAATGCCACAGCCTACCTGAGTATTGTTGCTGACCATGTCCATCCCTTTATGACCACAATGTACCCAACATCTGATGGCTACTTTCAGCAGGGTAATGCGCCATGTCATAAAGCTGGAATCATCTCAGACTGGTTTCTTGAACATGACAATGAGTTCACTGTACTCAAATGGCCTCCACAGTCACCATATCTAAATCACAGAGAGCATCTTTGGGATGTGGTGGAACGGGAGATTCGCATCATGGATGTGCAGTCGACAAATCTGCGGCAACTGTGTGATGCCATCATGTCAATATGGATCAAAATCTCTGAGGAATGCTTCCAGCACCTTGTTGAATCTATGCCATGAAGCATAGGCAGTTCTGAAGGCAAAAGGGGATCCAACCCGTTACTAGCATGGTGTACCTAATAAAGTGGCCGGTAAGTGTATATATATATATAATTAGTGCTACACAATTGTTGTGGCTAGTTAAATAGAACAAAGTCTGAACATTCTAACTTAGATTTAGGGGATCTTGGTTTTTTTCAAGACGAAATTTAGTTTTTAATGATTTGGGGTTTCCTATGGCTTACTTATAAACTTTCCTTTTTGTACAATATATTTTAAAACGAATGCAAATCTCACTTTGTACTTTTTTATTACAAATGTCCTGCATTTATCTCGGGAAACCTAAATAAAACATAAAAACTTTTTTCTCTGGATCAATGCGCATACATATATACCAAATTCATTATTTTATTTTTAATAAAAATAACCTTATGCATAACAAACTCCTTTTTAGAGAAAAAGAAAACTTTATGTACGATCTTCCAAGCAAAATAACCATTTGTACGCACTTCATTTTTTCCATTTGGTCATTGTTTTTCCTCTATTTGTTTTTTAAACATTTTTTGCTGTATGGGATAAATGTTATTATATTTATAATAATTATAGTCTGGGTTGGTACAGGTGTGGAGGTACAAAACATGTGTGATATTGGGAGATTTTTGTGTGTTATTAACAATACATATACACAAAAACTCAAGTGCAAGATACAGTATGACAATATTGTGTCAAAAATATTTGTTAAAAACAGCAAACATGCATATCAAAAGGTCAAGGGTAAACCATTATATGCATGATAGGATATACCATACCATGCCACTGGGATAATCCAGCGGCCAAGTGGATTACCTGCACAAGCCAGGCTGCCCAGCGTCCACATGTTGTAGCATTCTCAGTAGTTTCATTTTACAAAGAGCTCTTAAGTTCTACTTGGTCCATTGACTTTATATTTTGGAAGAAAACTAAGGCAGCAATGATGGCATTCATAAATGAATTGAACAGCTCAGATTAGATATGGTAAAACTCCATTTTCCTATAACAGAATGCAGTGATTTGCTTCTGGCCCATTGATTTAGCCTCGAAAATACAAAGAATGACGCACAATTACAACTCAATTTCATACTCTAACAGGCATCTATGTAAAAAAATATGTAAAGTAAAGACTTAAATCTGTTACAGTTACGAGGGCAGAGCATAAAATGCTTGGATTATGATATTGCTAGACCAGGCTGTGCAGAAAGTGAAAAGCAGAAGCTTCAAACTTGTAAGTGCCCTGTTTTCCCCATTGTGAGATATGTTGATGGATGCTCATTTATGCAGCATTCAATTCATTTACTCCTGTTCACACTTTTTGAGATCATCCTTACATTGCTGCCCAGCTGACACTACTTCAAGTTTAGCAATTTCTTCCCTTTTCGTGGAAGATGTTTAGGTTTCATGGTTAAAATATTGATCAAGGTACGGTAATTATTGGCAGAAAATAGGGATGTATTTTGAGCTGCAAAGGAACTAACATTGCCACAAAAGTATTTTGTGTTACTTGGCTGAAACACACATTATTTACTTGGGCAAACCTGTGCCTGATGTGACACCTAGAACAATACTTGGTCAGTAAACAAAAGTAAACAAAATCCATACGAAGGCCTCATGTAGATGAATGTGAAATGGAGACGTGTGATAGCCATTTTTTCAGCGGCTATCACATATTCCTATTTACTGCTATGGGCACTTGCACACGGCCAAGGATTCCACAAACCTGTTCATCAGCCAACTGCCAGAGTTGCATAAGGTACAGCAGGCTTTATTCCTGCCCGAGTTCGTAGCTCCTTGAGTCGTTTTCTACTGTCATCGTTGCATGAGCCGATGACAGTCAGATCCAAAACAACGGTCCGAGTTACCAAGACCTGAGGGAAGGAAGCCTAATGCTGTAGGCTTAAAAATTTAGGGGTCTAAAAAAAGTGGTCTTTATAGGCAACACTATATTCTACTATGCTGACAGGGAACCTTTCTATGAATGTTGCATAAAAAGTGACTTTTTCTCTTAACACTTCAAAATCTCTCTGGATCTCTGGAGTTATTGAACAGCTTAGCATTAGCATCAACCCCATTTTCTGTCAACCTTATTGTGGCAAATACTATAGCATGGGATTTTTAAACCTCTATGTTACTCTGTGTCAAAGATGGATTTAACTTTTTTTATTACGAATAATGTTTATTTATAACTGAAATGACGCATGCTGAATCACTCATAGCATGCTACATACCAAATGGCTTACAGCGAGGTTCTTCAAGTTACCTTGAGGTGTCCATCATTTTGATGGAAAAATAAAAAGTAAAGAGTAAAGCATCTGAAGCAGATGTGAATAAGATATTACAATTCTGTCTTACAGTATTAGGCACAATAATATTAAAAATAAAATTCAGATTGTAAGAACTTGCGTATGGCTAGAATGTTGCATGGTGTCCTCTGGACCTTGGTTTTGCAATCTTAGAAATGCAATAGCCTAATACATATTAACAGTTCAGAGTTTTCTTGCCAGCTTGTATACTATTAGATTTTTTTCAATTTGAAATATGGATTTTGGCTGCTTTGAGGAAAGCTTTCAACTGCATTGACAGTCCATCTAAGGGTTGTGATGAGCAAAGACAAGGCAAAGTGCCCTTTAGTTTATGATATGCAGAAAATGTATAAAAGCCATTTAGCAAACTACAAAAACAAATTATTAGCAGATAATTAAGTAAATTAATATAGTTCACCTTCAGAATCTGGTAATTCTTCAGTTTTTATTGCAGAACTTTAGAAATAAATGGTCTGTATGTTTTTTCAACAATGTTTTTTTAAGGATTCAATTATAAATGTTATTGATGCATACAGGAACATAATCAATTCTTTCCTTTATGTTGTCACACAGTAGTTAACAGTTGTGGTGAACATAATTGGCTACACATGAATACACCATTATATCCCCTGACACAAAAAAAAGTTATACTGTTTATATTTATATACCTAATTTTACTACAAAAAAACTGGAAAACCTATTCACCCAAGCCTAGAGTGGGAAATATTATATGTATATAACTATTCAGATACCTGCCCCCCCAGTATATAGCCAGCTTGCCCTCAGTATATAGCTATTCAGCCCCTTGTATATAGCTAGCCAGCCTCATGCCCCAGTTTATAGCCAACCAGCCTATGTCCACGCTCCCGCGACCCATGTCTGTGACCCCTCTCTGTGTCCCAGCGCCCCTCAGCTGTAACTTGCCCATCCCCGCTCCTTTCTCCTGTCCATCGGCTATGCGCGCTTGCCCATCTCCTAGGGCAGTGATGGCTAACCTATGGCACTGGTGCCAGAGGTGGCACTCAGAGCCCTTTCTGTGGGCACTCAGGCCATCACCTGAGATGACTCCAGGTATCATCCTACAGTCCCAAACAGCCCAGGACTTGCTGTGCACAGAGCTATATTAAAGTGACAGCTCAACCTGGGACTATTTTCTGCTTTATTGGTGTCCTCAGGTGCTGGTATCAATGAAAACTGTGACAGAGAAGGGAGTATAAATCACAAATTAAATTTCTGTGTTGGCACTTTGCGATAAATAAGTGGGTCTTTGCTGTAGTTTGGGCACTCGGCCTCTAAAAGGTTCACCATCAGTGTCCTAGGGCATGCACACGTCGGCTTCAGAACATTTAAAGGGCCAGCATGCTGTTAATTGGTGCTGGCCATTTCCCTTAATCCCTTATTAACAAGTCTCTTCCTACACTCCCTTTTGCCCGATCTTTGTGTCTCACATCCTTAGAAAAGCTTGTTGTATGTAGATATTCAACTTTTGTCAGGGACCTTCTGGTCCCTCATCCAGGGTAGATACTCTCTGGCCCATGCAAGCTAGTGAAACCTGTGGTCAGGTAGCCTTGCAGATCATCCAGAATGCATATCATGTTGATGTGAATGGTTTTAAACTCTTACATGACATTTGAATGCCTCTCACCCCGCTTTAATATGCCTAGTTTTGTGTGGTATTCATCATCTAGTTTCATAGGGCATTGTTCACTTTAAAGCGGTAAATCAGTGTGGAATATGTCCACTTTCAGTGTATCTTCCCATTTCTCTATATTGCTGTTGCAATCTGTTTTCACTATATCACTCTGAGCTCTGTGTCCACTTCTGTTGATAATCACCGTGCTAAAGAAAAATAAGTTTTTAAGTTGTGCAAAAAATTAATGAAACATTAAACAGATGGATTTGTGCATTCAAAATTTAAAAATGGTCACATTACGATCACCTGTAAAGGTTAGAGCAAATTTTGGGATGCAGTTAAGTTCACTTTAAGCATATAATATACAATGTTAATATGTAGTACTTACCTTTTATTTAGAATCTAAAAACTAGCCTTTCTCCTGCAAAAATAGAAAAAAAAATCTTGCAGCATCTTGACACTAAGTACCACAGGTCTAACCTAAACACATGATAATGGAATGTTTTGAGAACAATAAACATACAAATGATCAATGAACATGAAAATAAATATCTCATGTATGTCTGAATTTGAAACGATACTCAAAATCAAATACTGTAAAATCCATTTTTATTGGAAATGCCTCAAAACAAGGAAATGAAGCCCAGTAGTGTTCGTGGTCTCTACGTGCCAGTATGACCTCTATACTCCTGATGAAGTGGCGTATGTTCTCTTGTGGGTTCTCCTCCCATACATGGATTAAAGCATCAATTTACTCCTGGGAAAATGTGAGTTGGTAGATGATGTCCCGTATCTGCTCAATTCGATCCAGCTCTAGGAAACAGGTGCATAGTATTAATGCCTTCATCATGCAGAAACGGATTACACACAATGGGGCAAATTTACTTACCTGGTCCAGTCGCGATTACTGTTTCAGACAGTCCGACGAGGATGAAGTCCAGCGCGATTCATGAAGATTGTGCGCCCGAGTTCCTGCATCCGTCGCTTCCCCGCCGAGGTCTGCCGGAGTTCACCTTCTTCTTCCCGATGCTAGTAAGTGCTTGCGACACAGTAAGTGTTTGCGACACAATTCTAAATGTTAAATCTTGTGCGTTGTCCGAATCCATCGGGTTGTCCGACAGCCACACCCCCCCCATTTCTGTGGCGTGCAAGCTGGCGCTGATGCGCCCAAATCCGATTGCATGCACCAAAAACCCAGGGCAATTCGGCACAAAACGGAAATCGTCGGGAAACCCGACGAAATTGCGCTCCGTGGACCCTTAGTAAATGAATGTGTCATTGTCCTGCATCAGAAGAAACCCAGGGTTCTCTGCACCTGCATATGGTCTCACAATTAGCCTTAGGATCTTAGAATAGTACATAGAGGGCTGTGTGGCAATCCAAAGAAATGTCTCCCCACACCATTACAAAACCAGTCACACTGGAGTATCTTGCATACAGCAGAAAGTTCTCCACAGCGTCTTCAGACGCTCAAAACAGAATACAAATGATAAAGGTAGTTACTGCAAAAATACAAGTTACAATACAAATTAATGGCACAATAGTTCAATAGAAAACATTCCATTGTGTTATACAGTCTAATGATACATTATACATATTTTTTTCTAAATGTCATTAGGGCTGTATTTGTACCCATTCAGATACGACAACATTCTGTAGGAAATGTTTTTTACTAAAACTTGGTTCAGAGATTTTGCACGTTAATTAAAGAAATATATATTGGTGAAATTTGATTGACATTCCCAGTTTGTCCACTATATTAGGGTATTTATTTTTTGTTTTCTGCAACGATTCATCTACTGCAGAAAATTGAACATTATTTCTCATCATAAATCTAGCTTCCCCAGGTTTGAGATAAAATTGCTTCTTGTCAGGATTCCATCTTATTTTATAAGTGTTGTGTGCATTGGGGTTGTGAACATTTGTGTGCGCTGAAAAACAAGGCAACAACACCATATGTGGTCCTTTTTGGACAAGTAGTAGAAATACATGCCAAATGTCCATGTTAATTCTGAAAATAACACAAAGCAAATATCAAATTCTACATGTTTTAATGATGAAACAATTCCTGTATGTTATGCTGGTGGATTTAACTGGCCCTTATTGTATTGATTCCTATTGTCACAAATAAATAGTCAATGTTAGCCTCTTGATGGGTGTCTTGGGGGTTTGATTACTGATACAAAATTATATCTACAGCTGTAGGGGAGGAGATATAATTTATATGGGATAATATTTGGGAAAATATATATATTTTTTATATACACAAGCGTCTTGTTTTCCAGCTTTTTCAGGAACAGAATCATTTTCATTTCAGGTGCATTTGACTTGGATGTAATATGTAGATAAAATAGTAATTGCAATGATTTTAGTCATTATAATAGAATATATGTTATATGGATTTGTTTTCTGTATCCATTGTGTGAAACCTGCACTTTAAAGGGAACGTATCACCAGGTTTTACCCAACTTAACTACTTGTCCTTTGTTTATGTGAAATCTCACCTGTTTACTTATATAAGATTTCCCCCAAAGTCTGGAAAATAAGACTCTCCTCATCCCATTTTCACATGATATGAATTAAGTGGAGAGAATGCAGGGGGCAATTCAGAACCCCCCTATTTTCGGTTCTTTAGTACCTAGAAACAAGCTTTATGTGTCATATTAAAGATAAACATCTCATCTTTTAGATACCATCAACCTTATGATTCTGTGAGGCAAAAACTGGATTTTTATTTGCAGCTTCATGTCCAACTATGTCTATAGCTGCCTCTATTTCCAGTTGTTTAGATTACAAAGCCATAAGCCTGATGCGATCTGAAATATGACACAAAAAGCATGCTTCTAGGTACTACAGAACCAAAGATAGGGGCTTCTGAATTGACATTATCCCTGCAACTACTAAACTTGACAGTATATGAAAGATAAGATCCTTATCTTTAATATGCCCCTTGTTTCTCGGTGTTATAGAACAGAAGTTAAGGGCTTCTGAATTGACACTATCCATGCAATCACTAAACTTGACTCATCTCTTGTGAAAATTAGGTGAGAGCAGTCATATTTGCCTGACTTTGGGGGATCATTTTTTTTAATAGGAAAACTTGTGAGATTTGACATAACAATGGGAGTTCTATAAATGACATTTCATACCCTACTTGAGAGGTCCTCTTCTGTCCAACAATGTTCTGACTCCGGCTCCCTCTCTTTGTGCGGTGCCATCGCTGACGTTCAAGTGACAGCTCAAGTGACGCCACCGCACAGTGCCTGAAAAATACCAGATTCATGCAAATTCTATGAACCAACAAATACCGTATTTTCCGGACTATAATACAAAAAAAGAAAAAATGGAGGGGGCCTGGAAAGTGCGCTTGTAACCGGACAAAAGATCTCTCCAAGTAAATGGTTGACACAAATTTTATTGGTAGCAGTAATATTGGATATTACTGCTACCAATAAAATTTGTGTCAACCATTTACTTGGAGAGATCTTTTGTCCGGTTACAAGCGCACTTTCCAGGCCCCCTCCATTTTTTCTTTTTTTGTATTATTTACTTCACGGTATCTTTGGCTACCGGTCTTTCGGAGTGCCCAAAAGTTGCTGCAGTAACCCAAGATCAAAACCTCCGTAACATCAAGGATCCTTCCCCATACTGGATATTTATTTATTACCGCTTGTACCCAAGTGGTTATCAGGTGAGCAACCAATTTTCTCACCACAGTCGGTACATTTGTCTCTACGTTATTACGCGAGGCGCCGTCCTCCTTCGTTGTCGTTTTTGTTTCTCTTTCTCTTTCCGGACTATAAGGCGCACTTAAAAGCCTTGGATTTCCGTGGAAATCCAAAGTGCGCCTTATAGTCCGGTGCGCCCTATCTATGGCACAGGGCACAGGGCAGCGGACCATACTTACATAGGTCCCCGCTACCGGAGACCGGAGATCTCCAGCGGGAACTGCAGACCACGCGGCATGAACAACTTCTGCCGCGTGGTCTGCAGTTCCCGCTGGAGATCTGCTGTCTCCGGTAGCGGGGACCTATGTAAGTATGGTCCGCTGCCCTCCTCCACCTCCCCCTCACCTTCCCCGCGTTCCCCGTCGCGTCTCGGCGTCGCGTCCCGTCGGGTCTCCGCCACGCCCCCGGACCTCCGCCACGCCCCCGGACCCCGCGCCTTATAGTCCGATGCACCTTATATATGTAATTATTACATATATAAGGCGCATCGGACTAATGCGCCTTATAGTCCTGTGCGGCTTATAAGCCGCAAAATACGGTACTGTAAATACTAGTTAATAAACTAAGTTTTTCAGCACAAAAAACCCACTTCGGCTTAGACACGAGTGTATAAAAAAAAATAAACTTTCATATTCATCTCCCGATGCTCCCCGCGGCTCCTCTTGCTTCTTCTCTCGTAATAGAGCGGGCAGAGATGTGCCATGTGCTTTGGCTGCCACTGCAAACTATGATGCCGCTGCTGGGGGAGGCTGCATTGGGAATTTCATTACTGGGCGAGTCTGCATGGGACATTTCATTACTGGGGGAGGCTGCATGGGGCATTTCATTACTGGGGGAGGCTGCATGGGACATTTCATTACTGGGGGAGGCTGCATGGGGCATTTCATTACTGGGGAGGCTGCATGGGGCATTTCATTACTGGGGAGGCTGCACGGGGCATATCATTACTGGGGGAGGCTGCATGGGGAATTTCATTAATGGGTGAGGCTACATGGGGCATTTCATTACTGGGGGAGGCTGCATGGGACATTTTATTACTGGGGGAGGCTGTGACCAATGCATTTCACACCCTCACACCCTAGGTTTATACTCAAGTCAATAAGTTTTCCCAGCTATTTGTGGTAAAATTAGGGGCCTCACCTTACACTCTGGTTGGCTTATACTCAAGTATCTACAGTAAATTCGCTCATCTCTAATAAAGATGTCCTCTCTCTTGATACAGTGTACTGAGAATAATATATATAAAAGCAGCAGCTCTTCTTCCAAGTTTGATTAAAAAAAAAAGAACAATAACAGATTAAATTAAAGGAGAAAGGTTCATAAGGCGGAAATATTGATTTTGTTCTTATTGGAATGGATTGAAAGCCATTTTGTCTCCGACGTACCGTCTATCCCAAAGGGATTCAGTGTACAAAGTGACTATGAAACTCATCAGAAAAATGACAACGGTCATCCTTCCAAGGATCTGCTTTTACAGATCAGTGAAAAAAGAAAAAAATAAAACTGCCTTTTCACACCCTTTTAAAGGGATACTTTGGGTATGAGTTATCCTTTCTAGCACAAAACTTACCAATTTACCCCCAAAGTCTTTAGCAAATGAGCTGAGAAGAGCTACAGTGAGCCTGTGCTGAGTCAAGCTGAGGGTGACTTTTCTCTGCTCATTTGCAAATAACTTAAGGTGATTTTTGTATAGGTAAAAGGGCAGGAGTTAACATAAAAAAGTGTAAAAGATAGTAACAGATAGTGCAGTTTCCAGGTGATTTACTCAACAGGGCAAACCTTTTAAAAATTTCCAGACCCCCCACCTAATACCCACTGTTGTGATAACAATAAAGTATATATGTTGTCCCAACAAATTACTAATAACAATTATAACATAAACAGCCCCCCACTCTAATTAAAAATATTAAATACAATGGGGAAAATTTACTTACCTGGTCCTGTCGCGATCCCCGATACGGACGGTCCGACGAAGTGCTCCGAGTTCCTGCATCCGTTGCTTCCCTGCCGCGGTCTGCCGGAGTTCACCTTCTTCTTCCCGGTGCTTGTAAGAGCGTGTCTTGCGACACAATTCTAAATGTTAAATCTCGCGCATAATCCCAATCCATCGGGTTGTCCAACGGCCCGCCCCCTGATTTGTGTCGCGTGCTAGCCTGCGCGGATACGCCAAAATCCAATTGCGTTTGACACAATTCCCATTGCGATGCGGCGCAAAATGTGCTCTGTGGACCCTTAGTAAATGAGCCCCAATGTTTCCAGATGTATTATAGTGCATGTGTTGTCATCCCATTTTTTTGCATAGCAGCAAAACTCATCTCAATATATAAATACAGCACCAAGCTATGTATGTACAGCATCAGAACTGAGCCAGGTCTCTATACATAAATACATAAATAGAGTAGCATAGCCGAGCTGCATACACTGCAACACAGTACTAGAACTGAGCTACATACAAAATACATCACCAGTTGCAGGGTCCTTATTTATGCATATATGCAGTATGCAAAATGATTTAAACACAGGGGCGTAACTTGAGGGGGTGCAGAGGTTGCCGTCACACCAGGGCCCAAGAGGTCTAGGGGGCCCTTATGGTGTCACTTTCCCATATTAAAAGACTATTACTATAAACCATACATTATAGTTGGGGGCCTGGCACAGACTTTGCACTGGGGCCCATCAGCTTCAAGTTATGGCCAGGGAACTAATAGAACCCTCTCAACCCAAGCAGTTATTAACACATGGCAGAGTACATCTACCTTTTTGATGGGGAAGGGGGGTCTCCCTATATCATGAAGTTTAAACAACCTATTAGGCTTACCTAAGGGATGATCGATCCTCAAACTGGCTCCCAGCCCAGGTTTTACTAGGCGACAAGCTAGTCTGCGACATTCTACAGGATGGATTCTTCCCCTCCTACTCCCACATCCAACAGCTAATTCCCAAAATCAACTTCCGATGGTACTCCCAGTACTTTAATGCTACAGAAAATATGCCCAGGTTCTTCAAATATCAGGAGACCATTGTTTTTTAGGTGGTTAGTGTTAGTTTACGATTTATCTTTCAAAATGTTATGCAAATGTATGAATGCATAATTTTACTTTTGTCTTTTTCTCACATTTATTGTAAAAATATGTCCGCCCCTTTATTTAGAGGGGGCATGTTTACACAAATGTATGTGTGTGTTTTTTCTTATGCCAGAAAATGCTAAAATTAATAAAAAGGCCTATAGTAAAAGCCACATCCCACACGTTTGGTTACCTTGTCGGAACCTTGATTTATCCCCACTCATGGATTCTTCTGGGGCATTGCGGGTGAAACCTACGTTCGGGCAAGGAAGCCATGCAAGCGAGATGTGGTTTTTACTATAGTATAGGCCTTTTTTATAATTACAGGCGGTCTACTTAAGAACACTCGACTTACATACAACCCCTAGTTACAAACGGATCTCTGGATATTGGAATTTATTGTACTTTAGTCCTAGGCTACAATAAACAGCTATAACAATTATCACAGGCGTCTGTAATGAAGCTTTAGTGTTAATGTTGATTCTTATGACAACTCAACATTTTTAAAATCCAATTGTCACAGAGACCAAAAAAGTTCTGGCTGGGATTACAATGATAACATATACAGTTCCGACTTACCTACAAATTCAACTTAAGAACAAACCTACAGACCCTATCTTGTATGTAACCCGGGGACTGCCTGTACTTGTAGTAAGTAGAGCCAATAAAGTGCATTCATTTTTTTCCTATATGGTAGTACTGTGCTATGTGCGTTCATTATTCCTGATAGAGATGCCCTAGTGGAGGGGACTTTACAGGGAGAACTGTTGGGAATCGGACAATGTAGCAGGAGCAAATATAAGAAGAAAAGCTGCATCAGAACTTAGTACAAATCATAGTACCAGTAATATAGCTGTATGAGACTCCAACCACATCATAACCACTATGACTGCATAATAGCACTTTACCTCCACACCATTAGCACTACATAATGACTAAATAATACCATATTGATATGGAATAAAAATCAATGCACACATTTAAAGCAAATGAAAAAAGGCCAAATCCTTTGCAGACCATACAAGTGATTAGAGTATAATTATATGTAATGATTTATGGTTTATGCCTCTACTTCACTTTTTGCTGTCTATTTTTATAACTTTTTATTCAACCCACTCAATATTTATAGTGCTCTATACAGAGGTGTAACTAGGAGAGGCTAGGAGAGCAAATTTCTGCATGTCTCCCCCCTTCCCCTTAACAAAAAAAAAATATATATATATATATTTGTTCAGACACATTTATACGATCACACACATTTATACACTCATATATTCACACATTTCTATACTCATATACCCATACAAACATGTATACACTTATATGCACACATTTATGTACTCATAAAAAATTATATACTAATACATACAGTAAATACAAACTCATACAGTATATACAGACATACAGCATATACACAGTATATAGTACATACAGATTTTATACATACATATAGTATATATATCATATACTTATACATACAATATACACTCACCGTATAGAGACATAGACAATATTCTAACTTTCAGACAGCTTAATAAATCTGCCCCATTGTGTTGCAAGACAATGCACTTACATTCACCATGAAGAAGAAGGTGAACTCTGTCGGACCTGAGCGGGGAAGCGACACGTGCAGGATATCGGGCGCACAATCTAAGTGAATCACGGCAGGGTGCATTCTCATCGGATGATGCACTTTCGGGGAACTTCGTTGGACAGCTAAGTAAATGTGCCCCATTGTGTCCCTAAAACACCACAGTCATAGCAATGTCCCACTCACTACTCCTATATATTGTAAACCCCTTACAAGTCGCCACACCGTGCCCTCAAATATAATAATAATAACTCCTTTATATAGCGCACACAGCGCTACACAGAGCTTGCCAAATCAGTCCCTGTCCCCATGGGGCTCACAATCTAATCAACGTACCAGTATGTTTTGGAGTGTGCCACCATGCTTTTCTGTGACTCTTTCATATGAATTTAATGAATTTTAATACCTCCCTTGCTATGCAGTGCCTCTAAACAGGGCCTTGCCTATATACCTCTTCTAGATCCCTCCTTGCTATATCCATGTTGACATTATAAAAATATAAAACTACATCCATTATCCCACATTCCCCCTGTAGCGCTACCGCTAGCACTATGGAGGTAGTGCAAAAATTTAAATACTAGGCTCCATGAGGTGTTTGGGTGACATAGCCTGAGCTCCCTAGGGAAATTTGCATAACTTTTAATACTCTAATGTTATTATAAAAGAAGTCCTCATTATTAGGACTCATCTACCATCAGTAAACTAAATGTCCTTTAACCCCTTCCCGACATTTGACGTAATAGTACTGCATCGCGGGAGGTGCGTTCCCGCAAAATGCAGTACTATTACGTCATGCTTCTGGCACCGGCTCCTGAACGGAGCCGGCGCCAGAAGCTGCAGGTGTCAGCTATATATTATAGCCGACACCTGCCTCTAACACCCGCGATCGGAGGGGCATTTCAGAGGAATCGGACCCCCCCGCGGCGCTTACCGGGGGGGGGGGTCCGCTGCTCCGATCGCAGCCCCGGGACTGCCGGTGCCCGGGGCTGCGCGATCCTCCTGCCGGGAGCCGGGTCCTGCCTTCTGACAGGACCCGGCTGTAACACACTGAGCATGCGCAGCATGTTCAGTGTGTTACATTACACAGTGTAATACATCTGTATTACACTGTGTAATGTGAAGAAGAGCTTGAACAAGTGATCAGTGGATCACTTGTTCAAGCTAACCTGTAAAAGTTAATAAAAATGTTAAAAACACTACATAAAATAATTTTTTAATAAAAATAATTAATTAAATAAAGTTAGAGTCCCCTAAACACAAATATTCCCTATACACATGCAATAAAGTGAAAAAACCACAAAATCGCCAAAAACCCACACATATTTGGTATCGCCGCGTCCGTAACAATCCGTACAATAACTCAGAAACATTATTGGACCCGCTCGGTGAACGCCGTAAAAACAAAACCCGAAAAACACGCCAAAAATGTACATTTTTCATAAAATCTCTACACAAAAATGTTCTAAAAAGTGATCAAAAAAAGTTATGTGTGCAAAAATGGTACCACTGAAAAGAACAACTCAACACGTAAAAAATAAGCCCTAAACTAGCTCTGTCAACCAAAAAATATTAAAGTTACGTCTCCGAAAAGATGGCGATGCAAAAACAAATGAGATTTCCTCTATATTAGTTTTTATCCAGTAAAATTGTCAAAATAAATGAAAAACTATATAAATGAGGTATCACCGTAATTGTAGTGACCTATAGAATGAAGATAATATAATTTTTTTTAGTGTACGGTGTACGACCCCCAAAAAATACGAAAAGAAAGTAAACCAAAATTGACAATTTTCTTTTCACCCATACATTGAAGAGTTAATAAAATCTCATCAATAAGCTAATGACCCACTAAAATGAAGTATTTGTAAAGTGCATCTCATGTCGCAGAAAATAAGCCCTTATATGTCCAAATTGCCAAAAAAATAAAGATTGTATAGCCAATAAAAAGTGACAATGCATAATCTGCTCTGAATGGCGCAGCTTCCCTTCGATGCCCTGGCATGTGCCCATACAGCAGGTTACCACCACATATGGGGTATTATTATACACGGAAGAGATTGGGTATCAAATTTTGTGGAGCGTTTTGGTATTTTATCCACTGAGAATTTGTACATTTTTTGAAAAACATATTAATTTAGCCAAAAAAATTTTACTTTCAAAATTGCATCCGATTTTGTTTTAACCCCTGTAAAACAATTAAAGGGTTAACAAACTTCATAAAAGTTGTTTCACGTACGTTGAGGGGCGTAGTTTCTATAATGGGGTAATTTATGGGGTTTACTTTTATTTAGGTCTCTCAAAGTGATTTGAAACCTGAGCAGGTCCCTCAATAGCAGGATTTTGCGTTTTTTATGAAAATGTGAAAAAACGCACCTAATGTTCAAAGCCCCATAACATCCTACAAAAATAAGAGTATGCATAAAAAACCATGTCCACATAAAGTAGACATTTAGTGAATGTTAGTTATTACGTTTTTTTGCAGTTATGACTATGTATGGAAAAAGTAGAACATTTTGAAGTTCAAAAATCAAAAATTTTTCCAAATTTTCACCAAATATCTGATTTTCTCATAAATAAATGCAAAACATACCACCAAAATTTTTCAAATAACCTGAAGTACGATGTGTCACGAGAAAACAATTTTAAAATCACTTGGATATGTTAAAGCGTTCCGAAGTTATAACCACTTATAGTGACACAGGGCAGATTTGAAAAAATGGGCCGTGTCAGGAAGGTGAAAAGTGGCTTCAGCGTTAAGGGGTTAAATCTTCCCAATTTTTGCAGCAAGTGAAATAAAGGTATAACTAGGCAAACCTAAGTGTTCATTGTAAAACTCCTCATTAGAGTCAACTTGGATTACAGTATTTTTCGGACTATAAGGCACCCCAGAGTATAAGTCGCATCTATAAATGCCTGCTAAAATGTCTAGGTTCATATATAAGGCGCACCTGATTATAAGGATGAATGACCAGCAGGTGGCAGACCTGTGCACAGTTCAAGGCAGCTGTTGTCTGTAAGTATGGTTCATATATAAGGCGCACTGGACTATAAGGCGCACCTTTGATTTCTGAGAAAATCAAAGGATTTTTTGTGCGCCTTATAGTCCGAAAAATACGGTACTGTATTTTTGGTATTTAGGGGCATATTCTAGGCATGCCATTGAATATTACATGGTCCTTATGCACTTTATATCGTCTAGTTACAACTATTTATGTACTCATGTATACTGCAGTGTATAAGTGGTTAAGACTTGAAGACATTTTGGTGTCGTATAATCTCAGCTTTCTCCTGAAAAGATTGTTCCCGTTTCATAGCACATATTGATTCTTTTGCAGGAATAGCGGCATCAATGTTTAATACTACTCGCTGCATGGCAAAGGACATAAGAAAAAGAAGGGAATGCAATAAATAAACATACGCTGTGCATATTATTTTGCTGATGGCGTCTGCATTGTGAAGATTTTACACCAGACATAAAGTCGAGGCACAGAACAAAATCTTTTTTTATTTATTTATTTAAATGACATAGAGAATCCATGAACTGGTTCATTTATCACTAAGGCAAGGAACTGAGAGCCGAAATAGTTTGGGCCTTAAAAGGGAAAAAATGCATATATTTTTTTTTATATCTCACTGTATCCAAGTGCTGCCAAGCTTTTTGGCAGTTTAGAGAGATTTATGACCAGTGAAAGCGTAGTTATACAGTATGAGTCTAAGAGCAGTCCTGACTTTACTTTAAGAATTATGACTGTTATATCACTTCCGGCAAATGACTTGTAATTTGATGCTGAATCTGTATTCAGTTCCAGTAGTTTGTGTCTAACTGGTACTTCAATTATTGATCATGGAAGCTTTTTCTCTGATTACAAGATTTTTACTTGATTTGGGGAACAGAGGACTACAGATAAACTACAGCGGAAAATAAAACATTGACCACTATTATCTGTATGAGTGCTCTACGCAGGGTTAACATTTTGGGCCATGATTTAAGTATACCTAACTTTTTGGTCAGAATAAAGTGTCATATAACATTCTGGTTATTGTTTGACTTGCATTCTTCAGAGTTCTGGACGTTCTATGTCTTATTCTTATTGTCTCAAAGCTAGTCTTTGGAGACTAGCTGTCATGATGTCTCCCATACAATGCACACAAGGCCCTCATTTATTGTGCAGAGTGCGCCCGATTCATGAAGACCAGCGCACAGTCTTCAAGAATCTAACTCACCCTGTGGGCGCACAAGGTGCTTGGACTTAATGTACCACTTTTCTCTGGTGCACTGAGATTAACCGTACTGCAGCACAATTATGTCTGAATACACACCAGAACGCCCTTTTAGGTGTACAGTATTGTGTTGTACATAGTACATAGTGCAGCCAAGACACAATACCGGTACATACATACATACATGTACACATTGAGTTGTACATTGTACATAGTGAAGTCAAGACACAATATCGGTGCAGACACTTCATAAATACATGTGCAAGCAGTTTGCACATGTATTTAGGTGCAGTCTATACCAGAATATTGGCGCAGATTGCTTGATAAATGTGGGCCTTAGGGTTCTTTCACATGGCTGTCTGCGGGACGTACATGCGGCCGCAAATTTGCGGCTGCATGTACGTCCCCATAGACAGCAATAGGTGCACGGCGGTGATACGGCACCGATTCGGGCCGCACACTCACAGAAAGATAGAGCATGCTCTATCTTTGGGTACATTCACACAGCGGTATGCCCGCCGTGCGGGCATACCGCCGTGTGCTGGAGAGGAGGAGGAGGCGGCCCCTCCTCCCTCCATAGAGAATAGCGGCACACGGCCGCATACACGCCAAAAGATAGAGCATGCTCTATCTTTTTGCGGTGTGCGGGCCGGATCGGTGCCACACATGTGTGGCACCGCATCTGCGCCGCGCCGCTATTGCCGTCTATGGGGACGTACATGCGGCCGCAAATTTGCGGCCGCATGTACGTCCCCGCAGACGGCCATGTGAATGTGCCCTTTCTGTGAGTGTGCGGCCGTGCGCCACTGTTTTCTATGGAGGGGAGAGGGGCCTCCTTCTCTCCAGCACACGGCGGTATGCCCGCACGGCGGGCATACCTCGTGTGAATGAACCCTTAGTATTAGATAGAAATCTTCCTGTTAGCTGCATCAGTCTGTAAATCTGTGTCTTTCAATCCTCTACCTTGTTATTTGTTATTGCAGTCTTGAAAACTGTTTGTTTTAATTTATTTTGTTTTTTGTTTTGTATTATTTGATAGGCTTTATGAAGGCAAAGAGCAGACAGAATTTGAAGAGTCGATGAGAAAACTTTTTGAATCTATTAATAACCTCATGAAGTGTGAGCACAAAACAACAATCTTACTACAGGTTTGTGTCTTTTTTATTTCATTAGTAGAAAAAAATAGCTATTTTTGTGGTATTTTTTCTTTCACACATAGTTATGTATTAACAACATTTAATGTGAAGCAAGGACTGGACATGGCACAAAAAGACAAAATGCAGACATAATGCAGCAAATGATAGAACGGGGCTTGGCGACAACAGCATAGCAGAATTGTCAAACCAGCAGTAGCAAAGGAATCGGCACATAAGTTCCAGATCTAGATAGTTGGAAACACAGAAGTAGGAACCAGGACTAGTCTTTAGATACAACCAGAAAACAACAGGGCAGCAAGCAGCAGATCTCCGATGGGACCAGGACACCCCAGCAAAGCAGATAGAGTTTGTCTTAGACAGAAGGAGAAGAATCTAGGATCAATGCCCAATAAAAGGTTCTGGATGTAACTATGAGACAACAGAATGTGCCTTGTAAAACTATCTAAATCAGAGATTAAAGTGACATCACAAGCCTGAAAAAGTGGTTGTAGCATTCACCTGAGCATTGTGGAGCCTCACTCAACTATTCCACTGGAGTCAGTCCTCCAACAATTTAGTATTCGCGGCCTAGTGAATTGATTTGAGGTTCCCTTCCATTGCCGTCTATGATTCTCAAATGTTCTAAAAAAAAAATAAGGCCACAATTTGAAAAAAAGTGACAGGTGAAAAAATGCTTAGAAAATAAATGCTCCTTATGCTCAATAATAGCCAGAAAAAAAATCTCTATCCCATTTAATACTATGATCCTGTGTCCACAGAGATCCTTATAGGTTAATGACTGTTAAATATCTATAAAGATAGCGCTGCTCACACTATATCATAAATGACCAGATCTCACACTGTAGGAAGGCATAATGCATATTCACAAGGTATCAGGGATTCTACAGGGACTTCTATAACTGTAATGATGCAATAAAACATTGTTATATGGATGAGAACCCATCCTGGGTGCAGTAAAAAGAAATTAAATAAGTCAGCATTTGCTGCATTTTATGAAAAATTGATGAAATATTAAATATAAATGTTTTTTAGAAAGTAACATATTTAAAAATTGATGTTAAAACTGTCAAAGGCATCTGTGAACAAAAAAGTAGTTTATCATTAATATTGAAAAAAAAACATCTTTTAATGGTTATACTCTTTGTATTTATTATTTTCAGGGACCTTCTGAATCTTTTAATGTTTCCAATGAATGCAGTATTAAAATCTATTCACTGTATTTAAAGTCTCAGCAAGCTATTTAGGGATGAAGACATTGCAGGAAATGGATCAGTTATTCTTAATGTCAGAAGACTGGGTACTAGAATAGGAGCTACAAGCACATTTTAGTAAGATAGAGATAAATCTAATATATAAAGCTGAGCCTATGTGTGTGTGTGTATGTATCGATGTAAGTATGTATGTCCGCTAAATGAATCTGCACCGCTGCGTTAATATTTTTACCCCTCGCTTTCCAAAATCCACTTATTACCCAACATAATCAGGAGCCATTGCTGCTGTGGTAGTTGGAAGCCGAGCCATGATTGGTTGTTGCGATAGGGGGAGATTTATCAGAAATGTCTGAGGTAACACTGTTCAAGTTGCCCATGGAAACCAATCAGAGATCAGCTGTAATTTATAAACAGCTGTGGGAAAATAAAGCTTGAGCTCTGATTGGTTGCTATGGATAACTAGAGCAGTTCTGCTCTAAGACACTTCAGATAAATCTCCCCATAGACAATGTGACATTCAGAGACAGAGACAGTCACTGGAATAAGTGTGTCAGAGACGGTCACTGGAATGAGTGTGTCAGAGACGGTCACTGGAATGAGAGTGTCAGAGACAGTCACTGGAATGAGAGTGTCAGAGACAGTCACTGGAATGAGAGTGTCAGAGACAGTCACTGGAATGAGAGTGTCAGAGACAGTCACTGGAATGAGAGTGTCAGAGACAGTCACTGGAATGAGAGTGTCAGAGACAGTCACTGGAATGAGAGTGTCAGAGACAGTCACTGGAATGAGAGTGTCAGAGACAGTCACTGGAATGAGAGTGTCAGAGACAGTCACTGGAATGAGAGTGTCAGAGACAGTCACTGGAATGAGAGTGTCAGAGACAGTCACTGGAATGAGAGTGTCAGAGACAGTCACTGGAATGAGAGTGTCAGAGACAGTCACTGGAATGAGAGTGTCAGAGACAGTCACTGGAATGAGAGTGTCAGAGACAGTCACTGGAATGAGAGTGTCAGAGACAGTCACTGGAATGAGAGTGTCAGAGACAGTCACTGGAATGAGAGTGTCAGAGACAGTCACTGGAATGAGAGTGTCAGAGACAGTCACTGGAATGAGAGTGTCAGAGACAGTCACTGGAATGAGAGTGTCAGAGACAGTCACTGGAATGAGAGTGTCAGAGACAGTCACTGGAATGAGAGTGTCAGAGACAGTCACTGGAATGAGAGTGTCAGAGACAGTCACTGGAATGAGAGTGTCAGAGACAGTCACTGGAATGAGAGTGTCAGAGACAGTCACTGGAATGAGAGTGTCAGAGACAGTCACTGGAATGAGAGTGTCAGAGACAGTCACTGGAATGAGAGTGTCAGAGACAGTCACTGGAATGAGAGTGTCAGAGACAGTCACTGGAATGAGAGTGTCAGAGACAGTCACTGGAATGAGAGTGTCAGAGACAGTCACTGGAATGAGAGTGTCAGAGACAGTCACTGGAATGAGAGTGTCAGAGACAGTCACTGGAATGAGAGTGTCAGAGACAGTCACTGGAATGAGAGTGTCAGAGACAGTCACTGGAATGAGAGTGTCAGAGACAGTCACTGGAATGAGAGTGTCAGAGACAGTCACTGGAATGAGAGTGTCAGAGACAGTCACTGGAATGAGAGTGTCAGAGACAGTCACTGGAATGAGAGTGTCAGAGACAGTCACTGGAATGAGAGTGTCAGAGACAGTCACTGGAATGAGGCTGCCAGAGAGGGACAGTCACTGGAATGAGGCTGCCAGAGAGGGGCAGTCACTGGAATGAGGCTGCCAGAGAGGGGCAGTCACTGGAATGAGGCTGCCAGAGAGGGGCAGTCACTGGAATGAGGCTGCCAGAGAGGGGCAGTCACTGGAATGAGGCTGCCAGAGAGGGGCAGTCACTGGAATGAGGCTGCCAGAGAGGGGCAGTCACTGGAATGAGGCTGCCAGAGAGGGGCAGTCACTGGAATGAGGCTGCCAGAGAGGGGCAGTCACTGGAATGAGGCTGCCAGAGAGGGGCAGTCACTGGAATGAGGCTGCCAGAGAGGGGCAGTCACTGGAATGAGGCTGCCAGAGAGGGGCAGTCACTGGAATGAGGCTGCCAGAGAGGGGCAGTCACTGGAATGAGGCTGCCAGAGAGGGGCAGTCACTGGAATGAGGCTGCCAGAGAGGGGCAGTCACTGGAATGAGGCTGCCAGAGAGGGGCAGTCACTGGAATGAGGCTGCCAGAGAGGGGCAGTCACTGGAATGAGGCTGCCAGAGAGGGGCAGTCACTGGAATGAGGCTGCCAGAGAGGGGCAGTCACTGGAATGAGGCTGCCAGAGAGGGGCAGTCACTGGAATGAGGCTGCCAGAGAGGGGCAGTCACTGGAATGAGGCTGCCAGAGAGGGGCAGTCACTGGAATGAGGCTGCCAGAGAGGGGCAGTCACTGGAATGAGGCTGCCAGAGAGGGGCAGTCACTGGAATGAGGCTGCCAGAGAGGGGCAGTCACTGGAATGAGGCTGCCAGAGAGGGGCAGTCACTGGAATGAGGCTGCCAGAGAGGGGCAGTCACTGGAATGAGGCTGCCAGAGAGGGGCAGTCACTGGAATGAGGCTGCCAGAGAGGGGCAGTCACTGGAATGAGGCTGCCAGAGAGGGGCAGTCACTGGAATGAGGCTGCCAGAGAGGGGCAGTCACTGGAATGAGGCTGCCAGAGAGGGGCAGTCACTGGAATGAGGCTGCCAGAGAGGGGCAGTCACTGGAATGAGGCTGCCAGAGAGGGGCAGTCACTGGAATGAGGCTGCCAGAGAGGGGCAGTCACTGGAATGAGGCTGCCAGAGAGGGGCAGTCACTGGAATGAGGCTGCCAGAGAGGGGCAGTCACTGGAATGAGGCTGCCAGAGAGGGGCAGTCACTGGAATGAGGCTGCCAGAGACGGGCAGTCACTGGAATGAGGCTGCCAGAGACGGGCAGTCACTGGAATGAGGCTGCCAGAGACGGGCAGTCACTGAAAGACTGCCAGAGACGGGCAGTCACTGAAAGACTGCCAGAGACGGACAGTCACTGAAAGAGATGGTCAGAGACAGTCACTCATAGAGATGGTCAGAGGCAGAGAAAGTCAGACGGTCAAAAAATTTATAAAAAAGGGACAGTCAGTGACAGAGACAGTCTGAGACTGTCTATAGATACATATAAAATATTTTTTGTCAACCCATTCTATTTTATTATAGCTAAAAGCAGTTAGTTACTATCACGGGAAATACTGGGGGCTACAGCTAGTCTATTAGATAGAAAAAAAAGTTTTGCAAGCTTGTGCGCCAGATTGTAAATGTTTACATCATCTTTGTACACATTTAAAAAAAAAAAACAGAAATGTAGTTAAAACGGATACAAAAGTTCATCGGTTCCATCTGTTCCTCAAGGGTGGTTTCACATTCAGGCAGTGATTCTTCCCTGAAGTTATTTATGAACACCAATAGATTTGTTTTTATTTCCTGGCTTCAGTGATTTGCCTTACCGAACCATTCTTCTCAATGGGCTTTTTCATACTTTATTTTTTTTTCACTGATCCAATGTTGTCACTGACCACTGATCAGTGAAAAAATACTGAAGTCTGAAAAAGCCCTTTGAAAAGAATGGTTCAGTAAGGCATCAGTGAAAAATCAGTGAAGCAAGGAAGAGAAAACCAATCTGTCTTTGTGAGAAATCACTGATGTAAAATAAACGCCCTTAGGATTCCATCTTTTGGATTTATTTTTTTCCCTTTTAATGAAGGTTAAGGAACAACTTGCTGCATTGGATGGATTGGACAACTGGTGAACAAAATGAAATTTGTTGCCAACACTTCAGATTACTTTTGCAATTTCTCAGTGTACTCTTAGTGACTCATATCACATTGTGAGCAGTTGCCAGGAAACAGGAAACTGATTGCTGTGTAGTCTGATATGATTGTATCCTCCTTGTTTAATTACATAGTAAAGAAGTGTAATAGCGCCAGCATGAGATGAGGCATATAGTTCCTGAGCCAAAGATATATATGCTACTGCTTCCATGTCTAATTTGCTTGCAATTTATATGACTGGTATTAAGGGCATAACTACGAGAGGCTAAACCTCATAGCAGACTTCTGCATTGCGTCCCGCTTCCCATTAAAAAAACGTAAAAAAAATATTCTTATACACACATATAGCACATACACATAAAACACACATGTATACAGTATTAACACACCATGTACACACATACAGTATATATATATATTACCAGAGCACCTCCATAGTGTAACAGAGTTACACAGTGCATGAGCACTAACCCCCCCCCCCACCCTCTGAAACTTCCTCTGCTGCAGCTAGTTCAGGCAGAGGGTGGGGTGAAGTGCAGAGGGGCATGGTGAGGCATTACAGCCTGTGCAAGGAGGACCACTGGAAACACCCCCAGAGCCCTTCCGGCTCATTAGTGTAATTTTAAAATTTGATTTCAGAAGGAATGAGGCCATGGATAACAAAAAAAAGAGGATTACCACAGTCACTGTGCCAGTCACAAGTGCTCCTGGTTTATTATGCTTCATTTTGATGGTAGATTTCATTTAAGCTGCAACAAATACTGACCATTTCCAAACACGTAGAAGTTTGTATATTTTATTAAAGATCTGTTTTAAGGAAGATATTCAGTGCCCCTAAATTAGTTACGGCTATAATAAAGTGTGATGTGTGAGCATGTCCTAATTATATTCATTGTTATATCCTGCTGTATCAAAAAGCCAGATGAAGCAGAAATTATATAGCAGAGCACAGTCGGTGAACTGCAATCACATACTGCTGTTTGGACAGATATTAAGGTACTCGACCAAGAAATATATTAAGAAATTTTCTTGGCCAGTATAAATTGTTTAATTTCTTGTTCTTTACACCGATACTATCCAGTGCGGTAAAGAATGATTCAATTTCTTCTTCCTGCACAATGAATATAATACTTTTTTATTCTAAGAAAAACACTGAAGACATTTATTCTTAAAGGAGCCAAGAGGCCATCGTGGCACATAAGATAGAGCAGAAACTAACCACTCTTTGCAATACACCATGCTTCATAAGTAAAGGACATCTACCACCAGGATGAAGGATTGAAAACCAAGCACACTGACATACTGGTGTGTGTCCCCTCTGGCAGGATCTGCTCTTTTAACTTCTTATGTCCAGGTTTTTACAAAAAAACACTTTTAGCCTGAGGGGCTCCAGGCTCTATTAACATCTATGGAACCTGGAGCACGTCAGGCTAATTTACATAATATTTTAAGCATTTTTCTTAAAAACATGGGCATAAAAGGCTTAAAGAAGAGCTGATCCTGCCAGAGGGGGTATATACCAGTATGTCAGTGTGTTTTGTTTACAATCCTTCATCCTGGTGGTAGATGCCCATTAAGCTAGGTTCTACATCATTCACACAAAGCCATCTGTCTTAGGAGAGGAGCACAATGGGTAAAATTGCTTGTATAATGCTCCAACCATTCTTTACTAGATTTCAGAATAAATACATAATGCCACCGCCAACCTACCAATGCTACCATCTATATGTAAAGAATTCCAGTTGCATGGGCATGCAGGAAAATGTCTTTTCTGATATATGTGGTTATCATTTTATTTCTCACTATGTAAAATATTAGAAAGCATATTTTTCTGGCATCTCCACAATGGCACTTGACAGGGAGGATAAAACAGAAACAGATAAAAGGGACTCCCATTTCCAATGTATTCCAGTTGTTTCCTGTGCCTTTGGAAATCAGGTAGGAGTAGCACCAGTGCGCATGTCTACTGTGTCCTAGCTCTGGCATTGAGAGGGCTTTTGCAGGGATTGGGGAATTTAGAGTACCTTCTTTGTCATTTGCATCCAGTGTTTAGGTTCGGCCACGTGACATGTTGTCTGGTTGGTGTCCGATCAGTTTATCTGAAAAACTGATGATTGGCCATAGGTGATTGGGTCTGGGTTGCAGGGCAGGACCCAAACCAAAATGTTTGGTCTGCTCATCTCTACTTGTGACCCCCCTGGAAGTCAGACCGAGGTGGCTGGGATCCCAACACATTCTGTCCCTCTGAAAGGGAACCTAAACCATATGCCTTTTGGACTTTCAATTTCTACTCTCCTATAATGTAGTTAGGAAGTATCATCTCAAACCTACCTCAGAGAATGAGATTCTATTCTTGCCTTCTTGAAAGATACAGGAAGAGCCTTCATACGTCCAAGTACAGACAAGACAACACAATACTAAACTTTTACAAAAAGGTCTAGACAAGGGTCTGTAAAACAGTACCCTCATACTTTAGGTAGAAGCACTAACCATCTACCTAAATATGAAATTATTAGAAAAAAACACAAATAGCACTTTGTCGTGGTTCCTTGGGTGATGCAAAGTTTAGTTAGAAGTGTTCAAACATTTATCAAAATGATATCAATGGAAACTTCAGAATCACACCTCTCAAACCAATGTACACAGGAAAATAAAGAAAGCTATGGGTTTAGGGCAATATGGCTACATGAAGAACTTTTTTTTATATTTTTTAAAAATATCAATGAGGTATCTCTGTGATCATTCTGACCCATATGAAAAAATAAAAAGTAATGGCTTTTGGAAGCCCCAAGATGAAAAAGGGGTAAAATTTAGAAAAGGTTAAAAAAAAAAGTAAAAATCAGCAGTAAGATGTAGAGTATTTTTTATACAATATAGGGGCAGATTTACTTACCCGGCCCATTCGTGATCCAGCGGAGCGTTCTCTGCGGTGGATTTATTAAGGTAGTTCCTCCTACGTCCACCAAGTGGCGCTGCGCTGAAGAGCATCGGAACACACTGGAATACACCGAGACGGGCTGAGTGAAGGTAAGTGCAATTTTCGCAACACATTTCTTTAAAAAAAAATGCGGCGGTTTTTCCGAATCCGTCGGGTTTTCGTTCGGCCACGCCCCCGATTTCCGTCGCGTGCATGCCGGCGCCGATGCAGCACAATCCGATCGCGTGCGCCAAAATCAGAGCAAATTGGAAATATTCGGGTAACACGTCGGGAAAACGCGAATCGGGCCCTTAGTAAATGACCCCCATAGTCTAAGCTTATGCTGCCAAAAATTAGATATTATTAGTAATAGTAATTATTATTATTAGTGATTATTAATGAATTATTAATTATTAGTAATAATTAGTAATCTCCTTTACAAACCATTTTTACTGATATAAAAAAATCTAATTTTTTTTTATCAGCTGCCTTCAAATTCTTCATCTTTAATGACTTCTTGAGTCATTGACACATTGGCAAAGATTTTCAGGTGTGTTGAAAGGGAACCTACCACCACGGATCTACCTATAAAGGTAGATCAAGTGTTAGATGGATCTATAGGACGTGAGGATAACCCTTTTAAGGGCTAATCCTCACATCCCCACAATTTTTAAATAACTTTTATTCCCCTAATATGTAAATCTGTCTGTGCAGTCACTGCTCTGAAGCCGGAGCTGCACAGCCGCCGGCCTGCTGCTCTGCGCATGTGCAGACGGCAGGTTTCTCAGACGAGGGCGCGCAGCTACGAGGAGCTGCACGCCGAAGATTTCGCAAGCCACGCTCCCTTGTCTGAGGTCACACCGTTTGTTGTACTATTCTTAAAAATGTCTAAAAACTTTGATAAATCTGAATGATAAATCTGCCACAATATGCGGTATATAATCATTGGTAGTTAGAGTCTTTCTGGTTGTCATGAAACAGCTATTCTTGCAGTATTTTCAGTATTGAAGGAACCGTCTATGTCAGATTTGATGGACCAACATTTTTTTTCATCCTTATCTACTATGATACAAATGGCCTCTGACAGCACTGATGAATTTTCTTTATTTGGCTGAGGGCTAATAGCAGAGATTTCATGGCAGAATACCTATTTTTTTATATATATATATAATATGGATTTGAGACCTGGTTTATCAATGAGGGAATCCAAAGTGTTGTAGTGTAAGCCATTCCCTGCACTCCTGTGGCTGGCTGTGATGGTCTTTTTTTTTTTTTTTTGAGTTCCAGCAGTTTTGGAAAGTCTTCATTTATGTTTTATTTGACAATAAAACTGCTAGCAGAGAACTGAAAGCAATTGCTGACCCAAAACAATCTGCTTGACTGGTTTGACGCAATATTTTCTTTTATTTAACCATTTTCTAGAAACTTTTTCATAATCACTTTGTGACTCTAACAAAGGAAGTGATAACTGCAGAAAAATGCCTGTAATCTCTGAAACAAAATGAAAGATTGTCCAAGAAAACATATCATTTACTGTCTGAAGGATGATTTTCTCACACAAAATGCTCACTGTAAGAAATATTTGTTGGCTGGTGTAACAAAGAATTTGTAGACCTTCTACTTGCAAAACCTTTTGATAGTATGTTATAAATAGTTTATGCAGAATAATAGTATATTATAAAATGAAACACTGGGGAACAAATAACATTTTTTTTCATGGTGCCTGAGTTTTTCACCTTATTCTGGGTATTTTTACCCTTCACAACTGCTCAACATAAATATATACTGACCAATCCAAAGTAACGGGAAACTGTGGCACTTCGTTAAAACAATGCAATCCTCTATTTCTACATTTTAAAACATCAGGGAAATAGATAGAAGTCAAGCCTACACGTTTCGAGCACTGCATGCATCAACCAATCCCTATATAGCGGGTGTGTACTGCTGGAATAGTGCTCTGCTGAAGGGGAAAACGCCCTACATAGCGCATCACCAAAAACAGTAGACAACTTCCCATTATGAATAATTCTTCCATGTATAGTAACATTCTTTAAATATAAATTAGCCCACATCCAGAAAAAGTATAACCAATCCTTTCAAACATGTTAACAATGCATAAATGTAAGTAAATATCAAGGGAATTTGCTAACGGACCTCTAGTACTAATCTCAGTCTGAACAGCAATCTGATCCTAACATTGTTTAAATGTAGATTTACCCACATCCAGAAGTGTATAGCTAGATCTTTTGATTGTATGGACAATGCATAAATACAAGATCACTGTTGTGTCTGAATACACACCAAACGGGCCTGCTCAGACTCCAGGTGCACGATCCTCTCAGAGTACTTCTCTTCTCCCAAGCAAACAGAAACTTCAGAACAGATGAGGTCGGCACTGATTAGTTCAGCAGAAATCTTGAATCCTTTATTTATCCATGGTAAAACAACAAGTTACAAATATTCACACATAAGTGCGAGAATAAGCATAATCTGACGCGTTTCAGACCTATTAGGTCTTTAGTCATAGATAGCTTTCAATACACAGTGATATACCTAGCTTACCGGAAGTGACCACAGTGTCAGTCCATTGCTGGTGAACAGGTGCTTAACCCCTTCTAATACATATCACAGGTAAAGAAAAAGCCTGTTACAAATGTTAAAAAAACATGCATAGAGAAAATATAAACAATAAAAACATCTTCTAGTAATTAACAAGTAGATCGTTCCTAACATTGAAACCTCTAGCGTATATACAATCTTTTGTCAAGATCCAAAATCCTTCACGATTTAACAGTTTTTTTCTTTTATCTCCACCTCTGTTGTTGTGCTTAACCCTTTCCAGACCACAAAAAGAGAAACCAGATAGATCTCTATTGTGTTTCTGTATAAAGTGCCTAGCTGCGTTAGGAGGGTTATCATTTTCTATATTTGTGACCCCATTGAGATGTTCACGTATGCGCTCTTTGAGCATTCTGCCAGTGAAGCCTGCATAGTCTTTATCACACAATGTGCAACTGATGCAATATATCACATTCCTTTTGCTACAATTAATAAAATCTCAGATTGCCAACATAGTGTTGTCTATTCTGCTAAGTGTAAATTTGCTCTCTTTAGTGAAATGACAGCACCAACAAATGTTGGCACCACATTTAAAAAGCCCCTTGTATGCAACCATGTATGTTTATTATTTGCGCTACTTGTATCGCTTGGGGATAAATAGAAACAAATATTAAGGAAAATTGGTTAAATGGCCTCTAGTACTAATCTCAGTCTGAAAAGCATTAAATTCTACATCTGACAATATAAAAAAATCAGATTTTTAACCAGTTTGCGCCCGCCCGCCATGTATTCACGGTGGCGGTCGGGTCGCGCTGCATGGAGAGGGCTCACGGGCTCCATACCCGGTAAGTCTTTGCTGCATATTGCAGCAAAGGCCTACCGGTACCGAGTCTTTTCACAGCGATGGCTGCCGGCAGCCTTAAAAAGATAGCGGCGCATGGGCGATCCATCTCCATGGTAGCCTCGGGTCTTCCGAAGACCCAAGGCTATTTCGTTTTAACCCCTTCATTACAATGTGCTGATAGCACATTGTAATGAATGAGGAGGAAAATCCCCATATACTGCCATACTGTAGTATGGCAGTATATGATAGGATCGATCAGATAACCTAGGGTTAAAGTACCCTAGGGAGTCTGAAAAATAGTAAAAATAAAACTAAAAAAAAGTTAAAAAAAAAAATTATAATAAAAAAACCTAAAATTTCAAATCATCCCCTTTCCCTAGAACTGACATAAATATAAATAAACAGTAAAAATCATAAACACAATAGGTATCGACACGTCCGAAAATGCCCGATCTATCAAAATATGATAACGGTTTTTCAATGCGTTTAACCCCGTAACAGTAAATAGCGCCCAAAGTCAAAAATGGCACTTTTTTGCCATTTTGAAAAATATTAAAAAATCTATAAAAAGTGATCAAAAGGTCGTACAGTCCTAAAAATGATATAATTGAAAATTTTATCAAATTTCGCAAAAAATGACACCACCCACAGCTCCGTACACCAAAGTATAAAAAAGTAATTAGCGCCAGAAGTTGGCAAAATCAAAAAAATAATTTTTGTACAGAAGGTTTTAATTTTTGTAAATGTATGAAAACATTATAAAACCTATACAAATTTGGTATCCCCTTAATCGTACCAACCCAAAGAATAAAGTAGACATGTCATTTGATGTGCTCAGTGAAAGATGTAATATCCAAGCCCACAAGAAAATGGCGCAAATGCGTTTTTTCACCATTTTCACTGCATTTGGAATTTTTTTCCTGCTTCTGAGTACATGGCATGGAATATTTAATACCATCACTATGAAGTGCAATTTGTTACGCAGAAAACAAGCCGTCACACAGCTCTTTACGTGTAAAAATAAAAAAGTTATAGATTTTTGAAGGTGGGGAGTGAAAAATGGACATGAAAAAACAGGAAAGGGCCCGGTCCTGAACCGGTTAAAGAAAACATCTACCACTGTATATAATTATTTCTACTTTCATGGACAGTGTACAATTGTATTGCAGTATATTGTAAAAGTGATCAGACCCCCAAGGGTTCAAGTAGTAAAGAAAAAAGATATGAAATAAATTTAAATCACCCCAGTTTGCCTAGAACACATGTAAAAATAAATAGCGGCAAAAAAAAAAAAGAATGTAAAAATGTAAAATTATAAAAAGAAATAGGTATTGATGCGTCTTAAAATTTAAAAACAGTTATTCCAAGTGATGAACCCCATAACAGAATACAGCACTTAAATGTCCGAATTGGCACTTTTTTCCAATTCTGTTTCCAGTAAAATTTTAAAAAAGTGATCAAAAGGTTGTACTGTTTCCAAAATGGTATCAATGAGAACGTCATTCAATCCAGCAAACAATGACACAGCTCCATACACTGAAGTTCCAGCTGTCAGAAGGTAATTTTTTTGAATGCAAGGTATTAAACAGAAGTAAATTAACTATAGTTAAATATAAACTATATAAATTTAGCATCACTGCGATCATACTGATCCAAAGAATTAAAGCAAGGTGTCATCTCCACCACACATTGAAAGACATAAAAATAAACACCATCAGAATATGGAGCAACTGTGTTTTTTTGCCAATTCCACCACCATTTTTTTCCCAGCACATGGCACAGAAGGTTGCCACTAAAAAATAAAATTGTCTTGCATATAAAAAGCCAACATATAACTTTGAAAACATAAAAATCTAACAGTCTAACAGTCTATAGCTTGTGGAAGGAAAGGAGTAAAAAAAACGAAAATGCAGCTCCATGTATGAGATGCAATGAGTACCATGTTCTTATGATTATGGCTCTTTTGGTTCTTATGGTTGTTATGGCTGATTACTGTTGGAGCATCCAGTGCAAATGTCCAATCCCATATTGAACTTTCTACAGGAAGAAGAACGAAACCAAGTGGATTTGCATAAAAAAAATTCCAATTTAACATGACCTGGCTAGAAAACAGGCTACTGCAAGCCACCTTACCGGAAGGATTAATATCTCTGATTTACGACTACATTTTAGCCCAAGGGCATACGGTCAGCATTGCATATTTTAAAGGTTGAGAGAATGATCTCAATATCAGTATTAGCCCAACACAGATACAGATGATCCATCTCAGATCCCTCTGCTTTTCACGCTTTGTTAAAATCCAGGTAAATTCATGTAAGCTCATGACACAGTGGCATAATACGGCGGTAGCCCTGGTGAAAAAAAGATTATTAGTGACTGACACTTCTTGGAGATGTGGTAACAATGGAGACTCCCTGGGACATATTTTTTGGAGATGCCCTAAGCTTCATTGCTTCTGGCAGGAAGTACAATCACACATTACTACCATAACAGGAAAGAATATCTCTTTGAGTCCTGAATCTGTGTTTCTCTGGCTCCCTAGCAATTCATGGAACTTTGCCACTCACCTGGTTCAAGCAGCCAAATTAACCATACCCCCTAAATGGCTGCAAAAAGACCCTCCCTCCATTAAAGAATGGCTAGAGGAAGTTGCCAGCTGGGAAATGAGGAACCACAACAAGTTTGCAAAACTGTGGCTCCCGTGGAAAAAATTCTGGAAACCGTCAACAGCTAACACACAACTGGATACTTGATCCACTATGGGGATATCTGATTCTACTGTTTCTGGCTCCAGCGTGGGTAGACTTATTTATTATTGCGCGGTCTTTACTTAATTTAGATTACTGAAACTGACTTATGTTCTATGGATGGTTAAGCGAGTATGTGTATACTCTGATTGGTGTGTACTTACTTTTGTTTGGTTTAAAACGCCCCCCTGCTAATTCAACATGGCACCCTCTCCTAATACCCACACTCACAACTACTGAATGAGCAGGCCTGATTATGCTCACAAATCAACATCATCAAGAAAGACAAGACCAATATATATATCTCTGTTTTGTATATTCCCTTTGCTATCCCTTCATTGTACCCCTGGTACCCCCCTCCCCACACCCACCCCGCCCAACAACATAGAAAAACTCCATGCGGCAACACATTTTGAAAATGATAGCTTGAATATTTCTCTGTACCTCATGCTTGTACATTACAGTTTTGAGAAATTATATTATATGCCTACAGTTTGTTATCGCTTTTTTTCTCAACAAAAACAATAAAAAGATTTATAGTAGAAAAAAAAATGTCCAAGAACACCTCATTGCAGGAAATCAACAACCTGATGGAAAGTCTCTAGTCTACAGCCACAAAATAAGTGTAATATATGTGCCTGATTCCTACTTTGTCTGCAGATTGCTGCTTAGGTGGCTTTAATTTTCTGTGGGTTTTGTGTGTGTGAACTGTAGCTAGGTTGCAGCTGTGTTGAGATTGATTGAGCCACACTCAGCTCTCTCAACTCAGCCCTGTCCAGCAAGGGTGACTAGAGCTCCTGGAGGTGGTGTCCAGGAACTCCTTTGTATATCTGCCGAATCCTGTTACACATTGCTGATTCTACTAGTCTCCTTATATATTTCCCTAGTGCTGATTGTTATTGCTTTGCTATTCTGTGTATCTGACCTCTACTACTTTACTCAACCTCTCTCTAGTGATTCTATTCTGTTGTTTGTCCCTCAGTTTTGTGTATCTTCCAGTGTGTTCCTGCTTTCCCTGTCTTTATTTGGTCTCATTGCCTTAACCCATTACTGTGTTCTTCTGTGAATACTGGCCTCTCATTTCCTGTTACTTGTCCGCTCCACCATCCATCACCTGACAGTAAGTTGCCACCGTCACCTTACAGGGTCTCTCATGGTCTATTAGTGAGATTCCTGATAGCAGGTTTTCCCTTATCATGGTGGTTTCTCTTCTTTAGGCAGTTGGTAGCTTGCAGGGACGTCGCAAGGGTAAGTTAGCCACTGCTTACCCAGTCTGACAGCTATACAATATTGAGTAGCGTATAAGTTATAATTAGAGATGAGTGAGCACTTCAATGCTCGAGTGCTCGTTACCCGGGTCGAACTTTTCCCGATGCTCGAGTGCTCGTATCGAATAACGAACCCCATTGAAGTCAATGGGAGAATCAAGCATTTTTCACTGAAAGAACACATTAAAAGAACACTAAAGAAGAACACATTGCACATGTTTGTTGATGTTTTCACTGAAAGAACACATTGCTGATGTTCCATACATCTGCTAACTTATCCGAAAACACGCGTGCCGAACGGTGTTCTTCACAGTAGTATGTGAAGAACACATTGCAGATGTTTCCATACATCTGCAATGTGTTCTTCACACATATTGTTCTTCCCATATTATTGTGAAGAACACCATTCGGCATGCGTGTCTTCGGATAAGTTAGCAGATGTACGGAACATCTGCAATGTGTTCTTCACTGTGTTCTTGACTTTAATGTTTTCACTGTTTTTATTGTATTCTTCACTGTTCTTCACTGCATTTCGTTAAGTAAATGCTCGATCTCAAGCCGGCGAGATACTCGTCCGAGCAACGAGCCGTTTAGTTTCGAGTACTCTAGTACTCGAACGAGCATCAACCTCGGACGAGTATACTCGCTCATCTCTAGTCATAATGTTGCAATGCTAGATCACCAAAAGTAAAGCTGTCATTTGATTTACCATCAAAATCAAGCATGATAAAACAGGGGCACTTACTCATAGATCCTTGACTGGTAATCTTGCCCATGGCCTTCTTCTTTCTAAAATAAACTATTAAAATTATGCTGATACGGCAAAAGGTCTCCATGGGGGCTTTACCAGATCCCTCTGTGCTGTAGCTTCACTGACTATTACATTGTCTCCCCCTCCCCCTGCTCCCTTAGCACATCCCACTTACACTGCCTGATGTAATTGCATGGCAGCAGAGGAAGTATCAGCACATGATAGAAGGGAGGAAGTGCTCCTGCACAATGTGGCAATGAAGCTACAGCTTAGAAGGGTCCTTCTGTTTCATTAGCATAATATTAAAAGTTGATTTTAGAAGAAGGGGGGCCATAAATAACAAATATAAGAAGATTACCATAGTCACAGTGTCGCGATCTATAAGCAAGTGTCCCTGGTTTATTATGCCTGTAGATTTCCTTTAACTCTGGCTTTGAAAGAGAGGGCAAATGTTGCTTTTGGGAAAATAACCTTGGGGAAAAAACTCCAGATTCATTTTCTGTACTGTGAGACCTGTCTTTATCATATGTTTTTATTTTATACATCAAACTTCTTTTTGAAAGTATGAACAAACATATTATATAATTTAAATACAGGTCTTGCAGTAAACCACATTTGGCAGTTGTGTACTAGTAAGAAGTAAGGAACGATCCATTCTATACATACATAACCAAATATATATGGCCTAAGTATTTAAAATACAGTAAATATAATATATATTTTACAAATATTGCTGTTTTATTCTCAAATTTGTTTGATTTTTTGTTGTTGTATGTTGTTTGTTTGAAATGAAATGATATGCAATTCCATGTTAAAAATTTAATGTTAGCAACACAAAAATGCCAATTCTTAAGAATCCTCTTCAGCAGTAAATAATAAAAAGCTGAACTTGTTATTTGTTTCAAGGAGTCATCAATAGGATGTTATCAAACATTTATGGTATATGCGTAAGTTGCTGATTCATACATATATAACCGCGTTCTTTGTTATTGAGTTTCCTGGCACTACGTCATGTCAATATGTTATAAAGGAGACCAGCAGGAGAACATAAAATTGCTAATATCATTGTGTTGATTTATTGTGTTTTCAGGTTGCTGCTCTGAAATATCTACCTTCAGTTCTACAAGATGTGGAGACAGTGTTTGATGCCAGACTGCTTAGGTAACTAATAAATAAATCTTATTTACTGTCAATGTCATAGGAGTCAGTTGTAAAAGGCACTTGCTAGTTTGGCCGGCTGCTTCTCCCTCGCTGTGTAATCTTTCAGTTGTAAAGGTTAATACAGTTACCAATATAGATTATAATTAATTACAATAATTAGAAACCAGTCATCTTCATTACTAAAATAGCAGTTCACAGATGGGTAGAAATATGGAAGAATCTAGTTCTGGTTTTGTAAGTAGCATTAAAGGTGCAGTTGTATCTTAAAAGTTAAATGCCATCAGTTTAAAGGGAACCTGTCACTAGGGACTTTATTTCAATAACGGAGCCCATTACAGATTCATTGCAAATATGTCTTTCTGTCATTTCTAAGCATTTCCATTACAATATAATTGTCTGTTATAACTTACCTTGCACCCTGACAGAAACCTCTGATAAGTCCCAGGGGTTGAGATTTGGTTTGGATGCATTCTTTCAAAAAACAACATGTGACTTGTCTGTGCTGCAGACTGCTCAGCTTTCAGCCCCCATCTTTGTCCTCTTGTACTGCTCCTCCTGGAACTTAACAGATGATTCTGTAAGGGTGCAGGGTGTGTTAAAACACACCATTATGTTGTAATGCAAATGCTTAATGAAAGCAGAAAGATATATTTGCAATGCAGCAGTAATGGGCTTCTACAAACTGTCTTTAGTGAACAAGAGGTCCCTGGTGACAGGTTCCCTTTGAGGATGATGGAGTCCAGTTTCTGGCGCCCAAAACTACTTTGAGGCTCCATAGCAGTTGTGTAGAAATACCTTACTTCAATGCCTTCCCTGCATGTTAATACTCGTAGCATCTATGGTGTTTCCCACTAAAGGTTGCGACCTGGCCAGTACACTACTGGCTTGACCGATTTTTACTATTAAACCTGTTATTTGTTTTTTTACAGGCTTGTATTTTTTGTTTGTGGTGACAGCTCTTAGGGTATGCTTAGATACAGCATTAGGGTATGCTTAGATACAGCAGATGGAAGTCATTTATTGAGATGAATGGACTCAATGTTTGCCAAGCAGACAATCCATCTAATTGAAGCCATTAGCCATGACTGTAGCTGGCCAAGGGGACACCCCTGGCCAATTATAGCTTTAGCTAGGGGTGTTAATTTGCCAGATTTGCTATTCGACAGCTAAACCGGCAATATTTCCGGGGCACGCAGGGCGTACCCAAACCCTGTACCCCAACAGAAAGGTTGGGTCTGCTCATCATGAAGTTTATTTTACAGCATGTACATGGATATCTGAATACCGTTTTAAGATGCATGAAATGTAAAAATACTTTACTTTAAAAGAATGGAGTTTGTTTTATCTCCTATTTGGGGCCTCTTGATTCCAGTCACTATGTTTTGCTGTCTATGGAATTTCATATCAACCGAGGTGGCACAATGCTGTTATAATACAAATCCACCAAGATGTGTCACATTGCCCTGGTATATGTCACTATCTAGCACTAGTTTACATTTCTAAAGTCTAAATGTTTACTGATCAGTACCTAAAGATCTGCAGTTTTCCAGGTTGCTTGCATGATTTTCAGCTCATCTCCATTATGATTTATCCTAAGTCTATTTATGCTGTAATATACACTCACCGGCCACTTTATTAGGTACACCATGCTAGTAACGGGTTGGACCCCCTTTTGCCATCAGAACTGCCTCAATTCTTCGTGGCATAGATTCAACAAGGTGCTGGAAGCATTCCTCAGAGATTTTGGTCCATATTGACATGATGGCATCACGCAGTTGCCGCAGATTTGTCGGCTGCACATCCATGATGCGAATCTCCCGTTCCACCACATCCCAAAGATGCTCTATTGGATTGAGATCTAGTGACTGTGGAGGCCATTTGAGTACAGTGAACTCATTGTCATGTTCAAGAAACCAGTCTGAGATGATTCCAGCTTTATGACATGGCGCATTATCCTGCTGAAAGTAGCCATCAGATGTTGGGTACATTGTGGTCATAAAGGGATGGACATGGTCGGCAACAATACTCAGGTAGGCTGTGGCGTTGCAACGATGCTCAATTGGTACTAAGGGGCCCAAAGAGTGCCAAGAAAATATTCCCCACACCATGACACCACCACCACCAGCCTGAACCGTTGATACAAGGCAGGATGGATCCATGCTTTCATGTTGTTGATGCCAAATTCTGACCCTACCATCCAAATGTCGCAGCAGAAATCGAGACTCATCAGACCAGGCAACGTTTTTCCAATCTTCTACTGTCCAATTTCGATGAGCTTGTGCAAATTGTAGCCTCAGTTTCCTGTTCTCAGCTGAAATGAGTGGCACTCGGTGTGGTCTTCTGCTGCTGTAGCCCATCTACCTCAAAGTTCCACATACTGTGCGTTCAGAGATGCTCTTCTGCCTACCTTGGTTGTAACGGGTGGCGATTTGAGTCACTGTTGCCTTTCTATCAGCTCAAACCAGTCTGCCCATTCTCCTCTGACCTCTGGTATCAACAAGGCATTTCCGCCCACAGAACTGCCGCTCACTGGATGTTTTTTCTTTTTCGGACCATTCTCTGTGAACCCTAGAGATGGTTGTGCGTGAAAATCCCAGTAGATCAGCAGTTTCTGAAATACTCAGACCAGCCCTTCTGGCACCAACAACCATGTCACGTTCAAAGGCACTCAAATCACCTTTCTTCCCCATACTGATGCATACTGATGAACTGCAGGAGATTGTCTTGACCATGTCTACATGCCTAAATGCACTGAGTTGCCGCCATGTGATTGGCTGATTAGAAATTAAGTGTCAACGAGCAGTTGGACGGGGGTACCTAATAAAGTGGCCGGTGAGTGTATATATATAAGTAATATACCATCACTTTATGGATGGTGGAATGCAAGCTGTGGTATCTACTTTATACTAATTCTGAGGCTCACAGCACCTTGAATCACCTCCTCCAACTTTCTTTAACAGTGTCACTCTACTGATTCTCACACCACTGACCTTTTCTCCTACCTGTTTTTTGGCTTTGGCACCCAGTATTGTAATTAAAGGGGTTTTTCCTCTAAACAAGTTAGGCCCTATCCTCAGGATAGTTCCTAATTTGCTGATTGGTGGGGGTCTCAGTGATGGGACCCCCACAGATAACCAGATTGCGGGGTTAATGTACCTCAGTTGGACCACTCGCCACTTCCTGAGATGAGCAGGAGTATACACATATTCGGACTGCCCCATTCATCTCTATGAAGCTGACGGAGATTGACTGTTCTCATAATCTGCGGGGATCTCATCAGGGTCTCTGAGACAACTCACGATCAGCAAGTTAGGCCCTATTCTGAGTCCTAACTTGTTTTGTGGGAAAGTTCTTTACTGCCAGGTTGGTTCTTTAGGCCAGAGAAGTTCACCATGGTCCACCCACCTCCTGACAGCAGAAAGCCTAAATTGAATTAGGATGCCAAAACAAAAAGAAATCTGAAATTGTAGGGGTTAGAGTCAAAAATTATGTAACTAAAACATAATCAGTGAATTAAAATTTACCAAGCCCTATCTGTGGGAATTCAGTACATACAAAGCTATTTTTATTATGGACAAAATAATTCTTCAAGGACAAAATAATTATAAATGCAGGTTAATAAACCAGAAATGAGAAAAAGATTATTAGACAGTTGGCACACATACACTGAGGAAAATGAGTCTTAGTGGGGAGGAGCCTGGAGAGTTGCTTCAAATTTTAAAAACTTAATATGACTTTATTGTCACCAGAATTATTAATCTATGAACAATACACTCCAGGTTACACTGACAATAGCAATGAAGAACATATTAAAAAAAATAAATCTAATTTAACTATCTAAAATCTAATTAAAATATGCAGACATAAAGTAATTAAATCTGCCCGGATGGTTACAACACAAATATGAGAGTGCGATGTTTCCAGAATACAAAATGCTTCCGATTTCTACTACTACAGTATTTACTGTACTTCGCATAGCGCAGTACATGAATGAGCAAAACACACTAATTTTTTATCTTCACCATTCTTTTTTTATTTAACTGTAGTTTTGACAAATGTATAAGCTAATAGGTATGTCTCAAACACAGGATGTCCCTTTGCCAGAATCCCAAGCGAGAATTGGTCACCACAGCTGACATGAGGCACTAAATGGTGCCCATGAGAAGGAAATGGTTTTTAGTGTTAGGTGCTTAAAGGGAATCCGGCATTTGTTTTGACCATAATAAACCGCAGACAGTGCTAAGTATAGACTCTGTAACCATACCTTTGTGGGTAGTAAGTTCCAGCAGGACTGTGAAAAATGAACTTTACAGCGTCTCCATCTCCTACAAGTGCTCAGGGCAGATCTTTTAGCTTGAAGAGCTTTCTGCACTTAACAATGAAATGTTCCACAGCTCCTCATCATGATGGAAGCATCCAGTTAAAATCCTGGCTCTTACTTGTAACAGGGGAGAGAGGCTGTCGAGCAGTACAGGGCAGGAAGCTGAAAGCTCTTAAAGGGGTTTTCCCACGAAGGCAAGTTAGGCCCTATCCACGGGGCTGCACTCGGAGATCTCCATCAGCTCCATAGAGATTAATCGAGCAGAACGGTCATGTGCGCACGTCTGCTCCATTAGTCTGTGCAGCGGCGAGGGGTTGGACGGACACTGTGACCTCCACTGATCAGCAAGTTAGGCCCTATCCTGTGGATAGGGCCTAACTTGCCTTCGTGGTGAACCCCTTTAAGGCTAAATGACCCTCCCAGAGCCATTCCAAGAGCTACTGACTGCTAATTTTACTTTTCACAGTACTGGAAGTCCTAACAACAAACACAAAGGTATAGTTACATAGCTCTTCAGGGCTGCCAGGTAACCCTGTCTATAGACAAAGCAAGACAACTCAATTTACATCAGAAGGAAAGGGTGGTTTGGGGATGTTGGCATTTTTCAATAGTACATGGTAATTATAATAAGGTTTTCCCCTTTCTGATAAACTTTCAATTGGAAATTTCTTCTGAATTCCCCCTTGCTTGCCAGACAAAAAGCTGTCACGTGAGCTAAGTGAAGATAGTTGCCTTCATCCACAATGAAAAATGGATAGGAGAAAGGAAACATAGATATAGAAACTTAAGGCTGAAATAAGCATTAGCAGATTACACGTTATATAATATCCAGAAACAGTGTTATTCATCATGTATACAGGTTGTACTACTGAATGGTTTTAATGGGCAGGGGTTGAGGATGCACTGTGCCCTGAACCAATTTTATTTAATGATCCTGGTTCCCTATCAGAACCATTGCAGGTGGCGCCACCATCTTGGTTTTGATCGTCTCTACCTGTGATGTCATCAGGGAGCTATTAGTTGCTCCAGGACCTGTCAATGCTAAAGACACATAATAGTGTGCCAGAGGCACACTTACATATTTATATCACATTTTCTATGTACTGCAATGGGTAATGGTATTGTCTGCAAGAGAGCTGAAGCGGTAGGTTCAAATCCTGTCTGACCAAAAGGATCTTGGGCGTTATTTATCATTATGTTTATTTTTTAGCTTCGCTGCCCATGAGATTTATTAAAGTGGCTTTGGCCTTTTAATAAATGTTCATTTGCTCTACTTGATGTCTGTGATGTTTTTTTCAAAAAAGTCTTAAAATGCATAAAAGTCCTAGAAGATACACCAGTAAAGGAATGGAGTAACTATGATACATTTTATGGAACTTTTTGCATAGTCATGAATCACTGTGTTTTACTATCAGTAGTTCTATGTTTACGTCACATTAATGAAGTAGTGGAAACAGTTCAGTCTTTTTTATGCCAAAAGTGCCCATCAAAAACAATGATAAATAACCTCCCTTATGCCAGTTGAGGCCCTCAGAGATGTAGAAATACCATATATGGAACGGTGATGGCATTTCCCTGATGCTGTTGGTTTCTGATCTGTGGACGCATCTACTCAAAGGGTTCCATATAATTGGAAAAATTACTGCATATCCCCTATTTATATATCATCCCATGCATTTAAAGTGCTAAAAGTTAATCACTGTTATACCACAAAAGAAGGGACGACAGTCTATCCCTTTCTATATGTGCAATATGCAAGACCGTTAAGAAATTCTTAGTGCATATTAGCTGTACACCGCGACCTCCTGCCTCTGCCCTAACTAACCGCCCGAACACACGTTTCGGCACGCTGCCCAGACAAAGGTGAATGTGACTGATACCAACTCTTTATTAAAGGAATGTTGGTAAAGAGGTAGCGTAGACATGATATGATGATGATGATGTTTTAGGTTCTGTGACTACAATTTTCAGTTTTCCGCTAGCCCTGCCCTGATGTTATTATGTGTCCCTCCAGTAAAGTGTACTGGTCCAAACTATTTTTTGTTTTGTAATTTTAACATAATAAAATTTTGATGTCTTTTGGGTTATAAAAATTGTTGGCTGTTTTCAGTATAGGATGTATATAAAGGGTTCCATAAAACGTTAGTCCTCTTAGTGAATAGAGCGGTCCGTATTTGAGAAGGGGGTGTCTGTGATTCAGGGTCCCCTCTCCTGGCCGAGCCACAGACTGCAGTCACAGTAAACCAGCCCTATCTCTAAAATTTTTCCAAAGTAGCTGTTTTTTCTTGGTGAGACAAGAATGTTGACTATACTTTCACAATCCATACAAAGAAACAAAGAGAAGGACACTAAACCTAGCAGGACGTCCCAAACACTTTTGTATTTATTTGTATATATTTTTAAAAACAAGAAAATAAATTCAGCTCCCTGTTTTACATGGAGTCTTGAACATTCCCATATACCCACTAGAAGGCATTGTGTAGTTTCACACGAGGTATTACAACATGTAACCACTGCCTTTTATTATTATAGCCAACTTCTATACGAGTTCTACACGTGCATTCCCCCTGAGAAACTACAACAGCAAAAAGTACAGTCTATGAATGAAATTGTTCGCAGTAACCTGTTCAAGAAACAAGGTAAGTCATGCAATACTTTTTTGTAAACTTGACATCTAGAAATAATTACTTGTATACTTCTACATTATATGAAGAATGAACATTGTGACATCCTGCTTCATTCAGGACTCTTTCTTTTGTTCACTTATAGTTATAGGTGTCAGGACTTCAGAATTGTGTGTGGCGCAGTACAATAAGCATCTATCAAAGAAGCAACTAAATTAATTTTTACATTGGTTCTACTATAAAGGGAACCTGTCAGCAGAAACTGACCTAGTAATTAGGTTAGAAAACAGTATAACATATCCCCCTGCGGACTTTGTATGTTCTTTTAGTGCAAACTGCTTGCATATGTATTCAGGAAGTGTCCGAGAAACAAATATGTCGCTCCCCACACATTTGTGTCGCAGCTGCATTTGTGTTACACGCCGTATGTTAAAGGAGCACCAAAGAAAAGTTGATGCACTCGGAGCAGTGTAGGGAGCGCCAGATTCATGAAGAACGGCACCACAAATCGTTAATCTGGTGCACCTAGACATTCCACAGGCAAACTGCACGTACTGTTTTTGATAATTGTGGCCCGTTGTCTTTCGCCATCCAGCCAGAAAATCAACTTTAAAGTGAGATGTGAAGGAGGTGGAGAGCTCAGTAATAAAGTTGTGTGCAGAATCCATCTATTTTGTTGCAATTGACAATCCTGCATCTAGAGACATCACAGCCCTCTCTCCAGTAGACTAAAGAATGATCTCAATCGGAGCAGAGGGGATGTTGTGAGGCAGGGAGAGCATGACTTCACTTCCAAACTCTCTGCCTTCATGACTTTATACAATCAATTTTCATCACTTTTTTATTGATTTGGTCTTCCAGGAGATGCTACCAGGCTGGGCCAGTGATATCACTGTCCTTATGTCACCGGCGTCCTCCCTCCTGCTGAGCGACATATCCACTTAGCAGGGGCTGGGGGACGTTGCACTCATTCCCTATAGGCTTCTGCTGCCTCCGCTGAGCGTATTGTGTCGCTCAGGAGGGAGCAGGATGGAAAGACTAGATCTTGTGAAGTATGCAAAAACCTTTTCCAAGGTGTTAAATGGAAAACAATGCCTCCTATTGCTATCTTGAAAGGCAACCCCCTTATCACCAAGTATGACCTACAAGAAGTCTAAAGATATGGTGTGGGATTAAGCCAAACCAGTATATCTATTCTTGCTACATCTTTGCATCCTGTCCTTTTCACAAGAAAGTCGTAAACTGAGCAGATGGAGGCAACATCTATGCCTCTGCCAGTATATGTCAATGGCTACACTCAGCATATACGATGGGACTCCGATGTATACACTGAGCATATACTAAAAGCAAAATGTGATCCCAGCCTTACCACTGCTGGTACCTGTTATACAGTAGTAACTTCTCTCTACCTGACATCTGTGATTTGAGAGCATATTGCAATCCCCAGAGTGTTTGAGATGATGATGATAAATTCATGTAGCCATTACTATGCAGGTTTCTCATTAATTCAGACTAAATTTACTTTTTTCCTTGATTTTAATACACTTTTTTCCATATTCCTTTTCACTTTTTTTCCCAATCATCTTAGTCAAGATTCTGTTACAAACTAAATATTCACCAGATGCTGTGCCCTACACAGTAGTCAAGATCTTGAAGATGCAATTAGCAGTTCAGGGCATTCTCTTATTAGATGACACATAAAAACATGAACTAGAATATGATTACACTTTTTATTTCCATAATTACTTTATACAGTATCATTCTAAATAACATTGTGTCGTAATGTGTTTCCTTAAAATGGATTGTAGAAATTCATAAGTGATAAATCAAAAAATTTGCTGGACCTTTTACCAAGACAAACCAGTTCCTTGCTTCCCAGGCATGAGAAACACAGACTCTTTAGTGGAGAAGTAGTGCCTGTGAGTTTATCTATAAAGGGGATGTCCTGAGGGAGACATACCCCCAATTAAGTAATAAATCTACATTTTGTGACCTGCTGTAAATAAGGTTTGCTTGACATCAGTAGTCCACTATGTACAGGAGGAATGATAAGGTTTCTAGCCATTATGCGTGTCATCTCTGTTGTGTTTATATAATTTTGCAGTGCTCTTTGAGCTGAGGTTGGGGCTCTTTGAGCTGCTGTGACTCCTTGCCCCCCCCCCACCTTCTGTATAGATTACCTTCCATGTAATCTGACATTTCCAGGGGCTTAACTACAGGGGTAGCAACCATAGCAGATGCTATGGGGCCGGCAGTGTCAGGGGGCCTTGATCTTTGGAATATTGGGTGTATATGGCGCTGTATGTATGTGTGCTTATTCTGTATACATGTATATATGGTGTGTTTATACTGTTTGTATGAGTGTATAAATGTGTGGGATTGTAACTCACATGTCTGAATAAACAAATATTTTTAAGGGGGTAATGGAACCCAATTCAGAGGTCTAACCTAGCCTGGTTACGCCACTGCTTCTGTCCATCTTGCTAACAAGACAAATTCAGTATGAAAAGCAAATTAGAAAGGAGGATGATGATAGCCAAAATATTAGACATTGAAGCTCTTAAAGGGGTTTTCTCACAAACAAAAGTTGTCTCAGTGCTGAGACCCCTTAGATTGCGAAAACGAGGAGTCCGATGTTGTTCTACATACCACTGTTGGACCCCTTGTCACTCCGTCAGTCTAATAGAGCAGACGGCCGCGCATGACATTCTGCTACATTAATCTTGGCGCTCGGCAATTTCCATAATCTCCATAGAGAGTAATGGAGCAGAACTGTTATGCGTGGCCGTCTGCTCCATTAGTCTGATGGATTAACAAGAGGTTCGACAGAGGTACATGGAACCCCATCAGACCCCTTGTTTTTGTGATGTGTGGGGGTCTCAGCACTGAGACCCCCACTGATCAGCAAGTTAGGCCCTATCCCATGGTTAGGCCCTATCCCATTTGTTTGTGAGAAAACCCTGTTAATAATATATGTTACAATGTTTTTTTTTTCCATTTATTTGTACTACTGAGTTATGCAAAGTTTCCTGAAAAGTTAGTGAACATTTTAAAACTGTAATTTATGACCATCATGAAAATTGCTCTAAAACTATCCAATTCTTCGGATCTGCGCTTTGTTTTAGATTTTTCCACGTACAAGGTCTAGTAATTCTACTGTCATCCACATTGATACATTACATGAGAATCGCTTCTGTGTATAACTTTCTATATATTTGGAAGGCTTTGTATTCATAACTACCCACAGCTGTGATGTTGTTCCTTCATCTTTTTGGTGTATTTTCATTGATGGCCATAGATCTTGCATGTATAGTTTTTATCTTTTTCTGTTTCTCACATTTTTTTATGGAAAGCAGTTTTATCTCGCCCTTACAGAGGTTGATTCCTCCTGAGATCTATTATTATTTGGCAGAACTTATTTAAATCTTCTGTAGAGCGCTCTTGTGTAAACTAAATCATCTATAGGGATAACAAACATAGTATTTAGTCCGATTCTGTGATGTCTCCTACTCATTTATGATAAGGTAACGTTCATTCTGTGCTATAGGAAGTCAGAGGAATGTGCTTATTGTATCCTGCAGTCTCCTTTTTCAGCTAAAGAGCTTTCCATTAAATTCTACACGCTTAGGTCTCAACAGGTGTCTGCTTCAATAGTGTTTGGCTGGCTAGAATAAGAAGATGATTATGTAGTCTCTATCAAATAGCTTTTTTGGGACCAAGATCTATAATAATGACTGGCTGCCATTCAGAAACCTCAATCATAAATGTATGCTGAGTGGTAGATTTCTCAGATACAAACCTCATTCTAACCCTACCATTACCCAAGCTTGTAGCTTCCAAGTTCAGGGAAATCGTATGTTCTCAATTCAGTGCCAAATCCTAATGACTTAACAAATGCAACAAAACATTGCCAGCCATAGCTCCCCTATAATACAGAACACTTATCTCCTTCATTGTCTTGCATTTTCTCTAGCCTAACATGAATTTATAGATAAGTATCCCAGGAACTGGGAAGATGGTATTAACCCAACCAGGGTGCCATTACATCCCTCAAACCTAGAAAGGGTCGTAGTTTGCTGTCTTTTCAGCAGGATTTTTATTTCACCTATAATTGGCATCTACATGTAGAAAAAAAGCTGAGAAGGGTAGAGCTGTCTGTGAGGGTAGAGCCCTCTTCATACACAATTGAGGAGGGAAGGGGGGCCTCTATCATACACCAGTGCTCAGATGCCAGTGTACAGTAGAGACCATGACTAGCAATAACAATTTGTTATGCAGAAAAAAAGCCCTCATACAGCAAAAGGGCTTTATTTGAGTAAAGATATATATGAACTAAATATGTGCTACAGATTTGAAGACTCACAATTACATTATTCTATGAATTCCACAAAAAATAGGCAAAATGGATGGTCAGAAAACAGACAAAGATTAATGCCAGCGGCTCGAAATAAGACTTATAGCTAGCACAGTTGAAAGGGCAGGCAAACCTTGCATGACATGTTAGAGTCCCAGTTCAGATATTGATTTGACCAATTCCCTGACATCCAAACAAATCAGACCAGCAAGTGAGAAGTATGAGTGATGGAAGAATCTGTCCACTATTGTCCTACTTAACCATCAGCAGCCCAGAACGATATCTACAGGAAACAGACAGGTATGGTGGAATTCAAATCAGCTAGGAATGGAGTAAATGAGTGTCCAGACTAGTGAGGACAAAATGGAAACTAAGAACAAAATCATACTCATCAGCCAATCCTGAGTTGTGCTGCATGACACTGAATCCCAAATGGGAACAGACGATGCACCAGCACCAGTCCTGCCCTTGCCCAGCCCCCTTTTGACGGCCTTCTTGAAAATATTAGTGAAGCAGCCAAAAACCTCAAAAGGTTTTGCACATACCCAATATTCATTGAAACGTGTCATGAAACATGTGTACAAGGTAGGCAAATTCCTCTACACTTTTCTGGACTTCAGGCAGGCATGTCTAAAGTGTAAGCAGTAAAAGTCAGGTAAGGGATTTATGTTCTGTGGGAGAAATACTTACTGTACAACACTTGATTCCTAACAGTTTTAATCCTCAAAGTGCGTCAGTATAATTAACATACTTTGGTGTGTGAAAGTAAAGCTTGTGTAACTTCTGCAGCATTTCCGCTAAGTAGCTTATTAGAATGTAAATCCTCAAGTTGCTAAATTATTCTAGAAACACAGACTCCATTTAACAACTTAATATTAAATAAATTTCGATTTAAAGGGAAATCAGCCCTAAATTGTCCCGTTACTTGATCTGTTACTAAAATTAAGAAGTGTTTGAGGCTTGTAGAAGTCTTTAGGAACAATAGTTTAGTTGTCTGCGTGAACAGCACTGTAGGGCATATTGGTGTTTTTTATATATTTATGTTAGCCAATCAGTGGCTAACACAAGTCATCACTGCAAAAGCTGGCTGAATGCCCCCCCCCCCCCCAACAGCTAACTGGACCGTTAGAGTTTTATTATGTTCCAGACCCCCAGTATATACAGTTTCACCAAAATTTTACAGCACATGCAAACCTCTTTAACCGCTAGATGCCGGATTCAACTTTTCCAGTGGTTAATTCACATCAAGACAGATGTTTTTACCTGATATAAAAAATAGTTTTCATGGTGGCTCAGATATGGTTGGGTCAGATTCAGTGTGCCAAGTAGGCTTTTTACAACAGATTAACTTTTATGGAATTGTGAATAAATACTAAATCTCTTTTTATATAATCCTTTCAAAGCAGTTTTCTCTAGTATTCTTCAGCTTTAGATCCAGCTCATTGAGCCAATACAAGCAGTTCTTAATATCGAATGGAAACATCATTGAAAATTCCCATTTGTTAACTTTCAGTAATACAGTTCTGTGTATCAGGTGACTGCTTGAGCCCCAAAACTAGGAGCAGATCCTATGACCTTGTCTGAGTTTGTGCCTCGGGCAGTCTTCTCTTCCAGCATGTGAATGGTTCTCATGCACCTATGACACATGGGACATAAACAACAGACGTAGGGCCTTTTGTTTGTGGGTCAAGATATGAACACGTGTGTACTAAGCTTTACATTGCCATGTGTAATACATTGAAATTAAAAAATGATGCGTTTAGTAAAATAAAAGGTAAAAGGAAATTTTAAAAATAAAACAAATCTATTTACTCAAATTTAAGCTGACCCTGATATAAGTAGAGGGACCTAATTTTACCACAAAAAAATTAAAAATAGATACCAGGAAAATTACATTAATTTTCGGTAGGCAGTAGTCTCCACTCACTAAAGAAATGTCAAGCAGCATCCTCCCCTCACTAATAAAATGTCCAACAGCATCCTCCCATACATCATATACAGAGGACTAAAAGTTCTACACAGCCTTCCCGACAGTAGCAGGGGAGGTGTGGAGGACTACACATCCCAGCTTAGCATCTCATACAGCAGCAGCATGGTTCTCAGGGGTCAATGACCTCCAGTCCTCAGTCCGGTCCCACTCTGTACAGCTATCAGTCCTCCCCTCAGCCTTCAGCTGCACCGATACTTTCACCCACCGGCTCCCCTTCAGCTATTAATCAGTAGAGGAGCACAAGCTCAACCCCAGACACCGAGCAGTTGCGGACAGTCAGGTAATTGTTGTACACTTGCAACATGGTCACTGTTAGGAGAGGAAGAGGAGAGGCCAGCCGACAGCTACAGCATTGCAAGAATGTCTCTATGCCCTGCCAATGGCCCACCCAATGTCATGGACCCCGGATTCTGCCTGCTCACTCTACTATAATTAAATACCACATCTTCAAGATACTGCTACATCATAATGCCATAAAGTGGCTTCCCAATGTGGTAGACTGTACCCTCTGAAGAAGTGTTGAGGTGTCCTGTTGCCACACCGTATTTACATCATGGGTAAGACGCTTGTCTTATTATATATGTCCAGAGTACCTGAACTATGGGACCTTGTTAGTTCTATGTTACATAGGCATGGACCTTAGGGATATTCCCCTAGCTATTGGACAGTACCCGGATGGTGTCTCTTGGTTAGGAGTAGTGGCAGTGGACCGCAGTTACTGTTTTTTTCTAACATTATTCTTGCTGTGATTACTTATTTGTATGTTGTTGTTTTGTTTAGTTTTTTTTTTTATAAAGGAATGAAATAAAGATACATGAATGTCATGTTGCTTTTAATGAATAGTATTGCTCCTTCTTTTTTCTTTTGATATTTACTCGAGTATAAGCTGAGTGGTTCAGCTTATAATTATATATACAAGTGTGATGAGACAGGAGAACTAAGAGAACTGTGCAAAGTTTTCCGTAATTTATGTACAAGTCCCTTCCTTTCACATCCCATGGGCAAAACATTGCAGGATATTACTGTAAACCTCTTAAAAAAGATGAGGAGTTTATGAACTGAATCAATACAAATGGATTGTGTTAATGCTTGGCGTTAAGCCAAACCTTTAAGATTTACAATATAATTCCATTAAATTCTTCAGGTAAGTGTTGAAGTGGAGTATAAATTCACAATTTGAATCTGCAATATAGCACATAAGAATCCAATGATTTCTTTTAGTGCATGAAAATGACCCACTTAATATAGTTGCTAAAATATTGCAGAACTTATATAGTCTTTGCTTTGTTATCTGTTGTACTTGGCTTCTTTTATCTTGTTATACAACTGTATACTGCACATATTATTCTATAGATTAGTGGAAATTCCTAATTTCTGACAATAGTCCTTTTCCATCACTAGTTGAAACCCTTACTACTCTACTTTATAAACAATTATTAATGAAAGCGATATTAACCCCTTATCACCGACACTAGTTTTCAGCTAAATGACCAGACTCGATTTTTCAAATCTGACATGTCTCACGATAATTGGTTATAACTTCGGAACGCTTTAACATATCCTGGTGATTTTGAGAATGTTTTCTCGTGACACATTGTACTTCATGTTAGTTATAAAATTTAAGTGATAAGTTTTGCGTTTCGTTCTGAAAAAAAGTGAAAATTTGGCAAAAGTTTGTAAAAATTCTTCATTTTCCAAGTTTGAAATGTTCTGGTTTCCAGACAGGAAGTAAAACTACCCAAAAAGTTTGATAATTAACATTTACAGAATATCTGCTTTATGTTGGGATGATATTTTATGCTTCCGGTCATTTTTCTAGTATGTTATGAGGTGCAGAACTTTAGGTGCGATTTTTCTTATTTTCATGAAAATTGCCATTTTCAGCCAATTGCCAGCTTTCAAGTGACTTTGAGAGGCCTAAATAATAGTAAAACCTCATAAATTACCCCACTATAGAAAGTTCACCCCTCAACATATGTAAAACAACTTCTATTAAGTCCATTAACCCTTTAAGTGTTTCACATGGGTTAAAAAATATGGACCTGCGATTTAGAAACTATGGAATTTTTTTGGAAATACATTCATTTAGGCCAAAACTGACATTTTCAGAATAAATTAAATGATGAAACGCACTGCAACGCTTGATGCCCAATTCCTCCCGAGTGTACTGATACCACATATGTGGTGGTAAACTGCTGTACGGGCGCACGGCCGAGTATAGAATGAATGGAGGCGCCGTCCACAGCAGATTTGTATTGTCACATTGTACGACCTATAAATTTTTATTTTTTTTGGTAATGCGATCATATGAGGGCTTATTTTTTATGGGATGAGATACAATGTATAAATAATTTATTTTGGGAGTCTAAAGCTTATTCATGAGATTTTATTAACTATTTCAAGGGGGACACAAACAAAATCATCAATTTTTATTTTGGATTGTGAGCATTTCCCCCCCCCGCTCACCGTAACGTAAAAATAATATTTTATCTTTATTCTCTGGTTCACTACGATTGCGGTGATACCTCATTTATATAGTTTTTCTTATTTTGCTCAATTTTCCTGAGCAAAACCAATATTGGAGAAAATCGCATTGTTTTTACTATTGACAACTTTTCAGGGCCATAACTTCTGTATTTTTCTGTTGTCAGATCTGGTTGAGGGCTTATTTTTTGCGAAAACAGTTGTTCTTTTCAGTTGTATCATATTAGGTACCGTAACTTTTTTTGATCACTTTTTAGAACATTTTTTGTGATGGTGTTTGATGAAAAATTGTATATTATGGGAAGTTTTTCGAGTTTTTTTTTTTACGTAGTTCACCGAGCGGGTTCAATATTGATTTAGATTTATTGTACAGATTAATACGGACGCGGTGATACTAAATATGTACGTGTTTTGTGTTTTATATACTTTATTTGCATTTTATGTGTTACTGGGGAGATTATGGGACTTTTATTTTATTTATTTATTTAATTATATTATAAAAAGATTTCATTTTTTTTTTTTTTACTTTTTTACATTTTCTACTTCTTGGCTTGAATAAGCGATCATCCGATCGCTTATTCAAGCCTTTACACTGCAATACACTTGTATTGCAGTGTATAGTGAAAGTAACTGAGCATGCTGCGCATGCTCAGTTACTTACAGCCCGGTCCTGCCAGGAAGGCAGGACCCGGTGAGAAGAGGAGCCGACAGCCCCGGGTCACTCGTCGGAACCCGGGGCAGCGGCAGGAGGGATCGGATCCCCCGGTAAGCACACCGGGGGGGTCCGATCCACGGGGGACACACTTGCACGCCGCGGTCATGCTTGACCGCGGCGTGCAAGGGGTTAAACACCCGGGATCGGAGTTTTTCCGATCCCGGGTGTTAGTGCCGGGTCTGGGCTGTGATATCACAGCCCGACACCGGCACCAGCGAGACCCGGTGTCCCGAAAACTTCTTCTGATGCGCCGCCGTAGAAAGGCGTCGCATCAGAAGAAGTACCCTTAATGACCGCCGTAAAAACCCGATAGGGCGGTCATTAAGGGGTTAAAGAGGACCTGTCACCCATAACAAAAGCACTAGGAGCTGTTTACTAAAGTAAGCAGCTCCTAGCACTATCTCCGATGCAGCAGTATTACGCTGCTAGCATTATCGGAACCCTACGATAACTATAACAAACACTGCTATAAAGTACAATAGAAACGCCGGACCTCTCTTAAAGTGGTCTGGCGTATTCATGCGATGGCTGGGCTAGGGACGGTGACTGCCGCGTGAAGGCCAGCCTTTGGAGTCGGCGGGTTGGTCCGGGGGAAGATACAGCAGCAATATTTGTTAGCGTTAACACTTCTGCATTGGAGACTTTAGTAAGCAGTTCCTAGTGCTTCTGTTATGGGTGTGACAGGTCCTCTTTAAACATGAAGTATGAAATAGAAAAACACTAACATTTACAAAGTGTATCTACGGTACTTTGTTTTATTGCTTATTTTCATTTACAGATGTTTTATTCAGTTATTTACAGTTACAAGTCTATTAAAAAGAAAATGAATGACTTATAATTTCAATCCTTAATGCAATGCAAATTCTCTTGTATAATTCATACTTGTCAAATCTCCCAGGATGTTAAAAAGGTTAAGAAAGACTCCAGTAAGGTCTGTCTTACTGAAACTCTTGTGTGCCATATTCTCTATACTAAACCCTTCTCTTTTCTGCTGTCACGTCACAAAGAATCTGGAATATAATTTACTAAACTAAGAAGAATGCAAGTGTTTTTTCCCCTTTGTCCACAAGCTAGGGATTGTAATTTCACTTTTTCTGATAACCCAACAGCAATCTGCAAAAACCGGAGACCCATAGGCCCAAATATATGAAAACTAGTGCCATCTGCCTTAGTGCAGTTTACCTCACTCGTGTGCAGTTTGCGCCAGATAATCCAATAGTGTTGCACAGCTTTTCAAAGTGTCAAAGTGCAACCACAACACAACAGTGGTGCAAATACTTAATAAATACAATTGGTGCAAACTTAGACATAAAACTGGCGTAGACACAATAATATACCTGGGTCATAGACTTAACATAGAAAAAACTATGTGCATAAATCTCTAAAAATAGGACTTGAACTGAGATTACAGCCACTGACAATTAACGCAAAAACTTCCATTAAACTAAATACAGACCTAAGTATATAGGGGCTAGAATGCAGACCACCAAAGAATACTTGTGCAAAGAGGCCTGTCACTGCCACACAGGCAACAGAACTAAAAGTCTCTATTGGAAGAGTCCAAAGGAGCCTGTAGACCAGTGGGACCACCGTGGGAGGGTGACCTGTATTCCGGTTACCTGTCCGCTCCACCATCCAGCAGCTGTCAGACGAAGTAAGTCTTCCCTGTCATCTTGTAGGGTTGGTCAGGGACCATCAGTTAGGTTCCTGATAGTGGGTTCGCCCTTGCCAGGGCAGTTGATCTGCTTTAGGCAGGGCCTTAACAGGGTGAGTTTGACAGAAAAGTGGCACTTTTGACAGAAAAGTGATAGCAAAAATTGAATAAAAAGTGATCAAAAGGTCATACAGTCCTAAAATTAGTAGCATTGAAAACGTCAAAAGATGCACAAAATGATACCACCCACAGCTCTGTACACCGAAAAAGTTATTGGTGCCAGAAGATGACAAAATTAAAAAAAAAAAAATTGTACTTCAATACAGTGGTATTGCAGTATATGGTATGAACAATCAGACCATCTAGGGTTAATGTAATTTAGAGGGTTTAAGAAAGAGTGAATTTTTTTTTTTTAAAGTAAAAAAAAATGTAAAAAATGAATAAAATATTAAGAATTAAAATCTCCCCCCCCCTTTCCCAGAACTGTTATAAAACATAATAAAAAGTAAAAATCACAGACACATTAGGTATTGCCGTGTCCCAAAATGCCCAATCTATCAAAATATCAAAAACAGTTATTGCCGGCGGTGACCTCCATAACAGAAAATGGAGCCCAGATTATCCGAAATGCGACTTTTATACCATTTTACATGAGATAAAAAATGTAATAAAAAGTGATCAAAATGTCGCACAGACCTCAAAATGGTAGCAATAAAAACGTCGGCTTATTTTGCAAAAAATAACAAATGACACAGCTCTGTGCATCAAAGTATGAAAAAGTTATTAGCGTCAGAAGATGACAAAAATTTTTTTTCCTTTTTCGTACACATTTGTTTAATTTTTGAAAATGTTTTAAAACGCAATAAAACCTGTATAAATTTGGTATCACCGCGATCATGCCAAACCGTATAATAAAGCAGAGGTGTTACTTTGAGCGCACAGTAAATGTCGTAAAAACTGAGCCCACAAGAACTTGACCCACATGCTCTTTATTTTTCAATGTTTCCACATTTGGAATTTTTTTCCAGCTTCCCAGTACATGGCATGGAATAATAAATAACATCACGGTAAAGTAAAATTTGTTACGCAAAAAAAAAAAAGGCAGGCATAAATAGGCATAAAATAAGCCTCACACAACTCTATGCATGGAAAAATGAAAAAGTTATGGATTTTTGAAGGTGGAGAGCAAGAAAGGAGTGAAAAAACCCTGCGTCCTTAAGGGGTTAAGGGTTCTTAGTCTGAATGTATTTAGTAGTTAGGCCGGCAGTCAATTCATTTTAGTCCATCAGGTTAAGGCACACAGACTTATGACCAATCAGGTTTACAAATTAAACTACGGCATTTTTTTGTCAGCTACTATTTTTGTGTCAACTATTTTATACTCATGGCAAATACTAAAGTATTTAGTAAGTGAATGATCATCACAGGGGTACAGGCCATGTCATTTGTTTCTTTCTCAACTTGGCTGTTGTATCATTTGTGGGAAGTTGTCGTAATAATCTGCATAATCAATAAACGGTAATTAAGTAGATATTCACGCAGCCTTCTAATGCCATTTAATGAGATAATAAAATAATCTAAAACATTTGTTTCATTTTGATTGTCAGTAGAGTGACATTACTTTTAGTAGTGGAAGGATTGATTAAATGTGCGGAACTGCAAATCATGAAGATATATTGGTTGAAATTATTTGTTTTTAGCATATAGTTATATAAACAGATTTTTCTATAATCCTTGGCTTTGCTCGTCTACCAATGTAGGTTATTATCTAAAAGAAGCATTCATAGAATTCTCCTACCCTCTTCATTTGTAATTGTGGTGAGATAAACAGTAGTGCAGTTTACAGGTTAACAATGAAGGATGGGAAGGGTCTAGATTAGAGATGAGCGAACATACTCGTCCGAGCTTGATGCTCGTTCGAGCATTAGCGTACTCGAAACTGCTCGTTGCTCGGACGAATACTTCGCCCGCTCGAGAAAATGGCAGCTCCCGCCGTTTTGCTTTTTGGCGGCCAGAAACAGAGCCAATCACAAGCCAGGAGACTCTGCACTCCACCCAGCATGACGTGGTACCCTTACACGTCGATAGCAGTGGTTGGCTGGCCAGATCAGGTGACCCTGGGATAGACTAGCCGCTGCCCGCGCTGCTCGGATCATTCTGTGTCTGGATGCCGCTAGGAAGAGAGCTGCTGCTGGTCAGGGAAAGCGTTAGGGTGTTCTATTAGAATAGTGTTAGGCAGGAGTGATTCAACAAGAACCCAACAGCCCTTCTTAGGGCTACAATAACGTTATACTTTTTTTTTTTTTGTTTGCTTGTGGCTGGGCTTGCTGGCAGCTAGTACCATATTGTGAGGAATTTGCAGGGGGACTTGCTACCGTTGTGTTTAGCTCTTAGTGACACACATATCCACCTCAAACACCAAAGTGGGAAAATTTATTAGGGGTTTGATTTCAATTAGGCACAGTCTGGCAGTTTCTTTTTATTTTACGTTTATTTTTTCATAACTCAGCGTCATCTCATCAGTGTGCTTTCATACTTGGCTAGAAAATAGCCATAGGAGAATCCAAACGGCTTACTTACGCCTACAGTAGCGTTATATATATTTGATTTCTGGTTGATCTGCTGGTGGCTGTCCTTGCTGCAGTGCATCTACTAGCAAATTGTGAGCAATTTGTAGTGAGAGTTGCGACCGCTGTGTTTTGCGCTTAGTGACGCACATATCCATCGCAAAGACCGAAGTGGGAAAATTTATTAGGGGTTGGATTTCAATTAGGCACAGTCTGCCATTTCCTTTTTTATTTTACGTTTATTTTTTTAATAACTCAGCGTCATCTCATCTGGCATAGTAGTGTGCTTTCATACTTGGCTAGAAAATAGCCATAGGAGAATCCAAACGGCTTACTTACGCCTACAGTAGCGTTATATATATTTGATTTCTGGTTGATCTGCTGGTGGCTGCACTTGCTGCAGTGCATCTACTAGCAAATTGTGAGCAATTTGTAGTGAGACTTGCGACCGCTGTGTTTTGCGCTTAGTGACGCACATATCCATCGCAAAGACCGAAGTGGGAAAATTTATTAGGGGTTGGATTTCAATTAGGCACAGTCTGCCATTTCCTTTTTTATTTTACGTTTATTTTTTTAATAACTCAGCGTCATCTCATCTGGCATAGTAGTGTGCTTTCATACTTGGCTAGAAAATAGCCATAGGAGAATCCAAACGGCTTACTTACGCCTACAGTAGCGTTATATATATTTGATTTCTGGTTGATCTGCTGGTGGCTGCACTTGCTGCAGTGCATCTACTAGCAAATTGTGAGCAATTTGTAGTGAGACTTGCGACCACTGTGTTTTGCGCTTAGTGACGCACATATCCATCGCAAAGACCGAAGTGGGAAAATTTATTAGGGGTTGGATTTCAATTAGGCACAGTCTGCCATTTCCTTTTTTATTTTACGTTTATTTTTTTAATAACTCAGCGTCATCTCATCTGGCATAGCAGTGTGCTTTCATACTTGGCTAGAAAATAGCCATAGGAGAATCCAAACGGCTTACTTACGCCTACAGTAGCGTTATATATATATTTGATTTCTGGTTGATCTGCTGGTGGCTGTACTTGCTGCAGTGCATCTACTAGCAAATTGTGAGCAATTTGTAGTGAGACTTGCGACCACTGTGTTTTGCGCTTAGTGACGCACATATCCATCGCAAAGACCGAAGTGGGAAAATTTATTAGGGGTTGGATTTCAATTAGGCACAGTCTGCCATTTCCTTTTTTATTTTACGTTTATTTTTTTAATAACTCAGCGTCATCTCATCTGGCATAGTAGTGTGCTTTCATACTTGGCTAGAAAATAGCCATAGGAGAATCCAAACGGCTTACTTACGCCTACAGTAGCGTTATATATATTTGATTTCTGGTTGATCTGCTGGTGGCTGTACTTGCTGCAGTGCATCTACTAGCAAATTGTGAGCAATTTGTAGTGAGACTTGCGACCGCTGTGTTTTGCGCTTAGTGACGCACATATCCATCGCAAAGACCGAAGTGGGAACATTTATTAGGGGTTGGATTTCAATTAGGCACAGTCTGCCATTTCCTTTTTTATTTTACGTTTATTTTTTTAATAACTCAGCGTCATCTCATCTGGCATAGCAGTGTGCTTTCATACTTGGCTAGAAAATAGCCATAGGAGAATCCAAACGGCTTACTTATGCCTACAGTAGCGTTATATATATATTTGATTTCTGGTTGATCTGCTGGTGGCTGTACTTGCTGCAGTGCATCTACTAGCAAATTGTGAGCAATTTGTAGTGAGACTTGCGACCGCTGTGTTTTGCGCTTAGTGACGCACATATCCATCGCAAAGACCGAAGTGGGAAAATTTATTAGGGGTTGGATTTCAATTAGGCACAGTCTGCCATTTCCTTTTTTATTTTTCGTTTATTTTTTTAATAACTCAGCGTCATCTCATCTGGCATAGCAGTGTGCTTTCATACTTGGCTAGAAAATAGCCATAGGAGAATCCAAACGGCTTACTTACGCCTACAGTAGCGTTATATATATATTTGATTTCTGGTTGATCTGCTGGTGGCTGTACTTGCTGCAGTGCATCTACTAGCAAATTGTGAGCAATTTGTAGTGAGACTTGCGACCGCTGTGTTTTGCGCTTAGTGACGCACATATCCATCGCAAAGACCGAAGTGGGAAAATTTATTAGGAGTTGGATTTCAATTAGGTACAGTCTGCCATTTCCTTTTTTATTTTACGTTTATTTTTTTAATAACTCAGCGTCATCTCATCTGGCATAGTAGTGTGCTTTCATACTTGGCTAGAAAATAGCCATAGGAGAATCCAAACGGCTTACTTACGCCTACAGTAGCGTTATATATATTTGATTTCTGGTTGATCTGCTGGTGGCTGTACTTGCTGCAGTGCATCTACTAGCAAATTGTGAGCAATTTGTAGTGAGACTTGTGACCGCTGTGTTTTGCGCTTAGTGACGCACATATCCATCGCAAAGACCGAAGTGGGAAAATTTATTAGGGGTTGGATTTCAATCAGGCACAGTCTGCCATTTCCTTTTTTATTTTACGTTTATTTTTTTAATAACTCAGCGTCATCTCATCTGGCATAGTAGTGTGCTTTCATACTTGGCTAGAAAATAGCCATAGGAGAATCCAAACGGCTTACTTACACCTACAGTAGCGTTATATATATTTGATTTCTGGTTGATCTGCTGGTGGCTGTACTTGCTGCAGTGCATCTACTAGCAAATTGTGAGCAATTTGTAGTGAGACTTGCGACCGCTGTGTTTTGCGCTTAGTGACGCACATATCCATCGCAAAGACCGAAGTGGGAAAATTTATTAGCGGTTGGATTTCAATTAGGCACAGTCTGCCATTTCCTTTTTTATTTTACGTTTATTTTTTTAATAACTCAGCGTCATCTCATCTGGCATAGTAGTGTGCTTTCATACTTGGCTAGAAAATAGCCATAGGAGAATCCAAACGGCTTACTTACGCCTACAGTAGCGTTATATATATTTGATTTCTGGTTGATCTGCTGGTGGCTGTACTTGCTGCAGTGCATCTACTAGCAAATTGTAAGCAAATTTGTAGTGAGACTTGCGACCGCTGTGTTTTGCGCTTAGTGACGCACATATCCATCGCAAAGACCGAAGTGGGAAAATTTATTAGGGGTTGGAATTCAATTAGGCACAGTCTGCCATTTCCTTTTTTATTTTACGTTTATTTTTTTAATAACTCAGCGTCATCTCATCTGGCATAGTAGTGTGCTTTCATACTTGGCTAGAAAATAGCCATAGGAGAATCCAAACGGCTTACTTCCGCCTACAGTAGCGTTATATATATTTGATTTCTGGTTGATCTGCTGGTGGCTGTACTTGCTGCAGTGCATCTACTAGCAAATTGTGAGCAATTTGTAGTGAGACTTGCGACCGCTGTGTTTTGCGCTTAGTGACGCACATATCCATCGCAAAGACCGAAGTGGGAAAATTTATTAGGGGTTGGATTTCAATTAGGCACAGTCTGCCATTTCCTTTTTTATTTTACGTTTATTTTTTTAATAACTCAGCGTCATCTCATCTGGCATAGCAGTGTGCTTTCATACTTGGCTAGAAAATAGCCATAGCAATAGGATAGCATCGTTTGGTTTTAAAAACTAAAAAACACAAAAAAAAACAAAAAACACAAAAAAAAGTTAAAAAAAAATTAAAGTTATAACTTTCATTTTCAAAATGTTTAACCCGAGGGCTAGGGGTAGAGGACGAGGGCGGGGACGTGGGCGTCCAACTACTGCAGGGGTCAGAGGCAGTGGTCCTGGGCGGGGTGAGACACCACCTGCTTATGAGGGAGCAGGGGAACGCCGCAGAGCTACACTCCCTAGGTTCATGTCTGAAGTTACTGGGACTCGTGGTAGAGCACTGTTGAGGCCAGAACAGTGCGAACAGGTGATGTCGTGGATTGCCGACAATGCTTCGAGCAATTTGTCCACCAGTCAGTCTTCCACGCAGTCCACCCATGTCACCGAAATCGCCACTCCTCCAGCTCCTGCACCTCAGCCTCCTCCCCCCCAGTCTGCCCCCTCCCAGGAAAATTTGGCATTTGAACCGGCATACTCTGAGGAACTGTTTTCTGGACCCTTCCCACACTCACAAACCACTTGTCCGGTTGCTGCTGAGCAATTTTCCGATGCCCAGGTTTTCCACCAGTCACAGTCTGTGGATGATGATGACCTTCTTGACGTAGTGGAAGAAGTGTGTAAAAAGGTGTCCGACGATGAGGAGACATGGTTGTCAGACAGTGGGGAAGTTGTTGTCAGGGCAGGAAGTCGGAGGGGGGAGCAGACTGAGGGATCGGAGGATGATGAGGTGACAGACCAAAGCTGGGTTGATAGGCCGGGTGAACACAGTGCTTCTGAGACGGAGGAGAGTCCTCGACCAGAACAGGTTGGAAGAGGCAGTGGTGGGGCCAGACGGAGAGGCAGGGCCAGAGCTGGTGCATCAGCGCCAAATGTGTCAACTAGTGAAGCTCCCGTGGCGAGGGCTCCTGCGGCGAGGGCTAGATTTTCAGAAGTCTAGAGGTTCTTTAAGGAAACACCGGATGACCGACGGACTGTGGTGTGCAACGTTTGCCAAACCAGGATCAGCAGGGGTTCCACCACTAATAGCTTAACTACCACCAGTATGCGCAGGAATATGAATGCTAAACACCCCACTCAGTGGCAATAAGCCCGTTCACCTCCGGCCGTGCACACCACTGCTCCTACCCCTGTGTCAGCTGATAGTCAGCCCCCTGCCCAGGACCCTGCCACAAAAACCCCATCGTCGCCTCCACGATCCTCCACAGCATCCACCAGCGTTCAGCTCTCCATACCCCAGACGCTGGAGCGGAAAAGCAAATATAGTGCAACCCACCCACACGCCCAAGCCCTTAATGTCCACATCTCCAGATTGCTTAGCCTGGAGATGCTGCCCTATAGGCTAGTAGAGACCGAGGCCTTTCGCAACCTCATGGCGGCGGCCGCCCCTCGGTATTCGGTCCCCAGCCGCCACTACTTTTCCCGATGTGCCGTCCCAGCCCTGCACCAGCACGTGTCAGACAACATCATCCGTGCCCTGACCAATGCCGTTTCTGACAAGGTCCACCTGACCACGGACACGTGGACGAGTGCTGCCGGGCAGGGCCACTATATATCGCTGGCGGCACATTGGGTTAACTTGGTGGAGGCTGGGACCGAGTCTGACCCTGCGGCTGGTCATATACTGCCGACGCCGAGGATTGCGGGGCCTACCTCGGTCCAGGTGTTTCAGGCCTACTATGCCTCCTCCTCCTCCCACCCCTCCTCCACCTCCTCCTCCGAACTACCATCCGTGGGCATGGCGCCATCAGTCGGTAGCTCTAGGCACAGCAGCAGTGCCGTCACTAAGCGACAGCAGGCGGTGCTCAAACTGCTGAGCCTAGGCGATAAAAGGCACACCGCCCAAGAACTATTACAGGGCATCACGGCGCAGACTGATCTGTGGCTGGCACCGCTGAACCTGAAGCCAGGCATGGTTGTGTGTGACAACGGCCGTAACCTGGTGGCGGCTCTGCAACTCGGCAGACTGACACATGTGCCATGCCTGGCCCATGTGTTAAATCTGATAGTTCAGCGTTTCCTCAAGACATACCCCAATCTGTCTGATTTGCTCACGAAGGTGCGCCGCATCTATGCGCATTTCAGGAAGTCCAGCACAGATGCTGCCACTCTCAGGGCAGCGCAGCGCCGCCTCCAACTGCCCGCTCACCGACTGTTGTGCGACGTGCCCACGAGGTGGAATTCAACACTGACCATGTTATCCAGAGTTTACCAGCAGCGCCGAGCGATTGTAGACTGCCAGATGTCAACTTCCACCAGAACTGGTAGTCAGGTCAGTCAGCTTCCTCAAGTCTACAATGAGGAGTGGACGTGGATGTCTGATATCTGTCAGGTGCTGAGTAACTTTGAGGAGTCAACACAGATGGTCAGTGGCGATGCCGCCATCATCAGCCTCACCATCCCGCTGCTTGGCCTGTTGAAAAATGCTCTGATCAGCATGAAGTCGGAAGCTTTGCGCTCGTCACAAGAGACGGGGGAAGAAGATTCACTTGTTGATAGCCAAAGCACCCTTAGGTCTGTTTCTCAGCGCATATCGGAGGAGGTGGAGGTGGAGGAGGATGAGGAGGAAGAGGAGGAGAATGTTGGCGAGACACAAGAGGGGACCATTGTTGAGTCCTTCACTGTTCAGCGTGTATAGGGCAGAAGAAGAGGAGTTGGAGGAGGAGGAAATGGACAGTCAGGCCAGTGAGGGGAGTGAATTCTTACGCGTTGGTACTCTGGCGCATATGGCAGATTTCATGCTAGGCTGCCTATCCCGTGACCCTCGCGTTCAAAGAATTTATTCCAGTACCGATTACTGGGTGTTCACTCTCCTGGACCCACAGTACAAGCAAAATCTTTCCACTCTCATCCCTGGAGAGGAAAGGAGTGTGAGAATGCATGAATACCAGCAGGCCCTGGTGCACAAGCTGAAACAGTATTTCCCTTCTGACAGCGCTAGCGGCAGAGTGCGTAGTTCTGCGGGACAAGTAGCGAGGGAGAGTAGGCGAGCAGGCAGCTTGTCCAGCACTGGCAAGGGTACGCTTTACAAGGCTTTTGCCAGCTTTATGTCACCCCAGCAAGACACTGTCACCTGTCCCCAGTCTCGGCAGAGTAGGGCTGATCTTTACAGAAAGATGGTGAGGGAGTACGTAGCTGACCATACCATCGTCCTAAATGATCACACAGCTCCCTACAACTACTGGGTTTCAAAGCTGGACATGTGGCACGAACTGGCGCTGTACGCCTTGGAGGTTCTTGCCTGCCCTGCCGCTAGCGTCTTGTCCGAGCGGGTTTTCAGTGCAGCTGGTGGCATCATCACCGATAAGCGTATACGCCTGTCGACTGACAGCGCTGACAGGCTGACGCTTATTAAGATGAATAAAGCCTGGATTTCTCATAATTTCCAATCTCCACCAGGTGAAGGAAGCTCAACCTGAATAATTTATCCACTCCTCCTCCTCCTCATTTCCTCCTTCTCCTCCTCTTTGTACAGTAAAGCAGAGGAAACTGGCTATTTTTTGACAGGGCCCACTGGCTCTAGCTATAGTACTTTATGCATTTAATTTTTCTGGAGGGCCACCGACCCGGTCCTCTGTTTTAAACAATTTTTGGGAGTGCCACATACAGGCACTCAATCTATTCAATTTTTCTGGAGGGCCACCTACCTGCTCCTCTGGTTTGAAAACTTTTTTGGACTGCCACATACAGGCACTCAATCTATTTAATTTTTCTGGAGGGCCACCTACCTGCTCCTCTGGTTTGAAAACTTTTTTGGACTGCCACATACAGGCACTCAATCTATTTAATTTTTCTGGAGGGCCACCTACCTGCTCCTCTGGTTTGAAAACTTTTTTGGACTGCCACATACAGGCACTATCCAAATTAAATTGTCTCCATAGCAGCCTCCACACGTTGTCTCCATTGCTACCTCCAAAAGTCGTCCATATAGCTGCCTCCATACATCGTCCCCTTATCAAACGAGGTGTGTCAGGCAGAAATTTGGGTTGTTTTCATGGATTCCACATCAAAGTTGTTAACTTTGTCGCCACCCTGCTGTGTTATCCACAAAATATACTGGCAAACTTTTATCATTTACCAATATTATTTCAGCGCTTCTTGCGCATCTGTTTACATTCCCCTCACCCGCCATATCCTAAACTTATAAGAACGCTACTACACTTGATCTTATACAAAAGGTTCTTAGAAGTGCTGTTTGGGGAGTAGCCTAGAGACAGGGGCTTGGATTGGCGAAAGCTCGCCTGGCAGCGGAGCGCCAGCTCCATGCGCATCATGCGCTTCTTGCGCATCTGTTTACATTCCCCTCACCCGCCATATTCTAAACTTATAAGAACGCTACTACACTTAACTTGGTGCAGGCTGGGACCGAGTCTGACCCTGGGGCTGGTCATATACTGCCGACGCAGAAAATTGCGGGGCCTACCTCGGTCCAGGTCTCAAAGGCCTAGTATACCTCCTCCTCCTCCCACCCCTCCTCCACCTCCTCCGAATTACCATCCGTGGCCATGGCGCCATCAGTCGGTAGCTCTAGGCACAGCAGCAGTGCCGTCGCTAAGCGACAGCAGGCGGTGCTCAAACTGCTGAGCCTAGGCGATAAAAGGCACACCGCCCAAGAGCTATTACAGGGCATTCCACATCAAACTTGTTAACTTTGTCGCCACCCTGCTGTGTAATCCACAAAATATACTGGCAAACTTTTATCATTTACCGATATTATTTCAGCGCTTCTTGCGCATCTGTTTACATTCCCCTCACCCGCCATATCCTAAACTTATAAGAACGCTACTACACTTGATCTTATACAAAAGGTTCTTAGAAGTGCTGTTTGGGGAGTAGCCTAGAGACAGGGGCTTGGATTGGCGAAAGCTCACCTGGCAGCAGAGCGCCAGCTCCATGCGCATCATGCGCTTCTTGCGCATCTGTTTACATTCCCCTCACCCGCCATATCCCAAACTTATAAGAACGCTACTACACTTGATCTTATACAAAAGGTTCTTAGAAGTGCTGTTTGGGGAGTAGCCTAGAGACAGGGGCTTGGATTGGCGAAAGCTCGCCTGGCAGCGGAGCGCCAGCTCCATGCCAAGATCCAACTAACATAGTTTTAACTGCAGAACCTTTAATCTACTACTAGTTCACTGCCTCCATACATGGTCCCCTTATCAAACGAGCTGTGTCAGGCAGAATTTTGGGTGTAATCCACAAAATATACTGGCAAACTTTTATCATGTACCGATATTATTTGAGCGCTTCTTGCTCACCTCCTTTGGTTCCTCTCTGCCACCCATTGGTTTGAAGCCTGAGTCCATTTAGGGTATGTCGCCATGCCACTCTCTAGCCTGCCGCTGCTGCCGCTGCCTCTGCATGCCGTCCCCTATAGTGTCAGGGTCAATTATTGGATGTTTTACATGCTATCTAGCTTCATTCTGTCACTCTGTCATGGCCATGCTGTTGCCCATAATTTTGGCATAATGGTGCGATTAAGCAGCCTCAGAGGCATCCATGCATGCTGCCCCTGCTGTTTCCTGTCCATTTCCGTGGTGTTTCCATCCTTTTCTGAGGTTCCCAGGTGTTTGGCCAAGCTTCCCTGTGCAGAGCCTTGGTCCCCTTGAAAAATGCTCGAGTCTCCCATTGACTTCAATGGGGCTCGTTATTCGAGACGAGCACTCGAGCATCGGGAAAAGTTCGTCTCGAATAACGAGTACCCGAGCATTTTAGTGCTCGCTCATCTCTAGTCTAGATGCCTTTTTACACCTAAATAACATTGATAGTTATGTTATATAGAATTGTTTCCCCTAAATCCCTTCCTCATGCAATCCCTCCCCTTCCTTAGTTGAACTTGATGGACAAGTGTCTATTTTTAAACCGTATAAACTATGATACTATGAATGCTCGTCCTAATTAGCAGTTCTTGCTGCATTCGGATGACCATTCTCACCTGGTGATTGCACTGGCACTAGAAAAGTTCCAGTATGATCAGTAGCAGGAGACCAGCTTTTAAACACGGCTGGTTCGTGCTGGATATGCCTCTATGAAAATCTCTCAGTGCAGAGGATTTTAACCTCTTAACTACCACTATCAAGCTTCCATCAACCTCCCCCAACACAATATGTGTTGCCAGCTGGAGGTCTGCTGAAGATCTCAGGGTCTGCCATCTTCAAAATCCTATTTGTCCCAGTCATCATGGTATTCCAAGTGTAAGTCCATTTATTGTGAAACAAACAACTATTGTTATTTAATGCTTTCTACCTCCCAGAAAATTAGAATAAAAAACAATCAAAAAGTTGGAAGCCTGCTAATTAGCACTAATTAAATTATTATTTTAGCCCTAATGAAGGTAATTTGATTGAAGAATGTGCAAGGTATAGTTATGTAATATGGTGACTAGAGATGAGCTAGTATACTCGTACAAGTATTTCCCCTGCTCGAGATCGAGCATTTAATTAAAAAAACACAGTGAAGAACAATGAAGAATAGAATAAAAACAGTGAACACAATGAACACAGGATCATTTAAGTGAAAAACACAGTGAAAAACACAGTGAAGAATAGATTACAGATGTTCGGCACATCTGCTTACTTGTCGGAGGATACGCGCGGAACGGTGCGAACAAAATAGTATGTGAAGAACAATATATATGTGTGAAGAACACATTGAAGAACACGGTGAGCAGGACAGAGACACTGGGGAGCAGCACGGAGACATGGGGCAGCGGCAGCACGGAGACATGGGGCAGCGGCAGCACGGAGACATGGGGCAGCGGCAGCACGGAGACATGGGGCAGCGGCAGCACGGAGACATGGGGCAGCGGCAGCACGGAGACATGGGGCAGCGGCAGCATGGAGACATGGGGCAGCGGCAGCACGGAGACATCGGGGAGCGGCACGGAGACATCGGGGAGCGGCACGGAGACATCGGGCAGCGGCACGGAGACATCGGGCAGCGGCACGGACCGGCACGGAGACATCGGGCAGCGGCACGGACCGGCACGGAGACATCGGGGCACGGGGAGCGGCACTGAGACATCGGGGAGTGGCACGGAGACATCGGGGCACGGAGACATCGGGGCACGGAGACATTGGGGAGCGGCACTGAGACATCGGGGAGCGGCACTGAGACATCGGGGAGCGGCACGGAGACATCGGGAAGCGGCACGGAGACATCGGGGAGCGGCACGGATAATATATGCGCGGAACAGTGAAGAATAGATTGCAGATGTTTGCATACATCTGCTAACTTATCAGAAGACATTCTTTTTCAATTAATTAACACATTTTATTCTCGAACCATTTTCCCTTTGAAAAATGCTCGAGTCTCCCTTTGACTTCAATGGGGCTCGTTATTCGAGACGAGCACTCGAGCATCTGGAAAAGTTCGTCTCGAATAACGAGCACCCGAGCATTTTAGCGCTCGCTCATCTCTAATGGTGACACATAAAGGTATGAGTTTTTCCAAAAAGATGTACTTATTTGCTGAAGTAGTAAAACATTGGAAAACCTGTACATGTATGATGTCTTCCTATTCACACTTACCTACAGAATAATTTTTCTAATTTTTTTTATGCTATCCAAATAAATATTTTATTGAAAAAAGCAAGTTTTGTTCTGTTCCCCCTTAGGAAAGGGTTATTAAATGTTTAGCATTATGTTATTTTACCATATAAATGAAGCCATTTAAAAAATACAACTCTTACCACAAAAACCAAGTGCTCATTTGCCTATGTCAGATAAAAAAAATGATATGTCTTCTACAATTCAAGCATAAAACATGAAGAAATGTTCTGTTTTGAAAGCAAAAATAGGCCTTAATGTTGAGGCCTGAAAAAAGCTTTAGTGACCGGCATTTTGTTGCAAATTTTTATACATAATGGTTTAACGGTAACAGCTTTTTTTTTTGTGTACTATCTTAAGAATTTTTGCTATGGTTTTATTTTTCATGACTAGGGCTAGTCAAAAGTTAACAAATGCTAAAGGATTTAGTTTTTTCATATTCATTCAGTTTTTTGGGGGATTAAAGTTACAAAATATGGAAAAAAATGCTTATTTTGGAATGCTTAATATTTTTTATGCAACTTATAAATCCCCTTGTCCGGGGAAAGTCCCCCGCAGCCGCTGTCAGTTCGGCGCGGCCACATTGCAGATAGTAGGCAGTGATTGTGCAGTACATGCAATGCTACCAGCTTCAAAAGTTTACATTTTAAAACCAAAACTGAAACATCTGATAAGAAAGATCTAGATTTAACCATTACAGTCACTTATACATTCACACGTCAGTAAACATTTCTAGTGGTACATTATTCTCTTCCCACATGAAATAGTTGATAACAGAGAACAATAGACTGCATTCAACTGTTCACAGAGAAGTCACAGATTCTTTGACGAGAATCCATTGATGTGTATGTCCTGCTGAGAGGGGGAGAGTCGGCCAGAGCATACAGAGGAGAGCTGGCCCCCTCATGTATATACCCGACTGCCAGCGCAGGAGACATGTGGATCCGACCTCTTATTCGGTAAGAGGTCAGATCTTTGAGGAACATTTAGTACAACTTTCCCAACATACATTAAATAAATTTAGCATGTATAGAAATGGGCTAGGGAGAGGATTATGTTAGGCATGTTTGGATGGGGGTCTTTTTGGGGGTGATAGGTCCTCTTTAAGTTTTAATAGTGAATGGATCAATCTGCTAATCTACCTCTAATATGATACAAATGATGAAAATTTTGGGCTTTACCACCATATATGGAACATAGTGCATGTCATCACATTCAATAAAACAGTATTCTGGGAGGTGAAGGTACCAGTGGGCTAGGCGGCCAGAAACGTGGAATATTCTGTGGTATAATTTGTTACTGACACTTGCTTACATCTCTATTACGAGTGTATTAATTCTTTCTGCTACAACAGCACATAAGTTTTTTGAAGCCAAATCATTGCCGCTGTGAGAACATTCAAAATAACTATTCTGGTAAAAAGTAACTATTTTTCCGTAAATGTTTATTTGCTTTACAAATCGATGACATTGTGTGTATGGCATGCTAACACTGCGTGATTTATTCTACAAGAAACAAAACAATTATTTGCAGTGACTACAACAAATTGATGTTAAACCGGCATTTGTTTAACTACAAGGCTTGTTAGAGAAGTAAACAGCATTTTAACAGCTTGTGGGAGTTTTCTGTGATACATTAAATCACATAATTTACCAGAAGGCAAGTGTGAATGTTAGGCTCTGTTCATATCACATCATGGTAGAATCTTATCTGTATACAAGGTCATCCACTGTATAGCAAAGGGGTACCAGAAGGTGGACTGGAACAACGCCAAACTAGAAGATGGGGAGGGGGAAGTACTGGGTGATCTTACATGGTAAGGCTACATTCACACTCACGTATGTGGGACGTATATATACGGCTGATATATGTCCCCCATACACTTCTATGGGCTCACAGCACCGTACGGGAGCAGTACGGTGCAGCACAGGTGTGGCACCGCACAGCTCCGTAGCCCGTAGACATGTCCTATCTTTCTACGTGATACGTCGTTGTGCGCTGTAAAGTCCTATGGAGAGGGGCGGTGGTGAGCTGTGCTCATCCCCTGCTCCTTTCTGCAGCCCCTATGTATGCCTGCTGTACTACGATACAGCGGGCATACATCGTGTGCATGTAGCCTAAGGCAGGAGGTCCACACATGGCAAAATGTTTGGGGGATAAAATTGTCTCTTTTAATTTCCTCTGCATAGGGGACTCATTGGGGGAGATTTATCTGTCTGTCTGCACCAGAAATATGAACCTGAAATGCCTTGTGCCACATGTATTAAGGGATTTTGGCCAACGTCAGTCAGTTTCCGACTTGTCCTAAAAGGAATGTGTGGTGTGGATAAAAGGGTCATGTCTTAGTTTGTGCGCAAGAAAATTCAGTTGGAAACTAGACCAACTAATAGCTGGTCTTCAGTAGTCTCCATATTCTATACTACACCAGATCATCACCCAGCATGATCTATCTGGCACAGAATACAACTGTGGAGTTTAACTCTGCACTGTTCAATTCACCGACACTTTCATAAATTTCCCTCTTTGTCCTTAGGTTTCCTTTGCAAAAATTAGGATACTGTGTAAATACATTAAAGGTGCTGTATACACTTGTTTTGGAATAGCATAGTCTACTACACTGTTGCACATTCACTTCACTTCTCTTCACTTTCTCATCCACAACAAATAGATGTAGAGCTATATAACATGACTGGTTTAACCCATTAATCAGATGTGATAATGTCGACCTGTTACACATGAAAGTGTGCAGCTATGGTGGCATGAGCCCAAGGACTGCACACAGTAATAATTAATACAATGCCAGCCGGCAGAAGTAACATGTCTGCATTATATTTCTATATAATGCAGTGCCTCCTATCCACTGCTCTGTGTGCAGCCCGCAGGATCCTGCCACCATACGGCACAATTACACGGGTTGCACATGTTCGTGTACAAGAGCCCTTAGTCTGTAGTGTAAAGAAAATTTAGATGAAAATCCACCTAAAACTTGAGAGATACTTTAGTTTCCTGTGTTCTTTTGGTAAAATATACACTTAACCTCTCAGTTGCACTTAACTGAACAAATGCACATCTCACTGTGCTCAGTAGACCTTGGTTATAGCGTCTGAAGTTTGCTGCTCAGACACAGTCAGTCCCAATGCACAGAGGTACTTGCGGAGTATAGCGTAAACTGTAACCTTATGTTATATATAGTCAACTCCAGAAATATTAGTGCTGCCTGAAAAGAACTACGTATAAAATGGAGAACATATAAAGAACATTGCAAGTTTTTCCCTATTTTAAATATGTTCTATTAAAATTGTATTTGTATTTTTTGTAAAAAGCATGTAAGCACTATTCTATACAATATGCCACGTTTGCTATGTGCTTCTTTATATTTGAACAGTTTTTTATAATTCATTGATATTTTTATGATGTGTCACATGCTTATTTCTTGGCCTTCAAAATATAAAGTTACAGACATGTAAAATCAAAGGGTCATCAATCAATTAGCAATAAAAAGTTATGAAATTTTATCAGGTTTATAATATAAAATCTTGGAAAGCATGTAACAGGATGAAAGAAGTATAACGCCCTTAACTTAGGATCAGGTCACACCTGTCACACCACTAAAATGACCTCAGCGAAAGTGTCCATGATTTCAGTGGACTTTTAATGGCTTCCACTAGTGTGTGTCTGCACAACATTCATCCGGTATTTGAATGGAAAATATAGCATTGTAGCTTCTGTCCAAATTTCTTCTCAAATAATGGAAGCGCTAACGGAAGTGATGCAAATGGATAGTGACAGAATCCTTTAAATGATGTCTAGTGTACACATTGCCAAAGAGTTATTTTAGTAAAACTGTGTACACTATTCTCTATGGGGACATGTGGTGCCAGAAAATGACAGGTTCCCTTTAAGTTTCCTATGCCCTTAAGAGAGATCAGCTTTAAAAATGATCCAAATGAGCCTGTGGGGTTTCAGACTCCTTTAACACCTACGTAGTCCAGAGCTCCTCAGGCTTATTTGCATATTTTATTATTCGCTCATTTAAAAACTTATTTTAAATAAAAAAAAAACAGGGCTTAAGAAGTAATTTATAGCCTTTTAGCTTGTGGTCTACTCGCACTATTAGTAATACATACACATACACACAGAACCGCTTGACAAAGTGGGGCCCTTGGCAAAACTGAAAGTGGGACCTCAAAATAAAACTATTTTATGAACAGTCACAGTCAGAGACTCCTTTAGCCCTGCACAATAATAACACTTTGTAGTTTACACACTGTAATATGGTAAGGCAATCTATAGGAGAATGTTATAGGAGATAGACAGATGATCAATAGATGGATGATAGATAACAAATATGAAAGATGATATAGATTTATAGATATATAGATGCATAAATATAAAGTATATTATATATAGTCAGATAGATAGATATAGGAGATATATAGATAAATAGATAGATATGGTAGTAGAGAGTTAGAACATTAAATGATTGATAGATAACAGATAAGGCATAGATAGATAAATAGATAGAAGATATATAGTTAAATCACCAGATATACAAAATTTTACATAGATAAATGGTTGGATACAACCAGACATTAGAGACAAATTATAGGAGATAGATGATAGATATAAAGACAGGAGATAGATGATAAGCATTTTCACCCAGCATTCAACCAAGGGGTAGTAAAAGAGTATTACATCCTCTGCCCACATGCATGGGATCCCTTTAGGACACGGGGCCCTGGGCAAATGCCCAGTTGGCCGCCCCCTAACGCTGGCCCTGCATACACATATAATACATATCTATTGGTTCTTTTCTTTCAGAATGCCGTGATATTTTGTTGCCTCTGATCACCAAAGAGTTAAAAGACTGGCTAGAACTCGGAAAATTAGAGGTGTCCCAAACAAGAGATAAAAAGCACTGTGTAGATTTACTCAACAGCATTCTGGAGGTGCTCAGCAGTCAAGACGTGGTAAGAATAGTAATCACTTACATTTTCTTTACTTATATAATATGATTTAATGTTTCACTTGTCAGAAGTAATGAATCACAAAACTGGTATTGGTTATGCAGGTTTTACTACAAATGTCCTGGAGCTTTCTGTTTCCAATTACATTACAGTAAAATATCTAACTGATCTATTTGTCTAGGTGTAATAAACATAGTGCTTTAATACACAGTAAATAAAAAATATCTCACTGCATTGGACAAATACATTGCGGTTCTGTCAATTTCCTCCCCACAATTTATTTCAAAGAAACACATACACTGGTGTATCAGTATGTACTTGAGTTTATTAACTAGAAAAACATAATAAAACATTGTGTGTGGGCCCTTTTGGAAACAAATATTGTTTTGGGACATGTACTGACCATTGTTTCCAGGGCCTGAAGAAATGCATGTATTTATATGGGCTCATACACACAGCTCTGTATGAACCGAATGCCTTAGCTATGAAACTCAGAGCAGGTCCTATCTTTGCCCATGTTAGTGGCTCTACCCTCCCATAGAAGTCTATTGGAATTTTAAAACTGTGGATGTCACACAGGTGTCATCCATGTGCTGTTCATATATGTGGATCAGTTGCTGTTAGAGATCCATTGTTTGCCGGTGGAGAATACAATCATACATTTGTACATAGACTTACTGAAAATGTACTTGTTAACAAGACCTTAGGAGCTTTAATGTATTATGCTGACTCCCAAAAAGGACTGAGCTATCATATCTGGTTAACTAGTGAAGCCACTCATGTAGCTTCATAGTATAATTGTTTATAGGGTTGATAAAACATACATGTCCATCAAGTTCAACCAAGGAAGGGAAGGGATTGGATGAGGAAGGGATTTAGTGGAAACAATTCTATATAACATAACCATCAATGTTATTTAGGTGTAAAATTGCATCTAGACCCTTCTTGAAGTTCTCTGCTGTCCCTGCTGTGACCAGCGCCTGAGGCAGGCTATTCCACAGATTAAGAGTTGTCATAATAAAATAGCCCTGTCGCCTCTGGTGATTAAACCTTGTTTTCTCCAGATGGAGACAGTGCCCCCTGGTCTTTTGATTTGATAAAAAGACGAGGGTTACTGTCTCCATCTTACATTTCAACAAATATGCAGAATTGTGTGGTAAATTTTTGCTCTGATTTTTCTTTCTTTTTTGTGACTTTGCAAGTCACATATGCAATTTTGAAACTTTTTTTCACAACTGAGACAGTTCAACATTGTCAAGTTTTCTGCAGTGCTCTCTGAGGTACCACTTTAATCTAGATGTGAAAGTTGTGACTTTTCTAAAAAGTTGCCAAAACAGCTGGCTGCCCCCCTAGCAAGCATAGAAAACAGCTTAAGAGTATAAAAGACCAAACACATGGTGGTTCCTTTTTCTCCATGTAAATTATGCTGAAGGACTCGTAAGGCCTTGACCGGAGCCTCATCCAGCTCTTTATGCAGACGGCAGGAGTGGGCACACTTAAACAGTTCTTCAGAAATGACATCCCGATATCCTGCATGTGTCGCTTCCCCGCTCAATTCAGCCGGAGTTCACCTTCTTCTTCCTGGTGCATTGTCTTGCGACACAATTTGAAAGTAAAATCCTGCGCTCAGTCCGAATCAGTTGGATCATCCGACGGCCCACCCCCCAATTTGTGTCACATGGAAGCCAGCATAGCTGCGCCAAAAACCGACCACGGAAGACACAATCCCAGAACAGACACCTGTTAAATACCTGTCCAAGCCGAACAATCCCCAAAAATTACAAACAGTCCGACGAAAGTGCGTCCATTACTAAATGAGCCCTACTGTGTGTATAAGGGTGCATTCACACATAGCGTTAACCCCTTAAGGACGCAGTCATTTTGTAGCTTAAGGCTCAGTCCCATTTTTTGGATTCTGACTTGCGTCGCTTTGTATGGTTATAACTTTTGAACACTGTTACTTATCTAAAGGATTCCAAGACAGTTTTTTTTCGAACATGGTGTACTTCATTGTAGTGGTAAATTTTGGCTGATAAGTTTTGCGTTTATTTAAGAAAAAAAGAAATTTTTAAAAAATTGCCAGTTTTTTAGATTTACCACCTAAATAAATTGCTGAATAACATTTCCCATATGTCTACTTTACATTTTCATCATTTTTGAAATGTCTTGATAATTTATTTTGACGGCATGCGGCTTACAAATTGAATATCCCTTTTCCGGAGTTTCAGAATTGACTATTTTGGGGATAAATACAGTTTTGAATGAAATTTTACATATTATACAATCAACCCATTTTCAAATCTGCACTCCTGAAACTATCAGAAACCGCTTTTAGGAAGATTGTTAACCCCTTGAGATCGTCAAAATTTTAGCTTTTTTGTTATTGGGGCCATGTGATGGCATTTTTTTTTGCTTTTCCAGTGTTACCATTTTGGGGTTGGTATCCCCTATTTTCGATATATCGGACGCTGAGTGGGAAGGGGTTAAACGCACGTGTCTTCAAATGCATCACAACAAAAGAGAAACTTTTGCCAAATTACATTGCTGTCAACATTGCGTCTACAAAAATCATGTGTTAATATGGTGTTAACATGCTGACATAGTGTTAACAAATGTGCTAATGTAATGTTAACGTGTTTTTTTTTAACACAATGTTGACAGCAATGTAATTAGGCAAATTTTCTCTTCTCTGCTGCTGTGATGTATTTGAAAATGCATGTGTTAACTCCACGTGTTAGTGCACTCTTATGTTCTGGTTGTTCATTATATTGCTAGAGTAGAGTCCTGCCTGCATCTGGATATTTCATTTATCCATTAATAACTTTTATTTAGTTCATTGTAATAAGAGCATATTTGTTCTCTTATTAGCTAACATACCAGCCATTGAATAATGCACTGGCCTCATAGTCTGTGAAGAATAGACAGGTCCCAGTAATATGTAGGGTGACATGTTTAGATGACTTAATTGGGAAGGTTCATGACATTTGTGATTCAACCCATCAGCTGAGCTTTTTATATAATATTTTGATGCTCATTAAAACAGGCCATTAAAAATAATTTAAATATTTAATATTTTTTCGTTCTAGCTGTTTTTTTTTTTAACCAATTCTCCAAGAATATCTTCTTAACAATAATATGACAGGTTTAAAGGGAATCCCAAAATGGAAGTGATGGTGCTTGTCTGACTGAAGACTGACAAAGATGTTTTCAATAGAATTTTCTGCTCATTAAGAAACCCCAGAATGACAGCTCAGGAAACACGGCTCTTGTATTCATTTTAGAGAAAAAAATACATTTAAGGTTTTTGGCTGCATAGTGCCTGGTTCTGCAGGAGGATCATTTAGGAGCTTAATATAGGCCATGTTATCTAGATTTCTATCAATCTGTCTGTCTGGGAGTCTTTTCTCATTATTGTGAAACAAAACTTAAAACATTTAAAAATGAGTCATTAGGATGCCAAATACCTTTCTTAAAAATAAACAGTAATCATTTAGTCACTTTTATAAAAACCCCACATTAAATAATATTAATAAGTTTTATAACAAGTTTTTTAACTTTTTCACAGTTTTTGGGCTCATTCGCATCGGCATATTCGAATAATTGAACACTGGGGCTTATTTACTAAGGGTCCGTGGACGCACTTTCGCCGGACTTCCCAACATTTATGGATTTTGTGTGGCTGTGACAGATATTTAACTGGGGTTTGTGTCGCACGCATTCGGTTTTTGGTGCAGCTGCGCTGGCTTTCAGGTGACAGAAATCAGGGATGGGCCATCAGATGATCCGACTGATTTGGACTTGTTGTGTCGCAAGCCAATGCACTTACATACACCAGGAAGAATCTTATTGAACCGCGGCTGAGTGTATGATCGTCGGACAATGCACTTTCTGTCAACTTCTCTGGACAGGTGAGTAAATGTGTCCCATTGTGTCAGTATTTTATCCACAGACAAAAAAAATTCCACTTTCTATATCTAGACCAATCTGGGACGGGGTTTAGGGAGTAAAAAATTGTGTGGGACATCTATGCCCACACAAAGTTTTTATTAAAATTAACAGACAGTGGTTGACTGCAGCTTCTGAATTCTGGGTGGAGGGTAGTCCAGAATAGTCAGTAATTGTTGTCATACACGTGTTATCGGTGCTAATGTGAGCCTGGCATTAGGTTTCACAGATACATCTGGGGGTGAGACAGTTTCCCTAGTCTTCCCCCGTGGGTGTAACGTCTGGGGGGCAGATTTATTCGCACTGGCACCCCCCCCCTAGATGTATTGGGGGAGAGGGGCTACTACACATAGAACAGAGGCTAATTATCTGTTTATCCAACCGATACCCCTGAATGTGCAACAATATGTGGCGAAACATGTCGGGGGGGGGGGGGTAATTTGTTGGCTTTTAGAACAGCACTTGTGTGGACAAGCAGCTCTAGAAGGGAATAAGATAATTTGTCTATAATATAGTGAGTCAGTCAATGTTGGATACACAGATTATTAGCCTGCCCCCAATACACCTAGGGAGGTGCCAGGGAGAATCAATCTGACCCCCAGATGTTACACCCAGGAGGGAAGACTGGGGAGACTATCTCACCCCCAGATGTATCTGTGAAACCTAATACCAGGCTGACAGTGTGAAATGAAATAGCCAGGTTTCTCACACAGTCAAATTTGGTGGCCAACTCAGGTTCTATTCCTCCTATGGAGTAGAAGCATGTAAAATGTGTCTCGGATGTGTCTCGGATTCCCCCGCAAGGAGTACTGACTATACTGGGTATATTATTTCTATTACTAACTATACTATTCTGGACTACTGTCCACCCAGAATTTAGAAGCTGCAGTCAACCACTGTCTGTTAATTTTAATGAAAACTTTGTTGGATGAATAGATATCCATCTTTCATACTTATCAATAAAAGTGATATTTTAGCGACAAATGGGTATAGATGTCCGAACTGGAAAACTTTCTTTCCTCACACAATTTAGTATTTTATCAGTTTTTGTCCTTGTGGCAGCCGTTATTGCAATTTCCACATCCATTTTTGCAACATCTACACAAAAAAATTATAGCATGCAAAAATTAGATTGCAAAGCACAAGGTTCAGCAAATATGAAAAATACTGTGATCGCATTTATTTTTTTCCAGCGGGTCCATACAAGTCCATACAAGTACAAGGTCTGCCAGTGTGAAAAGCATAATGACCCTTTATATTATATGTGGCTATTCACATGTCCTTCTTTTAGCACTGACCTTCAGCACGCTGGAAGAAAATATTCGCAATGCAACACAATTTTTGTGCTAAAAAACTTGACTTGTACGCGAATGTATATGGTGCGTCCCAAATTGATCTAAATTAAAACTCTAGCACGTACCTCAAAAAAATTACACATTGCATAGGTCCATATCCCTGCGATCATATTGACTCAAAAAAATAAAGAGAAAGCGTCATTTGGAGGACAGTATGAAAACCGTAAAAACAAACCCTACAAGAAAACGCCGCAAATGTGTTTTTTCTGTCATTTTCTGTAAGTCTGAAATTTTTTTCCAACTTTTCAGTATAGTGCATGGAATATTAAATGGTGCCACTAATAAGTACAATTGTTTTAATTGTAGATAACAAGCCCTTGCAATAAAAATGTTATTGCTTTTGGAATGAGGGGAGTAAAAGTCGAAAAATATAGACCATTGCCATTCACTGTCCTCTAGGGTGCAGTTTATGGGACTAAATCCTTTTGGCAAGTTCCCTTTATAGGTTGATTTTGGTTTGTACCTGAAGAAGGTGTGTATGTGATAAATTATCTGCAACCGATCCTTTTTCTGCTCTCATGTTTTCTAAACCATTTGTGAAAATAAAACAAATGTAAGCTATGATGATGTCTGCACAGCAGAAGGTCCATATGACTTATGCATTTTTCACCAGAGCAGTCTCCAAGAAACCTAATTGAAACAAATTAGACAGTCTTTGGTCTCAATGTCCGTCTTCTGATGTCGACCATCCACGATATCTTTTTTTCCCTCACTAAAAATGATATGAATTGCATTATTTTAATACCAATAGCGCTGGTGTGACATTGATAAATAGCCTGCCAGAATTATATTCTGTGTCCTTGAAGAGGCATTTCAATAGATGTAATGTAACAATGAAGATTGTGGTAGGACACTTGCAGTCTTGATGCAGCAGCAGGTTGTGACAGGAATAAAGTGAATTCCAAATTTGGCTGGAAAACTGGGATATCTGCCAATGCACCAGAAGCTGCCATTGACAAGATATATTTAGTAATGATTTCCATTCAAGTACATAGAACAAGAAAACTGACTAGTATAAGCATCAGTGTGCATTTGTGTGTATGTATTTTACAATTATTTATAGGGTAATTACTTAAGCCTCTGTGTACAATATAATTGTATATCACTGTAGAAAATCACTTGTACCAGGTGTTACGGTTGTTACATTCATTCTGCAGGTCGATAAACCCATTGTCCCTAATCTTTTCCTTAAGTAAACATTACACCGGGATTGAGGAGTAGTGTGACAGTATATGCTTCCATTAATAATTTCTAGCCCAGAGGAATGTGATACTATAATTTCACCTTCGTCAAGAAGAATTAAAGAATATTTACAGTAATTTACATATTATGAATCATTCAACAACATTTTCTTTTAGCATAATATTTCAATTACCATTTACGGTAGGTTTTCCTTTCAAGTTTTTGCAGTTAAAAAGAAATGTCAAACTTCTTGGAATTGTTCCTATAATTCATGTTCCAGAGACTTGAGGAACTTGCTTACTGTACACAATGAAGTTGACAGATGCACGACATACAGGACTTGAATTCAACTCCCACACGATCACTTTTCTTTTAACAGTTAAAAGGACATTTCACTCTTCAAAGTCATTTAGGTGTTACATTTGTAAATGTCTTTTCTAGACTTTTTGAAAACATATAAGTTTATAGGAAAAAAACTAAAATGTGCTATCTAGACATTGAGTTAAAATCTGCTTATCTGGTTTAAAGAGAACCCGTCACCAGGTTTTACCATACTAATCTACCAGCCTCCTCAGATGGGGAGTGCAATGACCTTTCTAGAATTCCCTCTTTTATGTGAAATCTCCTGCAATCAGGTAAATATGTTTCTTCACACCCGATTTTCACCTAAGAATCAAGTTTACTGGTTGCAGGGGTAGTGTCAATTCAGACCCTATCTTCTGTTCTATAATACCTAGAAACATGCTACTATATTAAAGATAAGAATCTCAAAATAATATCAGACTTATGGTTCTGTAAACTGAAGAAAAGCTAGTAGTGTAGATTTGTAGCGTGTTAGCCATGGAGAGCAGAAGAAGAAGAGTGAAGAAATCAGGCGATACCTTTGAGGCTAACTGAGTATATTTGATGGTGAGCTTTGGAGAATACTAGTTCTCTTCTTCAGACATGATGTTACGGGAGAAACAGAAAATTCTCAGCATTTTATACACACTAGGCAGTGATCATCAAAGGGTATTAAAAAACTTTAACACAACAGATTGATAAATACATCTTATTAAAGACAGGGCAGAAACAAACAGAGAGAGATTTGCCAGAGATTTTTTTTATAGGTAAACTAGTGATATTTCACATTGAAGATGGAATTCTAGAAAGGACTAGCAGATTGGCGACATAAAACCTGGTGGCAGTGGTATATTGCATGAATGCTTAATCGTAATATTCCATAGGAAAATTCACAAGACAACCAACTTTGTCACTAAACACAAATCAGTTTGTAAGCCCATCCTAAAATATATAAAAATCTGGTGACACAAGTTTTGCAGCATATCTTGAAAGCAAAGGTGGAAATCTGTCACATTAAATCCGCTCCCCAATTGAATCATATATGTATATTTCTCAACCTTAGCACTTTTCAAAACTGTCATTCTCAACACACAATATACACCTGTAACTTGTAATAAATCTTTAATTAAACATTAACAGTGTTGTACACTGCTCTGGGGCAAGAAGCCCGGCAAATTCATGAGATGACAGTCTGAACACTCCCCTCTACTTCCTCAGATCCCCACATCATTCCTCATTATTTCCAATTCTTGTGCTTGTGCACATCCTTCCTCCTGAATCGGCTTCGTCAGTAAGTCTTTACAATGCATGTGTATTCCACCATCTGTACCTTGTGCAGGGTTTCCTGTGAGAGTAGAACAGAGAAGCAAGGAGTGTATTTAGCCAGCTCATTGGATGTCTTAGTCGCAAAAATAGAGGAAGACACAGCTCCAATGATCATAGTTTCCATGGATCAGAAAAGAAAAGTAAGAACAAGATTTGTGAAAGTTATTAGCAGAAGTGCTCCCTGGGTCAATTGTAATGATAGGAAAGAAGCATGTGACAGATGTCCTTTAAAGCTGACAACTATGAAACCCTAATGAATCATTAGTTTCAGCTGTAGAAATAGCTAATAAAATTGGTAGCATGCACTTCCAAATAATGTACTGCAAGTGTTCTCCAAACAGACGATCCTTGTAAGTGGCATACACATCTGGACTTATTAGGAAATAAATGACTTATCTTCCAGCACTCCTGTTCCATCCTCATTGAGCTCTCCAATTCTGGTCATTTTATGATGTAAAAACTGTTCTCATTACTTTTATATTTAAAAAAATGGGGGGTATTTATCAGGCCTTTTGCGCCACCCCAGCTTATTGCTAGCACTTGCGATTATTTCCCCCTTTCCTCCATCTTCACACCACCTCGTTAGGTCCTGCCATACGTGAAAACTTTCCAGCTTTATTTCTTTGTACCTGGTGTAGAAATAAAATGCTACACAGGTCCCAACCAGATACATCAAGAGCCCGGCATATGATAATTAACCCCCATAATCTTGTGTCATCATTTGAAGTGAAAAAGTGAAATTTAAGAAATAGTCCATGAGTTCTAATCTCACCCAATAACCTTGGGTCATTGTTGACTCAATATAATCAATTTGATAGAATATTGTAGTTTTTACTTTAATAAATGACTTTAATGCCCAAGTTTTATCCTCAAAACTCCCATATGACAGGGACCCCCAACATTTGGGTCAGAGTTTTGTATGCAACACCTTTTATGTGAAAAGGGCTCCAACAATTCCTAATAGTTCCAGTATTGTAATATGTAGCCCCGATCTGTGGCTAAATTCTGTATATAGATTTATTTTCTACAGCATTTTATATTAAATGTTTACATTATTAATTGCAGTTTTGTTTTCTTATTAGAATTCAACTTACTACCACATTCAAGAAATAACTGAACAACTTTTACGCACAGTAAACAGAACAGTCATAATGATGGGCCGAGACCAAGAATTAACTGTGAGTAGCGCAGTCACGGATTACCTTATGGATGTTCAGCTTCAGTCTGGATATCTGTCTAGGGTCTGGCAATCATCTCAATTAATTGTGCTATGATTGAGCTTTGTCTTTCCTCTGTCTTTCTATCCTCCGTTTTGCTATGTGGTATTATAAAAGGGACTAAATGGGGTGGGAAATCTTACTGCTGCATTCCTTTGTGGTCCTCAGTTATCATTGGGAACCTCTTTGGTAATCTTCATTTCACCCACACATGGCACACATATTTATTAAACAATTATGAAATTGAGCCCACCTAAAACATAGGGTCTAATGCTACACAAATAAACTATAAATATCTAGAAGTAGAATGTAATCAAATGGTAATCTTATTAAAGTACACTGACACTTGTTAATATTTATATAATCATATGGTTATCTAAAAGAAATTAGAAAATATATAGATCAATCTAGAACTAATGGTATATTAAATCCATAAAGAACATGCTAAGAACATGTTCAGCATACATCAAGAAATACTTTAAAGTGTGGCTCCTGCTATAAAGTAGTTAGCTCTCTTCTATAAGAGACTGTCCAATTGCATGGTTACACTTTAATTCTTAAGAAATGGCAACAATGAAAAGTCATCAATACCATCGACCAGTTTCATCAGCTGCGATATCAGTAAGGATCAGTAGGGATCAACAGTCTCTTTTGAGAAACCCGGTCTGTGAGTCTCACCAAGCACTTCTTTACTGCTCCCCTTTACATTACATTCCTCTTATTGAGTGACATTACGGGGCAGCATCTTTGAGATGTTAATCAGAGGAGATTTGATATTTAATTATCTTTCTTCTTCAACCATAATAAGTATTTGATTAATGTAGGATATCATGTCAACATTTCTGTGGGTAGATTTACCTATTTAACATGTTTGCCCTATTTTGAAGGCAGTGGCAACTTTATAAATTATTCTGTTGACAGCTGAGTTAAATCACCATCTATAATATAAGTAATAAGTAGTGAAATAATAATTACTGTTATCAATGGAAGAAAGTGCACATATTTTGAACTTTATGGTTTTCTAAAACAGGTTAATATAAAGAAATCTACACAATGACAATGTTATTATTATATAAAATTACCCCAAAATGCAGATGTAGTGTGTAAAATGAAGAATGTGCCTTTTACTTCTGTGGGAATTAAGAAACTGAGTAACAGCCAGGCGTTGCCTGATGTCCGAATAATTGATAATCAGCAAGTTTTATCAGTTTTATAAAAAGACATTGGGGACATGTATTTAACTGTCCATGCCTGAATACTGGAGTAATTTGCACCTTCTATGCACCACATTTAAAACTAATTTGAAACTATTTTAAGGCAGTTTTTGGACTTGTCCAATAAAGAGGAGCGTCCTCAGTAAATGGGCGTGGCCTCAATATGAAATCATTTTCACACATGTGCTGCACTGTACCGCTCCTGTACAGCGCCGTGAGGCCATAGAAGTGTATGGGGGACGTATATATGTTCCCCATACGTTTGTCTTAATGTAGCCTTATGCTGCACCAGATTCATCATCCATCATCAGACACAGGGATTTATCTGGCGCAGACCTGTCTAGTTTTACTCTGCACTAGTATAAAGACCGACACATCAATAAATCTCCCCGATTAAGTCAAGAAAGACATCAGCAATGATATGAGAGAGGTTCCGATGATCCTCAAATGAATTGACCGGTCTCTTCCCTTCTCCCTGGATCATCTCTGCTGTGACACTGAGTCTTAGACTGTGTTAAATTTATAATTCTTCCTAACTTTGTACTGTCTGAGTTTTAGACACCTTAGGGGATATTTATTATGGCTTCTTTCAGCACTTGCAATTATTTTCCCCTATTTGCCACCTTCAAAAGAGGGAAGACTTGTAGGGGCGTAAAGTGGGGCACCATCAGAGAGTGGGCCGGTGTGGAGCGTTCCTCTCCCCTAGTCTGCGCACTCACTGTAGCCGGCAAATTTTCATATGTGAAAATCCACCTACTGCATTTATTTTTTACCCTGTCAATTTAGGCTCTGGCTTCTTGATGCATTCGGCTGTGATCCAGAGCGTCGTCATGGCTGTCATACCTATAAATATGATAAATAACCCACTTTAAGTCAATATTCCCAATTTTGTCCATTCTGGTTTCTTATATTGGGAGTTGCGATAAAACTACTTTACTTTTTAATTTGTTTTTATTGTGAGTTAATATCTTCTTTCAGCCTTTTTTGTATACATATTGGGGCACATTTGCTGAGAACAGTGCAGTATGTACTAGATTCAGGATTTCTGGCGCCCATTCTTCTTGAATCTGTCGGACTTTGCATGATAAATGTGGTGCGCGGTCTGACTGAGCACCGGCACGCCCCCTTCAGTACAGAAATGTGTAGCAAGCGACAAATATGTGGCACAGACACATTCTTAAATAGCAGTGCAGGCAGTTTGCACTAGAAGAAAACTGGTGCAAGGGCCTTAGTAAATGTGCCCTAATTTGTCTCTTTTGAAGCAATGGAAACTGTGTGACCTTTGACTATTACTCTCAGTAGTGTGATATGTAATGTCTATACTCCAGGCTCCAGCATATCATATTAAGCTTTCATACACACAAATGGGTTTTCTCTGTTGTTTGCAGCTTGGGTGTCATCATGGGGTAATAAGGGGTGACATTCATAAGCTGATGACCTTAAAATAGACCAGCCAAGCTACAAGCCAAGGCAGGAATAGGACCTGTTCTGAATTATATGGCCCAAGCAAAGTGTGAGCCCACAGAAATAAATTTATCTGTGTATTATCCATTGGATCAATGGGAAGCACATTGTCAAAAACAACATTTGTGTGCAGGAAGCTTTATTGTATAAGAATCTGATCTTGGGTATAACTTTGCAGTTAATTGGATTAATTGTGATTCGGGACTCATTGTAAACACATTTTAATATAATTGTCTTTGTTTTTATAATTTGTTGCAATGACAATCTTCTTCCTGCTGATAAGTCTTGCCACTAGATAAGATTTGATGATTCATAGAACAACAATTCAGCTTCTTTGTTTTACCTCATTAAACCTCTTATACAGTCTTATCACTGGGGTAAACGGACCGTAGATAATAAAATATAACTTTTAATTTGACGTCTAAAAATGCTGAGAACGGATATCTCAGCTAGGAATTCGTATTAAAAAAGAGGGCCATCAGAATATAATACTCTATTGACAGCTGAACTCAAATGGAACAACACTTGGAGCAATCGCTGATTGCTCCTCTAGGTATCATGCAAGCCTAGAATAACATTTCTCCTATATGGGATATTGTAGAACTGGAGAATGTTTGCACACACAGGGGCAAAGTTGTAAACCCACTAGTGTCCTACAGTCCACCTCAAAGGACTGTGGAGTTGTACCATTCAGCATCTATCCACCCTTCCTTCAATAGTATAGAGTCTCCAAAGGTGCATACATCTACTATATCTATATAGCATCGATTAGTAGTGATCTAGGAGGAGGAGGAAGAATCGGACTATTTAAGACGCATTTACCGTCATGCACAGATGCGTTCAAATTTATACACACACTCCGCACTTTTAGACGGAAGTCAGTCTCTGTGTAGGTTTCGGTATAGCAGGTCACAGATATGACAGAAGGCAAGACGCACTCATTGATATCATCATGTGCATCCAACCCATGTGCACACCTTATCCATGCACATTTATGGTGTTCTTTGAGTACCCAGTCCTGTCATACGTATCTCAAACACCAACCCCACACTCATTTTGTGTAGAATTTCGCATACACGTTAGATAATCATGCACACTATATTACAAACAGCCTCAACGCGTTTCCCCCGCTTTTAGACGGGATCATCAGGAAGGCAAACATACAGACTAGTGTATAATAGCACTAGTTTTTCCCATATGGACTAAAAACTGGACGTCCTGATGGTGGACGCCAGTACTCCACAGGTAAGGGTCAAAATAATAAAGAGTATGCCGGCGTCCTGATGGTGGGCGCCGACATTAAGATGATAAGCCGCGAGTTGCGGTAAAAGGACGCCAATATTTAAAGGGCGGCAGGCCACGCCCCCACTCACCGGCCCTCTCGTGCTGGCCGCTCAATTGGTCCATTGGTTTGGACTGAGCAGCGAATCAAGAGAGGGGTGGGCGGAGTTAGTCTTCTGGGGTGCCGTGGTGTAGAAACAGAGAAAAACGCTGCGAAACCGCTCGGGTAGGAGTAATCCTTACGATCCTCCAGGCATTGTCAATAAAGATAGAGTTAGAAATGCATGTATCTATAACAGTGAGGACTTTCCTATGTATATCGGAGTCACCCACTCTAGTACGAGGGCGTGCATCAATATGTGCTAGAGTACATGTAAAGTCTATTGTAGATATAAATGATGTTGCTCAAAAACGTACAGGTATTCATATATTACATACTCGTATTTCATAGATTGGTCTCATATCACCAAATGTATACCCTGGGAAGATCTATACACAATGCACAACGGATACCAATATCATTGTGTAGATAACCCATTCGACAGTCTATTGCAGAAATGGCAGAGACTTAGGTACACCCTCGGTGCCATACTGTGCCACTCAATGCCACTACTTAAAAGTGCCCCTCTACTGCAAATAGGACATCTATATAAGCATTAGTTACTTACTGTCTTTGCATGTTAACTCCGATACATGCAAGACAGGTGTGAGCTTATAGAGGTAAGTATACATCGTTCCATATGTGGTCAGTACTAAAATTATTTAGAGAACAACTTGTCTGAGAAGGTGCTACTAGCTAAGGAGGTTGAAAAGGTGCTAATAGCTAAGGAGGTTGTACTAAGATAATTATAGGAGGTCGAACTGGGACAATTTAGGTTTAATACCAACTCACATGTACGTCATTCAATAAATGCAGCAAAGGATATTCCATCATTCAGGCCAGTAGGCCTGACACTCTTCATCCGGAATATCCATTGAGCCTCTTTTCTTAGAATTTGGTTGTCCCAATCGCCTCGTCTTGGGGACCTTCGAACTTTTTCGATAGCCTGAAAAGACAGGGCATTGAGGTCACCATGATGGTATTGGTGTACATGGTTTGAGATTGGCTTATCTCTCATATTTCTCACATCCCCCACATGTTCGAGGATCCTGTTTTTGAATTCCCCGAAAGTCTTCCCCACATAGTTAAGTGGACACGGGCATGTGATCATATATATGACTCCCGTGGTTTGGCAATTCACAAATTCCCTATTTTCATATCTGATGCCAGTGGATGCACTTTCAAAGAATTTGCTCTGGCAGATGTATTGACATGCTTTACATCTCCCGCACCTATAGGTGCCTTTTATATGACCTTTGTCAAGCCAGGTGTGAGCTATAGTAGGAGCTAGGAAGCTATGGACCAACCTGTCCTTTAAATTCCGTCCCCTCCTATATGTGACGGATGGATGAATTTCCAATTTGTCTTTAATGTCTCCGTCCTTTTTTAGAATATACCAGAATTTTTGAAGTATATTTTTAACCTCGGGTGCCTGATTATCAAAAGTCCCTATAAGGCGAATCAGACCTTCGCCCTCCTCCCTTTTTTTGGGGATCAGTAATTCAGATCTTTTAGTCATACTCGCAGTTCTCCTGGCTGACTCAATCGATGTTGCCGGGTACCCCCTCTCCACAAACCTCCTTGTTAGATCACTAGACTTTATTGAAAAGTCCTCATCTGATGAACAATTTCTTCTCAACCTCAAAAACTGACCTCTCGGTATACCCCGCTTCAATGGTGGGGGGTGGTAACTCTCCCATGCTAGTAGGTTGTTTGATGAAGTCGGTTTCCGAAAGATTGTAGTTTCTAGGTTGCCATCTTTTTGTTTTGTGATCTCCAGATCTAAAAAGGCTATTCTATCACTCTGTATCTCTGACGTGAATCTTAGCCCTATGATGTTCTCATTGAGTGCTTCTACAAAGTTCTTAAAATTGTCTCTAGTATCTGTCCACAGGATCAGCACGTCATCGATAAATCGAAGCCATAATAATAGCTTCGATGACCATTGTTCCATAACTTCAGTAAAGACTATTTGCTCCTCCCACCAGCCCAGAAATAAATTAGCGTACGTGGGAGCCATTGGGCTCCCCATAGCTGTACCTCTGAGCTGGTGGAAGAAGCGGCCGTCAAATAGAAAATAATTATGTTCAAGTATGAAGTACACAAGATCAATTATGAGTTGGTTATGTTTTCTCATATGAGTCCCTCTCATAGATAAAAAGTGCTCCACTGCCCGAATCCCCTTATCATGGGGGATTGAACTATACAGTGCCTCAACATCAAGGCTAGCCAGGAATGTACCTTCTGGTACTGTTATGTCCTCGAGTTTCCGTAGGACATCCATTGTATCCCTCACGTATGAGGGTAGGGCCAACACAAATGGCCTTAGTATGGTGTCTACATATGTGCTGATTCCTTGTGTGAGGCTGTTGATGCCCGATACAATCGGACAGCCTTTCAGGGGGGGATATCCTTTATGGACTTTAGGAAGGCCATAGAATGTGGCGATGGTTGGATAACGTGGCATCAGGACCTTCAGCTCATCCTCCCCTATCAAGCCGTCTTCCAGGGATTTCCTAAGCAACTTGTTGAGTTGAACCGCAAACATTTGCGTAGGATCCTCACTCAAGACCCTATAACATGATTTATCAAGAAGGATAGTAAGACACATTTGAATATAGTCATTCTTGCGTAGAATGACTATATTCCCGCCTTTATCAGACGGTTTGACTATGATATTATCATCTTTTTCAAGACACAGTAGCGCATTAATTTCTCTTTTACTCAGATTGTATTGTGATCTTTTTGAGGGTTGTAGTGTCGATAACTCATTCACCACCAACTCCTCAAATACATCTATCGCCGTTGTGTCGAACTCTGGGGGTGATGCTTTGCTTTTTGGTTTAAGCCCGGTAAAAGGCCCCATACCTTCATCTCTTTGCCCTTGAACCCATAATTCCTCCAGGGTTTTTAGGCCTATGAGATCTTGTTCATCTAGCCCTAAGTCTTTGCATCTTTTTCTATCCTTCATAGTCATAAATTTTGCCCATCTCAATTTCCTAGTAAACAGTGCCAGATCTTTAACCCATGAAAACAAGTCAAATGAAGTGGTGGGAACAAAGGATAGTCCTTTAGATAATATCTCCACCTCTGCTTCTGACAGCTGCCGATCGGACAGATTTATAATCTTGAGTGTATCATCACTTGGTGTGTCCATATTCGAGGCAGAAGGACTATCTATAGATGGTAGTCTATTTGATATGGCCATGATGGGTCTATGTCTTGGTTTCGGTCTAAGTCTGGGTTTTATCCCTATACTTGGTCCTTCCGGCCCCTTAGAAGATATTCCGTAATAGGGGGGCCTTGAGATAAAAAATGGGGTTCACTTTGGAAGTCTGAGTTCTGGTTCTGATTGGTTCCTGTTATCACATATCCTTGATGCATGTCCACTCCCTGAGGGGTCTTCTTTTGCTTTGGAAAAAAAAATATATTCTTAGATTATTCAGAATCCAAATAAAATGCTATTTTTTAAATTAAATTTCTCAAAAAATTAACTTTTTATTCGCTAAAGGGTCGGGGCTATGATCAGCACAAATAATGTACATATAATGTGCCCTTATTACTAAATATATTATTTTTTGAGGAGGATTTGCCAATTGTCAAAAGTTAACGTATATCATATGTGGCTCACAGTTAAACAACAGTTATAGGGGTTGTTTCCCCCAAAATGTAAAACTCCTGAGATTATTTATTAAATATCAGTATAGACCTCTTATTTCCCCATGATCGAGCACCCACTGAATGTAAATGTGTCTTAATATCAGTGAGAGCAATTATTATACTGTACAGGTGGTCCCCTACTTAAGGACACCCGACTTACAGATGATCCCTAGTTACAGACGGACCTCTCTGCCTACTGTGACCTCTGGTGAAACTCTCTCCATGCTTTACTTTAGTCCCAGACTGCAATGATCAGCTGTAAGGTGTCAGTATTGAATCTTTATTGATAATCCTTGATCCCATTACAGCAAAAAAATTTGAAACCCCAATTGTCACTGTGGCAAAAAAAAAAAAATATTTGGGCTGGATCTACAATTGTAAAACAAACAAATTCAACTTAAGAACAAACCTATGGACCCTATCTTGTATGTAACCTGGGGACTGCCTGTATTCTATTTCATTGACTTCATAACTTCTATGCGTGGAGTAATGATGCCAGTAGTATGGATGGAAGGAAGGATAGCAGAGAACAGCATAATACAACCCATGATTTGTGGGGAAAATAAGAAGTGATTTTTAAGAAGTTTTCAATGTATTTAGAAACTTTGATAACCACAAGGTTGAAAAAAAATGTTACATTCAGTCATTGCTTACTTTAGGAAATCTTCTATTTTGGGTGACAGACTTGTATTAATGTTTTTAAAACTTCTTGGTTTTAAGCATTACATAAGGTGTGTATACTTCGTATAGCTTAATAATCGATCATTTACCTTCAAACAGTTGTCTGAAAAGTCACATGCATATGAGCTGAGAGTCATTTGTTGCCTGCAATAAGTCAGGCTCAAACAATGAAAAGCAAGTGTCACTTCAGGAACCGCTAGTGCCGTTTAAAAGATGAGAACAAAGAAGTGTTAGAGATGCTATGGAGCCCACAATAGGGATATCTTAAGTCACCGTCTCTCAGTTTGATCTATACCAGAAAGCTAGGACTGTGGGAATTTTATTTTTTATTGTTAAATAGGTAATTTTTAATTTAAAAATAAAGTTTCCCAAGGTTTTAATACATGAAATAATTTGCATGTAGATCTATCTATTTATGTTTCTATCTTTGAATTTATATATAGAAAGAGAGAGGAAGAAAAGTAGGACTAAAATATAATAAGTATTCAATTACTGAGGGTGCATAGCCCAGGTCCATCAATCACAAGAACGAATGTATGTGTATATATATATATATAATCATGTTTTTTCTCAGAACTAAAAGATTATTATCATACCAAGTTTTTGGTATATGTGGCTTATCTCCCTGGATGATGGGGTCTGAGAACAAGCATGAAAGCTGAAGTACTAGAAAAGTGTCTCAGTTTCTACTTTTCCTTTGCTCCTATTAATAGAAAGGCTTTTCTTCGATATCATTATTTCGCTAGCTTACTGTACATTAGCTTGCTCAGTCGGTCAGCTAAGCAGATATCCTGAAGAAAGGAAAGATTAGGTATGTGAAGCTTTCCCTAAATACAATACAACACAAACTATTGATGTAAATTATTTTTCAGTACATCCTTTAGGAGTATATGCTGAATTAAAATAAAGTTAGTACAACTGATATATGTTAAAGGGAATCTGTCGCCTTCTTTTACCACTCTAAACTACTAGCCCTCTCAGGTAGGGGATGAGTCAAGCTCAGAGACATCAATTTAGATGGCTATATCTGGGCTTCAGAAATGGTACATGGTTCTAGCCGCTATAGAGTTCAAGTTATAAGCATCTAAATTAATGTTTCCCCTCCAGCCTTTGAGGCTGACTGATTGTTGGCAGAAGATGACTCTTCTCTTTCTATACTCATTTTCACATGAAGGAGATTTCATATAGGTAAATAGGTTGGTTTTCACATTAAAGATGGAATTCAATAAGGAATACAACAAATCATTCCCTACCTGAGGTTGCTGCTAGTTTAGTGGGGTAAAATGAGGTGACTAGAGATGAGTGAGCACTAAAATACTCGAGTGCTCGTTATTCGAGTCAAACTTTTCCCCATCCTCGAGTGCTTGTATCGAATAACGAACCTCATTTAAGTCAATGGGAGACTCAAGCATTTTCCACTGAAAGAACACATTGAAAAAACACTGAAGAACACATTACAGATGTTTCCTTACATCTGCTAACTTATCCGAAGACACGCGTGCCGAACGGTGTTCTTCACAATAGTATGTGAAGAACAATATGTGTGAAGAACACCGTTCGGCACGCGTGTCTTCGGATAAGTTAGCAGATGTACGGAAACATCTGCAATGTGTTCTTTATTGTGTTCTTCACTTAAATGATCCTGTGTTCACTATTTTCATTGTATTCTTCACTGCTCTTCACTCTTAAGTGAAAGCTCGATCTCGAGCCGGCGAAATACTTGTCTGAGCAACGAGCCGTTTCAAGTACGCTAATACTCGAACAAGCATCAAGCTCGACGAGTATACTCGTTTATCTCTAGAGGTGACAGATTCCCATCATTGGTGAGTTGCTCTTTTTGATCACATGCCCTCCATTTTTGTGTTATGTGATGTATATATAGGGAAATTCTGTAGTAGGTGATGTACATTACATATAACTAACACCTATCAAATATCAATTTTCTTGCAAAAATATGTAGTATTTATTGTAATTTCTTTTCATTATATATGGATATTTAAAGGTCATCTACCACCAGGATGAAATACTATATGCAAATGAGCCTTAGGAGCTGCAGGCTTCATTAACACCTATGGAGCCTGAAGCACCGCAAACTCATTTGTATATACAGTCCTTCATCCGGATGGTAGATGCCTTTTAATATTTGTTCTTAATAATAGGGTTTAGTCATTTTGATGTCCATGTGATAAATATGAGATGAATGTGTATTAATTATATAATAGATCACAGTTATGAAGGTTCATTCTGTTGTTTGTAGCATCACAGCATTGAAACATAGATTGATAACAGGTTCTCTCGCTGTTTTTACACTGAATATTCAGCTGTAATAAAAGGAATAACCTTTAAATCTTATTGATAAAATTAAGAATTACAAAAACTAGAAGAACTTAGCAGGTCATCTGTGTGATACTCACGTGCGCTCTATCCAACAGACCAGAAGCCTCTTTTTTCTGTAGTGACTCTCGCCATTGGGTTTTCTTACTCAAACAATTCCTTTTTAGACCCAGACATATGCTGGACTGGTTTTCTGTGTGACATGAAGATTATGTGATGGTGGGAAATAACAATGGCATACTTGGGGAAAAAAGTATTTATTTGCTACAATCTGAAAGCAGCAAGTTCTAGTGAAATGGCTTTTTGTTTCCTTTACCTTTTTAATCCGTATGCTAATGAGGCAGATGCTTCAGTGGAGACATGGTCCTCGGCACTTTTATTTCGTCCTGGACCTTTACCTTTTTACATCTCTTTTAGATGACCTTGAGATTAGAGATCAGCAAATCTAATTGTTGATTCGTAGATTCAATATGTATCTGGCATTTTTCAGGCACCAAATTGCATCTGAATCTATTCTGAATAGCTTGAGATGAATCTTTCAAAATGGTGGTTAGTTAATACTGTAATTCATCCCAGAGTTTAAAGGGGTTGTCCACTTTCAGTAACTAATTGATATTATTTATGTAATGAAGTTATACAAATTTTCAATATACTTTCTTTATAAATTCCTTATGGTTTTCTAGATCTTTGCTTACTGTACTTCTATAGAACATTTCTGAGTATTAGGAGTTGTGTGATAATAACAACTTGTGCACCTACATCACCATGGACAGATTATATCCACTAGAAGTAAACTTAGAAGCTTTGTATAGAAGCACAGCAAGCAGAGATCTGGAAAATGGTGAAGAATTGATACAAAAAGTACTGTATATACAGTATAAGCCGAGGCCCCTAATTTTACCACAAAAACCTGGGAAAACCTATTGACTCGAGTATAAGCCGAGGGGGGAAATGCATCGGTCACAGCCTCCCCATTATATAGCCTGCTGGACCCTGCCCCATAGTATATAGGCAGCACCTCCCCCCCAGTATATAGCCTGCCAGCCCCCTGCCCCTGTATATAGCCAGCAACAGGGGAAGCTGGGAAGGTGAGTTTTGATATACTTTTTTTTTACTTGAGTATAAGCCGAGTCTGGTTTTTCAGCACATTTTTTTGTGCTGAAAAATTAGGATTATACTCGAGTATATATGGTACATTTAAAAATTGTTGAACATTTCATTAGACAACCCCTTTAATGAGAGGGACGACAAGGTAACATTTAAAAAATTTATTTAAGAAAATTTAAAATGAGTAATAGAAGTTTTAGAAAACTAGAGGGCGTCACATACCCATTTCCAGGACAACTAGAGAAATATCAGTTCCGATCGATTCAGATTAGAAAAATGTTTAAAAAATCTGGCAGAGCTTCTATGAATAGAATCTTGTATGATTTACTCTACGTGAGATCTGGCCAAAGGAGCACGAGGCATTACTGGGAGAAGAGAGAAGTAGTTCAGGTGGGAATGGAAGTACATTGGGAATATCCGGGAGAAGAGAGAAGTAGTTCAGGTGGGAATGGAAGTACATTGGGAATATCCGGGAGAAGAGAGAAGTAGTTCAGGTGGGAATGGAAGTACATTGGGAATATCCGGGTTTATCCTCTGCCACATTAGCACATACAACAAACATCAATTTTTAGAAACAGTGTAATAGACAGAAATAATAAAATCATAGAGTACCTAGCTGCCAGCAGATATTTGGTAGAAATTCCTGTTACTAATATAGATTTAACCTAATCTGTCTTGACTATCATTGTGAACTCTACTTATAATGATAACAGACTTCAAATGTCAACTTTGTGATAATAAACTATATTTTATTTTAAGCGAGAGGCAGGAAACGGATTTCCAGTGGAGCGTTAACAAAAAAATATTAATTTCATAAATATTTGTAAATATTTTAATCACATGTACAATTAAATATAAAAGTATTTACACCTTAAAAAAAGCTGTTCATACATAAGATTTATATGGTTACATGTGAAAAAAAAGAGAAGAGTGACAAGAGGCACCACCATGTTTGGGAGCACAGTCTTAGTTACAATGGGCATATAACAAAGCAGTTGTCAGATCCACCAGAAACATTTCTTCTTCACTTTCTTTGTCTTTTTCCGTACTTCCTGTTTCTCAGTGATCACAATTTCTGGTTCTAGTTTTGGAGCAGGAGTCAGAACAGGACTTGGTTCCACCTTATCAAGTTTCTTCAGAATATGAAGGAACCTCCCTTCTTGTTGTCTGAAGTCATATTCTACACTAGGAAGGAAATGAATACAACATATATGTTATGATGTGTAATACTGACTTTGTGTTGTAACAATCCCTGGATGTCCACGATTTTTTGTTCACTGATGCAGCTTCATGTTTTAGTCGCTTTCAACTTTAATACTCTAACCTGACATGTTCAAATTACTATATGAAGTATGCATAGTTAATTATGATTATTTATGGTTCATTGCTTGTTAATATTGGCAATACAAGAAAATATGCAGAGCTAAGGATTTATTCTGCATATTAATGTGGCCCTGAATTGTTACCTTCCAGACTTGAAATATGAAGTGATATTTTGATTCACCTATAGACATACAGCTTCCACTGCTACATAAGGTCCTGTGCTGTCGAGTCCCCCCACCAATAAAAGGGGTTGTCAAGGATTTTATATTGATAGTCGTTGACCTGTTGACCTAGGCCATCAATAACTGATCAGTGAGAGGCCACCACCCATCCGTTACACCAATCAGTTTTTTGGGTCTCTGTTTGAATGTAATAAACACATTACATATAACTGTAAGCAGATAGTTCTAAGTTCTGTGTAAGAACAGTTTATCAGTGTAAGTATTGGAAGTAGGCTCTCTTATCGATCAGATATCGATGGTCTGTATGTAACCTTTAGGTCTGTTACCAACAAGTGAATTTGATGCATGCATATCCGACCCGAATGCTCGTAAACCGGGCCTTAACTGACATGCTAAATTCAAGTCCAGTTTATGAGGAGGTTCCATCAAGAACACAATGCTAGTTTTATATGATTTGCATCCATTGAATTCACTCATGGGGAAATAGCCCTTAATCTTAGCATTCTCTACAACTTCACTTTTGGGATTTTTGCATCTATCTTTTGGGCTGAAAAATATACACCACTTACAAGACTCACTAAAATTGGTTAAATAAATATGATTTCCTTGTTTTGGCAAAGGTATCTGTCTAAAGGGATAGATAGCTGTCTAAATGGAAGTGTTAGAAACAGATTTCATGTCCGTCACAAGCAGACTGATCTGAATGACTAAATTCCGATGGTCAGATGACTAAATTGGATATTGCCCAAAATGTCAAGGTTAGTTGGCTGCTCCCAGGATATATTAGTTAGTACCTACTGAAAATTATTTAAATAGAAACAAATGAAATCATGAAACATTTATGGACGCTAAACTTAGATGTGCATGGGGACGAAAGCTGTTTTATCTGATCTGAACCTGCAGAGGAGATTCTGGAGCACAAATTTCTAAAAATAATCTACTATGATAACACTATGATAGATAGACTATAATGTGCTGTACTACATAGTGCTTTACTGTTCATTGGATATTGGGGATTTTGGCACTACAGTGACTGCTGCCGAAAGATCAACCAGGTACCCAAAAGCATCAGAAGTCGGACATTCTCTAATGAAAGAAGATTTCCTAGTCTGATAACTATTACCCTGTTTCCCCTAAAATAAGACATCCCCCGAAAATAAGACCTAGTACAATTTTGTTCAGGCTTAAAAATTATAAGGCCTCCCCTGAAAATAAGACCTAGCGGCCGTCATTGCTACAGCTCCCCCCACGCCATACATGAGTATTAGGAAATCTGTTAGATGCTGCAGAAGGTTGTGACATGGGGAAGAATTCATGTAAGTAAATCACTGGCTGTTGTGCCTCAAATGTGATACCAGCAGCTTCCAGAATAAGGAGGGGTCATTTACGGAAAGTGCTTTTACTAAACATGAGAGATTGGGGCCAATGAATCTAATAAATACAATGATTCTAAGAAATACACCATGAAATTCAGAGTTTAGAGAGTTATAAGGATGTTAGAGAAATAGATTTTTTTGTTCACCAATAAATGTAAATTCTTGTTCATGGAAAAATAAGAATACCCTGAAAATAAGACCTAGTGCCTCTTTAGGAGCAAAAATTAATATAAGACACTGTCTTATTTTTGGGGAAACAGGGTATCTTGTAAAATCATGTGGACCACCAAAGGACATCTTTGGGGGTCCCGAAACAGGTTGAAGCTATTGTATTGTCAATCTCTGCTGCTACCGTGATCTGCAATATTATGTGTAGATGTACTAAATGGCCTACTTTTACTAAAAAATGCAAGATGAAGTAAAACTCTTGTCAGAAGACATTCACAGTTTTTTATGTTGTTAGGTCCCAATCCTCAACTTAATTAAGAAAGTCTACCTTACAGATTTTACTTTAACCTTTATTTCTAAAAATATCGCTGTTCAAATACACTGGTATCTTACTATGATCAGAACAATACAAGACTTTCAGAAGTGATATCCCTATAAACTTAAACACTATAAACTTAAAATGCTCTTTCTTTTTCATTGCCAACATTCCACGATGATTCATTTCTTAATCTTAATTTATATCAGTGGGAGTTCTGTTTTGATACAGAGCTCCAAATCCTCTACACAGACATAAAAGCAAGTCATCCCCAGGGAAGCTTAGGCGCTTGTGGCATTTATTATTTTGTTCAATGTAAAAATTAATAAAGCAAAATAAGTTGAATGACAAAAACGCTGACATTTGAACTTTTTTTTACTATTTTGACTCCATTCACATGAGGACAGGTACTTCAGGAGTTTCAGTAATAGAGAGAGTTCATGTTCAGCCATACTAATAGAAATCCCATTCAATTTGTAAGAGACCCTTCATGAATCTAAAACTTTTAGGAGACTCCAGCAGCCATTTATGCATGTAATGTAACAATTAGGTTTGAGACTATTTCTAGATATTTTCACAAATTTTTGTTAGATTTAAAGAAATACTTAATGTAACACTTACTTATAATACAGAGGTAAATGAAGCATCCCCTACAAATTGGGCATTTAACTACAAATATGAATTATTCTAATATGATTGTTTTTGATTGTTCTCACATACACGTCTGCTTCTAAGTGTCCAACACTTAGGGAGAGATTTTTGAAGCTGTCTTGGCCTAATTCTGGAGTAGTTTGCACCAAACAACTTGTGCCACATTTATTAAAGATCTTTTTTTTAAAAACATTTTATTTGATTTTTAACAAACAAAAATAGAAACAATACATGTACTTTTCACTGCGTTTAACCCCATAATTTTTGGCCAAAGCCGAAAATGGCACTTTTTTGCCATTTAAAAAAAAATTTTAAATTCTGTAAAAAGCGATCAAAAGGTCGTACAGTCCTAAACATGATAACGTCATCAAAATCCACACCAAAGTGCAAAAAGTTATTAGCGTCAGAAGATGGCAAAATCACGCCCAATTTTTTTGTACAGGAGGTTTTAAGGAGGTTGTAAATGTATGAAAACATTCTAAAACCTATACAAATTTGGTATCCCCGTAATGGTACCGACCCAAAGAATAAAGTAGAGCTGTCATTTGGGGTGTAGAGTGAAATTTGTAAAATCCAAGCCCACAAGAATACGGCACAATTTATTTTACCAATTTCACTGCATTTGGATTTTTTTTCCCGCTTCCCAGCTAACGGCATGGAATATTAAATACCACCATTTTGAAGTGTACCGGTAATTTGTTACAGAGAAAACAAGCCATCACACAGCTCTGTACATGGAAAAATAAAAAAAGTTATAGTTTTTTGAAGGTGGGGAGTGAAAAATAAAAACGAAAAAGTTTTTGCGGCGTTAAAGGGTTACAACCACATTCTAGCTCATTGCAAAGGTGCTCTGGCACTAGATACAAATTATAGTGCAGTCAAAGTTCTTCCCAGCAGACGGGAGTTATCTGCTCCGTCTTAATTTCAGATATGTCATGTGACCAGCAGCCCCACTCTCCAAATGAGACAGTTTCATCATGTGTTCTTATGAGGTTCACATTCAGGATCTTATATAAATAAATGGATAGAATGACTTCTTCGCATAAGAAGAAGTGCCAGTCAAACAAGGTCATTTATTTGTAGTCAGGGAATTTGTGCCTTTTTGTGCTTTTGGACTTGTTTCTTGTATCTTAGAGGGTGATATATCAGGCTTGGTTTGTTTGTGACTTTTTTCAAAAAAGTCCTGCAACCCTCATCAAACCTTTAGCTTAGACCTGGGCAGGACTGGAGTTTATTTGCACCAAAATTGTGCCATTTTACCACAAATTACAGCAAAATTGTGACTTTTGAACATGTCCACATCTGGATTGTTAAGGTTCTGGCCCAGCTAACTTTTCCAGGCTAGTGGAAAAGTCGCAAATATGCCAAAAATATACAAAAAAAAGTTGCAGGTATAATGGAAAAAAAGGAAATGATCAAGCTTCAAAGCTGTAAGTCAGAGCTAAGGACCATAATAGAGTGGATAATTTAGATATACAGCCACTTGTAAGAAGACCATTATTATAAATGACATCATCTCCTTTATTAATGGTCCACAGAGTGTTTTTCTGTTTGCTTTTTCATTTGTGAAACAAAGATAGCAAAACAAATGATGAACTAGGAATGGAAAGTGTAAGCCATGTGCTCTTGTCAGCTGTGTATAACCTCAAAAATGGTCTCCTGAACATGAACACTCCAAAAATTTTGTAGAAAGCCAACACCGCAGCAGCTGTTTGTAGCTACATAATGGTTATCAACTCCATATTGATGCCTATGGATTTAGGTAGCATGTCATAAAAGCTCCTGTAGGTGTTATACAAATCTTCCCCAAAACTTTGTTCCTACTGTGTAAAACATTTTAACAATATTGGGTTACTTAAATTGGGTTGGAATATATACGACATTCAAGTCAGCAAGAATACTGGGAAAACGCTATAGACAATCGTCAGTGAGTAATGGCTCTTATTATCAAAACCTTGTATGTGCCAATGAGCTAGATTGAAACTAATTGAATTTCTCTGGAAATCACTTCATAGACTGTAACCCTTTTCTGTTTAATTGAATTTTTCTTGTAAACTTTACTTAAACGACCACACCAGTATTTTTGTTGACCTTGTTAAAGGCATTTCTGCTTGTTCTTAAAGATTATCTGTCATCCTCGCCAGTTTTTAAAACACACCAGTTTTTAAATTATAAGACCCTGATCTTTTATGAGGTGTCATTATTTTTCCCTTCTTCATAGCTGTTTGAGGGCTTGTTTTTACTAGTCAAGTTGCATTTTTAAAGGCTTTATTTATGGTGCAATTTTTGAAGGAATATATGGAAAATGTATTTTTACCACTTAATTTAGCATTTTACATTTATAGTCTAATGCAATAGAAATTACATGATAACTTTATTCTCTACGTTTATAGGTTTCGGGAGATACCACATTTGTACTGCTTTAAAAAAAAAAATATATATATATATATATATATATATATATATATATATATATATATATATATATATATTTCCCTTTTGCACAATTAAAATACTCAACAAAATTATAATTTTTTTTCGTCAGATTTAAAAATGTTAGCTTATTGGACACTGGTGATGTGGCCTGCAAAGTGTAATGGAATAGTTTATACACTGATGAACAAAAGGGTAACTATGTTTAGGCTCCATGTCTCACCATCCACTACTTTGTCTAAAATATGACGGAAGTCTCATTTTCAATCTTCTGTTGTCTAATACGTAAATTTAAATGGTGTCTGTTTGAAATATATATTATGCAGATTATTTAACTACTTCACCATATATACTCGAGTATAAGCCAAACCGAGTGTAAGCCGAGGCCCCTAATTTTAACACAAAAAACTGTGAAAAACTCATGCCCCCAGTATATAGCCAGAAGTCCCTGGCCCCAGTATAAATCCAGTCCTTTGCCCCAGTATATGTCCAGTACCCCTTTCCCCCAGTATATAGCCAGCAGCCCCTGCCCCCCAGTATATAGCCTGATTTCCCTCCCCCCAGTATATAGCCTGCAGCCCCTGCCCACCCACTATATAGCCTGCAGCACCTGCCCCTAGTATATAGCCATCAGACCCTGCTCCCACAGTATATAGCCATCAGCCACTGCCCCCAGTATATAGCCTGCTTCTCCTTTCCCTAAAATATAGATATCAGCCCCTGTCCCCCCCATTATATAGCCTGGTTCCCCCTGCCCCTAGTATATAGCCATCAGCCCCTGCCCCAGCATTATATAGCCAGCAACCTGCCCCCCCTATATATATCCTGTAGCCCCCTCCTTGAGATATACTCAGCCTATAAGGAAAAAAATGTGTACTCACCTTCCGCTGCCCAAAGTGTGTGGGCGATGGCGGCGCACACATTAGAATGTCAGCGAGCGTCTGACATCATAATGGGCGTGACTGACTGTGCGCCGACATGGAGCTGATGCCGAAGCTTCGATGTACAGAAGAGGACTTTCTGGAGGGTCGTCAGTAGGTGAGTACACAGTTTTTTAAATAGACTCGAGTATAAGCCGAGTTTTGATTTTTCAGCACATTTTTTGTGCTGAAAAACTCGTTTTATACTCAAGTATATATAGTAATTGTAAATTATAGTCTTTATTATTTTGGTAGTATTTTATAAATCTATCTTTTTGCTTTTAAAGCTGCCTGATTCTTCTTGGCATAATCTCAAATTCATGCAGGTCTAGTCTGACATCTGAATCCAGATCTCTTCTACATGTTCCCGATGTTGGTACATGCAGGTCTTCTCACTAAGCTACCTATTCAACTCTTTCCACAAATTTTTAATTGGCTTGAGGACCGGGGAATGTTGCAGCCAAACCAGCAACTCTTCATTGTCATTGGACCATTTCTTTTTTTATCATCTCGTTGTATGCTTTGGGTTGTTGTTCGGCTTGTTGTCATTTTTATACCCACAGTTTACGAGTCTATGAAGTATCTCATGCAGTATGGTACTCGCATATAGCTCACCTTAGAGATCACCATAAAATGTGGACAAGTATCCAACACCTTTGTGTGTGAATCAACTGGCTTCCTCCACATAGTTTAACAGTTACTTTAACTTCTAGATCTGTTCCATTGATCCATTTCCCCCCTTGATTCTGTCAGGCCCATTTGCACCCATCAGAACCCAGACTAACTTTCATATCTTCGCTCCAAATCACCCATTTCCATTTTTCTACTGTCCACTTTGAAGCTGGAGTTCTGCGCATGCGCAGCAGCTGATTCTTCGCAGACAAGTGCGTGGAAGTACAGTGACCTGAGCTTGTCACTGAAGCCGGAGCTACTATGCATGCGTGGAACTCTGGCTTCACAGATGAGTGTGTGCATATACAGCGAGCTGCATGCTGAAGAGAAGCCGTAGATGGGAGTGAAAGAGGCTAATGGGGCGTGGAGTAGCCTTAACTCCTGCTCCACTGCGCAGCTACTCCAGTAGCCTCTCAAGAAAATTTATATAAGATGACATTTTTATTAAATTCTGAGGCACTGAAATTTTTATTGAAAAAGGACACGGCTGCCATAGATTACAGGAACCTGCTACCGGATTTATCTTATTAGGTAGATCCATGATGGTAGGTTTTGACAGGGCACTATTATTCCCTTCAGGTGCACATTTTTTTCTATCTTGTTGGACACAGTTCAGCCGCGACATAAAACTGGCAAAGACGCTTCTTAAATACATGTGCAAGCTTAATGATGTTCTCTTTAGTGATAGAAATAGATTTTAGCCATTATTACCCTATTGCTCGTCAGTTTATGATGTCTGATGAAGAAACAATGGCGATCACGTGACTATGTCATGATTAGCCAAAACTGGAGTGTTTCAGTAATCACAATTATATTATACAATTGATCAGTAGGTAAGGGCTTATTAGTAGATTGGCAAATAAAAAGACCTGCTTAGGTAATATATTTACTTTGAAAATCCATGTCAGATTCTAAAAAGAGAATTTTATAAGTTCCACTAGAAACTTGACTCATAAAATACTCATAAAATTATACAGTCACCCTGACATTTTCGCCAGAAGATCTATTTAATAAGGTATGCATATAAAAACTTGTTGGCGAATCTCTAATATAGCCAGTTTTAGTATCATGATTAAAAAGTGCCACATAACACATGAATAGTTGATATTATCCATGGTTTCTGGCACTCAGGGAGTTAATGTTAGAGAACAGGCAGCACTTGTTCATTATAATTATCTTTTCTCTAATTGCAAATGCTAAAAGGGGGTGATTATTACGGAAATGAATGCAGCTCCAGTTGATATTTACAGTTCTTTTCTAGATTGCAATTTTGTTTGCAGAACATTTCGAAGTACACAGACATTTCACATGCTTTGGCTAATATAGGATTCGTAATATGCGTTTGCACGACGCTCTATTGAAATACAACCGCATAGCAATTTTCTAATATAGCCGAGAAACTGTAAACACTTCACATCCAGCCCCTTCCATCGGCCAAAGACGTCTCCACTTCTTAATTAGTATTTCCAAATCGTAGATAGAATTGTACAACCATAAAAAGGAGAGAGCTTCAAAAAGCCTATCATTGTGTGTAGTGCCGTACATGAAGGAGAACAAATATCTGTAATGTAGTCTCACTCCATTATAACAAAGAGTTTTCATAATAGATTATGTTCACTCTCATGTGTACGTTTGACAGATAAAGAATTCTCTAAGATAAGAGACATCAAACACATTGCAGAAAATAAACAAGATTATTGTGTCTGGATAGCTCAGCAGGCCGCTATATGTATTAGCTCGTCGTTTAACAAATGGAGCTTTGCATGAAGAGCATTTATACACATTTATTCAGAATCTAGAATTGTTTATTATCTGTCACATGCTGTGTTGAGCAGCAAATTCACATAAGCAGCAGAAATTCGGCAGTGTTGCTCCAATGTTTTAATCATTTTCAAGATATTTGTTAAGTTATTCACAGTTTTAGATTTTATTTGGGCATAAAAGTGGATTTTACCACAATAGGGAATGTCTGATAGTTGGGGGTCCTAGTGCTCTATTAGGTAGCGTTGGGATTAATAATAATCAAGGACTCTGCAGGCTGTATAAAATATAAGGACTGCTATAAGGGGAGATTTCTACGGGGCCCATTGTCCAAACATGAGATGCAGACTATCACTATGAGGACCATGTAACTTAGCATGGCCCAATTTAACTGATTATTAAATTATTCTTAGTCTTTGACATCAATGTTTTTGTTTTCCTTATACTGTGATTATGGTTTAGGTAATATCATGCTGAGCCTAAGACATCACTATTTTCACTAAACCTGTCCTGTGACATTATGTATATTACATGCATGCAAAGTACTGTATTTTTGGGACTATAAAAACCTGCACAAAAAACCCATTGACTTTCTTAGAAATCGAAGGTGCGCCTTATAGTCCAGTGCACATTATATATAAACTGTACTTATAGACAACAGCTGCCTTGAACTTTGCACAGGTCTGCCACCTGCTGGTCATTGATGGTGCGCCTTATAATCCAGTGCACCTTATAGTCCGAAAAAAATAGGGTAACAACACTGTATTCATTATCCCTTTGCTGTTACTATATTCAATTTTCTTGCTTCATGACATCACAAGGTGCAAGAACTGTGAACTAGTTAAACCAAAAAAAATATTTCTTTACTTTCTCAGCCTGCTGTTGTAGATAGTCATGAAGGCCATTAAATCAATTTTGCTATGGTAACCTAAAGTAACCTGCTTTGCTCCTAAGTGCCAAAGTGAGTAAAGCAGTGCCTTCCCCGTGTAGAGCTTGTTTGTTAGAGTGGTCCAGATCTGGAGCTAGCCTAGCTGCTATCATTATGATAAAAACATCTACTACAGTCGGACTACCCCTTGTAAACCTCTTGCTATAATGCAAACAAAATATAAGTACAATGATGTAATCCATATAGCAGAGATTATTAAATGTTTTTTACTGTATAGGTCATAGTATCAGGGCAGATAAAGCTGGAAGAGAGGCAGGTCCATCAAGTCCAACCTCTGACTTTCATCAAATGTTTTCTTCCCAGAATATGTGAAATTTGTGTTCTCAAGAAAGTCATCCGGCCTCTCTTGTACATGAAGAATGTATCCACCATAACAATCTCCTGCGGCAGAGCATTAATCTCTGTCTGTAGCGTTAGTAGAACCTCCACTCCTTTAGTTGTGGAGAATTCCCCCTATCCTGGTCACAGACTCAGGTATGAGAAGATCTGTGGAGAGATCCTTGTACTGCTTGTTCAGTTGTTTGTACATTGTAATGAGGTTTCCCTTCAGCTGTCTTTTTTCCCTTCCAATTCCCCCAACAATCTTGGGTGCTCTCCTCTGCACCAGGTTCAGTTCTACTATCTCCTTTTTATACACTGGTGCCCAAAACTGTACATAATATTCCATGTGTGGTCTGACCAGGGATTTGTATAAGGGCAAAACTATGCCCTTATCATACGCATATATGCCTCTCTTGATATATCCCATACATAGATATGCCTTATTAACAGCCGCCTGGCTCTGGTCATTGAAATCAAATTTACCATCAGCTTCAATTTTACCAGGTAATTGACTGTTTAGAACATGATTTTACTATTTAGTTTCCATGGCCCAAGTGTGCTACCTTACATTTATCTACATTAAACCTCATTAGCCATTTCTCTACTAAATCTTCCCTATGTAAAGCACACCTGTCATCAGGTGTCTGTAACTAATTATGGCAGTAAAAGCACTGCAATCTGCCATCAGTAAGGCACTGGGGATACGGCTGTTCCTCCCACTCATGAATAAGCTGGATAGCTGAATATGATAATGATTTATTTGACCTCTCTCAGGTCATTTGCATACAGCTTAAGTACCTTATTGTAGAGTAATGTAGAGAAACAATGAAGGGAAAGGGTCAATGCTTTCCAATGGCAGTTTATGAAAATATATCTAGTTTTGGGGGTTAATTTGTTTGACAGATTCTCTTGAAGGTTATACTATCCACCTCTGTATTAATTACTTTACAGAGCTTAATATCATCTGCAAATATTGAACCTCTACTGCCTATTGAAACCCTCTCCATTTTCTCACAATGTTACTAAATAATAAAATAAAATACTCTCATCTTCTTGTACTATGAAAACCATGTTAGTCTACTGTGTTGGACTGTTCTCACATTATTATCTGTAATGGTATTTTATGTCATAACAGCAATTTCCCTATCCATTGTGCTTTTTTTCACCCCCTCTCTTTCCCTACATGCTCTTACTGCATACTTCATGTAATGCTGTTGTTTGACAAATTATGTTTTAATAAAGAATGTTAAAAGAAAAAGGAAGGGGGCCCAATGCTGACCCCTGTGGCACCGAACCTGTAACTTCAACCCAATCTGAGAATATGCTATTAATGATTACTCTCTGATCTTCACCACTAAGCCAATTGCCAACCCATATATATGCAGCTTTTCCCCAAGTCCAAGCAGTCTCATTTTATGTACCCACCTTTTGTGCGGTACAATATCAAATGCCTTGACAAGTCCAGATACAAACCATCCACAGTTTACCACAGATTCAGTCTAGAATTTACCTCCTAATATAAGCTAGTCAGGTTAATCTAAAAGGACCTATCCCTCACAAAACCATGCTGATTCTGGGTTATAAGGTTATGTGCATTGAGATATAGGATATCATCTCTAGCAAACCCCTCAAATATTTTCCCCACAACCAAAGTCCTGAATACTGAGACAAAATGCAGTATAAAGCAATTAATAGGGATCAAGAGATGTATACATTTACTAAAAAGTAAAAAGAAAACACCCAGCATCCCCTACTGTTTGTTCATTTGTTCTAAAGAGACAAGAAAAAACAATATGCCTGTGGGATCAGACTACACAAGTTTTGGTATTTGCTTTATGGAAACACATAAGTCTACATAAGAGCCGTAGACACAACACAATAAGATTTTTTTTAAGACTTATTATTTTCATTAGATGTGGTTGTGACATTTTACATTTATATAGATATTTTCATCTCCTATCTTGTGGTATTTCAGTAAGATATTCCATAATGTTGTACTTTGTGATATTCCTGCTCATGAGAATGCCAAGCCACCCCCGGTGCAGGGAATTGCAGCACAGCCCTATTAAGGGAATGGGGCTATGATGTTGTTTCCGGCACAGCAGGTAGCCAGGAATATCAAAGTACTATACTGTCAAACAACTGTATACAACTAGAATGACTGCTCTTTCATTCTCAGGATTGGTCTTGGCTGTGCCAGTCAGACCCCATGATCAGTAAGTGTAATCATGTTCTAGTGATATCCTAATACTTTACTATAATAGAAAGACCTTTGTATATGATATAACAAGCCCCCGAGACATCATAACAATGGAATAATCTCAAATCCGTTGGCATCAGAACAACATTTTTACCAGTGTGTTGTAGATTTCTATTGCAGATTATGCGCTGAAAATGATTAATGTATTTAGCAGTGAGGACACAAGTGTTAAAGCAAACCTGTCACCAGGTATGTAATTTTTAGTTGATGATAGGTTCCGATAGCCTTTGCTATGCTGATTTTAAAAATGTCTATGTCAGCATTCTGAATACTGCCACTACTTTATAAAACTTTATTTTGCATTACCTGGCTGCCAGCCAGCAGCGTGTTGTGAGTAGCGGTGAGGGAAGGAAGAGCAGGAGCCAGTCTGTTTGTCTCCTCTCCTCCACAATCACGCAGCTCCCTCCACTCCACCCCTATTTCTGTTATGTGCATTGAGCAGGCAGGTGAGGGCGATGGTGTGGTGGAGAGGGAGTATGCATGAGGAGACTGAGGCACTGGCACACAGGCTGCTGTAGCGCCCCTCCATCCTCCGGTAATCACCACACGCTCTTTACAGAGAGCCAGGTAATGTGAAATAAAGTTTTTTAAAGTTGTACCAGTATTCAGAATGCTGAAAAAGGTATTTTTAAAATCTGTTTAGCAAAGGCTATTGGAAGCGGTCACCAACTAAAAATTACATCCTTGGTGAAAGGTTCACTTTAATTCTATAAGTTGGGCACAGGGGTACTTGTATTTCAGAAAAGTGCACAAGGGTTTCTTAGTCAAAAGGAATCAGTGAATCCATGCTACTAGTCTGAAAGATTTACATGATCACATTTAATGACTATTAGACATAGTATTATAGTTTATTTATTTTGTAAACATTGACCAAATATGATAATTGTTAAATATTGGTAGCTCTTTAATGGGGATATGGTTTAGTGCAATCTTAGCTGTAAATATTGTCCTAACAGCAATAAATGCATTAAAAGAGGATTTATTACAATGGAGACACATAGATCTTAAAAAGAAATATTTTATTATTATTATAATGGATTTCTATTAAGTTGCTTCATTTTTCATTTTTGTTATATTCTAGAATAAATATATTTTGGTCTAGAAATTGTTCAATAAATCCAAAAGAGAATAGTGAGCACATACTGCACCCAGTGCACAGTAGATTGGGGTACACAGCCCGGACAGCATCTGTCTATGCAATATCTATATTCACTGAAGGAAATAGACTGAGTAAATACTTCAGACAGAGCTGCAGGACCCGTGGCTCATCAGAAATAGAACCACAAGCTGTAAAACAAAGATATTTGTAAGCTTCATTGACTCTGTTAATGATTGAATTACAGTAGCTGGGAACAAGGAAGGGTGGTCATAACCTAACCAGCATTACTGTGATAGGAATAATAATGTCACTAATTTGGCAGAATACTAATTTGTTAGAACAGAAACAAGCCAGACAATTGTAATTACAGTGAAAGGTCACCATCTAAAACTCCAACAATTCCTGCTCCGATGGCAAAATTCTAATTAGCCTTTTGGTATTATCATAATTGTGTTACAACTGCTTCGCCTATAAACTTGTCTCCTGTATAAATGGTGAATGCGTAGGGGGGCAGATGCTGTAATGTAATGTAAAGTGCACCGTACAATTACTGTTTTCCAATAAAGCTAATGAATGGTCTTTGTTTACGACAAATAGCATGGCTGAAGCTTTAAAGACGTCCCTTTCATCCAAGAATATGAGTCAAATAATTCTAAAATACCTGTAATAGTTCTAGAACATTGATCCCAATGCGTAATACGCTACCTGTAAATAATACATGCTGTGCTCTGACAAGTGCTACAGTTGTTTAGGTCTTGTCCAGTTCGGTAGAAGATACGCCTGTTTAAAAAAAAAATGATACTTCAATTAAAAAAAGTGAATAAAAAAGAAACATGTGGTATTCATAATATAATTAGTATTATTTATTTCATTTTTAGCTGCCAACAAAAGTGGTTAATCCCAGGAGGTGGGGGAGGTGCTCAGCTGCACACTGTGTGCCTGTGTCTCAGTCTCCTCCACACTCATCCAGCTTCCTCCCCACTTCCTGTCATGTGCTTTGAACATGCAGGGGGGATGAGGAGATTGCCTGGAGGAGAGGAAGAATGCGTGGGGAGACTGAGACACGGGCCACCATCAAAAGACAACAACCGATCATCAAGATGATACAGATGATCTATCTAGGTCCATATTGGGGTGGCCAACATGTGGAATTTATACCCAATGAGCTATATGGCACTGTTTAAAATATGTTTAGAATATTATCCATGTTTTCAGCTTCTAGAACATTACACATTTTTTTTCTGTGCCATAAAAACCACTAGCTCATAAATGTACAGTATTATTTAAGATGTTATTCTCAGCAGAAGATACAATATATAAGGTCTAGAGATCAGCAAGTCATCAAAGATTCACTTTCCAAAGATTCTTTTCAGGTTCAAATCTCTTCAGTCTGAACTGATGTTGTTCTAATTGTCTTGGAAATCTGTATATAACCACTACTTTACAACTAATATAATGGTTTTTCATGAATAGATCCTATCATAATAATTTAAAATGATTGATTTTTTTTTCTTCTTTCCCTCAACTGCCACCCTAAGCGCTGCCATGAATTGCATCAGTAGCCACCAGTTTTAAAGATTTGTTTGAAGTGAATCCGGAAAGATTCCTTTTTCTTTGGTGCCTTAAAATTCACAGATCTGTACCAAAGCTATGAACCATCTCTAATAAGGTTCAACACTTTTGAGTCATTATATATATTTATAAGATTTACATCTACATCCTGCCTGACAAGGAGGTATTAGGTTTTAACTACACACTAATTTAGTTTCTGTATATGTATAAAAAGTATCAAATAAGATCTAAAATAAAATCTATAATTAAAAGTATAAATGTAAAAGAAAATTCTCTTTTTATGAATCATAATTAGTGAGCAGACTGGAGCCGCAATGTTCGCCAGAAGTCTTGTGCTCAACCCATCGGTGCCAGGTTGTTAGCCATTCAAACGCCAACGGAAGTCAATGTAACACATGCGAGCTGGCACCTACTAGTGGAGTTACATGCTGCTATTAGAGGGAGGATTGGCGCTCCCTGATGACGTCATGGGGAGTGTCATTTTCCCTCTAAATGGCAGCATAGTGGCATGGTTTTGGCAGTGGTTTTTCTGTTAGCACCGATTAGGTGTTCCAGACCCAAACATATTTTTCAAGTTCGGGTTCAGTCAAACTTTACCAGAACTGAACTGGTCTACTCATCAATAATCATTTTGTATTTTATTTTTGCTATACAGTTTTTGTTTTTTTTCTTAATATTCTTCACTTAAATGTTCATTAAATGAAGATTATTTATTACTGATTTTTGAATCCTGTATAATGCTCCACTATTTCAGGCCCTACATCAGCCATAACGCAGTGTGACAGCGTTATCTAGTGCTCATGTAGGCTAGGGCTTTTATTAGTGGATCATGAACTACAGTATGCAGGCTAGCTGCTATAATATATTTACTACATTGCACATCTCCCTTACCTCCCTCCCATAGCAACATTACATTATATAACTTGCTCACCAGTACTGATATTCATAAAGCAGTAGGAACAAGAAATAATTATTGTATTATTTTTTGAAACATCATATTCCTGTTTGTCTGTTCTTCTCGCTCATGGGGCTCCTCCCCTCTCACCTCCCCAACCTATAATAGGCCCATGTAAGCTGATCCTCCCGTAACTTGACAGTCCATTTCGGATGACCCAGATGACATTCAGAGGATATTAGTTTGAGTAGGAGACAGGGAGGAAAAGAGCCTTATAAGCAAATTTAAGTATAAGATATATAAAAAAGTTTCTTATATTCACTTGATTTATGCAAAAGTAAGCAACCATTTAAAAAAAATATACTGTACCCTTCACTAAATGCTCTGGCCTTTTCCAAGTCTTGAATTACATTCAGAAGCATCTTAATCTTCTCTTGGTTTGACTGCAAGGACTCTTCTACAGTTTGTAGTTTACCTTGTAGAGAACAAAACTGGCCATGTGCCTTGTGTCCCGGGTTTGTCAATTTGCTGTCATTATTTCCACCATGTTGTATATCAGTCTTTGGCAAGCTAGATGTACTTTTTGTGCAACCATTGGTCTCAGTGGTGTTTCTCTGTGATCCAGTTATGTCAGCTACTTTAGCATGTAATCCATCAAGATTTGTAAATGATGTCCGTTCACGACTGTCATTAAGTTGAACAGCAGAATCTTGAAATTTTACTATTTTATTAGTCTGCTGGTGTTCTGAGTGAAAGCAGTATGATAGATTGCTGCTAAAGGATGGGGATAAAGTTAAAATCCTTTTACATTCAAGGTTAGGTTTTTTTGGTAACACCTCATTTTCTTTCAATGGACCGAAAAGCTCTTCTTGTTTTGTATTGTCACATGTGTTGATCTGGTCTACACCTGGTGAAGCCTGTGAGATGTCTAAATGGCTTTTTACAAAACATTCCAAAGGAATTTCAAAAGTTTTTATCTTTTGCTGATCAGTATTTTTCTTTTCCGTTTCTTCTAATAGGTTCTTCATCGAGTTATCTGGTACTTGGATTGAGGCATTAGCCTGCTCAAGCATTTTAATAAATTGAAGTCCTGAGCACTCACTTATAGGTCCATTACTTTGTGCTTTAGTTTCAGTATGTGATAATGTAGAAGATCTTCTGACCTGTTTTAATCCTTCCTCAACTTGATCACTTATTCTTAGATGAGATATCTGGGTAGCCAAGTCATCATCAGATAGTTCCCCATTAACCTGGACACAACTAGACTCTGCAGACAGTATGCCTTTAGGCCTAGTGGCTTTTTTTGCCTTAAAGTTTGGAAAATGTTTCCTGAGACTAGGAGATGTCTGTATAGCAATATTTTGTAGTCCTTTCTGAGGATAAGCCAGCAAACACATTGGTCTGGTAAGGGATTTTTCAGCCTTTCCATTAACTAGAGAGGTGTTATCACAAGGCTTTGTATCTGATCCAACAAAGTCTGGTGCATCTTGGGTTGTGCTGTCCTCCTTAAATCTGACTTGCTGGGATTTGTTCTTACGGTGATTTGTTTGCTTTGTAGGATCTGAAGTGTCAAAGCTTTTTCGTTTTAGGAGCACAGGACGTACTTTCATTGTTTGTTGTTCCATTGAGTTGCAGGGTACGTTTTGTAGTGAACTTGCTTCTTTGCGACCCATTGCAGTAGGTCACTGAAGTTGGAAAATCTGTCCTGTGTTAATAACGTCCTTAGAACGGTTATTGGCAGCACCCATTGTTGAATGAATTTTCTTCGGTATTTCCAGACAAATCCTTGTAATGTTTTTGATTTTCTCATATAAACTACACTGGGGTAATTTGTTTTATTAGTAGTTGAACTAGTAGTTTAGTTAGTAATAGGGCTTTTGGGTTTACTCTTTTATATTCATACTATTTATATGTATGAATTACTTTAGAATCATGATGATTGTGTATGTACTTCACATAAACTTCTAAAACTCTTTTGGATCCAGTACAACCGCTACAATACATTGTGAATTGTTGACCATGATAGGATCTTACAGTTCAGTCACAAATAAAAAAAAACATCGAATGTTAATGTTTGTTGTTTCAGAATTCATTGCCCAAGAGATGTCCTGAAATACAAAATACAGCTTATTAGATTCTTCTTTTTAAAAACATTTTTTATTTTGTGGCATTTTAAGATTCTGACACAGAAGTACATGCAAGATAAAGGAAAAAGGATAGGGAATTATAAAGGAAAAATGGGTATCTTTGATTTACTGTTCTGCAAAAAAGCCTGTTCGTGCTGCATTCTGCAGAATATTTTTTCTCTTTCTCAAAGTTTACTTTATCCATATTCCAGTGGATTATTTATACATTGATTTTTTTGTTGTAGTTGGGGTGGCATTATTCCCAACAGCACCATGCTAGCCCAAATATGAAGTTTAATAATTTAAACAGTTTATAGCAGATGAGCCTTTTCAGCTAGAATATGGTTGGTTTACTGATTGTGTGAACTCATACTCAGATATTGCTTAATTTAAATGTAATGAATGATCAACATGTTTTATTGTTTGTCAGAGACGATAAAGAAAATGTGCCTGTGATAGAGGATCCTCAAACTGGTCATAGACATTGGGGCAAATTTATCAAGCTGTCTGAAAGTCAGAATATTTCTAGTTGCCCATGGCAACCAATCACAACTCAGCTTTCATTTTACCAGTGCTCATGAATATTTTAAAGGGGAGCTGTGATTGGTTGCCATGGGCAACTAGAAATATTCTGACTTTCAGACAGCTTGATAAATCTGCCCCATTATATCTGGCTTGGCCAACCAGCCTCTTGACAGAGTTTATAATTTGTCAGATAACATATGGATCACACTGTGTGGTTTCTCAAGAAGTTGGAGCTAAGGAAAGGATGTATGGGAATAGTATCAGTTTTTTATAAACACTTCCTCTTGCTCCTGATGGTGCTGATTGAAACTTCATAAATACTAGAGTAGATTTACTAGGGCTTGTATTCACTTTACACCAGCTCTATGCTAAAGGGGCAGGAACCGGCCAGGCAGACATGCTACAGCCAGTCACCAACGTAGGGACGGGACCTTCATCATATGCCAGTGCATGAGGCATGATGCGTATGATAAATGTCACCCTGTTTATTGCATAAAGAAACTCCAGAAATACAAACACAATCTCTGAAATCTCAATCAGAGCCATCTGGAGAAACAGGAATTTTTTGTAAACATCAGATACTCATTTCATAAATGTATAGGGCAAGGATAAACTTTTTACCAACAACCACCTAAAGGTTGTGGCTGGCTATAGACAATATACAGTACAAAACAAAAGTGAAAGAGCAATGAGAAGGCAAACACAGTTCATGCATAAATGTTACTAGACTGATCCCATTTTATTGCAAACTTTGACCCAAAAATAGGAAAACTGGCTTAAACTGCTTTGGTTCAGTTTGCTACACTAATGGGCAGTTTGCACCGGATAATCCAGTAGTGGCGCACACTCTTTAATTATACGGCACTCCTTTAGGTGCACAGTTTACTAAAGACAAAATGCAAAGGCAGCACAAAAGTGTCTCCAACAATAAATACAATTGCAAGCACAAAAGACATTCTTTTTATAGTATAAACTAAGACAAAAAACAAACACAGGCACAATAATATACTTGGGCCAATGAGTGCAGTACCATGTAATAATACTCAGTTCCTCTGTCTGTATCTTTCATAGCGGTACAGCATGTTACATTCCAGCAAAGTCATCCCAAAGCTAAAATCAATTTGTAAGCAGCAACGTTCACCCAGCAGACAGAAACTGTTATCAGCTATCAAAATCATTTCATAAGTTTAACAGACTATCATGTAATCTTGTAATTCAGAACTCTTGTAAAAATTCTGGCAATCCATTTGTCCAGTATAGGTGATGTTACCAGGGTGCAGTGCATGTCTATAGGTTCTCCTTTCACTTGGAGATCTAATCTGTAATAAGACATAATCTGCTAAATACTAAATGAGCACTTGTTTACGTGCTAAGATATACTCAAGTTACAGGTCACCATCGTCGGTTGACAGCAGAGACCACTCAGCTCTGCCCGAGGATTGAGTGTTGACAAACTTTGTCATATCGTGACAAACATAGTATTTTAGCCCTTCCTCCACCTCTCTCAGCCCATCAAAGCCAGTGTGATATGGCAGAGTGGCCAAGATGAGAGAAATAGCTGGGCAGTTAATCCCTTAGTGGATAGGCAGATGGTGATATTTACTATAGTGTTCGCCTAGATGGCATCATTGTAGCATGCCCGAATTACTTGATATTTTGAGTGTTTGACGATTGTGGATATAAACTACAGTACTTTGCAACAGATATATACTGTATAATATATATTATAAAGTAAAAACGATTAAGGCAGCATATCCGTTTGAAAGGTGTTTACTCACTCAAGGTGCAGGTGCAATGTTTCAGCCCCTCAATGGAGCTATTTTCAAACATGACAAACAATAGTTACAAAGGGGTATGTATTCACCCAAGAAGTGACATAATTAATTAACTGGATTAATCACAGATGTGAATTCAACATTGTGTCATTTACATAATGAAAAGTTTAAAATACATACACCGGTCATTAAGTGTTATACAATATATATAGTGATACACAATACAATTATGTATAATGATAATACTATTTATATACATATATGCTCCTGACGTTGCCCAGGATAGTAAATAATTGCTCTTAGCTAGAACAAAAATGAATGGGTTAACAAAAAATATTTTGTATGTATCTCTCTTTCTGACTGTCTGTCATGGACTGTCTCTCTCTCTGTCAAGGACTGTCTCTGTGTCTGTCTCTGGACTGTCTCTCTTTCTGTCATGGACTGTCTCTGGACTGACTGTCTCTATGTGACTGTTTCTGACTGTCTCTCTGTACATGACAGTTTCTGACTGTCTTTCTTTATGTGACTGTCTTGGGATGTCTGCCTTCTGTCAGTCTCTGGACTGCCTCTCTGTATGTAACTGTCTCTGACTCTCTCTCTTTATGTGACTGTATGTGACTGTCACTTTGCCTCTTACGGTCTCTCTGTAACTTGACCGACTCTGATTGTCTCTCTATTTGTATCTGACTGTTTCTCTGTAAGTGTGTGTATCTGACTGTCTCTCTGTCTTTCTGTATGTGACTGTCCTTGACTGTGACTCTGTCAGTCTCTCTGTACTCAACTGCCTCAGACTGTCTCTCTGTCTGTCTCTCTGGACTGTGTCTCTCTCTCTCTCTCTATCTGTCTGCCTCCCTCTATTCATCTTACCTTACACATAACCCTTTTATACTCATTGGGCCATATTTACTAAAACCTGTGAAAACTGCACTATATGCAGTTTGCCTGTGTGGTGTGCAGGGTGGGCCATTTCAGGATTTCTGGCGTCCGTTCTTCATGAATCTGACGCTCCATGCACTACCCCCACAGAGTGCATTAACTTTTTTTTGGTGCACCTTTAACAAATGGCTTGCGACACAATTCTTTCGGACTTTGCATGATAAATGCAGTGCATGGTCCAACTGAACACCGGAACGCCCATTTCACTGAAGAAATTTGTGTCACATGAAGAATAGTGCAATTCTCAAATACATGTGCAAGCAGTTTGTACTGAAAAGAACGTGTCAATGTTGGTCATTGCCTATAGTAACCAATCAAAGCTCTGAGTTCATATTAATGACCTATGGCAAAAGAGCAACCAATCAAGGTTCTGCTTCTAACTGCCACAGAAGGCAGCAGACAATGGCTCATGTATATGATGGTTAATAAAGTCTGTGACATCCCTTGCGACACAGAGAGCTTCTCTGCAAAATTTAATGATTGTAAACGCGACAGTGCAGATTCCTTTAGCGGACATTCACTCATACACATACACTCAGCTATATATATATATATATATATATATATATATATATTAGATATACATTTAATTATTTGTTCTATTAAGCCTGGTAAAATAATGCTTTCTTTGTATAACAAAAGAGCCAATCATAGAAATTATGTATTCAGCTAATAAAATGAGTGGTAGAGAGTAACATGGGCAGCAGATGGCAAATTACTTTCTTCATTTTTTTATTATTTTGTTAACAAAATATATTTTTCTGATACTATGTTTTAGTTATTTATTATTACCATCATTACAGTCTCTGGTATCAACTCATTTATACATGAAATACGGGAAGTTGTAGAATGTGGGTCCTAAATGCTTCCAGACCAATGTTCTTTCTTAAAATAACCTGAATATATTTTTCTTTCATTTCCTTTCTAGTGGTTGGTCTCACTGTTGGAGTTTTTTTTATAATCGGATAAGCCGCAGCTGGCTCTAATATGTTGATTATCTGATTAGAATGTGATGACTGCTGCGTGACAAAATTAAAGGAAAAATGTTGCAGGGAGGCAATTAGGAATATTACACTATACTCATTTTTTTTTTTTTAAATGAATAGCATTTTGCTTGTATTATGTTAATACTGGTTACATTTAATTATTGCACCAGGACATATACCTAAAAGTGTACACTTGTCCAGGCAACCCGTCACAAAAAATTGTGTTTAGAATAAATACATTTTTTTTTTTTACTAAATGCAAATTACATAAAACACTCTCCTATGCTATTTTATTTTTGTTTTGGTAAATTATGGACATTCTCCTACATGTCCAGATGGAGGCCAAAAGGACACACTTTCAATCTCTACTGGGATAACCCTAGGACAAAACACCACACCAAAACAAAACACCAGATTCTGTATCGTTAGGGCTTACAAGATATGGTCACCTTGGAGGCAGTGCATCAAACCCCACTCTTAGTGCCCCAACATCCTTGCCAGGGATAGGCCACACATTAGATATCCGGTTTAGTGTCTATTGATGCAAATTGTACTTTGTAGTGATGTATTTTATGTCATACTATATCATTGGAATAGTATGATGTTACTCCATATTCTTATGTGTTTATTGGATAACAATAAAAACAATAAAAACAGAATTAATTATAAAATCACAAAGATGGAATACAAATGGAGTAAGAAATACAAGTATTGGAGGCATTATTCTATAAACACTTCTCGTCGGTTAATTCTAAGCACCAAGATTGTGCTTATCAACATTTGGATCATATTAGGCTCTATTTGGTATACTATTCTTTCTGTAAAATTCAAAAAGGCCCCTTTATAGTTTATGAAGTCTGTTGAGAATAACTGGTATCCTTTTTTACACTGCAAGTTGAGTATCCATCATGAGTCAGTTATAAATGGAGCCCACTCTTTCTCTGGTAGTAAACGGCCTGTATGTTATTGGTGTGTGAGGTCTACTCATATGCCAATGACCACAAAAAAGACTGCTTAAGATAAAAAATATGAGCAGAAATAGGACCTACTCTAGGTTTTGTAGCTCGGGCAGTCATTCCTTTCACACACAGGGTCATGGAAACCATAGGTTTCATGAGGGCCTAGTGGTGTACATGAGGGCCTAGTTGTATACATGAGGTCCTAGTTGTATACATGAGGTCCTAGTCTTTTATATTTTCAGACCTTTAGGCCTCTTGTTTTAGTAAATAGTTTTTTACACACATCAGTTTTTTTTTTCTCGCTGTGCATCTATGCGATGCTTGAAAAGTAGAGCATGTCATACTTTGATGCAACTCTGAGGAAATAAATGCTCATTCAAGTCCATGGGTGTGTGAAAAAAAACTGACAGCACGGGATGCATCCTGCACAAGTTTCAAGGAAGTAGAGAGCAGAGAGAATCTGAAATAGGTGAATTATGATTTGTACTAATTAAAGAACGCATTGGAGGAGATTTATGAATCTATTTACAACAGAATTCTGTCTTAGTTTGCACTAAAAAAACCTGTTTTCATGACATTTATAAAGGATTATAGACAGATTCTGCCTCTCCTACGATTAGCTCTACAAAAGAGGTGTGGCCTGCAAAAGGGGGCATGGCCTCGCACCAAAAAAGGTTCGTTCAACCAAAATACTTCTTACCTGACAGAATTTTGTCCTAGTTTTCTGGCGTAAAGTAAGCCAACTAATAGTAGGTGTACAGTACAACTAGACACTTTTATACTGAACCATATTTATCATCCAGTATCAGACACTTATATGGATCTAGTGCAGTATAAGACTGTCTAGTCTAACCCTGCACTGTTTAACCTTAGGACAATTTTTATAAGTCTGCCCCATTGTTGCATAGAATTTGAACTGAATTCTGAGTGAACTCAGAACAAAATTTGACCAAACTCTGAACACAATGGGGCACATTTACTAAGGGTCAGCGGACCGCATTTTCGTCCGGTTTCCCGACTTTTTCCGTTTTGCACTGCATTTATCCGGGGTTTCTGGGGCATGCAATCGGATTTTGGAACCGACTTTCATGCGACACAAATTGGGGGACGTGGCCCTCGGACAACCCGACTGATTCGGACTAAGTGCAGGATTTAACATTCAAAAATGTGTCGCAAGCCATGCACTTTCATGCACCAGGAAGAAGATTGTGAACTCCGGCGGACCTGAGCGGGGAAGCGACACATGCAGGATATTGGACGCACGATCTTATTGAATCGCAGCAGCTCCGAATCCTCGTCGGACAACGCGCCTTGGGGATGGGACTGGTAAGTAAATAAGCCCCAATATGACCAAAACAATTTTCACTGAGCAAAGTCCTGCGATTTTTAACACGATTTTCACAGGTAAATAGGATCAGCTGCGGCTGGAGGTCGAAAAGGATAATGGTGATGCAGGTGAATATTTGTTACTTTATAATTTTAAAACAGTCCCTGCATATAGAAAGACACAGTAGGCAACACTTTGACTAGTTTACATTAAGTGCTTAATAGTATCATAGAGGAGATGGCCTTTTGTTAACCTGAATAAATTACTGACACGGATGCAGATTACAGCAGATAGAAGTCCCCTCTACCTGATTTCCATAGAAATGACAGAGTTTCAAAAAATCTGTTATTGGCCAGATGGAAAATATTCAGCATAGACTGAAGATGCACAATTTATTTCCACACGGTATTAACAATGTGACAAGTCTGAGGTAACTTAACAAATCCAGCATATGTTTCCCTAATTAGTGGAAATAAATTATGTGTACACTGTTAAACATTGTAAAACTCACCAACTGCTGGATAAAAGCGTAACACTGACAGAATGAATAGAGGCAGTCACTATGGTTATTGTGTCTGTTCTTCCAGGCAAAATAAAGCAAAGTCAATGGCATCAATGGCTGACTCATCTATATAACTCATTATATCTACAATATATATATATATAGTTGATCAACCAATGTATTTCAGTGCCAGCACCATGGTATTAATTGTAATTAATCTATATCATATAAACTGATGCAGATGTCCTTATAATGTATGGGGGGTTAATAATAGGTGTTGTATAATAGTGTTATATAATACTCTTGCACATTTCACATTTTGGATTGAATTAAGTTGAAGTTGTATATAAGCTGTAACTAGTATATTTTATAATTTATAACTCCAGACAATTTTTTTTTTTCCTGTGACAAAAAAAAAGTTGTGCTATCATGGGACCAATGATTATCAGTAAAACTTCATTATAGACACCTCACAGCTGATCATTACATCGTGGGACTATAATAATGCATACAGAGAGGTTCACCAGAGGTCACAGTGGGCAGAGAGGTACTTCTACAACTCGGGTCGTCTGTAACCCCTTAAGCCACCATAATGTTCGCCAACGTCATGGGCAGCAGTGCATAAAAACACCATGACGTTGTGAAACATCATTGCTTCTGTCTGTGCACATTGACACAATGGAGGGTAACAGGATGAAAGGTCCAGTGGTTTCTGAGAGCCAAGGCTATCTGCAACTTATCAGGGGAGGAATAGAAATTGCCCTTAATAAAATGAATTTGGAAATTTTCTTGAAAATAGCTACTAAACATATAAGCCTTTTACCATCCTACAGATAGAAAGGAAATAAAAAAACCTGTTGCTAACATAAAGCAGACATATGGTGAATGTCATTTTTGTGGTATGACTATTTGTTTAAAAATTATAAGCGTTCAAAGTTTTAAAATTTTTTTTCATGAATAAATTCAAAATATATTACTTAAAATCAACTTGTGTATTAAAGTGTTCCAAAGTAATAGTTCATAATGCATGGAATCCAATGTTAGATTTCCTTTAAAGCTGAGCAGGTGCATGTTGGTGATTTCATTTAAAATTATGAACCTCCTTCAACCTAGAAAAAAGAGAGGATGCATAAGAAGCCATGCCAATGTAAAGAACACATTTGGGAAATGTTAGTTGTGAAGTAGTTTGGGTGCTATAACTATCTGCCTGTAAAGCAAAAAATTTTGAAAATGAAGAATTTTTGGAAATTTTTGCCAAATTTCCATTTTTTTCATAACTTAACCCAAAATATTTCATCAAAATGTGTGATGAGCAAACAATCTCAAAATACCCTGGATATGTTAAAGTGTTATAAAGGTTATAACTTCTTATAATGACACAGGCTTAAAATGGCTTAGTCCTGAAGGGGTAAAATCAGTTGTCTATAAGTACTTCCTCACATACTAACATTATATCATTAGATATACTCTTACGGAAAAGCTGACAGATAGAAATATTAAACAACGTTCTCAATACATAAAATTCTTATTTTAAATGAATTCAGAACATATGGCAGGACATAAACATTTTTTTGTGCGCAGTCATAAAATAATGGGGGGTATTTATGAATCTAGACCAGAAATTAATTCATTTTCAGATTTAATTTCAGAAGTTAAACTCATTTACTGTGACTCATGGCAAACAATGTGGATTTTGTCATAATAACAGTTTGAAAATAATAAATCTTTACATTACACCGAGATGGAAACTAAGATTGCTTTTCTTGCTTTTTGCATATACTGTATTATGTATGCGATTCAATATGCACATGTTCCATATGTATTCACTGTGCATAATACAGACCAGTACTTAAAGCAAGTCGTTTATACCTCCTGATATAACATGCAATGAAAAGAACTGCAAATCGATCGTTGCAAAGCAATTATGTTTTACTCTCTATGCATGTTTAAATATCTCATTTAGAGAATCAATTTCCCAAGTGTTTTGGATGCAGCAAAATGTAGGATTGACAAAAAAAACTGAGGAGATTATTGTTTTACTGTTCTGGGACATTACAGAGATGGAAACAAGAACAATCCACACACTGGAAAGTGCATAAAATATGCAGGTTTACATTTTGCCAGCTTTGCATTTTGTAACTAGTGTTATGTAAGTTGTTTATTTGTTTCCATCCCCAAAATAGCTGAGTGGCAAAGTTTCAAAGCAACTAACTTTAATGCCGAATCTTCCTTGGCTTGCAAGGGTAATGGCACATTAGGCATTTGACAGCAATGGTACAACTGTCAGATTGTAAAGTAGGCTTTCCAGAGAACATTCAGGTGGTGAGTATAACCCTTGTACAGATCCCTGCTGCCTGCTAAGTCCCCAGCGATCGGAATAATAGTGGATAAACTGACAGGGGCTGCAGACAGTGAAAATAACCCAACGTGTTCACGCTTCTGGAAATATCCCCTTACTTTTACTACACAGGAATATTTTATATGTAACATATTATCCCTCCTCAGGAGTATTTATTTTCTCATAAAAGGGAACCTGTCATCATAAACTGAATATTTAAGTGATGACAAGTTCAGCATATAAAGCACTTTAATCTTTTACCATCAATTAGTTTATTTTACTTTGCCAGAATCCCAGTGCTGATTCCCAGGGTGGGGGTAGGGTGTAGGGTGCGGGGGGCTCCATTCTCAGTTCACATGTCTGGTCGCTAGGGAGTGAGGAGCTATGTATATGCCAATCACTATTATTTAACCCTTTCAGTACGGCAACAACTTTAGCATTTGCATTTCTGTTTTTCACTTCCAGCATTAGAGTTGTTACCATATATACTTGAGTATAAGCCAACCCGTGTATAAGCTGAGACACCTAATTTTACTACAAAAACTGGGAAAACCTATTGACTTGAGAATAAGCCTAAGGTGGGAAAGCCATAGGTCACAGCCTTCCCAGTATGTAGCCAGCATGTCCCCAGTAGTATATAGCCAGCCCCCAGTAGTATATAACCAGTCAGCCCCCTGTAGTATATAGCTACCAGTCCCCAGTAGTATATAGACAGCCCCTTGTAGTATATAGCCAGCCAGACCCTGTAGTATGAAACCTGCCAGCCCCCTGTGGTATAAAGCCAGGCAGACCCCTGTAGTATATAGCCAGCCCCCTGTAGTATATAGCCAACCAGCCCCCTTTAGTATATAGCCAGTCAGCCCTGTGCAGTATCTAGCCAGCCGCCAGTATGCCCAGCACATTAAAAAATAAACCTTTTCAATTCCCAGGGCAAGTCCTCCTCTTACTTCATGTGCTCAAACTATGAAGCAGCAGCACATGCAGTAAAAAAAGAAGCTGCCTTGGGCATTGAAAAGGTGAGTGGTCAGTTTATTTTTTTATATACCCAAGTATAACCCGAATGGGGAATTTTCCAGCACAAAATTTGAGATGAAAAACTTGCCTTATACCTGAGTGTATACGATATATAGTTGCTCTATTTAATAATGGCACCATTTAATAAACCAATTAGCCATTGGGGGTTAGATAAACAGTAGTCAGAGGGTGACCAAGTAAAGTACATTTTGTACTGCTTTTGTATTTCAATGGAAATATTGTATTTGGTTAAAGGAAACCTATGGTCAGAAATCTACTTAGTGGATTCTGACGGTAAATTCCACAAATCTAACTCATTCCTAATCAACTTTTACTATTTTCGTAACCTATCTTTTAGAATAGTTATTTTATTTTTTTGACAAATACCTTTAGAGGCTACTTGGACCATGAAGTAGTCTCTGTGGGCTATGGGGGGAATGCCACACCGCAAGTAGCCTCTGCAGAGTCGCCCCCCTCCCCCCTATGCCGCCTGTGAACATGACAGCACGTCTTGCACAGCTGCAGAGTCTCTTGGCGTTTAGTAAAGCCGGTTTGGGACCAGGAGCTTCTGAACGTGCACGGAACTCCCCTTTAGAAAACCACTACGCATGAGTCATGCACCGCATTCACAGAAGGTATGGGGGGTGGCTCTGTAGAGGCTACTCAGGGGGTGTGGGGTAGCTTTAACCCTGGAAGCCCAAAAAATTTACTCCACACCCCAGTAATCTCTGCAGCTAATTAGCATAAAATACAACGAACTATTATAAAAGGAAGGTTAGGTTTTAGAAAATCTTAAATGTTGATTATGGACGAGTTAGATTTAGGGAATCTACCATCAGGATCTACTAAGTAAGTAGATTCCTAACAGTAGGTTAACTTTAAAGATTCCACATGCTAACACAATTGACAATGCTGCTAATTATGTAGATTTAAGTAGCATTTGGTCATCTTTTGCAACATTTATATGTCCAGCTAAGACAAAAGGTAAGAGAGGATACATCTGTATGCTTCTGTCATAAAAAAAAATGCTGAAAAAATGTAAAATATTCGCAAGTTATTTCAGTCAACCAATGGAGAACAATATGGCATGTATTATTAGGTTTATTATTTGGAAATCGTTGTGTGCTGCCAATTACTTTGGTGTATATTCGGACTAGGGCCCTGTTCTTGGTGCTTGCACTGTGGTGCATCTGGTCATTACTTTTTCCATTTATACATTACATCCTATGTAAATATATTTTATGCTTCACTAAATTACTTTTACTTATGTTATTTTCTTGTTGTCATTTTTTGCCTACTATCCACTTTTACTACTTCTAATCTGTTTTGTCCTGCTGTCAGATCACATTCACCTCATTCTGCATATATCACCATGGACAAAATAACTATTATTGTTGCATGTTCTTATCTAGTTCCAAGTGTCTTCTCCTGGTTTACAGGATTATTTAGACAGGCCCTGACACAGCCATTTATCGTAAGCATTTTGCTGAGCTGAGTCATCGGCAATGACTAGAACATTATATTAATTTATTATTTTCTTCAGAATGGGATTCATTGTAGGCAAATCATTCTGAAACTCCATTGAAAACAGCAACCCTAAACACTTTTATCAAGCAATATGGTACAGCATAAATACAGATGATGATAGCAAAAATTCCCTTTTATTCCATAAGATACTTTACAGGTGACAGCTATATGACACCACATCAAAGTGTCTTATGTGCTATGATTCATTTTTAATCAATTTCAGTATTCATTCAGGATTCCGAACTGCTGGGAATAAATAGTCATAATAGGCTTAGTAACTGTATCTAAATGCAGTATTTCATATTCTAACTACACAGTATAGCCAGAAAAACCAAGAATATTATGGTAACATCACAGAAAAAGAAATTAGCCTGTAAAAGTCAGAATTAAGAAGTCTGCCTGTAAAATCCATATGCTCAGACCATTCGTTTCAAAAGATGGAAACTATTTTCAAAGTGAAGACATGGGTAGAAACATTCCTAGAACTAAAAACTACATCTGAGCCATTTTTTTTGTCTGGATCTACAATTATAAAATATACAGTTTCGACTTACATACAAATTCAACTTAAGAACAAACCTCCGGACCCTATCTTGTACGTAACCCGGGGACTGCCTGTATTGATTTTTGTGGAGTAAAAAAAATAAAATACATTTTTAAAATATATATATATATGTGTGTGTGTGTATGTATAATATATATATATATATATATATATATATACATACATTGTCTAAATATTTAGATCTTCATTCCAATTGTACTTCAAGAAGGGCTGCTCTAGTCCAAAACAAGTTTACGCTATTGGAAATGCACCCACAACTATATCCACCGATGTCCGATTCTATTATGAAGACAACGCCAGAAAGCTAAGGGGCAGCTACCAGCTCTTATAATTGCTATACGCTTCTCATAAACCTTTTTTAAGGTGAGCATGTTTCTTTAGTGAATGTGACAAACCCTGTTATTACCCCTTGTTTGCTTTTTTTTATTTGCCCTAGTAATATTACACAAGGTGCTGTCCTCTTGTTGTCTCCATTTTTTATTTTTATTTCTTAGCTTTCAGCCATAACCTTTGCTTATTTTTTTGCACAGGTTATAATAAATGTGGCTTGTTATGGCGTTTATCGTATCTATATAGGTCGTAAAGTTGCAACTTCCATGTCACACACCAAAAATATATAAATATTTTATGACTTGTATGTTCAAAAACTGGTGTACAAGGAATGTGTAGCGGCAAAATATTAACTGAAATAATTATTAACACCTTCACAATAATATTATTGCTAAAACTTTTTATTAAAAATAGTGCAATACATTACCCACATTAATATGCTACTGAACAATGGCAAAATAATCATTCCGCACAGTGGCTCGTGTCATAAATTAGTACCATACAACAATAGTACAAGTTAGTTAAATAAAAAAGCTTTACACCAATAACAGTCCTGCACTTTGTAGATATCCTTTGTCCAAATAACACTACCATAAGGTTCCCACATAAATGAATTATAAACTACCTAAATTTCTCTTGGGATAATCCAAATTGTAACAAAGTATCATAATAAAAATGTGATAGCATATTTTTTAAATATGTTGGCAAACTGTATGTAGACTCTTTTAAATGGATAGAATTTAATGTAACACACGTGGCTAGTTTGGGCATAAACACCCTCTACTACTTGTAAAGTTCAATGGAGGATATGCTGATGAGTGTTCTTATGTCATATTCTGTCCTTACTAGTCTGAACACTACTTTATTTAATTCCTAGCTGACTTAATTTTATTCAACTACACCTGTTGATCTCCTGTAGATTTTGCTTTTAATTGATAAGAGTTAAGTTTGCAGAGATACTGGTAGGATGTTTAGATTGTGAGCCTCATGGGGACAGTGATTAATTTGGCATGCTTTAACTTCTATGGCATCAATTAACTTCTATAATATTTGCTTATTTCACCTGTGCTTGCTATAAGTTTTATTTGGAGCATTCTGGTGTTTATCTTGACTTCTGTAGTTTGGATTTCTTGGCCCTTGTTTTCTGGCCATCTGTTTTGCATATTGATTCTATACTGCATTGTCCTCTTGGTTCTGACCCATATTTATTGACTACACTTCTATGTTTCTATTGCCCACCATCCATGTTTTCACTCTGGCACAGATATAGAACATCATCAAGTTGTCACCTACTGCTTAGGATAGGCTGTGCAATTAGGTAGGGGAATCTGGGAAGGGATTTTAGCCTTAGGGCTCACTGTCTTTACCCCACTCCATCATAGCCATTCCCTCACTGCATTACAGTTAAGTTATGTCACTGATAACTATAGCACAAACCACAGAATTTTGCAGGATAGTCTAAACAATGACACTTAATTTACTTCACTATTCATCACTACTGTTTATGCCTTCTGGTGCCTGTATTACATGGTGCTCTGGCATTGTATCAATAAAGCTAAAATATAATATTATCCTATATAGCTACTAACAAATATTGATCCTTTCCCTCTAATTTCTTGGTCTGTTTGCTAACCCGAGGCACAAAATACTCAGGAGAAGATTGGTTAGCTTCATGTTGCTTTTAAGTGGGTTTTTTGTCATCTGGAAAGCCAGGGGCAGAAACATCAGCAATTAACTAAGCAATCTAAGTAGAAGACATAAAAGATGAGCAGCTATAAAACAAATAAACTTATCTAGTGAGTTCATTTTTCTGCTACATGTAGACTGCAACTTTACCTAATTTCAGGCAAGCGCAAAAAAATTCACTGCAAATTAGTGGAACTGGACTCGGTTCACAGCACGTCAAGCCTCCAGAATATGCTTGTCCTTAAAGGGACTTGCCAGTCAGGAGCTCAGAAATGATATCTAGTCAATACATAAAGGGGTTACTTACTTGAAGTTTATTCTTTGCGGAAGTTGCTCCTTGACTGCTGTTAGCTCTCCCCCATTAGTGTAGAGCTCCGATATATCAGGTCACAGGTAGGCTAAGGTAGTCTGAGATCCTACTTCTCTTATTTCATTGAGACCATTAAGAATTTCAAGATCTAGTTTTGATTTGCACTAAGCCCCACCTCTGTCAGATAACTGAAGTATGAAGGTTATAGCAGTATATAAAGTCGGTTGTAAATACACTATGCTACAATTGTATTTATTCACATTTTTAATTCTGCAGCACCCTTCAGTGTCTGTGTTTCCTTTAACTTGCATTTACCTTAAAGCCATAACTTTTTTTTAAATTTTCTTTATATCAAACCTATGAGGGCATGAAATCTGTGGTATAAATTGTACTTCCCAATAGCATTATTTAATAGCATTATTTAATGCAACAAAAAAAAGTTGGGGAATTTTTAAGCTTTGTTTTAACTGCTTTTATTGTACAGTTCAAATTATCCCTTTTATTTGTGTGATTCAGTGTGATCACAGAAATGCCAAAAAGTTATATATTATTTTTATTTTGTTTTAATTACCTAAGTTAATGTAAATATCTATCAACACCTTCTAAATTTCAAAACTTTTAATGTAATAATTTGGCCCTTTTACAAGCTTGGATTCCTAACATGCTTATTATTATTTTTTATTTGTATGTGCCTTCTAAGTAAGAAAGGGGATTTTTTTTTTTTACTTAAAAAACAGATTTTACTGCTAACCCTAGGGGTTTTAACATAAGCATGACATGTTTACAATGCGGTGACACACAGTGCATGCACTGCATCATGACCATACACAATAGAAGTCAATGGAAGTCGTGAAGTAGCCGCCATGTGCACAGCCCCCAAATATGCTTGTGTGCATGCAACCTTACGTATAACTCAGTGATATAATATTCTAAAGCTCTATTTTCTTGAAAAGCTATGATATCTACTACCATTGACCCTCAGTTCTATGGTTACAATCCCCTTATTATGTATCCTCTCACGTCAGCAGTAAATGGAACTTACCTCCCATCTTATTTTGCGAGGCCGACACAAGCCAAGGTAAAATAAAAGATTAACAAACCTTCAGAATATAATTATTTTATTACAACATCTGGGCCTTATAGATACATCCTTGTTTACATCTGTTCTAATAACTCCCAATATTCTGGGCATTATTGTACAGAATCCAAAGTCAAGTCCTATAAATACTGTAGCTAAAGGGCAATCTTGCCTACTACTCGCAGAGCTTATTTTCAGTGATAGACAAGACAGATTGAGTCATTTGTCAGTGAAATTAAACTTGTAGAATACCTAGAGTGTGTCTGTCACTGCAAGCAATTAACATTTTACTGGGAGAAGTCGCATTCCGTTTCTAAGGAGATGAGACGTATATAAAGATTGCAGAATTACTCTTGGAGATATTTTCAGCCCCATGTTGCTGCTCACTGACTGTTGCTAGAAATAGTCGTTATTTCATAAGGAACAGCAATTTCGCCAAGATAATTAATTGTGTCGGTGTGTAGTAAATTGAATAAGCATACGTTCATTAATATGAGAATTTGCTTAGTATTATTATAGAATTATCATAATTGTAATAATACTGTTCCGTAACATATGATTTGGCTAACTTGCATCGTCGTCATGCTTGGCTTTGTATGTCTTCTTTTACCAGTCGACTGACTTGGTAAACTGGTCTGGAAATACAAAGTGTATATTGAATTATTTGAATTGCATTAAGCAAATATATCTGACTTAATGGATGACTTAAAAAAGACCTGGCCACTCTACTCAGTCTGTGACTAAATCAACTATGTGTGCTGGCACTAACCGATTTCCAAGAGTATAAACAGAGGGACAGCAGAATACACAATACTAAAAAAACACACATGAAAAAACACTGAATTGCTACTTTATGCACGTATTTACTAAAACCTGAGGGGATAAGATTTACAAATGACCTGGAATTCTCATTTTATGAACTGGATTTACTAATTTAAAGGGGTACATCCATCTTAGACATTTATGGCACAGGCACTGGTTAACATGACTGAAAGTGTGTTACCTCAATTAGTTATCATACAATATTCACTAACACTGCAGACTGTGTTATCGGTTTAAGCCAGTCATGTAAACCACTGCAACATCTGTATGTCTATAGGATATACACTATTTGGAGGCAATTATTGTGTGGTGGTGTATGGTTAGACTATATGGGGGCAATTACTGTTTGGTGGTGTATGGTTAGACTATATGGGGGCAATTACTGTTTGGTGGTGTATGGTTAGACTATATGGGGGGAATTACTGTGTGGTGGTGTATGGTTAGACTATATGGGGGCAATTACTTTGTGGTGGTGTGTGACTACACTATATAAGGGATTTTTTTTGCATGGTGGTGCCAGATTAAAGCCCTGCACTGCCCAATTGGCATCAACAAGAATCAAACATTTATGGCATATACTTGGTAATATGTCATAAACATCCAAGGTTGGAATACCACTTGGACGAATCTCAGTAGATTCTTTTCCGCTTGTTAGCAAGATGGAATTCAGCAGAAATTTAAGAGTGAAAAGTAGATTAGGAGGGTGAATGAAGAGAGACAAATTAAGATGTAATTGTATACAAGAAAGTAAGATGTTACCAACTTTCTTGTGTATAATATTGTTTCAAAAAGTGAGTAACCAATTAATAATGACCACATCTGCAATGCAAATATATGTAAAAGGTTCCATAAATTAAGGTACTGGGTTCTCTGTTATAGTGACCTTAATTATTTTTCCATTTAATGGGCAAATGTAAATTGAAGTCATATAAGAAATATAATGCTAAAGTCAGTTCTAAGGTGGGCATTTTACTATCTCTATCATGATTGACAACACTAATATTTACATCACTGCGTTTATAATCTTAAATTTTTTTTGATGCTCATCCTTTTAGGAGTGTACATTGACTTTAAGCATATGGAGAGCATGATGTACGTAACATAGTGCACCTTTCATCTACAGAAATGTTTCTGTTTCTATTTACATGTCTTTTATGTTATAACAGACACATTTGTCTTAATTGCATTTTAGTAAAGGGATACATTAGAATTCTGAAAGCTGTTAGAGCTAAAGTGCCATAGGGTGCACTGCCAGTACTCACAGCAGTGATAAGATGTAAACAATTTTCTTACATATGATACAGATTGCTGTCTGGGAAACCATATCCATCCTGCAGGGCTGAACGGATCTTAAAGTAAGGGCTAACTGCAGTATAAGTTTAGCATGTCCTTTCTCCTTGTGAGTGTTGGTGGATTCCCTGGTAGTCACTATGTCTTGTGACAGCTGAAACATTAACTCTGCTTTGGAGATCACTTGGCGATAATACAATCATGGTTTTATTTTGCTGCTTCTGAAAACTCATAAATGTATCAAACATAAGACATCAAAGTGCTTCTGTCTAATTGTATTACTGTCTAATTTTTTTATCCAATAATAAATTACAGTAATGAGAAACTTAAACAACCAACTTTGCCTACAGAGGTCTATGTTTACAGACTCTGATGATGCATTAACTGACTCCTTATTATGGTCACTCTGTGCATTGGCGTTTCTCTTTTTTTTTTTTTACTATGGATTTACTACGGAAAGTAAATACTATTTGGCATAGCCTCCAGACTATTTATACATGCCCAGCTGATTCTCCTGAAGTAACACATACTGCCCATAAGGGGAAGACAAACACCTAAAGGAAAATGACAATAAAAATCCAGCATGATGAACCAGGGGCACTTATCCATAGATCCTGCCACCGTGAATGTGTTAATCTTCTTATATTTGTGGCCTTCTTCCTTCTTAAATCAACTTTTCAAATTATGCTAACGAGCCCGGAGGCCGCTGATAGCGATGGCAAAATCCCTCCTTGCTGTAGCTTCATAGGCTGTTACACTGTGTAGGAGCAATTCCCCTTTAAACTGTATGCTGAAATGTCCTCTGCTGCTTTGAGATTACTTCAGGCAGAGGGAGGGGTGGTTGAGACACTGTAACAGCCTGTGCAGTTACAGCACTCAGGAGATCCGGAAGCACCACCAGAGCTCTTCAGACTCATTAGCATAATTTATCAAGTAGATTTTTAGAAGGAGAGAGGCAATGAATAACAAATAGAAGTAGATTGTCCCAGTCACAGTGCTTGGATCTATGAGTGTCCCCGGTTTATCATGATTTATTTTAATGGTAGATTCAGAAGACTGTGCTTTTAAATAAGATTAGAAAACAGTTTTTAGCTAAAGTGTAAATGATGGTAACAAATACAACTGTGTCGGCCATATATGTGTGTTGTGGTCTCTATGTGTTGTGTGACTTGAATGAATAAGTCATAGCCATCTACGAATACCTGTACCTCTGCCATTTTAAGAGATGTATTAAGTGCTGTTGAATCTACGTGCCCCTTTCATCCTGACGAATATATCAAGTGTATCCTGTTCCAACTACCTTGAGTAGGATTGCAACCTGTACCATGGATGGGTGCAGGCTAATAGCCCCTGTACACCACTGCCAGTACAAGCCTTGATAAATCTCCCACATCAAAAAAAGTCAATTTCCACAGTTTTCCCAAGTACAAGTAGAATTAAAGCATAAAATATAATGTATTAATCACTCTATCACTAATATTCTTTAAACCAAAAAAAAAGTAAGCCATACATTAATCAGTAGGTCATCCAACAGTAATGTATACCAGAAGAGCTAAACAACCTCTTTAAGAAATAACATAAAATACCCAAGGAGAACTAAAAAAAAGAGGAAAAGGAAAACAAGGCTACAAAATAAATAATGAAAAGTAATAATCTTTATTACACGTAGAAACCATATAATGGACGAGACACACAATGAACGCCAGGTAATAGGTGCTGAAAAAGTAAAGTATACAGAAAATAGTACAGATAATAAATAGTACAAAATAACAAAACCAATGTAATATGCACATTATTAGAACCAGTATACATGTAAATGCTAAAATAGCAATGAAGTAAGAGGTGTGTGAATGCTACCAACAAATATATGCCCAGAGTCACAGAAACGCAACACAACCAGTGATAGACAAATAGATGTAAGAAAGTGACGAAAATGGCGCTAAAGTGACAAAGATCTGCTGCGGTTGAAACGCACATCGGGGTTGCACGCCAGGTAGTAGTTTGTCCTCCTTCTTGTCACTTTAGTGCCATTTTTGCCACTTTCTGGCATATATTTGTCTATCACTGGTTGTGTTGCACTAATATAATTTATTTTAAAATCTACTTGAAGAGATTGTAGAAGTCTTCCTTCATAGACGATCAAACTTAATCTACATAAAACCAAAAAGCCCCTTTAAATAAAAGCAGTTTGACCCTTGAAACACAAAGTATTTTTTAGCTGCTTGAAACTCTTTACTTGACAATGCATGGATGTAGTGCCTGACAGATCCAAATTACATATGTATTTATGCATTTCTACAGCGTTATATTTATATGCTGTACCTGGATATTCTTAGACTTGCACAATCCTTGTCAGGCCCTCTTGTTGTACAGTACATTTAGATTTTTGGAATGAATATTTACACAGACTGATGTATATTGGAAGAGTACTGCCAGTGAATGCCTACTGTTACACAATTTTAGTTGCACATAAATTGCCTTTGTGAGACACTGAAGGGGTTAACTGTGGATGGGCGGTATGTTTCCCCTAGGTTTTGCTATTATGCAAGGCCTTAGTGCTGCGGTTGGGTGTCCAGCACCTTGGACACAGGTGATGGGAGCAGCCCAATCAGTCTTTTTTTTAAACCGCTCAGCAGAGCTGGAAGTGTTGTCTCTCTCTGGAAGGAGGCTGGAGAGCACACAGCCCTGACCTCTGTGCCTGGAGCAGCCAAGTGATTTTGTATAGTGGTGAGTTAGTGAACACCTGTATAGTTAGCACCCTGACGGGTAGGATTTTGTTTGTTTAATGCCTGAATGTAAAGGCTGTTTTATTTTGCTGCTACAATAAACGCAGGCGAGACCTGTTTTGGACTGTACTTTGGTGTCACTGTCTTGAACTGCATCACAGCACCCCGCTACCACGGTCTCTACTGGGCCAAATCTCCCACATATGGTGCTTCGGATTGCGGGCAGTTCAAAAAGACACACACCTGAAAGGCTCGCTACATCCTGCAACATTGCATGGCCTGGGTGAAAGCAGCAGGCAAATTGCAGGATAAAGCCAAGATGGAGGACTTTATTAAAGCCATGCTCCAGCAGCAGGAGGAGAGATCCCGCCAGCAGCAGGAGGAGGCCAGAGCTTATCGGCAGCAGCAGCAGGAAGAGTCCCAGGCTAATCGACAGCTGCAGCAAGCCATGCTCCAGCAGCAGGAGGAGAGGTCCCGCCAGCAGCAAGCCATGCTCCAGCAGCAGGAGGAGAGGTCCCGCCAGCAGCAAGCCATGCTACAGCAACAGCAGGCAGAGTCCCGAGCCATGTTCCAGCTGATGATGGAGAAGTTTTCTGGCGTTATGGCAGCACCGTAAGCGACGACTACTGAGGGGTCCCATACTGGTTTGCAAGGGTACCCGGTTGTCCAGCGCTCCGCACGGGCTGCAGTGCAGAAGGCTTTACAAAAGATGACGGCGACCGACGACGTGGAGGCTTATCTCACTGTGTTTGAGCGAGTAGCTGAGCGAGAGGAGTTACCAGCTGAGCAGTGGGCAGATGTCCTGGCACCGTTCCTGACCGGCGAATCGCAGAAGGCCTACTACGACCTGAGTGAAACGGAGGCCCGTGAGTACCCCCAGCTAAAGGCGGAGATTCTGGCTCGTCTTGGGGTCACCGTTCAAGTTCGTTCCAGCCGGGTCCACCAGTGGGCATACTCTGAAAAACTACCCCCGCGCTCCCAAATGCATGACCTGATCCATCTTGTCCGGAAGTGGCTACAACCCGATGACTGCACCCCAGCACAGATGGTCGAGAGAGTGGTTCTTGACAAGTTCACCCGTTCTCTGCCCTCTCGGCTCCAGCGGTGGGTTGGACAGGCCGGTCCCACAAATGCTGAGGAACTCGTGTCCCTGGTAGAGAGATATCGGGCTACGGAGGATCTTCTACTTATCCCTCCCACACGAAGCAGTGCCAGTGACAAGGCCATTAAACCATCTGGTAGGACTGCTACTGCAGAAAAAGGGAAACAGGTCAGGTTGGGAGGGGGTACACTGGGGGGCTTGGATACACAGAAACCCAGTGAGGCTCGTGACCGAGGTCATAGCCGTATCCAGTGCTGGCGATGCCATGAAATGGGCCATATTGCTGCCAACTGTCCCCTGTCAGTGGAGCCAATGGACTGCAACCAGACCCGGCGAATGTCACTGTTTGCCCGGCCGGTTCTGGCTGCCGAGTCAGTCACGGATGCAGAACCCCAAGTGTGTATGGTCACAATCGGTGGTCACACGGTGGAAGCCTTGCTAGACTCAGGGAGTCTGGTTACCCTGGTGCGGGGAACTTTGGTTGATCCTGGACTGTACAGTGGGCGTAAAGTGGGAGTGTTGTGTATACAACTCGCGAATATCCCACTGCTGTCATCAACCTACATACACCTTGTGGTACTATTACCCATGAAGTGGGGGTGGTGGGGACCCTGTTTCATGAGGCTATTATCGGCAGAGACTTACCGGTGTTTTGGGACCTCTGGAGACGAAGACCCACCTCAGGTGCTGTTGCAGATAATGGACGTCAGGTATGTCCGGCCTTGGCCCCTGAACCCTTTGAGGCCGATGTACCCACACCAGCAGTAGGGGTGACCCCATGTGATGAATTCTCTCCCCTAGAGGTCCTAGCTGGTGAGGTCGAGGGCCACGAGGAGGTGGCCGACATGCCGGACCTTGAGTTTTCCCGTGAGAATTTTGGGGCTGCACAGCTACAGGACCCTACCTTGTTTAAAGCACGGGAGAATGTTAAGGTGATAAATGGGGTACTCCAAATACCAGGGGCTGACAAAATATACCCCCGAATGGTGATTGTTGGGGAGCTGTTATACAGGGTTGACCAGATACGGGGTGAGGAGGTTGAGCAACTTGTAGTACCCCAATCTCACCGTAGGCTGGTGCTAGAGTTGGCACACAAACATGTGCTGGGAGGGCACTTAGGTGCTGAGAAGACCCGGGAGAGGATCCTGCAGAGATTTTTCTGGCCCGGGGTGTGGGAGGAGGTAAACCGGTATTGTAGCTCCTGCCCTGAGTGTCAACTTACTGCCCCGGTGTCCCACTTCAGGAGTCCTTTGGTCCCGCTACCAATCATAGAGGTGCCATTTGAGCGGATTGCAATGGATCTGGTTGGCCCGATAGTCAAATCCTCAAGGGGGCACCAATACATCCTGGTTATCCTGGACTACGCTACGCGGTATCCCGAGGCGATTCCATTAAGGAACACCTCCTCCAAAAATATTGCTAGGGAGCTGTTCCAGGTATTCTCACGCACAGGCCTCCCCAAGGAAATCTTGACTGACCAGGGTACCCCATTCATGTCTAGGGTAATGAAGGAGATGTGTAAGTTACTGCAGGTTAAACAGCTCCGCACCTCTGTGTATCATCCTCAGACAGATGGCCTAGTCGAGAGGTTTAACAAGACCTTGAAGGGGATGCTAAAGAGGGTGGTCAGCAAGGATGGGAAGGACTGGGATTGTTTGTTGCCCTATTTGATGTTTGCCATACGTGAAGTTCCCCAGTCCTCCACGGGTTTCTCACCCTTTGAGCTGTTATATGGCCGTTCCCCACGTGGGCTTTTGGATATAGCCAAGGAGACCTGGGAACAGGAGAGGACCCCCCACCGTAGTGTGATAGAACACGTCTCCCTTATGCAGGACCGCATAGCGGCGGTAATGCCCCTTGTAAAGGAGCACATGACAACGGCACAAGAGGCCCAGTCTAGGGTCTACAATAGGTCAGCCAGACTCAGGACCTTTAACCCAGGCGACAGAGTGCTAGTTCTGGTGCCCACCGTTGAGAGCAAGTTCTTGGCAAAATGGCAAGGACCATATGAGGTCATGGAGAAAGTGGGGGAGGTTAACTACAAGGTATCTCAGCCGGGGAGGAGGAAACCCGAACAGATATACCACGTGAACCTCCTAAAGCCATGGAGGGAAAGAGAGTCCCTGATAGCCGTGGGAGTAGAAAAAGCGTCTGTCCCCAAGAAGGTGACACCGAAGGTAGGTGTACCCGATGCCAAGGTGCCTGAAGTACAGATCCCGGAGTCCCTCTCCAGGGCCCAGATTCAGGAAGCGAAGGAGTTTGTGCTCCGAAATGTGGATGTGTTCTCTAAGTTACCGGGACGTACTTCAGTCATCAAGCATGACATCGTAACCGAACCCCACATCCGGGTACACCAAAAACCCTACCGGGTCCCGGAAGCGCGCCGGAAAGCCATATCCGAAGAAGTCAGGCAGATGTTAGACCTGGGGGTTATCGAGGAGTCTAAAAGTGACTGGTCGAGTCCTATTGTGTTGATTCCCAAACCTGATGGTTCCCTACGGTTCTGCAATGACTTTAGGAAGTTGAACGAGGTGTCCAAATTTGATTCTTATCCCATGCCCAGGGTTGACGAGTTGATAGAACGACTTGGACAGGCTAGGTTCTTCTCCACCCTTGACCTGACGAAAGGATATTGGCAGGTACCCCTTACTGACAGGGCCAAAGAGAAGACCGCTTTTGTTACCCCTGATGGGCTTTTTCAGTACGCGGTACTCCCCTTTGGGCTACATGGGGCTCCCGCCACATTCCAGAGGTTAATGGATCTCGTGCTAAAACCTCACCGGAGATATGCCTCGGCCTATCTGGATGACATCATAGTTTATAGTAACGATTGGGAGAGTCACCTGGCCAAGGTGCAAGCAGTGGTAGACTCCCTGAGGGCAGCAGGGTTGACAGCGAACCCCCAAAAATGTGCTCTGGGTCTGGAAGAGGCCCGTTACCTGGGGTACCGTATTGGGCGAGGTGTCATCAAACCCCAAGTAAATAAAGTGGAGGCGATCCAGCAGTGGCCACGACCTATGAGCAAGAAGCAAGTGAGGGCTTTCCTAGGCATAGTGGGCTATTATCGCCGATTTATCCCCGATTTTGCTACCATAGCGGCACCCCTGACTGACCTGACCAAGGGTAGCAGGGCGGTGATGGTAAAGTGGAGTGAAGAGGCTGAGGGGGCGTTTCAGCGACTTAAGATGGTTTTGTGCAAGGGACCGGTACTGATCACCCCTGACTTCACCAAGACCTTTATTGTGCAGACTGACGCTTCTGACGTGGGCTTAGGGGCTGTCCTGTCCCAAGTAGTTGAGGGTGAGGAACATCCCGTGACATTCCTGAGCCGCAAGCTCACACCTCCGGAGAAGAACTACAGTATAGTTGAGAGGGAGTGCTTGGCGATCAAATGGGCTCTGGAATCCCTGAGGTATTACTTGATAGGGCGACTGTTTACACTAGTGACCGATCACTCTCCCCTCACCTGGATGAGTCAGGCCAAAGAGAGGAACGCCAGGGTCACAAGGTGGTTCCTAATGTTGCAGAATTTCAAATTCACGGTAGAACATCGAGCGGGAAAGCTGCATGGGAATGCCGATGCCCTATCCCGTACCCACTGTCTGATGGCCAAAAGTGTTCGCCCCCACAGGGTCAAACAGAGGGGGAGGGTATGTGAGACACTGAAGGGGTTAACTGTGGATGGGCGGTATGTTTCCCCTAGGTTTTGCTATTATGCAAGGCCTTAGTGCTGCGGTTGGGTGTCCAGCACCTTGGACACAGGTGATGGGAGCAGCCCAATCAGTCTTTTTTTTAAACCGCTCAGCAGAGCTGGAAGTGTTGTCTCTCTCTGGAAGGAGGCTGGAGAGCACACAGCCCTGACCTCTGTGCCTGGAGCAGCCAAGTGATTTTGTATAGTGGTGAGTTAGTGAACACCTGTATCGTTAGCACCCTGACGGGTAGGATTTTGTTTGTTTAATGCCTGAATGTAAAGGCTGTTTTATTTTGCTGCTACAATAAACGCAGGCGAGACCTGTTTTGGACTGTACTTTGGTGTCACTGTCTTGAACTGCATCACAGCACCCCGCTACCACGGTCTCTACTGGGCCAAATCTCCCACACCTTTAATACAGGACAAACATAATTACATAATTAAAGGACATTTACTGTTAGATTTACTGATGGTAGACTGTCCTCACTGACATGTTCATTACCTTTGGTGGGTCCTTGCACCTTTATTCTTGTTGTGCACCTATATTTCTCCGTTTTATGGTGAAATATACTTTATATGTAAATTAACCTGAGACGCTCCGGCCAATGTCACAGGAGCGCTGCTTGGCTCCGCTGTTTTCTAAATTATGCATATTCAATATGCACCCTGCTCTTCCACTTAGTGCAGACAGTCAGTGACGTCACTTGACTGTTTGCAAGTCTTGCGCATGCGCTGTACTAGTAACCATCACCTGCTAGTAACATCACCTGCTGTCTGCACAGAGCGGACGGAATGAGCGGGGTGCATATTGAGTAGCAGCACATTGTAGAAGTTGGCGGAGCCAGGAGGCACTTCCTTGACGTTTGCCGGAGCACCTCAGGCTCATTTACATATTTCACAGTAAAAAATTGCAGAAAGAAAGGTGAAAGGACCACTCCAAAGGTAAAAAAAAACACCTGTACATCTTATGGTTTATGTTCTTTAAGTATAAGGGGATTGTCTATTGAAGTGCGGTGTATACAGTAGTGTTTGTCGCTACAGATCAGCAGACAGTAGCCAATATGAGACAGTGACCGCTCTACCCAGCTGTAAAAGCTAAATGGCCAAACTATGGATATACTCTTTTCCCTTGGGCATTCTGAAGTAACGGAAGGCTTAAATCCCCCAGGCTAAAACATTCATAGAAGGCTGATAAAATGTCATGTCTGCTGCAGAATTGCAGGGTTGGAAGGAAATCATTTCTCTTCATGTCACTGGACACTTTATAAGTATTTTCACAGTGAACTGACACATTGCTAATACATTTTTAGGTGTTGCTCAGGAATGAGATTCCCCAGTACTGTCATGTCATAACTCTATTGAGTGATACAGTACATCACTGGTCACAGTGAGCGCCCCTGTATTTTTTTGTGATCGTTTTATTAGGTGCTTTATGGTTTGCACATTATTCACTTACTCAATACATCCGGAGCATATTCACTCTTTAGCATACAGCAGGGACTTCCTTAAGCTCTTTAAAATCCTGCAACAATTCACTTCTGCGAAATTGGTGGCATTAAGGAAGCATTCCCCAATCATCTATTAACACGAGATTAAAGTTTAACCTTTATCACCTGTTTCTCTTCTCACTGTCTCATTTCTGTGATGTATTTTGCGTGGCACAGCTTTTTGGCAGAAAGGCAGCTTTAATAAACACTTGTCTTAATAGAATCTCAAGGATGAGGACGTCTAACCATTGTAGCATGAGACTAAAGTGCCTGAAAAGAGCTGAACTTTGGAAGAGGCGGTTCAGGATTTACTGAATGAAATCCACAGAATCCAACTGAGAAAATTGTTCTCTTTATTGAGGAAAAAAGAGGATAAGGGAGAATATCTAGGAAAAACTTTAACATCTTAGAATGTTTACACAACCAAATTAGGAAAACCTCAACAATACCTAAGACCAAAGTAAAAGTAAAGTGTGTGGAGCACCAGTTTAGGAACACCCGATTATAGTTGCAAGAAAGGTACACAATATTTATTTTTTGATAAAAAGTAAGTATTTTATAAGACTCTAATATCCTGGATATCCAACATAAAACCCATAAAAATATCACATTAAAAAATAAACCAATAAAAAAGTCACATAACAGAGGAGTATTCAAAGTAGCTGTAGTGCAATAATTGGTTAAATCATGTCACGCATTCCTATTGTCTCTTGTAAACTTTGCGCATAATATATCAGAGTACAATTGTAGATTTTGTTCTTATGGTACTCACTGACCGTTTGTGAGGTATAGCTGAAGTTCAATCATGTAATACTCACGAGCCGCTTGGTTATCCACTCTGTTATCCACTTGGTTATCCTCTGCGTTTCGCTACTTGCGTTTCGCTCCGAAACACATTCAGCTTGGCTACTGAATTTGACTTTGTCTCTACAGAGGATATATATGAATAGGGGCCTAAACCAAATTTCTCCACTCAAATTTTTCCAAGGTAAAAACTCACCTTGTTTCACATCTAAAAAGAGAAATGATACCTGGACAAACGGGGACAACCTTGATGTAGGTGGAGAAAGCTTTTGCAAATGTGTAATTGTTGAAAGGAACCAGCTATAAACGGAGTTCCGGAACACTAAGTGTATATTGGTTTCACACATGTGCAATAAGTCGCCGAAGGAGAGACATGTTTGTGTAACATTGAAAGAGAGACAACAGAGCGGATAACCAAGCGGCTTGTGAGTATTACATGATTGAACTTCAGCTATACCTCACAAATGGTCAGTGAGTACCATAAGATCAAAATCTACAATTGTACTCTGAAATATTATGCGCAAAGTTTACAACAGACAAAAGGAATGTGTGTCATTATTTAACCAATTATTGCACTACAGCTGCAGCACTATATACAAAATAATAAGAAAGAACTTGGTATATTTTCATCTATTCTCCACAAAGAGACTATATGTGCACCTTCTTTATAACCAATGTTCTCTTGGTCAAATTATACTGATTAATAAAAATAACGCAATACTTCAATAGTGTAAATATAGCACAGTGCTTCTTGGGTATATACCCTTCTTTGAGAAAAATCCACTTCCTTTAGACATATTTAATGAAATAAGTACATAGATTTGCACAGATTATATTGCAAGTGGTATTTTTCAGTAGGTACTACAACTTTGAATACCCTATTATGTGATTTTTTTAGTGGTTTATTTTTATGGGTTATATGTTTGATATCCAGGATATTAGTGTCTAAATAAAATATTTACTTTTTAACAAACAATAAATATTGTGTACCTTTCTTGCAACTACAATCGGGTGTTCCTAAACTGGTGCTCTGGACACTTTACCTTTACTTTTATTTGTTTATATGTTGCTAATACCCCAACTACCCATGAGCACAGTTTTTGGATCCCCATTGGGTGGAACGACATCCATTGAATAGCCCCACTTTATATTTAATACCTAAGATCAGTTGTGCATTTACTGCCTACATTTGTAGCAAATGGTTTTTAATATATTGCTAGGGTATTTGTGATATTTGGTCCAATGTAAACTGTTTGTTTCACCCAATTATAGTGGGTGTGTCCTCAATTTTAAACATTTTTTGTTCTTTTTATTTGATAGCACATTAAAGTGAACCTGCCATGCACATTAACCCATCCAAAATAAAATACTTCATTAAAAGCAATGGTTAAAAAGCTTTCCCCTTATCCCTAAATGGTTCTTTTCCCTGGCCTCAACGTTAAAAAAAAAAACAGTTTGTAAACTTATATGACACTATGTGAGTCCAATGAGGCCCTGCATATTCAGACGTTGCAAATGTAACTGGGTAAAGGACCTTAAAGGACCTTAGATGACATCACATGATATGCTGAGAAGAGGCATGGGACATGCTCCATGATCTATAACTAATACCCGACTCCACACCGCTGCCAGTATAAGCTTTGATATTTGACCATACATAAAATTATGAATTAAAAAGTGATCAACTGCTCATACAATTCCCAAAATGGTATGATTTCAACCAATAGATGATAGACCTTGCACAGCTCCGTTTATACAGTATCAAAATGTTTTAGGCATCAGAATATGGAACTATTGCAAAATATTTAAATTTTTTTGAAATATATTACATAATAAATATAATAAAACATATATAAATCTCCATGACTGTACTGACCCAAAAATTACAGTGGATGTTTAATGTGGAGCAAACTGTTATGCAGAAATCAATTCCTCTTAGATCTAAGATCTAAACCTCTTCGGGCTTATTGGAGTAGGGGAGCAAAAAATGGAAATGCAAAGAATGGAGAAAGGCTGTGGCAGCAAGGGGTTAAGGGTACACAGCAAGGGCCAGAGACTCTTTGTAGTACCACTGATTGATTTTAACTACAGCATGAAAGCTGCAGTTTACAAGATTTATTAATGTGGACTACAAACCTTTCAGTAACACTATAAAAAGTGTCAGACCTTATGCATGTTACCGCCATAATTCGGGTGATCACCTGGCGGGGGGGAGGAAGGTTGTGCTCTCTTCACCCCTCCCCTTTCTATTGAAGGCTGAGCAGCTAGGTTACAAGCAGTGAGACAGTGTGTGCTCACTGCACCATGACCAGATGTCATAAACCTCTAACTGGGCCGAGATACAGCCGCAAATTGCCAAAAAGAAGAAAGGAAAGTACAACCCAAGAGACACACCAAGTGTGACCGTATCACAGGCCCCCATACGATTGTCTACATGAGGCCTCACTGTACGTTTGGTGTAAAGTCTCTGTTATAGATCTTCCTCATTCACATGCATTTTAGTTTTACTGTGCGTGACTTTGGTGGGGGATAAACCCAAGCCCATGAGAAAAAGGAGAAAGGATCAGGCATGAAGTTGGTTAGACTGATATTGGGAGGCCCTAAAATAAATAACAAACTAGATTAGTTACATCAAAATTAGTGTGCTCAGATGACATTATTTTTACTAAATTAATATTTCTTATATATAATATGTAAGGTTCCTGAAGGATGAATTGTGATTTTTATTTTCAAGTATTATTTTACAGTATGTGAGTTAAGTTTACTGTTTAGGACATTTTGGTAGGTTTACTCCTCTACATTCTTGAAATCATTAACAAAAAGTAGGTTTCCCAAAGTTTCTTAGAAAAGATCATGCAGTTTTCTATACTCAAGGGTTTTAAGGGTTAAAACTGAGCAAATTGTCTTTTTGCTGTGAAGATGCTGCCCATAAATTAGATCACCCAGTGTTATGCTGCTAATATCTAGAAGCTTCCTGTATATCTAAACTTCATTAACTGTAAATGTAATTTTGTGAAGGGCCGGTACAATTAAAAACAATTAATTGCATATCAAGAGGCATCTTGTAACAATTATAAAATTACAGTATGTGTAAAACTGCTGGAGCTCTACAACATATGAGGAATTGTAATTTACAACCCTGCAGGCCTCGCATACATTTTATTTTTCAATAGAATCACAAAGTTAATAGTACATTATTTACGTTAAATTCTCTATGGAATTATTTCAGATGCTGTGGTACAGGGTGATTTTAATTGATGTTCCTGGATTTCTTATTTTGTTATTGTCCTGTATGATAATGTTCTTTTAAAGGGAACCTGTCGGTAAAATTAACCTATTGAAAATCTAAACATATCTTATCCAGAAGATTAACATCTTCCAGATCATGTCTAGTTTTATGGGTTAAGTATGTGGGCTAACTAACTCTTCTCTGTCCTGTCCTGACAGTATAATTCATATTCAATTTTTTTTGGGGGGGGGGAATTAGACAAATTTGAGTAAGAATAAAAAATTAGATAAATAAATATAAATATTACAGGTGGTCCCCTACTTAAGAACACCCGACTTACAGATGACTCCTAGTTACAAACTGACCTCTGGACATTAGTAATTTTTTGTACTTTAGCCATAGGCTATAATGATCAGCTGTAACAGTTATCACAGGTGTCTGCAATGAAGCTTTATTGTTAATCCTGGTTCTGATGACAATCCAACATTTTTTAAATCCAATTGTCACAGAGACAAAAAAAAAATTGTTTGGGACTCCAATTATAAAATATACAGTTCCGACTTACATACCAATTTAACTTAAGAACAAACCTACAGAAACTTATTGTACGTAACCCAGGGACTGCCTGTGTTTAACACTACTACTACTGTATTAGTTTTTGCTTATGTCCTGCGCTAATCTTGTTCTCACATCAATTCTGGCATGTACAGCACAAGATGGATAGAATGCAGCTACTATGAGTTACAATAATAAGTATCTTATTTTTTTAATTTCTCTTGCTTTTGACAAATTTTAATAATTCCCAAATAAACATTTATGTTCCATTTTGTGACAAATTTATTTAAAGGAAACCTGCCATCAGGAATTATTAAGGTAGATCTGATGACAGGTTTCTCTTTTCATTCTCAGCCCAAAACTATCTTTCTCTATTCCTTTAATACTTCCAAACCCGATCTACATTTTATTTTACAAATATGTCAATAATTTGCATATTTGTAACATAAAGTTTTGATTAGATTAGGAAGTATTAAAGGATTTAAAAAAGGTAGTTTTGTGCTGAGGATGGAAGGAAGGACCAACCATCGGATCTAACTTAATAATTCTTCATAGTTAAAAATGTAACTGACATCACCTTAAGTTTCCTTCTTCTGTTGGAGATATCAATAGTGTGGTGCCCAACAAGTTTTCTAGTTTTTCTTAAAGTTTTGGGGCCCACTTTACTATTACCGGTAATCTAATTTTTTAAATTACCCAATTGCTCTAAACTACCAGAAATACATGATGCCCAGTAACATACATGATGGTGATCAGCTTTGTGGTATCATTGCACATATGTTCAACATGAGCCTGGAGTTGGGAAGGGTACCACAACTGTGGAAAACATCTTGTGTGGTACCAGTTCCAAAAACACTTCACCCATCGGACCTCAACAGCTATAGACCGGTGGCATTAACATCCCATTTGATGAAGGTCTTCGAGAGGTTGGTTCTCACACATCTCCGCCCTCTAGTGAGCTCATCTATGGACGCCCTACAGTTTGCTTATCGGCCAGGCATTGGTGTAGATGATGCCATCATCCACCTACTACATCGAACTCTTTCTCACTTGGAGAAACCTGGGAACACTGTGAGAATAATGTTCTTTGATTTCTCCAGTGCTTTCAATACCATACAGCCAGAGCTACTAAGGGACAAACTGGATTTGGCTGGAGTGGACCACCATCTCTCTAGTTGGATCCTAGACTACCTCACAAACCGACCTCAATATGTGAGAGCCCAGGACTGTGTGTCGGATACTGTGATGAGTAGTACAGGTGCACCTCAAGGTACGGTTCTGGCTCCCTTCCTCTTCACATTGTACACAGCAGACTTCAGGTACAATTCATGTAGCTGCTACCTCCAGAAGTTCTCTGATGACTCTGCAATAGTCGGCCTCATTACAGGTGAGAACAACAGGGAGTACAAAGAACTGATACGGAAATTTGTGGACTGGTGCCAGCGAAACCACCTTAGGATTAATGCTGGGAAGACCAAGGAGATGGTGATAGACTTTCGTAAGCACAGGCCTCCTTCTCAACCGGTGGTTATCCATGGGACAGACATTGAGGCAGTGAAGTCCTATAAGTACTTGGGTGTCCTCCTCAACAATAAACTGGAGTGGGCAGAGAATATAAACGCACTTCACAGGAGGGGTCAGAGCCGGCTACACCTGCTGAGGAGGCTGAGGGCATTCGGAGTGCGGGGGGCTCTTCTTAAGACCTTCTTCAACTCTGTAGTGGCACCAGCCATCTTTTTTGGCATAGTCTGTTGGGGAAGCAGCATCTCAGCTAGGGAGAGGAGCAGACTGGACAAATTGATTAGGAAAGCCAGTTCTGTCCTGGGGGGTCCTCTTGACACAGTGCAGGTGGTAGCTGAGAGGAGGACACTGTGTAAGTTGAAGTCTATTCTGGAGAATAGCTCCCATCCCTTGCATGAGACTGTGGTGGCATTGGGGAGCACATTCAGTGACCGACTGCTTCACCCCAAGTGTGAGTGGGAGCGTTATCGTAAGTCCTTCCTCCCCGCTGCCATCAGGCTGTTCAACAAACAAGGCCCAAACTGAAGTAACCTGCGCCCCCCACCTAACCAGTCCCTGCAGGTCCCATCCACAGACTAAACATCAAACTGCCGATCATTGCCTGTCTCTTTTTTGTCTTTTTATCCCCATTTTCTTTTTGTTCATTTATCCCTAATATTCTCTGTACCCTCTCTGCTGCTGTAACGCTGTGAATTTCCCCACTGTGGGACTAATAAAGGATTATCTTATCTTATCTTATCTTAACCTCTGATATGCTGTTGCTTCTCAGAAATATTTAAAAATATATATAACTACGTGATAAATATACTTTCTAGTATAACCAAGATGGCTCCCTATATTATACAATGGTTCTCTTTCACTTTAAAATTCCAAAGCTTCATATACTGAAATGATATCAAATCGACTTCCTTTTATAAAACAAGTGCTTTTCTGTACCATCTGCCAACATGATCTCTGCTCCATCTGTTAGTGTGTAAAGACTGAAAACACACAGTGTGCTTTATTATATCACTTTATTGTATCACATTTATCTTATGTTTACCTTGGATTTGGTTTTATGGTAGTTGGACTGTTTTTTTAGCATTTTAATTTGTAATAATATTAATGATTTCAAATTGAATGTTTTTCTTAAATGATACCAACGATCTAGTAAAATAATTAACAGAATTTTGCAATTCTTCCCTATGTCAGGTTTAAATATGAATGAATGTAATTTCGTTAGCATCTAGTTAGTGGTTTCTAATTTATTGTATTATAACTTATATCCTAATGCTTTTTATATCTACCAAGGTCTAGATGAAATGCAAAAAGGAGATAATGATTACAAGCCATGCTAGGCTATGGACCCTACTTATGGCTTAAACCTGATGACTCACAGGTCCCTCTTTCCCTGCTAAAGCCACCATTCCGAGCAGTGAGAGGCTATTGTTTGACACGCCTCTTTCTTTTCCAACTTAGAGTAGACCTGCATATAACCAAACCAGTATTTGTGAACAACCTCTAAAAGCAGCAACTGTAATATAAACCATGTAAAAACTAAATGCTGTTTTTAAGAAATGGTTTTGGCTAGGCCTCAAGTGCATTGTCCGAATATTCTCTTTCCAGTGCCCTTCCATTCTGGCTACAGATATGTCCATGACTAAGAGCTGCATGTAAAGATGTGGAAACCATTCACACTGATTATGAATTAAAGTAAATGATATCTTTATTCAGCTAACAAATATAGTGACGTTTTGGTCCAACTCTGACCTTCATCAGACTCAGTTTGCAAAGGTATAGGAGATGCTGATTAACCACTCTCTTTTGAGGAAAGGCGCCTTTCCTCAAAATAGAGCAGTTAATCAGCCAATTCTCTAGCTCTGAACCCGCATAGCAGTCATGCATCTCCTATACCTTTGCAAACTGAGTCTGATGAAGGTCAGAGTTTGTGCAGTATGACCCTTGGACAATAAGAGCTGCATGTTTCGGATTCGAAACGCGTAGATATGTTTTTTGTGGATATACACCACATTTTTAATATGGAAGTGCAGGAGCACATTGTTTCTACATTGTTTCTTTTTGAACAGATATGTCTAACCTTGTCCTAGTTTGATCTGCTTGCTGCAACAGTCAAAGCTTTTCCACACATAGACACAAGAAGGAGAGGCACTAGAGTATTATATAAAGATAGATAGTTGGATATTTATAGATAGTAGACAGATAGATAGATGGATAGAAAGTTACAAGTCCGTGCAGTGAAAAAATACTTCTTTGTTAAGGAGGGGTGCAAAGCCTACACAGGTCCAGGCAGGGTCCTTAGATAGTTGTAGCAATGGAAAAGACACAGGCAGCACTTCAAGAATCCAGAAAAGTTCAAATCAAGGTGTGATTTATTGTGGAGACATTTTGGTGTTTTCAAAAGCTTTTTCAAGCCTTGAAAAAGGTGATCAACACCAAAACAATAAATCACTATAAATCAGATATAGTAGAATATCACAGAAATACATTGGAGACATGTCTAATAGAAACAAATTAATAAAGGACACACCAATAAAGGGGTCCAAAACACAATTATGAGGTCTAGGAACCCTAATGGGTCTGATTTAAATTGACCTAATTATATGTTAAAAATCTTCCAGTTTTATGCTGAAGATTCCACTGCTTTTGTCCTTCTAACGGCATTTCTCCCAGGTCATCTGAGTACTTGGAATGTGTAAATGGATGAATGAAGTTCTCCAAGAAAATAAGGAAAATAAACTATTTACAAAGTTATATAACTTTATATGTAGAAGACATTTCGAGAATACATGCTTGAAGTCAAAGTAATTATTTAGTACTGTAAAAAAATTTGTAGTTTCTTTACCTAATTAACGATTCCCTAATGCTAGAGCCCATATGAAAAGTGTTGTATAAAAGTGTGAATTTGTGTCACATTTCCAGCTTTGCATGCATTGTTAGATTTGGACATGACTCATTACAGGAAAGTTGTGAAAGCAACTTGCTGCCCTTGGAAAGGGCAGTCATGCAGAGCGTTGGACAACATCCAAAATAGACTTCTTAAGATTGCCTAGTGTCATATGCACATTTAGATATAATAAAATATTTCTCTATTGCATATGACTGATTACTAACCTCTTCAGTGACTTGGAGGAAATGGACATCTATGACTTATTGTTGAATTCAACCTAATGGTGACTCATTGCTTCTTTCAAGCAGATACATCATTTTTCAATTATTGGGTAAAAGGAACTGTGTAGCACCTACAATGTCTTCATTTTAGCAGCCGTCTTTAACATCCGAAATGTAATAAATTATTAAATCATTAATATTTATCATGTGTGGAAATTCTAAACATAGAATGCATGCATTCACCTGAGAGAGTATGAAAATAATTAATTTGTAAAACATTTTAGTAAAAATGATTTTTATATGGAATTTGCCAGTAGGTTTGGGGCCTCTATGCCCTTAGCGTGTGTCAGGATCTGAGGTAGTGGATCCTCTGTACCACCACAAGCGATATTGTAAGCCAACACCTTGGAGTGGAGTCTAAGTGGCACCTGGTTTTCACCAGAGCCCGCCGCAAATCGGGATGGACTTGCTGCGGCAAGGTACCACCAGGTGACTTTGCCCACAGTGGGGGCCAAGGCGTGATACAGGCAGGAGGTCGGGACAGGCAGCACAGGATCAATGTCAGAACCAAAACAGAGGTCACAACGGGTCACAACGGAGAATCAGCAGACTGGCACTAGGCAATGAAACAAGCTTTCTCTGAGGCATATGCAACATCCCCCACCGGGGCCTAGCCCTTGAGGTGAGGCCTGGAGACAGCCGGGGCCCGCGGTACCGGAGTGGCTGGCGGTTGCGGCCTAAGCACGCTATTGTCACGGTGCTTGGTACGGGGGAACCGGAGGGCTGTCCTACAGCCTGGCAGGTCTCCAGCAGGGTGGTGTTGGCAAGAAAAGATGAGGGAGAGGCTGCTATAGCGGATCTCCCTGGGGCAACCCCTTAATGTCCCGAGTGTGAGTCTCTGGGTGATGGACAGGGTGCCGGTGATGAAGGCAGCCGTATTAGCAGGGACCAGACGGAGACAGAAGTTGAAGAAAACAACTTACAGTTCTTTATTTGGAACCGGCAGGAACCGCAGCAACGTGCCTTTAACAGGTAGATGGAGTGCTGAGATGTGAATTGGAGGGAGCCTCAGGAGATAGTTCACCAGCCTGGATGTAGAGGGCAGGCTGGGAGGCAGCTGTGTCCTGGTAGGAAGCTTCAGCTTGTCCTGTAGGGCTTCAGGTATCACCTTTAAAGGTAAGATGATACCCCTTTTCCTCACTATACTACTCTAGTCTTATTCTCCATTCTTCAGAGGCAGGGGCTAGGCTCTTCCTGCTCTGGTATGGGCTAGACTGAGATTACTCACTCACTCACTGATTCTCCTACACTTGAATCTCTCTAATTCCCTAGAACATTCCTGGCCAGGGGGTTTTATTACCTCCCTTTGGTCAGGTGGTGGCTGCTCCTCCAATCACATCTCAGCTTACAGAGCACAGGATGTAACACATATCATTGGACAACAGCATCTTGCATCATACAAAATACTTAACCTCTGCCTTGCCAGGCAGGATTCACCACTGCAATACCCCTATGTCCTATCAGGACCATGTAGTTTGATGTGATTACATGCAGGTGGGACGTATTCGCAAACCCTCCCTCGCTATTGCATCGGTCGAGGGTGTTGCATACCCCGGGGGCAATTGAAAGAGCCGCCCTCGGCTCGACTACAGATGGTTTGGGGCACAGAGGGGGCTAAAGGCACTTCTAGGAAGTGCAGGCTATGTGAGGTGTAGGGACAAACCGCCCATGGTCCTGGAGACAGGCACCTGGGTTGGTGTCGGACTAAGACAAACATGTAGCTGTATGACAGTTGGTCGCTGACGCCATTAAACCGAACTGTACAGTAGGAAAGGTGTGGTGTCATGTCCTGTAATCCACTCCTTGCACCAAGGCCTGTATATTTGTTTTATCAACGCTTCTTCCCTGGCGGCAATTATATAAGGTGTCTATCTGCATTGCATGAGCATATGCGACACGAGTACCTCCTGACTGACAACCTTACCCATGTATGGGTGGCATCCAGGTGCTAACTCTGTAACACCCCCGGTCCCCGTAGGACCCGCAGTTTACGGACTACCCCCACGTGCAAACCTCAGTTTGAGGGATCAGGTAGCGGTCAGTGTTTTACATAAAAGACGGTCCGACACAGCCACACTACAACCTGAAAAGCCTATGAAAGGGTTAATGCAGACTACTGGCATATATTCTGACAGTGTGCAAACAGGTTAATTCACATTGGCTTAGGAGCCCAATGGGTACACATCTTGAACGTTACAAACGTTACAGAGGTAGATAGGCTACTCAGGGTAGCACGGTGGTAAATGTCTCTTTTCCTGCAAAGAAAAGGCATAAAAAGTGCAAGCAGAATGTCCGTACCTAGAAAGGAAGGCATTAAGTGCAAAATGATAATAAATTATATGGCAACTTTTCCTGGTAGTATCTGGCAAAAGTCTCACAGAAGGTCTCTAATGACAAAGTCCATCTTCTGGGTACAGCCCTTGATGTGGGGGAAAGTGCAATAAAGCAAAGTCCGTGTGTAGAACAAAAACGTGGCGTGCACCGCCAGCCTAGCAACGGGTCCAGTCAGTCAATGGGAACAGTGGACGGGTACGTGTGGAGGTAATGGCTATTCACAACAGTTGTGCTCTGTCTCCTGAGGGTAAGCCTAATACAGCAAGCAGAAGCGAAGAAATGGAGTGGCACTCACCGTTTTTGTGAAAGCACAATTTCTTTATTCTTGGTTCACATAGGTACACAGGGGGGCACACAGAGCCGCAGAGCCGACGGGCCGTTTCGCGCCAGCCGGCGCTTTCTCAAGGCAGTGACGACGCATGCGCGCGCCTTGCCGGATATAAAGGGGAGGACGCGCGCGTCATCATGGTAACAATAAACAATCAATTAAAACATATTCTACTGTTATTGGTTACACAAACCCAAACAAGAATAATAGATAGACTGTGGGTATATAGAGGTCCATTTAGCAGTAGAGATAAGGTGATGCATATATGGGTGATAGGTCCAGATGTAGACCATACTACCTGTTAAAAACATACCTAAACGGGGACACAATGCTGCTATAGTAGGTAACATACTAGGAAAAAGAATATTCTAAAAGGACTCACAAAAAGACTTTCATGTCATTACGGTCGTTAAGACCTAAAGCCCCCATGGCCCCGAACTTCATGATACATCTACTCTCTCGACGTAGGAGGTTAAGAGCACGGTCCCCACCCTCAGGGCTACAATTCACCCTCTCTATGCCTGCGAACCTTAAAACCTCAGGGTCCCCATTGTGTTGCTGTCTAATGTGCTCGATCAGTCGAGGGCAACCATTACCTGTAATTATAGATCTTTTGTGTTCCCTAAATCTCGTGAAGAGGCTCCGGATCGTTTTGCCAATGTAGTATCTTTGACAGGGGCAGGAGATCACGTAAACAACAAAAGTGGATCTGCAAGAAATGAAGGTGTTGACCCGTTGGGTGACACCTCCAAATGTAATATATTTGGCCTGACTGTTGGAGCTACAGTGGCGGCAAGACCCACACTTGAAATTACCCTTTTGGGTCCCTTTTTGTAACCAGTCATCGCGTGGAGAAGAGTACCTGCTCCGGACTAGATTGTCCCTCAGGGTGGTGCATTTTCTAAAAGCTACCATGGGTCTGTGGGCAGTGAGTTCGACTAGCTGCGGGTCCTGCCCGAGTATATGCCAATGCTTGTAAATAGCTGATCTAATAACATGCTCACATGGGCTATAATCAAAGGTAAAGACGAAACGTCTCTCCTCATCCTTCCCTTCTTTTCGATGTGGGCCTCTCTTGGTTTTAAAGAGTCTATCCCGGGGGATGGTTTCAACCCTACGTCGGGCTTTTTCAATTAAGGGGGCAGGATATCCACGTTCCAACAACCTGGCTCGTAGCTCCTCGGCTTGCATGGAAAAGTGGCTATCCTCGCTATTAAGCCTCCTAAGGCGCAGGAACTGGCTGTAGGGGAGGCCCTCCTTGGTGTGTTGGGGATGGTAACTACTATAGTGGAGGAGTGCATTGGTGGCCGTAGGTTTTCTATAAGCCGAAGTGCAGAGTTTTCCGTCCACTGCTCTAACCTTCACGTCCAAAAAATCTAGCTCCAGGCCCCCGAAGACTGCGGTGAATTTCATGTTCATCTGGTTGATCCCATTTAAGTGCTCGACAAAGTCCAAAAAGGAACGTTCGTCCCCCTCCCATACAATGAAAATATCGTCCACATATCTGTGGAATGCTTTTAACCTGGTGGCATACGGATTCTCCAAAGAAAAAATGTAGCGTCCTTCAAAGCAAGCCAAAAAAATGTTGGCAAGGGTACAGGCTACTGGGGTGCCCATTGCAGTGCCCGTATTTTGGGCATACCACCTGCCATCAAAGGTAAAAGCATTATGAGATAGGACAAGACGGAGTCCCTTACATACAAAGTCGATGTACGTATCCCCTTGGCCTGCATTGATAAGTACGTCCCGAACGCTCTCCACCCCGAGTTCTTGTGGGATACGTGTATATAGGCTTTCGACATCAATTGATGCCAGATGGTACCCCTCCAGCCACTGTGTATCGTGAATAACCTCTAGGAAGGCATTAGTGTCCTTCAAATAGGATGGAATGTCAGGGAGCAAGGGGCGTAGCAGCCAATCTAAAAATTGGGACAAAGGCTCAAATAAAGAGCCGATGCCCGCCACTATAGGGCGGCCGGGGGGATTTATGAGGGTTTTGTGCACTTTGGGTAAGAAATACCAGCACGGGTATTTGGGGCTAGTAGGAAGGAGTTTTTCTGCAGTGCGCTCAGACAGGACACCATGACTCACACTCCATCTAAGGAAATCTCTAAGTTTAGATTGAAATCCAACGACAGGGTTACTCTCCAAGGGTGTGTACGTGGACCTGTCCTGCAGCTGTCTCATAGCCTCTTTTACATAGTAGTCCCTGCTCATGAGGACCACGTTGCCCCCCTTGTCGGCCGGCTTCACCAATATATCTACACGGGACTTCAGCCAGCGGAGGGCCCGCAATTCACCCTTGGTGAGATTGCTAGGGGCCTCAGGATATATGAGGGATTTCACATCCTTAGTTACCATCTGGCTGAAGATTTCGATGGGGGAGCCGGTCGACACAGGGGGGCAAAACGTGGAGCCTATACCTCCGCGGAAGGCAGGTACCTCCAGGGTGGAATCGAGTCCACCTGTCTGATCATGGCTACCTGCATCCATGTTCAGGTCCAACAAAAGTTGGATCTCAGAATGATGGACCGGGGCCCCTACATCCGGGGGAAAGAACCCAAGGGGGCCTACTGTACAGGGGACTTCACCAGTGCATGATCTGCCTGGGGCATCATCCTTGTCGTGAAAAAACTTATGCAAGTTGATCTTACGAACAGCTTTAAACATATCCACTTCAAATTCAACGGAATCAAAAGTATTATTCATAGCAAAGTTAAGGCCTTTAGACAGGAGGGAAACACGGTGCTTCGGTAAAACAACGTCCGTGAGGTTAATGATGTTAGAGGTCCTCATGGGGACAGTTTCAGGGGTAACCTCATTAACGATACCATGCGGGTCGTATGGATTAATACAGGGTATGTCCAGATTAGTGACAAAGGGGTGATGAATGGGGAGGGAGGAAGCAATAGAATCAGGGTAGGGGGGGTCTGAACCGAGAGGGGAGGGGAGAAGTCTAGAGCCAGGAATAGAGGTGGTGGCAACGCAAGCATGTGGGTAAGCCGTGTCTACTGGCGCCAGGACACTTGTTTTCTCTTGTAGCTGGTCGCACGTCCTCCTCTTCTTCCTCTGTCTGCCTCTCCCCCTCCGGGTCCTCCTTCTAAAGGGGCCACCTGTGATGTTACTGGAGGAGTCGTACTCTGGGGGAATCCCGGTCGGTCTCTGGTTGAATCAGCTGTTCCGGTTGCTTGCTCATCTGAAATACTCGAATCGGACTCTGTGGTCCAGAAGTCCGTGGACCTGGTTTTATTCCTGGTACCATGGAATCTTCTACGATTGTTTTTCTTGTTGCTATTGTTCGGAGCAGCATTCCAATCAAAGACGGTCCCCAAATCAAAATCCATCTTGTCTCTTAGAAACTTATCGCGTTTCTTCTCTTTTATCTCGATTTGTGTAAGGGATAGCCGTTTTTCCAATTTCTTAAAGAACACCTGGGACTGGTTGTCCGTAAGCCGTGTCCTCAGCTCTGTCTTAGCTTTGCAGAGCTCAGTTGTTATTTTCATATACTCTTCCTCATTCCTTTTCAGGACCAGCCGCATCAGGTTCAATGAATGCTGGAGATGTAAATCTTTCCATTCTTGCATGAATGCCGGGTCGTCCTTGTACTGTGCCGGACTCTTGTACAGACGTAAGCCCCGTGGTACACGGTTACTAACGTTATAGGACCGCAAGGAATGATTAGTCCAAAACAATTTGACTTCTTTTTCCGCTAGAGAAGCGATTTTATGTTCCAAGGTCTTAGTACTGAGCATATGGATCGTGTCTCCAAGATTGCATTGCTCGAAGAATGCGGTTGCGTTATCCCTCCCTGTGTATAATGAACATTCCTCTCCTACACACCAAGGAGGGCCTCCCCTACAGCCAGTTCCTGCGCCTTAGGAGGCTTAATAGCGAGGATAGCCACTTTTCCATGCAAGCCGAGGAGCTACGAGCCAGGTTGTTGGAACGTGGATATCCTGCCCCCTTAATTGAAAAAGCCCGACGTAGGGCTGAAACCATCCCCCGGGATAGACTCTTTAAAACCAAGAGAGGCCCACATCGAAAAGAAGGGAAGGATGAGGAGAGACGTTTCGTCTTTACCTTTGATTATAGCCCATGTGAGCATGTTATTAGATCAGCTATTTACAAGCATTGGCATATACTCGGGCAGGACCCGCAGCTAGTCGAACTCGCTGCCCACAGACCCATGGTAGCTTTTAGAAAATGCACCACCCTGAGGGACAATCTAGTCCGGAGCAGGTACTCTTCTCCACGCGATGACTGGTTACAAAAAGGGACCCCCAAGGGTAATTTCAAGTGTGGGTCTTGCCACCACTGTAGCTCCAACAGTCAGGCCAAATATATTACATTTGGAGGTGTCACCCAACGGGTCAACACCTTCATTTCTTGCAGATCCACTTTTGTTGTTTACGTGATCTCCTGCCCCTGTCAAAGATACTACATTGGCAAAACGATCCGGAGCCTCTTCACGAGATTTAGGGAACACAAAAGATCTATAATTACAGGTAATGGTTGCCCTCGACTGATCGAGCACATTAGACAGCAACACAATGGGGACCCTGAGGTTTTAAGGTTCGCAGGCATAGAGAGGGTGAATTGTAGCCCTGAGGGTGGGGACCGTGCTCTTAACCTCCTACGCCGAGAGAGTAGATGTATCATGAAGTTCGGGGCCATGGGGGCTTTAGGTCTTAACGACCGTAATGACATGAAAGTCTTTTTGTGAGTCCTTTTAGAATATTCTTTTTCCTAGTATGTTACCTACTATAGCAGCATTGTGTCCCCGTTTAGGTATGTTTTTAACAGGTAGTATGGTCTACATCTGGACCTATCACCCATATATGCATCACCTTATCTCTACTGCTAAATGGACCTCTATATACCCACATAGTCTATCTATTATTCTTGTTTGGGTTTGTGTAACCAATAACAGTAGAATATGTTTTAATTGATTGTTTATTGTTACCATGATGACGCGCGCGTCCTCCCCTTTATATCCGGCAAGGCGCGCGCATGCGTCGTCACTGCCTTGAGAAAGCGCCGGCTGGCGCGAAACGGCCCGTCGGCTCTGCGGCTCTGTGTGCCCCCCTGTGTACCTATGTGAACCAAGAATAAAGAAATTGTGCTTTCACAAAAACGGTGAGTGCCACTCCATTTCTTCGCTTCTGCTTGCAATAAAGCAAAGGGTCTCCTCTATTTGGAGAGGGACAGAGTCCTTTGAAGAAATCTCTGCTGTGGCAGAGGAAGAGGTGCTATCATAGCACATGACAGTGTATAATCTCTTGACTGAGATAAATAAGGGTAAGAGTCTCAGGAAAGTCTCTGGCTCTATAGGGATAGGGAGATAAATATACAATATGTACAGTGGACATAGTACCTGGAGAGGGCTACAGCCCTTCAGGGGTTAGTCAGATGCACCTTCGCTGGGTTCAGCAGGGACAGGATCCAAAGTCAGCAGGGAATCCTGTGCATCCTCAGCGGGAGTAGGTGCCGGCTGGGGACACCCGGTGGCAGTAGCGGGTACTGCAGGTGCAGCAACATCCTCCGGACCTTCAGGGGGAGGAGCGCTGTCGCCCGGGGTGTCGGCTGTTCCAGCCGGGGGCTCAACTGAGCCAGGGACCACGGAGGGGTCCAGGAAGAAATAAACAGGGCCCTGCGGCAGCGCCGCAGCTCCTTCCAGCTCCGGTTCTTCCGGGGCCGGGTCATCACCCCATTGGTAACCGGCAAGGGAAGATGTGGGCCTAGATGGAACCTCCGGACAAGGTTCGCTAGCCGGGATGTCTTCTCCCACAGAAGAGCCGCGGGACCTGGCAATGCTCCCGGCAGGGGAGACGGTGGGGGTGGCGCCCTGGATCATGCCCGGCCCATGGATGGCAATGGGACCCGTACTCACGATTACCGTGGATGGGGCATTCACGTGGGTCACCGCCCGGGGACTCGCAGCCGAGGAAGAAGAGGTGTTCAGAGATTCCGGCCACTCGTCGTCCTCATACCAGTCGTCGTGCAGGAAGTAGCGGTCCTCATCGGAGTCGGGGATCCGGATCACACCAGCCGCCCAAGGTCCTCGGGGCCCCTCTTGCAGGGAGAATTCAATGCACTCGCCTGGCTTCAGGTTGTGCTGGCTCTCCGGCAGATCAGGCCTCTTGACTGACTGGCGGGGTATAAATACTTCCCGTCCGGTGTAGTCCTGGGTGGCGAAGCCATAGCCACGCTGCTTGTCGAAGAACCGGACCATGCCGGTGGTGCGGTTCTTTTCCACCCAGGCTCCAGCTGTAGACCGGCCGGCCATGTAGCGCTGGGCCTCCTTCTCGCGGCGTCGCTGCTCCGAGACAGCGTCCCGGAGTCGCTGGCGGGCGGCCTCACCTCGGCCTCGAGGCTGCAGAGGTGCCGGTGCTGGGGCTCGTGGCTCCGGTGCAGGCTCGGATCTCCGTGATGGTCGGGCAGGTGCCGGAACAGGAGCGGGAGCAGCCGGAGGATCTGGAACCGTCACAGCAGGGCTAGCAGGCCGAACAGCAGGAATGGTAGGCCTCGGAGCAGGTGGCACAGCCGCAGTAGGCCCAGGCGTTGGCTCGACAGGAGTCGGGGCCTCCCCACGTGGCGCCTCCACGTGGGCCTGCGGTACCGGGATGGTAACCGGGATGGGTATGAGGAACCGCCCGGGTGGGACTTGGTACTGCGTCACCGTTTGATAACACGTCCTGGTGACGAAGGCCCGAGTCAATCCTCGGTGCAGCCGATGACCAGCGGAGGGTCTCCGGACCGGCTGCGCAGAGACCACCACCATAGTCTCTAGTACCTCATAGAATTCAGGACGCTCCACAGGAGGGAAGGGCGGAGGACCCCACATGGCGTTGTCCTCACTGTCCAAAATCCACTCAAGTTCTGGCGTTTCTCTGAGGCGGGGCAGGAAGTCCGCCTCGAGCCAGTGGGAGGAGTCCAAGTCCTTCCCGCCAAGAGCTGTGGCGGGCTCTAATTTTTCCTGCGCCACAGGAGGCGGGGTTCGCGCCATTCGCGCGTGGGTGGAGCTTGATGCGTCATCTGGGTTTCCCGCCAGTGAAGGTTTTGGCGGGCTTGAATTATTTGCTGTGCCACAGTTTCTGAGGTAAAAATCTTCAGGCGCGGCAGCGCCGGATGTAGCAGAGCTGGTACAGTTCTTGCCAGGATTAACCTCTGGAGTGCTGGAGCGGCGCTCGGCAGCACGTGGCAGCAGTATAACACAGTTCAGTCCAGAAACACACAAGTACGTGGGCCTAAACCCGAATGGCAGCAGGGTTAGGCAGCACAGTCTTTTCAATAAAGGAAAGTCTTTAATGCCGTAATAAGGCACAGAAGTATCAATCCTGTTCGTGACGCCACTTGCAACATCCCCCACCGGGGCCTAGCCTTTGAGGTGAGGCCTGGAGACAGCCCGGGCCCGCAGTACCGGAGTGGCTGGCGGTTGCGGCCTAAGCACGCTATTGTCACGGTGCTTGGTACGGGGGAACCGGAGGGCTGTCCTACAGCCTGGCAGGTCTCCAGCAGGGTGGTGTTGGCAAGAAAAGATGAGGGAGAGGCTGCTATAGCGGATCTCCCTGGGGCAACCCCTTAATGTCCCGAGTGTGAGTCTCTGGGTGATGGACAGGGTGCCGGTGATGAAGACAGCCGTATTAGCAGGGACCAGACGGAGACAGAAGTTGAAGAAAACAACTTACAGTTCTTTATTTGGAACCGGCAGGAACTGCAGCAACGTGCCTTTAACAGGTAGATGGAGTGCTGAGATGTGAATTGGAGGGAGCCTCAGGAGATAGTTCACCAGCCTGGATGTAGAGGGCAGGCTGGGAGGCAGCTGTGTCCTGGTAGGAAGCTTCAGCTTGTCCTGTAGGGCTTCAGGTATCACCTTTAAAGGTAAGATGATACCCCTTTTCCTCACTATACTACTCTAGTCTTATTCTCCACTCTACCAGAGCAGGAAGAGCCTAGCCCCTGCCTCTGAAGGCCAGATGGCCATATGAATGAGGCCTAACCCTTAAACATGTATCCTTTGCATCTTTTTGCTGGCAAAAAGTTATCTCCATTTTGCATCAATTTGTTCCTTGGATTATATGGGTGATCGGAGGAAAGGTAGACAGCAGTAGCCTGGCATTTTCTACCCTAAGTATAGACTGTTGTTATGAACATAGCATAACCACATAAAGGGGAGAGTACATTTTGCTTTTAGTTCTTGTATCATGTACTATATGTTATAACTAAGTAGTAGGTTTTATAGAATCTTGGGATGCATGCCCTATGAGTACATTTCTATTCTGTTGTCCATGTTGTGCAGCCATTTTTCTTTAAAGAAAACCTACCATTTGCTTGTATGCATTATGAACCAAACATACATTGAGAATGCTGTAGCTACACTGATGCAGAAACATATCTTGTTTAATTCCTGAACCAAGTGGTTTTGTTGAAAAAACTATTATAAAATTATGATAATGAGGCTCTGTCACTCCTCTGGCTGCCCCGACGCTTCTCCTCTTACCCTAATTTTGCACTGCACAAGAGAATGATGTAATCACTGTGTTGTTCCTGAGAGACAGAATCACTGCACCATCCCCCACCTGCTGTGTATGAGTCATCCAACTTAGGTTTATTAGTCCTGTCTGAAAAGTTCAGGAAGCAGGAAACACTCAAGGCGCCTGGAAGGCATAGCCGTTTGTGTGATAATTTAGCCAACAGCCAGATGACGTAGGAAAAGAAGGTGTGAGTAGCCACCAGACTCGCACATATGTATACGCCCACCTCGACTCGCTAGACTCTCTGCCTGGATACCAGGCAAAGAATCAATGTTAATTTTTTTCCTTTTCGGAGCAGAGATTTTATTAGGTGAAAAAAGGTTGCCCTTATGCTATAAGGTCCTCTATGGTTCCCTTTAAGTAACCCAGGTTTGCATTGTCTAACCTTTTCTGTTCATTTAAATCACACATACATGTGTTTTAACCATAAATACAAAGCAGACATTAGCTAACATGCTTTTAGGAGGAATTCTCATAAAACAAAGGTTGTTCCCTGTGTAAAGACTAAAAAGTCAGAATAATGGAATGAAGTATCTAGTTGTGCTGCGCATCAGGGTGTCATTTTCATTTTACACTGGAGAAATCTGACCTGTTTTTAAAGAGATCTGTTATCATTATTCAAAGTAAAAACGAAATGAGAAAGTGAAGAGTTTAATACATATTTTACATTTGACCTAGATATGCACATTGTCAAAAATTGCAAGCAGATGTGTGTTTGTGATTTGCTTTAGCTTAAATGTTAGGTCTATTACACAATGTTGGTCCATTCCCAAATAAGCTGCAGTGTGACACATATATTCTTCATTACGAAAGATTGTGATTTGTCACATGAACATCTAAAGGAACATTTATAATTTTGGTGTTTTTTTTTTTTGTAAAATGGCAAAAAAATGGTGAATCACGTTGTTTTGTGCCCCAATCAATTTACTGTTGCAGGTAGCCTGCCTAATAATAGATAACACAAATTCATCCTATACACACTCTATGCAGGTTATGTTACAATTCTGCATCATTACATGAAAGACAGAAGTAGTATTTGTATAATGATGTTTACAAGTACTAGATTAAAATACTAAGATTTTATTTTATTCAGCAAGTGAAACAAATGTTGACCAACATCACCAATTTACAATATATTTCTGGGGGCCAGTGACATAAATTGGAGTGCAAAATCATAAACTGATAAAATCGAGAAACTTTGCAAATGATGAAATCGGATCTTTGATGGAGCAGTATATCCCAACATTTTGAGTACCTGCAGGGGCATTTAAAACGTGAGTACAGTGTTATTTTTTTTTTTAATTAAAGGCTTGGCATACTCAATTCATGGGCTGGCCGACTATATACTGGAAGGGGATGGGCTGGCAGGCTATATACGGGGAGGGGCAGGGGCTGGCAGGCTATATACTGGTGGATATGGGCTGGCCAGATTTATACTGGCTGGAGGCTGTGACCCACCCTAGACTCATACTCAAGTCCATAGGTTTTGCCGTTTTTTTGTGTGTAAAAATTAGGTACAATGGATTATACTCGGGTCAGCTTATACTTGAGTATATATGGTGCTTGTCAAGGGAAGCGGTTAAGATGGATAAATTTGTATTTTTGCATTTATGAAAGGTTTCCCCACAAGTAAATTGTAAGTCACCAAGTAGATTTTTGCTGTTGGCTAATATGCAGCAATATGAGAAAATGCAGTGATGTTAAATTTGAAAAAAAAAAAAAAGGTAAAAGATTAAAATGTTTATTTACAGTTTTCTGTAATATGTAGAGAAATGCACAGAAACAAGACATATATTATATACTGTAAACAAAAAATGTGCTGAAAAATCTCACCTTGGCTTATACTCAAGTCAATAAAAAAAATAAACTTACATACTCACCTTCCAGCATCCCGGATGCTCGTCGTGGGTCCTCTTCTGTCTTCTTTCCGCTATAACAGCCGGCAGAGCCATGGTCATGCGATCTCGCGGCCGGTGCATACCATGTTGCGGCCGCTGGGGATTTTATAGTATGCACCGGCCGGCAGATCGCATGGATGCATCTCTGCCGGCTGTTTCAGCGGAAAGAAGACAGAAGAGGACCAGGGATGCATCAGGGATGGCGAAAGGTGAGTATGTAAGTTTATTTTTTATGAGGGCTCGCTGGCTGTATACTTAAGAGGGCTGGCTGTATACTTTAGGGGGCTGGCTATATACTACAGGTGGCTGGCTGGCTATATACTACTGAGGTCTGGCTGGCTATATACTACTGAGGGCAGCCGATTATATACTAATGGGGGATGGCTGGCTATATACCACAGAGGGCTGGCAGGCTATATACCACAGGTCCTGACAGGCTATATACTACTGGGAGCTGGCTATATACTACAGGTGGCTGGCAGGCTATATACTACATGGGACTTGCTGGCTTCATACTGGGAGGCTGTGACTAATGCATCTCCCACCCTCGGCTTATACTCGAGTCCATAGGTTTTCCCAGTTTTTGGTAGTAAAATTAGGGGCATTGGCTTATACTCGGGCCGGCTTATAATCGATTATATATGGTATATGTTGAAATGTATGAAATTGTAATGGTAAAGGATGCTCACAATGAAATGAGTCCATAAATAGAATAGTAATTCTTCTTATCTGTGGGTGGTTTACTGTCCCAAATCACCTTGAGAAATGCCCTTTAAATTTGCAAGCCTATTTCATACTTTAATACTCACTTCTTTTCTCTCACCCGTTCACCCATGGTGCCACCGTTATTGCTAGCCTCTGTTTGTATGCAGAGTCTGACAGAGCTGTGCCAGCCGTAGACACGTGCCTGCTACAGCTTCAGTTTCAGGCAGTAGCATGCATGTGGTGTTGGTTGTGGTGGCACTGGCAGCCTCTGTATACATACAGACACCTGGCAGTGACTAACTGCACAGCAGTTGAATGGGAGTGAGGAGAGAGATGAGTATTAGAGGTTTATTGTTTGATACCACCCAGCCATATAGCAACTTTTTTATAATACTGAACAACCCCTTTAAGGAAATAGCAATGATCATCTTGTAGCAATAGGAATTGTTTAGGAGTCAAAAATTTAGGCTCCAAGTCAATCAGCTCTTTACATTGGTGTGGTGGAAACAAGAATAAATTGTGAATATGTGTGAATTTAAGTAAAGGTCTAGTGGGGTGTTCATAGCATGAAGTGTCTTTGGGCATTAAGGGGGCCGTACACAATATTAGGAAGGAGGATTTATTGACAGAATGGATTTATTTTTATGCGGTGTAGTGTAGTTGTATTTATATACGCAGACACATGGATTTCATAAGAATATTTTGGCCACTTTTATTCCAATGGCTATACAGAGTCCTGCCTTTAATCGTTTTTAATTTGGAGTCACTTTCGCTTGGCAAACTGAATGCTTTGCTGAGGTTCTTTTCAATGGCTTGAATGGAGTCAAAGCAATTTCTGAAGAAATCATAGCTATAAACCACAGCTTTGTCCACACCCTCAAGCTTTTTGTGCTTATATAAAAAGCTCCATTTGGTACATTATCTCTGCATGATGTTCTGTTTGCAGGAATAAAAGCCCAAGCTTTTGGCCATATGTATTAACATTGTTAACCCATACGGAGCAGTCATTACAAATGTGAAATTGTTTAGTTGCAGGATATTTTTGTTTCTAATTGAAATGTTCTTACATATGTAAAACTTCAAAAAGAATTTTCCTACTTGAAATATTTTCCTACTGGACTGTCAGGACTAGCATTATGTAAGCTATTAACACAAGAATACTGGAGAACACATTGCTAATAACATTGTATTAATTATTATTAATATATATACTATATTAATAATATATAGCACCGTATTAATAATTTAAATTACTAAATTGGGATGAAAACCTTTCTTTCAAATTGCTGTGAAGCATGTTGGACATAATCTCCAAAAAATGCATTATTTTAAAATCCTTTTTTTTGCAAAAACCAGGGGAAAAAAAGCTAAACGAAGAGCATATCCTGCCAGAAGGGGCACATACCAGTATGTCAGTGCACTCGGTTTACAATCCTTGATCCTGGTGGTAGATGACCTTAAACCCTTTAACCACTTGGCCTTTTTTTTCTTCTTTTTTTGTTTTTATTTTTTCCCAAAGGGAATAGGCACATAATAGTTAGAGTGAAGAATGCACAGAATGATTATATGCAACAGTCCTCTTCTTCTAACATAAACATTTGTTACTGTGGTCAAGAAGACAACATTGTAAATACCCTTTGGCACATGACAGTGCCATGAGCCTTCTTTTGATGTCAACACGTGTGGGTTGCTAATTGTTAGGCTGACTGTATACTCATTATTTTGAAATGTTCTTGCTTATCTAAAGGTGGCCCAAGCATGATCTTGTTATGTGACCTGTCGTTTCCTAGTTCCCCTATTTATACCCCTGGTAAAATATATTTCACAGAGCCATTACATTGGTTCCTATCAAAGCTTTACAGTACAACTGTAAAATATAAAAACTTTTGCCTAACTCCACTAAGAAAAAATAAGCAATTCTTTAGTTTACTCAAATACACTATTTACACGTTTTTAGTTAGCAGAGGTTTTACATTGTCCCTCCGGGGTAATCTCCATTTGTCATGCTTCCTGGTAACCATGAAAAACCGTATAGAACAGCTAACGATGACAGGTGGCTTGTTGGGAGTGTCAGTAGTAGACGAGTGAAAAGAAATTAGGACCTTGAGTGATGTCAAAAGCATGTGATTCATCACATGCTTCAGGACGTCCAATTACAAAAATGCTGCCCTGCATCATTTTACCGTCCTTAGTGTTCTGTCAAAAGACCTTTGTGGTGTCAAAAGCATCTGACTCATCACATGCTTCAGATCGGCCAATTACAAACATGTTGTACTGCTCTGGCTTCACTGCCCGAATTGTTGTCAAAGTCTCTCCCCAGCTGTGCTAAAACAATTTTTTGTCAATATTTTCAGCTACGAGAACTAAAAGGTCCTGGTGTAATGCAACTCTCCTTCAGAGATTATTTTGCAGTTACTTCCTTAGAAGAAGGATTAACAATAAAGCTTCATTACAGACAGCTTTGATAACTGTTACAGCTGTTTATTGTAGCCTAGGACTAAAGTACAATAAATTACCAATATCCAGTGGTCCGTTTGTAACTAGGGGTCGCATGTAAGTCGAGTGTTCTTATGTAGGGGACCACCTGTACAGTGCTATACTATAAAGTATATAAGACCAATGTATGGGAAATATTAAAGCGACTATCTGGTGGGACAGTATCATTAGAGCCCACATGCACATTCTTCATTATGACTCATGGAAATACAGATTGGGGTTGTTTGGTCGCTAATAGTTGCCCTAATTGTGTTTAGCTGCCTGAATTCCACACATCACTAATAACATGTAATTATCAAATATTCTTTGTTCTCTCACATTAAACGTTGCTTTTTAGACTCCCAACCAGCATGTTTATCATTTGTTTCCATTGGAAATTACCTGTCTGCACAGGCGTGCTCCTTAGCGCATTTTATATGCTATTGGCACTGAGTCAAAGTCCTGTGAATGCGCACAGGCTTACTTTTCTGGGAGATGTAGTCTTTCAAAGATAAAGGAGCAGCCATCTTGGAAGCTACATTACAGGAATAAAGCAGGACCCAAACAAAGGAGAAAACTACAAAGTAGAGGCTAAGAGGGGTCAAATTACAATGATTAAAGACATAATGGGGCACATATACTTACCCGGTCCATTCGCGATCCAGCGGCGCGTTCTTTGCGGTGGATTCGGGTCCGGCCGGGATTCAGCAAGGCAGTTCCTCCGCAGGTGGCGCTGCTGCGCTGAAAAGCATCTGAATGCATTGGAATTCACCGAGCCGGACCAAGTGAAGGTAAGCGTGTCCCAAGCGACACTTTTTTTGTTTTAAATGCGGCGGTTTTTCCGAATCCGTCGGGTTTTAGTTTGGCTACGCCCCCGATTTCCATTGCATGCATGCCGGCGCTGATGCGCCACAATCTGATTTCGTGCGCCAAAATCCCGCGACAATACAGGGAAAATCAGCGCAAATTGGAAATTTTCGGGTAACACGTCAGGAAAGCGCGAATGGGGCCCTTAGTAAATGACCCCCAATGAGTCGAACTGGACAACAATGAACAAAAACATTACAGTGTGACCAGACGACCTCTTTCACTACGTAACACTGACCCCGGCGGAACCTCACTACAAGTACCATTATTTTTCTTTTTTCTATCGCTGGACCAGTTACCTACCCTCTATAACATACTCTCCCAGTTCAAATCTCTCTTATCTTCTGTACCATATGAAAACAAGGCCCAGAACTTACCTCCTTATACTGATCACATGTCAGATTAATGTGATTATTATTATGACTGTTTGTTTCTTATAGACTCTGAACAATACTAACTATTTGAGTTTTGGGGTGTTTAAGAAGTAGACGGTTTTTACATTGTATCCAAAATAACCTCTCCCCTTTCCATTTTGTATTGATATGAGCTCAAGTACATTTTCTTCAGTACCATGTTTTCCAAAATGAGTTTTTTTTAAGCAATTTTTCAAATTGGAGCCATCAGTCTGCCCTGCACTTACTGGACTGGCGTATTGTCATGGTAGTGTGTGATGTTGGAATAGATGTGTTAAATTAACCTTTCATACTTGATCACTTGAAATATTATTGAAGTATGATAAATGTTTTTTAATTTCAGTGTGTCTCGTGGGCTCTCTGTAATTTTGTTCACTGGAGAGGCAGCTCCACTTAGACATATAGTTCTGTTTCCTGACAGGTGCCATGACTGGGATGATATTACAGAGTTTGATTGATAGGTTATCACTGTTTCTACCCAAGGTGTTTTATGGCAGAAAAACAAGAACACCAAAACATATTTCCTAATAGATGTGAAGAGATCTTAAAGCTGGACCTCCTGTGCCCACACCTGTGCTATGGGATACTACACTTTGGTGCCTAAGTTTGTAATTATATTTTTTAATTAAACTAATTATCTTGGACTTTGTTTTCAAGATACCTGAAGGGATAACTTTAGGAAACAGCTGAACACCTGAGGTGATGATTTAAGTTTAAGGTTTATTTTCTTTCCCCGTTTACTGCTGTGAAGGGTTGGAAAGAATACAGAAATAATCTCATCTGACGCCGGTGCTGACAGTCATTGCTGAACACCTGTGCCGATGAGCCCAGTCTATTAAGTAAGAAGAGATGTCTGCTGCTCACAAGGTGGAGGATGAGAATAGTGTTTGGCATAACAAGAATTAGAAAACTGAAAGGCAATGAGGCTGATTGGATTCTTTATTTGTAACTTATTTTTCTGTAAGTTGCCATATTAAGTAGTTAACCTCCACCAGCAGAAATTAAAAGTTATAAAAAAGCTATGGTTTTCTTTATTGAGAAGAAAGATTGGATACCCATCCAAGCCCCAGGTTCCCATCAGCTATTACAGGGACATCTATTCAAGCCCCAGGTTCCCATCAGCTATTACAGGGACATCTATTCAAGCCCCAGGTTCCCATCAGCTATTACAGGGACATCTATTCAAGCCCCAGGTTCCCATCAGCTATTACAGGGACATCTATTCAAGCCCTAGGTTCCCATGAGGCACTACAAGGTGAAGTGGACTGATTCCTTACCTGTGAATCTATCTAGTATTTATCAGTGTTTAATGCATCTGCTCTCTAACAGATATTTACTGTATTAATTATTGTAATATGCTTAAATTCTTCTCAAAGATCAAAAGTCTTAGTAAGTAACATGCAGACAACCAATATTTGCCTCCCCTAAAAACTGACCATGCCCCCCACACTGGTTGAGAACATTGTCCACTGAGTAGAAAATTTGGTGGTGACCCTTAAACTTGTAACAAGCATCATAACTAGAGATGAGCGAGCACTAAAATGCTCGGGTGCTCGTTACTCGAGCCGAACATTTCCAGATGTTCGAGTGCTCGTTTCGAGTAACGAGCCCCATTGAAGTCAATGGGAGACTCGAGCATTTTTCAAAGGGACCATGGTTCGGGAATAAAATGTGTTAATTAATTTAAAAAGAATGTCTTCTGATAAGTTAGCAGATGTATGCAAACATCTGCAATCTATTCTTCACTGTTCCGCGCGTATATTATCTCCCGACAAGTTAGCAGATGTGAAGAACAGTGAAGAATAGAATAAAAACAGTGAACACAGGATCATTTAAGTGAAAAACACAGTGAAGAATAGATTGCAGATGTTCGGCACATCTGCTTACTTGTCGGGCGATACGCTGTCTCCGTGCCCCGCTGTCTCCATGCCCCGCTGTCTCCGTGCCCCGCTGTCTCTGTGCCCCGCTGTCTCTGTGCCCCGCTGTCTCCGTGCCCAGCTGTTTCCGTGCCCAGCTGTTTCCGTGCCCCGCTCTCTCCGTGCCCCGCTCTCTCCGTGCCCCGCTCTCTCCGTGCCCCGCTGTCTCTGTGCCCCGCTGTCTCCGTGCCCAGCTGTTTCCGTGCCCCGCTGTCTCCGTGCCCCGCTGTCTCCGTGCCCAGCTGTTTCCGTGCCCAGCTCTCTCCGTGCCCCGCTCTCTCCGTGCCCCGCTCTCTCCGTGCCCCGCTGTCTCCGTGCCCCGCTGTCTCCGTGCCCAGCTGTTTCCGTGCCCAGCTGTTTCCGTGCCCCGCTGTCTCCGTGCCCAGCTGTTTCCGTGCCCAGCTCTCTCCGTGCCCCGCTCTCTCCGTGCCCCGCTGTCTCCGTGCCCCGCTGTCTCCGTGCCCCGCTGTCTCCGTGCCCCGCTGTTTCCGTGCCCCGCTGTCTCCGTGCCCAGCTGTTTCCGTGCCCAGCTCTCTCCGTGCCCCGCTCTCTCCGTGCCCCGCTCTCTCCGTGCCCCGCTCTCTCCGTGCCCCGCTGTCTCCGTGCCCCGCTCTCTCCGTGCCCCGCTGTCTCCGTGCCCCGCTGTCTCCGTGCCCCGATGTCTCCGTGCCCCGCTGTCTCTGTGCCCCGCTGTCTCCGTGCCCCGCTGTCTCTGTGCCCCGCTGTCTCTGTGCCCCGCTGTCTCTGTGCCCCGCTGTCTCTGTGCCCCGCTGTCTCCGTGCCCCGATGTCTCCGTGCCCCGATGTCTCCGTGCTGCTCCGTGCCGCTGCCTGATGTCTCCGTGCTGCCGCTGCCCCATGTCTTCGTGCTGCTCCCCGGTGTCTCTGTGCTGCTCCCCGGTGTCTCTGTCCTGCTCCCCGGTGTCTCTGTCCTGCTCACCGTGTTCTGCAATGTCTTCTTCACACATATATATTGTTCTTCACATACTATTTTGTTCGCACGGTTCCGCGCGTATCTTCCGACAAGTAAGCAGATGTGCCGAACATCTGTAATCTATTCTTCACTGTGTTCTTTACTGTGTTTTTCACTTAAATGATCCTGTGTTCACTGTGGTCACTGTTTTTATTCTATTCTTCATTGTTCTTCACTGTGTTTTTTTAATTAAATGCTCGATCTCGAGCAGGGGAAATACTCGTCCGAGCAACGAGCCGTCTCGAGTACCTTAATGCTCGAACGAGCATCAAGCTCGGACGAGCATGTTCGCTCATCTCTAATCATAACATGTTCTGTATTTTCCAGCGTATAAGACAACCCACAACTTTTCTAGTTCAAATATAGTGAGATATACTCGCCATTTAAGGCAACTGTCTTCCAACGCACATATGTTAAAAATAAAAAAATTAGATTTGATTGCAATATATCCTTCTGTACAAAAAAAAAAAAACTTAATTTTGCCATATTCTGGCGATAGTAACTTTTTCATACTCTGGTGTATGGAACTGTTTGAGGTGTCATTTTTTGCTACCATTTTAAGGACTGTACAACCTTTTGATCACTTTTTATTACATTTTTTATATGTTGCAAAATGGAAAAAGGTTGGGTTTGGACATTTGGACACTATTTTCCGTTACGGGGTTAAACATTGGTAATAACTGTTATTATATTTTGATAGATTGGACATTTTGGGAAACAGTGATAACTAACATTTTTATTATTTTTATTGTTTATTTTATCTATTCTAGGGAAAGGGGGTGCCCAGGGTATGAGACAACCCCCAGATTTTTAAATGAATTTTGGGGGTTAAAAATACCAGAAAACACGGTATTGATAACCAAAGATGGACAATAAACATTATGGTATGGTTTTGTATGCGACTGTCTAGGAAAGTAACCATTAGTTTACCAGTTTTACAACAGCATAAAAGTTATTGGCTGTTACTGGAAGCAGATAACAAAGGATCCTTCTGCAAGAGCTGTGTGAGCATGCCATACACCCAAAAAGTTCACTTCTAAAAAACCTAACTACATCCCAACAGCAATAGTGCTCAAATAGTGAGCTAAAATACATTTTTTGAGAGGCCTTGAGATGATTGTTTGTATTTTACTGTATGAGTAGTAATAGTAGTAGAGCTATGAAGTTGTTTTCTAAAGAAGTGTTGGGTTCTATTATAATCCTAACTGTCTATTTGGCAGGGTTAAAGTTGCTGCATAACATGCTTTTTATGAAATGCAATGCAAAAAAAAATATTAAAAATTATTTTAAAATATTTAACATAAAAGCTTTTTAAAAGACATTTATGTTAACAGATTCCTTTTAAGAAGTTATTATCTGTGTGACCAACTCCCACTCTCAGCTGTCAACACTGGGTGTATTTATGGTAGTGAGCCTCACAATTTAGTACATAAAACGTTGCCCATCTAAGCAACATGGCACCTTTACTCTAAATTCTACTCTCTTAGCCCTGGCACTCACTTATCCTCACTGCTACCATCTTTACTTTTTTAAATAAATTATAATGAGAAAGCTACTAGACTGTCTACATAAGTCTCTCAACAATTTAGAAACCCCAAATTATCGATGACAAAATTGGCTATACCATTACTTAAAATTAATATTGGTAATGCTATCTCTTTGGAAACTTAAGTTTGTTAAGACTACAAGCAGAGACTTAGTAAGTTTAAAAGATTTAATACACTGATGTGCAGTGCAAACATTTAATTGTCTGGAGTGTATATTCTTTGCAATCCTTTTTTAAAACAATTATAAAAGGGATTTCATTAGTATTGAATAGTTGAAAGTTACTTGCCGCTGTGAGACCCAGCTTTAGAATTCTTTGGCAGCCTTCTAGGTGGTAATGGCATCTCAAACTGACTGACAATGGACACTGGCATGGCCCAATAATTTATAATTCATGCTTAAAATCAGGGGAGTTACATGATCTGAATCTGTTCCCTAATAGCTTAAGTCCTGAAATTTAAAAGGCATGTGAAATGCTTTGACCCACTGACACTATTTTTCTAGCAGGGCCTCATAACTACAGATTATGTCCAAGTTATTAAGAAATATATCTAATTTCTTTGTCTCCATTGCGGCACTTTTGGCAGGACTGAATTGACGCCAAGTTCCCCCAACTTGCTCAGTTAGATATTCCCTTTGATCCTATGCACAGGACACACAGTCTGCAAGGTGAGATGGCCACACTTCCTGCTTAAACAAACTTTGAGTCTTGAGCTTTTTTAAAACATGGACCCCTGGAACACCAAACCAAGGTTTCTTTATGACAGATCGATTACATGTAATTAAGATTTGCAAATGAGGCTTGTACTAGAAAAGGTGGTTCCTGGCTGATTGTAAATGTAATTACTAGAGGGAAGAGGTCTTAAACCAATAAATCATGGCCACATTTTGTGTTATTACCATAATCTGTGTCCATTACATGTAGGATTCAGAGCATTCAAAAAGATTTTAATAAAGGTGGCATTGGCCTCACCTGCCCACTGGTGATCCAAATAACACATTACATATATGCTTTATCCACTCCTATTCTAAACATATTTTTATTTTCTTCCTTTTCCAGTATCATATGACAGTTTTGAAAACTGGTGAAAATGTGAATTACCTTAAATTGTCTCCTATTTTTGCAGCATTCACAGATTATTGGCTATGCAGGAAAAAATGCAGTGACATTGGCTTTATACAAATTGCTTGAAAGCGGCTGACATTCCAGTAAAAGCTGGTCATTTATGTATTCCAAAGGTGTCATCTGTATGCCTGTGACAAAGGGGTATATTGAGTTATGGGTGACAGCCGGGACATAAATAAACCTTTAATGTATATTGACACTGACTGCAGCAAGGGGTGATTTATAATAAATTCAGGGAAGAATACCTAATAATTTCAAAGGGTAAAGCTGAGAGGGACAAAGGCATAAAATGTAACACAAGTGTCCATAATGCATTTCTATACATTGTTGATCAGTGTTCTCCAGTGTTAGAGAACAGTAAACCGATTTATGTAACATTTCCTTAGAGAATCCTGTTTTTTTAATTTTTTTGAATGAATGATAATATTCTTGGCTGCAAAGAATGTAACAATAGATAGTTCAGGATTTAAACAAAAAAGTTGTAGGTGCCCCAGATATAATAATAAAACTAAGCTACCTGGATCTTTGCCCCTAAGAGCTGTAGCAATCATTTAACAGATAGAGCCAATCGGTGGCTGAGCAGTGACAAATCTTTTTGATCTCTCCTTGATTTGAACTATCATGCCATTGACTACAGAATGCTCATGCTCTGCTGCTGATAGGCTGAAATGGTGGAATATAACCAAACTCCTAACCGGAAGTACTGCTGGATCGGCGGCACTGGACCATCTAGAAAAAATGGTAAAGGTTTTCTTATTTTATGACATTTAGAGCATTTTTCCAAACCTGGACAAACCTTTAAAGACTATGTGGTCATTTTTAGGAAGACAACAAAAACATGTATTTGCTAAAATATTAAAACATGTACACATATGCTTGCAAATGTGGGCTTAGCTTATGTTTTTGTAGAGTAACTCTCAGTAGCCCCTCAGGCAGAGCTTACCCCTATGATACCTACTGTGACACAAATGTTAATCTGTACCAGGTCTCCCACCTACCATGTATCATTTATAATACTGGTGTCCTTTGATGTGGCTAAGGAGGCTTCAGGCCTCTGTAGACGCCATGGCTATGCCTCTGGAGATATATGCCCTTGAACCTTAAATCTTATTACGTTCACTTTTCTGAAGCTTTGTTTATTAAATCTTTTAGTAAAGAAGATTCAAGCAGCTTTTCAGCTAATTCCTAACAAGAGGCCTCCAGTTATATTTGGATGCGTTTCCCAAATGAGTTTTACAGCAATGGTTAGGTTTCATAAAGAGAAAATAAGATGCCTTATTATCCAGGATTGTAAACAATTGCTGGGACTATGACAAATGCATTATTCAGATCATTGTTCACGTTATTGGAATGAATGTCACCAGATCTATAATTATACTTGAATATTGTTCATTTTTTCATCCAAGTGCTTGTGTACAGGAGTCTGTTTACTGTGAAACAGCCTCCGGCGATATGGAGGAGGTGTACGGTATGTTTAATTTAAACTGAAAACTCCAAGACTCTTTAACTCTTCTTTAGTTTGGAAGCTTGATGTTTTTGAACATCGTTCTCGAGACTCAAAGGCAAATGCCATAGGAGCCAAGTTAAAAGTGTTTTTATAATTCTGGAATCATTGTTCCTGTTTGTCCTTGGATTTACACAAAAAACAAAAAAAACAGTCAGGTTTATCTTACAAGTATCATGAGTACCCAACTCTGACAGGTTGCATTATAATATTAATCGATTTTATTATGTCCCCCACAATTCTAAAGTAGAACTTATCAGTAAATACACTACATGTATGTACATGATATACATGATTGACTATATAAAAAACTGACCCCTAAAAATATGAACCCCCTAAAAAGCTTGGCAATCAGGAGAGAGAGATAAAGTACCACAGTTTTAGACACCTAGAAAGTGTTTTGCAAATACTACTTTGTAGGTGAAATAAAGAAGCTTTTCCGGAAACGAGAAATCTGTCAGTACTCAAATTATTTATCCCTACTCATTCATTAGTAGCTAATATAAAGTATTTTAGGTTTTTTGAGCCTTGTTCTTTTGCAGGAAATACAATAATCAAGCATTATTATATAGGGCCATCAAATGAAGACTTGATGAACCCATCATTCTGATGTTGAAGCACAGAGTCGTCTTTCAGACACTTAATTATGCTGTGATTGAACTAACTTTCCCAGGCCTTCTCTATTTCCGTATATACTCGAGTATAAGCCAAGTTTTTCAGCACAATTTTTGGCCCGGCGACATCACAGTTGTGCACCGGTCGGGCACACGGAGCTGTCAAGGACCTGGCGCCGGCATGCAGAAAGAAGAGGCACTGCCCAGGGAGCTTATGCTGCCTGCCGTGAACATGAAGATAGAAGAGGAGCTGCCCGGGCCGTCAGAATGGTGAGTACTCAGTTTATTTTTTTTCGGGCTGGCTATATACTACAGTGGGCTGGCAAGCTATACTACAGGGGACAGGCTGGCTATAAACTACAGGGGGGCAGACTGGCTACATACCACAGGGAGGCTGGCAGGCTATATACCACAGGGGCTAGCAGGCTATATACCACAGGGGGCTAGCAGGCTATATACCACAGGGGGCCTGGCAGGCTATATACTACAGGGGGCCTGGCAGGCTATATACTACAAGGGGCCTGGCAGGCTATATGCTACAGAGGGGCAAGCTGGCTATGTACTTTAGGGGGGCAGGCTGGCTATACTGGCTATATACTACAGGGGGCTGGCTATATACCACAGGGGCTGGCAGGCTATATACCACAGAGGGCTGGCAAGCTATATACTACAGGGTGAAGGCTGGCTATATACTACAGGGGGCTGGCAGGCTATATATTGGGGCTGTGACCAATGCATTTCCCACCCTCGGCTTATACTCGAGTCAATAGGTTTTTCCAGTTTTTTGTGTTAAAATTAGGGGTATTGGCTTATACTCAGATCGGCTTATACTCGAGTATATATTTTTAGGGGTTCATTTTTTAGCATAATTAGTTAGATATGATGTGTATACATGTGGTGTATGTAACAGATTATTATTTTTAGAAATAGAAAGTATATTCTGGGTTGCTGTTGGTTCTTTGTGTTCTCATAACTTCAGTGTTGGGTATCATGTATGTGCATTTTAATATTGCTTATGTTTAAAAAGTTAATGAATGTTGACTGAATTTAGCCTCAGACCCAGCTGCAGAAGTTGGAGGCCCATGATGTAGAACTGGTGTGGCCTTATAATCATCTGAATATCTCATATCCGAAACATCCTAGAAAAACCCTTTTAATAATAATATATTCATATGTAAACTGACTATATTTGCAGCAATTTTGGTAATTATTTGAACAGTTTTAAAGATCAAAAGAGGTTATCTGGGATTTTAGTTAATTTTGTTTAATCTGTTTCACAAACACTTGCAAAAACATAGTAATATGTGTTGCAAGTTATGGATCTGTTTTGGCCAAGTGACATTCTTTTTATCCAATGCATTTGGTTATTTGCATAAATTATTCTGACTTGTGAGTTCTTTATTGTTTTGGCATATCAAATAATATAAGCACTTTCTTATTTCCTAGCATGTTTTGCATTTAAAAGAAATTTGCATGCTAAATCTTTTCATCCATATTCTTTTAAAAGACCAAATCAGATTAGTTATCTCTAGGAAAGATATGATTATAAGGAAGCACATGGGGAAAAAACAACACATTAAAAACCAATACTATGCCATCACGGTATAAATATAAAAAGAAGAAATAAACTGCCAATCTACTTAGGTCCTTTGGCAAAGCGAAATGAGTGCCCTATTTGCATGGCTGTACTTTGTCTCCTTTTTCTTATGCGGTTTCATTGGAAAGGGTTCAGTGACTGTGGGTCACATAGCTGATTATACAGAAAAGGATTTTCTAAGATTAGATATTAGACTGTAAATAGTTGTGTCATTTCCGATGTAATCACAGACCAGAGCTGGCTGCACATTATATGATATAGCATTCTGGTGATACATCTGCTGATAATAACAAGCTGGTGGATAAAAGTCACAAGTACCTAAGTGGTTGCAGATAACGTATAGAGATGAAGTCTAGCATGATAGGTCTAAACTTTAGTCTCCAACTCTCCTCAATAGGAAACCTAATCAGGATTTACCTGGTATTACAAAGGTGTGTTATCATTGTCATGATTACTGTAAATCTACTTACCATCATTGATTATTTACCATCACCAAATTATAATCGACAGGGGCATTTGGCTTCTAAATTTGAAATAAGCGCTTCTTGTATATTCACATATTTGTACCAAAGGGTACATTGGCTTCTAGAAGCCAACTACTTATTTTGTATCTATAAAAAGTTTGGCTTTAAATACTATGTGTACATACGTTCTGTACTGTAGAAACATTAAAATGTTAGTAGGAACTAATAATCTAGGAACTAAAAGTAACCTGTTACCTCCAAGATGTTGGTTTTAGTAACTATGTGCATTCCTCATGCTAAAACGACTATCAAGCATTTTTTCTTATAGCTCTATATTGTATTATTTGTTCTTTAATGTTAACTATCAAGGTTGTCCATTCCCTTACTTAGTTGTGCCTGTGTCTTCACTGCCTTTACATAATACCTGAATTTTCCACAAGTCATTAAGTAGTCCTACAACTTACTTTGGTAATCTGTGCAGACCCTCCATGATTCTATATTTACATGTCTGGCTCTGCTAAATATTCTGAACTGGAACAACACTGTGTTTCTCCCTCTCTTCACATCATGACTTACTCCTCCTCCCCTCCTAGTGTGCTGCTCCCAGGACGTAGATGATAGGGCTGTAGTGGATGGGCTAGACAGAGTTCCACAGCAGTGAGGAGCTGTCTGTTTATGCAGAGTGGAGCATGCCAAGAACAGTGAAAGACTGCAGCTTTTAAATGATGCAAAATCACATGTACATATGGTAAGACAAATCAAATGGAACAGATTTATTCAAAAGTGGCCAACCCCTTTAATTTTCAAGTGGGTGTTACCAGTTTGGAAGGTATATGTCTGTTAGTCTGAAGCCTCTTGCATGGAATCATTAAATCAAGTCCCATTCATGAGCCGGCTGCCCAGCCTACAAAACTCAGGACAGGTACGATACATGCTTAAGTCTGTGATTCAGACAGTCTCTTCGCCTGTCATCCCTGTGTAAGTAGAGCTCAAGTAACCTTGGGCCCCTTGTTTGTAGCATGTGAAATGCACACTTTCATGTGCAAAAGGCCTGACACTATCCAATCATTGTTAATTATGTTAAACTATGCAGGAATAGTCTCCAAACTGGAAAACATCTTATTCTCCATTTACTTAGACTTTTTCTGAGAATAAACAAAGAAAATATATAGTCATAAGAAGATTCCATAAAATTATTTAACATTTAGAGGTTGCATTAAAGGGAACCTTCCACCTCCTACTCCGTTCCAAAACGGCAAAGTTTTCAAGTCTTTAAAAGGTATTTTTATGGCCTCCTGATGGCCTTTTGCACTGCAAACTTCTGTTATTTGTACAACCTCCCATCTCCAACGTCACTCAGTACTCCATCGCAGTTCTCATGCATGCGCAGTGCATCTATTATCGTGCGCCGGCCCTGTGCATACACAGCAAATGCATCAGAATTCCAGTAGAACGGCCATGAGGAGGTGAACCAACTTGTCTGCATAGTCGAGCTTCACTACCTCCTTGACTTTATAGATTGGAAGAATAAAGGTACTTTCTGGAAGCATGCTGCAGCACTGGCCTGCTATCAAAACAGCTTAAACGTGACAGGTTCCCTTTAATTTATTATATCAGACATGTCAGTAGAGGTAAGCGACTACCCAATTTGCCCAAATGTGAATGAAAAAGTCTTCACCACATGTGACATTACCCAATCAATGCTTACAGAGTTTATTGTTTCCTGTCCTGCATGCTTTCATAACTTTGTTGTTAAGAGTGCTGAGAAATCCATATAAAAAGAAGAAATATGTTGACCAGTGTTTTCATTCTCGTTGTGATGGATCTTCACAGCCAATGTTACTCCAACAAAAACATTCATAAATTCTAAGATCAAGAATATGTTTTGCCACAGAACCCACAGGATTGTTTGCAATATATCAGATGTCATCTTCTTCATTGCTCTTCATAATAACACATCTTAAGTCAGAAGCGAGCACACAAGGATCAGACCTGACTGGCATGATGTGATAGATTACAACCGTGAAATACAAAATGGTGGTGACTGAGAGAAAAAGAGAAAATTATTCTCTGCAGCCAAGTCACCTCAGGTTTTTCATTTGATTTGTGTGAGACATCTTTGTAAATCTCAGTACAGTTGTCTATTACCTTAAAGTGGGATGATTTAAACGGATACATCTCAAGTAAATGTAAAGTTGAATTTAAGACTCCATTAATAGTAGTTGTGTTTCCATAAACATTATACCTGGGGAGCATATACTAATGCCTTTTTGTATTTCTGTACAGTATGTGAAAAACTATTAGAAAAAAGTCGCAAGAATGGAACCCAGATAGATGTCCTATAGATCAAATTATTATATAAATAATAGAACAAAATCATAAATTGCTAGGTATTTCCTTACCTACCCTCTACTTGGTCTGAGCTGGGTCTGGCTGTTGTAATATTCAATATTCAACACAGTTGTGATGTCACTGCCTGTTGTAACCTTGACTGATACAAACAGTTTTTCTACGCCATGACTTACAGACAACTGTCACTAATTGTTCAACAGACTTTTCATCAATCACTAGTGAGCACAAGAAACTGTGTAATATATCTGATTCAGGCAAATTACAGTATTTTTCGGACTATAAGGCGCACCTGAGTATAAGGTGCACCATCAATAAATGCCTGCTAAAACGTCTAGGTTCATATATAAGGCGCACTGGAGTATAAGGCGCTCCTGGTTATAAGGATGAATGACCAGCAGGTGGCAGACCTGTGCCCAGTTCAAGGCAGCTGTTGTCTCTAAGTACGGTTCATATATAAGGCGCACTGGACTATAAGGCGCACCTTTGATTTCTGAGAAAATCAAAGGATTTTTAGTGCGCCTTATAGTCCGAAAAATATGGTACTCCATTCTACACTTATTTTTGCTCTATCTCTATCCCATCTTTTTTATACTTTGTCTAGCTAGCAAGATGGAATTAAGGACAAACAGAAGATCCCTGAGGTTTCAGATTACATAGAAACCCTATGGAAGAGGCAGGGGAGCACTGACTCTCAGCATTTTGTAGCATAATACATTCTATTGTTTTGTATGTTAATATACAATGTTTATTTCTATATAACTGCATCAATTTGTGCAACATTTTTAAGAAATTTCCATTTCCAAATCTGGCTTATTTTGCAACATTTTAAAGCTTTGATGCTGGAGTGAAATCATGGTAAATTTCCACCAATGCGCACAACAGACAAATAGTGCATGTTCTCTGCAATAAAATCATAATGATATATTAACCTGGAATAAGAAAGTTCTGTATGCTCTTGTTAAAAAACATCATTTTGATTATGAGCAGGGCAGAACTGCTAAGGTTCACTGAGTATGGCTGAACCCAAACCTGTACGGCTTTGTGTACCGAACTGGAATGCTCACCCCAGCTGTAAACTCTTTAATTGCCTATGCCTTGGGTCTGCCCATCACTAGTTATGTATGTTTTGATGTAACATACTGGTTGGGAATAATTCTTACTGCCCTGTATTTCTAGTAGCTAAGGAATTGTTTCTTGATATGGATTGCTTGTTATCTGCCTCCTCCGGAGGGGGAAAGGGGGGGGTCTTCTTTGGCTAAACTTGGTAGGATCTATGGTTGGATTTGATGGACCTGTGGAACTTCTCAACCAATCCCTGTGCCTCATGTAATATATGTATAAATTGCCAGGGATTCTTCCTAGACTCCAAATTCACACTGAAATTAGAAGCTTAACCTAGATAGGGTGTGGAAAAGAAAAGTCTTGAATGTGAATGATGATTGTTTCTATTCAGCAAACAGTTTGTATTTGGTTTGTGCTTTTAGTTCCAACTTTTATGCTGGACAGTTTATAGTTCAGTAGAATCTTATGACCATTACTTCAATTGTGATCCAATGGCTGCTACTGATATTATACCAAATTTTATGTTAGAACTTCTCCTACATATAAACATGGTCAAAAACCCTTTTGTTGGCTTCTTCCTAAGGACGCTAGGTGCACAATATCTTTGTAAGATCTTTGACCATATCTTACAAGTCTACAAATACATTGAAGTCAAATTGTACAATATTAGGGTGGTTAATCCGCAACACCAGTCACAGGCAACAGTGTCCCTGTGCTGCTAGTACTAATGTATGGAATATCTTACCAAACTTCCACATATGGTTAGTGGCTCATTTCTCTAATGTATGGTAGTAAAGTGAGTAAATTCAGTGAAAAATTACTAGATTTATTCTAGAATTATGTAATAATCCAGTGCTATAGTCATTCCACATATTAGGATGAGCTTAAACTAAATATACTTTGATCCTGCTGCAAAAACAGCTTATGTTAACATAAGTAGAATACTACACACAGAACTACATCTGAAGGAACTTTTACAACATGGTGGATTATCATCGATTGTATATTTGATATACAGGCGGTCCCCTACTTAAGGACACCCGACTTACAGACAACCCATAGTTACAGACAGACCCCTCTGCCCACTATGACCTCTGGTGAAGCTCTCTGGATGCTTTACTATAGTCCCAGACTGCAATGATCAGCTGTAAGGTGTCTGTAATGAAGCTTTATTGATAATAATTGGTCCAATTAGAGCAAAAATTTTGAAACTCCAATTGTCACCGGGGTAAAAAAAAAATTGTCTAGAACTTCAATTATAAAATATACAGTTTCGACTTACATATAAATTCAACTTAAGTAAAAACCTCCGGACCCTATCTTGTATGTAACCCGGGGACTGTCTGTATCTAATTTTAGATCAAGCAACATTCAAGCATCTGAAAATCAAGAGGCTTTTGCACATACCCCATGTACATATCGTACACCATAATGCAAACAGTGTTATAGTAAAAGTTAGTGTGTCCCCCCTTACTACATTGAGGAGAGCTTAAAACAGCTCTAAAGTACAATACATTACTTTTAGAAGCTTACAATTTCACATTTCATATGAGTTTAACCATCTATTTATTTGGGAATGGCATATGTGTTGTCAGTATTAACATCAGAATTCATACAAAAACTTGTAGCAGATACATAAATATTCTGGAGTGTGTTACAGTCATAAAATACTATATACACCTTCATTTTACGGATTAAAGCCCATTACAACAAAACCCTAAAATAAATTGCTTTACTACAGTGAAATTTTTAGACCACTTTTCTATTTGATTTGAGTTTCTAGATTATCTGACACTTTTGTTCTGAAAGAATCCAGGATTACCAGAATCACTGGACAGTGGCAAAGCTTTGTGATATGTTCAATATAGTCAATTGTCTGTAAATATAATTACTAGATAGTTTTAAAGAAATTGTAATGCATTCAGTACAGGATGAATTTGGGCAATCATTTTCCTTCCGTGAAATATAAAGGCTCCAGGTTGCAAAGAACAGAAATTGGTTTTATTAAATCAGGAACCTCATGTAAGTCTATTTATTGCTTGAGCGTAAAATATAGAATCATTTGGTCTTTTGGGATTGTTAACCACTGATGTGGTCACTTTATTTCTGGGCTCGGTATTTCTTTGAGGAAAACAAATTGTGGTGAGAAGCTTATCTCTGAAAAGATGTATTGATTTACAATGGAGGATGATAGAAGACAAAGTCATTACTGGCACTTCAGAGTGGTGGAAGAAAATGGGATCTTGATGGTACTAACAGTGGCACTTTACACCTACTGTGTACTTATGGACACTGCTAGTCTATTTAGCTGTAGTGTATATAGGGTTAAACACAGAAGGATACACAGTGCCCAGTATATTGGCATAATATATCAGGTCCAACATGGAGATGTATAAGTTGTCTTGTGTATGGGGTGAAATAAGCAATGATACAAACTGCCCAGTATATCGACATATTATATACGTATTAAAGATATACATACAGTTAAAGATGGAGAGGTATAAGCTGTCCAGTATATAGTGTCAAAGACGTAAAGTTACAAACAGTGCAATATATAGGTACAGTATATAAGGTCAAACATGGATAGAAGCAAGCTATCCAGTAAATATGATCACATATGACGATATGCAAGCTATCCAGTTTATAGAAAGAAAAGATAAAAGCTATCCAATATATGTGTTCACATATGAGAAGATGCAAGTTATCTTCATTTATATTCATCAGAGGTACTTCAGCCATAAGTATATCTCACCTATGAATCCAATCTATATACATTTAATTTACCAAACACAATCCACTATCAATTAAGCTATGTAGAAAATCCATATTGTTCATATAAGATGCCCATGAAAGGTCACATTGAAGGTATAAGAGAAAATAGGTGAATTTAGCATTTTGTACGTTTTATGCAAAATCAGATTTAATACCCTTCAGTCTGTATTAGTCATGATCAAGATGTTACAGTATAGTAATAGTGCCATAGCCATGCATTCCTATGCTGCACAGTGATCCAAGCCAGGCAAAGCTCAAGGAAGAGATTAAAACTTTCATCACATAAGTAATGCTCTGCCAATCTGGCGGAAATCAATGACTATGCCTCTGATAATACAGCAGATGAAAGTTTCTGCAGCTCTGGAGACAATGAGAGCAGTCAACACCCATGCCATAGGAATCAGTCATCGCAGGAGACAAGGGAGATGACAAGTTCTTTGCTTGTAATGAGTTTGCACAGATGTGATTATACAAGTTGTGCTCTGTCTGTTTCCAATCACAGCTATTCCATGGTTAAGTTACATGCTACAAAGAGCTGATCAAACTCTATTATCTCTACCTGACCTGCTTGCTAGATGCTGCCTAGTTCTGAAATACTGGAGATGCCACTGGGACATGGATCCAGATTAATAGGTGCAATATACATCTTGTCATGCAGCCACAATAACAATTAATACTTGCTAAAATTCATTTTACATCTATTAATCTAGCACAAGAAACTTGTCTATTGCCACAGTCAGTCCTAACAGTAAAAAAAAAACATTTATTTGCATCAGATGCTGAATTTTCAATCCTATAATTTGTTCTATAATTTCCGAAAACCCCCAAAATATTTCTGCCCAATGTAAACACTGTAACAGGGGAAACAGAACATTGCTTTAATATAGTCATGAGTGAAGAAGAAATCTCCTTACCTGGAAGATGCAGAATGATTTACCTGCAGGGAATATAGATATTCCTCTTCTTGCAGAGCAGTCACAGATATGACTAACAGTAATGTGATTCTCAGAAAATAAAGAGATTCAGAAAGTCCTTTAGCTGAAAGGAAATCAGTTTGTATGCAAGAAGTCTGCTGCTTGTGCTCATGTAGGAATAAATAATAGAAGCAGTGCAAGCTGAGCTGCAGCCACCATATGAGAGGGGAGGCCCTCTAGTGGCCATACATGGGATCAGCACATGAATGCAGCCTCAGAGGATGCTGTGCTTGAGTGACTAAGTACAAGAGATAGGTGACCCTACAGTAGCACATTAGTATCCCATGCTTCAGGCCAATCTCAGATGTGCTGAAGAGGATCACAATATCCAGCAGATGCAGTACAATTCCAGAGATATATGGTGTCTCATTTCTGCAGTCAATCATCCTAAAGTGTTTATAAAATGAATGACAATTTAATACATTGCATCCAGAGTTTTATGACAGAATTGTCAAAGCACATTCCTGATGTGACCGCCATATATATTCATATAACCTATATCATCATCACCATGAGCGCTTCCGCACATACAGTAACAGCTCAGTGGAAAACTTTTTGTATAGTGAAAGTTTCATTCATCTATAAAACTGACTGATTTGACACCCATCAACAATTTACAGTCTTGGTTTTAATCCCAAATCATACAGTAGTCTGCATTTTCATTGTTAAATTAGGATCAAGCTTTATCAGTCCAAACATCAAAATTGCATCAGAAGGCAAACGCCGGATTGTTGGGTTGATGCTCATGATCTCTTATAAGCCTTTTCATAAAAATCATATATTGAAATTACAAGAGCTGTGGCCATCCAAGAGTGGTACTGAGCACCAGAAGTGCCAGTGTAGCCAGTGTAACCCGAAGCTGATGGGCCCCAAGTCTATGCCAGGCCCTCGACTATAATGTATGGTTATCAGTACTTGTCTTCTCAAATGGAAAAGTGACAACTTATGGGTCTCCTAAGCCTCTTGGGCCCAATTCCAACCACACCCTCTACTTCCTCTCAAGTTATGCCCATGAATGTAACTTTTGTTATTTGGAAATCCCAAATCCCTGAAGAGCCAGACTGGTGTAACACCAGCCTTGGATGGCCAAAGGGTTTGTCTTGAATTACCGTAAATTCATTTTCTAAACATGTGCCCCAGCAAGTATAAAAATAACAAACATGCTTTACTCACCCCTCACGGGTGCAGTGTGGCACCTCCCTGAGTTCACGTTGTGTCAACATCAACTGTTACTGCCTAATACAAGTCACAGCCAGAGGCCGTACATGTGAGAGCTGTCAGTGCAGCATCACTGCTGAGCCGCTGTATGCAAACAGAGATCGGCAGTGACGTGAGGTGCACACTGCACCTGGGAGGTGAATATAGTGTTTGTTATTTTTTGGACCTATATTTAAAAAGAAAAAAAAATCACCCCAGACAACCCCTTTTATAGAGGTTGCACTTACCAGAGGCTATTTTATAAATGCGTGATAGATCTGCTGAACCCTGTACCACTGCTCGGCTCAGTGGAGAAATGACTGTGCATGAGCTGCCACTTTCCATTTGGGTCTAAAGGAGTGTTAAAATAGCAGAATTTTATTTTATGTCATGTTATGTTTATGCTGGTTTTCAAATTTATATTCTCTATAGCAAGTCAATTATAGTGCAGCTATGCGCTGAGGTATATATTTGATTTTTTTTAATACACAAACAGCCAAAGATACACCAAAATATTTAAAAGTAGCGACCCTATTAACAGATTTTGCGCACCTTACTTTAACAAAAATGTATCATGAAAAGTAAAGTCCCCTTTAAGAGTTTAGTACCAGGACTCACTTTAGAATCACATGAGGGAATGAAACAATTAAGTGCATATTCCTTTCCTTCTTTAATCTGTTGAACACTTCTGTGCCAGGACATGACATCACCATTGTCTCCTTGTCCATGAGAAGAGAGAAGATTACAGCACATCCCCAGCCCTACCGTCTGCTCACTGCCAAAATCAATGCAAACCTTGCATGAAGTCTATGGAAAGAAAACTGATAAATAATACGAGCACGATACTCTCTTAGTTTGAACACATATCCTGGAAGAGCCGGCAATGACTCGGGAAGCAGTAGCTAAATTGTGTTTGCTGTTTGCTTTTTGTACCGTTATAGACTTGTTACCTAATTTTTGGAACAAATCCCACAAATGTCAGGAGATTTGCTCCAGGCAATAATTGACCTCATATCACAAGCTGCAGCATACAAATTGTAGTTGAAGTCTCATTTAGGTAGAAATGCTAGCAGTATGGCTTAGTTCACACTGGAATTACAAGCACATTTCGTATTTTTACAAATAGATCTGACAAAAGAACTTTTTTTTCACTAAGTTGAGCTGAAAAGTTTCCATTGTTCCATTGTCCTGGATTCTAGAGAAAATGAAGAGCATGGTGCATCATTGCTATTGAACTGAGCATTAGAGTAAGATGATCCTCCTGGCAGCCATGTATTGCAGGTGTAACACGGTAAAAGGTACTTTTAAGTAGGTGTCAATGCAGCAGATTAATAGACAGTTCTCTCAACACAATTATACTGGCAATTATACTTATGGGAAAATATAGGAAATATGGTATAAAATATTTGTTAAAAAAAATGAAAGCTTACATTACCTTATAGACATGTGCTAAGTTTTCTGGGGTTAATTCTGCTTTGTTATAACAACCAATATGAACAAATAGTTAATATCCTTTACTATGCAATGGTCCACATTACACCTGTAACTTATTGATTGTTAAAGGATTTTCTATGAAAAGATGGAATGCAGAGGTAACAGTATATATGTTAGAAAACATTGAATCAACTAGATAGCTAGACTCTCATTTGGTGGGGAAAGTGTTGCTGCACAGTTACACCCATGCAAGCAATCTCCTAGACACTGTAAGTGCAATGACACGACCGGAGAGTGGAGATCAGATGAACAAAGAGAGGATATAGGAGCCCAGGTAGGTAAGAAACTATCGCGACTGCAGGCTACTGTGAGGAATTACTGTGATTGCTGACTACAGGGGACATTCCTGTGACTGATGATTACTGGGGCCACTTCTTTGACTACTGTCTACTGGGGCTATCCTTGTGACATCCTGGCTACTGGGGACATCATTGTGACTACTGTTGGCTAGCACTGTGACTACTGGGGGTATCACTGTGACTACTGTCCACTGTGGGCATCACTGTGAATTCTGGGGTAATCACTGTGACTGGTGGCTACTGGGGCAGGTGTTATGCCTACTGGGGGTATCACTGTGACTACTGTCTACTGTGGGCATCACTGTGACTTCTGGGGTCATCACTGTGATTACTGGGACAGGCGCTGTGGCTACTGTCTACTGTGGGCATCACTGACTTTTGGGGTCATCACTGTGACTAGTGGCTCCTGGGGCAGGCTTTATGACTACTGGGGAGATCACTGTGACTACTGGCTACTAGGGGGATCACTGTGACCACGATTACGATTCAGTAGCAAAATTAATTATGACGTAGAAACAAAAATAATGTTATAGTTGGGGGTCATGACAGCACGAGGAACTGTGTAAAAGGGCAGCGGCATTAGGAAACCCTGATTTCAAAACCAGTGGTTATACTTAACTTCAGGGTTAATTCTAAAAGAAGAACCCAAGGACTAAATGATTTAGCACATTCTTCCTCAATAATACTCAGCGTTATTTATTACTGATAGAAATAGTGCTGTAAAAACCGTTGATGCTTGCCATATTAAAACACACCCTGATAAAAATTCATAGCATACAAGCTGTTTACTCCATGCTTAATCAGCTGCAGTAAGTGGATTACAGGAATTAATTTTTCTGACCTTTATTGTGTACACTATACAGGCATTTTGGCTAGAAAGCCTTGGTTTATTGCTTCTGGGGTGTTTACTTATCTATGTGGTATCTGGTTTTTATATGATATGCACAGGAGGGGGGCTACTTTTTCTTATATGATTGTAATAAGAAGCAAATAAATGCATAACATAGCCTGTATAGTTTTATAGTTTATCTTCTTTTAATAAATTCTTTTGACACTAAGCAGAATCTGTCCATATAATATTCTATTGCTTTCAAGGTCAATTGATTTTTAAAGTGGACCTGTCACTTTTCCAGATGTGTCTGTTTTAGTGAAAACCTATTTCCTCCTAAATACAAACAATCAAATAATCATGGTTCATATTTTCTAATAACTCTAGGTTAAGGTTTTTCCTTGTGGCCTTGTATTTATATATTTCTTGTATTTATTTCTTTGTATTTAATGTTTCTTGTGTATATATATAATGTTTTGAAAAGCCAATACATACAAGTGCAGTATAATAGAGTACGCATCAGTATAGAAAAAGGGTTCCATAGGACTAAGGATCTTAAAGGAAAGGGCATTATTATTAAGATTATGATTATTTATGATTGTCTAGATGTTCTATGAAGTCCCTTATCACATAGCTGAGCTAACAATAGATGCAGGGCCACGGTCTCCGTAAAACCGGAATATCAGCATAGTATCATAGTATATAAAGACGCAAGTCCATCAAGTCCAACCTTTAAGAATTATCTCATTCTTTATACAAAGATTTGTTTAGCAGGGCTCCACAATCCCTATACCCCTAATATAACATAATATCATGGTAGTGAGCATACACCACTATACAGAAGTAAGCAATGCTCTACAATAAATTGATAAGCATGAACATGAATGTTTGTCAGGAGCCTCGAGAGCTCAGAGATACATCATGTTAAGGTTATAATGACAGAAGTCATTAAGTTATACAATAAGTTATCATTTCAAACGACAGAAAGAGGTATTTTGCCATATTCTTAAAAGCAACTAAGAAAGAACACAGTTTCCTACCATCCATTTAACAATGATTGATGGCTGCCATGTATCTGCTTGTGTACAAAGCATTTGTCAGTCAGTGGTGAGGAGAATGGGAGAATGCTGTGGCTGGAGCTCTTCTCTGAAGAATATATACTATTACTATCTTAGCTTACTATCATAATATAAGTATCTTATTATTAACTTAAGGAAATCTACCATCAAAATCAAGCATGATAAAGCAGGAGCGCTTACTCATATTAATACTTATATTTTTTTATCCATGCCCTCCTTTTTTCTAAAATCAACCTTTGAAATTATGCTAAAGAGCCAGAAGGGCTCTGAGGAGGGTATGAGTAGAGCCCCTCCATGCTGTAGATTCACAAGCTGTTACACTGTGCAGGAGCACCTCTCCCTGGCTGTGCCTTCTGTAATCTCACAGCAGCAGATGAAGTTTCAATACACAGTGGGAGGGGGGAAGTTCTCATGCACAGTGTAACAGCCTGTAAAGGCACAGCTCATAGGGAATCTGGTGATGCCTCCCCAGAGGCCTACAGGTTCGCATACTTTTAAAAATCTATTTTAGAAGGATGGAGGCCACAGATAGCAAATATAAGATTACCACAGTCACAGTGCTTGTATCTATGAGTTAATGCCCCTAATTTATCATGCTTGATTTTGATGGTAGATTTTCTATAAGGCAGTCCAGAGAAGTCAGAGAATAGCAGGATGAGCTTGGTAAAGATTTGTTAAGGGACATGACTTGCTGATAGACACCTGACTTACAGTCGACCCCTGTCCACTGTCCACAGGGGTGGACACTGTAATCCCTATTAAAGCTCTCTGTACGCTTTACTCTGAACCCAGGCTGCAATGATCAGCTGTAAGGTGTCTGTAATGAAACTTTTCCGATGATCCTTCTTCCCATGACAGCGCAAAATTTTGAAAATCCAATTTTGTCTGAAGTTGCAAACCATAAAAACTTATCTTGTATGTAACCCAGGGACTGCCTGTATACTGGCCATTGCACAAGCATTCGGCCCCCTTGAACTTTTCTACCTTTTGCCACATTTCAGGCTTCAAATATAGAGATATAAAATTGTAATTAGTTGGTACACAATTGTGAAGCGGAACGAAATTTATTGGATATTTTAAACTTTTGTAAAATATAATAAACTGAAAAGTGGGGTGTGCAATATTATTCGGTCCTAAATGACTGATGATGATAATATGTTTATGTTTGGCGTAAGAATGAAGAAAAATTGGCACATCAAGAGACTGAAATTCTTGCCCATCTGATAGACCTGATACCCCAATCGACTGGCAGCTGTAATCGCAGCAAAAGGTGCCACTACAAAGTATTAACTTAAGGGGGCCAAATAATATTCCACTACCCACTTTTCAGTTTATTATTTTTTACAAAAGTTTCAAATATCCTTTCTATGACTTCAGTTGTGTCCCACTTGTTGTTGATTCTTCACCAAAAAATTACAATTTTATATCTTTATGTTTAAAGCAAAAAGTAAAAGAATTCAAGGGGGCTGAATACTTTAGCGAGGCACTGTAAGTGTGTGTGTGTGTATATATATATATATTTGCTTACAATGAGAGACAATTAGTGCCATATAGAATTTTTTTGAATTTTAGAAACTGAACACGGTTTGGCAGGGATGCAAAGCCTAGCACCAACACAGAGGAACTATAATTAACGCCAGAATCTGGTGTGAATTATAATGCAAGTCTGCACCAGCTCATAGCAGCCCTGCCAAATGTATTAATTTAATAACTAGAGATGAGCGAGCACTAAAGTGCTCGAGTGCTCGTTATTCGAGACAAACTTTTCCTGATGCTCGAGTGCTCGTCTCGAATAACGAGCCCCATTGAAGTCAATGGGAGACTCGAGCATTTTTCAAAGGGACCATGGTTCGGGAATAAAACGTGTTAATTAATTGAAATGTGCCGCTGCCCGATGTCTCCGTGCCCCGATGTCTCCGTGCCCCGATGTCTCCGTGCCCCGATGTCACCGTGCCCCGATGTCACCGTGCCCCGATGTCTCCGTGCCCCTATGTATATATACAGAGGTATGTATACCTCTGTATATATCCAATCAAAACTAGATCCATCTGAAATCCCTACTATATGAAAATCAATAGGTCCTCAGGTAATAATAAAGTTAACCTTTGGGCATATATTATAAAATTATATGTTTCCACCTTCGGTTTGATCTTTTTCACGCAGCACATAACATAACTCTGTTATGTTTTGATGTTTTTGTATTTTCATGTTTTGGTGATAGCCGTGCTTGTGTAACTAGCTTGCTTACCAATAGTAAAAGAAGCAACTGGAGCAGATTTTTCTGCTGAAGACAGAAAAATTTGTGCCAAAAAAGAACATTTTGCACCACATTATTCAAGAGTTGTGATAGTTTTTAGACACTTTGGGGGTAGATGTGATAAATAGGGGTAGCCTCAGTAACAGGGTGAAACACCTACAGTTGTCATCCTCTCCAAATGTATTAGTGTTTCATTGCTTTTTCAGAGCAAATAGATATACCAGGTTTTCAGAGGAAATGGCAGTCAAATAAATCATATTTTATGTCCTTTTTATTCATTTTATTTCATAATACTCGCAATACACCAGTGTTCATTGTTTTGTCATCTGAAAGCCTCTATGAACATGTTTTCATGAAGAATAATTATGTACCTGCACCTACTCCTGGTTTACGCTCTATTCTAACAATTGTCAAGAGCAGCACGCTCAATTTGTCAGTAATCCTTAATGTAATCTCATAATCCTTTTCTACCCTTCAAAATTTACTAATATTTTTGGTCTCTGTCAACATTATTCATGTTATTGCTTTGACAATAACTATTCTTTAGAGAACTGCAATGCTGATAAGTTTTTGAGAGTCTTGCGAATTACTTCTTTCATTAATCACAATACCCTGTGGTGCTTAGTCCATCTTTACTGGCTGCCAAAATGCAATCTATGGGAACAATTTGTGCCTGGAAATATTAATATTTTAAACTGTCTCCTCTAATCCAGTCATTACTAAATAATCTCTGTCTGTATTCAAGATTGATTATTTAATAGTAAATAAAAGCAACACTCCAGAGCCACAACCCATCATGGGTAACATGCCCCCCTATCTAAGATACTCCACTTATAATACTGGTGTTTTCTTATGTGAGACAGGATCCTTTGGATCTCTTATATACAAGGGTCTAGGTGTTATTAGTATTTTTGCATCACCTTAAACGTAAGCTTTGGACAGTAATAGGAACACAGAAAAATGTTACTTTCTATGGGACATCAAAACATATATATCAGCTGCTTGTATGTTCCATACAATAACAAATTCATTTTAAAAGGGGTTGTGTGAACGTTAGAGAGAACTATACTCACCTGTTTAATCCTTCAACATTCCAAAACTGATGCTCCGTCTCTTACCTAAAACAATGTTATGCCATAAATCGGCAACATGGGGGAGCCTGTGCTAATAGCTTGGGGGCAGCTGGATTCCCCTGATACCTGAGTGGCTGGCTTAATCATGGCCTAGTACTGACTTGTGCACGGTCGCTTGGTTCAGGTGGAACAGGCCTGGTCCATGTCGGGCAGATCCAGGAGGTGGATTACAAGAAGAGAGAAAAGTCACGGTAAAGTGGAAGTAGTTTTCCGTGGAGCACTCTCTGTGTATGAGCATATAAGGGATCCCCGGTTAGATGGTAAATGTCAACGTTATAAAACAGCCAGGGATCACATGTAGACAAGATGATGAACATGAACTCATAGTTCCTTTATTCCAGAACTTGAATACAGCAATCGCACTGTCTGGCGAATGATGCTCACAGCCCAGTTTATAGTTGTCTGCTAGAGAAGTTAGAAGCTGCTTTGGCAACAATCCTATGCAGGTTATGATAGGGATCAGAGCTGCAGGAGCTCTGAAGCCCATGTGGCTGTATAGCATTCATGGACACTCTTCTAATCACTGGATCTCCACACTGCTCTCTGGAACTTCCCAGCCACAGGGAGTTTTATATAAACTTTACCTGGTGGGTGGAGAGTTCAGAGAGGGTTCAACCATGGACCTTGTGACAAGATTGGATTGACATAGATCAAACATGACACATCATTGGTCAAAAGATGAACACTTTCCTTCCAGGCATATGCTATGCAGCTGTAATACCACTTATGGTCAGTAGAGGCCGTACTAATATTATTAAAGGAAATTCATTTAGAAACCATTTAGAGTGGTTTCAGGGGTCAGACTTACATTTAGGGATATTCAAAGTGTATAAGGTTTGTACAGCGGGCCATTACACAGTCTCATCACTTGCTATGAGAAATCACAGTCATTTCTACTTTTCCAGTAACAGCACACCCCGATCCAACTAATTTAGGTCCAGACATAAGATTCAATCAAAGTTGTGTTTATTTCATTGGTTATTAATAAACATTGTTGATTTCCAACGTGTTTAGGACGTGAACACATCCTTAGTCATGGATCATAATGCCAAATTCACTTTGTAGTGTAAACTTGATGCTTGAGGTACATTTATTAAAAAGGTGAAATTTTAAAATAGTGGAGCTCATTTACTAAGGGCCCCGCAGACCGCACTTTCATCGGACATCCCAACGATTTCCATTTTGTGGTACTGGGACAGGGATTTAAAAGGGGGTTTTTGGCGCACGTAATCAGATTTTGGCACAGTCGCGCCGTCTTTCATGTGACAGAAATTGGGGGGTGGCCCATCGGACGATCCAACAGATTCGGACAAACCGTAGAATTTAAGTTCAAAATTGTGTCGCAAGCCAAGCGCTTACATGCACCAGGAGGAAGATGGTGAACTCCGGCGGACTTGAGCAGGGAAGCGACAGATGCAGGAAATCGGGCACACAATCTAAGAGAATTGCAGCACAGTGCAATCCTGAACGACAATGCACTTTCGGAAACTCCGAGGGACCGGGTAAGTAATGTGCCCCATTATGTCTCTTCTATGAAGCACTCATTGTAAATTTATTAAAATTTTGGCAAATCTCAATCTTCTTAGATTCATTCCACAAAAAACAGAAAATGTTATATTTCCAAGTCAGGAAAAGACCAAAAAGTAGAACTGCTTGCCATTGGTGGGGACCTTGTGGGGGTAAACAGAAAGCCTCCCAAAGTAATACTTCAGAACCTTTGTCTAGTACTCCAAGGTCCCTAGTGACGGTACCTGCTATTCTGCTCTGTACCCACTATACAGGAATTTTGACAGGTACTCAAGCTTTTCCCAGTCTATGGAAGCTTTAATGGAAGAACTCTGGGGAGCCATCTGCCTACCCCTCCAAGATTAGGGGCCAAAGCTAGTAGGATCCTGAAATACAGATAGAGACAGGTGTCCCTGAGAGTGCTATACACAAGTTTCTGGGGGTTTTTCTCAAAATTTGTCAGACAACCCTCAGAAATAACTTTATAAGGGTTTCCAGACAGTTAGAGTTCAACAAGTTTTATAATTATTTAGGAATTTCCTTTTAAGTATAAATGCTTGTATTTTCGAGTTTTCGACGAGTTTTTAGATGTTTTAATTTTTTAAAAAAATATTTCCTTGACAATCTATGGATTCTTTTTATTGTTATTAGTTGGTTTAGCACATAAAAATATTTTACTAATATCATATCATTTTTCAATGTTTTTAGAGCCATTTTGTGGCATGTATGACAGCAATTCTACAACAAATGGATGACCAGCATTATACTCACTACATTGGAACTTTTCAGTCAAGTTCAGACTTAGTGGTAAGTTTTATACAACATTATTATGGTGATAATAAAACCACAAGAGAAAAAATACAGTGCATTTGCTTATAGAATGCTAAAACTAGAAGCACAATTGTTCTGTAGAGAAATCTGGAGAGAAAATAGATAGGTTTCATTTTTCATTATACACTGAACTATCATTTCCCATGTATGTCAGGCCTCATACGTTGTTTGGAATTAAAGATATCTATATTATTGTGCCTGAAGTATTATTAAAAATATGCATTCTATGAATCAATAATGTTTATATATTAGCAAAATGAGATTTAAGTTTTAAAGATTAAAGGAGTAAAAAGCTAAGTCACTATTTAATAATAATTTATTATACTTGTGTCTGTGAAGATTTTATGAGGAATTGGACCTTATAATTGACCATATAAATGATCATTTTCCTCACTCCATCTTCTAGGATTTTTTAATGGAGACTTTTATCATGTTTAAAGATCTTATTGGAAAGAATGTCTATCCTTCAGACTGGATGACTATGAGCATGGTACAGAACAGGTAAGGGGCGTCACTCTCTTTTTAGAAAGTAATGGTATGGTCCATTTTAGTTCTCCGTAAAGTATTCGTGATTGCCACTCAGTGTCGGACTGGCCCACCAGCGGATCCTGCACCATAGAGGTCTGGCAGGAGACATCCAAATTCGAAGGCTACTAGGGCTAATTTTTAGGGTTGATGAATAGTGGGCCGCCCGGATAATTTTATCTGGTGGGCCCAAGAAATTCCGACACTGTTGCTATTACTCTTGCAAACATCATATCATTTCATCCCTGGTATTCAAAGGACTGCCCAGGTACTGTATCTACTGCTTGGATAATAGTTTGTTGAGGAGAAGATCAAATACATATAAATACTATAAACATCAGTAATCATCATTGCTGTCTTTGTCTGTAGAGAAGTAGATCCTTTATTTTTTCTGTCTTTTCTATTTGTTTTTACAGTTAATTATAATAATAAATCTCTAGTTATATATTGCCATCAAACCATGGGGTATGCAAATAATATAAGACATTACAGTGTACTAAAATGGTCAAAGGAAAGAATAGGAATGTGGAACATGGGCGCTTACAGTGTCTGAATTAACTTTATTTATAACATAAAAAAAGGCAGTTTATATATACCGTGTATATATCAGACAGCTTGATAACTCTGCCCCAATATGTTCCTCCTTCTTAAAATCTTCCCCCCCAAGGACCACATTGAAGGCATACCGGAGTTGCACATAGTAAAGCCAATTCTTTGCACTCAGACTGTATTCTGAACTCAACTCTTCAAATAATTTTAATTCCTTTTAAAACCTGGTGAATATATAATATCCCTTTATTTCTCCATACATGTGAATTCTCTAAGGGACCTAGAGTCCATCTATTAAACCCCCATAAAGGTGTCTCATCAAAAAAAAAAAACCCTTACAACCCACAATTAATTTCAACTGCTCCCATATCAATTGCATCATTGGGAAAATGGGAATTATTATTGGACAATTCTGTAAAACTAAAAGGACTTTGGGTAATGTAACCATTTTGAAAAGGACCAGTCTGGAGGCCATTGGGATGTGCATTTTGGCCCAAACAGCCAATTTTTGTCTAACTTTTTGGAGCAGTGGATTGGCATTTAAAGTAATATAGTCTTCCAACGTTCTACTAATCACAATGCCCAGATATTTAATACTATCTACCACCAAGAGTTGTCCAGAGACTTCAGTACTACTCACTGCGGTGTCAAAAAAGAGACATGATGACTTTTGCCAATTAATTTTAATACCTGACAGATAACCATTGGATTCAATCAAGTTAATAACTGTAGTTATCACATCATCATATTGATCCAAGAAAATTAACAAGACGTCAGCATACAGCAACAATCAATCTTCCACTGGACCACGTGTAATCCCCCTTAGCTGCTCACATGTTCTTATATTGCAAGCCAAGGCTCTAGAACTACCGCAAAGGGCAAGGGTGACAGCAGGCACCCTTGGCAGGTTCCCCTTTGCAGCTGTCATGCAGCAGAGGCTGTGCCATTCACACTTAATCTTGCCATTGGGCCACTATAAAGCAGCCTTATCCACCCAATGATTTGTTGCCTAAACCCCATCTTTTCCAACACTAACCAAATGTAGTCCCGCTCAACGTGGTCAAAGACTTTAACCACATCGAGTGAGACCACCATTCTATTACCCTGAGCCTGATATTATGCCTAACCGGTCTCCCTGGCTTGAATCCCGACTGATCATTATGAACAACTGACCGAATAACTATTTGCAGTCTAGTTGCAGTCTTTTGCATATGAATAATTGTACATCTTTAAAAGTTCAGAGAAGGATGATATAACCTCTGGAGGAATACCATCTGTACCCACTGCTTTTCCCCTTGGGAGGCTTTTTAAAGCATCTCTTAGCCCTTCTAAATTTAGGGTTTGGTCACAATTGTCTGCCTCCTCTATAGAGATATTGGGAATGTTAATAGCAGAAAGAACTGTCTTTAGATCACTTATATCTGCCTTCAACTCAGAGGTATATAACATCTCAAAATATGCCCTAAACTTTTCTCTTATTTCTTCTTGTGAGGCAGTTATAGAATTAACTACAGTCAGGCATCACCTTGATACAGACATCTAGTCATGTTATAAAATACCTAAAGACATGCAATCAAGTTATACATCACCTTAAACAGGCAGACATGTTATAAATTACCTATAGGCAGACAGATACAGTTACACATCACTATGAGACAAGGCACCATGTTAAAAGACATGTAGCCCTAGATAATCATGGTACAAAAAACCTAGAGATAAGTGTTAATGTTACAAATTAAACAATAATTGATTTTTTAGAAAAAAGCTGAAAAGGCTGCTTTTTGATGTTCCACCACATACAAAACAAAAGAAATCAAATGTAATTTAAATACATAGGAACTCCCCAAAAAATAAACTCTGAAACTCAGTCCTCATAAAATGAAGCTGGTTCTGAATCAAAGAAAAATGAAGATGTTGTAGGTGTTTAAAAACAACAACATTATTTTTTAATGTGCAAAAGTAGTAAAAAGAAAAACGAGATAACAACAATATTAATTTGGTAAAAGTGTAATCATGCTGACCAATAGAACAAAGGTATCATGTTCACATCTCCATTTTGTGATTGTGTTAATAACTAAACAGAAAATTGATGATTAACAATTTTTTTTAACTCTGAAAAAAACTTTAATAAAATTGGATATAAAAGCGAAGTAATTAAATATAAAATTCTTCCTGAATAAAATAAGCTCTCACAGGACTATGTTGAAAAAAATAATCAAAAAGTTATAGGCAACGACTTGGACATGAAGGCCCAGAACGCATCCAAGGTGAATGAATATATATAACTTGTGTTGTCAACTTTAATAGAATGAAACGTAAGAGGAGTCAGAGTGAGTTTTCTTATTTCCGTCATGGGCAACAGTTAATATGGTGAAAATTGTAACAATGGGATATTTAATTGCTCCACTACTGAATGGATTATGGTAATTACGTTGGCTTGTAGCTTGGCTTGGTTCCCATACATGGGTGCTCATTGTAGTGAGGCAGATGAGAGATGAAAACAAATTCCCCGGTGTGTACAGTTCTGCTTCTACCAGGAATACATTGTACTGTTTGTCACGGTTTGTCCTGTCAGAGTTTCTCCTTTAGTTAAATATCTTGTGACACTAGAAGTGAATCAAGAGCTTCTTGCCGGTGTGTACAGCGTGTTCTCAGCTCAGGTGAAGTTCATTCCAAACATTTTGTCTTATTTATAAAAAACTCACATTATACAGTAGTGTCAGCTGAATAATCACTAGCTGCATAAAATCCACCGGTGCTGGAAAGTTAGATTATATCTCTATAGAGCTCTTAGAATTATATACAGTCTACCTGCTCCCAAATCACTCCACCATTAAAAAATAGTACACATTATTAGCTTTCTAGACATCGCTTCCCAATTATATAATTTTAAAAATATTACATTTTTCTATTTTTGCACATGAGTTTCTGTTTGATGAGTGTCCACGACTACTACTGCAGCCATCTTCTCTCTACATTGGCCAGCAGTGCTGTTTTATACAGTCAATGAAGGCATAGAAAGAAGACGATGGGCAGAACAGCTGATGTGGCCCCTGGTGCATTGAGCAGATGACTTGCATAAAAATACTCCTTAGAGCCACAGGTGGTTGCTGCACAATATTGAGATATTAAAATAACTGTAAATTAATTGTATAACAAAGAAAAGGACATATATTGTACTCTTTAGCCAATAATATGATTGATTTCTTTGAGATAAGCGGATCTGAACTTTCCGTTTGGGTGCGTCCTGCACAAACTTGATATATTGCCTGATTGGTGGCCAAGCAGCCAATCTGTCAAATTGATGCCCCTGGCCAACAAGCCATGGCTCTAATTGGCCAGGGGGACACCGCTGCCCAATGTGCCATGGCTATTTGGTCAAGGGAATCAATTTGAAGATTTGAAGATTGGCTGCCAGGCCGTCAATAAAACACATGATACACCCGATCCCTGAACGTGAACCGCTTATCTCTACTAGACACTCTAAGGCCAGGTTCTCAAATTGCAGTCATGACTGCAGGGAGGAATAGAGATTTTTTTTTAACCCTCAGAAATGCCCATTTATAGACTGCATCATCACCGTGATATTCTACAGATGGCTATTATAGATTCTGAACAAATAATGTTATTTCTTCATTCTTATTTAAGTACTGAGAGACCAAAAAGTAATAAAAGGCAAGTAATTGAGAGTACTACCAGAACTCTTACTGCAGGGCCTGGTTCTTATTTGTTTCTGTAATTCTGAATATCAAATATAAGATTGAAATTATTGACTAATCCTTATATCATCAATTCCTAAATTGTCCTGGTCTTAGGCACCAGTTGTATACCAATTGACACAGTTATGATAAGTGTCCGAGACAGCTGTCCCTTCTGAACATTGGTGAACAAGCATATAGCCATCAAGAGAGAGATTTCTGAATAAATGAATAGATTAGACCGCAGGGAAAAAATGCACAAGGAATGTAAAGTAGATGGTATGTCAATCCGAGGGATGATTAATTAACATGTATTGAATCTGATGACAGACAGATCAATCTGATTCATCAAACTAAGGGGACATAATGGGAATAGACTGTTTCTCTTCATATCTGTTTGATCACCTCACACAAGAACAGTGCTCTATCCAGTTACTGTAGCATTTCTATGTCATGTCATCTTCTCCCTTGTGGTGTGATGCACCTATTTCCCTAAGGCAGGTGTCGATCATTTTTAAGGGAGATGGGGACCATTATAAACTCACAGGTGTTTAAAAAGGATTTCTTAACATTGGCCCATGGTTGTGGGAAACATTTTTTTTAAATAAAGCATTACATTAGCCCACAAGGCGTTAAATCCAAACATACCCCAAACGTGGACATAAACTTATGTAGGGCCACTTGGCAGCACTCAGAAGGGAAATAGCCCTATTTGGCTTTTAGAAGGCAGATTTTGCTGGTGCTACAGCTCATTTGCAAAGCTCTTGACCACAACGGTGAAAACCACCAGATGGACCCCTCAGGTTAATGATCAAGGTGTGAAGGGAACATTTTAATCCAAGAAGTATTTTTTAAAACATTGGGGGAGATTTATTAATCTGTCAACAGAATTCTGTCTTAGTTTTCACTAAAAACTGTCTGCACCCCATTGCTCTCCTACAACTTGCTTGACAAAAGGGGCATGGCTCGCACCAAAAAGGACTGTGCGCCAGAAATACTGCTAACCAGACACAATCATGTCCTAATTTTCTGGCGTAAAGTAAGCGGGCAGTGGTGTAGAGTATTACTAGACAGTCTTATACAGCACCAGATTTATCATCCAGCATTAGACACTTTTTTATAAATCTGGTGCAGAATAAGACTGTCTAGTCTAGCTCACTTTTTATAAATCTGTCCCATTATGCGTTTCTATTACATTGTATTCAGCCACTATAAAGAGTCATCTCTCCACTTCCTTTTTCCTGATTTTATAAACATCATGGGGCACATTTACTACCTCCAACAGCTGTTACTATTCCTTGAAGAAATTCAGTGCACCGTAAGCTGGCATGGACGAAGGAGGATTTGTGATGGGTAAAAGTAGGAAAGCTCTTTAGGTGCACAGTCATGTTTGTGGGTCCACCTGATAGATGCAGCCACGCCCCTTCAAAGAAGCCTGTGAAATCACCATGATATATTGGTAGTTCTTGGTGCACTAGCTATGCACATCCCAATATTACCAGTGCATCAAGGTGTGTTAAGGGTTTAATACATATGCAAATGCAATCTGTTATGTATATACATGCATTATTTAAAGGAATCTACCATTTGTTTTTATGCATTCGGAACCAAACATACCTTGATAATACTGTAGCTACACTGATGCAGAAACATATCTTGTTTAATCCCTAATCTGAGTGGTTTTGCTCAAAAAACTATTATAAAGTTCAGGATTTTAGGAAAGCTGGGTGTACACATTACACAGAGCTGCCTGAACTGTCCAGACAGGACTAATCAGCCTGATCTGGATGACTAATACACAGCAGCTGGGTTATGGTGCAGGGATGGATTACTTCTGCCTGTCAGGGACAATGCAGTGAAAACAGCATTCTCTGAAGCAGTGCATAATAAGGGTAAGAGGAGAGGTGCTGGAAGCAGACACAGGAGTGGCAGAGAATCATTATCATTATTTTATAATTGTTTTTTCAGCAAAACCACTCAGTTCAGGGATTAAATAAGATATGTTTCTGCATCAGTGTAGCTACAGTATTCTTAAGGTATATTTGCTTCAAAATGCATAAAAGCAAATGGTAGATTTGTAACCCATTGCTGATGTCTCTTATGTTTACTATAATGTTATTATGGGTATTTGCCAGGTAAGATTTGAGCAATATTGTTTTTATGCCATGCTATGGTATTTATGTTGAATTGCATTTTATGGGTAAGATTTAACAAAAGTGTCTATAAGTTAGAAGGCAGACAGTCTTATACTTTATCAGATTATAGTGTCTGATGCAAAAATGTAAATCTGTCTTAGTGTAAAACTGTCTAGTATAACTTTGTGCTTCCTATTAGTTTTGTTAGTTTACCCTCAAATTCTGGTGGATTTGCCAAATATTTGGTGCATTCCACTTTTTAACCATTACCATGCCTTATTTTCCATACTAGTTATTAACTGTCTAAAAACTTTATGAAATCCGTGTGGTGCAAGGCATTTAAAATATTTTTGGTGCCAAGAAGGACAGGATTGTGTCATAAAACAGAATGGTCGATCTGTACCTATGTGATAAAATTGTTAAGTACTTGGTTGAGCCTTTTTTTTGCATCTACTAATTCTAAGGTCCTGTTTGCTCTATTTAAGTTCTTCATTTCCTATTGCTATTTCCAGTTTATTTACTTCTTTCCTGCACTGTGAAGTATATAAATTCTGTTTCTACAATCTGCATTTTTAATATATTGTCTTATGTATATTTTTAATGACTCTCGAAGGGAGTATATGCTAAAATAGAAGTATTATATGAAGAAGTTATCATCCCTTTAGGATATCTCATTTGTATTCAGATGCAGCGGGAAGCAAACCGAAAACATGGTAGTTTATATGCATCTTAAATAAACCCAAGTTCAGCAACATTTTATTCCATCCACATAAAAGGTGTTTGTTCAATATACTCCACGTCTGGAATAGCGTTCTCCTACATGGTCGCCATCCATTGAAAAGCGATTGTGGGTCAGCACCTGTTCACAATAGATATCTTGTCCATGTGGATTGGCTCTGTACATCAGGAATGGCGATACATAGTAAGACCCAGGAGGATACAGCAAGCCCAGAATGCTAAGTAATCCTGAACATTGTCTCTGAGAGTAGAAACAATGAACCATAATAGAATTGTGTGGTACTTGAAAGATTGTAAATGTTTTACAAGACAAATGCAAAGTTTAGCGGAGAAATTACAATGGTTGCATTTTACATCTGTGACATTTTTGCTTTTCACCTGTATAAATTATTTTGCTGGGAGTTTTTCACTTCAGAATTTGGTTAAATAACATTACTTAAGCTGAATCCAGTTATAGCAAGGAATAGGTGTTAACTCCTAAAACACTCTCATAAGTGTCGATTATTAACTCATATGTACTCTATGTCATGTATTAGATGTTACCCCTAAAGAAAATGGTTATTCTGTACAAAATTACTAGGACCATCGGAAATGTTTTTGCCAACCATTAAAGCACATCTTTGATAATTTTATTTCACAAATCAATAGCTCTTGGGATAAAGGATAACTTTGCCTATTACTTTCATTACCAGCAATTTCTTTGTTATCCTTCTCAGTTTAGCCTATTCCTGCAGTGGCTGTCCCCCCTGGCTGTGCTTCTTCTCTCCTCTGTCTGTGCTTCACAAGCAAATATAGGACTATAACTGCTGAAGAGGAGGGTCTACTTCTTGATACAATCTCACGAGGGACGAACAAGAGGCGCTCACTCAGCTCAAAAATGAGTCGGCAATTGTGATTAAGCCATCAGATAAAGGGGGGAATGTGGTCGTGCTGGATAGAGATCAATATGTGGACATGTGTATGAAGATCTTGAGTGACCAACAATGCTATAGAAAACTGTCAGTCAATCCGACAGATGTGTTTAGACAGGAACTCATATCGATCCTTAATCAGGCACTGAGAGAAAGGCTCATATCGAAGAATGAGTTTGATTTCATGTGTTCACAAAAATCCAGCACGGCCACCTTCTACTCCCTCCCCAAGGTACATAAGGGGACCTTTCCCCTAAAAGGGAGGCCCATTGTCTCAGGCATTAATAGCCTGACACAAAATGCTAGTATGTACCTTGACACAGTGCTGCGTCCGTTTGTAGTATCCCTTCCTTCTTATGTGAGGGATACCATGGATGTTCTCAGGAAAATCGAGGATCTCACGCTTCCACCTGGATCATTTTTGGCCAGTCTGGACGTGGAAGCCCTCTATAGTTCCATTCCCCACCATAAGGGATGTAATGCTGTACATGACTTTCTTAAAACCAGAGGATTACATTTTAAGGCCCATAATGAATTCGTCATGAAACTTCTCGACTTTGTATTGACGAGGAATTATTTCCTCTTTGAGGGGAGATTCTTCCACCAGCTCAGGGGGGTTGCAATGGGGAGCCCGTGTGCTCCCACATTTGCAAACCTCTACCTGGGCTGGTGGGAGAGAGAAGTTGTCTTCCAGGAGGAAATGGACAAGTGGACCTCGGCCGTAATTCTATGGCTGAGGTTCATTGATGATGTCCTTATTCTATGGAATGGACCGGTGGATCTCTTTGTTGAGTTTGTGGCCCATTTGAATGTAAACGATCTGGGTCTGTTTTTTACATACGAAATTAACCCCAAAGAGATAGCATTCCTGGACATCAAGATTCTACTTAAAGACTCTGGGAATCTGGAGACCCGACTATTTAGGAAGCCTACAGCTTCTAATAGCCTTTTGAGGTGGCAGAGCTGGCATCCGACACCCCTCAAGAGAGGAATCCCAAAAGGCCAATATTTGAGGGTTCGTAGGAACTGCTCTGCTATGAACCAGTACCTCGAAGCCTCAAGGGACCTCCAGAAACGTTTCCTGGATAAGGGCTATCCATCTGATGTCCTGAGACAAGCCCATCATTATGCCCTGAATCAGAGGAGACACGAACTACTGGTCCCCAAGAAAAGATCTGATGTTGGACAACAGAAAACGAGGATCATAGGGACATATGATGGATGCCATGATGAAGTGAAAAGGATTCTACGCAACAATTGGAACATCCTGAGGATGGACAAGGATATTACTGACACCATCGACACGTTCCCTTCTATCACATATAGAAGGGGTCAGAATATAGGGGATAGCGTGGTTCAGAGCCACTTGAAACCCCTTTCAGGACAAAGCACCTGGCTCCCTGTTAAGCCCAAAGGGACGTTTCGGTGCAGTGGATGCAAGTCATGTCAGTATATCCGCACCGGTAACACGTTTCAGAGTACTATAACAGGGAGGACTTTCTATATGAAACATTTTTCCAACTGTACAACGAAAGGAGTGGTGTATCTACTCACGTGTCTGTGCCAGATCCTGTATGTTGGGCAAACAACCCGCGAAGCGAGAAGGCGATTCAGGGAGCACATTAACGATGTCAAGAATAAGAGGGACACGTCTGTCTCGAGACATATCTGGGAATATCATGAGGGAAACCATAAAATCTTGCGGTTTCAGATTATTGAGGTGGTGGAACCCTCACCCAGAGGGGGAGACTTTGAAAGGAAGTTATCCCAACGGGAATCGAGATGGATCTTCGATCTGGGGACAGTTCAACCGGATGGGCTAAATGAACATATTGCCTATGCCTGTTTCATTTAGACATAGTCCCCAAATATCTATTCATCCTGTTTGTTTGATGGCAAGTGGTGACCAAGTAGATCTGGATACTATACCACCAACTTTTGTCATTGAGTCATGTGGGGGTTCCTGTTTACTCCTTGTATTTAAAGGACTTCAAAACACTGTAAATAAACACTTCATAAACAATTTGTAAATAAACACCTTGTTTACTTAACTCTCGACAGGATTTAAACTTTGTAAATAATATTCTGACATCTGATGTGACTATGTGACTCTGTTTATCTCTGTAAGCTTCCCCTCAATGTGTTTACACCTCCGGCTCATCCAACCCACAAATGTATTATATGTTGAGGGTTCATTAGGAACCGCGATCAAGTACCCCAAGAAACGCTATCGCGATGCAGCGAATTTATGAGGAGGTGGTAGGATACTTTACCTGTAGGAATGCATTGATTGTCATGCTCTCTGTGATCGGTGTGGGTACCACCACGGTCGAACTCTACGGCCCCTGATTGGGCCCTGGAGCTGTGACGTGCGGAGGATCCCATCGATTGGTGTGGGGAGTGTCCGGTGACGTCAAGCACCCTGGGACCGCCCCTCCTCCTCCTCCTGGTGGGCGGTGCTTAATCTTTAAATAGCCCGGGACGCCGGCATCACGCGCGGCCAAACAAACGCCGGCGTATGTCACCATACTAGCGTGACCGATCCCACTGTACTTCAAGTTAGCTAGTGAGCTGATATCAATGCTGAAGGCTAGTTGAGACAGATGCAGGATAGGGGATCACCATCATAATAGTCCTCTGATGAACCGCTACCTCAATATACATAGCGGGGAAACGCGTCAGGCTTGAATTGACGTATGGTCATAATAGGTGCAGACCCTCACATGTGAACTGAGCCAAGTGCCGAGCACACGGGTCCAGCACCACTTGTATTGTAGATTTATCGTCTCCGACACTCAGTATGACACTGGCGAGTGGGCTAGGTGCTGCATAACTGCACAATGCAGCTCTACCATCTTGCATACAGTTATGTCTAACGTGTTGGAGGATACACTACAATAATTGTATGTTTGTCTTGTTTATGTGGCCTTATATAACAATATGTTTGTAGGCAGCTCCACTCATTTTTAAAATATACCCCAATAAAACTGATGAATTTTAATGTCCTTTTGAGTTAGTTGACAATTTAAGGAGTTGGGACATAAACCATTTCTATTGATATATCATTTTTGTAAATAACTTTGCCTATTACTTTCATTACCAGCAATTTCTTTGTTATCCTTCTCAGTTTAGCCTATTCCTGCAGTGGCTGTCCCCCCTGGCTGTGCTTCTTCTCTCCTCTGTCTGTGCTTCACAAGCAAATATAGGACTATAACTGCTGAAGAGGAGGGTCTACTTCTTCCTGCTTACACTGGAGGGAGGAGGAGATCATTTGAGGCACTCTGTCTGTAGAAGAGCTGTGTCAGTGCAGATCTGTGGATACAGAAGTATCCTACCCAGAATAGTGAGGTAGAAGGGCACCTTTGTTCTACTATTTGATTGCAGGTTTCTTCTACTTATTATATATGGTACATTCTCCCCCATGTGATGAACGCTGCCAATCTAAATATTATATAGTCTGTATGTACACACTATGAGGTGTTCAGTTGATTTAAAGGAATCTCACTAGATTTGTTGAGTTAATTCAGGTATTTCTGAGTTACTTCTCACTAAAGTTACTTCAAGAGAAAGTACCATGGGAATTGAGGGCAACTTATGAGCTCAGCTTTAGGGCAAAGAGGGAAAGAGTTTGGTCTCTGCCTACTTCACTGCTGCTGAGGAAGATTACTGACAAGTAGCTTCAGAACAGAAAATGCCATTGGAAAGAAATGGTAATTGTGAAACACATGATAGCATCTGTTTTTTCTGTATTCTGTATTTTCATTCCTCTAAGACCTGACTTACACTTCTGTAAGCTTCTATCCATCTTGATAGCAGGACAGAATTTAGCAGAAAAGAGATACTTACATATGAATGTATGCATTTCCTGGGTCTCTAACAACTGATCAGATGCCCATTGTTTTTAGCACATGTGTTAACAGGGTGTGAAGTTCACTCACAGATCAATGATCATATTAAAGACTGCTGTTACATCTGTGTAACTGCAGTTTGTACTCTCGAGCTGAGAAGGCTCTGAATCCCATAAAGCATACACTGATATAAACCCGGTTTGCACCATCTGCATTTGTTGCTATTCATTTGTACTTCTGGTTTTTCAATATTGTCTTACATTCTCAACTATTCTCCTGTGTATTCAATTTTGTTCTTCCTATCTTGTTGCTCAGAATTAGGGCTCACTGTTCTTGTCCATATCCTGACATTACAACTACTATGAGTTTGTGTTAACAAAATTATATGGGCAAAAATTATTCATGATCTATACATAAGAATAGGTCATCAATATCACATTGGTGAGAGTAACCTCCTTTATCAGCTGATCTCAGCAGCTGAAGAAGAGAGAACAGAACAGGACTTTTCTCAGTGTAGTTATCAAAGAAGCTTATAGAAGATTATCTTCCCATCATTAGCTTAGAGCTAACATGTGGTTACTCAGTTCAGCCATTATACAGGAAACAAATCTTTCTGCTTCCTGTTCTTTTCTCTGTGTATAACAAGTGTGGGGCTCATGTAACCCCACTAATCTGACAGCAATGTTGTAGCTTTAGAACAGAATTCCAATATTTTGAGCCTGGAAATCCACTTCAACTCATAAACCACCCTAGACTTCACAGGATTTTCGAAAGTAACATACAAATCCCCTGGATCTCTTATCAAGAAAACTAATTTCATTTTATACACTGTGAGATCTATCACTATGCAGAAGAAGAACCTTGGATGTTGTGTACAAAGGTCCTGTTCAAGGAGTCACAGGAGCAGAGAAAAATTATGCTGGGATGTCTCTTCCTGGTATGAATTATGCCTCCAAGAAGGTGATTTGTGATCATATAACTTGGCCTTGAGCCATCAGTCAAGTCATAAGGAGACATCTTTGGGGGAATCATCTTCATCCCTATGACTCTTGCAGAATTCAACTATCATTTTGAGCATAATATTAAATCTCTCACAATATACAATTCACTGTTTACTATGATCTGGATAACAAGTTGGTGGTCGTTTGGGGGCCTTAATGCTCATGACAGGTTTCCTTTACACCACTTAATATAATGTTAATATACCATAGTTTGAAAGTTGAAAAGAGACTGTATAGTTCCAGCATTGTGAAAAGCTCCTGTTCCTTTGTTCAGCTGCTGGGGCTACACACAGACACAGACAGTTTTCTGACTTGTCTGGTTGACATATACCTTCTTTATTAGATTCATGCAGATCTCATGCTTTTCGCTCTACCGTGAAATATTTGAAAATTCTGGGGTGGAAGCAGGACAGGTCTGCGGTCACATAATCAGGTGTGAAAGAGGTCATAAATACTGCTCAGTGTTGACAAACCCAATACAGCTCTGCCAAAGAAACTAGGAACTATGGAACAGGAAGTAGGGATCTTTCGATAAAAGCTCTCATAAAATTGGGCAGCATCTGCAATAATGACCAATCCATAGGATGATAATCCATTTTATATTTTATATAAAAGTGATAAAATGAGTGTGTGATCATTTGCAAAAGTGACCAAGAGATGAAAATTTTATACTTGATCATTGTGTCTAAGATTAACATATTAAACTTCAATTAAAGATAAATGAGAGTTTCCGAATCTTGTGGGAAGTGATTAATTACAACTCTATAATAAAAGTTGTATAAGGTATTTTACATCTAGTAATAGATCTCAGGGTATTGAGTTTTGCGACCACAAGGAGGAGCAAAAAAGTGATATCTAATATTGGTCTTGGGTGTGATATTGTTAAATTCTCGCTCATTTTCAGGAAATCACATATTGTTGCACTAAAATATACTTTTTATGTCTCTTTTTTAATGTTAATTTTGTGAATGTTTGTGGTAGGTTAACCCCTTAATGACCTGGTCCTTTTTTGTTTTTTCATTTCCATTTTTCACTCCCCACCATAAAAAATCTATAACTTTTGTATTTTTACACATAGAGAGCTCTGTGATGACTTGTTTTCTGCTTAACTAATTGCACTTCATGGTGATGCTATTGAATATGCCATGCCATGTACTGAAGCAGGAAAAAATCTCCAAATACAGTGAAAATGGTGAAAAAAATGCATTTGCAGCGTTTTCTTGTGGGCTTGGATTTTAAAACTTTCACTGAGCTCCCCAAATGACATACTTTACTTTATTCTTTCAGATGATGTGCGATCACGGGGATACCAAATTTGTATAGGTTTTATAATGTTTTCATACATTTACAAAAATTAAAACCTCCTGTACAAAAACTTTTTTTTTTATTTTGCTAATAACTTTTTCTTACTTCATTGTACAGAGCTATAGGTGTTATTTTGTGCAACTTTTGATGACGTTTTCACTGCTACCATTTTTATGGCTATAAAACCTTTTGATCACTTTTTATAGAATTTTTAAAATTATTCAAAATGTAAAGGGGGTGATTTGGATTTTTAGGGTTTTTTATTATAATTTTTTTAAACTTTTTTTTAATTTTTACTATTTCTCAGACTCCCTAGAGTACTTTAACCCTAGGTTGTCTGATAGATCCTACCATATATTGCCATACTACATTATGGCAGTATATGGGGATTTTCCTCATTCTTTACAATGTGCTGATTTTTTTGCCAAATTTAACCAAATTTTTACATTTTTTCATGAACAAATGCAGTATGAATGAAAATTTCCTAGTAATGTGAAGCACAACATGTTATGATAAAACATTCTCAAAATAACTTGGGTAAGTTAAAGCGTTCTAAAGCTATTACCACATATAGGGACATATATGGAAGATTTGAAAAACATTGGGCTTGACCCTCGAGTTGAAAATGAGCTTTGGTTCTTAAGGGGTTAATGGGGTAGAATCTGGTTATAGGTCTAATTCTTGTTATAGCACTGTCATGGATGAACAGCAACATTTCTGTATCTATTGAGAAATTATAAAATGATGTCAGACAGATCTTATAAAGCCACATTTTGGTGCCCCATCCGCAGTCCCAGTCTGACCTCCGATCTAACATTCACAGCTCGGGTCTTGCATGCGCCTGACATGACTGATGCGATTAATATTCTTTGCACTGTTTTGGATGAGAACCATTTCCTAACAATGCAAACAAGCCAAGTATTTTTTTTCTGACAAAGCAAACAGATTCCTCTGTAAATAGTTCTCCTGAATAATGAGAAATTGAAACAAATATTGCATAAAAATTTCCCAAAGGTCCTAAACTATCACAAGCCAGAGTACTGCTAATAAAGGAGGTTTATAGCACACAAGGTTTAGAACAATAAACAGGTTTTTAAGTGGTAAAGTTTAACAAAAGAAGACGCCATTAATATCCGCTTAAGCTGGAAACTGTTTCTTACATGCGTCAATGAACACTCTTTTACTAATGAAGCACAAATGCCTTTGTGATTTAAATGTATTTTCAATGGTGTTCGTTTCTATATTTTGCCATATTTTAGAACAGTTTTAGGGCTGTTTTAACACTTTCATTGTCACAAAATGTTAGTTCTTTCCTCTTAAGCTGGGAAATATGGAAAGCTGGAAACAAATTACTTTTAAGTCCTCTTTCACATCAGCAATAAAACTTTCTGTGCTTCATAAGTGAAAACTCATGCCCCACTACTTTCCACATGTCCCTTTAATCATCTGGCTGACAGACCAAACTGGTATATGATAAAGATTAGCATTCAATGTAAAAAATTAGCTAATAAACTAAGTTATTGGTCAATAAACTAAGTTTAACTAAGTGTGACCCTAGACTCTGCACTTGGGTTATAAAAGTGTTTGTGGGCAAAGGACTTGAATGTTATAACTCCATTATAAAGAAGGAGGCAGATAATACCTGATTTTACACTTACAGTAGCCAATAGCACTTGCTCCTCCATCATTCACAGTCTGCCATCTCTGGACTACAGGTTTACTCCATGTTTTGTAGGGGATGTTTGTATCATGTAAAAAAAATGTTTGGAAACCCATCAATTTCTGTTGGTGTTCATGGCTTACACCTGGTGACCCCATATCTAACCCTTACCATTTACCAATTTTCACAACTTTCAGCTGCCATCTGCAATTGAAGCCAAGAAAACTACAACCTCTTTTGAATATGCTGGCAAGTGATGTGAGGGGAACTATGACTTCACCTATGCCCATCAAATCTGCTGGGGACTACTGCACAAAAGTTGTGACTTTCAGGGACTGCTGCACAAGAGCCACGGCACTTAGGGACTGCTGCACAAGAGTCATACTCTCAGGGACTGCTGCGCAAGAGTCATACTCTCAGGGACTGCTGCGCAAGAGCCATGACTCCCTGGGACTGCTGTAGAATAGCCATGACCTTCAGGGACTTCTGCACAAGAGTCATGACTCTCCTCTGGCAGAATAAAACTTGGGGAAGCAGATGAATGGCAAGATAGGTGGGGCTTAGGGTCACAGATAGTTTTAACATTGTGGGAGGGTAAAACCATGTGACCCATCGTTTAATCACCCTTGCTTGTCCTAGGAATTGGCTCATTTTTTTTCAATTCAGAAAATTACAGAGGGAGTTTCACGGGTGCTCCTGATCCCCTCGTCTCAGGCTCATCTGTGATCCTCCATGTGCCCCTGCCCCCCGCTGCAGTCACTTACCTGTCCCCATTCCTGACTCCCATCCAGTGGCCGTCCACGTACGTCCTTGTCTGCTAGGGCGCAACGGCTTCAGAAGAAGAGCCAGCGCACCTGGAAATTGTTAAAAGGAAAATTTTTAAAAGCCAGCTTCTCCCAGCACTCCCTGCCAAAACTTAGTGCCTAGAGCCTTTGAGAAAGCTGTCCTATGCGTTTTGCTGTGTTTCCGAATTCCTGTTGTGACCCCGGTTGTGCATTTGACTCCGATCCTGTTCCGCCTGCCCTGATCCTCCTGCTTTGTTCCTGATGTTGATCCTGTGCTGCCTGTCTTGATCTCCTGCCTATACCATGACCATGAGTTTGCCTTACGGTTCTGTTCCTCGCCTTGGGTGCCACCGTGGACAACGCCGCGGGAAAGTCCAACCTGCTTTGCGTCGGCGAGAAAACCTATAAGTGACAGATTTCCGCAGTGAATAGACTGCTGCATTTGTTATTGATTTTCTGCAATTATAAAACTGGTTGTAAAAGGAATATGTTTTACAATCTGTTTTCAATTAGTATTAAAAAATATCTAGGTGATACATTCCCTTTACAGCAGTTCATGTAAGGTCAGGCAGTCTATCTTGGTAGCAGATGTATGATGAGTTATTAGACTTAGAAATAGACTTACAGGCTCTTATGTAAAGCAGTGTAATTCAGACATGATTATTATACTGATAGAAGTGTCTTACTGGTCTGCCTTATACGGCTCTTAGCACAATTTCCAGGTTTCTGATTGTATATTAAGTCCCCATAGTTCTGCAGGTTTTGTTTTAGAACTTTACATGAAATATATTATATATACAGTATATTCTTATGTTTTACAAAATATTCCTTCTATATAAGATTGTATAAATCTTGATTTAGAATATAAGAAATTAATTGCAATCCATAATGATAAACCAGGGACACTTACTCATAGATCCAGTCACTGTGACTGAGGTAAACTTCTTATATTTGTTATCCATGGCTTCCTTCCTTCTAAAAGTATGCTAATGAGCCTGAAAGGTTACCAGAGCCCCTCCCTGTTGCTGATTCACAGTCTCTTACAATCCCACTCTCAGTGTGTGCCGAAACGTCCAGTGCTGTAGTGAGATTATATCAGACAAAGGGAGAGGGAAGTGTCGAGCAAGAGTGGGTGGAGGGAGGGGCGGATTGGGGTAGACAGTCTAACAACCTGTGAATCTGCAGAATGGAGATTTAATGCTGTAAGGCTCATTAGCATAATTTTGAAAATTTCTTCTAGAAAGAAGGAGGTTACAGATAGCAAATATAAGAAGGGATCTCTGAGTAAGTGTCCCTGGGTTATCATTATGGATTCAATTAATTGCTTATATTCTAAATCAAGATTTATACAATCTTATATAGAAGGAATATTTTCAATGATGGATTTAAAGGGAAACCCCACTGTTACAAAGTTCTCTTATATACATCCGTAAAAATATTTCTTCTGCTTGGCATCCTGTTAAACAACTTCTTTACAGGGACATTTCCCCTTCTCGTAATTCTGCTTAATTTGAAAGAACAAAATTGATTAAAATGTCAGAATCAATGAGATTAAGTCAGGCTACCGTGCTGATTTACTTATCTTCTGTTAAAGGGTTCAGAATTAAATCACTGATGCATTCAATCCAAAATTGCTGTTTTATACGGATGTTAGATTAAGATTTGTCTATTCCTACTTGAAGCTTTCAAAAATTGTGTAGCTTAGTTTTATGGTACAGACCAATATGTAGATATGTAAAACTTTATAATATTTCTTCCTAGGGGGAGTTGTCATCTCCCTATTTCAGGAAACCTGTAGTTTCCTGCACTATTCTGAAGTCTATTGGATTGGGAATGCAGGAGATCATTGTCCAGGATATTCTCCCCGCGCTCCCAAGATCTCCCCGAACACCTTCCAGTCAACCAAGAAGAAACTCTTACCTCTCACCGTCTTCTTATCTAGAATCTCTTTCACCTCGAAGATGTCGGTGGAGTCAGCCTCAGGAGCAGGAGGAGGTACTTGCTGGGAGAAGCGGTTCAGGATGACAGACTTGAGCAGAATACAATGGAGCAGAGCCGGCATTTGCTGAATCCAGAGAGTTTTAAGAAAACTCTGCCCACTGCAACAGAGTGGTCCAGTCATCATTCCGGGCAGAAACAAAGTGGTTAAGATAGCAGCCCAGAGTCTGGTTAATTCTCTCTATGTGCCCATTCGACAGTGGGTGATAGGCAGAATAAAAGCACAATTTCACTTGAAGCTGGTTACAGAGGGAACGCCAGAATTTAGAAACAAACTCAACCCCCTGTTCATAAATGATGTGCTGAGGAAGTCCATGGAGGCATAGGATGTGCTGGAAGAAATGACTGGCAAGGCATGGAGCAGACGGCACACCTGGCAGAGGAACAAAATGGGTCAGTTACCACCCAGATGATGGTACTGCCTTAGGAAGGCGGAAGGTCCGTGATGAAGTCCATAGCCATGTGAGACCACAAGCATCGGCAATGGCAGAAGAAGACCTCCAGGCTTGAGACATGACGGCTTATTCCAAGCACAGGAAGCGTAGGAACTTACAAAGTCCCGTACATACTTGGCCAGATCTGGCCACCAATAGAATCGGGAAATGAGGGCGACAGAGCGCTGCACCTCAGGGTGCCCAGCCACACGTGTGCAAAGTCCCCAAGTCAGAATTTTCTTCCTAAGAGCAGGTCAGGCATAGGTCTTGCCAGGATGTAGCTGCCGAAGGTCCACTGGAGCGGGCAGAACCAGTCCCTCAGGAGGGATGACATGCCGAGAAGCCAGTTCTATCCCAATGACATCCGCAGCACCAGAGAGGGCATCAGCCTTGATGTTCTTCTCAGCTGGACAGAAATAGATAAGGCTTGTCGCGGATTGAGTCGATATACAGTCTGGAGATAGAGGAGGTTCTTGTGATCTGTGAACATGCAGACCGTAAAAAGGAGCTCTCTCCACAAGATAGCTCCACTCTTCTAAGGCAAGTTTTATTGCCAATAGTTCCCGATCTCCTATGGAGGAATTCCTCCATAGTCTTTGAAAAGAAATCATAAGTAAGAGTTCAGCCTATTGGCCCTTTCTGGGTGAGCACTGCTCCTGCACCTACTGAGAATGCATCCACTTCCAGGTGAAAAGGCTTCTCTGTATCTGGCCGTGTGACCTTTGCTCCACCTAGACAGTCAAACAGCTCTGTGATCAAGGGCAAGGGATAGCGGTGACTTATAAGACATAGAAGGAGTGACCCATCCATTTTGGACACAAAGAAGAAACTCTGCAGGTTCTCCTTGATGCAGTTTCGGGCACAGAAAGTGGGTACCCTTGACCATGAGGAGAAGACGTACCTGACAGCACATCAATAGGGCAGTCGTAGGGACGGTGCGGTGGCAAAGTCTCTGCTTGCTTATTCGAAAAGACATCTGCAAAGTCTTGATAGGAAGCTGAGAGACCCTCCAGGGACTTGGTAACCATGGGGAGACTCATGTTATTCCACACTCCTGTGCTAGCAATAATCACAGGTGTTAACCCTTCGATCCCCACCGGCAAAGCTGCTGCGGCAGTGACAAGCCAGTAAAGAAAAAATAAAATTCAAATCAACCCTAGGGAAATTCAAATTTCCCTAGAACTGATATAAAAATAAACAGTTAAATCATAAAAATGTTATGTATCGCCACATCCTAAAATGTAGCACCCAAAGGTGCAAATGGCACTTTTTCACCATTTTCCAACATATAAAAAATGTAATAAAAAGTGATCAAAAGGCCATTCAGTCCTTAAAATGGTAGTATTAAAAACTTAATTTCATCTCACAAAAAATAGCACCACCCACAGGTCTGTACACTGAAGTATGAAATAGTTATTAGCTCCAGAAAATGGTTAAATGAATAATTTTTTTGTACAGGAGGTTTTAATTTTTGCAAATGTAGGAAAATATTATAAAACCTATATAGATTTTGTATCTCCATGATCGTACCGACTGAAAGGATATAGGAAACATTTAGCGCGCACAGTGAAATCTTTAAAAGCTATGCCCACAAGAAAATGGTGCAAATGGATTTACAGTTATTGAGTAGGGTTACAATTTATTTTTGGCAGCGGAAAACTATATCCGTAAATTCTACATTTCTTCATTTTATGTATTATACTCACATCTTACAGTGTTTTGGAGCATACTTATTACTTGCATAAGAAGTCTCCTTGGATTTTTGCTTTAGATCACGCTTTTTCTGTATACACCTTGTTCACAGCTGCATACAGCTGTTTTACTCTTTATTTTGTTATTGGAAGCAGAAAAAGTGGAGCTCGTAAGAGTGGTTTAATGTCTTACACCAGCTTTTTATATACCCGTAGCTATACATAGAAAATCTAGATGTCTTTTTCCCATTGGGAAGAAAAAGTAAAGTATCCAGAAAAGTGTACATAATTTAATAGTTTCCAGATACTTTTCCACTTGTTTTTTAACCTTTACCAGACTCATCAGTAGGTTTTATGCACTGCCTGTCACCAGAGGGGCATTTTTAGCTGGGAACAGGTTCCCACAGAAATACTACTATATATTCCACACAATTTAAATCTTAATGTTCATCTGCTCCTGATCCCTCCTCCCATCATCCTGGCTTGTCTCTGCTCCACCCCTTCCTACATCCTCTCCTCCTTCCTCCCCCTGATGATGGTAGCTCACTGCAGCAAGATATTCTCGTGCTTGCGTGTTGACCTGTCTGCATGTGCACTGAGAATTGAAGGCAGCTTGCCCTTGGCCCAGTTGCATTTGTGCAGAAAATGGAGACGTGATAAGCCACCATTCACTTCTAAGTGCGCATGTCGCAGGGAGAGGGTTCAGCGTCTCCCCCGACGTCATCAGGGGGAGAGAAGAGGAGAGAGAGGATGTGGGAGCGGGTGAAGAAGTAACAAGCGAGTATGATGGGAGGAATCGAAGAGCAGACGAATGTTGCGATTTCAAATACCCCCTTCTCACCCCCCGACCCCCCCCCCCGCTTGCAACCTAGCTGAAGAATCTTGCAGGGAGCAAGGTAACGTTTCATATAGTTTATTTCTTTAACCATATAATGCACAACTTTAAAAAAAAAATAAAATGTGTGAATATATTGTAATGTTTCTGCGGGAACCTATCCCCCAGCTGGTGACAGGTTCCTTTTAATAAATATGTCACAAAGTCTATTGGCTACATTTATGAAAACTTGTGAAGTCTATACTATGTGTAGTGTGCCTGTGGATTCATTAAAAGTGGCGCACAGTTTTCATTAATCTGGTGCCCCCTACACTGCTTCTTATTTTTTGGTGCACCTTGTTCATGCTGCAGATTTTCGGTGCAGAAAGAATTGTTGTGCACCTCAGTAATAAATGTGGCGGAAATTCTGACTAAGCACTAACATGCCCCTTTTTAGTGCACATTTTTTCTGTTTTGTCAGACAGTGCTGCCGTGGTACAAAAATGGCGCAAAAAGTTTATAAGTACATGTACAAGCAGTTTGTAAGTTCTTTTCAGTGCAAAGTCAGACAAAAAACTGGTGCAAACGCTTTAGTAATTGTGGACCTATCTATCTATCTGTCTATCTATCTATCTATCTATCTATCTATCTATCATAGCATTTGTATGTTTTTGTATTTTTATAAATACACAATTCAGTACACAAGTCTATTTCTGTTGCAGAGTTTTCTTGAGAGCCATTGACAAGTTTGCCAGAACCATGAACCAGAAATTTCTTGAAAACATGAGTTTTGAAGTGCAGGTAAAGTAATATTTTATAGATTTGTTTTAATAATATATTGTACTTTAGAAAAGCTTGGAATTCTTGCTGAGTTATAAATGTCACAGGGTAAGATGAAGGTTACACCTAGACTTTTCTATGACACTACACAAAAGTGCTGGAAATTCATTTACTAGCTAAAATATCTTTTTAAAATCACCACTGGAGCAATTTAATGGCAATAGATAAAATCACTGTGAAATCTCCACATGCAAAGTGAGGAGTATATAACTTCTTACTGCTATTTTAAAGCAATTTTGAAACAACTTTTTCTTTCACAAAGTATCAAACAAAATATTTGGCAAATGAAATGAGTTTTGCTGCAACTTATTCCCTACATTAAATCAAATCAAAAGATAATGGGGTACTGTCTGCGTCTGGAGAAAACAAGGTTTAATCACCAAAAGTGACGGGGCTTCTTTACAGTGAGAACTGCCTGCCACAGGCGCTGGTCACAGCAGGGACAGCAGAGAGCTTCAAGAGGGGTCTAGATGCCTTTTTACATTTAATAACATTGATGGTTATGTTATATAGAAAAGTTTCCCTAAGTCCCCTCCTCATCCAATCCCTTCCTAAAATGAACTTGTTGGACATGTGTCTTTGAGGAAAGAAGAGATAGGGGATGAGAAAAGCGCAAGAAATTTAAGTGTAACTGTATGGTGATGGTTCCAACACATGGAAAAGACTCTCACCTTGTTCTTGGTTAAACGAGCATATCTTGACCCAGGTGTTGGTGTCGCTGCTTGCCCATGGATCACAAAGGACGATCTGCTGACCCAGAAATACAATTGTGCAAGGATTGGTTAACACACAAAGTTGAACTTTGTCTTTAAAAAACGCAGCTGCATACACTGAAGATATTTTCTATATTCTAAAAACTTCTGTTTATTAGGTTACAGCGTGTTTCAGCACTGTGCCAGAGCCTGCGGCAGCTACTTTTTTATGGATGAATTTCAACTTGTGGGGTTAGAAGAGATGGGCGAATTTATGTAAATTTGTTTTGCCCGGTTCGCTGAATTTTCAGATAAAACGGTACGTCACATGCCAGGTGCGCGTGCATGGAGAGGCCTCATGGGCTGAACCCTCTCCATAGCCGGTAAGTCTTTTCTGCATATTGCAGCAAAGGCTTATCGGTAACACCCGCGGTTGGTGCTAGCACTCGCCAGAAATCCCCATATACTATATACCTATACATATTCAGGCAACCGATGGTTAAAGTACCTTATGCAGTCTGAAAAATAGTAAAAAATAAAAAGAAGTTTAAAAAAAATTATAATAATAAAACCTAAAAGTTCAAATCACCCCCCTTTCCCTAGAATTGATAAATAATAAACAGTAAAAATCATGAACACATCAGCTATCGCCGCGTCCAAAAATGCCAGATCCATCAAAATATAATAACAGGGGGGTTTTTTTACCCCGTAACGGAAAATAGCGCCCAAAGTCAAAGATGCCACTTTTTTTGCCATTTTGAAAAATATAAAAAATTCTATAAAAAGTGATCAAAAGGTCGTATAGTCCTTTGATAGCAATGAAAACATCATCAAAAGTCACAAAAAATGACCACTCACAGCTCTGAGATAGTGCCTAGTCAGAGTTTGCGGAACATTTATTGCTGACGTGCGGCACAGTTCTATCTGTAGCATGAACAAATTGCACCAAAAAAAGGTGCACACTTCCAGAGCAGTGTAGGGGGCACCAGATTCATGAAGATCCGGTGCCAGTTTTGATTTGCACACTCCACAGGCAAACTGCGCATAGTACAGACTGCACTGGTTTTGATAAATGTGGCCCATTGTATTTAAAGTAAAGAAAAAATATAATCCTAGAGGACTTATCTGATGAAGATATCCAATTTCAAATTCTAACAAAATTTGTTTGACACTGGTAACTGTTTAATGCTGGCAGATTTCATTGGATGTTAGATTGCCTGTCAGATTTGCCTTTGAGTTGTCAATGGGTCCAGAGCTGCCAGTGACACACAAAATTGAAAACTAATTGAAATGCAGACAAACTTGGCATCCTGTGCGCTTTTTGCTAATTTACTATGCCAAGAAATAAAGCGATTGGAACTGTACGCTGACAAACAATGCAGGGCCATTATTCTTCTTGATTATTTGCACAATCTAATAGGCAGTGCTGTCCTTTAAACTATAAAGTTCACTAAACACATTAAAATTCTGCACACTTGAATTGCTAGTCACGCAGTCACGTAGAATAAAATGAATCCAATGATTGTGTATGTATTGTTCAGCCATGGATAATGATGCTGATAGTTATCACTACTCAAACCCAAGAAGGGACATCAGAGGAGACCTGCAAAGGCCGAGCTGGGGATTGTATTAGGAATTGTTGTGACCTTATTCTGTACTGTAGTTAGACATTTCCAGGAGTCGTCACAAGTGGCATCTGAATATTAAAATATATGAAATCCTGAGAATTAACTAATTGTCAGAAAATCATTACCTTTAGATCCAGTGGTTAAAGGATAAGCATTTGTAGACACTATGGACAACTTTTTTAATAATGGAATATTCTACACAAATTAAATTAGAGGAATGTGCTTAATTTCTATGGCTGCAGATATTGTAGAATAACAGGTTAAACTTAATGGACATCTGATTTTTTTCAGCCTTAAAAAGTATGTTAACTGTAATTTATCTATATTATTTTCATATCTGCGATTCGAGAATTATAATTTTTATACTCTTTTGTTAACTTTTTCCAGGACGAGTTATAATGACATATTTACCATAAATTTAATGCATTGAGAAACATTTGTTAATTTTTTGTTGAAAGAAACTTTTTTTTTTGGTTTCATTTTTCCTGTTTTTCCTTTTTAAAAATTAAATACAAACTTTTGATGCTTTTTCTTTAAAATCATTGGTTTAACACTGGCAATACTGTTGTAAGATAGAGAGGCAGCTTCTTAAGTCCTGCCTATAGTAAGGCCTCACATTGTTAGGCCCCTGATTCACCATTACAGCTCATTGGTGCCCAGAGATGGTTCTTGGCTGAAGTATCTATGATGATAATGCCCCAGACCAAATAATAAAATGGGCACCATATAGTGATAATATGGCCAGCAAGTACTCCCCACCAGTGTAAGACAAATAAATTAGATTTTGGAAAAGAATTAAGAGACATAAATTTCATATATTTGGAATCTACTAACTGTTTGAACTTCTTTACACACTTTGAGCAATCCTACATTTGTGCCACAAATTTTTGCATTTTTACTTTTTGGCTATTGAGATTAGAAGTATATGCACAGCTTGCCCACATCAAAAACAAGAGACATGTTACACAGGTGTATGTCAAATTGTTACTCCCCAAGTAAAGCAGAATTCTCTATATAACAACTTCTATATATATATATATATATATATATATATAATAATACATCTGTAACTATAAGTAAATGTATGACTAGAAAGCTTATAAACTTCCCTACAAAATGCTATTTTCACTTGTAGAATTATTTGGGTGGTTAAAAAGGTACACTTTTTTTAGTCTCTGCGAAAATGGGGATACACAAGCGCATTTTGTTCTCGGATGTGAGTTAGACCCCACCCCTCTGCCATGTTGGCTTTGGCTCTTGATGTATCTGACAGCCGAACACTCAGCTGTACAATTCTATGCCAGATCCTGCTGGACGTAAAATTGCAGTATAAATGGATACCATTCACAGCTGAACGGTTGCAGGTTTTAGCCAATCCACAGTTGTGGGGGTCCCTCTTCTTGGTCCCGTGCTTCTTGTAGCCCACTTAATGTGAAGGCAGTGTGAAGTGCAATTCCTGGTGGTTTGACAGGAATTGTGATTATTTCAGGGCTAGTATACCTGATTTACTAGCGAACAAACCCTGATAAATGCCCCCATGGAGTAACAGAAAAAGGCAGATCAACATAGGTCCATGTTCATGTGTTATGCATAGGACACAATGTATGGTCTAATGCGTAGGGTGGGCAGTTGCTGTGCTATTCTAGTAAAATATGCATAGAGAAGGAGTCTACCTGTGTGACCTGGAAATTAAAATATTCAACTTTTATTCAATTACAGGCAGTCTGCAGTTACTTACATGCTTCTATAGGTTTGTTCTTAAATAACCAGAATTTTACGTCTCACACCAGAAATTCCTGCTGTTTAGGGTTTAAATTATTTGCCACCAAGGCTCTATACCTTAATAACAGCCATTTATGGGGCCACCATAGACACAGACAACATCTGGGGAACATCTGCGCTGCACTTTTCAACAAAGACAAAGACAGGGGTTTAGTAAGGTTTATTGTGACTGTTTTTGATGACAGGTTTCCTTTAAGTTGAATTTGTATAAATTTACACAATCGCCAGCATATAATAAATAACCCTTGAGTAACGACACACTTCTTTTAGCTAAAAATGGTTTCCTCACATCCACATGAGAGTTATAAACATGGTTTCTTGGGAACTGGCCTAATAAGCAAGTCAGGGGCATGGCCTAATGTCATGTGACCAAAGTATTATCATCACAAGTCCTTTAACCCCTTAACATCATCAAACTGTACACCATGCACATATCTGACCACATAAAAAATAACTGCATGGTCTTCTACTCCTCTCCATGCAGGCTGCTGTGATTTCATGTTATATGATTTGCTGTGATTTCATGAGATATATGCTTGGTGTACAGTTTGTAAATGTTAGATGGTAAAGGACCTGCAATGATGTCACCCTGGTTACATGAGATTACTGCTGCATGCATAGAAAGCATGGGGTGGAACTGCTGGATTCAGCCTGTGGAGGTCACGCCCACCTCGTCTCGCTATAGACATTCTTGAATACCAGGTAAATTTATAAAGATGAATATATGGGAATTTGAGGGATACCATTTTTAGCTAAAAGGAGGGTGTCAGTTAGTTACTAGGGTTCTATGGAAACTTGCCACTAGCTCTATTTGTGAAAAATGTGGGTTCTCTTTAAATAAATTACTAGCACCCAGAGAGCTTCATCAGAGGTCACAGTGGCCACAGAGGCCCATTTGTAACTAGGGGTGATCAAGGGGAATGTTTTTTGTTGCCTGTACTGTAGCCTATTCCATTAATGTGCTGCATTATTTTTTTATTTTCAGTTTAGGGGTAGTACACCAGACGTATTGCACTTTGTGTGCATTACACATAACTAACTCTACAACATGTGCTATTGCAATTAATGTATATAAGATTTTAATTTCCTGGGCAGTTTTATGCTCTCCACAATATTGGAACACTGCAGTGCACACATATGGAAGTATTATTATTTAGTAGGATAAGCAGATAATACAAAGTTTTATTTGTATCAAACATGACACCAAATACAATTCCGAGTAAGACAGACTGGATTACAATATTCTGCACGCAATTGCCCATGTCATTGTTTTGCGCTATTTGCACGCCCTATTTGCTAGTAATATTTCAATATTCTTTGTTGAACATGATGATAAGAGCAGTTTGGTTTATGCTTGCTGAAATGTAGTCGAATATTCTACCACGCCTCTAACAGAAAGACATTACCGGGCCTGGGGACGTACAAGCTTGCAAATCTGCATTCCGCATCATCAATTTTTTTTGCAGCTGTTGTTAGAATTGCAGCCAATGCCTATAATGATGAGACATTTTCAGTAATAGACAAAATGTTATATGATCAATTAAACTTGCTTATGCAAATAATCTGCTCGGCGAGATGAGTGCTGCCTGGCAGATAATACAAGATACCTGTGCTTCTCTAAATGGAGTACATGAATGTATGTGCTATGCAAATACTTTCTCCATGTTGCAGAATATTTTTGGGCTACGGTACTTTTTGTATTTTCCTGAGAAATAATCTATTTATCATTAAAATCCATTGTAATAATTATGACTTATGTAATGCCCACATATTGCAGTGTGATTTGTGATTTATGAGATAACTCATCCTTTTTAATAGCCATGTAAACAGAGACGTCTATAAGCTGTCCATCACATACACAGAGACCAGTTCTAGAAATGATGTATAATATTTGAACCTGGTACATATTTTGCATTGGTGCCCGAAATCTTTAATCATCATTAATAAATCTATAGAAAATCTTTGCATGTCTATGCTTATAGCAACACAGTGATATATGATACAATACAATTATGTGCAGTTGTTTAGCAGGGAAGAAAGAAGGGACTCCTTGCATTATGTATCACTATGATGCTCAGAATCCCATCCTTGGCAATGTGGTCGGCCCCATGAAATCTTGCCTGACTGACCACAATCATGTTCCTCTTCCCTAAACCTTGCAAATAACACTCAGAGTCTCAGAGCTGTCTTACCTAATCTGGACAAGTATGGTCTTTCAGCATCAATACTTAAAGAAAAAAAAACATATGGGGGCATTATTAAGCCTCCTCCACCCCCCATGTTCGTCAGTTTGGAGAGTTTTCAGCCCGGCACAGGACTATGCCCAATACGCCCTGGCCCTATAGCCGTAAAACCGGAAATGCAAGGGTAACTGGCTATTATCTACCCAATATTTCTCATTACATACTGGTTAATCTACTGTGTTCCCTATGTAGATAATCTGATCCTATATAGAGAAAAATTGTGACCCAATGCATTTCTTATAGCCATTTCATGGGGATAGCTCTGTCTCTTATTAACAACCCCTAGTATAGAGTACATGAGTTGACAGCATAGTCATTGATATTAGTAATATCTGCTTATGGCACCTTCTATACATGAAGTTATTAGGACCATGTTTCTGGAACTCAGTTGTTGATCCAGGGATGTAATCCTTATACAGAATAATTAACATCTTCCCATAGTTTTCCTTCTTCCGAATCAACATGGTAAAAATATTGCTTGATCCTAATGTATCCTATCATCTATGTAACTGTGTAGCTGTGTTCCCCCTTCACCCGTTCCGGTAGTATTTCATGCAGAATTGATAATTTCATTGTTTAAGAATCACTGATTGTCATAACGTCAAGTATTTCTCTGACATTTATGCTGAAAAACAAATGAAAGTATGAAAGGTCACCAGTATTAGGTAATAATCCATTCTTTACAGCTCCTTATTGATTTCTTTGCTTTGCTTGAACAGACATTTGGTAATCATTTTGTTTTGTTTGTTTTTTTGTTTCTGACAGGATCTAAAGAAATCAAAATTCATTTTTGTTACATTTCGAGCTCTTTATAAATTAATGAGAGTCTATTTTCTTGACTTACATTCTGTTTATGTTTTCCAATTTCCAGCTTTGGAACAATTATTTTCATCTGGCAGTGGCTTTCATTACTCAGGATTCTCTACAGCTGGAGAATTTCTCTCATGACAAACGCAATGAGATTTTGGACAAGTAAGTGATGAGTTTTTTCAATTAAAAATCGCAGGTTTGGTGCAATGACATTTGGGCTTGTTGAATAGTATGATGTGCTGTTCTATAACCGATGGGAACCAATGAAATTGGAGAAATAAAAAGCTATGTTTTCTAGTGCGGGTCTGCACTAGTAGGAAGTATATTTTTATTTTAAAAACACATGTGATCACTAGATGTAAAGAAAGTAGAGAAGTAAAATAATGTATTTTGTTTTGATCTTAAGAAAACAAATGATTTATTTTTCGAAATGTTAAAGGGGTATTCCCATTTCAGCAAATTAATGTTATTGTTTGTGTTATAAAAAGTTATACAACTTTCCAATATAGTTTTGTCAGGATTAGTGGATCCTCTGGACCACCGCGGGGGATGGAACTAGCCGACACCTGCAACCGGAGTCTAAGTGGCACCTGGTTTTCACCAGAGCCCACCGCAAAGCGGGTTGGACTTGCTGCGGCAGGATACCACCAGGTCGTTCCACAGGTGCGACTAGCCCGCGGTGGCAGCCGAGGTCGAGGTACCTTAGCAGAAGACAGTCACGGGGTCAAGTCCAGGCTCAGGGTCAGGGCAGGCAGCAGAGATGCAAGGTCAAGTCCAAATCCGGGGTCAGCAACGGGAGGGAATGGAACACAGGCACACGGACACAGCAACACGGAGGAACTGCAGGAATATACAGGAACGCAGGAATACACAGGAACGCAGGAATACACAGGAATGCAGGAATACACAGGAACGCAGGAATAATCACCAGGAAGCTTTCTCTCAGGCTGTAAGGCACAAAGATCCGGCAAGGCTTGCAGGAAGAGGCAGGCTTATGTAGAATTGGGCAATATGGCCAGCGCCAATGAATGGTGTGCTGGCCCTTTAAATCTGGAAAAGCTGCCGCGCCCTAGCAGTCGACCATGGTTGACTCGCTGTGATACTAACGAGTCGTGCACCTGTGTGACCATGGTCTACTTAAAGTAAACATAGAAGGACAGCAAGCAGAGAGCTAGAAAACCGTAAATAATTGATACAGAAACTATATTGGAAAGCTGTATAACTTTTTATAATACAAACAATAACATTAATTTACTGAAATGGGAATACACCTTTAAATACACATAATTCCAAGACATAATAAGGATTCAAATGCAGGGGAAAAAATTAAACACAAAACAAACGCTGATACATAGCAGGATATTTATGAGCAAACATCATTGGCATTTTTGTGATCAAAACGGGTTACTGGGCATAACTTTTTTGGGGCGCTACATAAAAAAAATTGCAGCATTTTTTTTATTCTATTGGGGTAGATTTAATAAGCGCAAGGGAATTAAGTGAACTAGATGTTTTTTAAAGTATATAGTACATTCCTTTTTTGAATATTCAAATGAACACAAAAATAACATAATGAATGGTTTCCTTATTGTGTGTCATATACATAGTCTCTGGTTATGGGGTGACTACAGCAATGTTTTGTGGTAGTATAGGCAGGAGATATACTTCAGTTTTTTTTCTCTTGTGTGCTTTTCTTCTCATAAATCTGTGTTGATCTGTCAGCTAGTTAACACAGTTCTAGGCAGACATAGACAATACAGTGTTATAGTAAAGAGATTCCCTACCATCTGTCCTTTGACCAGAAAAACTAGTTAGTGCTCCTACTAGAAGGTAAGAGAGTAATCTATGACTTTAAGGGGTTGGTTACCTTACCTCATGTTTTTGTAATGTGTGTGTAAGTGTGAGGGGAAGATTATAAGGCAATTTACCAATATACATCTATTAAAAGTTCTGCTACAGTTTCTTGATATATAAAGTGAAGCCTCCTGTCTTTTACCTCATCAGCCAGACATTCCAGACCAGATAATGACCACAGATGGAGGGTCATGTGATTTCTAACCATAAGCAATCACCTTGTCAGGACCTTATGATAGTATTCATGAATATAAGATCAAGGTATTGGCAAGGCAATTTCTCATGGACAGTTAGAGATCACATGACCCTCCATCTGCAGCCATGTTATGGACAGGAATGTCTGACTGATGCGGTAAAAGACAGGAGGTTTCACTTTACATATCAAGAAAGTGGTGCAGAACTATGAATAGATATGTATTGATAATAAATCACAAAAAACATGCGGTAAAGTGGCCAACCCCATTAAACTAATAAGGATTTGCTTATCACCGTTCTTCACCAAAAGTTTGAATGCGAGTGATATACCACCCAAAGAAAAAAATTTTTTAGCAACAAAGAATACTTTATTATGTGCCAAATAAATTAACAATAAATACAATTACTGGACAAGCAACATATGTTAAAAACTCTGCATAGTACAATAGATGGCTGAACAAAAAGCCTCAAGGTAGGTGAGACAGTCAGTTTATTACCTGATTGAGGCTGTTTTGCCTGACCATGCCAATCAGGTCTATATCTTTTGTGTATTATCACCGTTCTGTACAGATTTTATGAAGTTGGCTGATTAGCACATTGTTTGTCCAATTAAAGTGTTGTCTTCAGTGATATTAGTGTGTATATTTGAGGTATGATTTTTACAATACTGACTTCTATATTTTGTCTCCAGGTATGAAGACATGAGATGCCTGATAGGATTCGCTATACGTGATATGTGGTACAAGCTTGGTACGTTTGGCAATCACAAACAATACAGTGGTTAGAATTGCTGCTTTGGAATTGTGAGAAATGGGGCAAGATTTAGCAACACTGGGGAAGCATGGATAGACTGGGAGTAATAGTAATTAGTAAGTAATGGTAGACCTGGAAACACAAGAATAGTGGGACTAGACTTGGTGACACAGAAGGGAACAAGACTGGAATGTTGATACCAAGATAAAGACCTTTAAGAGGGCCGTGAATATCTTTCTTGAAAAATATACTAACACAAGTGATGCCTGCTGACTCAAAAACCTCCATTTTGGGACACCATTTGACAGTTCCTCCCCCTTTTTAGAACGGCATGCTCAAATTTTCAAATTTGACAGTTGGCAGGTACAGTAAGGCATATCAGCTACAACTAATATGTTAAGAAAGGGAATCATTGTATCACTTGTAAAGTATTCACACATATGTTTAATGTTTGGAAACACTCTTCAAAATTAAATTCTCTCCATGGTACTGCAATGCTATGGTAATATCCTATTTTTGCAACGTCTTGCAGAAAATAATTCCTCTAAAATCTAGGAACATAACAGCCTTATCGGCAGTGTGTCAGACTCTGTAAATTTGGCATAATAAATTTGAGGCAATTTATATATTTATCGATACTGTGTTTAACTGAAAATAAGTCATTGGATGACAGTAATCGTAAGCACTGGTGTATGATGAAGTCGCCGCCCCTCTGGCACTGCCATTTACATGAAGAGACTCCGGCCTCTTGATATATCTGGGGGGCAGCTTGCACTGCCATACGATTATATACTAGGCCCTGCCTGGTAGCACAATAGCATGCAAACGTTCAGTTCTGAAGCTTTAGCTTACTCCACGCCCTTCCGCACCTACTTAGCGTGGGGAAATAATTGCAACTATTTGGGGTTTGCTAGTAATTGCATTTATTTTAGGGCTTGTATGCCAAAAAAATGCAGTAAAAGTCCTGACAAGTCCTGGTTTTGTATTATTTTTGCACCAAAATATGGGTTAGGGCTTATTTTCAGGAGATCCACAATCCACATTTATTCATCAACAAAAAAAAATCACCAAGAAAAGCAGGCATAACCAAAAAGAATCACATTTACCAGATCCCCTTATACCCAAAACAATTAGAGTTGGGAAGTACCAATAGTGGATGGACTCTCACACACAGATCTATATTACTCCTGTCAAAAGTAATTTACTGTTAGGTCCCTTCCCATTGTAGCAGTGTTTACTAACAGTTGGTTACCCCTGGTGACCGGAAACGGACACAGTTTTTAGGCTCAGGAGTAGAGTGATACTATCAGGACTAACCAAATTTGTTTGGGGGGGTTCAGCACTAGCCAACCCTTCTTGTTGTGAGGTCATTTGACTGCAATTCTGTTATGGGTGTATGCTTTCCTTGTTACAAGAAACCTGCCACCAGAAGACATAAATTCACTGGTGAAAGTCCCAATAGACACTGAAGAGTACATAACATAACAGTTAGAATCGCATCTGTGCTCTAACTATCTGTGCTGTGAATCTAACAGTTATGTAATGTACTCTGCAGTGCCTATTGGGACCTGTCACCAGTGAAATTCTGTCTTCTGGTAACAGGTTCCCTTTAAAGTTCCTACTATACAGAATCTATCCAGCTGTATTCTATTTATGTTGTATAGATGTATAGCTGCCTGGACACTTTTTTTAATGAACAGTAATTTCTGCTTATTTTTTATTAAGAATTTTCAAACATACTGCAAAAATCTATTAAAATCATGCTAGGGGTTATTTTCAGAATCAGTCCTATTTTTGAAGACACTGGGTATATATATACATATATATATATATATATATATATATATATATATATATATATATATATATATATATATATATATATATATCTGCAGTACATTATTTTCCATTTTAGACCTTTCACCTTTCATGAAGTTGAGCTGGATAAGCTTACTTTGAATACTGAGTCATTTTAGTTTTCACAATTCTATAAGGTAACGTTTCTGTGAAGCCATATGACAACACTTTGTCAGATTGTCTGCAATGTACAACACTACCCAAAACATAAAATAATGTGCCTGCAGAAAGCTGACAAGGTTAATATACATCAGCCTGCAGGCATCCCCTCCATCACTTAAGTGCCGGGAGCCAAAGGCCCCAGTAGCATGCTGCTGGAGTATTACCAGAGCTGCGAATGCCAAAAAATGATAACGCAATCTGATGAACCTTTTCACTGCCTTGGATAAACTTCTGAGCTTCACTAACTTTATTCTTTTCAGATGTATTTTAATTGCAGGAGCTGCGGTTGCTTGAAGTAATTTGATAGCATTGTAAAGTATTTAGCCTATGGAGAATAGACTTAAACTTCATCAGCTTAAAAAGTAATTAGTCTTTAAGGATTTATAGTTTATGCTATGGTCCAAAAACTAGTACAAGAGTTTTTAAAGTATTCTATTTATATGACCTCTTTTGGTACAGTACAATAGCCCTCCACCTGATTTCTAACATAGAACAAATTGTTAGATGAAAATGATGTTAGTCCAAGTTCTCATCACCCTGCATTCCTCATATAGCCAGGAAAAGTATTCCTTTGGTGGAGGTCTTCAACACATCCATCCACTTTTCAGAGAAACAATGTAACATCTGTGCCTGTTTGGACTTCAGCAACAACTTGATCTGTGGAATGCGGATGCATTTATGTCATTTTGTTTCATTCTTTCCTTACTATTCTGAACACTATTTTACTTCTTTTGTAGCAGCCTTAAATGGGTTGTCCAGAATCAAACGTTTATGCCTCTTTGCTCTACTATTGATGGGTCATATAGTCTTCCTCACCCTGCAGCATCCCTCTATAGACACCTCACCCCCTTTTCTCCTCCCTCGCGGCTCTACATACCCAAGTTCCTCCGGTTTAAACATTATATGCCTGTGTCACACTTATGCATCATATCCTACTTGTTCTCTCTATTTGCATGTGATGGCCATACGCTTTATCTCCTGTTGTACTATGACCTTGAAACCAGATAATTGCTCAAGTATTATTAGCAGATAAAAAGTAGCCAATACTAGCAAATATTTATTAAAAAAAATAAATGCAATGGAGCTTTTGCAATGGACTGGTCTTAATTGTGGGGCTTACTAGCATAAGATTTATTCATGGTGGAGATTGGTTTTTTTCTGCCTACTATGTTACATTTAAAAAGTCGAACATTTTTGAGCTACAGGAAATGTGGCTTATTTTGGGACTTTTTTAGTATTTGCATTTCAGCTCGATGTGCACAAGTCCAGGCAAATCCTTTTTTGGATTTTTTGTTGCATGTTAGTCAAAAAAGTCAATCTGCTTTCTTTTTTAAATTTGTCAAAAATGTACAAAAGCTTGCTCAGTCTCCTCTGTGGAACTTGACTGAGTGAGACAGAACAAAAAAAACAAAAAAAAGTTGCATCCTCCTTGCCAGGGAAACTTGTTTAAATAACAAGTACAAGTCCAATTTAACATAAAAAATAAACATCTATAATAAATAAGACTGAGGCGGAATCACACTTGTGGTCTGGAACTGTTATGCAGCAGATCTCACACTGTAATGATTACAATGTCTTCATTACTACGGTATTTAGCGGAGAAGTAGCAATTCTGTGAATCAATTATCAATATGGTGCTCGGAGTCCCGTCCCCGGAGTGGGGTTAGGTTCGTGAAGCTGGACCCTAATTGGAATGTGCTTCTTCTACTGAACTCTGTGTAAAGCCACCCTTAGAAAAAAAGATAAATCTTGTAAATAATTATTACAACCCCTTTGGCTCATGATAATTCTGTCACATTCATTGTCACAGCAGCCAGATACTAATGTGCATGTAAAATTACAAAGTCGTAATTACATACAAATAGTTGTATATTCTGACATTAAAGAAGACATCATTTATTGCATAATAGATTAAGGTCATTTAAATATTTGGGCCAGTCTATTAAAAATGTTTAAACCCACTGTACAGTTTTTTTGTTTTCTAAAACAATGTGAAAACATCTCCTATTAACTGTTCATTAAAATAAAACCATAGAAAAATTCATTGCCCACTCGTCCTGTAATATAAAAAGAGTAACCTACGCTGTATTTTGAAAAGTTCTTTGTGGAGTTTGCTTTTGTCTTGGGAAATTATAATTATTAAGCTATTAACTGTACTTGGGATTTGCTACATCAGCTTTACTAATTGCACATTCAGAAGTCCAATTGCTATAGAAATCTACGAGACTCCCACGTAATACAGTAAAAGTGCAGGGGGAAAAAAAAACAATGAGTAGGGGATAAGCCAATTTCTCATTATCTTTTTGGCAAGTGATTGTGCACAAACATGCAGATTGCTGCTGATTGCATTATGTATACTACAAAAGGTCTAATTTGTCATTCTTTTTTTCACATTTAAAAAGGCAAATCTGGTGTCTAGCAAAATAGATAGCGGAGTGCTGCAGAACAGGCTGTATTTCCCAGATAACTTGTTGGATTCCTGAGATAAAATCCAGAAGCAAGAGTGAAATTGTTTATCCTTTCATTATTGGATCAATCATACAAAAAAATGAGTACAGATGTGGCAGAAGTTTAACATGACAGCTTATACGTTAAGAAAATGGTCGCTGCCAACCTTAATTTAATTTTTCTATTGATTTCAATGGCTTTTTTTTGCATTATATGGTGCGGCATGGACTTTCTATAAACACTACGGAAAAAGGCTGAGGCTCACTGTAGATACATCTGATTGATACATCTGATTGATACATCTGATTGATACATCTGATTGATACATCTGATTGATACATCTGATTGATACATCTGATTTGCCTCTTCAATCATACTGTATAATGATTGGAGAGAACCTATAATTCCTAATATTCGAGCACTTTATAATTCCTAATTGAAATCCCTTTTATTCTTAGAACTTTCTCACATTGGCGTTGTTTTCACATACGTGGTTCAGTGATTTCCACGTATACCTCACACTGTTTTCAATGGGTGTTTTCACATTGACTTGTTTTTTTACTGATCTCTTGTCTGTGGAAAAAATTATGAAACGTGCCCTATTTTATCACCAATGCAGATCACAGAAGCCAATAGAAGTCTATGGGGGTCATTTCCCAACGTGTTACCCGAATATTTCCGATTTGCGCCGATTTTTCCCTGAATTGCCCTGGGATTTTGGCGCACGCGATCGGATTGTGGCGCATCGGCGCTGGCATGCACGCAACGGAAATAGGGGGGGCGTGGTTGAACGAAAACCCGATGAATTCAGAAAAACCGGCGCATTTAAAAAAAAATTGGTCGTGGAAGAGGTCAGTGAACCGTGACGCAACTCGGCAGACCTCAGCGCAGCAGCGACACCTGGTGGACATCGGGCACAGGACCTTCATGTATCGCCGGAAGACCCGAACGCTCGTCAGAGAAGCCGCCGCTGGAACGCGAATGGACCGGGTAAGTAAATGTGCCCCTATGTCTTCTCCTCAATAAACTGTTCTAACATCAGCTTTCTTTCACTGATGAGATTCCAGGAGTTATGTGTTCAAAGCAATGTTAAACCTTCAGAGACAACACATAAGAAAAACGGAGACACAACGAAGACAAAATACAACAGAAGCGCAACAGAAGCGCTAATGCTTTTCTCTTATACTTTTATCACACTTTTATACTTTACTCTTTCCTCACACCTCTTTTTCTGATTTGTTCACCTGTCTGTCAAAGTTTGCATGGCCGGGTTTTCCAGTGTTGCGCTAGATGTATACAGTATTTGAAATCCAGATGTTTATCTTTTTAAAAGTCTAAATTTTTGTTCAAATGGCTGTAAAAAGTTGCAATTTTTAAAGCTAAAAACTCTACTCCCCTTCTGAAGGTAAAAGGTTAGAATAAGCTTCATATCTTGTGTAACTTAAAAAAAAACCCAGCAGACCTATATGTCAGATTTAACACTGGGATAAATCAAATAAGCTAAAAAAAATGCAAATTTACAGACAAAAGATTTATGACTCTTATAAGATATTAAAGCATAATACAGATTGTATTTGAATAAACAATTGTAGAGCTGAGCAAAGAGAGATGAAGTGGAACCAAAGTTTTGCCTAGAATAGTGTCTAACAAGAGGCAGATAAAAGACCATTAGAGAAGGTTCCAGGGTCCAACTCTCTGAATTGATTCTTTCTGAAACTTCCTTTCTCTTTTGTTTTTGCTGGATCAATGTTTTGTGGATGAATTTTCCTGACTGGGAATCACATCCGAGTGTGATTTTCTACTGGAGGTTATTTCATTGACAGGTCAGCAGCTTCCATTAACAGGGAGTGTGTCTCAGTTAAATGGAAGTCCTATTCATTTATGATCTATTATGTTATGATACTAACCTTTTTAACTGTACTGTGATAATTCTTCGTCCTCATAATTTTGTACCTCACCTCCATTTTGGTTTATTACACTTTAATTTGTTGTCTGTCTTGTATTTATTTGTTTTTTCTTTCTGTACTGTACAGCATTGCGCAACTTCTATGTGATGATCTCCAGGTTACAAACATACAGGTGGCACATACAGGATTGCATGGATATATATATATATATACAAAGGAATCTGTGTTTCAAATTATTAAATTCTCTTTCGTTTGTACATTGATTCTCGTCATCTTCTTAAAAATCCATATTTTTTCTCAAATTATATGATTGAGAAAAATCTGCATAATCTATCCATTATAATTCTGTGCTGTTTCTCGTTAATTGCTCTGCATTGATTTTTACACATTTTCATCCCTTTGCAATTACTTATGACTAGATGAAGTAATTAGTTGCATTAAATACTATGAAGATATATGCTTTTTTGTATTGTTGCATCAGACAGGTCATTTGTAAAGCTACCACCCTCATTATTAGATTGTTTTTAATCTCTTTTTACAGCAGTCTGGAGATATTCTCTTATTGGTTGCAGAAGATACAAATTATTTTTAATGATGATCATTCTTATTATAAAATCATAGTGCATGCCAGGTTATATTGTGGCTCCAATAAAGTCATGTCTTACTGTAAACTTATAGCAATACAATGTATCAGTTGTATATATTACTATGAATTGTATTTAATTTCTATAATTTATTTCTTCACATTGTGATAGGTCAGAATAAAATTTGCTTCATTCCTGGAATGGTGGGACCAATTCTAGAAATGACACTCATACCTGAAGATGAGCTGCGTAAAGCCACTATCCCAATCTTCTTTGATATGATGTTATGCGAATATCAACATCATGGAGATTTCAGAAAGGTAACATGAGAAAGGCATAATAAAATATTCAAGAGAGATGTCATGCAAAACTAAGGTTTAACCAGATTACCGGTGACTTGTTTAGCAGCTTATCTTGTAATGGCCACTCGGTCAGTAATGTAACAGCGTACACTTGGCTAAAACTCATTAGCTCAAACCTTGTAGTTCCTGTACATCTGTTCCCTTCCTATCTTGTAAAGCTATTATTTTGTGTTATAAAATGTGTTTTGTGTTCTTGGCTTCTACTTTATCTCTTGGGGAGAATCCATAGATCCTCCTAATGCAGGAGGAAGCATACCAAAAGCAATCATTTACTATCAGCGGCGTGGTCGAGCAGGCATATACTGCCGTATATACAGTAATAAATGTAGCCAGTAGCTGGAAGGGGGGAAAATCTATAACCTTTTCCATATTAACACAGAACAGATGCGGTTATTTGAAATGTTACAGAATCTGTGAACAAATATTTTATATGTACATGGCCAAAATATTAGTTAAAAGTGACAGATGACAATTGGAAATGGAACTTATTAAAGATGTGGCACTATGAGGTTCTACAGTGAATCTGTCACCATGAAAATGCAACATTTGGTGGCCACAGTCACCTGTCCATCTGAAAACTTCATTGCCGTAAGCCAGGCTATAGAGATTAATGTTGAACTGGGAAGTTACAGAGGCACCAGTGCATTTTAGTTATTAGTATTATATATATCATTATGAGCATGAGGTCAACAATTGGTAATGGACAGGAAAACCTCTGCTGTGCACTCAATTCTTTAAGTATAAAGCAGTTTATAAATAAATCCTGCAAAGCAGTATATGCATTGTCCTGTCAGACTGTACCTGATCACAAAGTTACAGCGTAACTAAATCTTTGTAGCATTTTTATTGCAGAAATGAATAGTGCAGATGATAATAGCAAATTTTGTAACATGACTTTTTTTCTGCTCCTCTTTCTCCGGTAGTGAGCAGTGTATCTGAACTCCCATATGTAGCACAAAGATGAAAACTCTTTCCATAGCTAGTGAATATTTCCCTTGATAATTCACCTCTGCAAAGACATTAGATTTTTCAGGGACTGTCTGTAAATAGTTAAATCATTTTTGATATGTTTTAAAGGTCCATAGATATTAAGAATAACACCTAGTTATAAAGTAAACAGGCTAGTATGGATTTAGACTATGAAACCTGAGCAACAGGGAGTTGCCACTCCATCTATGATGAATCAATAAATATGATTTATGGTACAAACAGTGGATACTGAAAGTATTCAGACAACTTTAAAGTGTCATTGCAGCCAATTACAAAAAGTTCACAAAAAGTTCTTTTTTTTTTGCTCTGTAATTTAATCTTCACCCCATATTGACAGAAAAAAACCTGAGGTAGATATTTTTTCAAATCACATGGTCACAGCCTACAGTACATGTCAGAGCCTATTAGAATCATGAGGTCTAAGGAACTGCCCAAGGAGCTTGAAGAAAGAATTGTGGCAAAGCACAGAGCTGGGCAAGGTTACAAAAGAATTTCTTAAGAGCACAGCAGCCTACATATGAAACCTTCTCTCTCGACCTGGTCATCCAGTCAAACTAAGCAATCGTGGGAGAAGGGCCTTGGCGAGAAAGGAAAAGAAGAACCTCAAGATCACTGTGGCTGAGATGCAGTAGGGAGATGGGAGAAAGTTCCACCCAAGCCTGGTTGCAATTAAAGGAAATATGAATGCAGCCAAGTAGAGAGATATCCTGGATCCTTCCATAGTGCTCTAGACCTCAGTCTGGGCCAAAGTTTCACCTTCCAACAAGACAATGACCCTAAGTAAACAGCTAAAATAACAAAGCAGTGGCTTCAGAACAACTCTTTCGCCATTCTTGACTGGCCCAGACAGAGACCGGACCTAAACCCTATTGAGCATCTCTGGAGAGGCTCAAAAATGGCTGTCCGCCAATGTTCCCCGTCCAACCTGAGGGAACTGGAGAGGATCTGCAAGGAAGAATGACAGAACATTCCCAAATCCAAGTGTGAAAAACTTCCCAAGAAGAATCTTGGCTGTACTAGCTCAAACAGTGCTTCTACCTAATACTGAGCAATGGGTCTCAATACTTATGACCATGTGATATTTTAGATTTTTGTAATAAACTAGCAAAAATATCTACATTTTTTTTCCTGAGTGTACATTAATGAGCAAAAAAAACTTTTTTGATCTTACCAATTGGCTGAAATGAAACAGAGACTGAAACATTTAAAGGAGTCTGAATACTTTCCATACCCACTGTATTGTATGTATGCTATATACACCATTGTCTTCAATGATATAGAGGTCAGCGATAACAAATCTGAACTGTGAAATGCATTGTGACAAGTCAAAGGAGAAATCTAAATATAAAGTTATTTTAATACTCGAGCAGTACATTCTGCCTATAACTGCTATATTTGCAGTCATTTATCTTTATAGCAATGGAAGTACTTACTATTCATTGTACCAAAGAGGAAATGTCTTGAGTTTCAAAATGAAGGTTATCTGTATAGTGACCCTTACTTACCCGACATAGTGACCTGTACTTCACTGAGAGGCACAGAAGACTTTATAGATACAAATAAATAAATGAAATTGTAATGCAAAGCCATGTCAGTAGCCGAAATAGAGATTATCTTAATTGCAAAACTACACTCCATAGAAGAAAAAGAGTAAGGGCTGCAACAGGGTATACTTTTACAGGAAGTTTTGTAAATGTACTATACGTAGAACTATAGTAAGACACTATATTGAGACACCAACAAATGTCCTGCAAGCCACTTAAGGATAGAAAGCACTTTGCTTGTAGCTAATATTATCATATAGTGCTGACAGACTACAAAAGGCCCAATTGATAAAGTGGCCTATAATGAGTTCCATATTATATACAATTTATAATACCACTCTACATAAAAAGTATAAAGTGGTTAAGTGCAGCATAATTGTGTTGAGTGCAAAATATTATACCAAAAACATTGGCTATTAGAAGCAGTATGCACAAAAATCCCATTTTACTGTCATATACAAGCTACACGCTGATATAAAATTTGCTAAGCAAATTTTGAATGTACTTTAGTCTCAAAAGTTTATTGTGGAACTATAGTAATAAATTCAATAAAGAAGTGTAAGCGGTATAACACATTACAGAATATCATGGATATTATACACCAACAAAAAATGCTAGCAGGGTCTAATGACATCAGCCATCTAAAATTTATGCAAAGCATCACAACTGCTTCATCGTGTTTATTTAAAAAAAAAAGACCTCTAAAAAAAAAGACCTCAATGTATGTAACTGTTTAAGCAAACATTGCTAACTTGGTCACAAAAGGTATAACAGGTGGCATATTATATTTATTTTGTGGTGGCTATATGAGAAGGCAACATCAGTTTGTTGCAATTTCCAATTCATTTGGAGAATTAAGACACAAAAAGATACAAAAGACAGGAAAATAGGAAGGAGATATTTCACTTTTGAATAACTCTCCTTTTTGACTAAAAGAAAGTACACCATCCCTGGATAATATAAGTCCTTTGGAACCAATTCCAGTTATGGATACTTGCAAATATTAGACTGTGTGAGTGCATGTCTTATGCTGTAATTTACTTGTGTGATTTCTTTATTTCTAAGGAATATGCTGCTACTTTTTCATATATGTGTGTGTGTATATATATATATATATATATATATATATATATATATATATATATATATATATATATATTTTTTTTTTACATATATACTTTACATATGTGGTAGATATTTTTACTATAACTTGTCACCTCTAATTGTATCCCCCCTAAATTATATCACCAATTTTGTACTTGGTTTAGTTTGAGAATGAGATAATACTGAAACTGGACCATGAAGTTGAAGGAGGCAGAGGTGACTGGCAGTACATGCAACTTTTTGAAACAATGTAAGTATGACCAAATGTGACTAATGTATTTGGATCAGTAATGGGAACCCTCTTGCCAGTATGTATGGCAGTAGTCAGTAAATAGAGGAAACCATAGAAGCTGCAGCATCAGCTCACTGTTGGAAAGAAGAGGCTATGAAAGGATATGGTTGGGCTTGGAGGCTAACAGGTCTCTATAGTAGCCTGTGGCACATTTGTACAGGGTTGTAATAAAAGTACAATCTGCGTGTAGATGGTGAACAAAATAAACTGTGGTCACTGTGTGTGTTCGCAGATCAAATAATCCTCACTACTGGTCAACCAACTGGATCATCTCGAGTCTGTTAGACTTGTGCAGGTGCCCTCATGTAACCACCTTCTTCAACACTTCCTGACAGCTAGGTCAGAATATCCTAGGGAAAGGCAAATCAAATAAAAAAAAGTCCAATTGACGTGACTCATCTCATTTTCATATTTTTAAAAACTTTTTTTTTTTGCTGTTATTTCAAACTATAGGGGAATTGAATCCTTACCAAACTAAAACACAACTGTATTGCAGTATATTGTGAATTCAATGCTCGGCTACTACTCCAGCAGACTGATAGATAGTGCTGAATGACAGCAACTAATTGGTGCAATGTTGTATAGGCGCCAAAGCTGCCACGACACCCGCTCTGTATAGAAAGAGCTCAGTTAGTCCTGACACCTGTTCACCAGTAGTTGGAGTAAGTTTATATTGGCCGCTCGTAAAGGAGTTCTTATATCGCAATGTCATTTCTATCTGGGTGTGTGTGTTTTTTGTCAGTTCTGTAGCTTTAATTTAACGGCCTGTGAGCTCCCACTACTTGTGATTACAGAGAACTCCTCTTACATTTTCAGCTGCTTTGAAATGAGGCGAATTGGCTGTTTAGGTTTACTACGACTGTCTTCTAATAACATTATCTTGATCGAGAGGGAGCAGAATTGCAGATCTTGGGAAAGATGAGAAGAATAATTGCTATTATAGTGTGATACAAATGTCTTAGCATCTGCCGTATATTACTTTCCCTTTTCTCTTACCCTTTAAAGTGATGGCTTAGCACATTTTAATATTTGTATTTGGCTCTTATAAAAGTAGAAGTCTTTTATTTTTCACTTCATGAGGTGTCAGCATTTTGAAATGAGGTCATAATATTAAAAAAAGAAATAAAAATCCCCATACCTTCTACTGTTGGAAAACATGGCCCATAAAGGAGAATGCAGAGGGGCTTGGTTTATAGCCCTGCTGGTATTATACACTTGATCAATATTTGCATTGTAAACACAAAACTTTGAATGTGTTTCATAAAATGTGCTCAAGCTATGGAAAGCAGGAGCAGAACGAAGCAGAACAGAGCCAGGAGAAGGAGGGAGTTTTATGAATCCATGAATCAGAGGAGGTGATTTCTGTGGTGGAATCAACTACTCAGTCTAAGGAATATCTGTCTTCTGCATAAAACAATGATGATATAATGAATTACATAAAAATAATTTTATAATTATATTGACAACTTTGTGTATCATAAAATAACTTACTTTTTGCTTCATCATACAATAGTTTAGTACAATACGTGAGATTACTAGACCCTATTAATACGCCCTGGTAAAGTCATTTGAACAGTTTAAAACATTTAAAGGAGTATTTTTTTAACTCCCAAACAGTATATGACAAAGACTTGACAGATGTAAGACTTATCTCTAGTACCAGGAAGGTAGCTGAAAAGGGTGTTATACCAAAGCCTTTTCCAATTCAAAGCATGGCTTCCATAGAAGTGTATATAAGGCTTAAATAACTCCATTTGATTGGACTCTTGCCACTTTTACATCTATTCCTTTTTCTCGAGAGGCGCAAATCTAAAAGTTTATTCACTGTTACAATCAGTTCTTTTAGCTGTTGATGGGGCCAAGGTGGATGCCAGGAATTCAAAAATAAAACCAATGATGTTATCATTCAGCCAGTGAGGGCTGTCTAGAAGGGCAACATCTGAATACCACAGAAGACAATCTCCATAACTTAGTACCACTTGGTCCATTAGTAACGCAGGGCTAGGGTCAGTGGCATATTACACTGCAGAGACTGCTCCAGCAGCGACAGAGTTTTTGTACAGAGTTACACTTAGAAATACTGTATAGCTGTGATGGGTCATGAAGTAAGGGCTTATCTTATGGAGAATTAAGACAGACATACAGCCTTTGATGCTCTACTAGGTGATTCTGGGAAATAAACAAATATGTTTTAGACGATGGGATAAGGAAAACATTGCCTCTTAGATACCTTGTAAGGCAGTCGCTTACCATCAAGCATGCCTTTCAAGAAGCCTAATGACATAATGTTGTATTAAAGAAAAACTGGTAAATCTATTTCAGAAGTAAAAAATTTCTAATTTACAGGCATGGGGAGAGTAACATAATATATAGATAACATAGGTTTGGCTTTAATCCCGCATCATGTCATTAGGCTTCTTGAAAGTCTGCCTAAAAGGGGGCTGCCTTATAAGGTAGCTAAAAGAGGGAGTTTTTTCCTTATCCCATCTTGGAAAATGTATTTGCATATTTCCTATGGAGCTGTGATTTTCAACCTTTTTTGAGCCGCGACACACTTTTTATACTTAGAAAATCCTGGGGCACACCACCAAACAAAATAGCACAAAATGACACTAAAACAGTCATATTATACATATAGTTAATAATATAGATTCTAAATTTATTTTACTCACTCCATAAACACAAAAGGGATATCCTGGCAGGAATGGTGAAAAGACACACACAAAGCTCTTGCTCATAAGTTCTCAGTTTCTCCCTGTTTTTAGTATATGGTGCTGATTATTATGTGGCTCATATACTGCAAAATAAAGGGGTACAATGAGAAGTACTATGGCCATGAGGACAGAGTACAAGTGCCAGCTTGTATACTCAGCATATGAGCTGGTACTTGTAGTACTCCAGCCTCATGACTATAGTATTTCTCATGTTACATTTCTCATTTTTATATGCAGTATACTGCTGGAGTACTAAAAGTACCAGCTCATATACTGAGTATTCTGCCAACAGTTCATATACTCAGGCAAAAGCTCATATAGTCAGCATTATTGGTGGGCATTACCTTGGCGGTGGGCAAATGCGAGGGCCTCGGAGACGTCATTTTGTTGCGCGAGGTTCAAAGCTTGCGCATGTGTTATTGTACACGTCTCCTACATTGTAAGAAGCCGTGACTGCGCATCGCGAAACAAAACACAGGGGGCACCATAGTTTGGGGAACTTTCCCCGCGGCACACCAGACCATGTGTCGCGGCACACTGGTTGAAAATCACTGCTATAGAGCTGTTTTGACTTTTAAAGGCGTTTTCCCATAAATCAGCTGAGACCCTATTCACAGTGATCACAGTGATGAGACACCCACAGATCACAAAAACGAGGGGTCCGATGGGGTCCCAGGTACCTTAGTCAAACCCCTCATTGCTCCATCAGACTAATGGAGCATGACAATCTGCTCCATACATCTTAATGGAGCAGACGGAAATTGCTGAGCGCCGCACTCGGCAATCTCTGTCAGCTCCATAGAAATGAATGGAACAAAATGGTCATTTAAAGCCATCTGCTCCATTACTCCCCCTGGGCGACAAAGGGTCCAGCTGAGGTACCAGGGACCCTATTGGACCCCTTGTTTTCATCACTGAGACCCCCACCGTTCTGTAAGTTAGGCTCTATCCTGTGGATAGGGCCCAACGTTATTGGTGGGAAAACTCCTTTAAGGGGATGTAAATAATACAGCACCTGGATCATTTGCTGCATTATTTGTTTGAGCGTCTTTGATTCTTACTATATGTAATATATTTTCTGTGATGCCCGGACTATTGCAACATTAGTAGTAGTAGTAGTAGTAGTATGTAATAAATAACATATTTTGTTAAAGTAGAAAAATAGTTTTGTAGAATTTAATAGGTTAAAGTAACATGACAATGGGAAAATCCAATTCAGTCTCTTCAGTAAAATAACATACTGGTATGCATGTCTATGGGAGCAAACTGATAACGGAAGGTCATATGTAACTGACATCTGTGCTGTACTATGCAATGAAATAGAATAAGGTTTTAGAAGCAAAGGATGTTTAATACACGGCACAACAAAAAACTTGCCTGTGATCCATGAACCCTGTATTGCCTCAGCTAACAAAATCTGTTCATTCTCTTGCCTGGGATCTTTTGTCATGTTCCTTCAGATTGCTGGATTATGCTGCAAACCATCCTTACATCTATAAGGTGGTGGAAAGCTTTGTGGCTCTGATAAAAGGCCTGCTGGAGAGGTTATTGGATTACAGAGCGGTAGTGACTGATGAGAGCAAAGACAACCGGATGAGCTGCACAGTCAACTTATTGGTGAGTGGTATTATTCTTCATGCAAGCCTGAAAGATTAACAAGCTCTCATGAATAAACATATAGCATTCAAAGAGTATAGTAAGTGAAGAAGCAACTGCGAAATGTGTTTCCAAGCCTGAAAGAGACAGCGGAGATCAGGGCAGAACATATAATTAAGGATTACCGCTGTGCTCAAAGAGGCTGCTCCATCATAAATACACATGTTGCTCCTTGATACTCCGTACCACTGCAGTAGCTAAACTTAACAGAGAGCGCATAAAGAGAATATTGAAAAGGAAATGTGACATCAGATTATTCTTTTTCCAACTGTATTAATCATTGGAACTCTGTGATTGAATCAACCTCTAAATGTCAGAGGAATTCATTATGTTGCCTAAATTATACTAACCAATTAATGGATATAGTTTGTCCATTTGCCCAACAGAAGAGGTATATTTGGATTATCAAAATTGTTTATAATTTTGCCCAGGGCTCCTGTTTTTTCTCTTTACTATAGCCTGCCAACAATAGTGGCATAACTATACAGGTGGTTGTGGTAAGCGAGGGAGTCTCATAATGCCAACTGTACAACACTTTGATCTACTTTAACTTAAAGGGGTATTCTCTTCTGGGGACTCACATTCAGTTTCATTAATCTGCCATATGTAAACATTTCTTCATTTAGATGTTATTAAAAAAAATGTTCCTGTGTGAAGATAATTTCTCATAAATGTAGCCTTGTTGTCCCTTAGAAACGAGATAGCTTCCTCGGATACGGCCACATCTGCTGGAGTGAGTGCACAAAGAAACGAAAGGTTATTATATATAAAATGGGAGTTACTACATGTCACACAGCCGTCCTGTGGTAATGATTGCTGCATCCCGGTGGTCCGGCAGGACTCTATAGCGCAACTCTGGGCACCGCTGCCAGAGTGTGACGTGGTCGTATCCGAGGAAGCTATCTCGTTTCTAAGGGACAATATGACTACATTTATGAGAAATTATCTTCACACAGGAACTTTTTTTTTTATTAACATCCAATTGAAGAAATGTTTACATATGGCTAATGAATTTAATTAAAGGGAACCTACCACCACAAATCTACCTATAAATGGTAGATAGGGTGGTAGGTGGATCAATGAGATGTGAGGATAGCCCTTTTAAGGGCTAATCCTCACATCCCCGCAATTTTTTGGTAACTTTTATCAATCGTTTATGCTAATTTTCTAATGCGGCTACTGGGGCGTGGAGTAGCCGCATCTGAGGTTACACGAGTCGGCTACTCCACGCCCCGGTAGCCTATTTTCTCCTCCTACTCACCATCTTCGGCGCGCAGCTGCTCATAGCTGCGCGCCCTCGTCCGACGATCCGGCAGTCTGCGGCCTGCTGTTCTGCACATGCGCAGACTGCAGGATCAACGGACGAGGGCGCGCAGCTATGAGCAGCTGCGCGCCGAAGATGGTGAGTAGGAGGAGAAAAGAGGCTACCGGGGTGTGGAGTAGCCGCCTCGTGTAACCTCAGATGCGGCTACTCCACGCCCCAGTAGCCGCATAAGAAAATTTGCATAAACGATTGATAAAAGTTACCAAAAAATTGCGGGGACGTGGGGATTAGCCCTTAAAAGGGCTATCCTCACGTCCCATTGATCCACCTACCACCCGATCTACCTTTATAGGTAGATTAGTGGTGGTAGGTTCCCTTTAAATGTAAATGCCCTGATGGGAATACCCCTTTAAGCATCTTAAATTCTTGTGCCTACTTAGATTTATGATAGCAATTTGACAGAATTAGAGGGATCATTAACCTTTTAACAATAGCATTTTCAGTAGGTCAGTATAAAGTCAAGGGACTGAGACCAGTAGTGGATTATAATATACGTTGTTTAGGCAGTAGCCCAGTGCCCAAGCCTTCTGGGTGCCCTTGCCCACCCAAAGCTCCCACCAGATTTTTTACTGAGAAAGACCTTCATCCATGAAATCCTTGTATATCTGCTCCTTCTCACAATACACGTGTATAAATGAGCCATTTTAGGACCTTTGAAGGACCTCCAAAGGTCTTGAAACAACAGATTGAAAGCAGAAAGAAGGGATGCATCCTCCATTCCCCAAGATGCTTGATTCTAGTACCGCATGTAGGAAACATAGGGCCCCATGGCCCATGGCAATCTCATCCCCCACCCCCCTGACTGAGACTTCAGATAAATATGCAGATGCAGGGATTACAGTATTCTCCTTAGACATAATAATCAAAGAAGACTCCACCATGTAACCAGAGAGTAATAACTTCCCAAAGTACAACTTCTCAAATCTACCATGAAGCCTTTCCTCTGTATCTGAACTGCTTTGTTAGAAAACACTTCATATGTTTTCATAATAAATATACATTTTTACGAGAGACCAGGGGTAAAGGTCTGACAATGAACATGTGCTAGTGTTACACATTTTCATACAATTATTGATATCCCCATAAAAAGGAGTTAAAGGAATCTTGTAATCAGCAATTGGCCTAAATCACTACCACAATATTGTCAAGCAGTGAAGCTCCTTCTAGTTTTTGTTTCTTTCAAAGTCCTGTATGGTGGCATCATCCTGAAAATCAACTTTGAAGTGAGATGTAAATTAGTTGTGTAAAGTGAAGGAGGAGGAGAGTTTAACACTGAAGTCAAGGTGGGGAATCTCTGAACACCTCCTTCTCTGTGATTGAGGTCATGCATTGGACTTCAGGAGATCTGGTTAGTGATGTCCCTCGATGTCCATAAATTACAGTGAAGGGGGCTTTTGTGGAAGAAAGAGCTAGATTTCAGGGTTAAAATCTCCGCCTCCTTGACTTTATACAACCAAATTACATCTCACTTCAAATTAGATTTTCTGGATAATGCTATCACACTTGGTTATGACAGAAACATGATCTGGATGGTGTTCAGCTGCTTGACAACATACTTGGTCAATTTCTGCTGACAGATTCCCTTTAAAAAAAGAAAATGGGGGCGCCACAAGGCATGGCCATAAATAACAATGTAAATACTAATGAGACCTGACTAGTGTAAATACTTATTAAATTAATCTAGTTGTATGATATCAATCTAGATGTAATGTTTCTTTTTCTATAGAACTTTTACAAAGATATTAATCGCGAAGCAATGTACATCAGGTAAGAAAATAATGTCCTTAAGTTTCATAATTTTCTTGAACATAAACCATTGAATCACTTGAAGTTATTGAACTGGAAGATTTCAATACACCTTTCACTGCTTACAAAAATTTATATCCTTTTTTACAGATATTTATATTATCCTTCTTTATTTTCTATAAAATCTCTCCCTTTCTCCACTCAACCTTCCTGCACAGCTTTTTGTATTTAGATATTCTACAAATACTGCAAGAACAGCGCCACCCACTGATCTGATATTAATGATCTACCGTATAGATGGATCCTCAATATCTTAAAGTTGGGAAACACCATAAATAATTCCTATTTATTCTTCTAGATACCTGTACAAACTGAGAGACTTTCACTTGGACTGCGAGAACTACACTGAGGCTGCCCATACTCTCCTGCTCCACACACGGCTTCTAAAGGTGAAAACATGCAGTGAGCGGGCACCATGAGTACTTGACTTAAAAACTCCTACCATTGGGCCCTTGTGTCACCAGACACAATTTCTTGTTTAATGCACTAAGTATCATAGGCAATACTATTATTAGTATGTGTAGTTACAAAAGCAGACACTTGCTAATTTTTGTGAGTTAGATTGAAATACCAAAATTATAATATCTTGCGTATAAAATATATGTAATCAGAAGGTTCAATCACGCATGTGTTTGTATCATAAGTCCTTGCAGCCTCCAAGGTCTACAAGGTTTTACAAGTCTACAGGCACATACTGTTCCACGGTAGGCTATCGATTTCCGATGATGCACATAGGAGGTTTTTTATTGCATATAAATCCTGCTGGAAAAAAATATTAAATGCCATACTCAGGCACTGTGTGGAGAAGTAGCAATGCCTTTTCCTTCTATGATTAGACAAACCTACACAAAAATGGACCTTATTTAGTAAAACATAGCAATCTTTATTTGACAAAAAACATACATACAAAAACCTGAGAATTAAGGTACAAGAGAATCTAGGAAATAGCAACTTTGGGCAAAAAAGGTAATTCATAAATACTAATGTAGAAACCACACAATTAAAGAAAACCTACCATTAGAAGACTACCTATTATGTTAGATCTGATGGTAGGTTCCCAGTGGTCTTCTAAACCCTAATTTATCTCTAAGACTAGAATACGTTCTACACTCAACTTCAATTTATCTGACTAATATGCTAATTTCTGGCAGAGGCTACAGGGGCATGGAGTAGCCTCTCAGAGCAGCGGGAGCAAAGGCTATTCCACACCCAAGTGGCCTCTGCAATCCCAACTACCTGTGTGACATTGTCACGCTGCTACCCTGTTTCCATGTTCTTGGCTCCTTCGTAGCCCTGTGCATGCCCAGTAACTCTGGCTTTGGATTTGATAGGGCGTCGCTATGCATGTGCCCTCTCCCTAGACATAAGTCCAAGTAGAGCGCGCAGACATAGCGCCGCCCATAAGAGCCAAGGACGAAAAAGCAGAGAAGCAGCGGGATGAGCAGGTGGGTTGAACAGAGGCTACCGGAGACTGAAACCCTTACATATGTTTTGGAACAGTTTCTTCTTGGGTCATGCATCATACACGTGGGTGCATCATGGCTCCTTGTAGCCTCCAAGGTCTACAAGTTTTACAAGTTCCTCTGTAAATTATTGATTTTCTACAAAGCAAATTGTAAGGGTTATTTACTGGAAAAAAAAATGAAATGCCGCTGTGTTGGGGAGGCAGCAATGCTTTTCCTTTTATGATTAATCATAAAAAAGAAAAGCGTGCACTGCCAATCTTTCACTTTGTAGATGAACTAAAAGTGAACCTGACATATTGTAAATGTAAATATCTGCCTGAAGTAGGAACACTTAAAGGGGTTGTGTCACCATTGCACATTGCTGTAATTGGGTCCAATGCATTGTGACTTTCACCATTTACACTTATTACAAAATCTGCAGGCTTACTGAGATAACTCCTTTTGTTCTGGTTGCTGGCGCCCCCCGGTGGTAGCTGTGTCCCGTCCTGAGCAACAGCTGATCTGGCCGAGTCTGCGCTCAGGGAGTCAGTCAGCTGTTCTCCACTACAGATCAATCCACGGGCTCACAGCTCCTCTGCACGCTGAGAGATCACCTGACACACTGCAGCCAATAGGAAGTGAGAGAGGAGGAGGGGCAGAGATTGTGCTGTGATGGCCACTGCTCACCAGCTACACAGGAGCCTACAGCAGCAGATACAAGGTAACTGCAGCCAGACATGTCTGCTCAGAGGAGTCCTCCCCTAACATGGATCATAGCAATGTATCAGCCCTTTCCTCCCTCCACCATTAGTCAGGTCACACAGGAGGCTGCAGAGATAACACAAGTAACAGGCTGAGCTCTGACCTCTCCTGATGCAGTCCTCCTCCTGTACTCTCCTCCATGCACTGTCCCTCCATGTTACCCTGCTCTCCTGCAAAGGGGCCCCTGTGCCTGACTAGCAGGGAAGTCGCTAAACATCAGCAACATGTGAGAAGCTGTCACCTATCTATCTCCTATCTCTCGATCTATCTATCTCCTATCTATCTATCTCTCTATCTCCTATCTATCTATCTATCTATCACATATCTATCACATATCCATCTATCTATCTATCTATCTCTCTATCACATATCCATCTATCTATCTATCTATCTATCTATCTATCTATCACATATCCATCTATCTATCTATCACATATCTATCTATCTCCTATCTATCTATCTATCTATCTATCACATATCTATCTCTCTATCTCCTATCTCTCTATCACATATCCATCTATCTATCTATCTATCTATCTATCTATCACATATCTATCACATATCCATCTATCTATCCATCTATCTATCTATCTATCTATCTATCTATCTATCCATCTATCTATCACATATCTATCACATATCCATCTATCTATCTATCTATCTATCTATCACATATCTATCACATATCCATCCATCTATCTATCTATCTATCTATCTATCTATCTATCTATCTATCTATCTATCTATCTATCACATATCTATCACATATCCATCTATCTATCTATCACATATCTATCACATATGCATCCATCTATCTATCTATCTATCTATCTATCTATCTATCTATCACATATCTATCACATATCCATCCATCTATCTATCACATATCCATCTATCTATCTATCTATCTATCTAGTGATTTGGTTGCAATTCCTTACAAAATACACAGAAAGAGATTCAATCAACATGCAAAAATACAAAAGTTTATTAGTAAAAGTCATAAAAACAACTATTGCACCTAATTTTGTACAATCAATGCATACAAGAAGAGCAAAACAATGTATTCTCACAGCATCATGGTCGGTCAGGCGGACAGTAAAGTGTAAATATGTCGGAGGTCTAGAAAAATGCAGGGACAGCAAACTCCATGCGTATCCTCTCTTCAAAGTGTCTTCCTCAGGGGTAAGTGGCACTTTGGAGTGACGATACACGTGGGGTTTGCCTCCCCTGCAACCACCTAGACTTCCGCCATGCATGTCAGCCTGACCGACCATGATGCTGTGAGAATACATAGTACATGTGTACTATGTGCAGTGTCCTGTGTAGTGTGCAGGGGGCGCCAGATTCAGGATTTCTGGCGCACGTTCTTCATGAATCTGGTGCCCCCTGCACTGCTTTGACAGACTGCACCAACTTTTTTTGGTGCACTTTTAACATGGGGCGTATGACACATTTCTATTGGACTTCTATTGGATCAGTAAATGCAGGGACTATTTGAGCACAGCAGGTGGAAGGAGACTCTGAAGGCTGAGCGCTCTGTAGCGCTGAGGTGAGGCCAGTGAGTTGCCTCTGTCAGTGCTGAGGTGAGGCCAGTGAGTTGCCTCTGTCAGTGCTGTGCATGTGCCTGGCTAGGCCCCTCCCACATCTGCTTCTGTGTGGAACAGAATAGAGGCTGAACAGGCATCATAATAACAAATAGAGAGGTATCTTTACTTCCAGGTAACAATTACAAATAGATTTTTGAAATATTTTAACCTCTTTGACAGTTTTTTGTAGTCAATTGTTTCGTGGCATAACCCCTTTAAAATATCACTTTTATTATAAATATTAAAATTGAGACCACTCTTCAGCCATAGACTGATAATTTCAGGCTTACAGTGTGTATATCAGAGGATGTAGGTAATAGCGCGGCTGCACCTCACATTATTTTCTTATGTGCAGCCGTCTAGACATTCTCGGCACTATCTGATAATGTGAGGTGCAGCCGCGCTATTACCTACATCCTCTTGTGTATACCTCTGATGACACGATACCCATATAGTGGGATCGTAGAAACGCGTCAGGTGTTAAACATGTTAGGTAGATTAGGATTCTGACCGATAAAAATATACAGTCAGCATTCAATACTCGGTGATGTGCTATAAGTGAAACAGAAGGTGACATGTAGCATCACTGTCACCTCATACTAGCACTTTAGTTCGTTGTGTGTGTGGATACCTAAGAAGAGCGTGATCTCACAAGCTACCTTCATTGTGATCTCGCTAGGTGCCACACACGACGAACCATTTAACACTATCACAACAGCACTTTATTCAGTGTGTAGACATCAAATTTCAGATAAAACAATTTTTGTTCTGATATACACACTGTAAGCCTGAAATTATCAGTCTATGGCTGAAGAGTGGTCTCAATTTTAATATTTATAATAAAAGTAATATTTTAAGTGTTCCTACTTCAGGCAGATATTTACTCTAATTCACGGGGACATAAAAATTGTTATTGTGAACTAATTTATTTTGCATATTGTAAATGTAGTCTGATCTGCAGTGCGCATGCTATAGAGCAGACGGAGGTTAGCAGATTTATACAGTTTTATGGGAAAAGATTTATTATAAATTGTGTTCTATCCATTTATAGTTCTCCTTTTCTTGCTGAGAAGTCATGGAAGGTGGCAGGGGTGTAACTACAGCGGTAGCAGCCATAGCAGCCGCTATGGGGCCCACAGTGTGAGGGGGCCCCAGCATCTGGGGTATTGGTTCTGTGTGGTGTGTATATAATGTATCTGTGTGTGTATGCTGTATATCTATATATGGTATTGTATGTTTGTGTGTATATGTTTTCTGTGTATACTTTATGTATTTGTATGCTGTATGTGTGTATATATGATGTGTAAATACTTCATGGATGTAAATTATACTGTATGTATATGTGGTGTGTGTATACTGTATGTATGTTTATGATGTATGTCTATACAGTGTATATACAAGTATATTAATATGTTTTTATATGAGTGTATAGTAGGTATATTTTTTAAGTGGGGAAGGGGGACCCAATTCAGAAATCTGCTATGGGGCCTAGCCTCTCCTAGTTATGCCCCTGGAAGGTGGTCCTATGTCAGTGGTGGCGAACCTATGGCACGGGTGCCAGAGGTGGCACTCAGAGCCCTTTCTGTGGGCACCCGGGCCATCGCCCCAGCACACCAGACAGAACTCTAAAAAATGCTGTTTTCAGACATATTTTGATACTTGCTTCTCTACTTCGAACTGTAGGAAGAGGGAGAATGAGTAGACAGGGCCAAATTATCTTTAGAGGATTCTCTGTGTACAGAGGGACACTGGAAAGAAGCTAAAATGATGAAAATTTTCCATCTTTCTACTGTGTTGATGTCCTCAGGAGGCCAATCTGATTGAAAGTCGTTGAAGAACAGGGAGCAATAAGTTACTGCTTTAATTTTTGGTTGGCACTTCGCGATAAATAAGGGGGGTTTGGGTTGCACTTTGGGCACTCAGTCGCTAAAAGGTTCGCCATCACTGTCCTATGTGAACACAGTCATAGAAAAGCTAGCCTTCTCTACTGCTCAGCTTATAAAGAGCAGAGATATACAATGAAAAAAGAGAGGTGATACGTTTCACATAAACTATGACTTGGTCTGCTCTATAACATGCTACCTGCAGATTGTTTTTTTATGGTGACATGTTTTTCTTTAAGGGGAGTCAACTCTGTTAAATGCAGCTTTACATCCTGGTCTGTGTTATATGATCACTGTAGTGTACAGTTTCCTCTTCACAATATCATTGATTTTGTGGACACAATTTGTATACCAAAGCATGAAGGGCAACAACAGAAGGTACATTGTACCAATATGCCCAATTGACTTGGTTCACTTGGATTTACACAAATGTTATTCTCTCAGGAGGAAATATACAATTTCTTTAATCAGTAATGCACATAATACACATATTACTTGTATTTGCTTTTTTAAGTGGACAGATGAGCAGTGTTCACCGCAGGTCATGCAGACAGAGTTCCAAAGTTCACAGACCCACCGCCAACTAAAGGAGACCTTGTATGGAGTTATCATCGGATATTTTGACCAAGGAAAAGTAAGTTATAGGGTGTAAGTGTTTGTTACTTAATGACCTAGATTTATTAAAGCTCCTGCGCCAGTTTTCTGTCGGACTTCGCATGTTCTTTTTAGTGCAAACTGCTTGCACATGTATTTTAAGAATTGTCCACGACACATGTGCACTATTCCCGACACAATGAAAGGGGCGTTCCGGTGTCGGACCGTGCACCACATTTATCATGCAGTGCCCGACAGAATTGTGTCGCACGCCCTATGTTAAAGGTGCACCTAAAAAATAATTAGTGCACTTTGTCGGAGCAGTGCAGGGAACTCCAGATCCGTGAAGAACGAGCGCCACGTTTCATGAATCTATTGCACCCTGCACTATACAGAGGAAAACTACAACAAGTGCAGTTTGCAGAGTTTTTGATAAATGTTGTCCACTGTGCTTACAGCTGAAATAACCGTAAAGTAATGCCTTCATACACAGACGATGCCTTTGTGGAAGGAATTTTTTCTGACTTTGAGGAAAGTTTTCTGTCATCCTCTTGGTCATAAAGTGGGTTGAGCAAGTGTTTTTCAGCATTTTCCATAACTAATGTTGCAGTTACTGCATCTTTTGTAGAAATCAAAGTAGCAACAGTTATCACCAAGTTTAGCTGGATCTGCCAGTGATCTGCAGATGAAAATCTTTAAAACATAAGTCAGATATTTTGAGACAGAATTTTGTGTCAGCAAATTGCTACATTTAACTTCCAAATGTTCCTCAAGAAGTTAGTTGTTTTTGTTGGATAACTGTTGTGTATTTGTGAGCACCAAGCTTTTCTGGGTCCTCACTGGTCTCTACTCACTAGACACATCTCAATTCAATGGAAAAATCGGTCCATTATCGAAATGCTCCCCTAGTACTTCTGTCTTTGGAACAATAAAAAGTAAAGATCATATAGCATCTTGTTTTAATTATCTTCCCTAACTTGCATAACACAGTCATAATAACAGACGTGTATGATTAAACCTTGCCATTTGTACTTATTAAATGTAACCATCTTCTTATTATGAATGTCAGCGTGATACCATTTTGGAAGCAGTATTTTGCTATCCAGTAATTTATTATCAGTATGCCCTTGCAGTTTGGAACTGGTTTTGAATTGTGTGTTTCAGAGCTAAAAGGACAGGTTTGTAATTTAACTTTGTGCCTCCTTCTTTTATTTTATTACTCTGCAAAATGAGACATTCAAGGGCAAATCAGTATGATATTTCAAAGGAGCACAATTTTCCATTTTATTATGTAATTACATTACAGATGTGGGAGGAAGCAATATCCCTGTGCAAACAATTGGCAGACCAATATGAGATGGAAATCTTTGACTATGAGCTACTGAGCCAGTGTTTGGTAAGAACTTTTCATTAAACTCCTCTTTGTAGTACTACACCATTTAAAAATGACTATATTTATTGCAGTACAAACCCTATGTATTTTCATTCACCCAATCTGTCATTTTCTTTATTTTTCCAAAAAGTCAGGTAATGTTCTTTTATTCTTGGGTTGTCAAAATTATATTTACGCTAAAGAAGATAATATTGTCTGAGTATGAGTGATGTCTTTAGTGTGACCTATACAGAGGAGAGAGGCAAAGTGACAAGAATTTTTGCATTGGAAGACGACTAGTCATTATTGAATGTTAAACACTTTTTTATATTGATATACCAAAAGTGATGTAAAAAGTAATTACTTAAGATATCTGTTAGGTTAAACTCTTCAATCTAAGTTTTCCAGGCTAAGAAGCACACCCAGTTGTTTTTTTGAGTGATGCAGTGTCAATCAGCTGCTTGGGAGGCATCCAGGCACTCCATTTTAACCCACGGGCTTCATTCAGTGCCTATTAGACAAGCCTGCTGGCTCTGGTTATCTGTATACTCAACTGTGCTCTGTGCTGTGTTTCTAACCTTTTTCTTTGTAATTTGACTATTCTATTGCTTTGTGATTTTGTACTTGTCTGCCATCTTGGTTATCTTGGTTTGCCTGGCCTTACTATTTGGATGTCCATTTCTCTTGTTTGTTTGTCTAACTGTTCTGTGCACAAAACCAGGGTAGCAACCATCACCTAGTTTTCGGCTAGTAATTAGGCAAGGTGAGAAGCAGACCAACATTTCTGACTTTTATCAAACATGATATAGGATGTTTGAATATACACTATATTTCACTTATCTGTTAGAAAGCAGGCATTCTGAAAATTAGAAAGTGAAAAATGTGCACAATAGAGTAATATAATCTGGGAAAGTCAGTTTAACAACACCAAGTGCTGCTTGCTTTGTCACAAGACACAGCAACAATTTAGGCATGAACATGAAGTTAACCAGATCCATGCTTTCTGTAGCATGTTGCCATTCAATCTATCCTTAGACCATGCAAAAAATGAGGAGGAACTGAAACGTTTTCAGAGGGTTTATTCTGAACATTAAAAAAATGTAAGGCATATTTCTTAAATATGCCACCACCATCCAGCTTGTAAGATGTCATCATTGTGACCATATAAATAAAGTAGGATGGCTCTGTATGTTTACCTAATGGTAACATAGGATCAGGGAGTAACAGTTCTCCTTACGGAGAGTTTGACAATTAAAGGGGTTTTGCCACGAAAGAAAATTCTCAAATCTCAATCCCTTAGTGATGTTTACACAATAAAGATCATTTTAACCACCTTACTTTCAGATTTTACTCAGTTTTATTGCTGTTTTAGCTCATATCACTCAGTGATGGTCAGTGTAAGTGTAAGATTCCTGAGTGAGTGTGGGTGGGTACTCTCTAAGTAGACACAATATGAGCCCTCTAGTTCAGTGGTGGCTAACCTATGGCACTGGTGCCAGAGGTGGCACTCAGAGCCCTTTTTGTGGGCACTCAGGCCATCACCAGAGATGACTCCAGGTATCTTCCTGCAGTCCCAAACAGTCCAGGACTTGCTATGCACAGAGCTATTTTAAAGTGACAGGGCTACCTGGGACTACTGGAGGAGTGGGAAGGTGTGGACAGATCTGGATTATCATTGTAGCTCCTGATCCGGCCCTGACAATTCTTCCTGTTTATGGGACCCTGGAAGGAAACTACAATGATCATCCAAATTTCTTCTATTTTCTGCTTTACTTGTATCCTCAGGGTGCTGATATGAATGAAAGCTGTGACAGAGGAGGGAGTATAAATAACAAATTAAATTCCTGTGTTGGCACTTTGCGATAAATAAGTGGGTCTTGGTTGTAGTTTGGGCACTCAGTCTTTAAAAGGTTCGCCATCACTGCTCTAGTTCTTTGTGCTGACAATGTAGTTAGATTATCAGGGTACAAGCTTTATATAGACTTTCATTTACCTTCTGAACATTGTACTTTCTGATACATAAAAAGAGAGATGAGATAGATCAGAGATGAGATGATGAGATGCCTATTACACACTTTCAGATCTGCTACATATAGGTTCTCTTACTATGAGATCTCCTGTGCCTCCCTCCCCTGATAAAGAACTTATCTGCTCGTAGCTTGAAAATTCTCTCTCCTCACGATGTGTTTACTGCCAGGAAGTGAAGGAGTGTCTGTGAGCTCCATACTGGACTGCAGGGGGCAGGGCTTAAGAAGTAGTATGTTACCAAATAATTAGACAACTTACTTAATAGAAAATGTATGATCAGAAATGAGTCAAATTAGTTTAACATTTTCATTGTATACAGTCTCCATGTAGGCAGCCATTGTCCTATAAGGATCAGTTATCGTATTTATATCACCCGTTTATTATAAATCTATACATTTACTGGTTCATATGGTCCATGTGGCTGCTGTAAAGCATACAGTATCTCTGAATGTCCTTATCAGCAGACTAGGCACTACTTCTGCTCCCATAATCATATTAAAAAATATCAATAAAAATATAGAAGCGAAAATAAAAAAAATGTAGAAAAATAATTAGTTTTAGTATCTGGACTGAATTTGTAAAAAAAAAATAGGTCCTTTATTCATTAAGTGCAGTTTTGCAAGGGCTACAAATATTCTTTCCTCCTCTAAAAATGTATATTTTGTAACTTTTAAGTAGTGCAAATATATCACCTTATAAATTAAAATAGTCAAATACAACTATGAATATCTTACTGTTTATCCATTTCTAACATTTTTAAATAATAATCTGTCGTTACAATACAACCTTTTCACAGTCTTATCACAAATATAAAATATTCCAACTTACTGTAATATTCTTTTTTTACATTTCATTATTGGCAGACACAGCAAGCAAAATTCTATGAAAACATAATGCAAATTCTTCGTCCGAAGCCTGATTACTTTGCAGTCGGATACTATGGGCAAGGATTCCCAACATTCCTCAGGGTAAATGTTTTATATCCACAATAACTAGTTTTATGGATGCCAATAAAGTGGTGAAATGAACAGACAGATGTAGATGTACACAAGAGTTTTGATTTACTGACAGTATATATAATGCCTGACAAATTAATGCAGTACTGCAGTATTTCTTCTTAAAGCAAGAACATGATTCAAGAACATTGTGCTGTCCAAATACAAGCCACATGGTCAAATAAGATCCTTAGAAGTTTTTAATCACAGTAAACCATATTAATTTTTATCTGATAAAAAATCTTGATAGTTCTTGGTAATATTATAAATTCATTTTCACTTATTTTTTTAAACATTAATATTAAATAATTAATAATATCATCATCAATTACTTAAGAATTGATAAGTTCAACGGCAAACCTATTAGGTATTGAAAACCCTAAAAAGATCGAGTTTGGAGCTGAAACATTGCCGGTACAGTATGTGTTTCCTTGTTCTATAGATTTGAAAATGAAGAAGCTGTATTTATACAAAACAGTTTAGGAAAACCGAATATTGACTTAATTAATTAGTTAATAAAATAAACCACTCTTTTTTAACCTCCAGCATTTTTTGCTCCCCTACCGTATTTTTCGGACTATAAGGTGCACAAAAAATCCTTTGATTTTCTCAGAAATCAAAGGTGCGCCTTATAGTCCAGTGCGCCTTATATATGAACCATACTTACAGACAACAGCTGCCTTGAACTGTGCACAGGTCTGCCACCTGCTGGTCATTCATCCTTATAATCAGGTGCACCTTATACTCTGGCGCACCTTATATATGAACCTAGACGTTTTAGCAGGCATTTATTGATGGTGTGCCTTATAATCCGGTGCGCCTTATAGTCCGAAAAATACGGTACTTTCCCAATCCATCATTTCTTTATTTTTCTGTGTAGGGAGCATTATGAGGGCTTGTTTGCTGTGTAACAAATTCTGCTTTCTAAATGCGGTATTGAATATTCCATATAATATTCCATTGTATTGGGAAGCAAGAAAAAAAATTCAAATGCAGTGAGCACTGTTTTTTTGGCATTCTCTGTCGGTACAATCACAAAGAAATTTTTAAAAAATTAAAACCTTTTGTACAAAAAATTTATTTGTTTCTCTATATTCTGACGCTAATAACTTTTTTCACACTTTGGTATAAAGAGCTGTGCAAGGTCTCATATTTTGTGGGAAATAATCACATTTGCAATTCTAACATTTGTATAGCCTTTTGATCACTTTTTGTCTTAATTTTTATGAACTGCAAAATGGAAAAAGTAGCGATTCAGACATCTATGCTATTTTCCATACCGGGTTCACTGACAGGAATACCATTCTTATATTTTGATAGATCTGGACTTTAGGGACTTTAGGGACAGACCTTTTAAAATGTTAGAATTTATTTTATATCAGGTATATTTTTGTATCAGGAAAGTGGTTGATACAAATACAATACAATACAGCTGTATTGCAGTACATGGTGTTTTTGCTGATGACCTCGAGAAATGACAAGGCATGGAATCTTGTACAGACTCCAGGCTGTCATGGAGACAGATCGTCACTCCCTAATGATGTAATGGGGAGTGACCATCCCTCCACTTGCCACCTAGGATTTAACCCCTTAACGCTCTGCGCCGTAGCTCTACGGCGCAGAGGTATAAGGGATGTATGAAGAGGGCTCACGGGCTGAGTCCTCTTCATACAGAGGTGGGGGTTTTTGCATTTTGCAGAAAACCCCCGCCGCTAATAACCGCGGTCGGTGCTTGCAACGATCGCGGCTATTAACCCTCTAAACTTTGCCGCCGGCGGCGTTTAGAAGACGGCGGCGCGCGGGCGCCGCCATCTTTTTTTCGATCGCCACGCCCCGAACGTCATCGGGGGCCGGCGATCGGTTACCATGGTAGCCTCGGGTCTTCTTTTGACACGAGGCTACATGGTTTATGCAGGTTCGTTACAATGAGCCAGTGGCTCATTGTAATGTATGACCTGCAAAAATGCCATATATTGCAATACTGTAGTATTGCAGTATATGGTAGGAGCGATCTGACCATCTAGGGTTAATGTACCCTAGATGGTCTAAAAAATAGTGAAAAAAAAAGACAAAAAAAAGTTTAAAAAATAAAAAAAATTTATAAAATATTAAAAGTTCAAATCACCCCCCTTTCCCTAGAACGGATATAAAACATAACAAACAGTAAAAATCACAGACATATTAGGTATCGCCGCGTCCCAAAATGCCCGATCTATCAAAATATAAAAACGGTTACGGCCGGCGGTGACCTCCGAGGCGGGAAATGGCGCCCAAATGTCCGAAATACGAATTTTACACCTTTTTACATAACATAAAAAAAAAATAAAAAATGATCAAAATGTCGCACAGACCTCAAAATGTTAGCAATGAAAACGTCGCCTCATTTCGCAAAAAATGACCCCTCACACATCTCCGTGCGCCAAAGTATGAAAAAGTTATTAGCGTCAGAAGATGGCAAAAATTTTTTTTTCTTTTTTGTACACATTCGTTTAATTTTTGAAAATGTATTAAAACACAATAAAACCTATATAAATTTGGTATCACCGCGATCGCACCGAACCAGAGAATAAAGTAGGCATGTTATTTGGAGCGAAGAGTGAAAGTCGTAAAAACTGAGCCCACAAGAACGTGACGCACGTGCGGTTTTTTTTCAATTTTTCCACATTTGGAATTTTTTTTCAGCTTCGCAGTACACGGCATGTTAAAATAAATAACATCACGGGAAAGTAAAATTTGTTACGCACAAAATAAGCCCTCACACAGGTCTGTACACGTAAAAATGAAAAAGTTATGGATTTTTGAAGTTGGAGAGCGAGAAATCAGCCGAAAAACCCTGCGTCCTTAAGGGGTTAAAGGCACCTGGCAGCATTTACCAGGTTTATATCAGTGATCAGCCTGTGAGTACATCACAGGTCGTTAAGATGTTAAATATCTAAAATAACAAGTACACAAGGTTGTAAGCCATTTTAAATGCCTCACTATTTTCCCTTTAAATACTTTCATCATATTTCCACAGAATAAAGGATAAGCGGCTGAATATAAATTAAGGGATAGTACACAATCTACTACTGCTTCAATCGTGTCATGTGGTTTTGCAAAAGATAATTATCTAAGTTTATATAATCCAGAGCAGTGATCATTTAAAACTATTTCTTTTGATCTGGAGGACATCCAATAGATCCTAATGGGACCTGTGTGATATGTATTTTCCCTGTGGTGGACCACAAGAAAATGGAACACTTATAACCTGGTTGCTTTATAGGTTAGAATTTATCGCTTTGGCTCCCATGAGCAAGACATGTTATGATCATATTATAATCTGGGGAATCCTCCAACAATAGAAATTATCTACAGCAATGAACCATTTAATATTCCATTAACTTATGCAATCTTAGGTTTGTAGTAGAGCAATGAAAATGGAATAACAACTTAAAGGACATCTTCCTCCAGGATCAAGGATTGTAAACCAAGCACACTGACATACTGGTGCGTGTGTGATCTGGCAGGACTTGCTCTTTTTTAGCTTCTTATGTCCTGGTTTTTTACAAAAAAAATGGCTTTTAAAATTATGCAAATGACCCTAAGGGGCTCCAGGCTCCATAGATTTTAAAACTTTTCTTTCTTAAAAACAAGGGCACATTAAGTTTAAAGAAGAGTGGGGCACACACCAGTATGTATGTCAGTGTGCTTGTGTTACAATCCTTTATCCTGGTGGTATATGTCCTTTAAGTTAGTGTGTTTTTGACAATAACTGCTAATGCATTTTTGGCAAAGTGCAGCAAACAAAATCCTCATCATCATGCCATTTTTACAAGGCCCCCAAAAAACTGTAAAGGAGGCCTTATAGCCAGACCATTTATGGATGAGCCTGTACGAGTAGTAAGAGAAAGATAACTGGCTGGTGGGATCAGTTGGCGATGGAACTATTACTAGTTCACAGTAAACTATATTGCTACTTACTCTCATATATTTAAATGGATTTTATTTATACTGTTTAAGATGGATAAAATATTTCATTATGCCATTAATGATTAGATCTTGAACAATTATTTACAGAACAAGGTGTTCATTTATCGAGGAAAAGAATATGAACGGAGAGAAGATTTCTTGGCACAGTTGATGAGTCAATTCCCTTTTTCAGAGAAGCTGAATACTACCTCCTCCCCTGGAGAAGACATCAAAAACGCCCCTGGACAATGTATGTAACAGTCTCTACTTTAGGACAATGTCAACCAGCAGTGATCTTCATCAGTTTTTTTTTTTGCATAGATCATTGTTATTGAGGGTACGGCCTGCTGATGTATCCGGTGGTTGGCTATGCTGGTGTACAAATGTACACCAAGCCCAGCCTAGTACTGTTGTTGGCGACTGTTCAGGCCTGGACAGTCACAAACTACAGAGACAGGTACGGACAAGAACACTCCCACTTCAAGCTCCTCCTTGCCCACTTGGCATGGAGGTGGCGTAAAGAGGTTAATAAGTGCAATTTAAGGTGGCTCACAAGGAATTCCAACTACTCATCCCACATACATCCTTTGACAGGAGTATATGGTATGGTGGACTTATTTTCTACTCCCTGAAACCTCTTTAAGGATCTTTATTTTTTTTTAAAGATATTTTAAATTTGTAAAACATCACTGGGGAGGTAGCATTGAAAAAAAAGGTGTGGCTGAAAGTTTTACATGGAACGCCTGTTGGAGGAAATTTAGAATATATAAAAAGTTTAACCAGATACAACATAAATCAGAATTATCACAAAAGTCAGATCGGCTGAGTAATATCAAAGATGCAGTCTCAAAAAGTTCTCTCTATAAAGTACTCCCATTTATTTTAAGCCTCTGGGTAATGTTACATGTAACAACATTTTAATAGTGCATATCTATTGTCAACGAGATTCCCTGAGGTATAAAGCATCTGGCCATGCTTGCAGAAAGATATTCGGAAAGTGAAAGGACATTGGGTGCATGTCTTCCAAGCTTCCTCTTAGCAGGGTCTATAGGTAATGGACACAAGTAGGGATATGTCTCTGTGTATGAGTTCATGTACTGTACATAAAGTATGATATGCACATACCTGTCATATCTTACAAATTGGATAGAATATGGCAGCTCATTATTATGTTTTTTGTATTTGTATGATGAATCTGGGATTTTTATCTGACATTTGTACTGTGCAGCAAAGCCTTGTTATAATTCCAGTGACTTATCTAGCACATGTCACAGTATAATATACAGTACAATTTTCCTCTAAGGTGGACAGTGTGGAAAGGAGAAAGGATTTTTTATTTTTTTTCATTTCTTATTAAACCATATACAGATTCACCATATCACAAAAATACATAAATACATGATATTAATCACTATTCCCATTTCCATATCAATACAGGCGGTCCCTGAAATAAATGGAACCCGTTATTAGAAACTGACCTAATTTACCATTACCAGCATGTTTCTTTCATGGCATGGTATGGTGGCATACCTTTGAAGTGAGATGTAAATTGGTTGTATAAAGTCATGGAGGTAAAGAGCTCAGTATTGAAGTCAAGCTCTCCTTTATCATGAAGGAGTTCTGGTTAGTCATGTGTCTGGATGCAGGACCATCAATTACAGTAAAGAGGACATTTTGAAGTGAGGAAAGCTTGACTACAACTCTGCCCCTCCTTGACTTTATACAACCAAATTACATGTCACTTCAAAGTTGATTTTCTTAATGATGCCATCGCCCTTGGCCATGAAATAGACATGAACTAGAAGGTTCAGCTGCTTGAGGTCATACTTGTAGTGGTTTATTAGGGCAATTTCTGTTGACAGCTTCCATTTAAGGACACCTGAATTACAGACGACCCTTAGTCATGGTACATTCAAATGGCCGTCTGGGGGGATGTACCTGCGGCTGAAAATTTGCGGCCAAATATATTTCCCCATAGATGCAAAGGCAGTCCGGCGGCGATACGATGCCACACATGTGTGGTACCGTTCTGCAACATACACGGGGAAAAGATAGAGCATGCAGCTGTGTGAATGTACTCTTACAGACAGACCTGTCTGCCCACTGTGAACTTTTTGTGTATGGTTATTGCATTGTTATACCAAAGACAATACCATTTTCTTTTTCCTACCTCGCCTCTTCCCACCTCCCAATTTCTTCTTTTTTTTTTTTTTAAAGATCCTCTTTCTTTAAAGGGAAGAACAGGAAAGAATTAAGATGAGGTGGTTGAGAGAAATTGGAAAGAAGAGAATTAAAACAATACACTAATCAGGGCCAGTGGTATTTCCAATAACAGATACAGTATATTATCCATAGGGTGTCCTAACTTTCTGTAGTGTTTCTCCGCCTCATTGCCGCAGGAGTGTGTTTGTTTGTTTTTTTATTATTATTATTTTTATATATTTTCCTGCAGTAACTTCCACAAAGGACATGATCAATGGCTTTTCTAATACCAGCCCATTAGCTTAATTACCATTTTATGATAACATAATTAGCAAGACATATATGCCCACACATTTCTTTCACCTAGAAGCAGCATCCCCTTAAAATAAACAAGTTTTCAATTATTTCCTCTTGTCCGGCCGGGCGATAAGCAAAGCAAACATTTACACCGGGCACTTTATCACCAAGTACTTCATTAAACGTAACTTTATAGTCTATTCACTATGATTTATGAAACCTGAGTGAAGACTAATTGAGCAGATAGTAAAGGCATACACATACTAAATTAATATTCACTGCAATCTCTGGAGAGCTGTCCCTTGGCTTTATTTATGTCGGGGAAAAGCAATTATTTTCTGCTTGTTACCCAAAGTATAAAAGGATAAGATCTCAGCAGGACTTGTGTGCTACATAGAGGCGCTAATATTGTTCACATCTTCATCCACAGAACAATGATATAATACTTTCGTATCAAACGTACATCTTCATAGTATACCTATAATTTCCGTAAAGAGACGTGGAGCACACTGAGGAATAGAAATGCTAATGTAACTGTATGAAGGCCAAAATGACACATACACGGGTCTCTTTCCATTTAAATAGAATTATAGAGAAAGAACAAATCAAATGGTACATAGAGTCTACTGTTCTCCCTTAAGGATCAACACCGCTCTTTCTAATTAAATAGATCTGTGCGTGAGGCTTTTTAGACATCTACTTTGCCCAATGTAAAATGAATCGAGAAAACACAATTTTAGGATGCATTTAATAAAATACTTCCATAAAATATTTTGTTTTGACAATCACAGCAAATTTGGGAGCCATAATAGGAATAAGTAGGTATAGAAATGAAGCATTGTGTAAAGCTGAGACTCTAATCTGGCCATCAGGGTTATACAGATCAGTGACTACATATCTTTTTACCTTAAAAGGGGTATTCCAGGAATGAACATAATTCATATACAAATGGGTACTCAAAATATAAGCTAATGTGTAATTAGTTGTTCTTTAAAATTTTGCTCCTCTTAATAGAAAATTAGAATTAGCAGAAGAATTAAAATGCTACTGGCCCTTTAATCAGTCCGTTAATTTCCCCCGCGCGGTCCGTTGCGGATCAGACACAGAACAGAAGATGGCCGCTGGTCACATGTCCACATCACATGTCCTGCACCTGCCTGGGCAGGTCATGTGATCACCACCACGTTTGTCTGTAGTCAGTTGGTTGTCTATTACATCATCACCGGGAGCAGAGCAGAAGAGGGAGAAGGAGTTACTGAGAACTAAAGGATCATGGAACTTGTAGTTTCGAGTGGCGGCCATCTTAGTGATATCTCCACCTACTTTAGAGAGGCCATAAATGTTCTAAATCATAAAATCAAACTATTTAAGCTCCGTTTTGTGACTAATGACATTGAGTATTGTTCTACTCATTTATTTATATCATCATGGGTTTTTGTGTCAGAAGTTTATATTCCCATAATACCCCTTTAACTGATTTTCATTCCAGATATTCAGTGTTTTACCGTACAGCCAGTCCTGGAGGAACATCCCCAGTTTAAGAATAAGCCTGTGCCTGATCAGATTATAAAGTAAGTACTGAATTTAATGTGATTTGTACTGTTCAGCAGTGTTAAACTGTGTTCACATCTTGTCTTATTGTATGCAATACGCTTAGAGAATCTCCTATCATAACTGTCATAGAATAGCATGGTGTGAAAAATTATTTACTCTTTTCTGAATTCTTAATCTTTGGAATGTCTGTATCATATTTCAGATCATCAAACAAATTAAAATATTAGAGAAAAATAACACAATCACAAAATGCAGTTGTCTGAAAAAGCCCCCCCCCCTAAACCTAATGTTTGGGATTTGTACTGTTTATTACATTTTATATCAGTTCTATGGAAAGGGGGGGTTGATTTGAATATTTTTTAATTAGTTTTTTTAAAATTTTTCTTTAACTATTGTTTTAGTCCCCCTAGGTTACTTTAGATGGTCTGATCATTTCTACCATATACTGAAATTTTTACACAGTATTCATTACAATGAGCCACTGGAGCCATCTGCATGAATCTGAAAATGACATGCAGCCTTGGTCTGATGAAGACCAGAGGCTGTCATGGTACCAATTGTTGTTACCTGATGACGTCCCGGAGAGCAACAATCAGGGACGGCTGCATCGGTAGGGTTGATATCAGACCACATCACAGTAACAAGTGTGACAAACATCCAAAAGATTAAGAAATCAGGGGGCAAATAATTTTTTAACTTCACTGTATCTTACTGTCCCTTTTTACGGGAAAAAGTAGTAGCCCGAATAAAAAGGAATGCCCAAGTATACCATTAAGATTTTTTTTTTTTATCAATGCAAGATGTACAGGCCCATTTAGGAGGTAGTAATTGCAGAAAAATACAGAATTTGACGTGAAGAAAGTAACATATCATTGTGAACATACAATAACAGTACTAGTATCATTTGTATGAAATTGGACATACTACATACTCAAACACATGCATAGTAATGGGATAAACTACTAAGATAAATATGTCTAAAGATTAACAGTCCAGTATTCCACTGTAAATCTTACAATGCAGTACATAACAATTTAGATGTGTAAATCACATCAAAACATGCTTATAAGTATTTATTAATACACTGCGCTAGAAATCTGGCATAATTTGCAGCATGTCTATTTGCTATTCACCACATTAATTTTGTTTTATACATTTTTCTGCCATGTTTGATAAGAGCCAGAGCTTAATAGAAAGTTTTGTGCTTAGAGTGAAACTTTAGATGTACCACTGTGCATTAAAAATACAATTCAATTCACGGGCTGATCTCTCTCTCTTCATACTCACCGGGCATTTGCTGCATAATGCAGCAAACACCCATCGCTAACGCCAATAGCAAGTGTTAACCATTTAAATGCTGCCTGCGAAGTTCCCGGGAGCATTTAAATGTTGGTGGCACATGCAGAATCCCTATATAGACCCTAGGGCAGTGATGGCGAACCTTTAAGAGACCGAGTGCCCAAACTGCAAACCAAAGGCGACGTTTCTAGTGCAAGGTGCCAACACAGCAGTTTAGTCCAATAGCGCCACAATACCACTATACAAGAGACAAATAACACTGTGACATCATGAGGCCACCATTACAACCACATAAATAGCATAAAGACCATTATCAGAGGTCGCACTAACATTTTTCCAGAAGGGTAATAATACTCCTCTCACCATTTTTGAGGAGTATTTTTACCCGAGGAGGAGTATGAAAATTTTGGTAATACGCCGCGCACACTACGCTCACACTGCACACACAGCACACACTCCACTCCACTCACACTGCGCACACTCCACTCCACTCACACAGCGCACACTCCACTCCACTCACACTCCACTCTGCGCACACTCCACTCACACTGCGCACACTCCACTCCACTCACACAGCGCACACTCCACTCCACTCACACAGCGCACACTCCACTCCACTCACACTGCGCACACTCCACTCCACTCACATAGCGCACACTCCACTCCACTCACACTTCACTCACACTGCGCACACTCCACTCCACTCACACAGCGCACACTCCACTCCACTCACACTCTGCTCACACTGCGCACACTCCACTCCACTCACACTGCGCACACTCCACTCCACTCACACTGCGCACACTCCACTCCACTCACACAGCGCACACTCCACTCCACTCACACAGCGCACACTCCACTCCACTCCACTCACACTCTGCTCACACTGCGCTCACTCCACTCCACTCACACTGCGCACACTCCACTCCACTCACACTCTGCTCACACTGCGCACACTCCACTCCGCTCACACTCCACTCACACAGCGCACACTCCACTCCACTCACACAGCACACACTCCACTACACTACACTCACATAGCACACACTCCACTCCACTACACTCACAAGCACACACTCCACTCCACTACACTCACATAGCACACACTCCACTCCACTACTCTCACACAACACACACTCCACACCACTACACTCACACAGCACACACTCCAATACACTCACACCAGCATAGACAGACACACATAGAGGGCCTTACTAAGTGCAGCAGCCGCGGAAACGTCAGGCACCGGGACCCCGCAGGCAGCGGGCACCGGGACCCCGCAGGCAGCGGGCACCGGGACCCCGCAGGCAGCGGGCACCGGGACCCCGCAGGCAGCGGGCACCGGGACCCCGCAGGCAGCGGGCACCGGGACCCCGCAGGCATCAGGACCCCGCGACTCTGCAGGCGAGGATGGAGTGACGTCGGAGCACAGGAGCAGGCAGGAGGCATGGGGCACCGGGACCCCGCAGGCATCAGGCATCAGGACCCCGCGACTCTGCAGGCAGCAGGGCGGGGACAAGCAGGCATCGGGACCCCGCCCTGCTGCCTGCAGAGTCGCGGGGTCCTGATGCCTGCGGGGTCCCGGTGCCCGCTGCCTGCGGGGTCCCGGTGCCCGATGCCCGGTGCCCCTACAGATACATTGCCCCCTGAAACTTTCTTTGCCCCCTAACTATAACTTCTCCTGTGTACGCTGGACAGATGTGGAATGTGTCATGATGAACTGTCTATGTCAGAGTGTGACATGTGCAGGGGAATTATCCCAGCTTTGTCGCACTCACAGCTGCGTCTTACTTTAGCTACAGTAATAGTACTTTATGTGGCCAGAACAGGCTGCTCAGGTACTATTACTATCATTGGAATTGGCCATCTATAGGTACAGAGTCCTCTGCCATCGTAGCACAGGTGTCAGGGCCTAGAAATGTATTAAACAGTCCACTGATGGGTCTTTCAAGTCTGTAACTTAGACAAATATGTCTAAAGATTGATACTCCAATATTTATTTGCAGATTTGTATATCGCAATATGAAAAATATTTTTACGTATTTACAAGTAAATGGTGAAAGGTATAATTTGTGGCAAATGCCTAAATGCCTTTCATTACATTTATTGTGTTTTTGTGTTTTCATTAGGGTGTGGGCTTAGTAGTAAGGTGTTGGCTTATTGATTGAAATTAAAGGGAACCTGTCATCTGGAATGTCATTTTTAGCTGGTGACAGGTCCAATAGCCAATGCTACGCTGACTCTAAAAATGCTGAATCATTTCAGTAATTTTTATAAGTTTAATTCACATTACCTGACATAGGCTACTGTAACCTGCCAGCTAAAAATGACATTTCTTGTGAGTATCAAGGAAAGCAATTATTAATATTCCGTGCTTTCAGAATTTATTCAGTTTAAGAATAAACGTATGCCCCCGGGCTGTAGCCTCCGGCGTGATGGAAAGGAGGAGGGGTTATCCCTTCCCTCTTCATAGAAATGCACGTCGTACGTGCCATTAACACAGGGAAACATAGAATATGCCCTATCTTTTCCCCATGTATGGAGTGTTATGGTGCTGCACGTTTGTGGCACTGTATCGCTCCGTGTGGGCATTGCCATCTATGGCAGACGTATGAGGGTGGGGTAAATGCATCCTTAATTATATAAATCTTTATTTATTTAGCACCATCATATTCCATAGCACTTTACAAATCATTGGGGACATCTACAAATAAAATAATACATTACAGAGTACAGTCATATGGAACAATAGGAGTGAGGGTCCTGCACACAAAGTTTACAGCCAAGAGAACAGAATATAATAAATTAATAAAAATGCTGCAGCTTGAACCAGCCATCACCCGCCATCTTATATACAAAGTTCAATGTCAATGGGACTGCAGAGAAGCCAGTAGCTAGGTATCTATCTGGTGTTTGCCAGATATCAGATGGGAGGAGAACACAGGACAGGTTAGTAGAGAGTGAGTTGAAATTTCATGTAGCTAGGGAGCTAGGTCTGGGGTTTTAAGAGCACATTTGAAACTTTGGAAGATGGGTATTGACCTGGGGAAGGGCATTCTAGAGAACTGCTGAAGCTCGTTAGAAGTCCTGGAGACTTGCATGAGAGGTTTGAATTAAGGTAGACATCTAGGATCACTGGCTGATCAAAGAGAACAGGTTGGGCTATTGACTGCAATAAGATAGGAGAGGTAGGGAGGTTCAGTGGTAGGGATCACGCGGAGCTTTGTGGATGAGGGTAATAATTTTAAACTTTAGTCAGAAGGAGATGGGCAACCAGTGCAGTGACAGGCACAGACTGGAGGCCTCCATGTAGCATTTGGTTTGAAAGACGAGCCTGGCTGATCCTTAATGGTAAATATAGTCACTTCTGTGGAATCTCGCCTACAGTAAAGTCTTATTAAGAGCTAGTACTTTAAGGCTACAAGAAAAAAAATGTGGGCCATTCTCATGACCCCAAACAACAGACCCATGATCCAATGAGGTCCAAGTGTCATCAGCAAGTGACGTCACTGCTGTCATCAAAAGCAGAGTTGTGTGGTTCAGACTAAAGCACACACAGATTCCACGGCTGTGTGCATAAGCCAATAGACATGAATGTGTTAAATTAATGTTTAGCACAAGGACAAAAAGTATGTGCTTGTGGAAGCAGCCTTAGAAGTAATGGCTTAACCTCTACAGTTTAAGGATGAAGTAATATGGTTGGTATGTGTTATTTAGGAGATCATCCTGGTGCGCCGTAATGGATGCATCTTTGTCTATTTACTTATTCAATTTTGTAAGTAAAGACCATCTCTTACTATTTTACATAGAAAGTACTGTAATATAAGAAAACCTTTACTTTGCTTCTAGATACAATTAAACAAATGCTGGACCTTGTTTGAAGAATATGCTAATTGATTTTCTATAGCTGTGCACTTAACTTGAACAAAGTTCTCAACACAAGGCTATAAAACCGTAATTTTGGATTTTACAGCTAGCTGAAAGAAATGATATAGGCTAAATTAAAAAAGGTATGAAAAATAAGTGTAGGCATTATTCTTATTACTTAATCTATTGTACGAGCTTTCCAGGTGGACACTTTCAATTAATTTGCATACATTTTGCCTGTGAAAGTGTAAGTGGAGTATGTAGAAGTGTGGATTTATGGACGTGACTCATTAAAACATTTATAGTGAATGTGATATTGCCTCAGAGATTATACTCCGTTCTTCATTTTGGCTGATTGTCCTTGATATCTTTTAGCTTTTACAAGTCAAATTATGTGCAGAGATTCCACTATTCAAGACCTGTGCGGAAGGGCTCCATTGATCCTGAGAACGAGTTTGCTGTAAGTATACCCATTTGGGATATTTTATGTGTTTATAGTAGTAAAAAAGTCATTATGCCATGACTGTTGCTTTCATTCTGGATGAAGGTTATTTGATGAAAGAGAAGTAGAAATGTTAACAATACACCACTTTAGAAACGCACAAGCATTAATTGCTGAAATGTGGTAGGTAGTTTGTTTTTTTTACGTAATAAAATAACCTTCACTGCTCAGTACTTCAGCAGCACAAATAAAAGTACATGCAATTGAAGACAATGACAAGCATGATTTCTTTTTAAGGACATCTACCACCAGAGAGTATCCTAAAAAGGCTGATCCTTATGTCTAGGGGATGGGGGGGGGGGTGTTTTACATGTATTTTGGCATTTAACTTTGTTAAAGTGCCAGAGGCGCTCAGGCAGATGGCGCCCACATGACTCTCAGCTTTCCTGAACTTTAATCTATGCACACCACCACTGCAAGCCTCCTCCTCCCACTGGCTGGTGATGTCAGAGGGCCGGTGAGCAGAGAGAGCGGGGCTGTGCTCTCTCCGGGATCCCCAGCCGGCCCCAGGAGGAGGCTTGCAGCTTGGGTCGTGCATCTGCCTGAGTGCTTCCAGCACTTTTACAAAGTTATTATTTCGGCAGTAAAAATGCTGAAATACATGTAAAACAGTAATCTGGTGGTAGATGTCCTTTCAACTCCAAAACCTAACTATTCTAAATGAATAAAAACTAATAATGTATCGGAATAATATAGGAAAGTTACAACAAACTCAAGCATAGTCACCTCATGACTGTGGTGCTTCTTACTGGCTACTTGTCAAACAACCCAGGAATTGGGTATCCAGGTAATAACTTATATGCTCACAAGGAAGGAAGAAAGTGATCTTTCGAATATAAGCTAAAGGTCATGGCCTGTACATTGCAATGTTATGCACATTAAAAGTTTGATTAGTGACCACAGGACTGAACAGACACAGGCAGAAGTTACATCTGGCAACTTACATGATTGTAAAGAAGTGCTGAGGAAGCAAGGGGGAGGTGGATGTATCCTGTAAAGTCAGATCAAAGAGGAGCAAGTGGAGCACCTCAGACTCATTAGCATAATTTTAAAAGTTGATTTTAGAAGGAAGGAAGGATGCTGTGGATAACAAATATAAGAAGGTTTCCACAGTCGCGTGCCTGGACCTATGAGTAAGTGTCCCAGGTTTATCACGTTAGATTTCCTTTAACAATAATAATTTGCCGTCTTCCCAAAATAAATATAAGCACCACCAGACATAATTGCACCATCAAGCCACTTGTGTCAGTTCATGGAAGTGTTTACAGGTCAGTCTTCTATTAGGTGCAATTCATTATTTTAGTTTCTACCAGTAACTACAAGTAAGGTATGAATACTCTACCTATGCCCAGGTTTTAAGTACCTCATTCTTTATCTTTACCGTTACCATTATGGAAACTGCTAAAATAAAACTAATTTAATTACTACTAATTCAATTTCTACACATATGCGTAGTACAGGCTTACCAACAGAAATGTTCTAAGGATAGAATACAACATTAGTTAATCAACATTAAACAAATGCCTTCTATAAAACAACAAATCAAGTGCTAATACATGTCCTTTATATGTCATGGAGATATATGGAGGTATTCCATATACACTATATAATTTGTACAGTTTGTTGGTGCCTTTATACTGTCATCAAGATAAGGTTTTCTATATTTCTTTCTACGGTAGCTCACACCACAAAGAACCTGTCAGAGAGGAATGACTGCTAAAGAGTTAAATATATTCAGAAACAATTTACTCTTCATTACAAAAAAAGATGCCAAAGCCATTTATGAAAACTGAAGGGAAAATCTTTCTGTTGCTCGATGCTTGACAACTGCTTAGTACATGGACAGGTTTGCAATACAAACAAGCCAGGGGCTCCCGCTGTGCAATGACAAATGCAGCAGGATATAAAACGTCTACCTTGGACAGCTAACAAATTGTACTTCTCAGATGTGTGGTTTAGGCTACAATTCTGTTTATGGCATTTGGATGACTTAAATCATTAGGAATATTAATACAAAGGCTGTGCTCTACTTTATGCTTAGCTTATCAAGTGGGAAGTCATCATGCTGTCAGGACAATAGTAATCATTAGCGGATAGTTATTCTCAGGATCAATGGAATCTAATAGCTTGTGAGAGCGGAGAGCCTCGGCCACATGGCCCTCATGTGCCGCTTTGTCAGATGTACGGAGCATAGAGATAGCATAAAATGATTTTCTGCTGCTTGTGCCTTCCAAGCCCACATGGAACGGAATACTGCCAACTGCCAATAGGTTTTTTTGCAGATTAATTTGCACTTTTCTTTCTTACTAATTTTTTTCTTGGGCTATTATTTATTTATTTTTATCACCTATGCTACGAATAGGTAATCGGTATCCCAATGGCAGTTGGGTGTACTCCCGTTGATAAGCTGTTTAATGCTTCCACTTCCCAGGTGCCTTGTCTATTTGTCCCATGGCCTGGTTGTTGTTTGTCCCATTCAATTGAATGGAGCCAAGCTAAAATTTTGAGCACAGCCAATAAACTACTGTTCTTATAATGAAGCAAAGTGCCACAGTGCTTGACCATATGCTTCAAGCTGATTTCTGAGGGTGTTGTTATGTCTAGGGAATAAACCGAAAAAAATCCTAGAATCCCCCATTTAATCAAGCTGGAATAAGCACATTATATTAAAGGGAACCTGTCATCAGGATTTTTTATATGATGACAGGTTTCAATATCCTCTGGCTTGTGGATATAAAAAATCCATTTGTCTTGTATTTGAATAACCCCACTGCCTTTTAATTGTTTTTTTAACATTACCTGGCTCTCTGCCAGCAGTGTGTTGTGAGTCCCGGGGGTATTGGAGGGGGTATTGGGGGGGGGGGGTTTCAAATGAGAATTGCTTGTGGCAGTAAGCTGACGTAAGCGGGGGAGGGAGCAGGGGAGATACTGAGGGAGGAGTGAGGAAGATGGAGGAGGCATTGAGGAAAAGACTACTTGTTCCACCTGAACTGCCCTAGGATTTAAAATACAGTGCTGGCAGGGAGCCAGGTAATTTTAAAGAAACAATTAAAGAGAACCCGTCAGGCAAATGAACCCCCTAAACTCAATATTTTTTCAGAAACTGCTATTAGAAAGCATTGCCTCTATCCCTTCATTGTCCCTCTACATGCATGTAAACTTAAGCAATGAGGTCCTAAAGTTGTATGCAAATAACTTATGAAATGTCCAATGAGTCATTATCATACTCAAGCTGTCCAGCTTATTCATGAGTGGGAGGCACAGCCACACCCCCAGTGCTTGACTGACAGCCTATATAATGGTGTGAGGTATAATGGTGTAATGGCTCCTACAATGGCCTGTGTGTGTAAAGGAGAGATACAACAGCTCCAGGCAGCCATGTTATAGCAGAACATGTCAGGTACTTGTGTAGCTGATGTCTGTGTCTCACACATGTGTATTAGGAGGGAGAGCATGTCTCAGATAAAGCACAGACACCAGCAAAGCTTTACTGTACTTTACAGACATGAGCAGGGGGAGGAGAGGGGGGGCAGGGGTTACATCACTGCCTTTGACCATGTGACCAGCCTCATTTACATAATAAAGAAAAGATGATTTTATAATGATTAATGTATGAACTGACAAGATAAAGGCTGGGATGAAATCCTTGTGAGCTACTCCAACAGGTAGAGGTGACAGGACTAGTGACAGAGATCTGATGACAGGTGTCCTTTAAAATGCAGTGTAATTAGTAAGATGCACAACAAAGCAAATTTTAAATTTAAATGCCAGGGGATATTGGAACCTGCCATCATGTAGAAATGACCTCCTGATGACAGGTTTCCTGTAAAAAGTCATACTGGAAGCAGTATTATTAGCACTGTTAACTAGCTCCACCAGTAAAACCTGCTCCATACTCTTTGACAGCTGGGGCTGGAAAACATAATTTATAGACATAGATATACTGTATATGTATTTGTGATGCCGGGATCTTGGTAAGTTTTGATTATCCAAAGTGAAGTCAGTAATTTGTGAAACAAATAAGTGACATCTCTCAGTTTGTAAGTGACAAGTTTTATCCAACATTTCATTGCAAGGTGTCATATTTTTGACGAAGAAATTATAGGTCGATATTGAGGTGATAATTGTATTGCAGATAGAGAGCTTTCTGTAAATACATTGCTGTGGTTTTATATGTTTATGTGTCATCATTTTCATGGAGGTTTAGAATATTTCCTTTAGTTTAGTTATGTAGATATACATGCATGCTTCTCATGTAAAAGTGGAAGACAGCGTTCAATTATAACCTAGGGTGCAGTAGCTGTCAGATTCCCTGTTTTGCCAGGCAGGAGATCTCAGCAGAATACAGGCTTCTGTTGGATCTTGTTGACAGCTCCTGCAAGGTAATGTATAGGAAATTGATATTCTGTGTAGTTCTGCCTGCTATAAATCAATTTCTCTCATTTGTAAAACCATACATTCAAGGAATAGAAATAACATTTTCAGCAGTCAATGTCCTATATATTTTCCAGTCCTGCAGAGTCTCTTGAAGGGGAATTTGAAAAAATTATCCTCTGTGCTGTAGTCAGTTTTTGCGATTTGGAAACAGTAATGCTGCTACCCCTTTATCCTGCTGTAAAGGAATAAATACACTTACATTTCAATGGTGTATTTATTTGGTAATATTGGGGCTTATTTACTAAGGGTCCCCGGATTGCATTTTTGTCGGACTTCCCGACGTTTTCGGGATTTGTGCCGCTGGGACAGGTATTGAACAGGGGATTTTGTCGTACGTGATCGGATTTTGGTGCACCTGCAGCGGCTTTTATGCATCAGAAATGGGGGGGCAGGCCGTCGGAAAATCCGATTGATTAGGATTCAGCGCGGGATTTACCTTTAAAATTCGCATCCAATGCACTTACATGCACCAGGAAGAAGATGGTGCACTCTGGCGGACCTGAGCGGGGAAGTGACACTCTGCACCCCATTTTGAATGAAAAAAATAGAAATGTGGATATTTTTTCTAAACCCGAAAAACTAAAATACCACATGGTCAGAAGTATTCAGCCCTTTTGCTTAGTATTGGGTAGCAGCACCTTTTGAGCTAGTACATCCATGAGTCTTCTTGGGAATGATACAACAAGTCTTACACAGCTGGATTTGGGGATCCTCTGCCATTCTTCCTTGCAGATCCTGATCCTGGATGGTGGACGCTGGTAAATAGCCATTTCTCTCCAGAGATGCTGAATTGAGTTCAGGTCAGGGCTCTGGCTTGGCTAGTAAGGAATGTTTACAGATGTGTCCTGATGTCAACGATTTGTTATTTTAGCTTTGTGCTTAGGGTTTTTGTCTTGTTGGAAGATGAACCCTTGCCCCACTTTGAGGTCCATAGCAATCTGGAAGAGGATTTCATCCTGGGTATCTCTGTATTTGCCCACAATCATCTATCCTTTAATTTCAACCCGTTGACCTGTCCCTGCAACTGAAAAACACCCACATAGCATGATTCTGCCACCGCCATGTTTCACAGTTGGGATTGTATTTGGCAGGTGTTGAGCAGTGCCTCCACACATACCGCTTAGAATTAACACAAAAAGTTCAATATATGTTAATATGTTAATATATGTTAATCTTACTTCCCAGACTATATGTCCTTCATGTTTTTTTTTTTTTTTGCAAACTGTATGCAGGCTTTTATATGTCCTGCACTAGGTCAAGGATTTTGGTCGTCCCACACTTCTTCTTCATTTAAGAATTTTGAATGCCACTTTGCTCTTAGGAGACTTAAATGCTGTAGAAATTATTTTGTAACCTTTGTCAGGTCTGTGCCTTGCCACAACGTTGTTTCTGAGCTCCTTGGGCAGTTTTTAGACCTCATGATTCTCATGTGTTGTGACGTGCACTGTGAGCTGTAAGGTCTTATATAGACAGGTGTGTCACATTTTCTAATGAAGTTTAATCAGTATAATGATACACAGCTGTAATCCAATGATGAATTAGAACTTTATCAAGTAGGATTAGAAGGAAATGGACAGTATGTAAGTTTAATATGACTGTCACAGAAAGGGTGTACATTAATAATAAAAAAGAACAAAGAGTGAAAAAGTTAAAGGGGTCTGAATACTTTCCGTACCCACTGAATATTCATGCAAGTGTTTTTGCACTGACTTATTTTTTGTTAAAACCCTTTGGTTTGTTTCTGATTATTTTGTTTGCAGTGTAACTTTATTATGGCACTGAGAAAGTATGGCAACATTGGTGTGGAATGATGTAGCAGGTGGGCCATGGAAGTTCTTCTAATGAAGGCTCATAGAAACATAGACCTAAGCATCCTCTCACATCACACCACTGTATTTGGCTTATTTTTTCCAACGGTTATTTTGTGCTGTGCATTTCATAGACTACTGCAAATAAGAAAAAATTATATTTTTTGAACATGACTCAGAAAGTGAAGTGGTTGGAAAAATTATTTTAACAGAACTAATTTACAGATACTGATCTACAGATCATTATCTCCATATGGTTTATTTACACCCTTCTCTAACTTGTGATCATTGGTTGGATTATTCAACAAATCTCTTATGAAAATATAGTGTCTCTGTAATTTTGCATAACGAGGTCATAAGTTATTGTATTTCTTTTACTTCTCCATATTAGGCACAATTCTGCTACAAAGTATCTACTATTCAAATTTAAGACCCCCTGCACAGCATTAAATGTACATTTAATGTATTTTGTGTATAAGTGTTTTTCTAGGAGTTCCATAGAAATGCCACTTTCTATGTATCCTACTTACCCCACCCATACACAGTGATTGATAAAACTCTGTGGATCTACTGATAGGAGAACAATTTAACCAATATTTATGGGAGAGGGGAGCAGGTCTCTCCCTACCCGTCCAATGAATACTGTCAGGCTTTCTCCTTTATATCATATATACCCATAAATCACATCAGAGTTCAGCTAAACTCTTACTCTCAGATTGAGCAACATGAATCACTTTACAGGTTCACTGGCCATTCACATTACATACAGAATATGCCATCCACTTGCACTGATCCAATGTGTAAAAGAACAGTAAGACTGGTTAATGCTATCAGCTGCCTCTGCACACAAGAATTGGGTTTAGTGGATTTTAGATGCCCCTGGCATTATTTTATGGTTTCTGTCATATGACATATACTATAATTATTTCTATAATCTATAATTTTTTGTGTTGTACAGGAAAGTAGGTGTCTCTTTATGTTCTGTGTCCTCTTATCATTGTAGCTTTTCCCTGTATTGTGTATTGAAACATGATTTTATTATTTCTACCTGCAGTCCATGTGGATTGAAAGAACCACTTTTGTTACGGCTTACAAATTGCCTGGAATACTACGCTGGTTTGAGGTTACATCAATGTCACAGGTACGTGAAGGTTTCATTTTGCTGTAAGACATTTTAAGACTTTTAAGATGTTTTGCGAAAAAGTTGAGTTTTCTTTTGTTTCCAGACAACTATTAGTCCTCTTGAAAATGCGATTGAAACTATGTCTGCAACCAATGAGAAGATATTGATGCTTATAAATCAGTACCAGAGAGATGAAAATATGCCGATTAACCCGCTATCTATGTGTCTGAACGGGATTGTGGACCCAGCAGTCATGGGTGGCTTTGCCAAATACGAAAAGGTAAGAAATTCTGTGCATTATGGAAATATTAGACTTGTCAATATTCTGTTGATTTCCAAATCGTTTATTTTCTAAGGTCTGAGCAACTGAACACATTTGGCCAATAATAAAAAATAAAAAACACTAAGTTTCTAGATCTATTGCTTTAAAAATAACACTTGCTGCTATATGAATTCCATTCTTTTTTTGGACAACCTGGTGTGGAGTTTGGAACCTGTTCTAGATCTTTCCTATATGGACCTTCATTATGTGTATCATGTTACTGTAGAGGCTCATAGTCTCTCATAGTGGAATATGTGATTACCTCTTCTCCTGTAGTCTGCACTAAGTGCTCTTCTGATTACAAAGCCTTTGCATTTGTGTGAGCCGTTGTGCTCTGCCTTCCATTTGGCAATAGATGCAGGGTCGTAACTACAGTAAGAGCAGCCATCGCAGATGCTATGGGGCCCACATTTTCAGGGGGCCCCTGCATCCAACCTGGATGCTGGATATACACCAATATATACATATTGGGGCTCATTTACTAAGGGTTCGCGGACCGCACTGATCCAACAATTTCCGATATGCGACGCATTTACAAGGGGTTTGTGTTGCACGCCATCGGATTTTGGCGCATCGGCGCCGGCTTTCATGCGACACAAATTGGGGGGGGGAGCGGGCCGTCATTTTTAATCCACATTAATTGATTAGAATCTGCAAATTGTGAATTATTTCTGTTGGTTCTAATTCAACCTTTGTTGATCAAGTTGGAACTTTGACCACTGAAACACCCCGCTCTCTCTCTAGGAAATACATTGTAGAATGAAAGCTTGCTGACCCGTTCTCTGGATCCCCCATTGATCCATGCCCACTGTTGCTGATGTCCCTTCACAGGTCCTTGCTATTATTAGCAGCAACTGGTAGTACATTTTTTATGGAAAGATAAGCAGTTTTCAACCTGTGTGACTATTATTTCTGTTAGGATGTTCAGTAAAAATTGCATATACTTGAGGCATAGCAATAGCTTTAACCATCCAACTATCTATTCCTCTATCTATTAATTAATAAAAATCTTTCAATGTTATATCTGGAAAAGATTTAACAATTTTATCAAACATAAAGAATAAAACAGTCTAGTCAAAATGTAGACAATCTGAAGTTGACTGTATTGTGGTTTCCATAAAAATAGAGCTTAATATCTGTCATTGCTGGACCCTGGAGACATGTAGCTGAAAGGCATTTTAAGAGCTGGAAATGGATTGAATAGGAAAGGTTTGGAAATAATAAGATGTGTGTCAGCAATTTAGAAAGCGACTGCTCAAGCCAATAGTGTGAACACAATTGCCAAGCACTAATTTATTCTTAGGAGGCTTATAAGGAGAGATGTGTGAGGAAAGCTAAAGGTCAGTCTAAGGAATCGATGGCTGACGAGTCATTCCGTCATCTCCCTGACCTCCAACAATTGCATCGGAGCAGATGGGTCAAGTGGTAGAAATGGGCATGGCTTTTCCTACAGCTTTTTATGATAATTTTGATCAGAAATAAATATTCTGTCCCAATTTTCTTCACCATCAGAGTAAACTAGAGTATGACTGCAGTTATATATTATGGCTTTGTCTTTGTAATTACAGTTTTATGATCCTAGTAGTGTTTGTATCCCTAAACTGCATAGCAAGTTCAAATCCCTTGATAGACTCATACATATGCACATATCTGCCAAGATAGTGTCTAAGAAAAGGTTTTTTTTCGAGGAAGGTTTGCAAGTAAAAAGGTAAATATTTTATGGGCGTTGATATCTTTATAAAATATACATTAGTTAAATACTGGTTTAGAAAAGTGAGGACCTGAAGAAAGGCATAATATAACATATAATATTTTATGTATAAAATATTTATTCAGTCTACTGTTCTGCTGTCGACAGATGGTTACAGCGATTATTTGGGCTGCATAGAATACAGAAATACCAAGGTTTCTTATTTTATCATCCCCAGGGCATGAGCTAAGGGAAATTTAAGAATGCGGTGTCCAAGAACATTATACACTTCAGACTTTTTAAAGATTCTTCCACTTAAAATAACATAAAAAGACAAATATTAGTAAATGGTATCATTTATATTCCTGACACTAATATATATATATAAAATTCTTGAAAATCAGTTTATATATTTTTCTTCACAAGTCATATCAGCTTTGCAATCTCAATGAAGAAACATCTTAAGTAGTTTAGTGACTTTTGACATGAGAATTATTTGATGCCACTGTTCTAATAAGAGAGTCAAGGGGTTGTATTAAGACTGGAGTCACCACTTTTTAATATTGGTGATGGAGCATCCCAATGTATAGCACAAACATGAAGAAGCTTTGTCATGGCACATACAGTAATTGCCATTTTTTTTTAGATGTTTTCCCGTTTTCAGTTCTTCCTAAACTTCTAGTGATGACTTGCTGTTCTCACTCATATCCTGCTCATTCCTCTCCCCTCTCCATAGACTTGTGTGAAATTTGGCACACAAAAAAACTCCAGAGGAATTTTAGGGTAACTCCCCTTATAAGAAATATTTCTCAAATTTGTAATATTGATTTATCTACAACTTTGTCAAATTCATTTATCATCTTTTCCTCGGTCACACAGAATAATCCCTATTGTCTGTATTCATGAATGTAACTCTCATGAGCTGCTTAGATATTTCGCTATCCAGTGATTAACTATTAAACATCATAACCTTAATGTAACATCCATTACCAAGCAACAGAGCCATAGGTGTAAACTAGGGAATTTTTTATGACTTCTTCATGCTGCTTGGTTTTGTATTTTTATAGCCTCACAGTAAGTAAAATTCATGATCTTCAAAGACAAGGTGATGCGCCGTCTTCATAACTGGTCAGAAGCAATCAATGTGTGTGGTCCTATCAGTTAACCTCGCTCTGCCTCCATCTAACCATCTGAAATGTCATATTAACAGTACAATTGCCCTTTGTGGTACTTAATCATTTGGGGCGCGGAGTGAGATATGGAATTGAACTGTCTATGTTATTGCTGTGGTTTTTGCTGATGGAAAATATTTTTCTTCAATTTTAGGCTTTCTTTACTGAAGAATATATACGGGAACATTCGGAAGATTGTGAGAAGCTGAACAAACTGAAGGATCTTATCGCTTGGCAGGTACAATCTGTCACCTATGCTTTATCAGCACAATACATGTATTTCTGTAAGGCTTACAGACTTGTAATCATGTGCCGGGGCATGCTGATATAACCGCATGGGTAAGGAACCACGGCAGGTCTAGTTGGATGTGGGGTGAATCTAGTCATACACATACAGTGAGAGCTGGGGCTGGGTGGTTCTCATCCTTTTCATGCATATCTACATTTGTCTCTTTGCTGCCCTACGAACAATATGTATGTATAGATTTTCATTTTATAAAATAAGAAAAATTTTTACGACCCGTTTAATAATATAGCGCTTAGCTCAGCTAGTTCAATTTCTAGTTCAGTTTCTGATCCTAAACAGCTGCTTGGGAATGGGGAAGTTGTCAGACCCCCACTGATCTCAATACCAGGTCTTGGAAGTTCAATTTAACAAATCTTGTTATTCAGTGTTCATTACCCATGCATGTCTAGTGGCAGCAAACACTACACCATAGCCGGTGTACAGTCCAAAAAATACACGCCAATCACTGTGATGCTTAGGTAGGACAATAGAGGCTGGGTGCTATCACGGTAGAATAAGGGGGTATTTCGAGTTGCTAACACTGGGCATTTCCATGTTTGTCCCTAACACAGTCCTGTGGTAGATTGATCCCTTTAAAAAGGCTCATAAAGGCTTCATATTGCCAACACAACTGCTCAATAGCTGATTCTATGTCTATGATGCACTTGAGATGCATTTCAAAATGCAACTCATGCACATTGTGTGTATACTGCCTTAGGGTCAAGCATTAGGGAGGACCTCTTATTAAAAGCAAGCCTCCACTAGCTCTTTATTATACTGGGCCCCCCCTCATTTCCCCTTTACACTGCGGACCTCCAAATATTACTCGAAATAACTTTGTAACCCCACTATATTGTGCCCCCCTCATCTCTCCCTCATATTGTCACCCCTCTTTTCTCCCTCACACATTTTGTCCCCATCATCTCTCCCTCATGTTGTGACCCCTTCACTACCCATCACATTGTGGCCCCCAACTAACAATCATGTCATCCTCAGTTCCACCTCATATTGTGACCCCCTCATTGCATCTTCCTCACATACTGTGCCCCCCTCATCTCTCTCTCACATCATAGCCCCCTGTCACCTTCCCATCATATTGTGGTCCCTGTCATGTTCCCCTTATATTGTGGCCCCGTATCTCCAATTCATACTGTGGCCCATCACCACTCCCTCTTTAGCTCTTCCTCATATTGTGACCATCCTCCTCATGATATGGGCCCCGCTTATAATGTGGCCTCTCATTTCTACCTCATTCTGTGGGTCCCCACCATCTTCCCTTTATATTGTGCCCCCCCCCCCTCTTATGCTCCTTTTTTACTTTTAGGTAATTAAAAAATTGAAAAGCACCAAGCACTTTCCTCTCCCTGTTTCTTACCAGCTCTTCTTTCTTTGTTACTGCTGTGTGCAGTGATGCAGGCAGGTGGGAGGATGTCATAGTATCGCGCCTGTCGCCCCCTGATGCATACAGCTGCAGCAGGGGAACAGTGATGATGCAGAAAGCTAAAGGCCATCATTTTTTTTTACCACTATCTGCGTCTGGATGGTCCAGATAGAGTTGAAGTCCTGAGACAGCGGGCTGAGTTGGTGCAGTCACTCGGTGCTAGGGTGGGGTCAACAGGTGTCGCAGTAATTTATATAAATTATTGCAGTCCTGTACTTTTTCTTCTCATGCTATTGAGCTCTATTTCATATATCATCTTGCTGAAAATATAATCTTTGAACTAGAAAAAATCTGTCTGAAATACAATCTGATGCTTCTTCTTTCACAAGTTCTTATGGCCTAGTTACAGGACATTTGATGGAATACCGCACTGAGCGCAACAAGAAGATATCATCCCTAACCTAAGATATGTACATGCCTCAGGGAAATGATGTATTGAGGAACCATTTGCTTAAATTGCCTCAGAGAGATTAGGCTCTGCTCAGATTAATAGTACCGTGGAGAAGTACACTAGGGAAATATGCAAATGGTGTGTATACGTCCTATGCATTACAATGACAAGACAATCAGGTGTCTTATTCTATTAATCATTCTGCCACTGTGACACTATAAGCATGGAAGGATAACAGCAGGGGATGTAAATGTCAAGTGCTTTGTATACCTATAATAGGAAGGTGCAGAGTTATGTTACATGAGCCATTGCTCAAAGTAAGAAAGAGCGGTAACAACATATACAATAATGCACATGGTAAAACTATGCAGAAATGAATAACGGAAAAAAAATAAGCAAAAAAAACGGAAGCACTCCTTTAAGTAGATACTGAAGGTTATTTTTATTCGAGTGGCAGGGCAGGGCAAACATAATGTGACGTTTCAGCACAGACAGCCAAACAGAGCCAAGTGGTATATAGATGAAGAACTGTGGTTTGGCGTTGGAGCAGCAGCACGTGCGATCCCATGAGCTGATGCAACTCCTTGGCTCTGTTTGACAAAAACTGTCTGTGCTGTAACGTCATGTAATGTTTGCCGTGCCAATAACCTTCAGAATCTACTTATAGGAGTGCTTCAGTCTTCTACTATTTATCTATTATTGGGGTAGGATTCCAAATGTTGAGCACCCACAACGGCGAAATGTGGCCGTATAACTACACACATATGCAGAAATGAATGTTAGGTGAACCCATGAAAAGACCACAAGGTGAGAATTTACCAAGACCAAGCACGTGTGACCACCTCTGTGAATTCACCATAGTAGACACAGTAAAAGCTACGCATTGAAACAGCAGGGGGCGATGTTCTAACGTGGATGATCTGTGGATTGAAGCTTTGTTTTAAAAGTTTGTTGTGTAAAGTAACTTACCATACCGCTGTATATTACAACAGAACATTCAGTCCCGTTGGGTCTTATAGGAAGCAGGGAGATCAAAATGTAAAATTAGGACTTATGTGCATATGAACTTTTTATGTAAATGTGATGGGTTAGTAAGTAAATAGTTAAACATACAATATTACCACAAAGTTCAAGATGTTTTTCTTATTGAGTTTATGAGTGTTCTTCATAACATTTCTGATAATCCTTCACAGCTTTGTTTCTTAAGTACAGAGTATCAATCCAATAAATGACATGGATAAGAAGTATAGAAACAAATCTAACTCCATAGTGGAGTAAGAATCCACCTTGGATCCATTCCCAATTTCCAGTGTCTTTGGAATTTAGAGCGATACTAAAATCCATCAGTCTTCGTAAGCGTCATCTTGATCAGAAACAATTATCAAGATTGAGCTACGAGTAATACAGATCAGCCTTTAAGGAGATGTGTTTGCCGAATCTATTCGTCTATTTGTTTAAGCTGTCAAATGCTGGGTGGAATGTAATGTCCAGGATGGAAGACATTAATAGACGCTATCATTTCTGTGTCATAAGTTACGTTCCCACCTGGCCTATAGTAAATGGTGCCATTTGAGAACTTTAAAAATGTTATATAAATATGTGTAGGATTAATTGGCAGGAAAGTGACTTTTGTTAGATCAGAAATTGTGACCAGTGTACGCTCAATTTACTTTGCAAATGTCACTGTGGGCTACATCTGTTCATCTGCTGAGCAGATTCAGTACAGCTCTTTATCTCGTGACATATTCCTAAGAACGATTGCACATAAACCTGAAGATGGGGTATACTTTATAAGACAAACACCTGTTTAAGGAATATTTGAGAGAATTTTAAAAAGGAAATAGCTTTCTGAATTATTGATATGCTGTTACAGAGAGAACAATGGAAATCATTAAGCAGGTGTCCAGCTCATTGTGCAATTAGTGACCAGCAGGTACAAATAGGGAAAGCAAACTTCTCAAATGACATCAGTAGTTAAAGAGAACCTGTCACCTGGAAGGTCATTTTTAAAAATTTTTAATAGTTATGCCGATTTCAAAAATGCTTATGTCAGTGTAATGAAGCATTTCAGTACTTTATAAAACTTTATTCCACACTACCTGGCTCCCTGCCAGCAGAATTTGACAAGTCCTTCGGGGGCAGTGGTGGCATTTGTGCCTGTGTTTAAATCTCCTGTCCTCCCACTCATCCAGTTCCCTCCCTCATTCCTGCTTCCAGTCATGTGCATTGAGCGGGCAGGGGAGGGGGGATGTTGTGCAGTAGAGGAAGAATGCATCTAGGAGACTGAGACACAGGCTGTTGCAGCTACCCCCCACACTCCACCCTGAGAGTCACCACAAGCTGCCCAAGTAATGTGAAATAAAGTTTTATAAAGTACTGAAATGATTCAGAATGCTGACAAAGGTATTTTTAAAATCAGCAAAGCGTAGGCTACTGGAACCTGTCAGCTGCTAAAAATGACATTACTGGTGAGAAGTTCACTTTAAGCATTTTTAGAATAGGGAGAGTATATTGTAGTTATTTATTTATATTGTGCAATATTTCTGTACATTTTCAATCCTGGTGCTTTAATATTTCCCTTGATTTACGTTGTACTAATACCAAAAATATATTTAATTGTGTGACCATGAGATGGTTTTAGGACTACTGCCTCCTTTGGGTTGATTCCAAATAACCTATACATAGGGTAGCGGCCTGCCCTTGGAAATGCAAGCGAGCTGCCATTAAGTAATACAGATAGGCTCTCAGCGGCAGTTCCCCGGGATATGCTCCCACTAACAGATTTTGATGACCAATTCTTTGGATTGTATCACAGACCTGGAAAACACCTTCAAAGGAAAGTTACGTTAGATCAGAAACTGTGAGAAGCGTACGCTCAATTTACTTAACAAATGTCGCTGTGGGCTGCATCTGCTCATCTGCTGAGTAGAATAAGTACCAGTGTCTTATCTTGAGACATTTTGCTGAAGATGAATGTTTTCTATTGTATTAAAGTTATAAAATATTTTGTTATGTAGCTAAAAGAATATGTTTAAAGGCTAAATTGCATTTATGATGGGATTGAAGACAGTTTGGGATTATTTTTTAACTCTTTTGGACCATTAGCTTTCTCCAACTAGCATTATAATATTTAGCAAGCAGCAGAATAGTCTTAACAAATGCTTTAATGGCTTGGGCACTAGAAAAACATAAATATATATTTAGAATGATCTACTGTACATAACCCTACTGATCCGAGTAAAAGAGACAAGTGTAGAAAAGCAGAATCTCCTCTCTATGTTGTGTGGGGTATAAAAGCGACAATAATCTAAAAAATTCTGGGAGAGATTAATCAATTTGCATCTTATTTTAAAGCGTTTAAGTTGGGTTTAAGACGCTTTCATTATTGGCTTTTTGGGGGATTTTTTCCTCCCTTTCTGCACCTTATGTGCCCTATTTATGTAGTGTCGGTGACACCAGATTACTCCTTTCCCGAAACTCATGCCTTTTTTTTCTGGTCGCAGTTTAATAATCCCAACATTTTTCCTGCATTTCTATGTTCTTGACACTTTTTTTGGCAGAATTTTGGCGCACAAAAAGACATGCTCTACATGTTGTACCCAGTTCTATTTCACCTTCTCAAATCTGGAGACAGTTCAGAACCTTTTTGGCCGGGTGCCAATTCATTAAACCCCTGTGCCACTATCTAACATTTCAGTGTAAACTACCACACAGACTGTGGGCCAAAAAAATGGACGCCACAATTGGTGCCACCCTTTACAACTACTAGGGTTGGTGTCACCTATGGAAAAAGGGCATGTCTTGGTGGGACAAGGGATATGCACCAAATGTTATCCAAATGTAGCAGAATAGTGTAAACTAAGCCAGCTAATAAGTTATTAAAATATCTACAACAACTTCTCTACATTGTAGATGCTCAGGGTCCTGTCCAATTCACAAATTTGCTATTTTGATAGACGCCTCTTCTCGGTGCTGGAATAAGAATTCATGAAAAAAGAGTCACTGAAGACCTTCGACCTTTCCATGACCGGATGGAGGAATGTTTTCGGAATTTAAAAATCAAAGTTGAGAAACAATATGGTGTGAGAGAATTGGTAAGATTTCTTATTTTATTCTACCTCATATACTGTAGAATGGATATTTGCTACAATAGAGTTTTTCTTTCTTCTTACAGTATACATCAACCTGAGTCAGGGAGCTATGAAACAATATATTTCCCATGTGATGCTTGTCATGGGATATACTGATTGATAACTGTAATCTGATGTTTATACAATTTAGCAAATATGATTAATGGTTTGTAATAAGCGATGCTTCACATGATAGATCTCTACATATCATCTCTCTGCAGAGCGTTCTGGTCATTACTATTAGTTTCTTATTGCTGATTATGCTACTTGTAATACTTGTTTACCAATGTAATAGGAGGCAAGTGACGACGTCTGAGGAAAGCGTAACATGGTCATTTAAAAGCATTGTTTGTGTCTAACATACTGGATAGAAGATTCTTACAATTACAGTCATTTTTGGATGCAGAGTCTGTGTAATCATAATCATATGCCATCTGTATCTTCCACCCACACCTCAGTAAAAGTGGCTTCTAAGGATTTGCGTTCTGCGTAGGAAGTACAGTAGCTTAGTAATTCTAAAAGAAATAAGTTAATAAGGTTATAAAACTAATTGTACTTCACTTCGGGAGCCCCCTTGAAGAACAACTTCTTCTATATCTCACTACTTCTATATTTTACAGATTCATCTAGATTTAGTTGACTGCATCCATGCAATTATTTAGAAATAAAAACTCACTCCTGTTGTCCAATATAGTCGCTCTCTAAAGTAGGTTAACATATCAGTAAGACATCTTCCAACATTTTGCACAGCCTAATGCCAGCTATGCTTGAATGCTCATAATTTGGGGTGATTCCATGGACTGCACACATGGCAAAGAACAGGAGTCCTTGCATCATACAGTAATATTCACAAGAACTTCCCATTTGGTGGCCGATCTGCAGCGCAGAAACTGTAACATTTAATACATTGCTGACACTGGAGTTTGTCTGGCAGACAGGAAGTCTTTGCATCATATTTCTGTTTGATGCAAGGACTTCCATTCTGTGCCAAGTCCGCAGTTTCTAAAATCTTACTAACTTACAGACCCGTTTCCATGGGTTGCACACTTTTGTGTGCAGCCGGTCTAATGGTTTTTACCAGACATTCTATGGTCCAGGTGCAGTTCATTGTTTACATACATATGTGTGTAACCTTATATAATTCTTCTGTTTTGAGTTATGCCTAGGTTAGTTGCAAGAGATGATAAAAAAAAAACTAATAAAAACTCTTTCAGCAAATAAATGGTATTTTCTTACTGCCATCTATACAGATAAATCTCAAAACTGTCACAAACGTAAGAAAGAGCACATGTTATACAGACAATATCCCTAGTAGCACACTTGTAAAGTGGAATACTCACATACGGGTTCATTTTGATGTTTTTGTGTACGATATCAGACACCTAGTATAAACTACTTACACCTAGTGTACAACTATGCAGCTCAATATAAAGCAAAGTCATAATACAACCATTTACACAAGCCATGAAGAACAAAGAATCTGTGTTCCGCCTGGAGATTCTGACATCTACAGTTCACAAAATGTCTTTGCCTCTAGTCTGCAGTTGTTTAAAACTTATATAGTCTGTATAAGTATAGCAGTCTGTATTCTGCAGGGTAATTAAATTTGAATTTGTTTTTCTGGGTCATTATTCTAATATGTGATTTTTCAAGTGGGAGCTACTGTAATTATAGTAATATATCTGAAAATTGCTGAATATAAAACAACAACAACAATAATAGATTTTTCAGTTATACATGACTAGGAAACTTGCAGCGATAGTTACAGTAGATATTAACATGACCAGGGGCGAAACTACAGTGGTGGCAGCCATTGCAGCTGCTATAGGGCCCACAGTGTCAGGGGGCCCCATCACCTGACATGACACACTAAAGAGTGAAGGATGTGCTGTATCTGTGATGTGTATATGATGTTTTCGTATATAGTGCATGGTGGTATATATTGGAAGGTGCGTAGAAGCCCTGAAATCATCAGAAATGCTAGCTTATTGCTGGCACTTGCGATTATTTAGCTCAATCCGCCACCTTCACACATAAGTCATGGGTTGCGTTTATTTCTACGCCAGGCAGAGGCGGGAGCTTCTTTATGTTTCTCGCTGTGAAAATGCAGCGGTGGGGCTATCATAGCTATGTGTGTATACATGCTGTGTGCTTGTGTATGGCACTGTATTTGTGTGTTATATTCAATATAGGGAAGGGGGAAGAAGGGGACAAAGTGGCAGTAAAATATAGCTTTTATTTCATAATTTAAAAGACTTTGTGTTGGTGTGGAAGTAATTAAAATGAATTTAAGGAAAATTCAAAAACTATTAGGGAAAGTTCTGGGGATATTCCTCCCCTACATTTTTGGAGATTAATTATTATTAATTAATCTCCAGACAAAATAAGGAGACACCACCGACACAAGTGTGCAATAGTCTGATTAAAACAATAAAGCCTGGAGCCACATAGCACATGAGTTAAAACTGTAATAATTAAAAAAATGAAGAACATAATCAAACCCTCTTATTATTCCCTTAACCTTTGGGATTACATGCAAAATCAATAACAGGGGTCTATACTTGCATGTAGGGGAGGAATATCCCCAGAACTTTCCCTAATAGTTTTTGAATTTTCCTTAAATTCGTTTTAATTACTTCCACACCAACACAAAGTCTTTTAAATTATGAAATAAAAGCTATATTTTACTGCCACTTTGTCCCCTTCTTCCCCCTTCCCTATATTAAATATAGCTATCCTTTGGTGGTGTACACCTGGCAGGAGAACAAGCACAAAAAGTGATAAGCATCAACAAAAAATAACAATTCTTCTGATACATATAACTGTATATGTGTGCGCATAAATGTATAATGTGTGATTGTAACTTGCACATGTGAATATAACAAATATGTATATAAGTGGGAAGGGGGTCCCCATTCAGCAGCCTCATATTGGACCCTGCTACTCCTAGTTACGCCCCTGAACATGACTTGGATTTAATGATGAAACATAAGTAAAGTAGTTCCATTTCCATCTCTTTATGTGCTGTCACTGTGTACATTGAAGGTTAATAACTTGTAATAAGGAAAAAATTTGGCTGGAATATTACAAATACCCTTGAATAAGGAGAGCGATTTAGTGATCTCTGACTGCAGTCAGTGCATGTTAGGAGACAGATGGAGGAGAGGTAATTGGTTTTGGAGATAAAACAAATCTGCAGATAAAAAAAATGCCAGCCTCAAACTGGGACAGTTTGGATTAGTGGAAACCTCATTCAAATTGTATGAGCCAGAACCGCAGGAAAAAAAAAGGTATATTCACCACATTCCCATTACTGTCAAAAAGAGATGCGTAGGAAAGGTTTTGTTCAGCATAAAAACAGATGTTCATGTGGGGGAGGAAAAACGGAAAGGATAACAGAGGAGAAAAAGGGTAAAGGAAGGAAAGAGAAAATATAAAAGCTCCGTTCTAACAATGTGTGAACTCTCCTCTAGCCACTTTTCATCTCTGTCTCTGATCTATGTTAAAGGGATATTACTAAGGCTGTCATCACATATGACACCAGGAACGCGTTGTACAATTATGAGTATTTGTAATGAGACTGGTAAATAATATGATCTGATACCTTTCCGCTGTGTATTTAATTATCCTTGTCATTTTCCCACAAGGCTTCTCAGGTTAGGTCATATGGATGTGTATCAGTGACCTTGTATAACTTGTGAATACTATTTGTAACTAAAGACAGCACATCCATATCAAGTCTTTATCTCATTCCCCTGATAACAGTTTTATACATTACATTCAGGGTTAAAATAGTTTTTGCATTCAGATGTTTTATTTCTTTTTTTTTCACAAATATAGATAGATATATCCCACTGGTTTGCTAAGGACAGGGGTGATTGACTAGGCAGCATTTTTTAATATATTTTCCTATTTTTATATGTTCTTTTCTATTTACGATTTGTGTTCCATTCTGATCCATTGATCACTTCTTCTAATTGAAAGTATTAGATTCCGGACAAGAGATCAACAAGCGACAGTAGCTTGTAATGTCTGGCTCCAAAATACTCCCCGATTGTGGGTTATAACTGTACAAAGCAAAAGTGCTCCTTGTGGTCCAGAAACAATAAGGGAGTGTAATGTATGGAGGGGTGAGGTGATGTATTTATGCTCACTAGGTAGGAATTGCTACCTTATGGATGCTGCAACCTCCCTGGTTTGGACTACGAATTGTAGTCCAAAGGTTTACGTGGTTAGGGAAGGAGAATGTATACTCCATGCCGGCAGTGCTCTATTTAGAGTTATTTATTTAACCCATCAGATCCTGCATACATGATCAATAGCCTTGGAAGTTTTTACCTGTCCTGATCAAGACACCAATATGGTGAAATAATAGATAATTATCAGTGAAAGAAACAGCAAGTTCATCCAATCATATGTATCTGCACATCCACCTGGAAGCGCATTGGTAGTAAATCACAACTAGGCGTTTCTCAAACAACAATACCCAATACAAATATAAATAAGTGGAGAAGCATAAATAGGTCTTTGTTCAATTTTGGCACATGGATATGGTTGATGTTTCTAAAAAGCATCCCTAAGACAGGGTCAGTAGGTCCTTAATGCAGGGGGATTAGATATATGGTCCTGATGCTGGGCCTGAATCCAACATTGTTGCTTTGAGATTTTTCCTATCATGTTCAACAAGTTCTATATTAAAAAATACATATTGGCAGCATGGTTATTCCGGAAATATTATGCGTATGTGTAATTCTGTATAACTGTCAGTGCAGTTAGGATCTTGTGTCCCGGTGTATCCTCACAATGTACTTCTCTTGCAGCCCGACTTCGATGATGGAAGAGTGGGAAGGCCTAGATCAATGTTACGGTCCTATCGACAGATGTCTATCATATCTATGTCTTCAATGGCATCTGAATGCAATACTCCCAACAAGCTAGCGGCTGAAAGGTTAGATCAAATATCCATTCACTTTTATGTATGAGCAGATGATTTAAAGCTTTAAAAAAATAAATAAATAAATAAATAAATAACAGAGCTTTAAAGGAAACCTACCACTTAATTTTTGTTAAGGGAACAAAGCCCCTATCTTAGAATTATAAGTTATATTAACTTATAACTCGGCACACCGCACTTGGGCTCGGCGCACCATGAAACAGGCCATGCTAAGTTGCGCAGGCGCGCGTGTGCCGGAGAGCTCGGTGACGTCACCGGCTCTCCTGCACTTCAGAACCCGGCGCGCGCACGGACGCGCGCATGGTGCGCCGAGCCCAAGTGCGGTGCGCCAAGTTATAAGTTAATATAACTTATAATTCTAAGATAGTGGCTTTGTTCCCTTAACAAAAATATGCTCTGGCACCAGCTCACCCTGAGCTGATGCCATGTATATGTGTATAAACCTACCACTTTTAAGTGGTAGGTTTCCTTTAAAGGAAACCTACCACTTAACTCTGAAGTTAAATTAATAACACGTTTTTAGGCCTCCATTGTATAGATACATTGGGAGGATTCCTGATGTATCCTTACAATGGAGGGCTGAAACATATCCTAATGGGATATATTATTGCGTCTGTGTCAGTTTCTTTTTTGCATATGTATTTATTATGTGTTTGCAGCACAATTGTGTCCGGCACTTTTGAAAATTAAAGGGGCGGGGTAGTGTTTGTTCCCTAGTTTGTGGCCTATTTATTACTGAGCTGTGCCACAATTGTGTTGCAAGTACGTGATGCAAAGTACACCCAGAAAAAAAAAATCTGCAACTCCGGCCACATCCTGAAAACAGACCAGATTAATTAAACGCGTGCAGCACTATTAAATAATGTGGCACAAAATGCACATTAGTGAGGCAAACTACACTAAGGCAGATTGCACCAGATATCATATCTGGACCATTGTCTGTTTAAGCTTCCCCTGAATAGGAGGAATAGGAAACATTGGTATCAGCCAGTAATTGCCAGTTATTTGACTGGAAAACTACAGTGTACTCTCAGCGGCGGCCAGAGATGCATGCCATACATTTGCATCCGTCCCCCATAGGCTATTATTGCCTTATTACTAGAGATGAGCGAACATACTCGTCCGAGCTTGATGCTCGATCGAGCATTAGCGTACTCGTAACTGCTCGTTGCTCGGACGAGTATTTCGCCCGCTCGAGAAAATGGCAGCTCCCGCCGTTTTGCTTTTTGGCGGCCAGAAACAGAGCCAATCACAAGCCAGGAGACTCTGCACTCCACCCAGCATGACGTGGTACCCTTACACGTAGATAGCAGTGGTTGGCTGGCCAGATCAGGTGACCCTGGGATAGACTAGCCGCTGCCCGCGCTGCTCGGATCATTCTCTGTCTGGATGCCGCTAGGGAGAGAGCTGCTGCTGCTCAGGGAAAGCGTTAGGGTGTTCTATTAGCTTACTGTTAGGCAGGAGTGATTCTTAAAGAACCCAACAGCCCTTCTTAGGGCTACAATAACGTTATAATTTTTTTTTTTTTTTATTTGCAGCTAGTACCATATTGTGAGGAATTAGCAGGGGGACTTGCTACCGTTGTGTTTAGCTCTTAGTGACACACATATCCACCTCAAACACCAAAGTGGGAAAATTTATTAGGGGTTTGAGTAGAATTAGGCACAGTCTGCCAGTTTCTTTTTATTTTACGTTTATTTTTTTCATAACTCAGCGTCATCTCATCTGGCATAGTAGTGTGCTGTAATACTTGGCTAGAAAATAGCCATAGGAGAATACAAACGTCTTAATTACGCCTACAGTAGCGTTATATATATTTGATTTCTGGTTGATCTGCTGGTGGCTGTACTTGCTGCAGTGCATCTACTATCAAATTGGGAGCAATTTGGAGTCAGACTTGCGACCACTGTGTTTTAGTGACGCACATATCCATCGCAAAGACCGAAGTGGGAAAATTTATTAGGGCCCGGGGTTGTATTTCAACTAGGCACAGTCTGCCATTTCCTTTTTTATTTTACGTTTATTTTTTTCATAACTCAGCGTCATCTCATCTGGCATAGTAGTGTGCTGTAATACTTGGCTAGAAAATAGCCATAGCAATAGGATAGCATCGTTTGGTTTTAAAAACTAAAAAACACAAAAAAAAAAAAAAAAAAGTTAAAAAAAAAATACAAGTTATAACTCTCATTTTCAAAATGTTTAACCCGAGGGCTAGGGGTAGAGGACGAGGGCGGGGACGTGGGCGTCCAACTACTGCAGGGGTCAGAGGCCGTGGTCCTGGGCGGGGTGAGACACCACCTGCTTATGAGGGAGCAGGGGAACGCCGCAGAGCTACACTCCCTAGGTTCATGTCTGAAGTTACTGGGACTCGTGGTAGAGCACTGTTGAGGCCAGAACAGTGCGAACAGGTGATGTCGTGGATTGCCGACAATGCTTCGAGCAATTTGTCCACCAGTCAGTCTTCCACGCAGTCCACCCATGTCACCGAAATCGGCACTCCTCCAGCTCCTGCACCTCAGCCTCCTCCCCCCCCAGTCTGCCCCCTCCCAGCAAAATTTGCCATTTGAACCGGCATACTCTGAGGAACTGTTTTCTGGACCATTCCCACAGTCACAAACCACTTGTCCGGTTGCTGATGAGCAATTTTCCGATGCCCAGGTTTTCCACCAGTCGCAGTCTGTGGGTGATGATGACCTTGTTGACGTAGTGGAAGAAGTGTGTAAAGAGGTGTCCGACGATGAGGAGACACGGTTGTCAGACAGTGGGGAAGTTGTTGTCAGGGCAGGAAGTCCGAGGGGGGAGCAGACTGAGGGATCGGAGGATGATGAGGTGACAGACCCAAGCTGGGTTGAGAGGCCGGGTGAACACAGTGCTTCTGAGACGGAGGAGAGTCCTCGACCAGAACAGGTTGGAAGAGGCAGTGGTGGGGCCAGACGGAGAGGCAGGGCCAGAGCTGGTGCATCAGCGCCAAATGTGTCAACTAGTGAAGCTCCCGTGGCGAGGGCTCCTGCGGCGAGGGCTAGATTTTCAGAAGTCTGGAGGTTCTTTAAGGAAACCCCGGATGACCGACGGACTGTGGTGTGCCACATTTGCCAAACCAGGATCAGCAGGGGTTCCACCACTACTAGCTTAACTACCACCAGTATGCGCAGGCATATGAATGCTAAACACCCCACTCAGTGGCAACAAGCGCGTTCACCTCCGGCCGTGCACACCACTGCTCCTTCCCCTGTGTCAGCTGATAGTCAGCCCCCTGCCCAGGACCCTGCCACAAAAACCCCATCGTCACCTCCACGATCCTCCACAGCATCCACCAGCGTTCAGCTCTCCATACCCCAGACGCTGGAGCGGAAACGCAAATATAGTGCAACCCACCCGCACGCCCAAGCCCTTAATGTGCACATTTCCAGATTGCTAAGCCTGGAGATGCTGCCCTATAGGCTAGTAGAGACCGAGGCCTTTCACAGCCTCATGGCGGCGGCCGCCCCTCGGTATTCGGTCCCCAGCCGCCACTACTTTTCCCGATGTGCCGTCCCAGCCCTGCACCAGCACGTGTCAGACAACATAATCCGTGCCCTGACCAACGCCGTTTCTGACAAGGTCCACCTGACCACGGACACGTGGACGAGTGCTGCCGGGCAGGGCCACTATATATCTCTGACGGCACATTGGGTTAACTTGGTGGAGGCTGGGACCGAGTGTGACCCTGCGGCTGGTCATATACTGCCGACGCCGAGGATTGCGGGGCCTACCTTGGTCCAGGTGTTTGAGGCCTACTATGCCTCCTCCTCCTCCCACCCCTCCTCCACCTCCTCCACCATCCGTGGGCATGGCGCCATCAGTCGGTAGCTCTAGGCACAGCAGCAATGCCGTCGCTAAGCGACAGCAGGCGGTGCTCAAACTGCTGAGCCTAGGCGATAAAAGGCACACCGCCCAAGAACTATTACAGGGCATCACGGCGCAGACTGATCTGTGGCTGGCACCGCTGAACTTGAAGTCAGGCATGGTTGTGTGTGACAACGGCCGTAACCTGGTGGCGGCTCTGCAACTCGGCAGACTGACACATGTGCCATGCCTGGCCCATGTGTTAAATCTGATAGTTCAGCGTTTCCTCCAGACATACCCCAATCTGTCTGATTTGCTCACGAAGGTGCGCCGCATCTGTGCGCATTTCAGGAAGTCCAGCACAGATGCTGCCACTCTCAGGGCAGCGCAGCGCCGCCTCCAACTGCCCGCTCACCGACTGTTGTGCGACGTGCCCACGAGGTGGAATTCAACACTGACCATGTTATCCAGAGTTTACCAGCAGCGCCGAGCGATTGTAGACTGCCAGATGTCAACTTCCACCAGAACTGGTAGTCAGGTCAGTCAGCTTCCTCAAGTCTACAATGAGGAGTGGACGTGGATGTCTGATATCTGTCAGGTGCTGAGTAACTTTGAGGAGTCAACACAGATGGTCAGTGGCGATGCCGCCATCATCAGCCTCACCATCCCGCTGCTTGGCCTGTTGAAAAACTCTCTGGTCAGCATGAAGTCGGAAGCTTTGCGCTCCTCACAAGAGACAGGGGAAGAAGATTCCCTTGTTGATAGCCAAAGCACCCTTAGGTCTGTTTCTCAGCGCATATCGGAGGAGGTGGAGGTGGAGGAGGATGAGGAGGAAGAGGAGGAGAATGTTGGCGAGACACAAGAGGGGACCATTGTTGAGTCCTACACTGTTGAGCGTGTATGGGCAGAAGAAGAGGAGTTGGAGGAGTTGGAGGAGGAGGAAATGGACAGTCAGGCCAGTGAGGGGAGTGAATTCTTACGCGTTGGTACTCTGGCGCATATGGCAGATTTCATGCTAGGCTGCCTATCCCGTGACCCTCGCGTTCAAAGAATTTATTCCAGCACCGATTACTGGGTGTTCACTCTCCTGGACCCACGGTACAAGCAAAATCTTTCCACTCTCATCCCTGGAGAGGAAAGGAGTGTGAGAATGCATGAATACCAGCAGGCCCTGGTGCACAAGCTGAAACAGTATTTCCCTTCTGACAGCGCTACCGGCAGAGTGCGTAGTTCTGCGGGACAAGTAGCGAGGGAGAGTAGGCGAGCAGGCAGCTTGTCCAGCACTGGCAAGGGTACGCTTTACAAGGCTTTTGCCAGCTTTATGTCACCCCAGCAAGACACTGTCACCTGTCCCCAGTCTCGGCAGAGTAGGGCTGATCTTTACAGAAAGATGGTGAGGGAGTACGTAGCTGACCATACCATCGTCCTAAATGATCACACAGCTCCCTACAACTACTGGGTTTCAAAGCTGGACATGTGGCACGAACTGGCGCTCTACGCCTTGGAGGTTCTTGCCTGCCCTGCCGCTAGCGTCTTGTCAGAGCGGGTTTTCAGTGCAGCTGGTGGCATCATCACCGATAAGCGTACACGCCTGTCGACTGACAGCGCTGACAGGCTGACGCTTATCAAGATGAATAAAGCATGGATTTCTCCTAATTTCAAATCTCCAGCAGGTGAAGGAAGCTCAACCTGAATAATTTATCCACTCCTCCTCCTCCTCATTTTCCTCCTTCTCCTCCTCTTTCTACAGTAAAGCAGAGGAAACTGGCTGTTTTTTGACAGGGCCCACTGGCTCTAGGTATAGTACTTTATGCATTTAATTTTTCTGGAGGGCCACCGACACGGTCCTCTGTTTTAAACAATTTTTGGGAGTGCCACATACAGGCACTCAATCTATTCAATTTTTCTGGAGGGCCACCGACACGGTCCTCTGTTTTAAACAATTTTTGGGAGTGCCACATACAGGCACTCAATCTATTCAATTTTTCTGGAGGGCCACCTTTCCGGTCCTCTGTTTTAAACAATTTTTTGGGACTGCCACATACAGGCACTCAATCTATTCCATTTTTCTGGAGGGCCACCTACCTGCTCCTCTGGTTTAAAAACTTTTTTGGACTGCCACATACAGGCACTCAATCTATTCCATTTTTCTGGAGGGCCACCTACCTGCTCCTCTGGTTTGAAAAATTTTTTGGACTGCCACATACAGGCACTCAATCTATTCCATTTTTCTGGAGGGCCACCTACCTGCTCCTCTGGTTTGAAAAATTTTTTGGACTGCCACATACAGGCACTCAATCTATTCCATTTTTCTGGAGGGCCACCTACCTGCTCCTCTGGTTTGAAAAATTTTTTGGACTGCCACATACAGGCACTATCCAAATTGAATTGTCTCCATAGCAGCCTCCACACGTTGTCTCCATTGCTACCTCCAAAAGTCGTCCATATAGCTGCCTCCATACATCGTCCCTTTATCAAACGAGGTTTGTCAGGCCGAAATTTGGGTTGTTTTCATGGATTCCACATCAAAGTTGTTAACTTTGTCGCCACCCTGCTGTGTTATCCACAAAATACACTGGCAAACTTTTACCATTTACGGATATTATTTCAGCGCTTCTTGCGCATCTGTTTACATTCCCCTCACCCGCCATATCCTAAACTTATAAGAACGCTACTACACTTGATCTTATACAAAAGGTTCTTAGAAGTGCTGTTTGGGGAGTAGCCTAGAGACAGGGGCTTGGATTGGCGAAAGCTCGCCTGGCAGCGGAGCGCCAGCTCCATGCGCATCATGCGCTTCTTGCGCATCTGTTTACATTCCCCTCACCCGCCATATCCCAAACTTATAAGAACGCTACTACACTTAACTTGGTGCAGGCTGGGACCGAGTCTGACCCTGGGGCTGGTCATATACTGCCGACGCAGAGGATTGCGGGGCCTACCTCGGTCCAGGTCTCAAAGGCCTACTATACCTCCAAATCCTCCCACCCCTCCTCCACCTCCTCCTCCTCCGAATTACCATCCGTGGGCATGGCGCCATCAGTCGGTAGCTCTAGGCACAGCAGCAGTGCCGTTGCTAAGCGACAGCAGGCGGTGCTCAAACTGCTGAGCCTAGGTGATAAAAGGCACACCGCCCAAGAGCTATTGCAGGGCATTCCACATCAAACTTGTTAACTTTGTCGCCACCCTGCTGTGTAAGCCACAAAATATACTGGAAAACTTTTTTCATTTACGGATATTATTTCAGCGCTTCTTGCGCAGATGTTTACATTCCCCTCACCCGCCATATCCCAAACTTATAAGAACGCTACTACACTTGATCTTATCCGAAAGGTTCTTAGAAGTGCTGTTTGGGGAGTAGCCTAGAGACAGGGGCTTGGATTGGCGAAAGCTCGCCTGGCAGCGGAGCGCCAGCTCCATGCCAAGAACCAACTAACATAGTTTTAACTGCAGCACCTTTAATCTACTACTAGTTCACTGCCTCCATACATCGTCCCCTTATCAAACGAGCTGTGTCAGGCAGAATTTTGGATTGTTTTCATGGCTTCCATGTTAACTTTGTCGCCACCCTGCTGTGTAATCCACAAAATATACTGGCAAACTTTTATCATGTACCAATATTATTTGAGCGCTTCTTGCTCACCTCCTTTGGTTCCTCTCTGCTACCCATTGGTTTGAAGCCTGAGTCCATTTAGGGTATGTCGCCATGCCACTCTCTAGCCTTCCGCTGCTGCCGCTGCCTCTGCATGCCGTCCCCTATAGTGTCAGGGTCAATTATTGGATGTTTTAGATGCTATCTAGCTTCATTCTGTCACTCTGTCATGGCCATGCTGTTGCCCATAATTTTGGCATAATGGTGCATTTAAGCAGCCTCAGAGGCATCCATGCATGCTGCCCCTGCTGTTTCCTGTCCATTTCCGTGGTCTTTCCATCCTTTTCTGAGTTTCCCAGGTGTTTGGCCAAGCTTCCCTGTGCAGAGCCTTGGTCCCCTTGAAAAATGCTCGAGTCTCCCATTGACTTCAATGGGGCTCGTTACTCGAAACGAGCACTCGAGCATCGGGAAAAGTTCGTCTCGAATAACGAGTACCCGAGCATTTTAGTGCTCGCTCATCTCTACTTATTACTTATCTCTTGCAGGAGCAGGATGGAAAAGTACTGCTTTCCTTGCATACAGGCTAAACATGTGCAAAAAACTAGATATGAACCTATCCTGCTATACATCCTGCTTAGATGGATACATCCCTGTGGATAGCTGCTATTTCCATCCTGCCTGCAGTTCTCCGTACAGGGGTTTGGGCTGTGTGAGGTCCCCAAGGAAGCTCTACTGCTATGTTGATTTTAGGTGTTTTGCATTATCTTTAGCAGCATTGTTAGCTACCCATTGTATTTTTTCCCCTCATATCTCTAGACAGTCAATGTGATATAAACGTCAGATCAATAAAAGAGGAATACTGGGAATACTGTGGACATCATTCTTACATAGCAAGCCATTTATTTCACTTAAGGAAATTATTTCTGTTCCATAATACACAATTTCTGTTCTCTTCATTGTGAATGTCAGCGGCTTCCCTAAGAACTAAACTTGCATCTCTAATTATACGTTGTTCCAAGCAGCTTCATTTCTGTTCATTTCAAGAATGGCTGGCAGGGGAGTTTTTATGCAGAAGAATGTAACATGCCATAATTTATGTTTGCCTTAGCATTCCCTGCTAATATCTTATTTTTCCAAAGTGCGCTCATTATGCCTTTCAGTACAAATAATGCTGTGAGAATTGTAGTGTTTAGGAATTTCGGTGCAAAAGAGCAACAAAGAGTCCCCATCAGGAGCGAGCGGGCCGCCAGTGGGGAGAAGAATTACGTATGAAAAAACACAGTTGGGAATAATTAGAGTTTACCAATGAAATGTTACATTAACATTAATTGAGCAAAGTATGTGTTAAAAGAGCACATATTCTGTGAAAACCGCAACCATCTATTATCGATAAATACGTCTCCATTCAGTATGTATGGTGCGAAATGTCAATACAATTGGTAACTTTTATCTGCTCGAGTAATGTGCTATACTTTTGTTCTATGATGTCTGACCAAGTAAGCTAATATCAGCAACAACTGCATGATCGACTGGATAAAAATTTGAAATCTCACTGCAGCAAAAAAATAATTAGCAATTAAAAAAAGGAATAAAATGAAAACAGTTGTTTAATATAAAATGGTTGTGGGACAAACAGGAACAAACAAGCTATTGCAAGTGATTGTCATTTATTTAGAAAAATTTGGAAATCATCCAGTTCTGCATAGCAGGTTGTCAAAAAGTCAACTTTATGGTTTAATTTTTTGTGTTTTTTATTTTTTCTACCTCTAGGAACTAGGTATGGTTAGCCTGGCTAACTGATGTGCATAACCCATAGCAGACATAACTGTACAGTTCTTCACTCATACACACATATGCACAAAATATAGAGCATATACACATCACATATACACACATATATAGTGCCATATACACACACCACAGCATATAAACAAATCATACACCATATACACATCTTAGATACCCACACATATGCAGGATATATACATCACATATATGTTATATACATATTATTATATACAGTGGGCAGCATAACATTTATATAATGGTGCACATCCTCCATTCTTTAGTGTCAGGTCAGATGCAGGGCCCCCTGGCACTGCAGACCCCCCATAGTAGCTGCTATAGCTACTACCACTTTAGTTACACCCCTGGATTGCACAAGATATCAAGTATCAAGTACTACCTTTTTACTTAAAAAGTATGCAAAAATAGTTGAAATGTCATTCCAATAGGGAAATGACATTTAATGTTGAGATCACTGGACAGATGACTTAAAATGCAATTTAATTCATCAAACATTATGCACCCTTCATACAGAACTAGTTCTCCAATCTCTAAAAGATACCAGTGACCATTTGTCATTTTCTAGATCTTGAATGAATGATAGCAATGACAGTGATTTTTTCTAGAAATAAAAAGAGAATGAGCATTTGAGCTGATGAAGTACCCTACAAAAGCTCGCAGTAGAATCTCTTATAACTGGACTATATAAAGCCAGCCATTCCAGCTTGGCACCTTTGAATGCTATTGTAGTACCATTATACCTTTCAAAAAAGCCCTTGGTGCCTTAATGCCATACTGATATACCCCAGAGGTGAAGAACCAACCAACTTACTAGTGAATTAACTGGTAAAAACACGGAGATAGTTGAACATCTGAGTCTACAAAACTGGAATGAGAATGGAGAAACCCTTTAGGGACTGAATGGGACAACCCTTTGGCAATCTTCTTCACCAGGCACCATTCACAAGACTATGATCATCTTTGATCATCTACTATGGGTTGCCCTGGAAAGCAATCCATAAAACATTTGCAGACTGCTAGTTGTTCTGCAACTACAATGTTATGAAGCTAGGACCATGATGCAATACTAGTCACAAAGTTACACAGGATACATAAACCGCTGCTACCGTCTCTAATTTATTCACTGATAATTAAATCTGTTCAGCAAAAAGCACTTGATAAATTAAAAAAACAACAATAAATATGACAATGTGCAAATTTCTTACAGCAATGTGCTAAACTTTTACATTCTTATCTCTTAATAGGTATTGCATAAACAAATATATTAACCGCCTAAATCTTATGTAAATGTATCCAAAGAGAACTTTATGCCATAAAGGAAGTCGTCTGTAGGTTTTCACATGTCAAGAGTTTATCTCGTACAATATCTAAATAATTCAGGGAGTGATAAAGTGTCACTTACAGTTGGGGTGAGCAGCAGTATTTTTGTTGGTCTTACCACTAATTGGAGTGATGTGGTGGATTCCTCCGGCATCCAGGAAAGTTGTAATTGACTGCTTCGAGTGTATGTGCTATTCTGGGCATGCGCAGAAGGAAGACGAGGCGCACCACAGATCACTGGAGAACAAGTTATGGATAGCGCTTGTATATAATTTAAATAGTTTTAATGGACTGGCACGTCATTGATGTAATAATGAAGGCTTAATTGCTGCCGAATTATCTTAATTTGAGTTGACAGTTGGAGGTTCCAATTTGTAATACAGAAGCCATTTTCTGAGATTTTCAATAGCAGTAGAATTTGCAGACCAGATGATCCATTCTCTCCTTTTGGCGTGAAGTACTCTTATAATGATAGCTATATGCGATTCAGGGACTCTGCCCACTTCCTCAATTGCAGCATATGTGCCCAAGCTGTAACTTTGGCTTTTACTAGGTTTTCCCACAAAGCAAGTTAGGCCTTTTCCACAGGATTGTTGATTGGTGGAGGTCTCAGTGATTGCCATGCACGAACAGCTGCTCCAACCTTCTCGGTGGTGCTACAAGGGGTGGGACAGGGGCACATTGGACCCCAAGTCTAGTGATCTGTGGGGGGACCCATCACTGAGACCCCCATCAATTAGCAAGTTAGGCCATATCCTGGGGATAAATTCATTAAGGTGTAAACAATATAGATTTAAAATACATCAAATAATTAAAATTTGAATAAAACAATTAAAAAATAGAACCACGGAACAGTGCAATATAGTATATAATAGTCACTGGGAATCTGGGAGTGGTGTCTGTCACAGTGTTCAAGGGACACATTGGCGGACACTGCTCCCAGAGTTTAGGAAGATATCCTCTAATAGGTGTTGCAATTATCTCAATTTCTGGAAACAGAAGACCACTACTGAACTTCTGTGATGTTCTACTGGGACAAGTCACTGTTAGATATCCAGGTTTTGCGTTTGTTCCAAGAAAGATATGAAAAGTCAACTTTACAGCTTGGCACATATGTTGCTACAGTGCAACATATGTATGTGTTGTTACTATTATTTCAAGCAGTACTCCATGCCAAAAGGAGAGAATGTATCATCTGGTCTTCAAATATTACTGCTATTGAAAATCTCAGAAAAAAGCTTCTTTATTACAAATCGGAACCTGCAACTGTCTACTCTTATTAAGATCATTTGGCAGGAACCAAGCCTTCATTATTACACATTATTACAAAGCAAAACAGTCACTTAAAACTAATTTGAAGTATAAACGGAATTCGTACCTGGTTATCCTGTGATCTGTGGTGCATCTTGTTGTGTGGAACAGCGATACACTGGGAGCAGTTGATTACAACGTTCCAGAACGCCGGAGCCATGAGGAATGCACTGCATCACTCCAATCAGTGGTAAGACCAACAAAAATACACTTTATTATCATCACTTCCTGAAGATAGACTCTTGACATGTGAAAACCTACACAACTTCCTTTACTCGCCATCCAAAAAAGACCCACTGGACTATGAGGCTTCTTTCTAGGTATATTTGCATACGTTCTTTTAACATGTATTTACATAAGATTAAGGTGGTAACATATTTGTTTATGCAATTCCTAGTAAGAGATACAGATGTAGAACTTTAGCACATTGCTATAAGAATTTTGCACATTGCCTTCTCTATTGTTTTTTTATTGTATTAAGTGTTTTTTGCTGAATAGATTCTGTTACCATGGAATAAATGATTATATTTGTAGAAACCTACTATATTTAGATTACTATAAGTACTATATTTGATTACTGTATAGATTACTTTAGTACTCTATTTGGTACTGATACCATACTATACTCAAACTAATACCACTTTTTCCTATTATACCTAGGACAGTATATTAGCACATTTCCAGTATTAACTCCTTGCTAGGCACCAGGGGTAGTGGACCCGCTGGACCACCACTGATGATGACTTAAGTTGACAGCTGGTAGTGGAGTCTAAGTGGCACCTGGTTTTCACCAGAGCCCGCAGCAAAGCGGTTTGACTTGCTGTGGCGTGGTACCACCAGGTCTCTCCACAGGCGCGACTTTGTCTGCGGTGCCCGACCAAGGCATAGTAAAAAGTCTTGAGGCAGAAGCATGGTTGGGGACAGGCAGAAGGTCGAGACAGGCAGCACAGGATCAGAGTTGGGGACATAGCGGTAGGTCAGGACTGGCAGCACAGGAGCGAAGTCAGGAATGGAATCAAGGTCACAATGGAAAATCAGGATAATCGCAAAGGGCATGGAACAAAGCTTTCTCTCAGGCATAGGAGCCCAAAGATCCAGCAGGGGACACAGGGAGATTTTGGTCGATTTTGGTTGTTTTTGCACTATTTTTTTTGCATATTTTTTTTTTTTTAGCATCAATTATCAGTGCGCTGGCCCTTTAAATCTCAGAACGTTGGCACATGTTTACCCTAAGAGGCAGGGACATGTGCGTCAGAGCAAGGGGACCACGGCTGGAATGAGGAGCGGTGAGTGCTGCCGCGGGGGGCCCGAGGAATAGATAGGGGCACAGGTTTGCGTGCGACCCAGGACATGGGTCGCAGGAGCACCCATGACACTCCTGCTATGAAGCCCCCTAATTTTGATAAATATAAAACACTATTTTATGAAGAAAGAGTTCATCCCTCATCTAAAGTTAATAAAGGTTACCGTATATAGTCGAGTATAAGTTGACTCAAGTATAAGCAGAGACCCCTAATTTTACCAACAAAAACTATTAGAACCTATTGACTCGAGTACAAGCGGAGGGTGGGAAATGCATTGGTCACAGCGTCCTAGTATATAGCCAGCCCCCTGTAGTATATAGCCAGCCCCAGTAGTATATAGCCAGCCAGCCCCCAGTAGTATATAGCCAGCCAACCCGCAGTAGTATACAACTAGCCAGCCCCTGTAGTATATAGCCTGCCAGCCCCCTGTAGTATATAGCCAGCCCCTTGTAGTATACAGCCAGCCCACAGTTTGCCAAGCACATAAAAAAACAAACTTACATACTCACCTTCGTGCAGTCCCCGATACCCAGGACTGCTCCTCTATGCTCCAGGTTGAGGGCTCCTCTTCTTTCTTCTCTTTGCTGTAACAGCCGGCAGAGACGCGCCTATGCAATCTGCCGGCCGGCACACACTATGACGTCATCAGCGGCGACACATAGTGTGACACATGTGCATCATAGTGTGCGCCGACTGGCAGATCGCATGGACGCATCTCTGCCGGCTAATACAGCAATAGAGAAGACAGAAGAGGAGCCGCCAGGAGCTGTGCAGAGGATCGGGAGCCGCGCCGAGCATCAGGGTGCCGGAGGGTGAGTATGTAAGTTTATTTTTTTTTTAATTGACTCGTGTATAAGCCGAGATGAGGTTTTTCAGCACATTTTTTGAGCTGAATAACTTGACTTATACAAGAGTGTATACAGTATATTAAATACCAATTTTGGTATATATTTACTTTTACAATATAGCCTATTGAGGGGAGGAATGCACTTTTTTTTAAACTTTTTCAGTTTAATAAAAACCACCCATAACTAAAACAAAAAGCAGTGCATTATTGTTAGAGAACAAAATATATAATGATTTGATTTTTTCAGAAATACTATAATGTAATCTCCTTGTTCAACATTTGATGGATTTTTGTAAGGGGTACATCATGCCACTAGTACAGTGGTTTACCAAAGTATATCAACATAAAACATTTCTGCTGAAAGAAACTTGATCATAATAAGAGAACAGAAATGCACAGAGTAGGATTATAATGACATTTTCTGAAGGTAACACCAGTCACCAATCAGGAGTAAGTGCACAGGCGTTTGCTTTAAATGACTTCAGCACATCGGAGTCCACAGGACATCACTTGTCTTTCGCACTGCTCTGGTGTGATTTTGGTCCACTCTTCTTTCAGTGTCTTTCACAGTCCTGTGACTGTTGTGGGCTTCTTGGCCATAGTTTGTCATCAAGAATTTTCCAGAGGTTTTCTATTGGGTTTTGATCAGGTTGTCCTACATGAAAATTGCTGGTAGATTGAGTGATGAACGCAAGGAACGCATGTGTTGTTCAGAACGGTTCTGGAACACACCTGTATTCACTCTGCTATGTAGCTGTATGAGAGGTCCGACTTCTGCTCTAGAAAACATTCCCCAAACCATGACACTTCCTCCACCATTTTTCATTAACTTCTTTACACAGTTTCTGTTCAGTCTTACCCGGGGCCGATTCTGTAACTTTTTCTGCCTGAGGCAGCCTCCTCCGAGCACCCCTTGATAGTCTACTTTAGTCCATCTACTGAATCTACAGACCAATATTTAAACAGCATTTACTAACAATAATTATAATAATCTTTATTTATAGCACCTTCATCCCTAGAAGTCCAGAAAGCACTGGCTCACTGACCCTCTGTGGCTAACATTACACATGTACATACAGTATGTTATACATGACATTGGTGTTGTCTAGTACCTTCCAGGTAAACACTTGCTCCATCAGGAGGATGACTTTGTTGCAATTTCTCCTGAACATGATTTATTACTGTCAAATGTTTTGCAAGATGTCTTCCATTGCCACAAGCACATCTCCACACTGCACCCTTAAAAATACAACAGTCACTTACAGTAAACTGTCACCTAAAAACAGTGCTCTTAAATAGTATACACAGCTTGCAAAACAACAGACCATGCTAACCCCCCACATATGAAATATCCACTGAGTGGCCTTCCTAATTTATTATAATACCCCTTCTAAACAGTTTTGGTATATATGAGTTTGTGATGTCATAAAAATGCAATACTTTAGAAATCACAGACCTGGATGACCAACTTCTCTTGCTATGTCTTATAGGGTCACCCCTTTGGCCTTCATCTAGACAACCTGCTGCTGGAGGGTTTCAGTCACAGTGGAACAGCACATCATTTTTGCAAAGTCAATGAAAACTGGAAAGTTAGGCTGCCAGTTTATCAGATAATTAAGGAAATGTGCCATTTGCCAGATTAAAACCAATAACTTGCAAGTGACTGAAAATATTCTCTAAGTGTTCTTTAATTTTACTCATATTAGGATATATTTGCACAGAACTACACAATGACCTTGACATTTAGGAAATTGTGTGCTGTTCTCTAGCACGTTGCCCACTTTGCTTTTTTTTTTGCTCTTTCCTTACAACTAATTTGGCCTGAACTCCGTCCAATGTCCACATTGGGAATTATGAGTTTACGTCGTTGAAAGCAAATTCCTTTACTTATGCTATCCACATAGTTCTTAAATGATACATCATTGTCTCATACAACAGTGTTTAATTATTTGCCATATAGATAATAATAATTTGGTATAATTGTACAATTCATTCTTAATGGAATGCTTTGATTTTGATTTTGACCAGCTTTGATCTTGAAGCATCTGTGTCCAAAACAAAACCATCTGAAAATGAAGGCAATCCTTCTCCAGTGTCCAGTGAACATGATGTGAAATTGCGGAGATCTCGCAAGAAAAACAAAAGGAACAGTGTTGTGTTTTCTGAGGAAAAAACTGCTTCTGAGGCATCGCTGTCAGAGTCAAAGAGAGTGAGTTGCTTAACAATTTCTTGCAAATTGTCTTACAAACAGTATATCCGTTTACAAACTTATTGTAATAAATGCAGTAACTTAATATGCTTAGGCATGAATCACTAAATGCATATTAGAAAGAAATACGGTCCCAGGGTCAACATCTGCAAAGAGTTTGTATGTTCTCTCCGTGTTTGTGTACGTTTCCTCTGGGTGCTCTGGTTTCCTCCCACACTACAAAACATACTGGAAGGTCGATTAGATTGTGAGCCCCTTTGGGGACAGTGAGCGATTTGGCGAGCTCTGTGCAGCGCGGTGTAATCTCTGTGCGCTATATAAATAAAGGAATTATTATTACATCATTATTATTACAATTATATCTCAATGCTAAATATGGTTAGTGTCTACAGTATCAAGCTATACTAGTTTTGTTTGTAGTTAGTATCTATGGAGACATAAGACATATAATTTGGCAAAGGACTTCAAGACACACATATCAAGGGGACATTTATCAGTGCTTCTATGCCAGAAAACTGGTGTTGAAGCCTTGAAATAATTACAATTGCTATTGAACCCCTTTATTCAATAGATTACTTACCCTTTACATCATCTCCATGCCAAGGGGGCTAGGAGGGGGTTGATGGGGGGAGGGGCTAACTTGCAGATCAGTGAGGATCTCAGTGGTGAGACCCCCTCAGATCTCAAAAATGAGGGGTCCATCGGACCCGTTGTCGCTCCATCAGGCTAATAGAGCAGTCTGCCATGCATGACCGTTCTGCTCCATTAATCTCTATGGAGCTTACAGAAATTGCTGAGCGCTGCACTCACCCATCTCCGTCGGCTCCATTGAGATTAATGGAGCAGAACTGTCATGCACGGCCAGCTGCCCTATTAGTCTGATGGAACGCAAGCTAGGTGGATAGGACCTAACTTTAGTTAAGTTATTAAGCAGTTTGCCTCCAAAAATCCTTACTCCACTAAAATTCTCTCCTAAATCCCATTTGGTTTCTGAAAATGGAACATAAGTTTAAAGAAGTATGAGATCAAAGATGCCTAAAAAAAGAACGTAGAGAAGATGAGTGAAAGAAAAGCAGACTAACACACATACACAAAGCTGCTTCATATAGGCACCGCTGAGCTTAAAGAAATGCTCTCATTTCAAATGATCTTCAATATTGTGTCAGGGAATTGTTGTGAATTTGTATTTATTTTTATTTTTTTGTAATTTATTTTATTAGAAAAATCCTGCTTAGTTTGTACAAAAAAAACAGGCTGATAAATCATCTTTCCTTTTAGTTAGACAATTACTCTCTGTTCAGATTTTGGAACAGATACTTAGGATGTGAATAGACAGTGCAATAGAGCCGAGCAGTTAACAAAGTATAATAGAAAAATGTTCACAACTCTCCCTATTAGAAAATTTCAAAAATTATCTAAAATAATCTGCTTTAATATATGAACATATTTTATACATATTTTTATAGTATATTTATTAATGACCTTAATGATGCTGTGTCTGAACAATTAGTGTTCAGACAATAAGTGTGTCCAGTATGGAAGTTTAAAGTTTTCAGGTAGTCAACACTAATGACCAGTGTTGTGACCGGGTCCACTTTAACATACATTAAATTCATTGCCACAAAGGCACTGAAACCACTTGACCACAGTAAAAGATAAAGGAGTATTCCCATCTGGGCGTTCACATTCAATTTAATTCAGCTGCCATTAATACATGCCTTATATTTGATGTTATTAAAAAAATGTCTATAAATGTAGTGTTGTTGTCCCTTGCAGTGGCCAGACATCCGCAATTGAGCCCTGGCTGACCACCTGGGTTCAGTGTTCATTATCGCATGATGGATGTGTGATGCAGTAACTTCTGGTACATTTCATTTGCAAAAACAATTTGTTTCTTTGTGCAATCACTACAGCAGGGGTGGTCGTATCCAAGGACAACAATCTAATTTCAATGTGACAACATGGCTACATGTATGGGAAATTATCTTCACACAGTTACATTTCTTCAATTGGAAGCGCCGTAGGATACATCTGCCGGTTTATTTAGCAGTGCAATTGTTAAATATCCCCAATTGTTGTATAAAAAACAGAATCCCCAACCTCTGTTTCACCATGTTTAACCCCTACGCACACCAGGACGTACTATTACGTCTTGGTGCTGCAGGGGGTGAATGGAAAGAGCTCCAGCTAACACCCGCCTGTTACTTTCGATTGGTGCTGGCATCACATATAAAAATAAACTGTAAAAATCGTACACCTTAGGTATCGTCAACTCCCAAAATGCTTGTTCTATTAAAATATAAAAAATTATTCCCGGCCGTAAACACTGTAAATAGCGCCCAAATGCCCGAATTGGCACTTTTTTGATATTTTTTTCTTCCATGAATATTCGAATAAAAAATATCAAACTGTCATATAGCTGCCAAATTGATATAAGTTCATACGCCATCTTTTTATCTACAAATTTTTATCTTTCAAAATCGACTAAAACCTTATAAAGCCTATATCAATTTGGTATCCTTGTGATTGTATCGACCAAATAATAAAGAGGAGGTGTCATTTGGAGCATAGAATGAAAGCTGTATAAACAGATCCCACAAGAAAACGGCACAATTGTGTTTTTTTGTTCATTTCACCGGACTTGCAATTTTTTTCCAGCTTTCCAGTAGATTGCATGGAATATTAAATGGTGCCACTAAAAAGTACAATTTGTCCCGCAGATAACAAGCCCTCATACATCCCTGTAAACATAAAAATAAAAAGGTATCAATTCTGGAATGAGGGGAGTAAAAAACAGAAAAGCAAAAACGAAAAAGGGTTTAGTCCTATTAGGGTTAAGGCTCCTAATGCTGACCCCTTTGTATCACAGTCTTACAGTGTGTGGATAAAACTTTCTAAATCCCATCCAGGATGTGACTGCTGCAGTGCTCAGTGGAATAATCCAATGGACTGGAAATGCAATGCTGTTAGACAAGTACACAATCTTCTGGATAATAATTGATTCCTTAGATTTCCATTCAGGCTTGAAAGTAGCAGATGGTTTATTTACCATTATAGAATTGCATATGTAAAATGTTTGACACCAGCAATACACCTTTTCTGTCTGTCCTAGCTGTGTTCTGCATATATTATAGATTTCTACCAGCAGTTCCTCTGACAGAATCCTCTGGTGCTTATGTGTTGTGAGTGATAAAGAAATGCCACACTCCACATCTTTAAATCATAAATGTTTAGTACACTTTATAAATGAAAACGCTGAATTAGTTCTAGGGCTACAGGGCTTATTCATGAAACCTACTCATTTATGTTTAGCTGCCTGAAAAGTAGGCGCCCGTTCAGATCTCATGGCAGCTAACATTTCAGGGAAATCTTGCTGCAGGAAAATTTTACACATTATGGTTAAATTTGCCTGAGCAATCCATATGCTTTTTGATCTTAAGAACTTTGTGACTTTTAAACTGGTGAACCTAATTCTAAAAACATCTGTGTAATAGATAGAACATTTCCAGGCTGACAAGAGCATAGTTACATGCTCTATATACATCTCCAACAAGCTGGCCCCTCTCTTTCTCCACTTCCCATTGTGGCCCCTGTCCTCCAACCCCTCAAATTGTGGCCTCCTGTCCTACACCCTCATCTTATTGTTTTCCCTGTCTTCCACCCTGCTTATAACGTGGCCTCCTGTCTTCCATCCTCCTCATACTGTGGCCTCCTTTCCTCCATCCTCCTTATACTGTGTCCAGCTGTCCTTCATCCTCCTCATACTGTGGCCTCCTTTCCTCTATCCTCCTCATATTGTGACCACCTGCCCTCCATCCTCCTCATACTGTGGCTTCCTTTCCTCCATCCTCCTCATACTGTGACCTCCTTTCCTCTATCCTCCTCAGACTGTGGCCTCCGTTCCTCCATGCTCCTCATACTGTGACCTCCTTTCCTCTATCCTCCTCATACTGTGAACACCTGTCCTCCATCCTCCTCATACTGTGACCACCTGTCCTCCATCCTCCTCATACTGTGGCCTCCTTTTCACCATCCTCCTCATTTTGTGACCCCCTGTCCTCTATCCTCCTCATACTTGGGCCTCCTTTCCTCCATCCTCCTCATACTGTGACCACCTGTCCTCCATCCTCCTCATACTGGGGCCTCCTTTCCTCCATCCTCCCCATACTGTGACCACCTGTCCTCCATCCTCCTCTTACTTTGGCGCCTCCTTTCCTCTATCCTCCTCATACTGTGGCCCCCTTTCCTCTATCCTCATACTGTGACCTCCTTTCCTCTATCCTCCTTATACTGTGACCTCCTTTCCTCTATCCTCCTTATACTGTGACCACCTGTCCTCCATCCTCCTCAAACTGTGGCCTCCTGTCCTGGCCATTGTATATAATGGCCTCTGTGTTTCATGTAATATGATGTACTATCTTGTACTTCCATGTCCTTAGCTGGACATATACTGTATTAAAAGATTTCAGGCCCTCCCTTCAGATATGGTAATATATGGTGCTGTATCTTCCAAACCCCTATTTGCAGAGCTCTTTAGAGACCAATTTACATTTTTGTAATTAATAGTAGTATTACATAAGGGGATTCCAAGCGTCCAGGCTGTAGACCTGTGGTTTTCAGTTCTCTGTATGCTTGAGACTTGGATTTATTAAAGATGATTGTGCTGAGTCAGGAAACTTCTCTTTGTCCTTACCTTGGCAGATGTTTACTAGGCGCTGTAATATTTCTCCAGTCATGTGTGTGCCCTGTGCTGGGCGCTGCAACTATGGTAAGGAACTTATCCTTATTAGAATGGTTGCAGCAAAAACAGACTCAGAGAAAAAAATTACTAAGTTTTCTTCATATAATCTTTATTTTGGAAAAAGCACCAAAAATAACCTTTAAAAAGTTGTGTAAAAAATATATTTCTTCATTAGCCGTTTCACTTGCTAAAACTGCCATCTAGTGGAATAAAGGTGCACTCCCAGCTAACTGAAGCAATACCTTTTGTGGATTTACTGAGAAGTGGATACAACATAGAGCAGTGATGGCAAACGTTTTAGAGGCCGAGTGCCCAAACTACAACAAAGACCCGCTTATTTATCGCAAAGTGCCAACAAAGAAATTTAAAGGAAACCTACCACTTGTAGTGGCAGGTTTCCGATGGCAATACCGGGCACCAGCTCAGGGTGAGCTGGTGCCGGAGCTTATTTTAGTTAGTGTTTTAAACTGCGGTATCGCGGTTT